>NC_012873.2:60485444-61736944 GCF_000003195.3 Sorghum bicolor
TCGTATTTGATACGCTGTTATTTCCAGTTTACTCTATTTGACATATTGTAAGAAACTATTTAATCCACTTCACATAAGTCAAACCTGAACAAAACATCCGATCACATTGGAGTTCTGAACTAAGCACATAACTAGATTGCCAATCACAAAGGTATCAAACCACAGATCATTCTGATCTCAGTATCAATTAAATCAGCCACAGTATTCTTCTAGCATAAGGCCATAATACGCCCTTGCCAAATCACAATGAATCCAAAACACAGTTCAGTGGCAAGAGGAAAGTAGCAATAAAGAATTTGTAGCCAAGTTATTAACAAACAGGATATCAACATGGAGCTGGTTCATTTAAAAGGAAGATGCTAAATTTTACCAATTTGGTTCGATAGGCTGAAGAGTAATATCATTGTAATAGAAATATACCATGCAATCACATTGTAATCTCTCTCGTGTACAATCACCAAAACTAAGCCCGATCCAAACATCCAAAAGCTCCAAAATGTCATAGTTCTTCCTAGTCTACTTGAATATGACCAGCGCTTTTTTATTCCTCAGATCCTGAAAACTAAATATCATTCCCGCAGAGATCTGAACTTAAAATCATCGCATCAACACCGCAGCAACTGACGCGACAGACACCCCAAGAGCGCAAGCGATGGCCATCACCCGCGTCCGGAGCAGCATGAGGTTAACGTTCTTCGTAGCCTGGAGGCACAGAGTGAGCACCTGCAGCCTCGCGTTGGCCTCCATCTTTTGGAAGAAGGCGATGGGCTTGATGGCGCGGCGCAGCACCAGGGCGACCGCGAAGGGGAACGCGAACGCCGCCACGCCCTGCACCGCCGCGGCGGAACCGACACCGAGCGGAGGGGCACCGTAGGCGATCCACGCGCCGGCGGCGAGGTGCGCCCCTCCGAGGAGCGCGAGCGAGCCGCTGAGGCGCTGCACGGTGCGGCGGAGCGCGTCGAGCTCCCGCCGCGTCTCGTCGGCCAGCGGCGACGTGTCGCGCTCCACCGTGGGGCCCTCGATCTCCTGGTGCCGCATCTCATCCGGCGACACGGGCGCGGATGGGGCGCCCTGGCTGGACTCTGACGGCGTGGAGGAGGGGTTGGGGCTGGGGTTTGAGGACGCGGAGAAGAAGCGGCGGCCCGGATTCAGGAGGACGAAGGGGTCGCGGCCGTGGGCGAATGTCTTATGGGTGGGGAGGTGCGCGGCGGCGGCCGCAGCCGTTGGGCTCAGGAGGCGGCGGGAGAGGTGTGAGAGCGCCATCGGAGCCTGACGAGGAAAGGTCTCGCGGCGGGCGCTGCCGTCTGCTCGCCTGATTCGGATTTCTGAGAAGTCGTCGTCTCCCGTAGTCCGGTTTCCCAAGTCAAGAGTCAAGGCGTAATCCTGGAAGACGTTTGCTCCCCTCGTATGCGTAAACGCCTTGAACTCGGAAACCGCTAGGGACACGGGGGGACGGAGCACGTGCCGTGCGCACCACTCACGCTCGCCGGCAGGTTCGAGCTGCCTTCCTCTCCAATCCAGCGGCGGCCGCACGGCTCGGCCTCGGTCCTACAAAAACCACCTCTCCTCCTCCACTTCCCCCTTTCCTACCTTCTTCTCCGCTTCCGCTTCCGCTTCCGCTTCCGCTTCAAACCCTCGCCGCAAGAAAGAAAGAAAGAAAGAAGAGGTCAATCAAATCAAGTCGCACCAAAACCTCCCGACCCCACAAGGCCAAGCCCATCGCCATGGTGGTGTACACGCAGGAGCATGTGTACCGGCACCCGTGGGACCGGGTGACGGCGGCGGCGTGGCGCAAGTTCACGGACCCGGCCTCCCGGACGGCGCTCTCCCACGTCGCCGACGTCCACACCCTCCACCGCCGCCTCGACTCCGACACGGGCCGCCTCCACGCCGCGCGCTCCATCACCGTGCGGTCCCCGCCGCTCCCTTTCGTCCTCCGCCGCCTCCTCCCGTCCGCCGCGTCGTCCCCAAACGGCGCCGCGCTCTGCCACTGCGTCGAGACCTCGCTCGTGGACGCCCAGCGCCGCGCCATGGACGTCGTCGTGCGCAACGTCAGCCTCCGGGGCCTCATCGAGGTCGAGGAGCGCGCCTCCTACAGGCCCCACCCGGACCGGCCCGACGACTGGACGCAGTTCAGGCAGGAGACCACGATCCGGTGCCGCCCGCTCGCGGCCCTCGCCGCCGTCGCTGAGAAGGTCGAGACCCGGTGCGCCGAGAGGTTCCTGCAGAATAGCGCCAAGGGGAGGGAGGTCGTCGAGCGGATCTGCCGGTACCTCGAGGCCGAGTCCGCCGGTGCCGCGCCCTCCGTAATCTGATCCGCCCTGATCTGGTTTGCGCATCCTTACTTGATCCGAACGGATCCAAAGGGTTCCTCGATCTGTGCTGTCTGCGCACGGAGAAATCGAACCCCGCCTGCTAGGCGATTGTTTTTACTTTGTTTCATTTCTTGTGTATGATGAAATGATGAGCTGAATTCGGAATAGAATAAAGCTTGTGGCCATAGACTTGTTTCTTCTGTTGACTGTGGAACCGTTTTAACCCCCTGATTTTGATCATGCGCCTTGCCAAATTGTAATCTGCCAATAATTTTAGAAAGATTATATTCTGCCATGAAATCACTGGTGTTTATTGTGCTATTTTGATTGACTGAATGGTTAATGTTCATGCTTTTATTGATTAGATTTAGGAGGTGTCCTTATTCATAGAAAATGTGAGGTCATTGTTCTGTTGATTTTTCAAGCTGGTAACTAGTTCTGTAGTTCAGACTGTCCCCATGATTGATTGGTAAGAATAGTATATGGCATTGTGAAGTACAGTGTTTTTCCTTGACAGTTGAATTGCACCATTTGAGTTCCATATCTTGTACAAAGTATCTATTTTATGGTAAGAACCCCGTTTGGCTTTTTGTCATAGACTTTGGTAATTCTTATGTCTGTGGAACCATTTTGACAACCTCCTCCCCCCTCCCAATTTAGATATTGCATAAGCTATAAATGTCGGGGCTTTGGTCTATTCAAAGCCATGTCTACAGAAAACAGAAAGTCTAGCAGTGTGTCATTCTTGAAGCTGGGCACGTACTGTTTAATGGTAGATACCCTGCATAGCTTTTGTCATAGACTTTGGTAATTCTTTTATCTGTAGAACCATTTTGACAACCTCCCTCTCCCCCTCCCCCTCCAACTTTATGCTTGCTCTTGTAAATTTGAGATATTGCATAAGCTATATATATCGGTGCTTTGATCTATTCAAGGCCACGTCTGGAGAAACCAGAATGTAAACCAATGTGTCATTCTTGAACCTGCGCACAGTAGTTTTGTCTCCTTTGTGCATTTGGTTTATTGGTAAGAATGGCATGGCATATATTGTGAATAGTATTGCTTTCTAATATTACAAATCTACAGTGTAATATATCATAAGTCTCTCCATGGTTTTCTAAGTCATGTATCTATTAACTACCATAAGATTAACCTTCTGTTGCTTCCTGGTACCATGGATTCCCTGGGTTATGAACTTAGATATTATATAGGCTGCTTGTGTTTAGTGGATGAGTAGTTGGGTTCAACTACAGTTATAATCTACTCAGTTGGCATAAATTGAGTTGATGTAAGCCACTAAGCCAGTCATAGCTTAAGTGACTTTAATAATACCTCTTCCAACTAACCCATTATGTGATGCTCTTAATTTCAAACAAACTTCATTAGGTCTGTGTTTTCAATCATGTACAGTCTTTAATAAGTATGGAGTCTCTCTGGCGGCATGGATTTCACTTTGGTACAGTCTTTAATAAGTATGGAGTCTCTCTGGCGGCATGGATTTCACTTTGATGCTGTCTTGTAACCACATTTGTACTTCGTAGACCATGCCACTGCATCCCCTTGTATGATGTATCTTTACGACTTTACCTAAAGCTCCAACTTTCTTCTTGCTGTTTATCTTACTCCATGTATCATGAAGATACTTTAAATGATTTTATTCACCATCTTTCAGAGCATAATTCTTTAATCTTTACTACAAAGTAACAATGTGGTTGTGGGCAACTGCTAGTTCAGAAATCTGGAATTGTTTAGGCTGCCCTTATAATCTTATTCATTTGGCAGGAAATTGTGAAACAAAACATGCTGGCTTCTTACCACTGTAGTCAACTGGTTTTGACTCTTTCAGATTATGAAATATGTGTGGTCTATGCTTGTTTAGAATTTCTTATTAGCAATATTTGACCCTGGCAACAATTTTTCAAGAGGCTGTGATCTGAAATTCGGACCACTGCTTTATTATCCCAGGGACTGCTGCTTTGTTTTCACACTGATATGTATCAACTTCTATTACCTTACAGCTTGTTTAGTTCCTAAAAATTTTCAAGATTCCCCATTACATCGAATCTTGCGGCACATGAAGGTGCATTAAATATACAAGAAAACAAAAACTAATTGCACAGTTCATCTGTAAATCGTGAGACGAATCTTTTAAGCCTAGTTACTCTATGATTGGACAATATTTGTCAAATAAAAATGAAAGTGCTACAGTGTCGAAATCAAAAAAAATACAAACTGAACAAGGCCTTAAATGATTGGCCACTGTTATCAACATTTGTGAACTGGTTTTGTGCGATAAACAGTTGTAAAATAAAGTAATTTCTGCGGTTGTAAATTGTAACTGTCAATGCTTCCTTGCTGCCTTTGGCTTTCCTTTTTTTTTTTTTGACAACATGCTGCCTTTGGCTTTGGCGGATTATTGCAATGACTGAGGCTCCCTGGTATGTGCAGATGTGATTAGGTTATTGCCTGAGGCTCTCTGGTATCTGCTGATGTGATCAGGGTATTGCCGTTTGCGGTCTTGAGCTTTGAATAACCTTTTATTTTCTGATTCTGAAGACCGGGACGACGGGACTGAAACTTGGCTTCGCTGATATTTTTCAGTAGCTATAATATTTTTCAGTAGTCGTTTTGTCTATCGAATATTATCAGTTGCTGTTGCTTGTTACAATAGTTGTTACATGACCCAACACTGCCAGGGTGACAGGGTCACAACACACTGCGCTTTCTTTTTGGCTTCGGAGGAGCTGCAATTCGATTAGGCCCTGTTTGGTAATCAGGGAATGATAACCTGGAAAAAATCCAGTTGGAACAGATAATTTGTATAAGCAGGTAAACCTGGAATGGTTCCAGGTTACCTTAGGCTTTGTTCGTTTGAAGCCAGGAACAGTCTGGTCCGTCTGGAACCGACCCGGAACGGTTCGATAATTCGTACTGACCTGGAACTAATCCTAACCTGGAATGACGCCTAACCGAACAGCGCCTTAGTCAGTTTGCATTTGTGGTTGCTGATGATTATAGGGCACAAAAATCTGGTCGTGTTTTGACTATTTTGACTTGTTTAGCACTACTTTAGTAGTACCTTTTAGCGGACGAATAATTTTTTTTCTTTTACAACAAATCAGCATCAGCTACCGAAAGTGCTAAAGTGTTACACAGTTATTGTGTTAGGTTGATGGCAACACGGCAGCTATCTGGAACTGAACTGAGCTATCGAAGTCAAACTGAAAATCTGAAATCACCATCAACCAGCCAAGAGAGGCGATTCGGGAAAATAAATTAAAATAGAAGTCGAGGGTCTGCCTAGATGGGCCTAATTCAGTACACATGGGTTGGGCATGTATGTTCGCGGGGAGGCCCAAAACCTTAGGTAGCCCTAATTCGCGCCGCTATATAAGGGGTCGAGTCTGGCGGCAGCGGTTAGGGTTTATCTTCCGCCGCAACCTCCCTCGAGCCCGAGCAAAGGAGAAAAGCGGACGCGGCGCCGGCGGCGGAGCGGAGATGGCGGAGAGGAAGCGCGGCGCCGGCACCCGCAAGGATGAGGTGGTAACCCGCGAGTACACCATCAACCTCCACAAGCGCCTCCACGGATGGTATTGCCCCCAACCGTCTCTTCCATTCTCTAGCTTTCAGGTATCTGCAAAGTAGATCCGGTAGATCCACTTGTTGGAGAGCATAGCGTAGTTCTATAGCTGCTCTAGGCTTGTATGTGAGATGCTGGTGCGGAGGGTTGCGGCCTGTGAGCACTATGTGGGCTTGCGAATGGTTGATACACCTGATTGGAACAAGTATCCTTTACCAGCTAGAGTACAGTCGGGATCACCTGACCGAGCGGGAATAGCTTCTAGTTCATCTTGCTCTTGTATCTGATCCCACATTCATCTCGCGTTTGACTTCTTGATTTGCTGTGTGAGTTGTGGCAAGTCATTTTGTTTTGTGGGTGCCGTTCCATTAGGTGTTACTCGGGTATAGTCAGGTGTCTGCCTTATTTCTTTGGCTGAACACAGTTACATGCCCGGGAGATGTAATCTGCTCATCGTTACACGTATTGCTTGTTGTTATGCTACTATGTGTTCCATTTGGGCAGTATATTTTTCCTCGCATAATAGGTATTCCATTTGTAGTTTCATTGGGCTCTAGTATTTATTCCAAGATGTATGATACAGTAATATGTTTTGCATTGTCCGGTCATAGTCAGGTATCTGTCTTATACAATGGTTGATACAGTTACATGACTGGTACATAGATGTCACTCATCGTTACTCATGTTGCCTTCCTTTGCTATCATGTGTTACATCTGAGTGCTACATCCATTTATAAGTGCTCTATACTGCTCTTTATATTTTTGCCCACTATATTTTAGAAATAGTGAAAGACCATGTGACCCGATAATATGGCTGCAATGTATTGTCCGGACATAGTCAGGTATCTGTCGAATGCAATGCTGTGGTTGATACAGTTACATGTCCGGTAGAAAGATGTCATTCATCGTTACACATGTTGCCTTGACATGCTGTCATGTGTTCCATTTGGGTGCTACATGGATATTGGAGAAGTACAAATCTTAATGTTCCATTTTATTATTTGTTGAATCTCTTTCAGTCTTTTGAACACTCAATTTTATCATATGCTGTATTGCAAATCAGGCTTAAATTGATCTGTCAGTTTAATGATCACTAATCAATCTACAATTGTATACAGCACCTTCAAGAAGAAGGCCCCAAATGCCATCAAGGAGATCAGGAAGTTTGCTCAGAAGGCCATGGGTACTACAGATGTCAGGATTGATGTGAAGCTCAACAAGCACATCTGGAGCAGTGGTATCCGTAGTGTGCCGAGGCGAGTCCGTGTCAGAATTGCCCGCAAGAGGAACGACGAGGAAGATGCTAAGGAGGAACTCTACTCCCTGGTCACAGTTGCTGAGATCCCTCCGGAGGGTCTCAAAGGTTTGGGAACTAAGGTTGTTGAGGATGAGGATTAAGTCCTCGATGGTTCAATTGTCTAGCACTTAATGGATACCATGAGAGCAAATTTAAGAATGCTGCTTCAGATTATTGTTATCTACTGCCGATGACTTATGTAATAGAAGATTCGAGACTTTGCTCCTTTCAAGTGCTTGAAATTTTGACTACTTTGCTATGTCTGGTATCTACCCCGTACATTGCATTCTAAATATACCCTGCCTTTCTGTCTGTCAATCTCTGCTTGTACATGGCCATCTGTGATTTGAATTCTTGGTGCACGAAAGTTAGTTTGGCTGCCTGTTTGTGCAATCTGTGTTTATGCCATTCTTCCTAAATCACCTGTTTGTCGGAAGCGTCACTACTTGTTACAAGCAAATAGTAATGCCATAACAGGTGTCTCATGCTATGGCCAAGCATTCCTGTTTGCTGGTCTCTAAAGTCGTGGCTTAAAATTATGTTGGTTGATTTATTATGAGAAAAACATTATTGGTCGGTAGAAAAAAAACACTATTGGTTGACGTGAACGGAGAAATAAGAACATGTTATGTTCTGATGATTAATTGCCAGACATGAACATTGATCTGATGATCCACGGCCAGACGAATTAACATCTGATCTGATCCTCGCAAAAACATAATAGGAAGACAAAAAAACATGAACATATATTTGTCCTTGTATAAAGAATTAATACAGCTGTAAGGAAGCTTTTAAATTGTCAAAAAAAAACCGCCAAAAATCATGGCACATTTAGATGGGGTCTTTGAGCAGAACAAGGGCATATGCTTATCACTCCTTAGCAATGAATCTGTGAGAGAAGTGAAATGAACTGTAAGATCTAAATAATAACTGAGGCAACAAAGTAACTATAGCAGAATAGCAGAACTTCCCATATCTCATTCTTGATAACTTGATTATTGAATAGTGACGTATGAATTTCATTCAAAGAAAAAAAATGACATGGTAATGTTGTCAATTCCTATTAGCACAGAATATTGCTGCATCTGAAGTTCTGAACCTTGCAACAACTCTAGGAAGCAGAACAGAAACACTCGTGTAACACCGCAATGCTATATATTGACACATGAGTTTGGCAAAGGATGACAACATCTCAATTGCTGACTCTATAGCTTGAAATAAAATCTTAAGACATCAGTCACCATATGTGACAGTATGTTGGGATGCATTTTTAGTGGTACAAGAGTTACTCCCTAGTCCCTAGGGTCACAACTCTATATATGAAAGGATGTTGGGATAATGGGATGCATGTCTAGTGGTACATGAGTTACTCCCTACGGTCACAAATGATATTTTACACAGCTAGTTAGACCTGCAATTAGCTACGATTACCTATTGGAAATGTTAACTATGTCTGACGTTTTTGCGTAGCCCATTGTTTGCAATGGCAAATAGACAATTCTTTCTGCCGGTATTATAATGGTAAACTAACAAGAAGCTTAGGGCTGGGCGGCTGGCCATATTTAGATGGTCAAAACTGATTAACAATTATCTCCTGTAATTAAAGTGCATATATATAAAATATATATATGTGACTGTACTACACCAAACATCTTCGGAAGGTCATCTTCCATCGCCAACTAGTGTAGCTCTTCAGACAGAGCTACCTGCAGCAAACCAAGCTGACTACAGATAAGAAATGTGATGCACTTACTGTTTGGAGTGTTTGTACTTTTAGTTCAAGTGCATTTGAGTCTTGTAGGCTTAAATCTAGATCCACCTAAGACACTACTAAAAACTAAAATGCCAGTTTATTTGCCAACGAACCACTACAGCATTTCGTTCAGCACTTAATCAGAGGAGTAATTTCAATGCATAGTAAGTACCTCTTGATCAGTCGATCGGAACTCAGAAGTAGACGGCCATCTGAACACCCTTCTCCACGAATCCGCACTTGGCGTAGTAGGCACGCAGCTCGGGGGTGCAGTCGAGGATGACCTTGTAGCAGCCGGCTTCCCTGGCGATCTCCACGAGGCGGCGCACGATGCGGAGCCCGAGACCGCTGCCGCGCGCGGCGGCATCGACCACCACGTCCTCCACGTGCCCCACCTTGCCGCCGCCTCGCAGGAACTTACGCTCCACGAAGAGGCACCCTGTCGCGAGGATCCGCCGGTCCGAGGCGGAGGGGTCCTCGGCCACAAGGATAGCGTGGTCGTCGCCCTGCGCCGCGAGCTCGGCGAAGCGCGTGGCGAACTCGGATGCGGTGAGGTCCGGACAGGCGGAGAGCTGGGAGAGAAGGGCAACGAAACCCCTCTCGTGGTCGGAAAGCTCTAGGCGACGGATGTGGATGGAATCGTTAGTTTCGCCGGCGGCGGCGGATTCCGGCGAGGTGGATGCCATTTGGGTCCGCAAGCTGCTTCCTTTTTTTGGGTTGGGCCGAGGGGAACAGGTTTGGGAATCTTCTGTTTGTGTGAGTTTTTGATACTTTATTGCGCTTCACTCTCACAACTACAATATCAAACTCTTCGTTCTATCTGTTGTTTTGTGGGGGGTTTGGATTATAAGGAACAAAATGTGTATTCAACCGATCTTTTTGATCTTTGGGGGTCGTCAAAAGGGGTTTTTAACAAACTTTTTTTTTTTTGCTCTCTTACAAAAACAGATATTATTTTTGAAGGCGGGGCGATGTAAGTTTCTGGAGGATTTGCTGGGAAGAATGAAATCCTGGCTACTGAACTTTTGGCAACGAACTGAAACAGAAAGGAGTTGAAAAGACATAGGAATAGAAAAAACCATAAGAATAGAATTGGTGCATAGTGGCAAAATAGAGAAGAGGAAAAACGCGGAAAACAGCAAGGAAGAGGTGTTTAGAACATAGGAGTTCATAACAAGGGAATCATAAAATATATGAACGATAAAGGATCATTATTAGTGTCTAACGATAATATGTTAGTTGTACAGTTTATCTATATTTCTTGAACGTGGAGCCATTGGCACCCATGGACTCAAACCATGATGGTTCATCGTTCAATAAAGTTGTAGTCCACTCATAAGTCTTTTTTCTCTTCCTATTGCTAGCATAGATAAGCTCCACTTTTCTCTCTCTTTATTAGCACAAAATCAACAACGGTCTTCATGAAAAAAAAGAATAAAAACATGAGAACTAACTGTATACATTTTTCCTGTGTTTTGTTCATGCAAGAGAGTCGTTCCTTAGGAACGGAAGTTGAAATTCCTTTATTTCAAACGACAAACTACAAAGCTTTTCACAAGAATGAATTCTTCTAGATTTCCTTTGGAAATCCTTGGATCCAAACACGGGCGAGGGTCTGATCTTAATGAGATGGTTTTAGATTCTTCATGTGCTCATACAAGTAGTTGTTGTAGATGTTTGCAGAGAAGTTGGAGTTTTTCTAGGGGTGACGGCAATTTGCTGATGTAAGGAAATATGACTTCATATGGTTTCTAATGTGTCAGAGATATCAACCTTCACTCTTGTATGAGCTTTAAACAAATGACCTTTCATGTCGTTAAGAAGTGTCAACAAGCATTTTCTAGCGTCGTTGTCGGGGATGGATTTTAAACTCCATTCTTAGTAGCGACGTTAGAAATGTCAACAAGCATTTCTAGTGCCGTTGTTGGGGATGGGGTTTTAAACTCCTTTCTTAATAGCGATGTTAGAAATATCAACATTCTGCTACTCAATGGGGTGGGGATGCTTGTAACACCAAAAAATTTGATTTCGGATTAATAGGATTTAATTTGATTTAATTAAGTATTTTTGTGAGCATTTAAAGTTAGCACTTAAATAATTTTGTGGAAAATAAAATTTATCATAAGCTTAGTAACATGATTTTGTGCATTCATGCTGGGACATATTTTATTTTGTAATGTTTGCCTCTGGCTTGGATTTATTTGCATTCAAAATCTTATTTGGAAAATGTTTTGGAAAATAAAAAACAGAAAAAAAAGGTGAAAACAAACTCCCCCCCCCCCCCCCCCGCGGCCCAACATGCGCATCCTTTCCCTCACCCCGCGTGCGGCCCACTCCTCCCCCGGCCCGCTTCCCTTTCCCCCCACCGCACCGCAGCGGCCCAAACGGCCTAGGCAGGCGCGCTCCCTCTCCTCTCTCACCGCCAACCGGGCCCCGCGCGTCAGTCTCCCCTATCCCACCTTCCTTCTTCTTCCCAGCCGAGTCGCGAGCAGGGGAAGCTTCCTTCCCGAGCCAAAACCGTAATCCCGCGATCCCTTGCCTTTTTCGAGGAATCAAACCTCTATAAAGTTCCTAAGCACCCCGAGGGACCCCTTTCGCACCCACGGAGTTCTATCCGAGCCCTAGCCGTCGCGTTCTTCGGAGTTTGGATCTCGCCGTGAACTCCTACCGCCGCCGCGCGCAACTGCTCCTTCCCGGGCCGAGCCGACCTCCGTGGTGAGCTCGCCATTTCCTTCTCTTCACTCCAGTGCCTTCGGTGTTGTTTTTGGTGAACCGCAGCGTCGCTTTGGTGAACTCCGGCGAGGAGCTTGACGCCGGCAATGGAAATCAGCCGCGGCCGCTCCTGTTCCGGCGAGGAGGCCGGCCAGCCCCGCCCAGATCGAATACCAGCCATCCGTTTGCGAATCGACGATCGTGATTAAAAGATACCCCTTCGGGGTGAAAACTCTTAAAGAGACCCTCGGTTTCCTCTTATTTAAACCCGCGGTCCTGGCGCCCTGGAGGAGTTTACGCTTTCCAGTTTCAAAAGCGTATTTCTGCCGGCTGAGTTTCAAAGGCGCTTTCAGAAATTACAGAATTGCCACTAGATTTGTTTTGCTTATAAAATGCTCATTTTAACTCCGTTTTTGTCCATTCAAATTCCGTTGGATTCGTATTTACGATATCTACATGTTAGAAATATTAGTTTACTGTTTTAAAACTTTTTAATTTCCTGGTTCTATTTAATTAATTATTTCTCTATAGGAAATCTTAGAAAATTCATAACTTCTACGTTTTAATTCCGATTTTCGTGAACTTTATGTTTATGTGATCGTAGCGCTGCGTAGAATATTTTGATAAACTTTTATATTTGTTTTACTATTGTTTGGTGTATTGTTCTAATTATAGCTTGTTTGCTCCGTGTATGATTGTCTACATTGGATTGCGTGTTGTTGATTGATGATCGGGGTTAGACGGTGGGCCGTACGTTGGTGATCAAGGTCAAGCTTTTGAAGATCAGCAGCAGGCTCAGGAGAGCTTTGATCAAGACAAGTATAACTTGGGATCATCGTTGTTACCTATTCACTATTAACTACACATATATATCATATGCATGCTATCACCTTGTTGACCTTAGCAAAATCATAGATGATTGTTACCTGTATTCCTTGATACCTACTTGATATGCATTTGGTGTAGATGTGCTAGTGCTTGATATAATCCATGATCTTGTAAGATAATTAATAGCTATGCAATGAACGTTAAATGATGACAAATAACTATATGAGATCTTGTCTGTAAGTGATCACCGGGACAACAGTGCAACCATGAGGGCTATAATGGCTCTGGCTTTAGCTCAGTATGAAGAACTTTTCTAGCTTGTTAGAGGTTACTCGAAAGAGCGGAGGGGCTGAACCGTTTTGGGTATAGTGCGAGCCCCTGTCCTTATGTGTATAGGCTGCGCGTCATTGTGCCATTTGGAAGGGGGGTATATATATCTGCGCGCAAAGGAAACCTTGCGGCCCTAACATGTTAGACGAACTTTTGAAAAGCTTCATAGTGATCCCTGCCGACCTTCCTTGGTAGTGGGTTAAGAGGTCGACGGGCCTCGGGCGAAAGGGTAAATCATGACTCATGGGTAAAGATGTACAACCTCTGCAGAGTGTAAAACTGGTATACTAGCCGTGCTCACGGTTATGAGCGGCCTTGGGGGTTCTTGCTGCGCCGACGATGAGCTTATTAAGTTGTTATGTTCATTTGATTATCGTTTATGCTAAGAATTAATTATGCTTACATTTGATCATGTGATTAATGGATTATTTATGCTACCTTGACCATTGCTACTTAATCATGAATATGCTATCCACTATTAAAAGCTAAATGCAGTCAAACCAGTGTCAGCTATTTGAGCCTCATGAACCCCTGGTTATACTTGTTGAGTACGATATGTGCTCACTCTTGCAATTTTCCAACACCTCAGGATATGATAATGAAGATGACTGGAATGAGGATTATCGTTATGAGTACTAGGTTTGGAGTCAACCAGTCAACAGTGTCCCTGTGTGGAGCTTCCGTCGAGAGCGTTGTTTACTTTATGCACCTCAGGATATGATAATGAAGATGACTGGAATGAGGATTATCGTTATGAGTACTAGGTTTGGAGTCAACCAGTCAACAGTGTCCCTGTGTGGAGCTTCCGTCGAGAGCGTTGTTTACTTTATGCTATCATCTTTGTATAAGACTATGTGATACATTATATTCCGCTATGTAATAAACACTGCAATGGTAAATTTGAGATTTGTCTACTTATGTGTGCGACTGTTTCTGGGGCACATATGAGTCTTTTATGCATCCTATTTTGTTCTTAAAATATGGGTGTGACAATGCTCAACTGGTGGCATAAAAGAAACTCTACTAGGGAAGGAGGACATCGAAGACCACCATGAGTTTGAGCTAGAGACAAGCAGTGAAGATAAAAAAAACTAGATCTTTATATCACGAAAGGTGAGAATAGATGAGCAGCAATGCCTTTGGCATGGAACCCTCAAGTTGAATGATGATGGGGCGTTCAAAGAGTCTAATGCAAACGAGGGATAGGGTACATGACGCAAAGTTGTTTTTGCCCTCAAGGGCCTATGCCCCCATATTCTTGTGCCATTGGATGCACATGGGAATGTGTGTCTCTCCTGAACATGCATCCATATGTACATCCAATAGTGATGCACATAGGAGCATATACTATTCAGGACAAATTTTCTACATCTAACTGCATGATCAGAGATGACATTAGAGGGGTTATTCAGAAAGGCTTAGGACATTTGAATTTTTCATATAACTCGATGCCTATGAAGTTGGTGGCCTAAATAGAATGGGTTAATGTTACAGTACATATAGGCGTCAACAACATCATGCTAGAGAAAGGATGTACAACAAGTGGTATGGGCTTTGCAAGGAGATGACTTCAGACTATCGATGTTGAGTGGCCTTGTGTACGAACCGAAGGAGCTATTAGCAGAGAACTTTGTGTCTTCCCAAGTGTAATATATTCCACATGAATGAAATCATATAGCACATGAGCTAGTTGCTCTAGAAAGCAAGCCCAATAACTCCTTACCTTCCATGTTAGCCAGAGTGACAAATTGTATCATGTACATGATGTCAAACGATTTATTGACATGGTCGAGTAATGAAATTCTCAATTCATATAAAAAATAAAAACAATGGACTATAACGGTGCGCTATAGTGGCTAAGTAGAACATTTCGCTAAATGGTAATTTATAACACTAATAAAAAACAAATGGTGTTAAAAAATTAATTTCATAGCAGAACATGTATTAGGATCACGTATATAAATAACGGGCTATAGTTTACCATCACAATAATTTTTCACTAAACAACCTATAACATTTTGTGAAAAGTACTACTCAGTCAATAATATTGTGGTGACTCTGTTGATAACACTCCCTATATTTTTTTGAGGGAATCCCTATGGTTATTTTCAATCCATTATTTCTTGCCACGGTCTTTAAAACTTTCTAAAATAAAAAGGGGGAATTTGGTTGTATATAGCCAAAAGACCATTTTCAGGACCAGCAAAAGATATTTATCACGTAAAATACCATTCGAAGAATAATCCATTAATTTAAATAAAAAATCTTGTTTCATCACATTTGCAGTTACCCCTATCAGTCCGTTGAAAATCAAAGTAACACCTTCTTGCATCTGGCCACGACTTGTTGTTTGTGGCTCTGATGCCTTAGCTTTGCGTCTTTCATGGGTGGGCATCCCTCTTTGCGACCTCGATGTGGCACAAGAGGGAGGAGGACATAGTGCTTGGTGCTTGTCATTGGCGTGCTCTTCGCAATCAGAAGCATCACCAGTGGGGACTTGCTAGTGTGATTGTCATTGTTCAAGGAGGTCCTTCTCTTTGTTGTCGTGGCTATTGTGCGCGCGTGTGTGTGTGGATGAGGACAACGACCTCGGGCTCTTCACTAGGGAGGCTGAAGCTACCCTGCCAATGTGCCACTAAGGAGGACGATACCATAGAGTTGGATGTGCGGCACACATTGTTGGTGTGAGGCTCAACGAAGACATGCGTCACAAGGGACTCCACGCATGCAAATCGAATGTGGTTCTCTCCACATCTAAGTTGGAGGGATTGGCGTCAAGCCATCAAATGGTCTCTATAGAGGGCAGAGGCATTCAGTTCTCAGAGAACTCCATTCGATGTAGTCATGGTAGCATCATATAGCTAAATTGTTCATGACTACAGTAGTAGCATAGTGTACGACGAAAGGTCTAGTGTGAGATCAAACCTATGTTGCTCCTAGGCCAAGCACATCGCTTCGTCCACCCAAGTGATAGATTTGCATCTAGGAGTCGGTGGGATTAGATGGTGGACCAACAAGTGATGAATGAAGAAGAGAAAGATGTATCCTCAACTTGGAGAGTTGGAGCACACAACAAGAAAAAAAATGGCAAAGGGTGGGATCTTGATGAGCAGTGAATGGAGAAGGAAGAAAAAAATGTGACATGGGATGTGGGTGCAGGCTCGGCCTTTGGACGGGTTTCTTGATGTGTAGTGTCAAACAAACGTAATGGTATTTCAAGTTAACGATTCAGTCTTTTAGTGGCAGTTTATCCAACAAGATATTTAAGTATTTTTTAAAAATAATATTTTTTATACAATTTCTAAAATAAAGAGCCTATCTAGATTTGTCCAACGGGAATTTAGAGTCAAAAACCTAGACAATCATTTTAGGCATGGCCCATACTCGGGTCCATTCTCGAAGTACACCATATGACTATGTCACTGTCGCAACTTGCTTTGAGGTCAACGATGATGGCTAATTTATTTGTTTCTCCGTATTCTATCATTGCTTCCCAACCTCTATTCCATAGAAATGGATTTGTCATGTTCTCTAGTACAGCGCTATTATTGGCCACTGGCACATGGATGTGAAATTTGACTACGAAATTTACGTGTGGGAACAGGGAAGTAGGAGTATGTTTCTTGGTTGTTACTTGTATGAATGGTCGCCGAGATAGCTAACCATTTAATTTTCTGTCATGACACAACACTTGTGATGAATCTATATTAGTATACGCTTGGGTTGTCAAGACGAGTGGCTATGATTGGCGGTGAATCTATTTATATGTGTCAGACGCCATTGAGTGGCAGCGCAAGCTAGTTCCAATACTTCATTTTGGATGGACAGGAGATGATGCACATCCATTTTGAAGTCTTCTTCACCAGTGATGCCACGAAGCCGTTGGCCCAAAAAAACGAATATTGTGTTGAGATTCATGAGCGCTATATTCAGGAAATTGGATTCAGTTAGCAACACCCTATGATACTGAGAAGGTAGCTCCAATTGTCTAATGAGAACGTGAGACGTGACAGAGAAGCTAGTGTTGACCAACGGGCACAGTTGAATTGGAATGAGAAAAACGGAGAAATTCGCCAATCAAGGACGACACCGCGAGTCTTCTCAACAGAGAACAAATCGTGTTCAGAGGCCCGGCCGGAGCATGTTGATTTTATTTTTTGGGAGTATTCCGATGTGACACGAGCCTACGGAAGCAGCAGCGTTGATCTGAATTCTGATCTGGCGAGGCCGCCGGAATCCCACGCCTGGGATCTGCCGATCTGACGACCAGACGTTCAGAGGCACACGCGGTGAGCTAAAGTCGCTCCGGTCGTGGCGTCACGGTCGACGAATTTCAGGCCCAGATTCCACACCGATACCGTCAGCCAGATTTTAACTGCTTGTCTGGCCAGTGGCAACGGAGGGCACGGATTCACGGGCCGAGCCGGTGCTGTGGTCAGGTCCGGCCGACCGACGCGTGGCCATCTCCATCGGTCAATCGCGCTCGAGCGTCTTTCCCTTCCATTTGCACCATCCTGGAAAGCCGCTTCTCTTTCAATTCAACCGGCCGCCGCCGTCTCTAAAAGGGCCGAGGAATCTGCATGAGCTGATCGAGCTGCTCTTCTAGGTTGCGCTGCGCTGCGTTGCGTTGCGTTGGTGGTAGGGCGGCGTGACGGGACAGCGCCCTTCACATTCACAAGTCAACAGCGCGAGCTGCCCAGCTAGCTGAGCGCTCATCCCTCCGCCCTGCTCTGCTCGTGAGTTGGGCATGCCCATGGAGAGCGGGAGGAGGCAAGCAGGTGTGGTGGCGATCGAGTGCGTCGCGGGCGGGTCGCGGGCGGAGGAGTGGGGGCCCGGGAGCAGCGAGACGGTGCAGACGGGGGACGTCGTGGAGGAGCTCCTCATCGGGGTCGGCGGCCGGGGCGGGCCCGCCGCGCACGCCGCGCCCTTCAAGGGCGGCCGCGCCGCGCTGCAGAAGCTCCTGCACGCGGCCTACAAGCGCGGGGAGACCTCCGTCGAGGTCCGCGTGCGCCGCTCCGCCTCCTCCTCCGCGCAGGGGCAGCGGCAGCTCGTCGCCGGCGGCAGCGACAGCAGCGGGGAGCTGGTGGACGCCGCCACCGAGGCTAGGATGCAGGCCTGCATCGTGCCGCAGGAGTCCGTCGGCGGCGGCGGGATTGGCCGCAGCCGCCAGTACGTGCTCCGCTCCATCCGCGACCCCAACTACGCCGTCGGCCTCGTCGACCGCATGGAGAGCGAGTGCATCGCCATCAGAGGTAATTAACATACCAAGCATGCTTATCTTCTTCTTCGTGCAGATTTAAATTCTGTAAATGTTTTGGCACCATTTTTTTTATCCGCTTTTGGCCCGTTCATCAACTTGGTTCGGTTTGCGCTAGCGCTAGCCCTCGGAAGAAAAGTAAAAGTCCGCGACTGAGTTTTCGTTACATGCCGGGTTGGACTTGAGAAAAAGGATAGGTGTGCATGCCTGTGCCCGCTGCGTGCGGACTTTGGTGCACAAAAAGTTAAGCAAGTAGGCTGGCTTGATAGGTGACATGCGCATGCGCTTTACCGTTTCCTGAATTTTGGCGTGTTCACGATAGGGATTTTGGTTTGGTTGTAGGCATATACTTGGATTGGTACAGAGACTAAGACAGTCAGAAATGGCCACTTCTAGGAGTACTTATAATATATGATGATCCCACCGTCGTATCTGTGAATATGTTCAGCATATCCTGGGTCTGATGGGATAGGATCCATGGAGGATTGTAGAAGGTGTTTACAAGGTCTTGTTGTGTTGAGGACCGTACCGAACCAAATAATACTGTAGTCTATAATCCAGATGATGCATGCTAGCAATGCTCTGTAGTCAAGCATATTCTTGGGAACATTACAAACAAGTGAACGATGTCCGAGCACTAGATCTTGTATTCTTGTTACATCTTGCAAACATTTGCTAGCTTTTGTTGATAGTAAGATGCAGATCTTGTTGTGAAATGGTAGCATGATATACGAATATACGTACCTAGGAAGTCTTTTTTTTTAATAATCTAAAAAGAGGTATATAATTGCTTAGTCTAGCTCAAGATGCATACTTCCAGGCAACAGACACGGCGATACAACATTGAAAGGAATCAGCATTTAGCTTGTTCATTATTATGCTTGGCAAACCACTTGCTGATTACTGAACATTCACCGAATTCTTAATTGATGAAACCAATAGATTCCTCCGTTGACTTTTTGCTGGTTTGATCATTCACTTTCCTTCTGAATTGGGAAAAAAATGCATGATTACAGAACATGGAAAAAATATTGATCTGATTCCTAACTCTTTTGTGTCTTGTATTCTTGTCACGTCTTGCATTTGCAAGCTTTTGTACCAAATAAGATGCCAATCTTGTTATGAGATAGGAACTCGACAATTAGGTCACTCTAAATCATGTATTCATGTATACTGTAATAACATGGTAAACCTGGAAGTCTGTGTAGTGAACGCACTATGCAGTGTGTTGCTCCTGTCAGTCAAAAAGAGTATATAATTGCTTCTGCAAGATGGGTTCGTCAGGGGGAAAAAATAGCTCAAGATGCATACTTCCAGGCAACAGACACGGTGATGCACGTTGGGTCGAACTAGAGTTTAGCTAGATTCATTATTATGCTTCACAAAGCATTTGCTGATTGGCATTGCTGAATAGTACTCATCTGATTATAAAATCCTGCCTCAAATCCTTAACGCGAGTACGCGACTAGGTTGACTTTTATCGGTCTGATCAGTCACTTCCCTTCTCTATTGGACCAAAAAAGTAGTGCGTATAGTACAAGATCATGAAAAAATATTGATTTGAGTTTGCTAGCTAGCTAGCTCTTCTGCATTCCTGATGCTATGGTCGTTGGCACCTACGGTGCTTTTCTTTTTCAGGCTCGAGGAGCTCGAGGGTGGTGTGCGCGCTGAGCAAGGCGCAGCTGCAGGACGGCTACGTGTCCTACCCGTGGGAGAAGAAGATGCGGGAGGTGCTACCAATCCCCAGGTCCAGCAGCTTCCTCTCCTTGCTCATTCTGCCCATGGCGCTCGACCGTGCCGGCTCCCGCTACAACTCCGTCGAGGACACCCTGGCCCGCGCCAACGCCTGGATCCTCTCGTCTCAGGCGTCCGGCGTGCCCATTGCCTTCTTGAACGTGCAGACTGAGGCCCTTCTCACCAAGGTAGTAATTAATGACCAAGATTGCGTCGATGATGTTGCTGGTTCAGTCGTCGTCTGTGTGCGCCTCTCTGACGATCTGATTTTCTCGGTGCAGATCTCCGGCGAGACAGCATCATCGACAGTCAACTCGGGCTCGCTGGCCGACCTCCCGAACCTCGCCAACGCCAGCCTTTATGGCTTCGAGGACTATCACGGCGTGGACATCGGCGTGGTGAAGGCGGTGCGCGTCTGGTACACGGCCGCTGCTGGAGAAATGCCTGTGGAGATCATCCTCGAGCAGGGCGACGTCAGGCTCGGCTTCGCCATTAGCCGCACTGAAGAGGTACGTACGATGTCACTGGAGTAGTGCATGTGTCTGGTGTGGTGAGTCAGAACTCATCAAGTCACTTTCACTTGTGTGACTCTGAGCAGGGTTTCATCTACGTCTCGTCCGTGGTGGAGAACGACGTCGAGCACCAGGCACCGTCGACGCGCTCGGGGCTCCGCGACCTCTATCGGGAGGCGAAGCGCGCGTCCAAGCTGCTGGTCATCTCGAGGGTGTCGGGCCAAAAGGTGCTGCCGTGGATGGTGTCCACTTCCGGCGCCATTCGGTGCTTCGACACCGTGTCCCTCAGCCAGAAACTGTCCCTGCACCGCCACGCTCTGCGCCCGATCCTTCTTCACGTGCTCATGTGGGACGGCGAGTCCGACCCGCCGACTCTGCCAGCGCGCGAGCCCGCCTGCCCGCTGCCGCTGCCTTTGCCGTCCCCGGATTTCGCGGAGTTGCCGCGGCAGAACTCGTTTGCGTGCGTCGACCAGCGCATGCAGACGGAAGGGGACCCCGGGGTCATGCACGAGAGGGATACCGCTGGGGATGCATCCTTCAGGTTCCATAATTTCTCGCTGCCCAACAACTGGGTCTGATAAATGCTACCACATGCTCGGATGTCCGAGTTGGTCGCTGTACATATGTAGATTTACATGAGTTGCTTTGTGCTGAGAAAGGGCAGCTTGTAGTGTAACTTCACTTGTTGTGTGAGAAGTACAGTATAATTTTGGTCGATGAAAATGTTCTCTGTTTTAGACATTACAGATGACTGAACTAGGTGAATAACAGTTTCAGGATTGCACTAGGAGAATAGCAGCTTTATGTGTAAGCTATACATTTTATTTTCACAAGTGATAATGTGGTACGTAAAGAAGGGTATCCACTATCTTAACGAGAGCAATGAACAAGCATATCTTCAAAACAACTTAACCACCTTCAGTACAACAGCACTGGGAAACGAAGACCCAATTGCCAGTTTGGGTAATTTAGTTTTGCATCCTGGTATCTGTCAATTCATAAGATAACCAGATCCATCTGCTGCATAGAGTCTATACTCCATCCTTTCCTTTCAGGTTAATGACTGAAAGCTCCTGCTCGACATAATCCCCAGCGCATATAGGTGGATAGGAATGAGCATCAGGTGCTTCAGCAAAGTGGCCGAGCGGCTTAAGAATTGCATCCGAAGCAATGTGCGCGAACAACTGTTTAGAGAGAGAAAATGAGTTAGTAATCAAAACGTCAGACTATAGAATCTAGCCGCTGCCGACTTTTAAACACTTGTCCAAACTATTGCTTACATAAATTGAGAATCCATAGTACTTACTGTTGATGAAACCCTCCACAAGCTTCTATTTTGCTCTTTCGCTAGTGCTATGGCATCTAGCGTTCTCTTAGACACCACTACCTCATGCATTCCAGCCAAACAATCGCCACCAGTAAGCCATTCCAGCTGTTCAGAAATGAACACATCTGATCAGTAAATAGTAGTACAGTAAGTAAATAGTCCTACAGTACAGTGTCATTTTTTTTCTTTATTTTATAGCCACACCCAATATTTTTAGTACTTCTGTAGTTCTGTTGAAGTATTTGATACTCCAGAGAAGAACTCATATATTTACACCAAAACTTTAAGAAGAAAATCTTTCTAGGTCTGTCCAAATTCTGATTTTTTTTACCTTTTAATCTATAAAACAAAATTATCTTTATACAAAAAAAAGTTACTTATTATGAAATTATTCTTCATAATGAATCTAGTAGTGTCATTTTTGTGTTGTGAATCATATAAAATATTAGATATTGATGGTCAAAGTTTTATAAGTTTGATATACCTGATGTTTTATGATTGGAGGAAGTACAAAAGTAGAGGTCAGTTTGATTTTTACAATCACATTGATTATAAAAGCAAGCATTCATAAAGACCAAACAGAACATAATATGATATCATCAAACTGAAAATGTTTATATTTATACATAAAAGTAGCAGCAAGGCAGACCTGTTTTCCAGACTGAATTAGAAGGCAACCAACAGGGACTTTCACCTCCATCTTTTTACCATTCCTTAACCAGATGTTTAGGCCTGGGAATCTACTCCGGCCATGTATTGTCAAAAAATTAAGATCGTAGTGGAATCCAGCAAAAACAGTGCCCTCAGAACCATGACGCTGCAAGTCACTTCCAGTTGGTGCTAGGAGATGTGGTCCCTAGTGTTCAAAGAGAAATTGAGCCATCTCAACAAAATTATTATAGAAATTGAATATGAATACTATATAGAGACTTGATCTCTAACTGCAACTACAGAACCAAAGAGCTCATGCCATACTTTAGAACCCACTAAGGAACCCAATGATAGCTCAGAAAAAGGAAGAATAAATTTTTTTTAAAAAAAAATGAGTACAACAGAACAAGGCAAAAAAATTTCTTTTTTGAATGAGTAGAGCAGAGAATTACAATATTACCTCCTTCATCAAAGAAGTAAATGCGTCCTTGGACAGGCCAAAGCCAATTGCAGCCATCTCAGCAACAACCTATGCAAACATAACCATACAGGTGTGGGCATAGGCACACAGCTATGTATAATACATAAAACACTGTGAATACTGTTCACACAAAATGTACTAGCATGGATATACCTCGATTGCAGAAATCATTTTAGAACCCCAGGAATCCATCGTCTCTTTCCACTCAGGTAATCCCTCAGGGATAACAGGTTCTGAGTTTAGCTCCTAAACAAGGTTAGTTACCAGCTCAGTGCAAAGCAACAAAACTAAACTACTGCCGTCAATACTTAACGCGTTTCATATTTTAAAATCCAAGATCATACAGAGACGTCACATGGAAATCACAACCTTAAAACGGGTATTTGCAGGGCGAGGACCCACTCTCCACATGTACCGCCATTTCGGGTCCGGCCCTTTAGGCGTGGCTGGCTGAAACTCCTCTGGCATGCTCCTGATCTTCTCCTGCATGTTCTCGTCGACCAAACTGCGAGGAACCTCCACCCCTTCGGGTGTGACACCAACCTTACCAAGAACAAGCAAACTGGATCAGTAATTCAGCACAGTGGGGTAAGTTGAGTTTTTTTTTTCTTTAACACGCATTAAGCAAGACCTGATCGTGCCTATTTTACAACGTGATCAATCACGGCAGTGATCCGGATCCAACCGAGGTGGTATTAATCCCAGCACCGTGAATCCAGTGTTTAGCGCCATCCGGTTGACCATACCCACACCCGATCCATCAAACCCGATTGCCCAATTCGACAAAACAGACAGAGAAGAAAAGGTACGGGGCGGGCAGCTGCCTACCTGGTAGTGGAGGTGGGGCCGTTCCTGGAGGCGCTTTGCGTCGGCGGATCGGGCGAAGTAGCGCTCGACGACGTCGAGGAAGCGGTCGTTGTCCGCCGCGGAGCAGCGCGGGTCCATCACCAGCAACGCCCCCGTATCCCGCAGACTAGCGCTCACCGTGGCGCACAGCGCGCGCAGCTCCTCCTCACCCGCCGGGGCCGCGTCGCCGGCGGCGGCCCGAAGATACGGCGCGAGATCCACCACCGGCAGGTCCATGGGGGCTGGCGCTGGGGCTGCGCGGCGCGGGAGATGCGAGTTGAAATGAAAGGGGGATCGGGGGCAAAAGAAGACTGGAAGTGGAACGAGACAGGCGGTGGGATGATGCGTGAAGGCACCGAGAGGTAGAGTTGGGCCGGAACAGCAAACCGTGTGCGCACGGAAACCTGTTTGGATAAAGATTCTCCCGTCCCGGCTGGGCTGCAGCGGCACACCGACGCCCCGCGCGTGCAATTGGAAACGCGTGTTTATATTCATTGGGGATGTGCAATTCAAAGGTCGTACCAGCTATTTTCTATAGTACTAGCAGAGATGGACCGACCGGAGGAGTCGATCCCCGACAGCATGGGCCTGGCTGCAACACCACGACGCGAGGGAGGGGAGGAGGAGCAAGAAAAAAGGAAGAGGATGGCAACACCACGACGCACCGGTCGTGGCCTGGTCGCGCCAGCCGTCGTTACCTCAGCCGTGTCCACCGTGGTGGGCCGCCGCGCCGGGGCTGCCGCGGCCGAGTGCCACCTCGGCGGCGGGGTGGGGTGAGGGTTGCGCCGGGGCCGCCGTGCCGCCCGTGCTGGGCCGCCGCCGCCGCCGAGTGAGCTGCGCTGTTGCCTCGTCTGGGTCGGATGGGAGAGGGAGAGAGAGGTAAGCGTAAAAGTACGGAACCAATAAATCTACGGAGGTGGCGAGCCTGCGGCTTTGTCCTGATCCAGAATCAAAACGGAGAAGCCAAGTGAAAACAAGGGTTGTAGAAAGAATCGGTAAGAATTAGAATAGTAAAATCAGAATCTGATTCAATTAGATATGTACGGCAAGAACGGAGCCGTCGATCGTCAAGATCCAAGGAACGTAAAAAAAATGCAGACGTGGACACTGGTTCTATTTGAGAAGCCCACCAGGTTTGTAGAGTTAAAAAAAATAAAAACGTAAAACGTGTTGGTGCATTGCAACGAATCAAAGCCTGTTTGTTTTTATCTAGACAGGTATTATCAGGCAGGTTAGATTAGTGTAACTTTTTTCTTGGGTGGATTTATTTGTTTGGCTTGACTCAATACATATGTCGTTTGTTTAGCCACGCTACGTTACAGGGTCCACAAGTCAGCGACCCCCACCAACTACCGAACCTTGGTTGCAGCGCCTTGTTTAGTTCGTCCAAAACCAAAAACTTTTTAAGATTCTATCTTGCGGTACATATATGGAGCATTAAATGTTGATAAAAACAAAAACTAATTGCATAATTTGCCTGTAAATCACGAGACAAATCTTTTAAGCCTAGTTACTCTATGATTGGATAATGTTTGTCAAATAAAAATGAAAGTGTGTCAAAATTCAAAAACTTTTTGGATCTAAACAAGGTCTTAGTTGATCTAAAAAACCAAAAAAATTCAAGATTCCTCATCACATCGAATCTTGCGGCACATGCATGGAGCATTAAATATATATGAAAACAAAAATTAATTGCACAATTTGTCTATAAAACACGAGACGAATCTTTTAAGTCTAGTTACTCCATGATTGGATAATGTTTATCAAATAAAAATGAAAATGTTACAGTGTCGAAATTCAAAAACTTTATGGATCTAAACAAGGCCTCATTTCCTTGTGTTGTGGCTAGGCTCCACGGTGCTTTAAGCATCGTGCGACACAAGCTCTCGTGGGGTCTAGACAAATCGAACAAGCTTAATACATATAGTAAATAGGTCCAGTTGCACCACGTGTCTATCTGTAGCCACGGTCCAGACAATCGAACACGCTTAATATATATAGGGATAGGACTTCGTATAGCTGTTAGGTACAAGTTGTTCTACCCGGTATGAATGCAGGCCACGAGTCAGTAGGGAGCATCCCAATATATGTTAGAATCGGACTCATATTCATCGTCGCTAAATGTGAGTTGTCGTAACTCATATATGTATGGCTCAAGAGTTCGGTTTATATAGAGAAAAATCTTCATTATTCGGGTAAGTGAAGGAGGAGATTTTGTCTTAATATTAAGTGTAGTAGATATAGATTTAATTTAGCTTATGAACGGTGAAATGCGAGCCATATGCATGCGTATGTGCTTTTTTTGTGTGTGCTGTGTGCACATATGTGTAAGTTTTATGAATGGTAAAATGTGAGGCATATGTATGCGTAAGCTATGACACAAATGGTTTGAGACGACTAGACCATGGTAGAAGTGGTGCAAAATCAATTAAAGCTTTGCGACTCCAAACTCAAAGAAAGACGAGTAATAGTATAAGAGACGGAAGAGAAGTGAGATATGAACAGATGAGAGTGAAAAGCTAAAAGAAACAAACTTCTTGCATTCTTTGTTAAAGCGTTTAAAGTTTGATAAATATCCCATAAAAATATTAATATTAATGACACCAAACAGTATACGAGTAACAAACATGCATGTACGCTGTAACAATATGTATAGCTTATTCTATGATAACCCAAACAGCTTTTAGCTTGAAGATTTATTGAACATTCGCTCTTATTTATCCTAGAGATCAACTCTGTAATATAGTTAGAAACACATTGTTCTAACTTGTATAATTGCATGTTGCTACACATGTTGCTCCAACTTATTCGCACATTTGAGAGAGTAAAAGAGCACAAAAGACACTTGGTATTAGGTATATACTATTACTTTTTAAAAAACCTCATGCTAGAGACGTATCCAAAACACATTCCTTGCATACTTGGAAGTAGAGATCAGACAAATAAAACTCAAATATGCCTCTATAATCCGCGTCTCTTTCACACACATGGTTCCTCCACCTATTTTCATCTCTGACTACTTATTGTTCTAGTATAGATATAAAAGGTTGGTTCTATAATATTAATTGTATAATTTGTGTGAGATTAGTATAAATAAAGAATTTTAGTGTGCATAGCTCTACAAAATTGACATTAATCAATTCACTATGTGCAGTTTTAGATCAGAAAGAGTTTAACATTAAATTAGAACCTAGATTCGATCGAGGAATAATTACCAAGGCCTAGACAGTGAGTCACCTAGTAAAGCACCACACTCACGAATCTTGTATCAACGTATGCACTGCCTCTATTCTCTCTGTTTTGGACTAATGAGATGATTGTGAGTGTGCAGATTTGACCCAACGCCTAGAGCCACGCAAAAACTACATCTCCTACAACTAAAAAGAACAAAAGGAAGACTATTTTTTGTGCGACATTCTTTCGTCCCGTCCGTCTGCTTCGTCGTGCGATCGTGCGCCCCCGCGATAACGCTTCTCCTGATCAAGAAGGAAACATCATGGAAGGAAGTAAACCAAATATCTCCCTTGCATGCGTGCATGTCCTTCCTGTGATGACCCGCCTCCCCACATGATGATCCCAGCAAAAAAGGCAACGAAATTAATCGAGCCGAAATCGACACGATCCCATCGGCCATAGCACTCCCTTCGCCCTCGCTCCTCTCTCGCTCACGTTGCCACCTCCTCTCCACGCGCCGTCGATCTCGCCGGGAAGGGAAGGGAAGAGAGACAGCCGCACGCGACACTGCTGGTGAAGCCCACCGCTGAAGGCAGGCACTAATGGAGCACGAGCACGGGCGAGGTCCATCTGTAGCACCAGGCCAGTGTTGTCGCCATCTCTGGCTCGTAGTTGAGCAGTACATGAACCGGGGCCTTCCACGACCTCGCGCTCGCCTTGTAAGGTTGCGAACCCATGCCTTCGTCCATCGCTCTCCTGTCCTTCGATGGATGGCGCGGTAGGGTCTCGTTCCGCACGCAGCAGCGCCTCAAGGAACATGGAGGCAAGAAGCGTCGCAATGAGGTCACGGCGCCCGACATGGACAGGGAGTCAGGGACACGGTGGCTTCGGGGGCGCCACATTGGGAAGAGGGGCCGCTGGGTTCGATGTGTCAATGGCTTCTTCGTGCAGTACATGTGGGTGTTCGGTGTGAGTGCCTCCTCTCTATTATCCTACACCACTAGCATGAATGTTTAGATGTAGTAGAAGCATACATCTTTTTTTCTCACAATATATCACGCTGATTGGACACGTCTCCATTGTCTCTATGTGGAATTGCTTGCATATAGAAACGCTAATTAGACACCATCACCAATGCATTATAAGATTTAAACGTTAGTGGAACTCCTGGAGATTAGTGAATTGAGTATTGCGGTATAATATAGTGTGCATTTGTCTTCAGCTTTGATGTATAACTTCATGCAAAATAGAATCCCTTTCAAGTGCCACAAAGCCATTGCTTCATTTCACCATCTGTCCACTCTTGAGTATTTTTTGTACTGTGATTGAATAAGTTCCTTTCCGGTGGCTATAGTCTGGGAAAGAATGTGTTACCGAAAACACTTGAAGTTTATTCCTACACTGCTTATGATTAGCAAGAACAATCAATAATCTCTTTGCTCAGTGCGTGGAAGTAAACAATCCCAATTTTTGTTAAGTAGTAGTAGCCATACATTCTTACTGAAGCCTGAACTTGATTGTCATATAAACTGTTAGTGATTTCCAAATCACTATAGAAGAAATAAATTGATCGTTTTCGTCTTGATATGCTAAATTGCAGTACATCTTTTTCTGCTGTTTTAGAGTATAGAAAATGGTATTGATGAGCTAGCGTCTTCCTCCATGGTTTTTATTCCTTAATAATATGATTTTAACACCTTTTAAAGCAAGGACAGGGGAGGACATAATAATCTTCTTTGCTGTGTGTTATGATTTTTTCTTATATCTTAAGTAGAATACATATAGAACAATGGCGATGACATCTTAGAACTTCCATGCTGAGGAGAAGAATGCAACTTGTCATTTGTCTGTCGTCTATGAGGGAAGCAGCTGGAAATGGAGAAACAAAAAATGATTATCTATTGGATTTATTCAGTTAAGATTCTTTTTCGGTTATTGCTTTTGGAGACAGTTACACTTTCTTTATACAGCTTCGTATTGATATGTGTGTCATTTTGTTCAGCCTAAAACTTTGGATCATTCTAAGATCAGATCTAGCATGTGTTTATTTTTTTCAATATAGTAAACTGCTCTGCTCATATGGACTTGTGGCCCGGTGTTGAATACTTGAATTAGCTCGTCCTCCCTGTTATTTAGTTCAAGTGAGTTGCCGTAGACTGTGTTTTCTCATTCCTTCCATTGAGTGGAGGTACTTTGTTAATGTATTGTCACTGGAAATTATATTCTGATGAAAATACATGAACATCTGATCTGAGCACTTGAGAGTTGAGACTGCAAGGATAGGAGTAACTTGTTGATCATTGCGTTGCTGTTTTATCCTAGCAGTAAACCAATTTCTCATTTTTCGGATGCATTGCATTTGTTTTGCACCACATGAAGCCACTGAAGTGGTTTTCTCCTTTTCATGTAACTGAGATTGTGAAAACTGAAAAGTCATTGTTGAAAATTGTCTGCTATTTTGATCTAAGAAATCACAAGTATGTTGAAATATTAACTTCACCTCTGTAGGATAATGTTTTAGCTGTGTCAAAGATGATGGTCCCCGACTGCCACAAAACTGCATTTGCTGATTTGAAAGCAACACTGGTATGACATAAAAATTCTATGACCATATCCTCAAATATTGTGCATTACTTTTCTTAATCCATGTAAAAGTTTGTATTCTTGCATGCTGAACTAAAGGAGTCAAATGAGCAAGGTGCTGAGATTGAAGCAACTGAAAGTACTGCCTCAGAGGTTCAAGAGGATATCGGTGGCACATTTTTCTTTCTCCCTTTTTTATGCCTTGTTGATCTGTAGGCATATCTCTTGGAAACTATTACGAGGGAGCTGTGAATGTTTTTATATTTGAATAAAAGCAAAAGCTATGGGCATGCTGGAAAAAGGATTCCTATATCGATGGATAAGATGTACTCAAGCCAACCAATTTCAACATCTTTATCTGCGAAGAACAAAAGAAGGCTCGGATCGAGCACCTCTGAGGTAATCGCCATCACGGTCACGTGCTTCGCTTTCCTCCCCTCCTGTCCATCTCGCTACCAAACCGTTTAATCCTGTTGATGCATCATAATTGCCTACCAAGCTACAAGCAAGGGAAAGAGACACTGACTCACTTGTGGCCGCTGTTGTTCAGGGTTCATCTTTCTTTTTCAAGTAATCACTTATAATTTAACAAGATACTATCTCTACTTGCGATTTAGCAAAATTAGCTCAAGAAGCTAATTAGCTGATTCATACATACATCAGTATTTGTTGTTTCAATTGTTGAAAATTAGGATTCTCCATCAATCTTATTGTCCGTCTGCCTAAACAGAGGGTTAACATTTGAACCAATGTCGAGGAGGAAGAAAAATAGAAACTTCAAAATCTACAACAAGAGTGAGTTTGAACTTCGAATTGGAGCCTTGTAAAATCCTAAATATCTTTGTATTCCTTCCCTCAGACAAACAATGATGTGTTAGAGTGAAGGGTAATCCATACTTATCTTTATGTGGTGACATTAACTGATGAAGACGAGCAAAACGTATGCTCCATCTAACCTACATGTGACCTTACAAGTTTTTTGTTTCTTACCTCATTTATGTGCATTTGTTCTAGATCTGTTCATTTATGGGGTGCACTAGCACTGCACACATCTCTTTCTATCGCACTTGGTTTCTTTGTTTCATTATTCCCTAGTTCCCCACTTGTGTAGGCTGATTGTAGCTTATGATTTCATACTTCATTTGTTAGCGTAGAGACATAGTAGATGAATAGTATTAAATATAGCCCATCAGTTTCTTTAGTTGTTCTGCATCATCCATCTTGAATATCACTAAGGCACTGGTCAGTATATTTGATCTTTGGAACTATTGCCTTTTAGACTGCCAATGGAAGGCACAAGCAGGGAGGATTTGTGTCTAGATTCATAGCTTAAAGTGTCGTCTATTTTAAGATGGATCGGAGGGAGTGATTCTATTGTCTGGTAGCATGCACTTTTTATTAAAAACCTGTGTTGAAAACTATAGATATGCAGAGGTTCATTAGAAGTGGATGGTGCACTTGAGGTAGGAAACACGACAGCCATCCCACCTCAATGAAGAGTTGATGTGCGTAAGTGCGTTCATTAATTTATTTTTCTATATTTAATTATTTATTCATACTATTTTATAGGCATGCGGTAGACAATGGATAACAATTTAAGCATCATAATTTATCTCTTTGACTTTGATTATGAGTTTATTTCAATTAATATATTATCTTGTTGTTTTACCGTTGGCACAGGTACGCTACTATTGAACTAAATAATAGTCCTCATCTCATTGAGTTACTAAATGTAGATACTAATGGAACAATATTTCAAAGCATCAAAGGCATACTAAACTAGATCATAATTCAATACTTGGGGCGTATAATTGAAGACATGTTATATTATCTAAAATATGAAGAAGGTTAGCTTGGTATACCAGCCTTGTACTCTTGTACGAAGCAATTACTGATAATTCAAAGAGATGTTTAGTTCTAAAAGGTTGAGGAAATAATTAATCTTGTTATGGTGATATGAACTTTTGTGTGTGTAGCCATGTGCAAAATTCAATTTATAATATTGATATTTCGAACATCAGGCTCGCTTTATCATTTTTTGTATCAATACAATGTGTTCATGCTCAAGTTATCGGAGAATTATTTGTGTTTGTTGCAATGCACGGAAATGACTATACAATAGAGTTGGTGAGCTTGCGACGACACTCTTTGTGATAGTGTTAATTTTATGATTTTGCTTTTTAGATTAAATGTTACTTTAGCATTGGTATTTAATTATATAATATTGTTATTTTATTGTGTGATACGTATTTTTTTAAGTACAAAAATTTAGTTGTCCCGTAGCAATGCACGGGCATCCTACCTAGTATACTATAAAAGGATACGCTTGGATGAGAAAAAAATTGAAAAGAAAATTATAGAATTAGTAAAACCGAGGGAAGAAAACTATGGTTATGGTTTGGATTGAAGGAACCAACGGTTCATAGCGATGCTCTTTTTTATAGAAAGTCGAAAATCCATTCCAATCTTTTTGGTTTGATGGTTTCTCTTTCTATTATGTATAAGTCTGTCATAAAAACACATGATGAAGAGAGAAAATGAGCTAACACAAAGGAGATTTTCTTTATCATTTCTAGTTTTAAAATTCTTATTATGTTAAATTTTTTATTATGTTCTAAATATCTTTGTCTGTTCATGTGTTTTTCAATCCTCCTTTCGTATTGTATTCCATTTCTCGGTTCTAGTCCTAATTAGGTTTTTAAACCACACCTAGAACGATGGCCCTGGGCCTAAATGTACCACTGATACTGTATCAGAAGTATATTAGTTTATATGGACAGGGCAAGTAAATTAATAAAAATAATCAGAAAATCTTGGTTAGCGACCGACAGGGTCTTAAGCCGCCTAAACCCCTCCCAAAACCCTAGCAGGTTAGCAAACCAAATCCCGTGCCGAACCCAAGCTCCCTCCGAGACTACCCAAACTGCCCCTACGAACCCAGCTCACCAAACGCAGAAATATCACCTCCGTGCGTGCGCAGCGACGGAGAAAAAGAGGAAAAAGAACCAAATCAGCAACGCGAGCGCCTCACCCAGACTCCCAGAGGCCGCACCGCACGAGAGTAGAGATTAGGAGGGTTTGCCATCCGTATAAAAGGAGCGGCCGGCGAGGGCTGCCGCGCCTCCCTCCTCCGCTTTACCAAAACAGCCCCTCTCGCCCAATCATTCCCTCTGTGCCTCGTCCTCGCGCCGCCTCTCATCCTCCGGAAGCCGAAGCTTCCGCGCCGGCGGCGGCGGCGGTAGGTCACTCTCACTCCCCAACCAAATCCCTTTTCTGTACATACTAATTCGATCGAATCCATATCGCTCGGGTGCCCCGCTGAGGTGGAGGGGTCTCGATTGGTGAGAGGGTTTAGGGTTTTGATCCCACAGCAGATCGTGCGCTCGGCTGCTAGTTTGTTCCGTTGTGGTTTCATAGAACGGGTGATGTTTCTCAGCGGCTTTAGATAGCCGTGGTGTGTGCTGTCCTGTGAATTTTGTATTTTTTTTGTTTGGCCTAATTAGATTTGTTGGTGTCGGTTTCTGGTCCGAGCAGGAATATGGCGGGGAAATCCAAGGGTGGGAAGAACAAAGGGAAGGCGCAGGGCGCGGGTCAGCCCACCTCTGCTGAGCCAGAGGTGCTGGCGACTGACGGAGCCGAAGTGGTTAATCCAGAGAATGGGGAAGTGCACGAAACCCCTGCCACGGAGGATGGTGTGGCAGATGTGGAGAAACGAGACGGGGATGCCCCGGAGGCTGTGCAGCCTGCAAGAAAGCCAGCTGAAGGTGAGGCTATGGCTTCTTTACTTATTCACTGATACTGACATACTGCAGTTGTATTGTATTGCTTGAATAGTACAGTGAACACGATGGGACATTGTGTTTTACCTGGGTACAGGTGTACAATAATACTTTTGATCTATTATATGATTTGGCACTATGTTGAATGAGTGACAAGTTTGCTCCTTCGATGTTTTGTATGGCTGTGCTTATATATGTATTGAAAATACTAGTGCTTTGCAGTGATCTAATATTTCTGGCCAAGCTCTGTTAGAGTAGTCATCTACATCATGTTACAAATTTCAGTTAGACTGTTGGAACTTTCATCTATGGAATTTAGCATGTTGTATTGTTGTTGTTTTGCCTGAAAAACCTTGCCTGCATGCTTTTAAATGGAGAAAATTCCTGTGAATGCACTGCTGCTTTAACGATTAACTATCAAGCAGGAGAGCTTCATCTCTACCCTGTTCCTGTCAGGACACAATCAGGTGAAAAGCTCGAGCTGCAGGTAACTGTAAAAAAAATGTTCTTTCTTTTCTATTTGACTTAACTAGTTCTGTTGTTTCATGATATGCTGTTATTTACAGCTAAGCCCAGGAGATTCTGTTATTGACGTTAAGCAATTCCTCTTGGATGCTCCTGAAACATGCTTCTATACATGCTATGATTTGATATTGCATACTGAAGATGGGTCAGCTCATCAGTTAGAAGACTACAATGAAATATCTGAAATAGCAGATATAACTTCTGGTGGATGTTCACTGGAGATGGTTGCTGGTATGTAACATGTTCTAGTTTCTTCTCTATGTCCTATGTCGGTGCTTATTTCGTGGAGCTGAAGTAAATGTTCTTTCAGCAATATATGATGAGAGGTCTATTAGGTCACATCTCCGACGTGTGAGGGAGCTACTATCCCTGTCTAGTCTTCATGTTTCCCTATCAACATCCTTAGCTCTGCAGCATGAGTCTGCTCAGGGAAAATCTGCAGGTACATCAGGTCCAATGTTTTTGATCTGCACTTGTACTTATACCTTCCATATTTGGTGTAAACGCCTCAAGTAATGTTTATAGTACTATATGAATTCATGCAAGTTTTAAACCAACCTGCTATTGATTTTGACCTTACTTGATTCTACCCCTGCTCAACAGGTTCTGAAAAAAGCCCTATTCAGGAGCTTGATGGTTTAAATTTTATGGAGGATAGTGCTGGTGCTCTCACTAATTTATTGGCTTCTGCACCAACAGAGATAAAATGTGTTGAAAGCATAGTTTTTTCGTCGTTCAATCCTCCGCCGAGTTATCGGAGGTAATCCTGCCATCTTGCATTGACACCATTGTCATATTATTCTTGTGTATCTTCAGAACCATTATTATAAAAATCAGTCTGCTAGGCCTATATTAATAAGCGTGACACAAGGAGTACATAGCACCCTGTTTCCATTATAACCAGACACAAGGAGTACTTAGCACCCTGTTTCCATTATAACCAGTCAATGTTGTCTGATCGACTATAATCGGGCTGCTATCAAGACATATATTGAGCCCTGTTTGGCACAGCTTCAGCATTCCAGCTCCGAGCTCCACCTTAGATCTTGAGTTTGTATGCTAAAATCAAGAACCTTAAGACTTCTTTGTCTAGAATAGAAAAAACATTTCAAACAAACGACTTAGGTGTATCCACAGCTAAAGCTCCACAAATTTCTAGACAGCTCCAAAAAATCTGTAGACTTTTTTGTTGGAGCTGGAGCTCTCCCGAACAAGGCCAAAGCTCTGAAAGGTAGGCTTTACCTTTTCTATAGATTGCTGGAACAAGTATATTTGATTTTTTTTCAAGACTGTTGCATTGCAAAAATAAATAAATATAGGTACTGCTCTAGTGATCTATCCTTTTGATGGGATCTGAACAAATCTTGAAGTGCTGGCCATTTTTCCTAGAAAGGTGGTTTTACCTGAAGATATATTGCTTTGCCTATACTTGGGCTATGTTAATATTTTTTATGTTAGTCATAAGCTGTGATGTTGGAATTCTGTATAATTGCATTATTGTTTTTCTGTGTATTTCTGATTAAGTATAGATGTATATATTCCATATAACGGTCTTGATGCCCGAGTTCTGTAACATTGTTGTGAGCTTGTCAGTTTTGAGTTGGGATTTTGTGGAATTAAAACTTGATAGTGGTTTCCTCAGGTTACATGGAGATCTCATCTATATTGATGTTGCCACATTAGAAGGAAACAAATACTGCATTACCGGAAGCTCCAAATCTTTCTATGTTAACAGTAGCAATGGAAGTATATTTGACTCGAGACCTACAAAACAAGCACTGGAGGCCAGCACTCTTGTAGGTCTACTACAGAAGATCAGTGCCAAATTTAAGAAAGGTCTGCTATTGATCTAAATTTTATTCTTGTTGGTTTGTACTGCACATGTTTAATCTTTGCTGACATTTGGACAAATCTTTTGAAGGTTTTCGTGAAGTCTTGGATCGCAGGGCATCGGCTCATCCATTTGAGAATGTTCAGTCTTTGCTTCCAGTGACTTCTTGGTTAGGAGCTTATCCTGTGCCAGGTAATGTTGTCAGTGATTCACTCCCTGACTATATTATATATTAGAAATCCAACAAAAAAGGAGCTGTTCTGTGGCATGTTTTTTTTGGGGTTTCCTTTTGTATTCTCTAATATGTTTTTGAAGTGCTTTGGTGCAAGTATGACTTGACCATGCTATATATTACTGCCTAAAATTAGTTTTGCTAGTTCCATTGGAAGAAAATTGTCAGATAGACTTAGGTAATCTCTAGCTAAAACTCTAGTCTATATTAAGTGCGCATGATGCTAAACAGATTATACCAATATATTTGTCTTGTGTAAATTTGTCCTGTTGGCTTCATAAGCTACAAAGGCATTGCAGCAGTACTGTTTCCTTTTCAGTGGCTCGGAACCTCTTACCCTTCTTATTTTCTTTCTTAATGATATTCAATAACGATATAGTGGATCTCTCAATCCTGGTATAAACTTACCATTGGTATGTTATGAGAACTGAAGGAACTCCCACATTCTTATATGTAACAGCACATAGAAGGGATGCAGCCAGGGCTGAAGACTCTGTTGTGTTGTCATATGGCACTGAATTAATTGGCATGCAGAGAGACTGGAATGAAGAATTGCAGTCCTGCCGGGAGTTTCCTCATGGCAATCCTCAAGAAAGGTTCTTTAGTTGTTATCCCACTTCTGGATTGCATGCTTTATACCTGTAGTAACTCATTATTTTTGGCCGCGCAGGATATTGCGTGGCAGAGCGCTCTACAAAGTAACATGTGATTTTGTTGATGCTGCTGTAAAAGGTGCCGTTGGTGTCATTAATAGATGTATACCCCCAATAAATCCAACTGACCCAGAATGTTTTCATATGTGAGTAAATATAATGTCTATCTTTCTGCTTTAAAATCAGAGTAAACAATTTCAACAGGTTCTATGTTGTAGGAGTAATTTAGTAAGGTTATCTCCATTGCTGTGGCTATGTATGCTTTTTTTTCATATGATTTTTGAAGCTAATGTTTTTGGGAGTTTGTTTAAAGTTATGTTTCTTTGGAGTTTGTTTAAGGTTGAAGGGATGACATTGAGAAGTTGTGTAGAGCCTTGGGATTTTATCCTAAACTGATACATGGTTCAATTTTTTACTGTGAAGAGCCTAAAGACTGACAAAAATTAACACTTTTTTAAAATTGGGCAAATATTACTTCCAAAGGAGTTATGTTCATTCCAAATTGTTCATTTCAAAGTTTCAAACCTCTGAACAATTTATCTCTCACCAACCTGTGGTTTTAGGTACATCATGGAAACTAAATTTGTCTGCAGCTGATTTGAAGTCAGCATATTATTTTCAAAATGCTCATCCATTTCTTTGTCATGTCCATTTGAATCTAGAACATCCAAATGTCGTCACATGGATCACTTCAAAACTAATTATATGACAGTGATAGGTTCTGCACTTACTATTAGACAATATTTACGAATCTGTAGTTGAACCTAGTTGCCATGGGACCAACCAGATGACCAATCGTGAATAGTCTTCGACCAGACCAATTAATAGAGCCTAGTCGGTTCTAATTGTCCATATAGTCGTCCTATATATTTCAGGATGTACACATACTATATATGTACCTATATGAACTATATATAGTGTACACAATAAAGCAAGCATCAAGACTACATTAGTGGTTAATTTGTGACTTACCTGTGAAAGTTGATTTCTGAACTGTTAAGATCTCCATATCCCTGTCCCAGCAAGTGAGTATCAGAGGGCAGCACAGCAAGCAAGCAGACTAGCAGAGAGGCTGCAGAGTGAGGGAAGATGGAGGAGGGAAAGGGCACACACCGTCGTCGGAGGAGCTCATCACGAAGAGTAGCGGTGACTTGAACTGGCAGAGGGCGCTGGTGGCTTGACAACTTCATTGGAGAGGAGGAAGACACACAAGAGACAGTGAATAGTGTGCGGGGGGAGGAATCATGCGCGGGAGAGGAATCGCCGTTGTGCGCGGGTGGAGAGGGATCACGTGGGAAGAATAGTAGCCACTTGGAAGGAATTTGCGCCCAACAATGGGGAGGATTCCAACGTGCCTCCTACTGTGTGTTTTTGGGCGCTCCTATGCTAACCCTAACAGGCTAAATTGCCAGCCCATTAGCCCACATGTAAGCCCAGTTAAGCAGGCCCATGAAAAACAGAGCGACCAACCTAGTCGGATGACTAATCATGATTAAGGAACGACTAATAGGACGACTTGTAAACACTGAGTATTAAATCACTATCACGGTGCTTACTTATAAAGTATCCTCAGATGCTTGAGTGATTGTAATACTTATGTTGAATTATTGATAGTAAATTAAAAACTAATATCAATCTACTAGATTATAAGCATTACCATTTTCTATTCAAAGTACGTATTTTTTCATGAACTTGTACTTCTTGGAGTTGTAAGTTGTTCCATGTGACATTCAACTACCATGCTTCTGTACTATTGTTCCAAGTTATTTTCATTGTTTCTCAGTTTCTTTTTATGGGTACTATAATTGATTTTTTGTTTGTCAACATTCGCATTATTCTGATATTTTTTACTTTTCTATAAAGGCATGATGAGGTAATTTGCACACTGTCAATTAAACTTCAATCTTTACCCTATCTCTTCTACAACACTGAGTGTATTCTTATTTGTGCTCTTGTTCTAGCTAAGTGAGCCTTTTAATTTAAAAGGTTTTGCTTTGTCATTTTGGTATTAGTGTAATGTTAAGTCATTTCCTTTGTAATATGGATTGCTATGGCTACAAAACTGTTAGGAGCTTATCACTTCCTTGCAATGTATACATGCTTGGTCCAGTCTTATTTGAGTTTCTTGACAAGTTTGTTTTAATTTCACTCCTTCCAAAGCTTACCCCTTGCTATTCCTCTATCCCTGCCCCAGGTATGTTCACAACAATATTTTCTTTAGTTTTGCTGTCGACTCCGACTATGAACACATTTCAAAGGACCACAAGCCAGATTGCCAAAATGGCTCCAGCAGAAGCACCAAGGTTTCCTCCCCAGATGTGATCACTAAGCCAGATACAAACCATACTGAATCTGCTGAGGTAGCTGACTCAAAATCCGAAGAGGCACAACTTGCAGATAGTGAGCAGGCGACATATGCTTCTGCAAACAATGACTTAAAAGGAACTAAGGCTTATCAAGAAGCTGATGTTTCTGGCCTTTACAATCTTGCGATGGCAATAATTGATTACAGAGGTCACAGGGTTGTAGCTCAGGTCTGTATAGAAATTACATTTCCTGGTATATATAGCTTTTAGAATCTTTTGCTGTTCTTATTATGTGTTCTGTAATTTGTATTTTTTTCACTCATAACATCTTTCTGTACATTATTATGTCAAATGTCACAAATGGTAATCTAAACTCCAGCTTACTTTCCAATTATACTTTTTGTATATTATTATGTCAAATGTCATAAATGGTAAGCTAAACTCCAACTTAATTTCCAATTATACTGGACTTGTAGAGCATCATACCTGGTATTCTTCAAGGAGACAAGTCAGATTCCCTTCTGTATGGCTCTGTTGATAATGGCAAGAAGATATCTTGGAATGAAGCCTTCCATTCAAAGGTCAGTTGTAATAAATATAAACAATTATTACCATTCAAAGGTATCTTGTACGAGTAATAAAGAGAGAACAATTTTTTCTTTTGAAAGAAGTCTGAAAGTTGTGTTAATATTTCTTTACAGTTGGCTAGTCTAAACCTTGAAATTTAGTCTAGTTTAGAAATTCTATTAACTAATTCTGCAATTCCATCTTGTTTGAAACTGAAAGGTTTTGGTGCAATGTGAAGTATGATGATTATTTATAGGAATTGTTTTAATGAGGCAACTTGAACTGGATGTAATTCTGCAATTCCATCTTGTTTGAAACTGAAAGGTTTTGGTGCAATGTGAAGTATGATGATTATTTATAGGAATTGTTTTAATGAGGCAACTTGAACTGGATGCTATGCTAAGTATTCCATACTGAACAACATTGTTGTTAGTGCACACTGGATGTATGGGTTGACTGACTGATATTTCCGTCTTACTTTCGGAGTGCTTACATTTCCGGTTTTGCCTAGCCTTTTTATTTTTTTTGTTGTTGCTTTGAAGTTCTTCTGTCGCCACATTAGTATTTTACGCTATGTGTACTCAACTTTTGGCAATAATTATCTGGGCCAGAGTTTTAATAGAACTCAAAAGGTCAAAACAAATATTAATGTTATTCAATCTTCTTTTGCAATTTAGCTTGTTCCACAGTGTAACTAACGTTATTGCTGTTCTGTATTGCTGTTTTAGGTAGTTGAGGCTGCAAAGCGGCTCCATTTGAAGGAGCATGTGGTTTTGGATGGTTCTGGTAATCCTGTAAAATTAGCTGCTACAGTCGAATGCAAGGGCATTGTTGGGAGTGATGACAGGTAATTTGATTCTTGAAGTTACACTCTGGGTTCTGTTGGTGTCTTGTATAAGTAATGAAAGCACTTGCTACCATTTCATTTTCTTTTCTTAAAAGCTTATCAGTTAGTAGTTTACATTTCTCTGTGCATGAAAGCAATGAGCATGTTTTGAGAATTATTAGTAAGCATGTGGTTTAACTGTGTTGCTGGGTTTTGACAATCCTGTAAAGTTTACATGAACTGTAAAAAGCCCTTAGACTTTGTTTTTCTTCCTGAGCTATCCTTTTTCCTTTTATAGCAATAACCGAGGGTTTTGTATCCGTGTTGGTATATTTAGCACAGTTGTTTGTTACTATCATGTAGGCATTACATTTTGGATCTGATGAGAGTGACTCCGCGAGATTCTAACTACATTGGACAAGAGCACCGCTTCTGCGTGTTGAGACCTGAACTTATAGCATCATTTGTTGAGGTCAGCTTATCACATTTTTTAACCCTATTCGCCAAATTGTAACATGGTTTATTTTTTGGGACATTTAAATTGCATATTACGGTATTTACCATTTATATTTGTGCAGGCTGAATCCATTAAACAATCGTTTAAGCAGAAGGTTCCAGATGCTCCAGTTGCAAGTGCTTCTGATGCTGAGGTTTGTGTCGATAGCAGTCCCTGTGTTCTTTCTGTTTGTTCAGAAGCATTATACATAAATAAGCAACTAACCGTTGATTTTTTATGCCTCTTTAATAATGCAAAATTGAACCTGTAATCTTTTTGTGTCATTCTTATCAGCATTTGTTCCCTAACATTCAGTTGCATGATCTCTAATTTGATTACCTAGAGTAGAGGTCTTTAATCAAGTGGTATATATCAGTTTACTGTTGCCAATTTATCCCTCTTAAATATTAGATTAGGCCTTGTTTAGATCCAAAAACTTTTTGGATTTTGACACTGTAGCACTTTCGTTTTTATTTGACAAACATTATCCAATCATGGAGTAACTAGGCTTAAAAGATTCGTCTCGTGATTTACAGGTAAACTGTGCAATTAGTTATCTTTTTTATCTATATTTAATGTTCTATGCATGTGCCGCAAGATTCGATGTGATGGGGAATCTTGTAAAGTTTTGGGTTTTTGGGTGCATCTAAACAAGGCCTTAGTTTGTACATTCATAGACAAATGGTGCTAACAGAATGGTATATATCAATTTACTGTTGCCTATTTATCCCTCTTGAATATTAGATTAGTTTGTACGCTCATAGACCAATGGTGCTAACTGCTAACAGAATGAATAGTAAGACTGAGTAAAAGAAGGTACGGTGTTTCGCATTTGTAATCTGGAAAATTATTTCTGTTGTTACAGGCTACCTCTGTTGAAGGAGATGACAAGTCTGAAGAAAGCTCTGTTCATACACACGAGGAAAATGACAACTCAACCTCTGAGATTCTTTTCAACCCGAATGTGTTTACGGAGTACAAGCTTGCTGGCAGTCCAGAGGTCTTCAAAACTACTCTTTGTATAATTAATATCCATATATACCAATTTGATAACATTGTACTGTTTTCTATTCCTAGGAAATCACTGCTGATGAAGTGTTGGTAAAAAGGGCTGGCACTTATCTTATTGATATAGTGATCCCAAAGTTTGTTCAGGATCTTTGCTCCCTTGATATCTCCCCTATGGATGGACAGACTTTAACTGATGCCTTGCATCTCCATGGGATAAATATTAGGTACCTGGGCAAGGTGAGTCTGAGTCTATAGGTGGACCAGCTGAAATTGACATTTCATTTCATCTGTTCTGTTTATTATATGATTCTTGTTTCAGATTGCAGGCATGGTCAAACATTTACCACACTTACGGGATTTGTTTTCTGCTGAGATAATAGTTAGATCTGCAAAGCATGTTATCAAGGTAGTATAACTTTCTTAATTATGCTAGTTACTGAGTCTGTTACTTGATTGTGGGATTTATTGCAAATTTATGAAAACCTAGTAACTAGTAATGTGTAAAAGCTTATATTAGAGTGCAGTTAGTGTTTTCTGACTACCAATCTGGAAATGTGTGGTCTTATTCCTGTTGTGATTTTAATCCAATCTTTTTCCACAACTGTAAAGCCGAATTTCATTACTGGGCAGCAATGAAATTTCAACGAGTTTAACAAGTTTTGCAACGCGTTTGCGACCATAGCAGGTACTTGCCTGCACCTCTAAACACAAAGGGTTTAGCGGGTTAGGCGATGCTACCAACACTACCCCTTACCGATGCAAAAGTTTAGTTTTCAGAAACAGCTTGAACTAAAGTACTGGCTAAAAAGTTATTTATTAGAAGTAACTTGAACTAAAGTACTGGCTAAAAAGTTGCCTACTACAAGGCACTTGAAGGCTGACACAGCACACAGGCTGAAGCAAGGGTCGAACCACCGATTCCAAATCACTACTTGATAATTGCCTTGGAGATCTCTGGTCCACCATTCTCTTAGATGGAAATGAAGCGCCATTTCTTGCATATCCTCTGCGCCTTTCTTCACTTGTTGCACGAACTAGTGGTTATGAAGCTCCCTGCCCAGTATTTCAGGACAGAGCAGATTAAATAAATAATCCTGGGAGGAGATTTGATTCTTTTCCCTTCAAAATATGTAGAGTTTCTTATTCTTGTAATCATTGAGCGCACCGCTGCAAGGCCAACTTTGTTTTCTGTAAGGCAGGCTCCATTTTTTCCAAATCTTGGTGTGATTTTAATCTATTCAATTCACGACCATATGTTAAATAGTATTCATGTTTGGTTTCTTATTCTCCAAATCGTCCAGCACACTGCTGCAAGGCCAAGTTTCTTATTCTCCAAATCGTCCAAGATTTTAATCCATTCAATTTGCATCATCGTATTATTATATAGTTATTTTTGTTTGGTTCGTTCTTGTATGTTGACCAAGTTTTTTGTTCTCACTCAAGGATATACTGAGGCAAAGTTTGGATCATGATATTGGGCCAGCTATTGCTCATTTCTTAAACTGTTTCGTGGGGAAAGTTTTAGGTGCTTCCACAAAGGGTAGTCTTAGCAATGCGCAGTCAAAAACTCTGAAGGTATGCCTTCCCAAGCTTGGTAATCTTGTGGTTTTGATATCTGCAGCAAATGCTATGTTGAATTTTGTAATGTCGCATTTTCATCCCTTTTTATTTGATTTTTAGGGTCATGAAAATAGCCAAATTCAGAAGTCCTCTAAAGGCCATAAACTGAGCAATGCTGCTGCTTCAAGAAAAAGCTTATCAGCTTATTCCCATCTAACCTCCGATGGAATTTGGCTTAGCATTAAGGAATTTGCAAAATCAAAATATCAGGTACTAGTTTCTGCTGTGTTTCTTTGATGTCTTCAATTTTCTATTTGGAGAACATCACAAATGGATTTTTTCTTTAGTTTGAAGTGCCAGATGATGCAAGGCTTTCAGCCAAAAGGGTAGCTGTTCTCCGCAATCTTTGCCAAAAGGTTAGTACCATTCTGCCTTGCATGCTACTTGTAGCATGATTGTTGGTTTATTTGCTACCAAAAATATTGGTAGTTTGTGTTTGGTCCAAGCAACTTCTACTGTGCTTATTTTTTCTAATAATGGCCTGCATGTAGTATACATGCTCTCTGATAGGCCCATTGAAACTATCAAATGCCATTGTTTGTGCATCTATTAATTCTTTTAGTCACTGTACCTTGTACATGTAACAGGTAGGAATAACAATTGCTGCACGCAAATATGATCTGGATGCTTCGACTCCATTTGAAGCCTCAGATATGTTAAATCTCCAACCAGTTGTCAAGCATTCTGTTCCAACCTGTACAGACGCAAAGAATCTTATGGAAGCAGGGAAAGTCAGGATGGCTGAGGTATACAATTCTGTTATTTTTATTCTGACATAGTATTGTCGCTGTGAGGTCTTATCCTGTTTTCTACAGACCGACATATATAATATTCCATGGTATTGTTTTTTTTTTACAACACGGATGCAGACTTTATTAATGCATTTGAGCATTTCAGGGAACATTGAATGAGGCATATGCATTGTTTTCAGAAGCCTTTTCACTGCTTCAACAGGTATACACAAAAGTTGTTTAGCTTGAAATATCTGCAGAACATCTATTTACTTGACCTTTGCTATGAAATTACAGATAACTGGACCCATGCACAAGGATGCTGCAAATTGTTGCCGGTAAAATGCCAACTTATGCACTTGCCTATTGTGTTGGTCTTATTTTTGTAAGGAAAACACACATGAGAAATTGAACAATCTATTGGATATACTGTGCTGCATTCTTCCATTTTAGATCATGGCATATGCTACTCATAATGTGTATATGGTGTTTGAGAAAAAAAATACTCATAACATGCACATTACCTCACTATCTTTCACCTCTCTGAATTACCTATGCACGTGTATGTAAGAGTTGCATTAAATCAGGGATATGATGTTTAGTCAGATGTTCAGTTATCACATGCAAAATTGGTTCAGGAGTTGAGCATTTTTTGTCACTTACGAATTACGAACACTTTTGTTGTTCTCTATGTTCAGATTTAAATCCTCAGAAGAAAACAAAATGCTTGTTCTTCTTTGTTATAGGTACCTTGCTATGGTTTTGTACCATGCTGGTGATACAGCCGGAGCAATTGTGCAGCAACATAGGGAACTCATTATAAATGAGAGATGTCTTGGTCTTGATCATCCGGACACAGCCCACAGGCATGCATTTTTGTTTAAAAAATGTCACTGCTAAATTTTGATATTATCATTCATCTAAATTTTGCTAAGAAGTGTTCATCTAAAATATGTAGGTTAGCTGTTGAGCTAGCGTTATTGTAGTCATGCAAAATTTTTTTAGCTTATTAGTGTTATGACATACCTTGAATTCTACTAGTTTCAAGTTAGTTAAACATAATCATATTTTCTTTTGTTTTTCTTTGATTTGTCAAATACATTTTATATTTTTACTCTATTTGTTCAGCGAAATTTTACTATCCTTTTACACCCATTTCTTCTTCAGTTATGGTAACATGGCGTTATTCTATCATGGGCTCAATCAAACTGAACTGGCACTGCGGCACATGTCCCGCACACTGTTGTTGCTAAGTTTGGCGTCAGGACCTGATCACCCAGATGTTGCAGCAACTCTCATAAATGTTGCAATGATGTACCAGGATGCCAGCAATATGAATACTGCTCTTAGGTATCTTCAAGAAGCCCTTATGAAGAATGAGCGACTTCTTGGCCCTGACCATGTTCAAACAGCTGTGTGCTATCATGCTCTTGCCATTGCATTCAGCTGTATGAGCTTATATAAGCTTTCAATTCAGGTTAGTTCTGACAAAAGATACTGATGGGGTAGTTATTTCAAACTGTTGACTTGACACGTTGGTGTTTCATGACAGCATGAAAAGAAGACTTATGATATACTGGTAAAACAATTAGGGGAAAATGACTCACGGACTAAAGACTCAGAAAATTGGTTGAGTACTTTTAAGCTTCGAGAAGAGCAGGTATATTTTCTATGTTTGTTGATTAGCAATTTACTTTTCAGAATTTTGCAAGGGATATTGTATTATCTTGACTGAACAATAGATTGTGATGTTTGCTAAATTGGTTAGTGTATTTATTTTATTTAGCTTTACAGTCAGCAAGAGCTTTTTTGGTTGATTCACTTTTGTCCCTAAGATTCTTGCGTGCGTCCTAATGTGCAGTTATTATGTACTGGTACAAAGTATGTCCATAACATATGTTTTTTCCCCTTGTGATCTATTACCTCTGCATATCTTTGTCATTCTTGCATGGCGAACATTATTATATCATCAATCTGCACAGGTCAACGCCCAGAAGCAGAAGGGCCAGGGAGCTAATGCATCCGATAACGCTGTTAAATTCTTGAAGGTAAGCTAAGTTGCAGACCTTCCTTCTATACCAGCTTAAATTCATCCAACTTTAATGACCGAAGCAATATCCATACAGCTTACTTTGTACAAAGTATTGTGGATCATAATTATATTTATGATGCATTTTACTGTGCTTCTTATGCTAATTTTGGCTGAATATTAACTCCTATAACTGTATCGCTATTGATATTTATATCTGCAGATATTGGATTTATGGTTGCATTGAATTCTTACCTTTTGCTTTTGCAGGCAAACCCTGCATTTTTACAAGCAATGAAGGCTGCTGCGATACAATCAGGTGATGGGTCAGCAAATGTCAACAGGTCGCTCAATGCGGCAGTAGTTGGAGAAGGTGTACCACGACTGAGAGGAGTGGATGAGCGAGCTGCTCGAGCGACTGCAGAAGCTCGGAAGAAAGCTGCTGCAAGAGGTCTTAATGTCCGTAATGGCCCTGCGGCAAACCATGCGTCTGATGAACTAGCTCAGATTCTCAAACTCATCAACGCTGCTTCAGGTTCTTCCACTTCTGCCTCAGCCAAAACTGAGGAATCTGCCTCTGAAGGGCAGGCAACAAATGGATCTGTTCAAAACGGAACTGCAACTGAAGCGATAGCTGTGGATACCAATGGCCCATCTGCATCTGCTAAGTCCACTGTTAACACACCAGTTGGATTGGGGACAACATTGGAGTTGAAGAAGCAGAAATCAAAGCAAAAGTCGTAGAAAACCTGTGCCTGGAATTTTTTTTGGCAACAGTTTTGGATTTTAGGTTGATTTGGGTTTTTACCTTTTATAGGATTGCCACGTTCACGTGGTGGAAGAGTTCATTTATTTTTGTTGGAGGTTCTTAGGTGGGTTCAATAATCATTACAAGAAAGAAGACCAGACCATTGTTTCGAATCATCATTGACAGACCACTGATGAGATAATGGCTAATCCTTAAGCTAATAAATCTGTAGTCGGTACAGTTACCTGTTTAAAATTTTTGTGCAAGATTAGTATGCTAATTTGTTGCCCAACAAAGAAATATTACTCTTATTTCTGTTGAGCTTTTAGTGCTTCTGTTGGTGTCAGCAGAACTCTTCTGTTCGTGTGCGTGCAGGGTTTCTCCAGCTCCAATTTGTGACTGTTCGATTGTATTTTCATTTTAAGGAACCTACTGTGTATGTGCAGTTGTGATGGCTACTGACAAAATGATTTTATGCGGCCTACCTGGTTAATGTCATCATCGATCACGCGGCGCGCTGCCTTTTTTTTCTTTCTTTTTTTGAAGTTATACTATAATATTTCCAATTATTTTGCTATTGCTAACAATAACAATTTAACTTCGCTGTGTTTGGCCTGGCCGTGAATTATGTTTAGCAACATCTTTTCGGACTCAGACAAATATTCATTCTTACTCTAGATTAATATAGACTCCCTCTCCATTACTATCTTTAGTTAAAAACTGATGTAATGAACCATCAAATAACTTTTGAATCGTTGGATGTTGAACATTGAATGTATAGAATGTTCGACATTAACGAATACGAAAATAGGTAATTATCCTAGTGACATGCCTTCATAGACAGTCCTGTACATCATGTATTCGACTATGAGTATTGTGTGTATATCAGTGTTGAAAATACCAGGCTATAGCACTGATGTAGTTTTGTTTTTTGGATAGGTTGTTTTCCTAGACAATCCTGTTCGCTTGTCTATAAAATCATAGCTGAAAATTATGTTTGATGATTTGTTATGAGAGAAAAATACTGTTGAATGACTGACAAATATATTACTACTATGAGCGCTTAGCTGTAACTTAATTTAGCGACCCTAAATGTGCAGTCAGACGACTTATAAAAAAATAATACAGCAAAAGGTTCTGGACTCGGAACGTGGGCTAGTACATAGAGGAGAATGGGAGATGTTGGGTTTTGTGAGCATGCTAAGGGCACTCCCAATGCAAGACTCTATCACAGAGTCCAAAACAATTAATTACATATTATTTATGGTATTTTGCTGATGTAGCACAATATTTATTGAAGAAAGAGATAGAAAAAATAAGACTCCAAGTCTTATTTAGACTCCAAATCCACATTGTTCGAGGTAATAAATAACTTTAGACTCTATGATAGAGTCTGCATTGGGTAATGAACGAATGATGTGCATCGAGGTATCCTTTTGCTAGCCTATCTATACCTGGTAATGATTGCAGCATTGGCACGAAGGGAGAATGTGATGGTCGGCAACAAATACAAATGCAAGTCAGTAAGGCTTTGTTTAGTTGGGTAGATCAAAAGTTTTTTTTAGTACCGTAGTATTTTCGTTTTTATTTGGTATTTATTATCCGACCATAGATTAACTAGGTTCAAAAGATTAATCTTAGGCAAATTGTGTAATTAATTATTAATTTTATCTATATCTAATGTTCTATGTATGTACCATAAGATTCGATTTGATAGAGAATTTTGAATTTTTTTTTTAGGTTTTGAGGTGAACTAAACAAGGCCTAAATACCAAAGCTATAATATGCATGTTTTTTTTTAAAAATGCTAAAAATGTCTTGTCACTACAGCGACCACTATAGCTTGCTTAGCATATTTGATTAGGATTTGCTAAATATCTTAACCTGCTATTTATAAAGGTGGTGCGTGTAGAGTTTTCCAATTAATTTTATGAAATCATTAAATGAAATAGTTTATGCTATATTTCACTATAGCTTTGCTTTTTGTTGGAGGTGGCCCCTGTGGCGCTTTCTATTGGAGGTGGCCTCTAGCTGCAGCTAATATCTTAATCTTAGACCGCTGTTTAAAACCTTGGTTTTAACTCTAGTACTAAAAAAAGTTTTAATACGTAGACTACACAATACATTGATTTTGAATGAACACAATTTTGTTTTGAAGGTTGATGTGCGTGATTAGTGAGGTTAGTAACTTACCCCTTTATTCAAAATATAAGTCATTCTGGTTTTTCCAGATATATAACTTTAATTATGTATCTAGACATAGAGAAAGAATGAACCTAGAAAAGACATAATGATTTATAATTTGTCTAACATAATCCATTTCAAATTGTAAGTTATTTTAGTTTTATTCTAACTCAAAACTCAGTTTTGACCATCTTTTTAGAAAATTGTACAAACGTATACGATATCAAACAAAATTATGCATTATGAAATATATTTTAAGGGAAGTTAATATATATTTTTAATTAAAGGTTATATTTTAATAAAATTTTACTTAGAACAAAAAAAGGCTATATTTTAATACTCTGTCCATCTTAAATTATAGTCGTTCCAAGAATCTTTGAGTCAAAGTCTATTTGACCAAAATTACAGAAAGAATTACAAAGATTTATGACATCAAATAGATATACTATAAAAAATAATTAATAAACAACCTATTAATAGTATCATAAATATTATTATCTTATCCTATAAATTTGATCAAACTTGATATGATTTGACTTTTCAAGAATTTTGTAATGACTTATAATTTGGGATAGAGCGAGTAGAAGTTAATATATCTTTTTATAAGTTTTTCAATGTCATACAAATTTAGCTTAGATCAATACAAAATAACAAAATAAATGCAGTAGATTTGAAGGAGGCTTTCCGTGAGCCCCTGTAGCCTTAAGGCGCCTACTTCGCTTAAACTGATTCACCAAGGTTCAAATGCTCTGATCTAGCAGCTCAAATATGCTTTACAAGACCTGGGCTCTTCGAAATGGTCGGTAAACGACAAACAGTTTGTTACCTATCATTTGGTCATTATTTGGACTGAAATTAAACAGACTAAACAACAATTAAACAGGAGAAATGGACAATTAAACAAAGACAGGATATCACTGCACAGTGTTTACACGGACTAGACGACCGTTTAAGCAATCAGAGGTATAGTGTTCCCCTCGCTCTATATCATTTTTGTATGGCGCATAGTTTGATGTTTTCACTAACTACTTATATTAATAAATGAATGGCCATAAGATGCTAAATGTTATGCAGGACCCTGAGGCTTTATATATCACAAAAGAGGAACTTCAGCATTTCATGTTCTACCAGGGGAAAATAGACAATTACACAGTATATCGTGCCACTGCGTTTATTGTGATCAACGATCACAAGAAAGCAAACCAAAGATTTATTCTGAGTATCATTCCCATCCCTCTCAAGCATCAGTGATAAAGTTGCCATGGATTTGCTTAGGAACTAACTGCATCAGCAAAACTGAGATAATAAAACTGCACATCAGCTTCAAATTCCCTGAGTTGATGACTTGCAAGATTGCTTGCTACAAACACAGACTTAAAATCAATTTGCAGGCTTCTTCTCAGTTGTGTAGGCATAGTACTCTTTGCCGTTGTCCACTCTGGTCGTATTGCCACCAATGTCCAGCACAGCAGATGTGAAGGCCAGGCAGGAGCCTCCGATGAGGGCTGACTGAATACTCTTTCCTGCCAAAGTGGCAACCAGATTAAGGCAGAAATCAGAGTTGATAGCCAATATACTAGATACAAGCACATACAACAGTCCAGATTAAAATCTGTTCACAACTGACAGTTTCTTGCATTCCATTTTAATGAACAACAAAGTTCACATGAAAATTATTAACCAGTTATCTAAGTTGCGCTAGATTTATCTAAACTATCCATCAACCATTGGAATGCAAACTTGTGTTTAAGGATCAGTCATCCAGTTGATCAGATATACTAATCCATGGGACAGCGCAACTGCATTGCTAATTTCTGAAGAAATAGATATGTGTATTAGTGATAGTTTGCTCAATTGGCAGTCAATAAAACAAACAGGGAGCTAATCAAAGCATAAGCATGACAATACTGTTACTATGAAACATACTCCCTCCGGTCAAAAGTACTTTACACATTTGACTCTGTATGATCTTTGATGCATATCTTTGACCGTTAATATCTTCTAGAACGTATTCTTAAAATCCATCAAAATTTATGAGATTTTGCAAATATTTTCTGATATAGATCTACACATATATCTTATGTGTTTCCAAAAATCCAAACTAAATAATTTGGAAGTCACTTATGTTTGTAGTTTTAAGGTTTGACCAACATCTTGTCCTAAACACCATGTTTTAACGATCAGATGGAGTATGTTCAAAGCTAAATTGCTTATTTGATGCATGAAATGCTGTGCAGATGCTCGCCGGCACCATTGCTTATTAGCCTTTATTTCTGACTAAACCTAACTAATGTTACAAGCAAACGCTATGGTGTTACACTAATTGACCACCACACACAGTGCTTTGTACACCAAGATCATATCTCCACCAATTGGAGTGAATAAATATCATACGAAATCAGTTGTAAGTTGTAACTCATATTACTAGAGTTTCCAGTGAGAACAAACTGGAGTGAATAAATATCATACAAAATCAGTTTCTCAGTAAATGAGCATGACGTATTTTTATTGTATGATAGATATGTGGGGTAATACTCCTATCTCATAATACCAAGATGTTCTACAAATTTAATGGGCTTGTTATGCATAGTTTAAATCATAGGTCGCATTGCTCGAAGAAGAAACTTGTTTAAGCCCAAATGACAGTACTTCTAGCATAATGTCCAGTGCGATCATTTCTAAACTAGAGAACACAAATTGTGCCAATACAGCAAATATTATATGAAACAGTGAAACAACTGTTTGACCCGTATCTGTCCACACAATAACTCTTACTGTGTAGTCACCAGAAGTCAAATAGATATAGGAGCACAAACTATGCCATCATCCAAATTTAGGATGAACCAATCCAAAATGCTCCAGACACCCAAACAGTATTATTCAATCAAGGTAATCATTTACAAATCACATATTTCTCTTTGCAACTTACAAAAGAAAATCAGATGCTCTGGAAGTGCATAAGATTGTAAGTAACTATTAACACTGTGCAGTCGTATAGTGCACTGATCTACACAGACACAATGTGCCAGCTAACCTCAATTGTTAGCTATGGATGTTCATGGGACTATTGCCAAAGCAATGTATAATGGTACAAGAGTTTTTTTTTTAATTGCTACAAGAGTTATGCCTATTCAGTGACATGAATAAACAACATTTCCAGTCACTCAGAAAAAAGATACAACTAAACCATGCATCAATTTGATCCCAATATCCCAGTACTATTCCTTCTTTCTAATTTGAGCTTAAGCGTCACTAATTAGACATACCGATCACCCGTAGCCTAGCTGATGTATACCATCACATTATGTCAAATACTCAAATATATGGCATTAAGTAACAATCCCAATTCCCAGTTAACCTCTACATGTATGCATGCCAGTATCAAAATAGGTAAGAAATTTAAGGCATCAGAAGTGACAGAAACTAAAGCCAAGGCTTCCAAGGTGCATTTGTTAAAAACATTCGAGTTTCTAACCTCTGTAACCGCAGACAGAGGCTCCGGCGACGAACGCGCCGACGGCCCCGTTGACGAAGTCGCGCTTCTTGCGCTGGCTCTGCACGAGCTGCTCGACGCCGATGTAGAGGCCTCCGATGGTGGCGAAGGTGGCCCCGTAGGTGCCGCACATCTTGAGCGTTCGGATGAGGCCCGGGAGCGCGACGTGGCGCTCCACCCGGGGCACGTCGTACCAGGTGGCGACGACGGTGCCCCAGATGGTCCCCGCGGCGAGCCCCGTCACCGCGCCCTTCACCGTCTTCGTCAGCGGCGAGTCCTCCTCCATCGCTTCGCTCCTCCGGTTCCTGCACGGAAGGTGCAGCGTATCAAAGCCGCACGTGACTCGGGATCCGGCGAGCCCCAACCCTCGGCGCTTGGCAGGAGAGATCGGGATCTAGTGGCAGCGTGCGTTTGGTCTAGGTGGGGGTGAGGCTGCCCCCGTGTTGGGGGGAGGAGATGAGCGGAGAGGGGAGTGGGTTTACCTGTCTCGAGACTCCGCGGTGCGTGCCGGCGGCCGCCGAGTGCCGAGGCGGGGGCGGCGAAGGTTGAGGGTTCAGGGGACGGACGGCTGGAGGTCTCGGGGTGGAAATGGAATCGCCAATCGCGTTCGCGTCGTTGGGACTTGGGAGACACTGGTAGGAGGAGGAGCAGCGCTGTAGGAGTGGGGAGCCCGGCCGAGGCGGCGTTGGTGCGGGGTTCCGGGCCTGGTTGGGGGGTGGGCTGCTTCGCTGCTGCGGAAAAGCCTCGTCTGTCTACATGGGCCTTACAAAAGGATCACGTTAATAAGGAATTCAGATGCAAATGCAAAGCAGCGGATTCTTAAAAAAAAAAACGAGCATCTCCGACTGTTTTTTGCATTTGAGGTTTGCATTTTTGTAATTTGTCAAAATTATCGAAATGAGATATCCAACAGTTTTGTATTTGTATTTTGCAATTTGAGCAATTTGGCAATTGAGAGAGGAAACTTGGCATAAATACAAGGCCGCGGGCCATTTGGCAAACGCCGATCAAGCGCTCCTCCCGCAGTTAGGCGTTTGCCAAGTGACCCGCGGCCATGATGGGGCGCGGGGAACACCTAACCCGCCATGGGTCATGGCGGGGTACACGTCAACAGGGGTCTGATGCTGCATGCCACGTGGTAGTTGTACCCCGCCGCCATGCATGGCAGAGTACTGTTCATTTGCCACGCCATGCATGGTGGCGAGGCCAAACGGGCTACTTTTGAAAAAAAATTCTAAAACGGGGTTTCAAATTTGGGCTAAAAATAAAAAAATCCACGTGTGGGACTCTTCGCGCCGTATATAGTTGGTACTTCGTCGCGACATAAACTTCCTCCTCCGCGCCGTCGTTCTTTGGCGAAGTCGATCGCGTGCGCCCTTCTGTGCCGCAAGACATCGCAAGGTACTCCATATATGATCCTGGATGCTCGCGAACTGGCGGCGCGATAATGAGAAAATGCCGCGAAGAAGAAACGCGCGGGACCAGATACGGCGCAGAAGAAAAGTCACGACAGACACGGTTGGGTTCACAATTTTGGTTTTTGCCAAGTCAATTATGTCAAACACTTGAAGATGACCTTTTTTTCACTTGTCATATCGTTTTGGGAGTTGGCAAACTACAACAAATGGCAAACAAAAAATACAAAACTGTTAAGAGATGCTCAACAGCGAATCCGTAGCAGTCTAGTTCATCCATCTTCCTAAAAACACTGTATATCCAAATTCAACTAATTTGCTCCCAAAAAATCCAAATTCAACTAATCAACTAATTTGCGCAATTAACTCAGAGCATCTCTAATAATTTCTAAAAAAGCACTTGGTAAACCAAAGAGTTTCCCAAGTTGCTAAAAAATGCTAGGAGCATATTTGTTGGAGGGCACCTTGCGTTAGGAATCCCATATTTTTCCTAAATTACCCTAACCACTTCTATAGTTTTTTCTCTCCCTTAGACCTTTGCATTAGAGCAACTCCTAGCAGTAGCCCCTAAAAACAGAGCCCCTACTTTTTATTTGTCTGCTCCCCCTACATTGAGGTGTCCAAAAAATTTACTTCTAACTCCAACAACACCACCCAATGAAGGCCCCTAAATCTAAATTGGCAGACAATGATATGTGGGATCCACTCGTCATTGGTAAAATCTTTATTCCTCACATTTCCCACACAGAGGCCAGGACGCAAAGGATTGAGAGCTCTTGGCGTATCGGGGCAGCACCCGCGTGGTGGGAAAGGGGTCGCGTGTAACACTCTGGTGTTAAGCAAACTAAAACGTGACATGTCATCATATGCACCAGCATTTCATCTGAGTTGATAACCTGGATATGCATTCAATAAAAACAAGTTTAAATTTTATGCTTGTGCTTAGTGGATAAGGTATGTTTAAGTTTAAAACCCTTGGGTGAAAGTTTTCCGAGAGCTTAAGGGGGAAAAACCCTAATTTTAAAACCCTAGATTTGCCCCTTTTTGTGCAATTCAAAAACCAAACAAAATTTGAAGTTGAGTTCAAAAGAAAAGTTGTAGATCTTGTCAATATGTACAACTTTGGTGTTTTGAGTTTTTGAAGTTTCAATACAAAATTCAAAGTAATTTTGAAAATACAGATTTCTAGAAAGTGTCCCCTTTTCCAATTTGTATCTCCAATTCAAAATCTATTTGGAATTTTGAAAAGTGACCAACATGAAAGTTGTAGAGCTCAAAAAGTTGAACAACTTTCATGTTGAGAGTTTTTCAAGTTGTTATGCAAAATCAAAAGTAATTTTGGAAACCCTGTCTTGTCCCCAATTCAAAAATTTGAATTTCCTTGAATTGAGTTTGAACTTCAAAACTGTTTTGGCAAATTCACTAGTTTGTACTCAAAATTGGCTTTGGTCGCCAAAACATGTTTTGTAGCTCACAAATTTTTGCTCAACTTTTGTTTTGGTGAAAATTTGGCTTTAGTTCAAACTTTGGCCGATTTTTGCAAAGGGACAGAATGGGGAGGATATGGACGTCTACAGTAGCCCGGTGTGCATCTCGGCGCCCTGTCCAGCGCGGCCGCCGCCCGCGCAGCGCCGTCTGCGTGCGTGAGGGCACGCAGCTGCTTGGCTGCCAGAGTCGCCAGGCAACGTGGACGCCCTGGGCTCGCTCCTCCCTCCACTTGAGCACCAACGTGGACGACGCCGCTCGTTTTCACCGTCCACGGCCGAAGGAACCCGACGCCTTTATCCTAGAAATTCATCGTGCTCGTTTCCTCTCAAACCAAATTGAGCTGTCCACGATGTTCGCCACCTCTTTGCGAACCCAGCGCACCCCCAAGCTCACTCCATAACCCACTCAAGCACCGGAACATCCCTGTTCTTCTCCAACTCCGACCGAGACCGCCGCCGTGAGCCCTCTCCGTGGCCAAGCCGTTCTCGAAGTTTTCACGCCATTCTAGCTGGTGTTCCTACCTCTCCTTGTCACTCTAATGCTCATGCGCTTGCTACTTTTCCTTGGACACGAGCAGGTTCACCGGAATAACGCCGCCGAGCCAGAGCGCCCGCCCAACGACACCGCCTCCGTCGCCAACAACCTCGGTTACCTCCTCGGGCCTTGCAACGTGAGCACCGTACTTATCAACCTTCCCCGAACCTCCCTGTCCCACTTGTTTACGCTCTACCGAGCCCTAGTGGCCGGTCCGTGGCTGGTCATGGCGGCCGTCCGCCATTGATACGGTTGAGGTAGAAAGAAGGAGGTAGAGCGCGATTGAGTGGTAGGAATCGGTTCGCGAAGGTGAGGCGGTACTGGTGCGCATGCGCGCGTGGGCCAAGACCCTTGCCAACGGCGGCCGGAGTCATGGCCGAGCCGCCGTGCGCGGCAGAGAAGGAGCTGACGGGTAGGGTCGCACCGTCAGCGTCCTGCAGAGAGGAGGGCCTGACGAGCGGGACCCGCTCGTCAGTGACCACGCTGAGAGGAGGGGAGGCGCGCGTAGTGCCCGTGTGGGCCGAACGCGGACGGGCCGGCCTGCGGGCCGAGTTCCTGGGCCGCTCGCGGCACAGTGTTTATTTTCTTTTTCTTTTATGCAATTTATGATGTATATATTTGATTTTGTATAATAAAATATCTGCTGATCCAAAAATTATGAAAATTTTTGTGTAGGTTCTATAAATTTATTAGAACACAGGAAAAATATTAGAGTTTATTTTCTAATAGTTTGCAGGTATAGATAAATTGTATCTGTTTATAAATAAATAAATCTTCCATGATTTTTAATAATTTATGGGTATATCCAAAAATCATGAAGTTTGACATGTGAACTTGTGTTACTGTTATCTAGATTCAGGAATAATTTCAACTCTCTTTGATAAAGTATGATCTGTTCCATAATAAAGCTATTTAAAATAATTATAAAAGAAATAGAAATAATTAATTCCTTTAGGATTTGTGTGATGTTTTGGATTGATTGGCAACCAGTGGTTACTTAGCATGATATGCTCCCTGGTTATGGTTTATTTCCTATAAATGATCCTTGTTGTATGATGGTTTCACAACCTTGCTTAATGAAGATAATAAAACTTGCTTAGTAGTAATCTATACTTTGATAGTTAGATTAGTTTGTTTCTATACCGTGAAGGTAAGTTGTACTCGAGGTAGTCATGTTTGATGTTATCATCCAAGAACATGTAAACTGTCTTTATCATGTCATGAGCATCTAATTGATCATGCATATGCACCTTTACGTGTAGACTACGCTCGAGAGGAATCTAATCCTCAGTGGGTTGCTTCCGAGTTTGTGGATCCATCTGGTTTTGCTGAGTTGTCGGACTTCCCTTCCGGCCAAGGCAAGCCCCGGACATTAAACCCTATCCTTGTATTTTCATAAAGTTATTTATATCACTTGAGTTAATATGATGCATTAGGTGAATAGGAGTTGAGTGAATCCTATTTGCTGCATTACCTACCTTGATGATTTCCATATTAACCTTGATACTTGTTTTATGAAAATACTTAGTATGCTTAGCCCTGCTTATTAGATAGATTTTCAAATGAGAAAGTTTGAAGGGTTGTTGTGGAATACTTTTATGGTCAATGATGTTTCAACTTGAGACCGGTCGGTGGACTTGCTTTAAGAATGGAGTCTTAAAGTAGTGTCTCCAACTGTGTCGATTAAGGACCGTTCCGTTGATGGCCTGCTGTGTTTGAGACCTTTGAGTACAGCCCACATGCGATGGTAAGCCTTACCTATAGCTATTCCGATGCTTGAGAACGGCTAACCGCGTACTGGGAGTGGAGAGATGGCGAGAGTAGCGTGTACCCACCTTACGGATCTGAGATGACCGGGAAACATCTAGATTGGCTGTAGGATGGTGGTGTACTGTACTCTCGGGTGACGCTGGACCCGTTCTTGTATGGGAGGATCTATAGAAAAGGTTGACATATGCAAGATTAAGTTCTACATATGTCGTGTGGTACTGAATCCCCAGCTGGGTTTAATCGATTCGAATCGCCGTGTTTCCTCGGTTATGGAGCCTCAATCCTCACCCCATCATCGTAGTAATAAGTGAATCTTTGATATAAGAAAGATATGGTATGCTTATGAAAGTTTGATAATAGTTTTGGTTAGTCATAAATGATGATCTTGAGTTAAAACTTAAAAGTAGGTCTTACTTTTAGTAAGCTTTTATGCAAAAGAAATGCTTTGATTCTGATAAAGCTTTTCCTTGAATCCCTATAACCTGCATACCCGAGTCTTCACCTCTTTTCTAGTCGGTTAAGTCTTGTTGAGTACTTTTGTACTCAGGGTTTATTAACCCATATTGCAGGTGAACCTTTTGATCAACCTTTTGATGGTCGTTGTTTCTTCACTCTTGTGGAGGAGAGTGATGATGATGAATCTGATGTGTGACCTTGGGCAAGTAAAGCAAGTTGTGTGACTTATGGTTTATGTAATATAAAGTTCCGAACCTTTTATGTACCAATACTTATGGTTTGTAACCTTTGTACTTAAGTTTCAATCTACGTTATGTAACCTTTCCGTTTTTACTCTGATTTATCTTACCTATGAAATGTTGTAATACTGTAATGCTTAATGAGGGAATTCCTGGAAAGAATGTAACGTGGATGATTCGGGTTTTCCAAGGACACCCGACAGACTTCTTGAATCATTTGGAACTCGTGCACGCCGATCAAAAGTCTTTGAGACAATTATAACACTCCAAATTTTTTAGATTTTGGATTGTTATTAGAAAACACTAAATTAAATATGAATTGAAAATTTTTCTAAAATATTCCAAGGGTTATTTAATTATTGAATTCAAAAAAAAATATATGAAATTTTAAAACTTTTATAAAATTAAGAGAAAAGTGATTTGCTTTGCTGTTGTGTGTTTTGTGCCCTAGCTTTGCTTGGCTTGTCTCGCAAAAATGAATTATAAAATTTCCAGCGAGCCACGATTAAGTTCTTTCGGTTTTCGGGAAAATAAAAACACTAAAAGTCCTTTTTGAAAACTAATTTATAATTGAGTTGAAAAACAATTTAAAAATATGTTATTAAGAAAATATGTTTTGTTCTAAAAGTAGTAAGGAAAACAAGCTCTTAAATAATCTCAAATTAGGAATTAAAAAGGGTTTTGAAAATTTGGTTTAGTAAAATAGTTTAGAAATCATGTTTATAAAAAGAAAAAGGGATTTCTTCCTCTCTGGGCCGTCCCATTCTTCCCCGGCCCAGCTCCCTTTCCCCCCCTCTCTCTCTTGCCGCGTGGGCCGCCAGCGCTTCTGGCCCAGCTCGCCCGCGCACCAGCCAGGCCGCGGCCCAGCCCCCTGCGCCCGCGCCTTCCCACTGCCAGGCGGGCCCCGCCTGCCAGCCGCGCCTGAGCCGCTGACAACGCGGGCCCACATGTCAGCGGGACGCTGCGTCGTCTCCTACCTCCGCATCGGCCGGAGCTCACTGCTGCCGCCCGATTTCACGATCGTGCGCGCAGATCGAGGATGGCCGTGCCCATAAAAGGGCTTAGCCCTGTGCGCCGCACGCCCGCATAACCCTAGCGAAGCCCCGCCGCCACGCGAGACCTAGCCGCGCCGAGCCGCCGCCATTGCCGCGCACTGGAGCTCGAGCCGCCGCCGTCGGTCTTCTCGCGTGCTGCGTCTCCGGCGACGAGGAAGTCTCCCCGAGCTTCGCTGCGTGGTAAGGAATCCACCGGTGCCCCTCCCGTTCATCCTCCCTCTCTCAGTCGCGCGCGCGCCCTCGACGGAGTAGTGCGGCCGCCGCCGAGCCGCCCCGCCTCGCGCACCCGCCTCCCCGGCCACTCTCGGCCCTCGCCGACGCGCTCATCGGCCTCGCCACGTCCCGCGCGTCCTTCCCATGCCCTCGGCGTGGCCTCCCGAGCCCCGCAGCGCCGCACAGCGAGCTCGCCGCAAAGCCGGCCATGGCGCCGCTGCGGCCAGGCCGCCCTCCGCCACCACGCACCGGCCCGGTCCACCATGGACCGGTGGACCACGCCCCAGCCCGCGGTCCACAGCGCCGCCCGTGGACCGTCCAACCCCAGCGCGCCACGTGGCCAGCCCGCCCGGCCGCCCGCGCCGCTCCCTGCTCTTTTGCAAAAAGGTCCCTCTGGTTTTATGAAATCAACCCGCAGTCCATCCCCATTCAAAAGTAATTAGGTTTCAGTCCTGTTTTTAGCAGTCTAGCCCCTGGATCCATTGGTATTCGTGGATTTAATCCAAATTGCGTATTTAATTCTGTTTTAATTATTTAAAATACAAAAAAATAGTTCTGCTTATTCACGGCTTTGCCACTGACCTAGTTTTGGCCATAGAATCCGCGTATTAATTCTGATTGAGCCCATTCTTGTCGCGTTAGTTTGATATCGCCGCGCTCTACGCAGTAGTATACATATTCATCATGTAACTTATTTCTGAATTTATTGATTTAAATATAATTTGATTAATAGCTTTTAAATTAAAATAATCTAGGGTTGTAATTCGGTTCTCGTTGCATTGTGACTATGTCGATGTAATATACATGTTAGCAGTGCTATATTTATTGTCTCATGTTTATGAGTATAATTAATCCGATTAATGTTTCGAATGCATTCCTATTTAATTAATTTAAAAACACGTTAGGTTTATACTTTTGTATTTATAATCAAATGTGAACTCAAATACCTCTTAATTATAATTTGGTTATTTAAACATGAAGCACATAAATAATTTAGTAATATTTATCTAGAGTCTTTTTGATTTAAAAGTAAATAATGTTTATAATTTTGATCTTTTGTAAATAAATAAATGCCCACGTTATTAATATCAACTTTAATGTTTCTTTATTAGTTATAACTTGATTAGTTTAAATATGATATATAATCACTCGATTAGTTGCTTTCATATGTTCTATATTTCAAAACTATAAATGCTTGATTGGCTTTAGTGGTATATAATTAATTATAAATAGAATATGACTAACATTTAACCTTAACCTTTATAATCTCTTATAGCTTGGTCAACTCAACTTTTAGACAAAGTCTATCACCTCTTTTAATAAAATACGACTAGCGTATAGTCGTCTTCTCCGTTACACTTCGAACCCCGAAAGTCGTGTCCGATTAACGATAGCTCCGTTCTCAATCGTTCTTACGTTGTCACGATCGTAGTATTAAGTCGTGTCGTTTAGTGCGCTCTTTCTAAGCTTTTCTTTTGATTGTTGTTTGTTCTTAGTCATGATTGTTTGTTTGTCTGTTTGTGTTGCTCGGTTGCTACGAGTAGAAGAAGCGTGGTTCGTCAATAGTGAAGACCAGGAGCTGAGGACCGACAGTCGAAGCAGAAGTTGGAGATCAGAAGAAGGAAGTCAAAGATTTCTGAGCAGTTAACCACTGGGAATTAAGGCAAGTGCAGGCACCCTTTGATCATATTGTACCTATGAACTTTAAATACGTTTACTTTCTATTGCATGTGTCTTAATACTGCAAACCCTAAGGACATGACTAGTCTTCTACTATATTCCTTGTATACCTGGGTTTATACATGGGTAGTATAGTGAACAATAGATATGCTTAGTTGCTCTACTCATCTAATCTATATAATAATAAAAATAATGATCTTGCTTAATAAATTCTTCAATGATGATAAATGATTAAATGATGAACTATGGTCATTTCGGTGATGGAGATGTTGCGGTGCTTGCAAGCATCGTGGTTTGGTTGAGGACAGGGGGAGCGGGTACTGTTGGTGGCCCGGTTTGCCGGGCGTACCCGTCTCTGCTCTCCGTAAGGACTTAGTCAGGGAGCGGCCCCCTGGGACTTACAGTGCAGCTCCAAGCTATATGGCTCTGGCTTGACTAATTAGCAGGACCTCCACTAGTAGGGTGTTACTTTCCGGGTAGGCGTGAGGAAGTAACTTGGGTAATGAATATTAAGTTAGCGGCTGCTCGGTACGCCATGGCTATGGGTATCGACTGTCGAGCACCCCGGCAAAAACTTGCGAGTGGCATCCTATTAGTTGGACCCTGTGAAAGGTCTCGTAGTGAGACCCTGCCTGCTCACCTCGGCAGTGTTTTGGGGAGTCGCGACCCCGGGCAAATGGGAATCACGACTTGGAGTGAAAGTGCACACCTCTGCAGAGTGTAAAACTGATATATTAGCCGTGCTCACGGTCACGAGCGGCCCAGACCCTCACTTGATGAGCAAATTGGATTCACTGGACACTTGGAGGCGAAATTTGGTTGAGGTTGCTACCTCGTGCTTTGGCGGAATGGCTATTCCGTGTTGGCAGGATTGCTATCCTGTGTTCTAAATTGGGATTGCTATCCCATGACCTTAATGGGGTTGCTACCCCGAGTTACTATCTGAGGTTGCTACCTCGGTAATAATTATAATGATGATTAATAAAATTGTTAATATACTTTCATCTAATTAAGGGTTGGGATGCTTCACTCATATTTAGTAATAGGTTGTTTTAATAAAAGAATTGTAATAAAAGTGTACCAACTAAAAAGCTCACCTGCAGTTAAACAGTGTCAGCTTTTCCTTTGATTAAGCCTTGCATGTCATTATACTTTCCGTCTGTACTTGCTGAGTTCGACATGAACTCACCCTTGCTATTTCCCCCACACCCCCAGTGTGTAGTAAAGTGCTGCTCAGAAGAAGGATAAAGAGGTCATGGAGTTTTCTAGAAGCTTATCAGAAGTGCTTGGCGTACGGAGCCCCCAGTCAACCGTCCCTGAGAAGATTGGAGCCTAAGAAGTTTAGCTACTCTTTCCGCGTACTCTGATGTTTGTAAGTGTTAATATAAATATGTTTTCCACTATATATAACATTGTTTTTGATATTTCTATTCTTTGTTGTATGTGTGGACTTCCTGGGCACACATATGACGACTCTGGTCTTATTTTAAATGCCAGGGTGTGACAACAATGATGGGTGCATGTGGGCCACTTAACTCAGGAGGTTCTGCCATAGCTGGTATCAGAGCAGGTTTCCCTTAGAAAGTATAACAGTATTCATTTTTTAAAACTTCAAAAGCTTTTGAGTCAAACTAAATTTCAAATTTGCTTGAGTCCAAATTGCTTCTAAGCTTGTCTTATGCTTCTAACTTGTCTCAATTCATTCTTTAGACTTACCCTTCTATCTAAATGGATATGTTCTTAGTATATTGTGGTGATATTTATATACAAGGAACGATGCTTATAATATTATAATATTGCCCTATTTATGAAGAGAAAGTTTATGCACTTTTATATCAAGTGACTAATTTAAAGTTAATTATTTGTTTGATGTATGCTTTGTTCGTAAGTACGTTTCATGCATCATTATTGATAACATGTAATTAACTTTCCTCCTTAAAGTTGTTAATAACTAGGGGTAATATGTCTATCTAATTATAAAACTCTATCCTTTAACTTTGGAACATATATAGTTCTAATATTCAAAATAAAAATATTTTGGCAGATGCCTCGTACCCGCCTAACCGCTCGCAAGTCAACCGGAGGTCGTGTCCCAAGGCACCAGATGGCATCAAGGGATCCGCCACCCTCCGACAGCAGCGACAGCAGCACTGATGACGCCAGCGACGGAAACGGGAGTGACACTAGCGGAGGTCCTCCTTCGCCAAGGACCTACAGGCTTATGAAGAATGATTTACGCCTGATGCTCACTGACAACATCAACATGGAAGTTCAACTGTACCATATGGCGGGGTATGTGGTCAATCTTGAGGCCTATGCCAACATCATTCATGAGGAGGTGCACCAGCTGCATGATGCCCTCAACCCACCTGAGGCTCCTGAAGCAGCAGAGGAAGGACCAGTTGTCATCCAAGTGGATAGTGATACTTCTGAGGATGAAGCAGAGGAGCCAGAAATTCTAGCTCCAGATGAGGATGTCAACGAAAGTGGATCAGACATGGATGATGACTAGGGGTTGAGTAGGCAAGAAGTATAATATAGTGTGATCTTGTGACTTTGTAACTTAGTTAGTCAGAAAACCTCTAGTATGGGAAGTTGTGTAAAATAGTGGTTTCAGTAGTCCTGCCCAAGAGCGGACTTGTATGATAAATAAGATGAACGTGTTTGTGTTATGTATGTCATGATGTATAATGGTTAAGTAAGGATGTTAATCAAAGTGTGATGTGTTTTTAAACAGATGCCTGCTAACAACCATGGAGCTAGTTCTTCCCAGGGTGGGGATGATTTTCCTAATGCACCACCAGTTCCACCCTCTTTGGCTGATGCAATTGCAGCATTGGTCAATGCAACAACTCTGTTAGCACAAAACCAGAATGTTGGTCGGCGTGGCCGTGGTCGCAATAACCGAGAAGAAACCACATATGTTGACTTCACAGATACCCGTCCCCCAGTGTTCACAAAAGCTGATGAACCTCTTGAAGCTGATGATTGGCTTCGCACCATGGAGCAAAAGTTCAGTCTCATCAACTGTACTGAAACTCAGAAGCCAGCTTTCGCCGCTCAGCAGCTGAGATGGGGTGCAGGGGTTTGGTGGGCAAACTTACTGGCTGTTCAACCAGCCCGCCACCGATGGAGTTATGAAAATGAAGCTTGAAGAGTTCTTAGCTCTCCGTCAGGGGGATGAGCCAGTCCTGCAGTATATTGGAAAGTTTAATCATCTATCCCAATATGCAATTGAGCAAGTCAACACTGATGAAAAGAAGAAGGCATGTTTCATGAGGGGCTTGAATACAAAGCTCCAGTTAATGATGGCATCATGTGGCAATATATCTTATCATGAGGCAGTGAACATCGCTATTTCCAGTGAAGAAAAGAACCGCAAACATAAGGAGGCTAAGAAGAAGAAGGGGATTGTCTCAGGGTCTGGATCATCTGGCGGCAACAAGAAGCGTCAGAGGCTCGTATATCATCCAGCTCAGCAGTTTCGTCCATCTTATCGTCCTTCTTATCATCCGCCTCAGCAGCAGAATATGCAGAGGAGTTTTGCAAGGCCGGCAATGCCGTTCAATGCTCAACGTCAGCCAAATGTTCCTACCATCCGTCCGCCAGTGCCACAAGCTGCCAACAACCCTTGTTACAATTGTGGGAATAGTGGACATTTTGCTCGTGAATGTCCATACCCAAGGCAAAATGTTCCAAATGTCAATGCACCGAGGCCAGTTGGAAATCAGCAAACAAATCCAAACAAAAGTAATGCCCAGAATCAGCAGAAGGGTAAGGGTACTCAGAAAACAGGAAGGGTTTTCCATACTCAAATTGAAGCTATACCTGAAGGAGAGCCAGTGATGCTTGGTATGTTCCCTGTTGCCCAACACCCAGCGCTTACACTTTTTGATTCTGGTGCATCACATACTTTCATGAATAGAACATTTGCGGAAAAGCATAATATACCTATTGGTGCAACCAAAGATGAATTCTTTATACAGTCACCTGGGGGTCGACTATGCACTAAGGAAATGGTACATCAGGTACCAATAGGCTTGGGTGGATATATATTTCCAACATCCATGATAGTGTTAAAAGATCCAAGTATAGATGTAATCTTGGGTATGAACTGGATGAGTCAGAGAGGTGCAGTTATAGACACCTTAAATAGAACCATCAGGGTCAACTTACCTAATAGCAAGTCTCAACTTCTTATCCATCTTCCTACCCTTAAGAGAGCAGTTGAGCAAGTATGTGCTATCTCTGTCAAGGAAATCAAGGACATTCCAGTGGTCTGTGAGTTTCCTGATGTGTTTCCAGAGGATTTACCTGGTCTGCCACCTGATCGTGATGTGGAGTTTGAAATAGAGCTCAAGCCAGGGACAGCACCAATATCCAGAAGAGCTTATAGAATGCCACCAAAAGAATTAGCAGAATTGAAAACTCAGTTGCAAGAATTGATGGATAAAGGTTTCATTCGACCTAGTTCATCACCTTGGGGTTGTCCGGCAATCTTTGTGAAGAAAAGGACAATACCTTGAGGCTATGTGTGGATTATCGTCCTTTGAATGAAGTAACAATCAAGAATAAGTATCCTTTGCCCCGTATTGATCTTCTCTTTGATCAACTTACTGGTGCTAAGGTATTTTCGAAGATAGACTTGAGATCTGGGTATCATCAAATTAAGATCAAACCAGAAGATGTTCCGAAAACAGCATTCACTACCAGATATGGTCTGTATGAATATCTGGTCATGTCTTTTGGTCTGACAAATGCCCCAGCACATTTTATGTACTTGATGAATTCAGTGTTCATGCCAGAGTTAGATAAGTTCGTGGTTGTATTCATTGATGACATTCTCATCTATTCCAAAACTAAAGAAGAACATGAAGAGCATCTCAGGATAGTCTTGACTCGCCTGAGAGAACATCAGTTATATGCTAAGTTTAGCAAGTGTGACTTCTGGATAGATGAAGTTCAATTTTTGGGTCATGTCCTGTCAGCTGAAGGTGTTGCAGTAGATCCAAGCAAAGTTCAGGAAGTTCTGGACTGGAAGTCACCAACTTCAGTACATCAAGTTCGGAGTTTCTTAGGATTGGCAGTGTATTATCGCAGATTTATCCCTGACTTCTCCAAGATCTCTAAACCAATGACAACACTGCTAAAGAATGATACTAAGTTTGTGTGGTCATCCGAATGTGAAGAAGCTTTTCAAACTTTGAAAAAGTTGTTGACCACTGCACCAGTGCTAGCTCAACCTGATATTGAAAAATCCTTTGATGTGTATTGTGATGCTTCAGGCAAAGGCATTGGGTGTGTACTGATGCAAGAAGGCAGAGTCATTGCCTATGCTTCACGACAACTTAAGCGTCACGAAGAGCATTATCCAACACATGATCTAGAGTTGGCAGCTGTAGTCCATGCTCTGAAGATCTGGCGACACTATCTGTTGGGTAATACTTGTCACATATACACTGATCATAAGAGTTTGAAATACATCTTCACTCAGTCAGAATTGAATATGCGTCAGAGAAGGTGGTTAGAACTGATAAAAGATTATGATATCGAAGTACACTATCACCCAGGCAAAGCCAATGTAGTGGCAGATGCACTCAGTCGAAAGAGTCATTGCAATTGTCTAGAAGTCAAGCCTATAGATCTTACCTTGTGTTATGAATTTGAAAAGTTAAGTCTTGAAATGATTCCGCAAGGAAGCCTTGCGAATGTGACAGTTCAATCGTCTATTAAAGATCAGATTATTACAGCTCAGAAAGAAAATAAGGGTATGTTCTTTTTGAAAGAAAAGATTCAGTCTGAGCAGAATTCTAAATTCAGAATAGATGAAGCTAGAGTGATTTGGTTCAAGGATCGTTTAGTAGTTCCAAAAGTCTCTGAACTCAGAAAACAAATTCTTGATGAAGCTCATGCAACAAGATTTTCAATCCATCCAGGCAGTAATAAGATGTATCATGATCTGAAACAAAGATTCTGGTGGACTAAGATGAAGCTTGAAATTGCTAGTTATGTAGCTAGATGCGATACTTGTCAAAAAGTGAAAGCAGTTCATCTTAGGTCTGCTGGAGAATTGCAACCATTGCCAATTCCATCTTGGAAGTGGGATGACATTAGTATGGACTTCATAGTGGGTCTACCCAGAACATCGAAAGGGTTTGATTCCATATGGGTCATTGTTGATCGTCTGACCAAATCAGCCCATTTCATTCCTGTAAGAAAGAAGTATCGGGCGTCCATCTATGCTAAGATATACTTTAACAGAATTGTGAGTTTACATGGTATTCCAAAGACTATCGTATCTGATAGAGGGACACAATTTGTAAATGCTTTCTGGAAGCACTTGCATAAGCCCTTGGGTACCAAACTTCTGCATAGTACAACTTATCATCCACAGACTGGGGGTCAGACTGAAAGAGTCAATCAGATCTTAGAAGATATGTTAAGATCTTGTGTGCTCAGTTATTCAGAGAAATGGGATGAATGTTTGCCTTTAGCAGAATTCTCTTACAATAATAGTTATCAAGAAAGCATTAAGATGGCACCATTTGAAGCTCTATATGGCAGTATACCTGGGCATGCAGCCCGAGCCCGTTAGCACGGCCCAAAGCCCGTCACTTTGGCCCGGCCCAAGCACGACACGGCCCGAAGTTCATTGGGCCCGGGCTGGCACGGCACGGGGGTGCAGGCCGTGCTTGGGCCGCACTTCAGGCCCGCAGGCCGGCACGGCCCGGCCCGCCAAATAATGGCAGGCCCGGTACCGGCCCGCTCCCCCACCAGGCCGGCCGGCACCAGCAGCCAGGCCGCCAGCCCAGTAGGGCGCGCCGCGCGCCTCCCTGGCTTCCACTCCCCCCGACCCCCCTCCATATAAATTTCCGCCCGGCCGGCCCCCGCGGCGCTCGCCCGCCTCACTCAGTCTCCCCACCCGAAACCCTAACCCTAATCCCCACCGCAGCCGCAGCCGCGCCGCCGTCGCTCGTCCTCACTCACCACCGCAGCCGCGCCGCCGTCGCTCATCGACCGTCGGTCGTCGGCCGTCGCCCTCGCACTCGCAGTCACCAGTCGCAGCGCAGGCGCAGCCTCGCACACTCTCTCTCTCTCAGATCGGATCCGAGAGGTCGGCTCCTCCTCTCGACTTCTTCGCCGCCGTCGTCCTTCGATCTGGTGACATCGCCGTCGCCGTCGGCTCTCTGCCTCTCTCCCTGAGTTCCCTGCTCCCTGCCTCCCTCTCCCTATCTGTCTCCCTTCTTCCTCTATCCTGTCCATGAGCATGTGAGTCCGCCTCCCCGTCTCCGTTCCGTAGTCGCTCGTCGTCCTTCTTAATCTCGTCTTCTCCGGCGCCGGGCTCCGGTTGCGCAGGTAAGATCTAACCCTAGATCTCGTCTTCTTCGTAATTTTTCTTTTCCCCCATTCTAATCTAACCCTAAATCTGTTCTTTTTGCAGGTCTGTTGCCGATGCCTCGTCGTCAACTAGCCTTGGTGGCGTAGACGGACGACGGGCTAGGGCAATGGCACCGCGGCCAAGTCGTGGCCACGCACCGTTGAGGAATGGTGCTGGAGGAGGAGGAGTACAGCCGTCCGCGGCCGAGGGCCCCTTGGCGACGACGTGCGACGAGTGGACAGGGAATGACGACTTCATCGCTGCTGGGTTGTCCCCGGAGAGGGACGATGACGGCCGTGACCCCTTTGATGTGTTTGTCGACGCATCCGGTGGCGGCGGGTCACAGCCTCCCGTGAACGACGTCGATCCCGTCGATGCGGTGGACTCCAACACCCACACCATGAGCACTGGTGTTAATGGTAATGGTGATGGTAATGCTACTCCTTCTCCTTCCTCTGGTACATGTGGTAAGCGACGGTCTAAGTGTTGGGAAACATTTGATGAGGTTTTTGAGATGATAAATGGTAATCGTGTGCGTGTTAAAGCTATCTGTAAGATTTGTAAAAAAGTTTTGAGTGGTAGATCTGCTGCTGGTACTGGTCATATTCTTAGGCACGCTAAAGGTTGCCTTGCTAAACTTGATCAGCAAAATAAGGTTCAGTCTCGACTAGCTTTTAGTTCTGATGGGGCTTTGCATAATTGGAACTATGATCCTACTGTTGCTAGAACTGAACTGTGTAGATTGATTGCTAGGCTTGATCTTCCTCTTGGTTTTGGTGACACTGATGCATTTGAAGAATACATTGTTCGTGCTCATAATCCAAGATTTGTTAGATCATCTAGAAGAACCACCACTAGAGATCTAGATAAGTTATTTGCTGAACGTCGTGCTATGATTAGGAACTGTGTGCATGCTTCATCATCTGTTGCTTTGACTTCTGACATATGGTCTGGTAATGCTAAGGAGGATTACATATGTGTTGTTGCTCACTATGTAAATTCTAACTGGGAGTTGCAAAAGAAGATTATAGGTCTTAGGTTGATTGAAGTTAAGCATAATGGTGAAAACATTTCTGCTGCCATTGCATCTGTGGTTGAGGAATATGGCTTGATTGATAAGATCTTTTCTATCACTTTAGATAATGCATCTTCCAATGCTAAGGCAATGGAAACTTTGACACCCATGTTTGCTGGTTATCTTGGTCCTGACCCTGCACCTGATGATGATGATCCTATTAATAGATCTTACAGTCTTGTGCATCAACGTTGTGCTTGTCACATTATTAATTTGATAGTTAAATCTGCACTAAAAAGAATCAAACCTTATATAGAGGACTTTAGAACTGCAATTAATTTCTTGAACTCCTCTAATCAAAGAGTTGCTATGTTTAAGAACTACTGTGAAGCTAAAGGTATGAGGCCTAGAAAATTTGGCTTAGACATGGATGTTAGATGGAATGCTACTTATCTCATGCTTAAACATTTGGTTCCTTATCGTGAAGTATTTTCTGTGTTCATAAATTCAAATTATGGTAGTGCCCTGTTGTCTCAAGCTCATTGGCATGTGGCTGAGAAAATATTGGAGTTCCTGGAACTCTTTTATGACTGTACTGTTACACTATCTGGTGTTTATTATCCTACCAGTCCTCTTGTTCTGCACCATGTTCTGGAGATTGCAACTCATTTACATGCTTGTGAAAGAGATCTTAATCTGAGAGCCTTTGTGTTTCCTATGCAAAGTAAGTTTCTTAAGTATTGGAAGGACATTCCTATGTTATATTCATTTGCATTCATTCTTGACCCTAGAGCTAAGCTCAGAGGTATGCAAAGGGTCCTCCATTTACTTCATGAATGTAGTGGTACTGATTACACTGTTTACTATGCTGATGTGAAAACTGAGTTGCATAAATTGTTTGAGAAATATTTGAGAAAGTATGGTGCATCCTCTAATCAAAGAGTTGCTGGTCCTACCCCAGTCACTGGTAAGAGAAAACAGGCTTGGGGGAGAATTTTTGGAGGATCAGATCTACCTGGTCCTTCATCTGCCTGTTCTTCTTCTCAATCTACTGCTTCTGAACTTGCAAGCTATTTGGACAGCGACTGCATAACTTCTTATGAGGATGGTTTTGACATTATCCTATGGTGGCGTGATCACAAACTAACCTATCCCATCCTGGCTATTATGGCCAGAGATATCATGTCAGTTCCTGTTTCCACCTGTTCTTCAGAGTCTTGTTTCAGTTTATCTGGAAGGATCCTAGAAGAACGACGCCGAAGCTTGAAACCCGAACATGTGGAGATGCTAACCTTGTTGAAGGACTGGGAGCTAGGAGAGAAGAGGGAGCAACATCAAGCTGCTGATAACAAGGAAATCGAAGATGCCTTTGAGAATTTGTTCCTGGATGAACCTGAAGTTGCAGATGAGGGTACTGGTGGCTGAGGGGTGGTCATTTCATTTGTTTGCTGGGAGTGTTGGTGCTTTTGTGTGAGTTGAGAGTGGTAGTGACCCTCACTCACTTAGTTTTCATTTGAACATTTGAACAATGGTCTGTAATATTGTTAAGACAGTAAGACTTAAGACATTTAGAGCTGGCTGCACTCTTTTTTCCTGCCTAGGGTTTCTCACAAGGGTGAGTTTTACCTAGGTAGGTTTTTAATGAGGCAGCATTGCACCAAACAGCTCATTTTGATATTTACATCTGTCAACTCTCATCTGTGTTTGAATCTGTTATCTAAGTATCTAACTGATGATTGATGAATATGAATATGTTTGAAATCTGATTTTAAATATGTATTTATTGAGATGTTATCTTTCAACGGGCTATGGGCTGGCCCGGCCCTCTATTTTTACCGTGCCTGTCGGGCCAGCCCGGTACGCAAAACGGCCCGCCGTGCCGTGCCTGGGCCGAAGGTCAGGCACGCAGGCCGGTAAGGCACGGCCCGCAGGGCACGACGTGCCCCCTCGGCCCGTTAAGTAACGTGCCGTGCCGGCCCGTTGTCGTGCCGTGCCGGGCCGGGCCGGCCCGTTGCCCAGGTATATATGGCAGAAGGTGCAGAACACCTTTAAATTGGTCTGAACCTGGAGAACATAGTCTCTTCGGAGTTGACTTAGTCAAAGAAGCTGAAGAGAAAGTCAGGCTCATTCGAGAGAACATGAAGATAGCACAGTCCAGGCAAAAGAGTTATGCTGATAAGAGACGTCGATCTCTTATCTTTGAGATTGGTGATTATGTATATCTCAAAGTGTCACCTATGAAAGGAGTCACTCGATTTGGAGTAAAAGGAAAGTTGGCACCTCGATATATAGGTCCATATCAAATCCTTGAAAGATGTGGAAAGGTGGCATATCGTCTAGATTTACCACCACCGTTATTATCAGTTCACAATGTGTTCCATATCTCTCAGTTGAAGAAATGTCTTCAAGTGCCTGATCATATCATTCATGTTGAAGAAATTAAGTTAGAACCTGATCTGACATATTCAGAGTATCCTATCAAGATTCTGGATCAAAAAGATCGAGTCACTCGTAGAAGAACTATCAAATTCTACAAGGTGCAATGGAATCAACATACCGAGGATGAAGCCACATGGGAGTCAGAAGAGTTTCTCTTAGAAAGTTTTCCTGAGTTTCTTTCTTCTGTCTTATCCTTGTAATCTATAGTATGATGATCTACCCCTGTTTTTGTAAAAGTTGGTTTTGGAAGTGCTTGACAAACTTCCTTTTCCATTAGTTAGCCTTCAAGTTAAATCTCGGGACGAGATTTCTTTAAAGGGGGAAAGAGCTGTAACACTCTGGTGTTAAGCAAACTAAAACGTGACATGTCATCATATGCACCAGCATTTCATCTGAGTTGATAACCTGGATATGCATTCAATAAAAATAAGTTTAAATTTTATGCTTGTGCTTAGTGGATAAGGTATGTTTAAGTTTAAAACCCTTGGGTGAAAGTTTTCCGAGAGCTTAAGGGGGAAAAACCCTAATTTTAAAACCCTAGATTTGCCCCTTTTTGTGCAATTCAAAAACCAAACAAAATTTGAAGTTGAGTTCAAAAGAAAAGTTGTAGATCTTGTCAATATGTACAACTTTGGTGTTTTGAGTTTTTGAAGTTTCAATACAAAATTCAAAGTAATTTTGAAAATACAGATTTCCGTAAAGTGTCCCCTTTTCCAATTTGTATCTCCAATTCAAAATCTATTTGGAATTTTGAAAAGTGACCAACATGAAAGTTGTAGAGCTCAAAAAGTTGAACAACTTTCATGTTGAGAGTTTTTCAAGTTGTTATGCAAAATCAAAAGTAATTTTGGAAACCCTGTGTTGTCCCCAATTCAAAAATTTGAATTTCTTTGAATTGAGTTTGAACTTCAAAACTGTTTTGGCAAATTCACTAGTTTCTACTCAAAATTGGCTTTGGTCGCCCAAACATGTTTTGTAGCTCACAAATTTTTGCTCAACTTTTGTTTTGGTGAAAATTTGGCTTTAGTTCAAACTTTGGCCGATTTTTGCAAAGGGACACAATGGGGAGGATATGGACGTCTACAGTAGCCCGGTGTGCATCTCGGCGCCCTGTCCAGCGCGGTCGCCGCCCGCGCAGCGCCGCCTGCGTGCGTGAGGGCACGCAGCTGCTTGGCTGCCAGAGTCGCCAGGCAACGTGGACGCCCTGGGCTCGCTCCTCCCTCCACTTGAGCACCAACGTGGACGACGCCGCTCGTTTTCACCATCCACGGCCGAAGGAACCCGACGCCTTTCTCCTTGAAATTCATCGTGCTCGTTTCCTCTCAAACCAAATTGACCTGTCCACGATGTTCGCCACCTCTTTGCGAACCCAGCGCACCCCCAAGCTCACTCCATAACCCACTCAAGCGCCGGAACTTCCCTGTTCTTCTCCAACTCCGACCGAGACCGCCGCCGTGAGCCCTCTCCGTGGCCAAGCCGTTCTCGAAGTTTTCATGCCATTCTAGCTGGTGTTCCTACCTATCCTTGTCACTCTGATGCTCATGCGCTTGCTACTTTTCCTTGGACATGAGCAGGTTCACCGGAATAACGCCGCCGAGCCAGAGCGCCCGCCCAACGACACCGCCTCCGTCGCCAACAACCTCGGTTACCTCCTCGGGCCTTGCAACGTGAGCACCGTACTTATCAACCTTCCCCGAACCTCCCTGTCCCACTTGTTTACGCTCTACCGAGCCCTAGTGGCCGGTCCGTGGCTGGTCATGGCAGCCGTCCGCCATTGATACGGTTGAGGTAGAAAGAAGGAGGTAGAGCGCGATTGAGTGGTAGAAATCGGTTCGCGAAGGTGAGGCGGTACTGGTGCGCATGCGCGCGTGGGCCAAGACCCTTGCCAACGGCGGCCGGAGTCATGGCCGAGCCGCCGTAAGCGGCAGAGAAGGAGCTGACGGGTAGGGTCGCCCCATCAGCGTCCTGCAGAGAGGAGGGCCTGACGTCAGTGACCATGCTGAGAGGAGGGGAGGCGCGCGCAGTGCCCGTGTGGGCCGAACGCGGACGGGCCGGCCTGCGGGCCGAGTTCCTGGGCCGCTCGCGGCACAGTGTTTATTTTCTTTTTCTTTTATGCAATTTATGATGTATATATTTGATTTTGTATAATAAATTATCTGCTGATCCAAAAATTATGAAAATTTTTGTGTAGGTTCTATAAATTTATTAGAACACAGGAAAAATATTAGAGTTTATTTTCTGATAGTTTGCAGGTATAGATAAATTGTATCTGTTTATTAATAAATAAATCTTCCATGATTTTTAATAATTTATGGGTATATCCAAAAATCATGAAGTTTGACATGTGAACTTGTGTTACTGTTATCTAGCTTCAGGAATAATTTCAACTCTCTTTGATAAAGTATGATCTGTTCCATAATAAAGCTATTTAAAATAATTATAAAAGAAATAGAAATAATTAATTCCTTTAGGATTTGTGTGATGTTTTGGATTGATTGGCAACCAGTGGTTACTTAGCATGATATGCTCCCTGGTTATGGTTTATTTCCTATAAATGATCCTTGTTGTATGATGGTTTCACAACCTTGCTTAATGAAGATAATAAAACTTGCTTAGTAGTAATCTATACTTTGATAGTTAGATTAGTTTGTTTCTATACCGTGAAGGTAAGTTGTACTCGAGGTAGTCATGTTTGATGTTATCATCCAAGAATATGTAAACTGTCTTTATCATGTCATGAGCATCTAATTGATCATGCATATGCACCTTTACGTGTAGACTACGCTCCGGAGGAATCTAATCCTCAGTGGGTTGCTTCCGAGTTTGTGGATCCATCTGGTTTTGCTGAGTTGTCGGACTTCCCTTCCGGCCAAGGCAAGCCCCGGACATTAAACCCTATCCTTGTATTTTCATAAAGTTATTTATATCACTTGAGTTAATATGATGCATTAGGTGAATAGGAGTTGAGTGAATCCTATTTGCTGCATTACACCCGACAGACTTCTTGAATCATTTGGAACTCGTGCACGCCGATCAGAAGTCTTTGGGACAATGATGGGTGCATGTGGGCCACTTAACTCGGGAGGTTCTGCCACATCGCGCCAGAGTTGCATACTGGCGGATCCACCCAGCAGTGGAGGTCGGGGGTGGAGGAAGGGAGTGCGGTAGTGGAGATCAGCGTTGGATAGAGGTAGGCGAGGCTGCGTTTGTACGGTGTGGGAAGGTAATGATCATACCACGCAGGATGGAGGCTGGGTTGTTGTGCCAATAAAAATGGAGTCTGCAGGAGAGATTTGGATGTCCACTCCAAATTAAGGGGCTTTAGTAGGAGGCCGGCTAAAGTGTTATTTTTAGTCTAGATATTTAACTATAGGGCTCAAATAGGAATCTGCTAAACTTGCTCTAACGTAAGTTAAAACTCTATATTCCTAAACTACGGTTCCTTCTTTCTCTCCAAGCCTGGTCCCTGATACCATTCTTCCCCCTCTATCTACTGCTAACACTCACGCACGCTGGAGCTGGGAGCTCCTCTCGACCGTGACCGAGCGCGTCCGTCGGGCGAGAGCGAGACCCCATGTGCCAGCAGCGCGGGCCGCGGCGGCAGAGGCAGGCGGCAGGCCACCACCGTGGGGTGGGTGTGGGTCGCCGGTCGCAAAGTGCCGCAGCTTTTGCCAAAAAGCCCTCTGCCGACCTTGTCCCGTGTCGGGTTCGAACAGAGGAGATGGTGGATGCTGTGAACTTGTGATAAGGTGATCCCTAAACCGATAGGCATCGAGTCCTGTTGCAGTGCCATGCCATTCCATTCCACTCCGGGTGTCAGGATCACGATATTTGTTCTTGTGTTTCAATTCAATTATTCAAATAACGAAAGATCAAATTCAGTTTCCTCAAAAAGAAAAAAAAAACAAATTTCAGTCTTACGATGCCTGAAATAAGTCATCAAATTGAACTGGCATTCCATTCATGTACTACAAATCTACTATAAAAGGTTATTTGTCGCATAAATGGGTACGAATGATCTAAATCTGAGTTAATCCAAGTTGAGCTAAATGTACTCAGATATGGCAAATGTAAATCCTTATCCAAACAAGCTATTCCCAGATCAAGCAACCAGAATAGTCTAGCAAACTATGTACATTTTAGATATTAATTCAGCAACCTAAAAGGAGCAGATAACAGATCCCCAAGACAGCACTTGTGTTCTTTTTCATTTCCAGAACTTAATAAGCTACAAATAATTGCAATAAGAGCAAAGAAGAAGACCAGATTAATCAAAATTGCAGGAACACCTTCTGGTATCACCAGCCTTTGTAAACTGAAAGGTAAAATCTCTGCTACAAGCAGCTCAAATTTGAATCAGGCCTAGAGCAGCTGAACAAGTAGGTGTACCATTTAGTTCATACACTTGGGTCAAGGGGAAAAAAACTGAGGCATGCAATCAGAACATGCTAGTTTACATTTTGTTTTTCAGCACTGGGAGCTACTAGACATGAGTTTTGTTTTTCAGCACTGGGAGCTACTAGACATGACGATATAGCAAAAAAATTGGATGCTAACTTGTACTGAAAACCACAGGGATGATTCACTTGCATTCTAATCCTGCCTCTGCTGCTCGCCGGGGCTTGTTTTTCCGCCGGCTCCCAATCTGCCTGAATCCGTTGGTCCTTGTTGATTCATCACTGCTTGATCGAATAATGGAATTGTTATCTTCTATGACAATATTAGAGCCCTCTTTCAGCGGCCTGCCTCTCTTGTTACCACCGGCTGCAGCGCTGTTCTTCAGCTTGGCATCATCAACTTCTTCTTGGTCGCCATCGACCTTTTCTACAAAATTTTCAACATCTGCTTGATCGATCTTATTGGCGAAGCGCTTTTGGGGCCTTCCCCTCCTCTTTTTTGCAGGCACAACTTCTTCACCACTGCTACCTTTGTCTTCATGGCTCCTGACAGTGGTTAGCTTCTTCCCTCTCCCTCTTCCTCTACCCATGGATCCAATTTCAGCAGTGCAAATATTGGTCGGTCCAATCACTGGAGCTGCAGACTCTGTTGAAGCCGCTCCTTTTGTTTTATCTGATTGCTTGTTGGAAATGAAGTACTTCGTCAAGACAACTGGTCTTTTGACAATCTAGTAAAAAAAGATATACTAGAAATCTGCATAAACAGAATCAAGGGCATGCTCAGGAATCTGGGTAGTTCAGGACCAAAAATCGTAATGGAGATTGGAGTGTCTATGTAACAATGAACTTCTTAATCCTTCAAAATAAAATAAAAGAGAAGGAGAGACAGAGAGAATGGACTACGAGGTCTATTGAGATCCATGTCAATCGAAAATCGATTCATTCAAATCAAAAGGCATACATATACCCAAATGAAAGCTATATAAAATAGAAAGCAATACGCATCTAATCAAATAAAGTAAAACAAAAAAAGGAGAGATTTCTTTAAAAAGAATATGAACTAAGAATAAGAAACAGAAAGGATATATATTGAGAATTGATGAATTCAAATCAAACAACATGCATACACCCAGTTGGAAGTTATACAAATAGGAAGCAATACGCATCTAATAATCAGATAAAGCAAAAAAGAGAGTTTTTTTTTAATTTATGAACGAAAAAGAAGAAACAGGGGCCGATTCAACAGCCGATCCGCTCCATACATTAATGGATTGATGAAAAACAAGAATCTGACCTTCCATAAGACTTGCGTCTACTCCAAGCAGCGTCATGCACCCCATTTGTCAAGTCCGTTGGCGAAAAGATGGAAACTTTGCCGGCGCTGGAGGAAAAGGAATGCAAAGGACCTAATGGATCGGTGGCAAACTTCGGCTCGCGATGCCGGAAGTACCGCAGATCGGGAAGTCGCGGCAAAGATTGAGATGTGGTGTGCAGGAAGGGAAGCAGGAGGGTTTCTATCAACGAACCGCTAGCGCCCTGGAGTTCTGGATGGTTGAGCTCCAATAGCTGCTGGGGCAGCCGCAGCAGCACACCGGCTGGGGTTAGGGAGGAGAGAGAGGTTTGGTTCTGCTCCAGGATTTTTTTTAAATATATAGCTTGTTGAGGGGTCATTAGCTGTTTGTTTATGCTTTTATTTACAGTCTACCAACCGTTGAAAAATGGGGGAGGGTGTTTGATTGATTAAAGAAATGGGTGGGCAAGATGGATCCTAGGGACGCGGTTAACTTTTACCATAATGGGATTTTTGTTCCATGTTGGTGGAAGTTATTTTCACCAAATACTCCTAGGTTAGTTACCCCAATACCTGACAGTCTGACAACCTAGGCCACTGCTTTGTTCAAAGAGAAGATGCGTGCTACAGTTCTCTCGGATGAGCTGGCTCCAGCTCCAGCTTCAGGTGAAGTGGTGAACCATGCTCCTGTACCTTTAATTACCAATACTTTTTTGTAATTACCAAGCAGTAATTTTGTTCAGGCATTATTCTTTTCAAGAGACTGAATAGTGTTAGGCTTAGGCTTTTATCTTTCGGAAATTATGACTGGTTACTATGCTTTCTATGATTATTGTTTCAAACTATACCTTTAATATGAACTGTTACAATCACAGTACTGCTAGCTGTAACTGATTTTTAACAGTATCAGCAGGTTATAGGGATTAGACAAAGCAAAGCCCACTTCAGCTATTTGCGGCAAGTGGCCGTATTAAATTGGAGTGAATCCTGACACTACGATTATTTTTCTGCCCTTTACTTTGAATCTGAATTCATCTTCTATCTTTCTTTGCCTGAACAATTTCATTTTTACCTTAACAGTGTTTTCTACCTTTCACAGCTGCCAAGTCCGCTGTTTTTTACAGTCATGAAGGGCTATTTTATCCAAATCAAATGCTCCAAATGGGACGATGTTTGTGCCTGCCCCGTACACCTGCAACTGCAATGGCACTGTCGTAGTATTCCTGAATGAATACACTGTATCACACACTGTATATATCGACAGGCTGTTTAAAGCGTAGCAGAAAATGTACTTGCTGCCCTTGATGTCAGGTCCTTACGTCCCGTTTCTCCTAAAGCTTGTCTGTAATCTGTTTTTGTTGTTTTGTCCATGCTTGTTTGGACTTTGGACAACTGTAGCTTGACCCAACCAAATTTTTATGAACGTTTGTACATCCTAATTCACAGTACTGCAGCTAAAAGGTGAAGTAACTTATACGAAATTCAACACTGCTTTTCTGCCCTATTCTTCCAGAGAATGAATTTTATTTCCTGATGCTTCCCAAAGAAAAGCCTCTCCAGATGGACAAGTTTTCATTTGGAATTCACGCGCTAAGGACATGTTCCATAGCTGGACGACTACCGCTGCACCAGAGATCAGGATACATGGGATGAACAAGGAAAAGCTTGCGTGTCTCATCACTTTCTTTGTGTCTGCATGTGCGTTTCATCAGCTGGATGCAGATTACGATCAGCCTGGGCAACAGATTTTGCAAATAAAGCGAGACAGATTTGGACCACCCCCTTGAAGGCACTGCATTTTTCATCAGCATGCCATCTGCCGACAGAAGGACGGGGAAAATGATCTAGGCACGGACATATTTACAGAAGGACCAATTATGAAAGCCAGAATTCAGCAACCAAGATCCTGTTTGACAGCCTCTATTCAATTTAAATTCAGTAGACACCCCTTTAGAATTTGAATCGTGTACTTATGATGGAAGGATGGCATGCTCAACAACAGCAGGATGACAGTAACCTTGAAAGCTTGCCGATATTATTCAGGTGCTCATCATGCATTTTCCCGCACCTGAAGAAGCTATCCTTGAAAATCAACAATTCAACATTGTACCTGAGTCTATTGCTGTCCGACAAAGACCATACTGAATCCTTATAAAAAGAGACGAGACTGAATAATATATTTTCGATTTACAGGGTTATGTACATCTCAGTTATTCAGTCATCATTAATCATGAAGGTCACTTCTCACCAGCTTTACAATAAAGGAACAAATCATGAAAAGACATAAGTATAATCTATGATAAAAAGATCTCAAGTAATTTAAGTTTCAGATTTCAGAGTGACAGATGCCATACCTCAAACACATAACATGCTTGGATCGGTTACCATTACATCGGTAAGGATAGTGACTGCTTACAGGTAGAGCATGAGTTGATAAGCATCTTGCCTGGGAAATATGAAATATCTGGAAGACACTTGATGCTAATAATAGTATAGTGCAAATAGCTAATAGATTACCTTGACATGATGGAAATGAGGGGGACCAAAACACATTATACAACACACATAATTACACTATTCCAAAACAACAGAGGAGCACACATTTGCAGGATGAGAAAATACACACCATGGGTGGCAGTATTTAAATACCATGCTTTGCTTGTCACTAGAATTTTTGCAAACTCTCATACAGTCACCATAAATGCTATTTTGGCAAGGAATTAATGAATTTAACAATAATTTCTACCATCTGGGCATCAAAAGCAGGACCCTCCATCTGGAAGTGCCCAGCTCCTTCAATCAAGTGTGTATCAACCCGTCCAGCTGCAGATTTGAGCTTGTTTTGCAATTGTTTCACACTGGTGAAGCCATCTTTGGTCCCCATGATGAAAAGCTTTGGTTTTACAGACTTGAGTATAGCATCATGATGCCTTCCGAATAGGACTGAGGCCATCAGACCAAATGGGTACCCGATGCTAACGTAACCAATCACCTCATCCACTTTATCAACTGCAGATCCAGCAATTGGTGCCCCTGCATCAGGGAATTATTGTTAGATACATGCCTAAGCACAATACAACAGCTTCATTAATGACAGGAGAAGACTTGTATCCAGAATACCACATATTTATTCTTCAATGCAAACTAAACCATCTTGTTCATCTCCATCAACTAGCTCGCTGACAATTGCAGTGGATAGGATCAACTTAATCGCAACCACTACATACAGCCATACAGGAAGCTGACATCCAAGCTACTTTACATTTCTAGTAGGATTTGCTGAAAATTGTGTAGATTACTTGACAAGAAACCTTTTGCCACTACATTTTCTTAAGGAATCTGACAGAAATTCAGATCCCTAAAAGAAATTAGATGAAACTGCTAATTACAGATTCAAGTTTGGAGTATACTGACTGAAGCGCAGAAATTCCATGAGGATAAACGTTTGAGCTTGCTATTTCAACGCAGCAAATTCATCAACAGCTACTATTTGCTTACTACCCCGAATGAGTACCAAGAGGGTTGTCATTTGCACAATTCAATTTGACCAAACAGAGCTTCAGAAGAGCGAAATCGTTTGGTCAATTTGACTGATTACCACAGCAGTCTGCCAGTGTGACGGTTTCACGCTTCCATGAACTGAAAAGAAAAGGTACGGATCGCGACAGGGTTTCGCCTCATCAGGGAGAAGCGAAAGAGTGGAAACCTACCAGCCGAGGATCCGACGAGGAGGATGCCGCGCGGTTTGATGTTCTCTGCGACCCATCGGCAGACGGCGACGACGTCCCCGACCTCGGTGGAGCCCGTGAGCGACGCCCGCCCCGTGGACCGGCCGGCGCCGCGCATGTCGAAGGTGACGGCGGTGTACCCGCGCCGAGCGACGCCCTCCGCCATCCCGCGCAGCAGGCCCTGCACGCCGCCGAGGATGGTGTAGGGGTGCACCAGCACCACCGCCACGTCCTCTCCCGGCTCCGGCTCCGGCTCCGCCCCGGACGCGGGAGGCTTGAACAGCCGCACGCTCAGCTTCGCGCCGTCCCCCGTCTCCACCGTCGTCCACTCCATCTCGCTCGCTCGCTCGCCCAGTCCACCTCGGTTAGTTCAGCAGCGAGCAGCCCCCTTTCCCTGCCTGTGACTGTCTCGATTTGATCTGTCCGCTGCTGCTCTGCTGGTCGTGTGCTCCGCGGTGGTCTCGTCTCTCTCGGCTCGGTCTCGGCTCCAAACCCATCACTCCGGTTGGTTTCCGGTGGGTGCGGGTGGTTGCCGCAGTTATTGCTGTATGGGCCTCCAGCCCATGTTATCAGTATAATTGGGCCTCTTTTCATCTACACGGGCCTCTTTCATGTGTTGGGCGTCCGATCTGTCTTGGATGCGCGGAGCCGCAGACCCATTATGGCTGGCCATGTAGGGCCCGTGCAGTGGCAGGCTTGTGGCTGCATCTGCTGCAGTCCTGCAGCCGACCTACGGGCTAAAAAAAAAAAACTTCGGCCCTCCCTCAGAAAACAAAAAGGGCCTCGGTCCCTCTCTCAAGGTGCAGGCTCCCATGCTAAACATGGGTTGTCTGTAGTACACAGGCACACAGCTGCAGACTGGCCCTACCGCATTGCTAAACATGGGGTGTCAGGCACTAGTGTTAACAGCTGTGGCTTCACACACACCTGCGAATCTGTTACGTGTTGGGCTATCGCATACTGCTTGCTAAAAAAACAGTTAAAATTAGCATATGCTTGCTACTACTAATTTAGGTAACTCTTTAAGATCTAAGAATATCTCTAAGACTATCTCCAACAATTGTTACCCAAAATACAATACCCATTTGTCCTTTGGGTAGCGCTACATGTAAAAAGTTTCATACCTATTTTTAGTCTTCTCCAACAACAAGACCTAAAAGACAACACTCTCTGCAAATAGGTCTCAAGGAGAGAGGATACCCAAATTTGGGTTATGCCTCTCTTGATACCCAAAATGGGTCTTCTGTATGGGTACTCTGTTGGAGGCTATAGGTATTGTGTTGGAGACCCATTTTGGGTTTGGGTTCCCAAATGAGTCTCCTATTGGAGACAGCCTAAGAGTTCTCAAAACACTCTCTCAGTCCTATGTTTTTTAGCAAAACTAAAAAAACATATCTCCAACAGTTCTTAATACTGCCTTCCAATCTTTTAGAACTTGGTAAAGAACGACCAAATCTGTGTAAAGATGCGCGCAGACTCACTTCTCCCAATCGCGGTCGCAACTCGTCCACTCTTGATATCGGTGCCACTCCTCTCGTATGATCCTCTGCCAGCACTAGTAGCAGCTTTCTCTGTCAGCGCCTTCCGCCTCGTCACGCTCCTCCGGACCTCCTCACGAGCAGCGGAGTAGGGTCGCCAGACGTACCTTCATGAGCTCCTCCAGACCTCCACTGCTCTAAGTCGGACACATCTAGAGCCCAAGGCACTGCAGTAGCTTCCACCGCACCACCCCTCACTGCCGGTGTGACCCTCCCTATCGGAAGCGGCCACTCGCTCTTGTCCTAATGTGCTCGGTTGGTTGATCGAGAGCCTAAGAAGAAGAAGGGTGCCAGAAATGAAAAGGAGAAAAGACAAGGATCTATAGGTAAGAAAAGTGCAAGCGAGAAAGAACTAGTGGGGGACTTAAAAGGGTATAGAAATAAATCCAGAATTCTTGATATAAAACATCACAAAATCATTGTGGTTAAAAAAGTGTCATTTTTTTGGGAAAAACATATTGTAAACTCTTGAAGATGGCCTCCTTTACTCCTAATACTTTTTTAGGGGTTGCAAATTTTCATTTTTTTAGGATAAAAAATATTGGGTACTCTTGGAGGTACACTCCCTTCGTGCTGGAATACGAGAGATCTAAGCAATTATAGAATCAAATTAGAGCCCGATAAAAAAAAACTAACTCCTCACTAGTTAGTCTCTGTTTGTATCCCTCTAGTTTTTACCAGTTTTTAAGAATATGCCTTTTGGGAATTAGGTGGGATCAAATATGTCAATCTTTGGAGTCAGTTTTTGCCAGATTTTAAAAATCAGGAACTGTTGATACCTAGCTTTTGCTAGGTTTCTGTGACTCATAGAGTAATAAATAAATTCAGCTTCTTAAAGATTGGAGGATCCAAACACCACCATTAGCTTTTGCTTAGAATCCATATTCAAAAAAACTAGAGACAAAAAACTGATTTTTAAGAATAAAAAACTCATCCAAACAGGGTCTTAGTTTGGTTGTCAAGTTGTTTATAATTTTCTAATAACACATAGTTTTAAATTAAAACACATGCATACCTGTTATCGGTTTCAGCTTAGAATACCTTGTAGTTTAGGATAATATTTTGGACATTTGATACGCTGTGTTTTGATATAGGGAGGGGAGTATTTGTTTCTGTCTTTAGTTACTAATATTCATCCTTCAAAAGTTGGTCAACCTTAAGGCTCCTGTTTGGTTCCCCCTACTAAAGTTTTAGTAGCTAAAATTCTAAACACATTGACTAAAAGGAACTAAAATAGTTTAGTTCCATTAGTCATTCAAGAGTAGCTAAAATAATTTTTTTAGATAGCTAAAATTTAGCAAGACCAAACAGACCATAAGACTCGCACGCATGATCCCGCATACGTACACAATCGTTCGTCGTGAGACGTGCTCAAAATATCTAGTTCATTCCTCCCCTCTGGGGTTTCTGGTATAGTCTGGTCCATCATCGTCTCGGGCTGTTCTCCGCCTGACGCTAAACCTCAACCAAGCATGTACGACCACGATGGTGTTGTCAACGTCTCATCCACTTCAATCGGTGTCATTTCCTTTCCTCTGCCAGATTGTTCAACCTTTTGCCTCCAGGAAAGCTCAAAGCAGGGGGCAACAAAAAGTTAGGCACGGTGAGAAAACACGCACACCGTACTACCGCGCGCACAAGAGTCCATATGCGGTGCACTACTACCATCCCAGACACCCACAGGCAAGATCGTGATCGATCCGTCCGTCTGCTGGATCCAGGCATCCCAGTGATAGCTTATCACTTTTGGCTGGCTCTGCTCAATTTATCCATTTCCAGCTCGATGTGCAGTCTATAGCCGCAAAAGCGCCGCTTTCCGCCGGTCTAAAGCGCACGACGACGACAACAGAAGCAGGGCTGTCACACGACTCCGAGGCCTGTCCGTAGCGCGTGCGCGCGCGCGAGCTCTGATCACTCACTCACCCGATCGAGTCACCGTGTGCGTGCGTGGGTGCGTTGCGTGCGTGCAGCCACAGTCATGCATGCAACTATGCAAAGCGTCGCACGGCTCATCCCAAAGACACGACCGACCGACGGGGTCACCTCACCTTCTGCTTGGACTTTGCACGAGATTCCTTGTACCACCACGATGGCTGCGTTTTGTAGGGTGAGTACCTCCGCTTATTCCCCGGAGTAGGCAGTGAAAGGTTTCGCTTTGTGCTCTACGAGCAAGTTTAATAATACACCTTACTTGTTTTTTATAGCTTTCTTCCAGCCCATCCATACAATAGTTAGCTATTCACTATTAGTACATGGCTCACTTATCTCTCTTATAAAATTTATTGGTGTCTAAGTTGGCTGTAAGCTTACAACCTACTTCTCCTCTCTCTCCCCACTTCTCCTCCACATCAACATTTAGACAGTTTACAGCCCACCATAATACTTGCTCTACGGCCTTCTGCTACGTACTCGTACTCGCTCTCACTGTGGCACAACGTGTCCCCACAGCTGCCTACTATACCCTAGGCTGCTAGTCGCCCAGTCTACCGTTTGCGGCGACGTCGATATCGACCCGGTGTGCATGAGCTGTGCCGCGCAAACAGACGAGAATAATATCAAGCATTCTAGCTACGCGCGCGCCTGCTTCGCCGTTGTACATAGTAAACCATGCATGGAGTAGCATGCATGCGTGCCCCTGACGAGTCCGAACTTGCACGTACGTACGTTGTTACGTGCCATGAATTCGAACCTTGTAATGAAACACAACATTTTCTTAAACCGGCCGGCAACAGCACCGTTCTTTTTAATACCCTCCGATCCGGGTGTTCCTGGAATGGATGCTGTGTGTGGCTGTCGGTGTACACACGTCACAATATTCATTTCGATGGACATGTACAGGAAACCAACTTCGCATGAACTACTCGCCGTCATACCGGTAGTCGGTAGAGTGCGAGCAGCAACGAGGCCACCGATCTCCGGTACTGGCGTATATCGACGAGGACAAAACATATGTGAATCCTTTTGACGTTCGAGTTGCGCATATCAATCCAACGACACAACCAGAAAGTGGTTGTGGCTATCATCGGCGCACTGCTGATGATAAGCCGAAAACCACCAACTTTTTTGGTCGTCTCGTCTCAAATAAAGCAGCACTCTCGGCGTGTTCGGTCATCGTCACGGACGTACGTATGGTCATCAGGTGTACAGATAAAGGCGTAATAAAGCAGCGTGAAAACTGGAACTAACCGTGCGTGAAACTCCACTGATGCATCAATATCACGCCGATACGCATATATACGCCTTGGACCTCACAAGGACCAGAACAATTAACCAGTACTTTGACATTACATGGATGTCCACTATTATTAGGCTTTGTTTGGATGTTGTCGGATTCAACTCAATCCACATGTGTTGGAGTGGATTGTGGTGGAATTTAGTTTAAATTTCACTCCAATCCACTCCAACACATGTGGATTGATGCGAATCCGACTACATCCAAACAAGACCTTACTATGAGGAGCTCTACGAGGCCGGGCCCAACGGTTCTAACGTCGAAGCGCTCTTTCACGGCGTCGGGAATGAGTCCCGCCGGCAGCAGCGAATTGAAAGTGAGTCCCGTTAACCCTTATGTTGTACACCGTATTGTTGTGCTTATTCTGGATGTCTATCATGTGTGTAATATTGACATTTTCCAATTGTTTTTATTTTAAGTTCGATATTTTTTAGCGGCATGTTGGCCGGTGGATTCAAACTTTGTAATAATTGGCCTGAGTCGATATATGAAGCCGGATATAAAATATCTTTTATCTATAAAAAATATATAGGATATGGTCCAGCCCACGGCTGTAATAATATAATCGTGTAAACCTCATAGAGCGCCCGTCAAGTGTGTTGTGATGTATTAAACATTTCTATCTTAATTACAGAGAGATGTAAATATTTTGCGTATATTCTTTTTTTCTTTTTAGTCTCAAGACGACGTCACGAGGCGGACAGCGGCAGAAGCGCACAACGTGGTAAACCAGACGGGACAATCTGCGCTCGCGTGCATCGGCGCCGGCCCGTCAATTAGGTAGCCATCACCACTCAGTCGCGATCGCGTACGCATCGTCGTCGCACCAAGAGGACATCCACAACGACGTACGCCCTTAATTAATTTTCTTGTCTAGAATCATTTGCTACGACTAGGCTAGGGGGATGCATCTACATCATCAACTTAATTATTCACGTGTTTACCACTTTATTAGTTATAGCTACTAGTGCTTCCGTACTGTCCCAACCTTTGTTTTTTCTGTTCCAGTGTTCCCAATACTCACGAGGTCAATTTAGGAAAGAACAAAAAATATTATGATTGTTACTAGATACTATTATTTGTTTACAAATTTACAGCCCTGTTAATCATGCCATTTTTACGACACCGTTGGATAAAAATGAACGCCCTAGATGATTTTCAAAAGGTTTTCTAACCTTACCACATACACCAAAGCTGCCCTGCTGCCCCGGCTCTGCTACAATATTTTCACACTCCACTCCATATCCAACCACCACGTCTCCGATATGCCATCCCGTTGAGCCGTCCGTCCTCCACGCCACGGCCGTTGGTAATTGCCATCCCATCATCTAGAGGTCGATCGTCCACACAGCCCTTAGAGCAAGCCGTCGCCGGCGGCCTAGAGCTATCCCTCTACGGAGTACATCTAGAAGGCACCATTTTTGTCAAATCCGATCGCGGGTGGCAGAGCAAGAGGATGAGTGAGGAGTGCACACCTAAATCCTTATAGCTCGTGAGGCAAGGATTTCGCTAAATTAGTAGTACAACAATTAATAAGAAGAACAAAAAAAAAACACTCTATGCATGCAAAGCCACCAAGGATTCCGAGAGCTCGGTCGGCAGTGCCGAGCCCCGGGTTCACCACAAGTCACAGGATCTCCGTCTTTCTGGGGGAAAATGGCCGGGGTCCGTCAAGAAAACAGCTGGCACGGCCCATGATACGGTGCCACATGTGTCGGCGTGCTCGCTTTACCCGCAGGCCGCCGCAGGAGAAAACCAACACCGCCACCAACACTGTACTCCACTGCCGGTCGCGTCGTGTCGCTGGCTGCCCCCCTCCCGGCTCCCGGCTCCCGGCGTCCATAAATACGCGGCCGTGCACCACCCCAAACCCCCGCACCTCCCACCCGCTCCTCACTTGCCGTCTGCTGCTGCATTGCCTTGCCGCTCCGGCGACGCTCTAGGAGATCGATCATCGCCGGCGACGCTCCGCTACTTTGTTGAGAGAGGCAGAGAGAGAGAGAGTGCTAATCGCCGGCCGCGGCCACTTGTACTGGGAGTCTGTCCGGTAAATGACTGGAGGCCTTGCCGGCGGCGTCGTCGAGGTAGAGGTGCTGGGTCCGGTCTCGTTCTTCCCGACGTGCCTATCGTCGTCCCCGTCGCCGGAGAAGTTGCTGCGTGGTCGCACCGGAGGGTTTATCAAGGAAGGTACGCGTGTACGTATACATATGCTTATATATTAATTAATCTATCCGAGTTAGAGTATTAATCGAATCCTCACACAGTATTTCCTCAAAAAAAAAATTATCACACAGTTGCCATCAAGTTATCTGTCCGTCCTTTCTCCTTTGCGATACAACTAGTAGGTAGGAACGAAAGTATATAGTAAACTGATTTTGTAAGAGTACGCTTGTGTGCAACGTACATGCGCAAGGAACTCGTCAGTTACAGTCGCGCTACTAAACTGAAGTGATTTTGTTTGTTGGCGTGCATGGTAAAAGAAACAACCACCCTTACGTTTGCTGCTCTGCTGTGTGTGCACAACGTTCGACATCATTGTTATCGAGCCTAGCTATGCCTATATGGGCGTGCATGGTTTACACGATGCTTTGGCCGGACGGACAGGTAGCTGCTTCGTTTCTGGAGTCAGTAGTGTCTGATATGGATACGTGCAGACCAGATCATGCCAAAAGAGCCAGCTGACGGCGGCACATGATGACCGTCTCTGCTTGTTTTTACGCTAGTGCACTTCGGGAGCAGAAAAAGACATCTTCTGCATGCTCAGCTTTGTTATATAATTAATAGTTGTGTATCTAATTAGGAAGCGTTATGCATGTTTTTTTAATCTATTGTTACTTCATCCCTAACCGGAGATACTACATATCACAATCACAGGGTAAATCTTGCTGGCTAGCTCAAGGCTTCGTTAGGGAAAGGGCGAAAGGCTGCAGAAATTCCTGAAGAAGCTGCAGGGAATAAATTAAGCAACAAAAGGGTATCCTGTTAGAAATATGTACGTATTTCAGAACTCAGTTACAACTAGAACATTTTAATCGGAACACTTGCTGAGTTTCCACATCATGACAGTTGATACAAACTTCCATGCAGGACTGTTGTGTAACAGCATCCTAAATGAAATAGTTCAATACAGTACATAGTACAGCAACTAAAAAGATAGGCAGACAGCTGCATCTCATCTCATATGAACCGTGAACTAATAAGACTGATAAGGAGAGATTGTGAAGAACAAAAAAAAAAAAGTAGCATTGGAAATTCTGGTAACTAACTGTTGGTTTATTTTCTGAATAATTGATGACGCAGTCTACTGAACAAGGTTCAGAAAACTCACTGGACAAGCTGATGGATCCTACCACTATTGATTCGAAATGGACGTCTCCCATCACTGAAGATGGGTCCATGGACAGACGAGGAAACCCAGCTGTCAAGACAACCACCGGAGGATGGAGATCTGCCATCCTGCTGTTAGGTAAAAGCTATTTTTCTCAAAAAAAAGAAAGAAAGAAATGTTGTAAACATCTCACGTGATGCCGATTCCCTCTGTACATGACTACATAGTTACTAGATTCTGATATTGTAAAGAACTCCGGCATGGAACAGTTAATTCAACTGTGTAATTTATCACTGCAACCGTTTCCGTTTGCAAGCATATTCCCATGCATTGGCTGCCTCTGCCTGAGTTGAATGCAGTTCAGAATCAACAAGAACCCCTTCTTCGGCTGAATAGCAACAAACTCCAGAGTGAGGAGGGTTACTCCATCACTAATTCACTGGAAAAACATCCTAGTACTCTTCAGGTTTTCCACTAAGTTTTGCCCTCCCATCATCGCTTCACTCTGGCGTGATGCACAAACTCTGTTTTACATACATTCGAAACCTGACTAAGCTCAAACAGATGTCACAATATTGGTTCCGGGTCCGAAACCGCGGATCAGATGTACTGAGGGCTGAAACTGACAAGATCACGTCTGTTACTGATGCAGCTAACTATGGACTCGCGACGTGCGCCTTCTTCGGCGTCGGCGTGAACCTCGTGGTGTTCCTGCGCCGGGTGCTCCACCAGGGCAACGCCGAGGCGGCCAACAACATCAGCAAGTGGACAGGGACCGTCTACATCTTCTCCCTCATCGGCGCCTTCCTCAGCGACTCCTACTGGGGCCGTTACGTCACCTGCGCCATCTTTCAGATCATCTATGTGACGGTGCGATCATCTTCAGACACTGACCAACCCATCAGTCTCCTGTTTCTGTGATCCTTTTCTGTCGGTGCGCTGTTCTTACTTGCCTTTATTTGGTCAGGGCCTGGTGATCCTGTCGCTTGCGTCATGGTTCTTGTTGGTGAAGCCCTCCGGCTGCGGCGGCGTCAAGGTGCACTGCGACGAGCCGTCGGCGCCCGGCGTCGCGCTGTTCTACCTGTCCACCTACATGATCGCGTTCGGCAACGGAGGGTACCAGCCTTCCATCGCGACCTTCGGATCGGACCAGTTCGACGAGACGGACCCCAAGGAGGGGCGCTCCAAGGTCGCCTTCTTCAGCTACTTCTACCTGGCGCTCAACGTGGGGTCCCTGTTTTCCAACACGGTGCTGGTGTACTACGAGGACTCAGGGCGGTGGGTCATGGGGTTCTGGGTCTCGGCGGCCGCCGCCGCGCTGGCGCTCGTGCTCTTCTTGCTCGGCACGCCCAACTACCGGCACTTCAAGCCGAGCGGCAACCCGCTGACCCGCGTCGCGCAGGTGTTCGTCGCCGCGTTCCGCAAGTGGCACGCTGAGGTTCCCCGCGGCGAGCTCCTCCACGAGGTGGAAGGAGAGGACCCTAAGATCTCGGGCATCCGCAAGATCCTTCACAGCGACGAGCTCAGGTTCCTCGACAAAGCGGCGACGATCACCGAGGGGGAGAAGATGGAGAACCCGTGGAGGCTCTGCACGGTGACGCAGGTGGAGGAGGTGAAGTGCATCCTGAAGATGCTGCCCATCTGGCTGTGCACGATCGTGTACTCGGTGGTGTTCACCCAGATGGCGTCGCTGTTCGTGGAGCAGGGCGCCACCATGGACACCAACATCGGGTCGTTCCACTTCCCCGCAGCGAGCATGTCGCTGTTCGACGTCCTCAGCGTGCTGGCGTTCATCGCCATCTACCGGCGGGTCCTGGTGCCCGTCATGGCGCGGCTGTCGGGCAACCCGCAGGGCCTGACGGAGCTGCAGCGCATGGGCGTCGGGCTCGTGATCGGCATGGCGGCGATGGTGGTGGCGGGCGTGGTGGAGGTGGAGCGGCTGAAGCGCGTGGCAGCCCCGGACCAGCCGAGCTCCCTGAGCGTGCTGTGGCAGGTGCCGCAGTACGCGCTGATCGGGGCGTCGGAGGTGTTCATGTACGTGGGGCAGCTGGAGTTCTTCAACGGGCAGGCGCCCGACGGCGTCAAGAGCTTCGGCAGCGCGCTGTGCATGGCGTCCATCTCGCTGGGGAACTACGTGAGCATCATGCTGGTGAGCGTGGTCACAAGCCTCACCGCCGGGGAGAAGCGTCCGGGGTGGATCCCTGGGAACCTCAACTCCGGCCACCTGGACAGGTTCTACTTCCTCCTCGCAGCGCTCTCGCTCGTCGACCTCGCCGTCTACATCGCCTGTGCCATGTGGTACAAGGGCATCAAGCTTGACGGCGGCGACGGCGATGACAGTAGAAAGGTCTCTGCGCATGTCTAGCCACTGGGCCTGGGCCTTTAGTTCTTTCTGGTTCAGAGACGTGCCGGGCTGGCCGTATATATAGAAAATAAAAGGAATGTCAAAGAAGCTGCTTGTAAACCATCCGCTCAGTATTGGACGGCCCATGCTGTTCTGCATCTTTGGTCAGAGCAGAGGCTCCAAGTAACTTCATGTGAAGTACTAATGCTAGTATATGTATGTATTTATGTATATGGATGTCGGCTGAACTTGCTTGTAACCATCCTCTCAATAGACAAGTTGTGATCGATCCAAAACTCCAAATGGAAGCAAAGCTGCCTGATCCATGTCAGATTGTCATCTTCGTGTGTAGTAAGTCACTACTGCAAATCTACAATGCATGTTTTTCTCATGGTTACCCGCACTCGCGACGCGTCATCGTTCTTAGCAGAGCTGAGCATCGTCACAGCCGGCGTGGGGTCTATGGTGACACATGCAGAGCAAGGGCGGATTCAGAGAGGGTTGCAGCGTGAGCTCTCCAGTCCCCCTACAAACATGAATGCAATGGATCTCTCATAGGTCTCCCTACAAGTTTTGGACATCGATAAACTGATGGAAGTAGAAGAAAAAGAAAAAGAGGAAGTGAGGCCAAGAAAGAGGAAGAAGAGCAAGAATAGAAGAGAATAAAAGATGGACGAGCCCTTCTAGTATTGTTAGGCTGTGTTTGTGTCACGACGCTAACTCTATTTGGATTACTGGAGTTTAATACTTAGAACCTGTTTGGCACAACTGAACTTACTAGTAAAGTTGTTTTTTTAGAAAATAACTTTATAAGCAACTTTCTAGATGAAGATGAGTTATTTTTGAAAAAGTATTTGGTAAAATAGCTTCACCAACTACTTCTTACATAGATGAGAGAGGAAAATGAGGGAGAGAGAGCTACAATAAGCTATTTTTTAGCTTCATCTTAACTCATGTCTTTGTGAGAGGAGAAAAAAAACAACTTCACCTATAAAGCTGTTTTAGAAACAAGTGTTTGACAAAAAAAATACCAAATAGGCCCTTAGAATTGGAGATTTGGATACACACGAGATGAATTTCGCCGAGTTCTTCCGACACAGCTGCCCAGGTTCAAACTTCCTAGTTCATCCTTCTTCACGCCCTTCTTCACGCCTAATGAAATAGTGCGATGCTAAAGAACTTTGACAGTCACTTGAAATGAAGAAGTTTTTTTTTCTTTTTTTTTCTCGAATACGCAAAAGATTTGTTTATCTTTGTATTTAAGAAGAAGATATTTTTACAACCACACGGGCATGCTAGGGATGAAACAAATATACAAAAGACGTAGCCTCCCTAGCCTGATTACACGTAGCGATTACTCACAGACTAAATCTCCTAGGTGGCACTTGGAATAAAGAAGTTGAATCAAGTATCTCAACATTGACCTGATGAGGGCTGCCGACAGCAAGTGTAAGCTGAGATACATGAAACACTCAATGCGACAAGCCGATGGAAGTTGTAGTTTATAAGCCACACACCTAATATTTTGAAGAACAAGGAATTGGTCGAAATCTCTGAAAGAGAGCTTGTAATTGGCACAAGGAGCCACAGTGGTCTGAACAAAAGGTTACAGCTTCAAAATAGACTTGATCTCCAACTTCAAAATGACATTTAGTACGATTTTTATCAGCCTGCCTAGTGCTTTTGACGCCGTTGGACACTTTCTAACCGCAACTGTAACAGTTTGGTCATCATGGCTCTTTCCTGTAGCCAAGTTGCTAGATCAGGAATGGCACAAGCTTCAACAAGATCAATGCCAAAGAATGTTGGTGGATGACCATACAAGACTTCAAAAAGAGTTGTATTCAGGCTGGAGTTGTAGCTGGTGGTGTTACACAAGAATTCGCCTAGAGATAGCCAAGCTCTCCACTTGTGAGGACAAGAGTTAACAAAAGCAGCAAAGATAAACATGTGGGTCTTAGGCCCCACATCAAAAGCGAACCTAAAACTAAAAGCTCATATTCGCATTATAAATTTTTAGCAAAACTAGATAAAATTTGCTAGATATGATATAATGTAATAGAAAGTTCTATCATGCCAATAACCATAGAAAGATAATCATGTGGGTCTCATACGAAGCTCACGTATTATAAGACGTCTTAGCTTTTCGTGATACATAAGTTTTGTTATGCACTAATATACACTATGCCTAGATACATACTAAAAATAATGTATCTAAAAAAACCAAAATATCTTATAATTTGAAATAGAGGTAGTACATTGCAATGACTCAAACCCATTTCTACACTATATGATATATAGAAAACCGAACACTAACCCATGGGTTCAACCTATTCATCAATCTCCAAACAAAAAGAAGAACTCAATCTAACCACAACCCAATTTTCTATTAAACCTAACCTAATCCAACCTGACCCATTGATAAAATTGACTCATTTTCACTCATCTAAAGTGCACCAACTTAATAATCTAATATATTAGCAGGTCTAGAAAGAAAAAGTAATTTAGGTCACGAGGACACACCAAGGCATTAGGCATTGACATAGCTTCTGTAATCCATATCCTCACTTACCACTCCTATCTCCTCTCCGACACGAACCTTGCGGACACTGGAGCCGCCATCTCACAGCCACCGACGCCACCACCACCACCCCTCTTCCTCGTCGCACCACGGTCGCCGCCCCTCTTCTCCTTGTCTCTCAAGATTTGTCCCTCTTCTCGCCAGGACCGTGCTTGAGCTCGCCCATGGCAACGGCGCGGGTGTTGTTGGCTCCTCCCTCCTCGTGCCATGCCTTCCCCCGCGAGCGGCGCCACCTCCGCCTCTGTGCTAGCCCACGAGCAACGCCACATCCTTCTCCATGCTCGCCCACGACCAGCGCCACCTCCTCCTCCGTCGAGCTGGGCGACCATCACTACTTCCTCCCCCTACTCCTCTCCCCTCGCCCATGCGTCTCTTCCTCCCTTGCCCGTGCATGAGAAGGAGGCACGCATCAGCACGCTAGGTGTCACCGTGTACTCGAGCAAGGAAAGGACTTGTGCGGCAACACCAGGTCAAGCAAGTCAGGTGCACCACCCGATGGCCCTCCCGCTCGAGCTCGCCCTCCCGCACTTGACCTCCATGGGTGAACTCACCCATACCCATGACTACAACCATGAACGGTGTGTTTTATCTATTCATTGAAATGACTAAAAGAAGAGAATAGGTGGTAACTTCACCATAAGCTGTCCAAGGTGACCATATAATTATGTGCAGGTAAATAAATAAAAATCTCTATCAAGTTTGACTCTGCTAGGAAATGAAACAAACAACAAGCATTGGACCTGTTGGGCCTAGCCCTTGGCAGCCTGGCTCTCCTCGTCCGGCCCAGTCTAAGAGCGTGCAGGAAACAAACACGCACCCGCAGCGCCCTGCGCGCCAACAGCAAGTCTTGTTGTATGGAGGTCACGGATGTACTCCTGGACATCTGTCGTCATAAGCGCTTTTTCTTTATTGTGCTTCAATTTGTTCATCTTTGAACTTTACCTGAATTTGCAGAGTACTTCATGCATTCTAAATTATAAGACATTTTAAGAATTTTGGAGAGTGAAAGCATCTAAATTTGATCAAAATTATAAAAAAAATTATAATAATTTATAACATCAAATAGATACATTGTCAAAATATAATTAATAAAAAATCTAATAATACTTAGTTATTATCATAAATATTATTACTTATCATATAAATTTGGTAAAATTTAATATATTTTTTAAAAATCTTAAAATAACTTATAATTTAAGATGTAGAGAGGAGTAGCTTATTTTGTGACTCACGAGGGTCAATAGCTGTATATTGCAGTGTGGGGTTCCACCACTACCTGATCTGCTCGTTTGATCCAGTTCGAGACACGCCATCACGTGCTTACGGCTGCCGTCACGTCGAGGCGCCTAACTGGCTAACTCTGCATTGCGTAATACGGAGTACACGCTATATAGCGCCTTTAATGTTCAAGAGATCTAGTTTATTCCATATATCTATTTTTATATTACACGTCGTACCCACGTACCGTCCTGTTCTGCTCAGCTCGTCCCCGGAATGTTTGACTCGCTCCTCCAAATCACATATCAAATCAAATCAAATCGTTTTAAATCCGAATTAAAAAAAAGAAAATATCAAGCTAAATCTAATGAAATTGCGAAAAAAAAATCAAATACACAGATATCAACGTACCACCCCGCCCTGCTCAGCTCATCCCTGGAATTTTTTACTCGCTCCTCCAAAACAGAATCGGATATCAAATCAAATTGTTCTAAATCCGATTCGAAAAAAGTAAATATCAAGCCAAATCAAATGAAATTAGAAAAAATATAATCAAATACGCAACATACCATCCCGCCTTGCTCAGCTCGCCTCCTGATTTTTTTTGCCTCGCTCCTGCAAATCAGAATCGGATATCAAATCAAATCATTCTAAATCTAAATCGGAAAAAATAAAATGAAATATCAAGCCAAAACAAGTGAAATTGAAAAAAATATAATCAAATACGCAGGGTATCGTCATACTGTTCCACCTTGTTTAGCTTGTCCCCAGAATTTTTGACTCGCTCCTCCAAATCTCGCATATCAAATCAAATCGTTCTAAATCTGAATCGGAATAAAAAAAAAGAAAAATATCAAGCCAAACCAAACCAAATCGGAAAAATATAATCAAGTGCGTAGGGTATCATCGTATCGTCCCGCCCTGCTCAGCTTGTCCTTGAAATTTTTGACTCGCTCCTCCAAATCAGAATCAGATATCAAATTAAATTAAATTATTCTAAATCTGTATTGAAAAAAATAATATCAAGCCAAATCAAATTAAATCGAGAAAATATAATCAAATACACAGGATATCATTTTACTGTCCTGGCCAGCTTAGCTCGCCTCTAGATTTTTTTTTGTCTCACCTCCATCATCTCTGGCTAGGCCCCACACACACCCACATAGCGGAGGTGGGAGTGGGTCCACGCTCATGCGCACATAGAGGAGGCCTGCGTCCAAACATCGCCATTATGGCCGTGGCCATTCTCCACCTCGCCGTCACAATCGTGCCCAAAGCTTCGCCTTGACGTCCGGGCCTTCTTTGACATGCGCAGTCATGGGCTCCTGCCTATACGGCTTAGTTTGTTTGTCTCATAAGTCGTACTTTTTATATTAGCCAGCAGTGTTTTTTCTCTTATAATAAATCATTCAATCATAACTTTTCAGACCAACGAACAAGCTCGGAGTGAAATTTTGGGATAGTGCTCGCAACAATTCCTTAGAGGTGGTTTGATGAAGCTCAAAAACAGCTCTCGGAGCTATACCAAGCACATCCTTCCTTGTCATTCACGCTTTGTAATTTATCTTTCTCTTTCTCTTTTTTCTAAATACATCTCTATTGCTCCTTTTTCGTTTTACGTGCACTACACAATTTACCCTGCACTTTAATTCCCATGTCCAGACCTATAAATCTATTAAGAGACAGATGGAGTAGGTGACTTAGATTCATGAGTCATGTTGATACGAGTTGAAAGTTTGTACAGAGTCTGACTCGAAGAAGTGCCCAGCGATGCTGCAATTCGATTCCAGTAGACATTGGAACAAATAAGCCTCCGAGTCACAAATTATTTAGATGACCACGCTACAAGGTATATGCTTAGTTGCGGTACACGAACACTATTACTAGGTAAAATTAAATCTCGAAGGAAAAAGATGACGATCAATCAAGCGGCATTTTCTTTTGTGAACCAATCGTTTCACAAGAGAACTCACAGTACGTCGATGTCCATCGGATGCGAGCCACGGAGCACGGACAGCCACCGTGAAATCGCTAGCGAAGAGTACAACCAAAAGAAATAAATAAATGTCTAGCAGCACAGCTCACGTAGGTCGATCACGATGACAGACACAACAGGTTTCATGGAGAGACATGCGAGCTGATCGACAAACATATCGCAAACGTTGAGTTTTTTTATATTTCTCCGTTGCCCACATACGCAAATCGCTTGCTTGCATGCGCTTCTTGGGGATGCCCCTCAGTGCGTCCCATCTGGCCCCTTTTAAATAGCGCCTCTCCCCCTGCAAATCTTGAGCACACCACCACTCGTTTTCCTGTCCGGAACAGGAGAAAAGGGGAGCGAGGCGACTAGGCGAGGCGCGGTGTCCGCCCGATCAGCTCCGTCCCGTCCCGACAGCAAAATGGGTGCCGGTGGCAAGATGACTGAGCAGGAGAGGGAGAAGCAGGAGCAGCAGCTCGCCCGCGGTGCTTCAACAATGCAGCGCTCACCGGTGGAGAAGCCTCCGTTCACGGTGGGTCAGATCAAGAAGGCCATCCCTCCACACTGCTTCCAGCGCTCAGTGTTGAAGTCCTTCTCCTACGTGGTCCGTGACCTCGTCATTGCCGCGGCGCTCCTGTACTTCGCGCTGGCCATCATACCGGCGCTCCCAAGCCCGCTGCACTACGCCGCCTGGCCGCTCTACTGGATCGCCCAGGGGTGCGTGTGCTTCGCCATGTGGGTCATCGCGCACGAGTGCGGCCACCACGCCTTCTCCGACTACCAGCTCCTGGACGACATCGTGGGCCTGGTGCTGCACTCCTCGCTGATGGTGCCCTACTTCTCGTGGAAGTACAGCCACCGCCGCCACCACTCCAACACCGGCTCCCTGGAGCGCGACGAGGTGTTCGTGCCAAAGACGAAGGGGGCGCTGGCGTGGTACGCCCCGTACGTGTACAACAACCCCGTCGGGCGGCTGGTGCACATCGTCGTGCAGCTCACCCTCGGGTGGCCGCTGTACCTGGCCACCAACGTGTCGGGACGCCCGTACCCGCGCTTCGCCTGCCACTACGACCCCTACGGCCCGATCTACAACGACCGGGAGCGCGCGCAGATCTTCGTCTCGGACGCCGGCGTCATGGCCGTCTCGTTCGGGCTGTACAAGCTGGCGGCGACCTTGGGGTTCTGGTGGGTGGTGCGCGTCTACGCCGTGCCGCTGCTGATCGTGAACGTGTGGCTGGTTCTCGTCACGTACCTGCACCACACCCACCCGGCGCTCCCCCACTACGACTCGAGGGAGTGGGACTGGCTGCGCGGCGCGCTGTCCACCGTGGACCGCGACTACGGCGTCTTCAACCGTTTTTTCCACAACATCACCGACACACACGTCGTGCACCACCTCTTCTCCACGCTGCCGCACTTCCACGCCACGGAGGCTACCAAGGCGATCAAGCCCATCCTCGGCGAGTACTACCAGTTCGACCCCACTCCCATCGCCAAGGCGACCTGGCGCGAAGCCAGGGAGTGCATCTTTGTCGAGCCCGAGGAAGGCAGGGGCGTCTTCTGGTACAACAAGTTCTAGCTGCTTGATGCGCGGAACTCAGGATTGAGGTGATCGTCCATACTTTCACCGGATTGGGAGAAGAAATCAGGAAGAGAAGGCGGTAAAAATGTTGTACCGAGTGTCCATCCACCGATACATGGTTATAGTCATCACTCTTCAATCTTTTTTTTTCAAAAGGCGGCAACAAACTTTTGCCGGATTTTTATTTGATAAGGAAAACGAAAATAAATGGATTTACAGTCTTACAAAAATGAGTCTGAGCTCGCTTCCACTTTGGCACCTAGGACAACCCCTCTACTTTGAAAACGACCAAAAAAAAAACTTGAGGAAACTAAGGCCTTGTTTAGATGGAGGGTGAAAAAATTTTGGGTGTCACATTGAATGTTTTATAGGATGTCGGAAGGGGTATTCGGATACTAATAAAAAAACTAATTACATAACTCGTCTGGAAATTGTGAGACAAATTTATTAAGCCTAATTAATCCATCATTATTATATATAGGTTACTGTAGCACTTAAGGCTAATTATGAACTAACTAATCTTAAAAGATTCGTCTCATGATTTTCAACCTAACTGTGTAATTAGTTTATTTTTATATATATATTTAATACTTCATGTATGTGTCTAAACATTCGATATGATGGGTGAAAAGTTTTTGGTATGGGAACTAAACAAAGCCTAAATAAACACACCACCTGAAGTACTAGCGAGAAAACCTGAATGGGAGGGGAAAAAAAAAGAAGACCACTGCAACTAACTGCTTCAAGGATTTGGCCACGTGGCTAGTTGGGTTTGATTTCTTCCTTGCACGAGAAGGCTACCTCTCTTTGTTACAAGCCTTTGTTTTGAGAGGTTATCCTATTTCTTTCTTTTCATGGTTCTACCAAAAATATATTTCGATTCTATCAAATCTTTTTTTTTGAAAAAAAAATACATACATACATGATGCACCCAGGTTCGATACATGGATACTCCCTCTGTATCATTTAAAAACGTTGTTATGGCCTCTCCCCTCAATTGCAATACAGACGTGAATGTCCTTGCCTCTTTGATCGCCGCACTATGCACTCGTAGCCTCAATCTCCATCCACGCCGTTCCCACTCGCCTCTCGTGCGTAGTCTGCGCTCGCCACTCACCTCTCGTTTCCCATCCGTGTCTGCTCGCCACGTCCGTTTCTTAAGCCCTAACCACGGCCGGAGATGTGAAGTGAATGGAAACGTACTGCTAGCAAGCTTCTGAATGGAAATATAGATGCTAGCTAGCTTGCCTCTTTCCCCATTTGCGACCGTTTCTCGCTACTCGCCGCTCACCTCTCACGTCCACTGCTCGTGCTCACCGCGATCGTCGCTCGCACTCACCGCGGTCGCAGCTCGTGCTCACTGCTCACTTTCCATGGCTGCGGTGTCGGTGGGCTCGATGGATGCGGTGCGGGAGCAGATAGGGAAAACTCTACCCTAATTAATTATTCTTTGATATGCTAAATGTTGTTATAAACTTCATTTTTTTCTAGTATAAGTCAATCTGCTGCCACGTGGACAACTCGACAACATCTACGGTCCTCGTTCTGTGATTGGCTGGGCTCTGTCGCCCGCACCCTGCCGTCATCGGCCCAGCCGTGCTCGCTGGTGGTCCTCCCCAGGAGATGGGTCCGCGCGACGATGCCAGGCCTACCAGTCCCAAGGAGTTTGGTCGGCCGTTGCTTCAACTGGTTCGCAATGCATGTCGCTGCCTCCTGTCGTGGGCTGATTTTTCCTCAAACTGCATTTCGTGGGCTGATTTTTCTGTGTACTAGTACTGTGTTCATCCGCTATTCCGTTGTGTATATTGGCCATAAGTGATAAATCTACGAACTCAGAGATAGTTCCTGGGTCATGTTGTAGTCAATGTCTGCATTCCACCTATCGTTTTGCAGTGCCTCGGCCACTGACCGATTTTTTCTTTTGTTGTGCCATACCCTCCGAAAGAATAAAAAATTTTATTTTTCAAGAAGTCAAATAATTTAAACTTTAACTAATTTCTATAAAAAAGTATCTAACATTCATAATAAAAAATAAGTATTATTAGATTAAAATATACTTTTATAATAAATTTATTTAGAGACATAAATACTAATATTATTTACTATAAATTTGATCAAACTTATGTCAGTTCAACTGACACGGATTCTATAATTGCATTCTTTGTTACGTGTAGGATCTTGCAGATATCGTATTCGTTCACTTATTTTACAAACCGTATTTTTTCTACCAATCAATAGTATGAACAATACTTTCACCTGTAACTATTTAGAAACAGGCTCATCGTGACGCATCGTGACGACCAGAAGGAAGCCTTTTTGGACATTCCCCAACTGCACAAGGGCTGCTGCAGTGATGATCATCTTATCACAATCTCATCCACAGGGCAGCTGCATACGGCATACCTTTCCAAAGGTCTGTCTTCTTTTTTTTTTTGACCAACTGAACCTGATCCATCTGATTCTCAATGCCTGGGGAGAAGAGCTCCATGTCAAGAATGCCCAGCCCCAGACCTCCCGTGGTGTTGGCATGCATAATTTGGTCTATGCTGCCTTGTAGTATCTCAAAGTCCGGATCTAAATTAGAAACCATATAAACTATGTTGCAAAGATTATAGAAACCGGATCTAAGTTAGAAACCATATCTACAAGAGAACCAAGACATAAAGAAATATAATTGGTAGAGAATGAACTCCATCCGTCCACGAAAGAGTAAATTTCTAGAGTTGTTCTAAGTCAAACTTTTTAAATTTTGACCAAATTTCTAGAAAAAAATACTAAGATTTATGGTATCAAATTAGTACTATTAGATTCATCATATAATATATTTTCATATGATGTGCATTTTATGTCATAGATGTTGTTACTCTTTTCTATAAAGTTAGACAAACTTAAAAAAAATTGACTGACACGGATTCTAGGAATTGACGGAGGGAGTATAGAAACTATGTTTAGTTTATAGCAACTATATTTGCTATTGTCCATAGCAACACACGGGTAATAGCCTGGTACCCAGCCTCTCAGTATTTGACATCGAATTCGTAAGCATTTCAAAATGTAATCCAGGACACGCCAATTCTTTCAATCCGAGAGATTCGGTACCGAGAGTCCGAGACAGTGCATCGACGCCGAGCAACCACTGCTCGCTGTCGCTGGACAGCTGAGGCCTCAGGGACCGCGTGCGTCCTGCCTGCGCGCCGCTGCAGCGCTGCTCCCGCTCGCGGCTCGCTTGTCTGAGCAGCACCGCTTGCGCACTCTGCAGTCTTCATGGCGCCACCTTGCCACCTTGGCCGCCTCGCACCGCCCTCGCCGTCGTCTGCAACCCGTCAGTCCCCGCCGCGCCATCACTCTGAGCAGACCATCGTCACACGCGGCGTGGCCGGTGGTGACACCTGCAGAGCATGCTCGCCACTTGTCAGTTCTTTCAGCAAGCTGCCAGCACCGAGCTCGCTTGTTTGCTTGTTGCTAGTATGGGTATGGCAGACATCAGGCGACAAGAGTTGTAGGAGCCATGTACATAGATGGGTATCTTTCTTTCGGTTCTTGGAACTTGATTCACAGGTGGATGTCTCCAAGATGGTTGGTAGTGCTGGCGCATGCATTTCGATCATCAGAGTAGTATGCAACATCGCCTGTAACTGAATGAAGCATACGTACCAAGGCGTTTTCTGTTGCCTTTATGGATGACCTCTTCGAGTCCCTGTGAGGACAGTGACGTCTAAGTTAGTTTGGATGCTCAAGTTGAAGATGAAGGAACAATGGAACACGGTTGGTAATCACACATCATCACGAGCACGATGAAGTTAGCAGAGCAACCTGAAATGGAGTGAGAGACTAGAGACCGGTGAAGGCCAGAGTGCGCGGCCCAGTATTTCAGCCCACTGGAGGGGGAGGGGGGCAGAAATCAAAACTGAAATTGAGCGCTGCGCGTTTGAAACGACAGCAGATGAGCAGACAGAGTGAAGAGTCTCCAAATCTGACAGTTATTCAGCAGTGTGTTTTTATAAATATATAAATAATAAATTAACTTTGTGTCTAATGATCTATAGTTTTTATGAATTCAAAAAGAAATATGCTGTAGTTTAGTTTAGAGCAACAACACAGTGCATGTCTGCATTGCCTGGCTCAAAGATAAGACTCGCACTACAGTGAAATGCTCCGGCACACAAATTGATGGTGAATCCAACTAAACTGTTTCCTCCCTCTCAAAATAACTACTCCTCTGTTCCTAAATTTATGTTGCGACCATTGTTTGTATATCAATAAGTTTGTCTAAATTTATAAAAAATATTAACAATATTTATATCTTCAAATAAATTTATTATCAAAATAGATTTGATAATCTATCTAATAATTCTAATTATATACCATAAATACTAATATTGTTTTATATATATTTAGTCAATGTTTTTTCTTGAAAAGCGAAAACAACAATTAAAAGGGACGGAGGAAGTACACATCAAGCTATTTGAGATACCAAATTTTATTGTATTTTAACCAAATCTATATAATATATATATATATAGTGTAATAAGTAACAAGTATCATTAAATTGATATTAGATATATTTTGTAATAAACATATTATTTTAATGTGACCGGAGGGAGATTGCTCCCAACCTTAAAACATATTATATAGCCCAAAACGACTTGATATAAATTTACAAAAGTTTACGAAGAAACTACAAAAACACCGAACAAACCTAGCATTAGGGCGAAAAGTGGCAAAACCACAAAAACACAGCGGAAAGCAAGGACTACCACACGCAAGACACGAAAGCTCTTTGACGATACCCCTAGGGAGGTGAATGACGTCAGAACACAATCATCGTCAGCCAAGTAGAAGCTTGGCAAGGCTTTTGCCTGAGCCTTGTGCCGATGGAGAGCTACAATGAATGGCCCATGGGAAGAAGCGGCTAAATGTTCTTCAACAACACCTTTAAGAAGGAAAATCTTGTCACTAGCCTAGACATGATCTAAGTTGAACTTTAGCCCAGAACCTTTACAAGTGTTCTTGCCGATCGTCACCATATGTCACCCGGAGACGTTCGGACTCGCCCGCGACGACGGGAGGCGCGCACCGGTAGTGCCAGTTGTCACCACACGCCATGGAGCCCTATGGACTCGCTCATGACGTCGGGAGCAGTGCACTGGCAGTGCCAGTCGCCACCACACGTCGTAGAGACGTTCAAACTCGCCCGCGACAACGGGAGGCGCGCACTGGTGCTACTAGTCGCCGCCACACGTCACGAAGCCGTTCGGACTCGCCCGCGACAATGGGAGGCACGCACTGACGCCGCCCATCGCCGCCGCACGCCGCGGAGCTGTTCGGACTCGCCCGCGACACCCGGAGGCGCGCACCGGCAGTGCCAGTCACCGCCACATGCCACAGAGCCGTTCGGACTCGTCCGCGACAACAGGAGGCGCGCACCGGTAGAGTCAGTCGCCACCACACGTCGCTGAGGCACGCACCGACACCGACCAGGAGGTCTCTTGGTGAAGAGACGTTGATGCCAGCCATCGCCACACGGGGACGGTGGACTATGACCGAGGTAGAAGAGCGGGCCGCCGCTGCACGAGAATGGCATGTCCGCCCACCCAACCCGCTCATGCAGCAGCAGCAACATCCGCGCCGTGGTCCTCCCTTATCGTGGAACGCCGGCTCCCCTCGTCTCTAGGTAGACCCTCCGTCGTGCATGGCGGCTCGCCACACACCGTCATGGCCGCCTGAAAGGATCAAGATGCCCAAGAGGGGGGGGGTGAATTGGGCTTCTCTAAAAATTTAAGCAACCTATAAGCTCCAATTCAACCCCTTGTGCCTAGTGTGACTTAGAGAGCTACCGGATAAAAGTTTTGCAACCTAGTTCCAATCCTGTTCTAGCATGGCAATTCTAAGAATGTAAGAGCACAAAGTAAATGCTAGAAAGTAAGGGAGTAGTGGAAGAAAATGCTCGGCGATGTTTTGCCGAGGTATCGGAGAGTCGCCACTCTCCACTAGTCCTCGTTGGAGCACCCGCGCAAGGGTCTTGCTCCCCCTTGGTCCGCGCAAGGACCAAGTGCTCTCTACGGGCTGATTCTTCGACACTCCGTCGCGGTGAATCGCCCAAAACCGCTCACAAGCTTGACACGAGCCACCCACAAGAACTCCGGGTGATCTTCGTGCCTCCAATCACCACCGAACCGTCTAGGTGATGGCGATCACCAAGAGTAAAAAGCAAAGAACTCTCACTTGACCCAAACAAGGCACTAGAGAGTGATGGATGCACACTTGACTCTTGGAACTCACTAGAGGATGATTCTCTCAAGAATTCACTCAAAACTCAATCCTCTCTAGGCTCTTTGCAACTCTCTTGCTCCACAACAAGTTTCTCTGATGTTCAAATGGGCAAGAGAGGTCTCATGGACGAAGTGGAGAAGTATAAATACTATCCACGAAGTCCAAAGGTCGGCCAACCGTTTTCCACTGAAAACGGGGTCACCGGACGCACGTTATGTTGCACCGGACGCGTTGCACTGAGCGTCCGGTGTGACATAACGGCTACCTGCGCTTTTCTCTGACAGGTCATCGGACGCTAACTCGCAGCGTCCGGTGCACCGTCCGGTGCTCGGGGAAACTTTACATGTTCCCTGCGCATGGGACCGGACGCTACCCGGCGCGTCCGGTGCTAGCGTCCGGTGCACAGGGGAACTTTGCAAGCTCCCTGGGTAAGGGACCGGACGCTACACGGTGCGTCCGGTGCTAGCGTCCGGTGCCTAACCCTAAGCACGGCACTGTTCTAACGGCTAAGGACCTCACCGGACGCACTCACAGAGCGTCCGGTGCAGCGTCCGGTGCCCCTTTGGGCACCCAAACTTCGTCGAAACGCGATCGCTCCAACACGAAGTTTGTTCCTCTCGATCTAAGGACTATCTCTGAGCTGCCTAGTGCTGGGTTTACCAAGTGTGCACCACACCTAAACCTAAAGCCTTGCCTAAGTCAAGCTACTAGATCAAAGCCCCTCTTAATAGTACGGTCAAAGGAAAAACAAGGTCCTAAACTACTCTAAGTGCCCTTCTTCACCATGTGGCACTTAGACCTAGTCTAGTCTTGACGATGTCCATCCAACCTTTGAAAACCGAAACGATTTCCACTATTAAGTAGGCATGTACGTCCCTGTCCATCGAGTATCTATATACCATGACCTTACCTATGACTTTGCCTCTGCAAAACACACGTTAGTCATAGTAACCAATAATGTCATTAATCACCGAAACTCTAGGGGCCTAGATGCTCTTTCAATCTCCCCCTTTTTGGTGATTGATGACAACCTCGAGTATGAAAAGAGTTGAGGTTTTCAAAGAGACTTGGTTTCAATAAGCATATTACAATAAGAATAAAAGGATTAGCAATGCTTATATCAACCAAGTCTAATACCCTGCATCCAAATATGTGAGTGGTATACGATAGGATATAAACACTAGGCTCATAAGAATATCGGAGTAAGAACGCGGAAGCAAAGGTAATATGAGCCAAAACACATGACATTAAGATATCACAATAAGCACAAATCATGTCTCATAACCATAGTATCTCACACAAGTGCAATGCATAAAAGTAAACGTGATGCATGATAGAGTAGCACACATAAAGAGTATCTCAAAAGAATAGACTCCTCACAAGAAGACTCCTAAAGCCTCTCTAGCTCCCCCTAACTCCTAACTCTCATACTACGAACTCTCTCCCCCTTTGGCATCAAGCGCCAAAAACCTAAGAAGTCGGTGGAGGAGACGGAGCAGTGGAGTCCCTCGGCACGGCCACGAAGCGAGCTGCATCATCTGAACTGTCGGCCGTCGAGGCAGAGGAGGTGGAGTGACCCTCTGAAGCTGCAGGTGCTGGAGAAGCGGTCCGGGTCTGCTCTGGCGCTATCACAGGCTGTGCTGGCTGCTCAAGTCCGGCTGACGAAGCTGGCACGGACTCGGTCGCTGTAGCTGTCGTCTCTGGAACGGTAGTAGACGGTGCAAGCTGCTCGGACGACGCTACGGACGACGACAGAAGCTCTGTAGTGGTAACTGGCGCTGTAAAGACTGCAGGAGCCTGCAGAGGAGAAGGCGTAGGGTCACCAGTCAGAGCACTGTAGGTGAAGCTGAGGTGCGGATCTGTCTGCGAGTCCCACACAAGCTGCGACGCTGAAGCTGACTGAGGGGTGAAGCCTGAGCGGAGAGGGGTAAACTGCGGTACCTGCTCAAAGCCTGAAGAGATAGCACCCTGAGAGACCTGGTGCTGTGGCGTCGAAAACGGCTGACTCTGAGCTGGTAGCTGGAGCGGCTGCTGAGACGGGCTCTGAGTCTGAGGCACTGGAGTAGGTGGCCTGACAGTCGACGTGCCTGGGAGCTGGATCTGCGGTAGCTGAATCCCTGAGGCGGCCATGAGAGCGGCCATCATCGCTGTCTGCTGGGCCTGGAAAGCAAGCTGCTGCTCCTGAAAAGTGAGAAGCTGACGCTGGAGCTCATCCTGCCTGGCCTGCATGGCTGCATTGATGGCAGCCTGATCCCAGTCTCGCCTCGCCTGCTCCTCAGCTGCACGGCGCTGATCTGCCCTCATCCCCTCTAAGATAGCAAGCAGGGCAGGGTCTGAAGTACTCGAAGAACCGCCTGCCTCATGGTCGTGAGCTCTAGGAGGAAGATCAGTCACTGGCGGCTGATAGTCGTCGTCTGAACTGTCTGAGGCGAAGTCAAACTCGCCCTCTGCCTCTGCATCGGCGAACGCGCCGATAGCTACGTCCTGCTGCTCCTCTGTCTCTGCAACAGCTACTGTACTGCGGGTGCCCCTAGGAGAAGGTAGGGGCACCGGTCCACGTGGAGCACGAGGAGGAGGGGCACCGCGAAGGTCGTGGTGCGCTCTCAACATCTGCCGGGGGTCGTAGTGGGGGAAGACGGTGTCGGACTCTGTCAACTCCCTCTGCAAGTGAGCTGGCATGGGCAGTGGCCTAGCACGAAGTATAAGCAGGGTGATCCAATGTGCGTAGGGCAACTGACGCCGGCCCCTGAAGCTCTCTGAGATGGTGTCCTCTATCTCTGAGACAATCAGATCCCACAAATCAAACTCTGTCTGGGAGATGAGGTGAGCAACTAACCACTGCTGGATGCGAGTGAACCCGTCTCTGTAGCCTGTCCTGGGGAGAAGGGTCTTCCTCAACACGAAGTCAAGGATCCTGGCTGGGCGTATCAAGTCACCCACTGTCCTGCTGGAGCCCTCCCCAAAAGGTGCACGGAAGCATGGAGCCACGAAGTCGACTGGTGGTATCTCACCACCGTGAGGACGACGAGGGGGATCCACGTTCCCATAGCATAGCTGGTGAATCCTGGTGGGAGAGGCTCGCAGTCCAAGTACCTCTCTGGCCCTCTGAGCTGTCACTCTGTAGTCTGTCCCCGCCAGTGCGTAGTGGATATAACTGTGATCTGGAGAAACCCACACTGACGCATAGAACTCTCTGACCCACTGCTCACAGTAAGTGCCGGGGAGTGCTAGTAACTCTGGAAGTCCGTGGAGGTAGGTAAAATACTGACGAATATCAGCTCCAACTACGTTCCCCAGTATCTCCAGGTCGATCACTCGGTGCTCCCTGAACTGAGCCTGAGAGCGAACCAGTGCCTCGTAGATGTCCTCCTGGATGACTGTGTAGAACCTGGCACCGGCTCTAGGATCCCTGGCAGCTGGAAACCAGGTGGGAAACGGAACGAACCTCAGCTGCTGGATCTCTCTGGCTGACACAAGAGAAAGATCCCTGTGGATCCTGACTGGCCTCGGGCGTGAAGCTGGTGTACCTCTCGCTGGTGTGGCACGAGCTGTGGAAGTGGACTGACCCGGCGTGCCGGTCCGAGGAACGGCCTGGGTGCGAGCACGAGTCGACCTCCTGAGTGGCTGCTCCTGTTCCTGTGCTGGACCCTCTGCCTGGGTCTCTGTCTCAGTGTCTGGATCCTCCTGAGCTGGATCCCTGACCACAAGCCTAACCCTCTGTCCTCCAATCATCACGGTGCCTGGAGGGGATCCATGGAAAGCCTCTGCCTCAAGCACTGCACGCCTCTGACGCGGCGTAAGATCATCACCGATCCTCAGAGAACCAGAGCGACCACCCCTCTCGGCTGCCTCAGCCGCTGCTGCAACTGCCTCTGCGACCTTTGCATCTCTGTCACTGGCCTTCCGCTTCTTTGTCGCCAGCTTCTTGCCTTTTCCCTTCTCTACCGCTGACAGGCGCCGGGGAGGATCACCTCCACCATCTCCTCCTGGAGAACCTCCGGAGCCAGCTGTCGGACCACTGACGTTCTTGGTGCGAGCCATTGCGAAACAAGAGTCCGACAAACAACCGACTAACAATGGAGTTTAACGCGCTGCAGGGAAACGACAAGATAGGATGTATATAAGCAAACATATCGACTAGAGATGAGATAAACCTATGGATCGCAAGAAAAGATAAGATACGGGCATGAACAGCTTACGATCCACGGACGAGATGCGTTCCGAAAGAGATGACACGATCGGGAACTGCCGGAGAACGCGAAGCTCCTCCTTAAGGTGCTGCACAGGGTTAACGAAGAAGATCAGAGTCAAAACCCCTTTTCTAATCCGTTGAGACAAAAATTCAAACACCTTAAGGGCAGGAAACTTAAGAGACTCACTCAAGCCTTCAAATCACTGCGAGATTGAATCTGCGCAAGGGAAGAAGGAAGAGGGAGAGGCTCCGGAGTGGATCTGGCGCGGGGGAACCTCCAAGGACGCCGCGGATGGCCGGAATTCGACGGCGGCGGCGGCGCTAGGGCAGGGCGCGGGCGCGGGAAGAGAACCGGAGAGGAAAAAGATCGGCCGCGAGATGCCCCTGGGCGCGGGCTTTATGCGCCCGCCGCGGGGTCACCGGACGCTCTTTATGTTGCACCGGACGCGTCCGGTGACCACCGGACTCATGCGCAGAGAGGTTTGCATTTTAGTTTTGCACCGGACGATGGGCACCGGACGCTGGCTTTAGCGTCCGGTGCTTCAGGTCACACCAGGTGAGCACCGGACGCACCGCACCGGACGCAACAGGGATACTGTTCCTATGTCCGGTGAGTACAGTCTGGCGCATTCACCGCACCGGACGCTCAAAGGCAGCATCCGGTGCATCGTCCGGTGCTCCTCTGAGCACTTTTCCAACTAAGCACCACGTCCGACTTTGACCCAACCAAGTTCCATCTTCAAAAGCACACAAGGAAACACCAAATGGAACTGGTATGAGTGACCTCTCTCAAACCCTCAAATTTTCACAAATATTTAGCCATAGGCTTAGTAGTTTTTATGAAGGTAGTTCGAGAAAAAAATCACCAAGGAGCATCGTATGGCCATAAAGCTAGGGGGTTAAAACATAATGAGCTTTGAATGCTCCCCCTATCTATGGACGAACACAGCGGATGCTCAACGAATAACCGAAAAGAAACGATCAACTAACAAGCATGCACATGATATGAGTTGTAGTGCAATATTTGAGAGAAAACTAATGCTTGTCAAGTTTGATCCAAGGTTAAGCTTTTTCACACACACAAGGGGGTTATCTTAACCATGTTAGACAAGCCCTACATGCAAGTTATATTTTTAGTTTTGATATGCATGAAATGCAAAGCAAAGGTTATTTACAAGATTCAACACACAACTTTTATCTTTTAGTGAAGTTGGAAAGGTCAAGCACATTAAGTTCATTTCTCAACATACAAAACCTAGCTTCATCTAGGGGTTTTGTGAAGATATCCGCCAATTGATTTTCCGTTCCCACATTCTCTAGGGATATGTCACCTTTAGCAACATGATCCCTAAGGAAGTGGTGACGGATGTCAATATGTTTTGTGCGGGTGTGTTGAACCGGGTTGTTTGCAAGTTTTACGGCACTTTCGTTGTCACACAACAAAGGTACTTTGTCTAGTTCTACTCCATAGTCTAGCAAAGTTTGTTTCATGTAGAGTATTTGTGCACAACAAGCACCGGCGGCTATGTATTCCGCCTCGGCCGTTGACAAAGCAACACTATTTTGTTTCTTTGACATCCAAGAGACAAGTGATCTACCTAGGAAATGGCACCCTCCGGATGTGCTTTTTCTATCAATCCGGCACCCGGCATAATCCGAATCGGAATAGCCTACAAGTTGGAATCTTGCACCTTTGGGATACCACAAGCCTAGGCGAGGTGTGTATTTTAGATACCTAAGAATTCTCTTGACGGCAATCAAGTGAGATTCCATAGGCATTGCTTGATATCTTGCACACATACACACACTAAACATTATGTCGGGCCTAGATGCGGTGAGGTAGAGTAGACTTCCTATCATGGAGCGATAGAGAGTCTTGTCAATAGGGTTACCTCCCTCATCCAAGTCGAGATGCCCATTTGATGCCATGGGAGTCTTGATTGGCTTGCAATCCATCATCTTCAACCTCTTGAGAAGATCTTGAGTGTACTTCTCTTGAGAGATGAAGACCCCTTCCTTCATTTGTTTGACTTGAAATCCTAGGAAGAAGGATAGCTCGCCAATCATGGACATCTCAAACTCTTTGGACATCAAATCACCAAATTCCTTGCAAAAGTCTTCATTAGTAGAGCCAAAAATAATATCATCAACATAAACTTGGCAAATGAAGATTTCCCCATTCATTTTATTGGTGAAGAGTGTTGTGTCAACTTTCCCAATCTTAAAGCCCTTCTCAATGAGGAAGTCCCTAAGCCTCTCATACCAAGCTCTAGGAGCTTCCTTGAGACCATAGAGTGCCTTGGACAACCGGTAGACATGCTTGGGGTACCTAGGGTCTTCAAAACCGGGGGGTTGCTCAACATAGACAAGCTCATTAATATAACCATTTAAAAAGGCACTTTTCACATCCATTTGAAATAATTTGATATCATGACTTGATGCATATGCAAGTAGGATACGGATTGCTTCAAGTCTTGCCACCGGTGCAAAAGTTTCACCGAAGTCAAGACCTTCCACTTGTGAAAAGCCTTTTGCCACAAGTCTTGCCTTGTTGCACACCACTTTGCCTTGATCATCCTTCTTGTTCCGGAAGACCCACTTTGTCCCAATCACTCTTGCATCTTTGGGTCGCTCTTCAAGTGTCCATACTTGGTTGCGAGAGAAGTTGTTCAACTCCTCTTGCATGGCCATGATCCAATCCGCATCACGAAGAGCTTCCTCTATAGTCTTTGGTTCATCTTCAAGAGACACAAAAGCGTGATGTTCAATAAATAAAGCATGTCTAGAACGAGTAGTTACACCACGTGATGGACTCCCGATGATGAGATCTTGAGAGTGATCTTGGAGGAGATGTGATGTTCTTCTTGGTGCCACTTGAGGGGTTGGTTGGGGAGCATCAACATCTTGTGCTTGTGCCACCGCTTGCTCATGAGTGACTTGGGTGTCTTCATGAGCATCTCTCACATCCTTGTCTTCATCTTGTGGACCTTGTGAGGTGGATGGTGGCTCAATGACTTGCACATCATCATCATCTTCTTTAGGCTTGATGTCTCCCACCGACATGTTCTTCATGGCATCCCTCAATGGTTCACCACCTACATCATCAAGATTATCACTTGCTCCTTGGGAGCCATTAGTTTCATCAAATTCAACATCAAATGTTTCTTCAACCATGTTTGTGGCATGGTTAAAGACCCTATATGCTTTGGACTTTGATGAATAGCCAACCAAGTAGCCAATGTCACATCTTCTTTGGAACTTTCCCAAGTGTTGGCGCTTCTTGTAGATGTAGCACTTGCACCCAAACACTCTAAAGAATGAGACATCGGGCTTCTTCCCATTGAGCAACTCATATGGTGTCTTCTCTAGGAACTTGTGAGGAAAGAGCCGGTTTGACGCATAGCATGCGGTGTTGATTGCCTCGGCCCACATCTTCTCCGAAGTGTTATACTCATCTAGCATTGTTCTTGCCAAGGTAATCAAAGTCCGGTTCTTTCTTTCTACAACCCCATTTTGTTGTGGTGTGTATGTTGAGGAGAACTCATGCTTGATTCCCACTTCATCACAATATTCTTCAATGTTGGTGTTGTCAAACTCTTTGCCATTGTCACTTCTAATTTTCTTGATCTTCACATCAAATTGATTTTGAGTATTCTTTGCAAACTTCTTGAAAATTGATGCAACTTCGGCCTTATCTTGCAAGAAGAATGTCCAAGAGTAACGGGAGAAGTCATCAACTATGACCAAGCAATATTTGTTGCCTCCAAGACTAGCATATGTTGTTGGTCCAAACAAGTCCATGTGAAGTAGCTCAAGCACTCTTGAAGTAGAGAGATAGGCTTTGGTTGGATGAGTGTTTGCAACTTGTTTGCCCGCTCGACATGCACTACAAAGTTTGTCCTTTTCAAATGTCACATCCTTCAAGCCTCTAATCAATTCTTTCTTCATCAACTTCTTGAGTGTGCCCATTCCAACATGTGCTAACCTTCTATGCCACAACCACCCAAGTGAAGTCTTGGTGAATAAGCAAGTCTTTACATTAACTTCATTTGATGAGAAGTCAACCACATATAAGTTGTTGTGCCGGAAGCCTTTGAATATCACTTCATTGTCATCTTCCTTGGTCACAATTACTTCCTTCTTCTTGAATAGGCATTCAAATCCAAGGTCACATAATTCTCCAACCGAGAGCAAATTGAAACTCAAAGATTGCACATAGAGCACATTGGTGATGGAGTTGTCATTTGATATAGCAACCTTTCCTAGACCCTTGACTTTCCCTTTTGAATTGTCACCAAATGTGATCTTCTCTTGGTTGTCAATATCTACATCAAGAGAGGTGAACATCCGGGGATCTCCGGTCATGTGTTGAGTGCAACCACTATCAATTACCCAATGTGATCCACCGGTCTTGTAGTTCACCTACACACAAGAGATCAAGCTTGAGATTTAGGGACCCACATTTGCTTAGGGCCCTTGACCTTCTCTACTAGTTGCTTTGGCACCCAAATCTTCTTTGGCCTTTGCTTGTTTGGTGGCCCCATGAAGCTAACCTTGACCTTGCCACATTTGTCTTTCCTTACAATGTAATGAGCATTGAAGGCAAATGGTCTTGCATGCTTGGGCAAGGGTGGTGGTAGTGGTGCCTTACACTCATGAGCAAAGTGTCCTTCTTGACCGCACTCAAAACATCTTTTTGGCTTTGGCTTGCTTGCTTGATCATGAGTGACTAGAGACTTAATGAGCTTTGTTTGATGAGCCTTGTAGCCAATCCCACTCTTGTCCATCTTCATGACGGTGTTCATGAAAAGCTCACTTTGAAGGTCCTTCCCCTTTGTGAACTTTGCTAACCCCATGGTTAGGTGTTCCTTCTCTTTCTTGAGCTTGTTGTTCTCTTGAGTTAGCTTCTTGATGATTGGGTCATTGTTGCTTGCTAACTCATCCAAGATGAATATCTCATCTTCTTCTTGCTTGTCATACATTAAACCAAGCTTGAGATATTGATTTTCTTCTTTGAGTAACTTGTTCTCATATGCAAGTTTCTTGTCTTGATCAAGTGACTCAATCACAATGGTGTTGTGCTTGGATTGATCTTGCAACTCTTTCTTGAGCATGACAATTTCATCCTTGAGCTTGATAGTGTCCTCATAACTCTCGGCCACTACCACTTTCTTGCCCTTGCAAACAACACATTTGCTTGTGCTCTCCACAAGTAAGTCATCACAAGATGTGGCTACATCAAGCTTAGCAACATTGTTAGTAGCAACATGTGTTTCATCAATTGCAAGTTCATAAGCAATCTCAAGGTTGTCATAGTTTGCTTTTAGAGTTGTTAGTTCTTCTTTCATAGCTCTATATCTAGTGATAAGCTCATCATGAACACTCTCAAGTTTATCATGTTTTTCTTTGAGCTCTTTTAGAGAGAGTTTGAGCTCCTTGAGCTTAGTGGTCATGATCTCATTTTGTTCTCTAAGCTCATCACTAGAGTTAAGCTTTGCTAGAAGTGTATCATTTTCAAGTTCAAGCTTTTCATTTTCACTTCTAGTCTTTCTTATGACTTTTGTGTATTTGTTTAGCAATTTTACAAGTTCATCATAAGAAGGTGATTCATATTCACTATCACTTTCACTACTCTCATCCTCACTTTGTACCTTCCGGTCACCTTTGGCCATAAGGCATAGGTGTGTAGCGGATGTAGATGGTGGTGAAGATGATGGTGATGGAGCATCGATGGCGATAGCGGCAACCTTCTCATCATCACTTTCATTGCCGGAGGAGTCACCACTTGAGCTTTCAATGTCGGTGAGCCAATCACCAACAATATAAGCCTTGCCATTTTTCTTCTTGTAGTGCTCCTTCTTCTTGCCACCTTTCTTCTTGTATTGCTTCTTGTCATTTTTCTCATCATCACTTGAGTCATCTTGCTCTTTGTTCTTCTTCTTGTACTTGTCCTTCTTGGGCTTTGGACATTGATGAGCAAGATGACCAAGCTCACCACAATTGTAGCAATCCATCTCGGAGATGGGCTTCCTCTTGCTACTTGTGAAGAACTTCTTCTTCTTGGAGTCAAAGTTGACTCCATTCTTGTTGAGCTTCTTCAACATCTTGGTGGTTCTTCTCACCAAGAGGGCAATAGATGCATCATCATCACTTGAAGTTGATGACTCAACTTCAATCTTCTTGGCTTTGCCCTTGTGAGAAGCTTTGAGAGCCAAGTCCTTCTTTTCTTTCTTGGCCGATGAGGAGCTATCTTGAGGGTTCATGTGCATGTACATCTCATGAGCATTGATCTTCCCCAATATGGTGGTTGGTGTAGCGGTGGAAAGATCGCCTTGATGAAGCACGGTTACTATGTGCCCATATTTCTCAATAGGGAGCACACATAGTATCTTCCTTGCTACATCCGCCGTACTCATTTGTGTAAGCCCAAGTCCATTTAGCTCCTCTACAATGACATTCAAGCGAGAATACATTTCATTAGCATTGTCTTTAGGAAGCATTTCAAAAGTATTAAGCTTGTTCATCACTAGGTGATAGCGTTCCTCGCGTTCACTCTTAGTTCCCTCATGGAGCGCACAAAGTTCCTTCCAAAGTTCATTGGCGGTTTTGTGGTTCCGAACACGGTTGAACACTTCTTTGCAAAGACCTCTAAAGATGTGGTTTTTGGCCTTTGCATTCCACTTCTCGTTTTCTTGCTCTTGTGGAGTAAGAGCGGTGGCTCTTTCCGGAGGGGCAAACCCTTCGGTCGCGGCTTTTAGGCACTTTACATCGCATGCCTCAAGGTATGACTCCATCCGTATTTTCCAATACGGGAAGTCATCCCCATCGAACATGGGTGGCGGTCCATCCCCGTTAGACATCTTTCTCTAGGCGGTGAAGCCTAAATAATGAGCACTAGGCTCCGATACCAATTGAAAGGATCAAGATGCCCAAGAGGGGGTGAATTGGGCTTCTCTAAAAATTTAAGCAACCTATAAGCTCCAATTCAACCCCTTGTGCCTAGTGTGACTTAGAGAGCTACCGGATAAAAGTTTTGCAACCTAGTTCCAATCCTATTCTAGCATGGCAATTCTAAGAATGTAAGAGCACAAAGTAAATGCTAGAAAGTAAGGGAGTAGTGGAAGAAAATGCTCGGCGATGTTTTGCCGAGGTATCGGAGAGTCGCCACTCTCCACTAGTCCTCGTTGGAGCACCCGCGCAAGGGTCTTGCTCCCCCTTGGTCCGCGCAAGGACCAAGTGCTCTCTACGGGCTGATTCTTCGACACTCCGTCGCGGTGAATCGCCCAAAACCGCTCACAAGCTTGACACGAGCCACCCACAAGAACTCCGGGTGATCTTCGTGCCTCCAATCACCACCGAACCGTCTAGGTGATGGCGATCACCAAGAGTAACAAGCAAAGAACTCTCACTTGACCCAAACAAGGCACTAGAGAGTGATGGATGCACACTTGACTCTTGGAACTCACTAGAGGATGATTCTCTCAAGAATTCACTCAAAACTCAATCCTCTCTAGGCTCTTTGCAACTCTCTTGCTCCACAACAAGTTTCTCTGATGTTCAAATGGGCAAGAGAGGTCTCATGGACGAAGTGGAGAAGTATAAATACTATCCACGAAGTCCAAAGGTCGGCCAACCGTTTTCCACTGAAAACGGGGTCACCGGACGCACGTTATGTTGCACCGGACGCGTTGCACCGAGCGTCCGGTGTGACATAACGGCTACCTGCGCTTTTCTCTGACAGGTCACCGGACGCTAACTCGCAGCGTCCGGTGCACCGTCCGGTGCTCGGGGAAACTTTACATGTTCCCTGCGCATGGGACCGGACGCTACCCGGCGCGTCCGGTGCTAGCGTCCGGTGCTCAGGGGAACTTTGCAAGCTCCCTGGGTAAGGGACCGGACGCTACACGGTGCGTCCGGTGCTAGCGTCCGGTGCCTAACCCTAAGCACGGCACTGTTCTAACGGCTAAGGACCTCACCGGACGCACTCACAGAGCGTCCGGTGCAGCGTCCGGTGCCCCTTTGGGCACCCAAACTTCGTCGAAACGCGATCGCTCCAACACGAAGTTTGTTCCTCTCGATCTAAGGACTATCTCTAAGCTGCCTAGTGCTGGGTTTACCAAGTGTGCACCACACCTAAACCTAAAGCCTTGCCTAAGTCAAGCTACTAGATCAAAGCCCCTCTTAATAGTACGGTCAAAGGAAAAACAAGGTCCTAAACTACTCTAAGTGCCCTTATTCACCATGTGGCACTTAGACCTAGTCTAGTCTTGACGATGTCCATCCAACCTTTGAAAACCGAAACGATTTCCACTATTAAGTAGGCATGTACGTCCCTGTCCATCGAGTATCTATATACCATGACCTTACCTATGACTTTGCCTCTGCAAAACACACGTTAGTCATAGTAACCAATAATGTCATTAATCACCGAAACTCTAGGGGCCTAGATGCTCTTTCACCGCCGAGCGCTCGAGGTTGCTAGAGTCGGTAGAGAAGAGGAAGAAGAGGCAGGGGATGTGCGAACTAGTGCGGAGACTACAGATTCAGGCCTGATGAGCTCACTGGTCGCCCCAACCTCGCTGGAGCCGGAGAAGAGGGACATGGAGTGGCAGAGGAGGAGGAGGAGGTAGAAGGTTGCCTGCATAGTAGATCCGGGCATGGGGGAGCTAGATCCGCCCACACCCACACCGGAGAAGCGTTGTCGGTCATCTTCTCTGTGTCGGCGTCGGAACTACCACAGAGGCTTCGCGAGAGGGAGAGAAGGGATGCAGAGGGTCGAGCCGCCGCCGTCCTTGCCGCCCATTGGATTCCTGGCGTCGAGCTCCGGCGGCGGCCCAGGCGAGAAGGCGTTGGGGAGGGACCTGCGGCGGCGGTGGATGGAGCCGCCCGGTCGCCCTCGAGGGAGAGCGACGCGGGCATCGGGTGTTTTTCCTTTCGCCAATAAACATATTAGAGGATACAAATGTTAATAAAATGTTTTCTATAAATCTAGCTAAACTTAAAAACTTTGATTTATTCAAAAACGAGATTTTTCAAGACGTGCGGAGGCCGTGTTGTGGAATCTTTTTAGCTGATATAGGCTGTGGAAGATTGATTTTCATTTGTTTGGATATATTCAAAAGATGCATATGCACTCACTAAGAATCCATACAAAAATCTATTTCTCTTTGGGAAAAGCAAGCAACCAAAGCCATGGAAGCTAAACCTCCTCCCTCCTTTTATGGGCATGAGAGGCACATTCTTTTCTTTCTTTCTTTTTTGGCAGCACCAGCTGTATTACATCAACCGCAATATGAACATTCTTCATATGTTACATGCCACATGATATTACACTGAAAGTTGCAATGCCAGCTTCATTATGAACCAATTTTCAATGGCACGTCACGCAGTCTCTCAAGATACTCCTCGCAGCTGTGGACACGTGTGGTTCTTGCATTTTGGAGTATTGGAATTGCTTGCATGCTTGTGTTTCTTGCCAAGCGTCGCACATCATTCCACGTCGACATATACATGGCCGGCAGAAAACACTTATGAGTTATGATCGAGGACACCGGTGATATTGATGCATCCTGCCAACTGCCAACTGGTCTAGTATATAGCTAAACTATAGTGACTAGCTAGGGTCTTAAATTTCGGTATTAATTTTTTTCTGGTCACCCCAAAATTACCAAATTGTGAATTTCGACTGAAATCTCGCTGAATTATTTTAAGACTTAAACATGAGGTATTATTTCTCTAAATTTCTGAGCTCTGAAAAATATTAACATTTAGGATTACACATCTATTGAGTTAAAGAATATTCAATATAATCATAAATGTTCGTATTTTTTCGTATAGTTTGATCAAACTTAACATCATTTGGTCTTTTGAAGAGAGAGAATTATGCTCCCCCCTTTTTTTGATCAAACTAACCAAACAATCCTGTCGACCATCGTTCGTAGTACATGCTCGTGCTACGGCTTGGTCTTCCTCTCTGGAGTCGACGATGCACGCACCCACTAGGTTGAATGAACGACGCGTTCCAAACCCTGAAGTTGAAGAGATCACCCCAGCTGTGACCAGTGAGGCAGTGACCAACACGACTTTCAGGTTTAAATTCAGTCGCTTTATAACGCACTGCGGCATGACTGGTGAGCCTCCGGTCCTCTCCAACCATCTGCAGTTCATGGATCCGTGCAAGTACACATTGCGTGCGTACTTTTCCAGCCAGTAGCTGATTAGTTCACCTAATCCAATCCGCGGGCTAATTAACTCCGGACACATTTTTGGCAGATCGCATCACATGCCTTGCTGCCTCCCCGTCACGGGGCTGCAAGGCGCCAGCGTGCGCCACCCCTCGCTGCCTGTTTTGGGCGATCAACACTGTGGGTTGGCAACTAACCGGTGCTGCACTACTGACACAGTGTCTGGGAAAAATTGTGCTATATGTCCCACATGCCACATGAGCCAAATGAGCTCACAGGAAACTGCACAAGACAAGAATCTCTGCACATATATATGTACGTCTAGCAGCCCGACATTGCCGCTGCATGTTTGCAATTCAAAAGTAGCCAATGGATGGACAATAATACTCCAGTGGCTAGGTATGTATGTATATGGTAGTGGCAACGTATCGATGTGCTGTAGTATTGTATATGTATATATGTGGTGGTTGTAGTATATGGCAACGGAGGGCCAGGCCTAGATGGGACAAACATTGTATAATAAACTCGGTGGACTTGTCCGGCTGCGGAAATAGAATATCTCCACCATATATATATATATGTAGGAGTTCATGTCAACCAAGCAGCCAAGTCGAATCCCACATATAGTATATATAATTATTTATCCAGTAACAAAGAAACTATAATAATAAAGGAAGATATCATTTTCGCATCCGTGCTTCCTCCCCTCGCAGCATATTCTTAGTTTCTTACGCGTAGGATTACGGTATTACCAGGGCTTTGTTTAGTTCACTTCGAAATCCAAAAAGTTTTCAATATTCCCTGTCACATCGAATCTTACGGCACATGCATGAAGCATTAAATATAGACGAAAACAAAAACTAATCACACAGTTTGACTGTAAATCACGAGACGAATCTTTTGACTCTAGTTAGTTTATGATTGGACAATATTTACCACAAACAAACGAAAACGAAAGTGCTACAGTTCCAAAAACTTTTCAGTTTTCGGAACTAAACAAGGCCCAGTTTATAGTTACCACACCATCAGGCTCGGGAGAATTCTGACGGAATAATTCCATGTCGCGATGTTACCTCGTCGTGTCAGGGGCGTGAAAACACACGAGCGGGCGGATTAGCCCAGGGCGGCGCGGTTTCCGACGGTGATGCCGTCATATGCCGACCTCTGTGAGTCTCTGACGCTGAGCGAGAGCGATCGTACTCGTACGTGCGGCGAAGTGTGGAGTGGCGGATTTCGATCATGGGCGCGTGCACATGATCTGCTAGCTAGCTTGATCCAGTTCGAGACACGCCATCACGTGCTTACGGTTGCCGTCACGTCGAGGCGCTTTTAAGAGTGCCGTTGTGTATAACATTTTCGTTTATATTTAATGTGACGAATAGTAAAATAGTAAAATAAATAAATCATTGTTAACTGCTTATAACATTTTCGTTCATTTTTTGTACAAATAGTAAAATAAATAAATCATTGTTAAAGTATTTTTATTGACAGAACAAGTCATAATAGAATAAATAACATTTATAATTTTTAAAATAAGACGAACGATTAAATAAGAAGTCTGAAAATAAAAAACGACACTTTCAATGGGACGAAGGAAGTACCGGTTAGCTAGCTACTACTGTTCGCTTGTCTTATAAGCCGTACGTTTTCTGCCAGCCAATAGTATTTTTCTCTCAAAACAAATCAACGAACAATAATTTCAGCTATGACTTTTCACACCAACGAACATGTTGAACTTTCATATGGTGGAAGGTGAATGTTCGAGTTCAAATTTTAAATCCTCAACTAAACTAGGATGCACCTATCTTTCTGGATTTATTATTTCTTCGCTGTGGTTGGTAAAATCCGTCTGTCTCACCCTAACAACTTGGGTCAGTCGGGCCTTCTATCTCCCACTAGCATCATGGGGCGGTTGGTGCCCGTGGTCAGTAGGAGGTCGATCCGCATGGTTGCACGAGACGACGATGTTGGTTGTGGGCATGGGTGCAGATGCTCTCTAGGAGCGATAGTTGAGTCAGACGAGCCTCTTATCTCGCCCTAGCATCCTAGTACCCAACTCTCCTAGCCTTTGCCACCGTCCAACTCCCTTTTTTTCTGTTCTCTCTCATGCTCTGACCGTTCAGTATGACGTTAGTCATGGGCATATGACGGTTGATCCTCGTTGGGTCCGACGTCCTAAGGCTCTTGTCTTGCCGTAACATCCCAGCACCAACTCTCCTGGTCTTCGCTGCCATCCATTTCCTCCTTTTCTCTTCTCTTTGATGCTCTAGCCCTTCAGTGTGACGCTAGTCATGGGCCTAGGGCGGCCAGTCCTCCTCAGGCCAGTAGGAGGCTCATTCTGCATGGCTAGTGGTTGGCTCTAATCTGCATAGGTGACGAACAGTGCTGGTTGTGGGCCTAGGGTAGCTAGTCCTCCCTTAACAAAGAGGCTAATTCCACGTGGCCAATCTCCAATTCAGCTAGGGTTGCTTGCTTTCTAGCAGTTGGTGATGGATGTGTGCCTAGGGCGCCGATGCACCCTTAAGAGTAGCAGTCTAGTCTCTTCCATGTTGCGACTTCCTAGAAGGGCATGTTGGCCCCTTGGGGTTATGACCAATCCCCTTACCTCTTTGCTCCTCGTCTCCTTGGTGGGCTTAGGGCGTCTTTCAGTGGTTGCGTGCGTGGTGGTGTCTATTGTCGGTGGGGACGTGCTAATATGTGGTCACTGGCACTTTTCTTCGGGATTGGCATCCTCTACGTAGGGCGCTGATGGGTTGCGATAGGTCATTTACTCGAGGACAAGGTGAAAGCCCAGATGACGACATTTGTGGATGTTGCTTCCTCTATGGAGGCATCCTCTCCATACCTCTCATCTTGCCCTACATGGTTTTGCATGTGGAAACTTCTCTATGGTGGCTGGCATCATTTACTTTCTAAAGGCTTTGCTATGAATTTCTAGCTCCATTGTTCCTCTATGGCGGAGTCCTTTGTTGGTGGTGCTCGGTTTTGTGTAGAGTATGTTAGTTGTGTTGTATGTTGGTGTCCAAGATAGTTATTTCGCTAGTGGTTGTTTGGGATGTGGTGCCCTTGACTTAGTAGTTAGGCTATGTTTCGACCAAGTTGTTTTTAGGTGAGTCTGGTTGTAGTTGAGTTAATACTTGGTTCATTTCGAGCAAACAAATTCTATATAGTTTACACGCAGAGTGGAGTTGATAGTTGCTGGTTGTTCAGTCATTGCGTTATAGCTGTATGAGGTGAATGGTGTTTTCCCCCCAGATATTTGTTTTTTATATGATTTCCACTCCAAAAGCTAGGCTACCCTTTTGTTCTTTTATTTACTTCGTCTAATAAAATTTGCCACAAAGTTTTTGCCGCCCCTTTTGAAAAATGATTGTACGTGCCTGTACCGTCATTAAAAAAAACTAATTGATAGTCAATGTACTTATCAACTCCGATTAATTTGAACTAACTTTTAGCCTAACTGATTTCTCCCTTCCTGGAAGGTCCCTAAGCTTGAACATTAAGGCCCTGTTTGGTTCCCCTTGCTAAATTTTAGCTAGCTAAACTTTAGTCACTTTAGTAGCTAAAGTTCCAAACACATTGAGTAAAAGGAGCTAAAATAGTTTAGTTTCATTAGTCATTCAAGAGTAGCTAAAATAATTTTAGCTAGCTAAAATTTAGCAAGGGAAACCAAACGGGACCTAAATTCGGTGTATACTTGAAAGATGTATGTCCGATAAGATTTGAACACTAAACTACGTGTATGGACTGCTTGGAGTCGACGATTTGTCGCAATAAAAATATCTACAACTAGCCTTAATGGTACGACGTCAGTACGAGTACCTCAAAGGCCAACAGTTCTCTGCATCTGTATCTACACATCTACTATATCTATATTTATATTTAATATTATATACTATAGTGGAATAGTATTCTTTTAACTGTCTTTTTTTTTTTAATTTTCAAAGTGCCCTCGCATCACTCATGATATGATCTGTATTTAATTTAGACTTACCAAGTTAGAAGTATATGTTTAGGGCATTTACAATGCAAACTCTATTATTACGTCGAACAATGTGGACTTAGAGTCTAAATAAGACTTATAGTCTTATTGTTTTCTATCTTTTTTTTAAAATAAATATGCTGCCACATCAGCAAAATACTATAAATAATATGTAATTAATTATCTTAGACTCTATGATAGAGTCTTGCATTGTAAGTGCCCTTATAAATCAAATTCCAATACATATCTCTACAACTAAAAAGAGCCGGATGTTATCGTCTGATAGTCTTCATCGCTTCACCCGTACGATTGACCGCAGGTACGATGTTAACTTCCCAAAAAATACCACCCTTCCAGGGCTCCACCACATGTCCCTTCACATAATGCCACCAACCGGTTAATCGACCTCCACGCACCCTCCCGACGCCGCATCCCCTCCACTCCGCCCCCACGGCCGCCGCCCCTCGCCCCCACTGCCGACGCCGACGCCGCCGCATCCCCTCCACTCCGCGAGGCCCCTCCCCTCCGCCCCCTACTACCGCCGCCGCCGCAGCCCCTACACTCCGCGAGTCTCCTCTCCTCCGTCCCCATTGACGCCGCCGCCGTCGCAGCCCCTCCCCTCCCCCGGTTGACGCCGTCGTCGTTCCTCCACTTTGCAATCCCCTCCGCTCCCACTGACGTCGCCACTGCCGCCCCTCCCCCGCGCGATCCCCTCCGCCCCGGACCTAGCGAAGCCGGAGTTCGGGCTCGCCAAGCTTCTGCCAGGGCAGGACCACGCCGAACACGACAACGGTCCTGAGCGCCCCCTGCGACCACGAGTGCGAAGCTGGCGCCGGTAGGTTGGGCAACCTCGATGGAATAGGTAATTCCACAACACTGGAATAGGTAACTCTCGAGCCACAATCTCTATCATGTTTGGATATTATCACCAGCACATATTACTCGTGTGCAAAAGCTAACACGTGCTTATTATTTTTTTAACATACAAATTTTTCTCTCCAGCATTAGAGAGTACAGATAATCTAGAATAAGTTATCTTTCAGTGAAATTTTCCCTGAATCAATCAGTTATATCTTTCAGTGAAATTGTGCTATAATCAAGCATCCATTTTCTATCATAGCCGTGTTGTTTATTTACTAAATAAAGGAACTAAACTTGAAACTGTACTTGAATATGGACCAAAGAATCAAACTAATGTTTAAATATACGATCACCTTGCACACCACCGATATAATACTAAAAAATGAGGAACACACATAGTCTCTTAATATATGACACATGCATGTATCAGAGACACCACGCAAGAGCAGAATTGTTCTTCTAGAATTTCTGAAAGTATTCAGATAAATAATAGCAGTTCTCCAGATGACTCTTCTACAGCATGGCAGCAACAGCTCTTTCTAGAGAAATTTGTTCAGCCTATCACAGAATCCTACTTGATACTGAAGAGTTTAATCGCATGATGAAAAAAAATACTTTGATAATCAGAATCCTTCCTGCGTGTGATCCCAGTTATATTTTGTGGCTGACATTTCCTTTAAACAATATTTATGAATCAAATAATCCTGACCTCTCTATGCGCTACCAAGTTGAGTCTTCATAATAACCTTTAGGCAGTCAGCTCAAGTCTTACTAAAGTACTGTGATACATAAAAAAGAAATGCCATAAAATTAGAGTCTAATAACAGTTTTGCAAGTTACAGAGTAAGCTAATCATAAACCTTGGACTAATAGATAACAGATCAAAAAGGTCACATAAACAAAAAGGCAGCATTAATAACATGCAATTAAACTGCTCATTTTCCTGAATTTAGGTAGACTTCACAATGCTAACAGTAGCTTACAGCACTTCAGAAGCATAATACTATGGCTCGGAGTGCATATTTGTGTCTTAGTCATACATGCTTGTCATGTCTTTTGATTGTTTGTGTTGGAGATCACAGGTTACAGGCTTAAGGACATTGGCCAACCTAACCAGTAGCCATCTTATCACAATTCACATTGTACTTCCTCTGGAAGCTAGAAATAGTCCACTAACTATATGGAAACAAATAAATCTCTAATGGACAACACTAACTAAAAATAGAATACATTATTTGTTGCTGAGTATTGTAAAACTACATATTTTCCTTGTTTAAGAATTACTACAATATGTCATTAATTACGAGCTTCTGAATGCTGAAGTTCTCCCATTACAAAGTAATAGGCTATCAGCATGGCAGCATCTTTAAAAATATCTATTTTTAAGTATGCTCACATATCAGTTGTAATTTGTTCTACTAAAATTTACATCTGTAATGTGCAGTGGGACAATCTCGCCGCCAGACGACCTCGCTAAGCCTCTGCCAGAGCAGGAGCGCGGAGGACAGGGCAACGGTCCTGCACTGCCATCATCGACTGCTTGCCACTTCCAGGTTACCTTGTTTTGCTCTTTTATTCCTCCCTATATTCTCAAGATTTGAATTGAATGAGTGGCGTGCGTGTGTTGCAACGGAAAAATAGTCACAACCTAAAGACTGAACCATGACACGTTGATAGTAAATTTAGAACTATGTGAAGCATTGAGATACATGAAGCTCAATATCAAATAGCTAATTTTCAGCTAAAACAGTAAAATACTTCAGGATTGCATCACATCTATTAGAGCTAACTGAACACAAGACTAAAGCAACATTGAAATAATTTATTAACTCTATAATGAGAGCTGAGGACTGATTTTTACTCGTGCAGTCATATGCATATTTCTGATAAGACCCACATGTGAGCCAATATGGTAAGAGAGAGCTCCCTATTTGATACAAAAGCAATTACCAAGCCGGCAACCTAATTTGCTAAGTTCTTTAGAACCAGTACCAATGCATCACCCTTCCTACTTGACTTGTTATGGTAGTTTGCACCCTTTCGAAGCATGGCTCACTTATTGTAGGCGTATCAGTTAACTGTAGGCCAATCGAGTTGCCAAAAATTAACCGCTCAATCAAGTTGGTAATTGTCGATTGTTGATTTGGAAAATAGAAAACAAGTGCATTAAAAATAGAAAACAAGGTTAGGAGCATGGCATGGTGGCTGGTTGGCTGGCTTAATTGATTCTTGTTTGATTATTTGCAAGTGATCATCTTTTTTGGCAATGTCGTGGTCCTTGGTTACGTTGCTTCATTTACCAAAACTTTTCTCAAAGTCACCCTCACTCAGCCACCAAATATATCTAGGTTCAATATTACTTGTAAACTTATTTCTTCAAATATGCTAAGCTAGATTTACAAAAATGCTCAACAAGGTTTACAAATCTGCCTTTACTTTCTGAACTTCCATGTACCATGACTAAAACTGCCAATTGACATTGTTAATTTTAAATTGAGCACAAATCTTTCAATATATCTTATCATTCAATAGTAGTTTGAGGAAAAGACATTGCTAACAATCCGATAAATACTAATATGAAGAAAAATCTAAAGTTTTTTAGGGTTCCATTAAATGGAGAATAGCGGTTCACGTACACCATTCGGAGACAACACCAACACTACCAATGGAGGTACTCCTGCGAAACATCATTTTACTATATTATAATTTTACTACAGGATGTATCATGTCCAATTCATGACTGTGAACAGGAAGATCTAGAGTTCGCAAAAGGGAGACAGATAGCGCTCGATGGCACGGAATGTCTCAAGAGAAAAGGGACGATACAAATAGAAAACGTCGAGAAGCGTATAAAAGAAGAAAGGAGAGAAAGGAGCAACACCTATGTATCGAAAATACCAATGGTAGTATAGTAGAAATGTTGGTGAATGACAATATAATACACATATTACTATTGGTGATTCTTATATTTGATGTGTCACAATTGGTAGATGGTGTGGATGCATCAAACAAGGAAAATATTGATCCTACTGAAACAGATGATTGGTTGCATAAGGATGATTCATTCCATGCAAAAAACATTGATGATGAACTTATATCCAATCAGTTACCAGGTAATTAAATTGTTGCTAATATGGGACTCATGACTACATTTTTGTGTTGGTGAATCTATCAGTAGCTTTATATATGAAAAGAGATTTGTTGACGGATATCTGGTGTATTCTTGTTGTTTTGCTACTATTTAAACTCAAACACAACTATGTAGGTGGTGAGGTAATTACTGCTCGCAACATGGTTATGAATTATCAAAAGCAATCACAATGCACCCAGGAGCAAATCATGGCTCATCGTGCGTCGTCTATGAAGAGCCATGCAAACATGACACATGCACAACGGGAACAAAGGAAAAAGCGACAAAAGCTTTACAATCAAGCTCCATCTCGTAAAGAGGCAATGAAAGTTACTACAAACCGCTTTAGGGAGATACGGAGACACACCTTAAATAGTGAGTCCATCGCAATGGAGAACCCACACTTTAATCCAACGATGGAGTGGCCCATTGCAAACTCATCCGGGCCTCAGGGTCCCACAATAAGCCCCAGTGATTGGACTATCCCAGAATCCAGTGCAACACCTATTTGCTTCCCCCCACAAGTGAAAGAGGAGACATATGATGATGAAGATGAATGCGGTGATATACCATCTGGTCACACGACACATAGACAAAATGTACCATCTGGGCAAAGACATGTATTGTTAGCGCATCGTAACACTATGTTCGAGCGCCGCATCGGTCAAAGCACAGGAGTATCTAATAATGATGGTGAAGACCACAAGGATGAAAATATGCCCTTACCTCAGTCAACTATGACGAACAACGGTAAATAATGAGGTATCCCTATCCCCATTCCTTGACATGAAAAAACATTATTCCTATCTTAACCATGTCCATTATGTGATTGACAGAAAGCGCTAGACCAAGCAATCAACTTGCTTCAGCTACACCTGAACAACCATTATTTGATGATACAGGTAATTTGTACTACTTTTAACATTGTGTACAATATTTGCTTTCCTTTAATGTTACCTAAGTTGTAATATATCATGGCACTATGGCGATCACAGATGATGATGAGGGCGATATATTTGAAGATGATGAGGAAGAGGATGAGGGATACTTGTTTGCTGGTCAAGGTATTTGTACCAAATACCGATTACCTTTCTAAACATCCACTCATTTATATAACTTTTATTTTTATGTTCAAATCAACAGAGGAATCAGATGACGATGTCCAAAGTGATACTACCGAGGAAGACACGACTTCTAACCTTGAAGGACCTGACCCGTATGAAGTGGTGTATAGTAACATGCCTAGGGAGACACACATGCTAAAACCTGTCCCAGATTGCAAACATTGTGGAGCAAAGAGGTTTCCAAAAGAACCTCCTGGGTTTTGTTGTCGCAGCGGGAAGGTTGAGCTGAATGCGCCCGTCATACCAAACCAGCTTATGAGGCTTTGGACAAGCTCTGACGCGGATGCTAGGCACTTTCGTAACAATATCAGATTTTTCAATGGCCACTTCTCTTTCACTTCCCTGTATTGTCGCCTCGACAGTGCTACTGCTAACATTAGAAACAGCGGCATATATACTTTTCGTGCACATGGCATGATCTATCACAACATAAGGTCATTTGGGAGAGAAGATGGTAAGGAGCCCAGGCATCTTGAGCTTTACTTCTATGATGACGATCCGAGCCTTGAGTACCGGTACCGAAGGTGTCGTGAAGAGCAGTATCAAAAAGATAAAGAAGTTATAAATAGACTGGTGGCCATCCTTCGTGAAAACCCGTACTCACAACATTTGAGGAGTCTGGGGAACACTGAACACCTCGAGGACTATCGTGTGACACTTAACCTCGATCAGCGATTGGACCAAAGGACATACAACGTGCCGATGGCTTCAGAGGTGGCTGCTGTTTGGATCGAGGGTAGTGAACTCCTTGGTCAATTTCAGAATAGTGTTGTCCTACATGGGAAAGATAGGAGTAGGCATGGCATCCGATCATACCATGGATGCTATGATGCTCTTTCATACCCACTCTTTTTCCCTAGAGGTGAGCTTGGATGGCATATGGATATCCCAAAGAAAGGTGTTACTATGGAGGATGTCAACACGGCTCGTGCCCTGCGTAAGGCTCGTAGTGGTATTGAAGAAGAAGAAACAGGTTTGTATATCTTCTTGTACTTTTCATGCATATCAAACCATTATCACATGAACACCTCTAATACCATAGTTTTTTCAGACTCTCCGGGAAATTTATGTGTTTCTGTGCGTGACTACTACTGCTACAAGTTCCAGATACGACCAGGAATATTTAATCCCATACTTTATGGCAAGCGTCTTTTTCAACAATTTGCAGTGGACACATACATCAAAATCGAGAGTTCTCGATTGGATTACATACGCAATCATCAAACTGAGATTAGGGCTGATCTCTACCAAGGATTGGTTGATAGCCTACATGCTGGTGAGGGTAGATCAGAAGCTGTTGGAAAGCGGACAGTGATGCCTTCATCGTTTATCGGAGGCCCGAGGGACATGAGACGTAGATACATGGATGCCATGGCACTGGTGCGAAGGTTTGGAAAACCAGATATATTCCTGACTATGACATGTAATCCAAAGTGGGATGAGATCACACGTGAGTTGTACCCTGGACAAACACCACAGGATCGTCCAGACCTTATTGATCGGGTCTTTAGGGCAAAACTAGAAGAGCTTAAGCACATGTTGTTAAAAAAGGATATCCTTGGAAAGGTTCGTGCACACGTGTATGTTGTGGAGTTCCAGAAGAGGGGTCTACCGCATGCACATTTTTTGCTAATCATGGACAGACGCTACAAGATCACGTGCCCAGAGCAGTACGACCTTCTCATCTCTGCCGAACTCCCAAACAAGAAGAAGTATCCAGACTTGTATAAAATGGTTACAAAGCATATGATGCATGGACCTTGTGGAGTACTTAATCGCAATTGTCCGTGCACAAAGGGCCGTGAATCATGCAAGAACCGTTACCCACGACCTTTCTGTGATGCCACATTACAGGGCAAGGATTCATACCCAGTTTATAGACGACGAGACAATGGTAGAAAAGAAAAAGTTCGCGGACACGAGCTTGACAATAGATGGGTCGTGCCTTATAACCCATACCTCCTACGTTTGTTCAACTGCCACATCAATGTTGAGGCGTGTGGGAGCATCAAGGCCGTGAAGTATTTGTTTAAGTACATTTACAAGGGTCATGACCGCACGTCTGTGGCTGTGAGAGAGGCTGACAAGGAGGACAATGAAGGAAACATCGATGAGATCAAACAGTACAGGGATGCTAGATGGGTAACTCCACCAGAAGCCTTGTGGAGGATATATGGTTTTGATATAAGTGATAGGTCCCCTTCGGTGTTGTCCTTGCAGCTCCATCTTCCTAATATGCACATGGTGTCATTTTACCAGCGCGAGGGTGTTCGACGTGTGCTTAATCGTCCAGGTGTTGAAAGGTCGATGCTCACAGCCTACTTTGAGAAGAACAACACATCTGAACATGCTCGCGGTATATTGTATCGAGACTTTCCTGAGTACTATAAGTGGGACTCACAAGGAAAACAATGGATTAGGAGGGCACAAAAGAATCATTTAAGACAGATTGGAAGAGTTGTATGTGCCAATCCGGCTGAAGGGGAGCGTTACTATCTTAGGGTGCTTCTAAACCACGTGGCTGGTGCTACCTCGTTCACTGATCTAAGGACAGTGTCTGGCGAACTACTACCAACTTTCCGTGAAGCTGCAGAAAGAAGGGGCCTCATTGAAGCGGACAACACGCTGCACGAGGGCCTTGCTGAAGCTACTCTGTGGATGATGCCATATGCACTACGAAGGCTGTTTGCAACAATTTTGGTTTTCTGTGAGCCGAGTGATGTAATAGAACTCTGGGAAAAGCATAAGGAGGCAATGTCAGAGGACTACAGGCGCAATAACCAATCTAGCTTTGCAGTGGAGCAGATGGTCCTCATAGATATTCGAAAGTTGTTAGAATCAATGCAGAAGGACATAAAGATGTACCCACTTCCTGATATCGATGACACATATGATCCATCCGGTGATATTCCTAGGGAGATTTTTGAGGAGGCTAGCGTTGAGGCAAGCATTGATGACATGGCACTATCAAAGACTCTTAACGAGGAGCAGCAGGCAGCCTATAACGAGATTATGTCTGCTGTTGATAGCGATAATGGGGGTTTGTTCTTTGTGGATGGACCTGGTGGCACAGGAAAGACTTATCTATATAGGGCCCTACTTGCTACTATACGTAGTCAGAACAAGATTGTCGTGGCAACAGCAACATCTGGTGTTGCTGCGTCAATAATGCCGGGTGGTAGAACCGCCCACTCGCGCTTCAAGATTCCCCTCACCCTCGATGATGGGGCCTTTTGCACCTTTACAAAACAGAGCGGTACTGCTAAGCTGCTTCGGACCACATCCCTTATTATTTGGGATGAGGTGACGATGATGAAGAGGCAAGGTGTCGAGGCGCTAGACAACAGCCTCCGTGATATCATGGATCGTCCTAACCTGCCATTTGGGGGCAAGACTGTGGTGTTTGGTGGAGATTTTAGGCAAGTTCTTCCAGTTGTTCGAAGAGGGTCTAGGGCTCAAATAGTTGGTGCCTCACTACGGATGTCGTACCTTTGGAATTCCATGCGACATCTCAAATTGGTGCAAAACATGAGGGCAAAGAGCGATCCATGGTTTGCAGAATACTTGCTACGCATCGGGGGAGGCTCAGAGGAGGCTAATTGTGATGATGAAATCCACCTTCCTGATGATATATGCATTCCACAGACTGGGAAAGACAATGATCTTGATACATTAATTGACTACATATTCCCTGCCCTCAATGCTAATATGTCAAACAAGAGCTACATCACCTCACGAGCAATATTATCTGCACGGAATGACTGGGTTGATATGATTAACATGAAGATGATAAGTCGTTTCCAAGGAGATGAGATGGTGTACCATAGCTTTGATAGTGCAGTGGATGATCCTCATAACTATTACCCATCTGAGTTCCTCAACACTTTGACCCCCAACGGTCTCCCTCCACATGTGTTAAAGCTCAAGATTGGGTGTCCGGTCATATTGCTAAGGAACATCGATCCTGCGGGTGGACTTTGCAATGGAACCCGGTTGGTGGTTCGAGGGTTCCAAAGAAATATTATCGATGCAGAAATTATGGTTGGAGACCATGCCGGAAAGCGAATCTTCCTACCACGGATTCCATTATGTCCCTCAGATGATGAGATGTTCCCGTTCCAGTTTAAGAGGAAGCAGTTTCCTATTAGACTCAGTTTTGCCATGACGATTAACAAAGCACAGGGGCAGACTATCCCCAATGTTGGTGTGTATTTGCCTGAACCAGTGTTCTCTCATGGTCAGCTGTATGTTGCACTATCTAGAGCCACTGCCAGATCGAATATTAGGATCCTTGTTGTCCCGCCCAGTCATAGGAATGATAAGAAAAAGAAGACAAAAATAAATGGTATATACACGAAAAATATTGTCTACAAGGAGGTCCTCACTCTATAAAAAGGTATTATCTGTTTTGTATAGCTATTATATTTTCTTACATCTGTGTCCTTTGTTACTAACATTTATCATATTCATTTGCATTTCAGGTAGTAGAAGAAGTTTGTGAATAATAGGAGACAAGTAGTGTATGATGATCTTTTGGACATGTTACTGATTAGATGTACTCGTTATATTATAATATGTTTTCAATAACTATATGTGAATTTATGTTTATGTTTAATTCATAACGTGATGATTATTATTTCTAACATTTTTCTTTTCTTCTATGATTAATATTTAGCTTTATAACAAATAAATTGTTAATGAATAGATGAGATTTTACATATGTTCTACACGTGTAGCTATTCATCATAAGATTCTATATATACCCGTAGCAACGCACGGGCACTTAACTAGTTAAAACAAATGACGTGAACAAGCACAACTTGTCAGGCGGCATATGCATAGTAAGGTATACCTTCCGCTAGTCGTCTTTTTTTTACTTCCCATAATACCCTCATGTGTCTTCCTGTTTTGTCCATGATTTGTAGTTTTCGAGATGCATCTAATAGCAATATAGAATTTCTATGTCGTGTACTCCCTTTATCCCATAACACCTGACCTTCTATACCTGTTTCAAATTAGGGCACGTTTGATATAGCTCTCTTCATTAGTGGAGTAGTTTTTTTTTTGAGCTTTGGCTAGTAGAGCTGAAACTTTTTTCTGGGTAAAATAGCTTCTTTTAACTATAAAAACGGTGAAATATCTACAATATATTTTATTTTTTAAAATTTGTTCTTTCTCATTTCTTTCTCACTTATTTTACTTTTCCCCTCTTATCTTTCTACCTTATCTTCTCTGCACAGACTCCGCCTCTTCTTTCCTTGCCTCCATCATCTCTGGCCTAGCCTCACGTACACGAAAAAAGAGAAGGTTGGAGCGGGTCCACATTCACGCATGCACAAGAAGGCCCGCGCCTTAGCGCCGCCATAGTGGTTGTGGCCGTGCTCTCTCACCGTCATGGCCACATCCAAGGTTCCCCTCATCGTCCGCCCCCATTGACACTCGTAGTCATGAGCGGCTGCTGCCCACGTGCACGGAGTCGAATTTTGGGATAGGGACCATAATGACAGAGGTTGAAGTACCCGAGTAGATGAAACTTGTTTTTTTGGCTCCAACTCCTCCAAGTGGCTCTAGTACGTGGGTTTTGAGGATATTCACAATCAAAGTTGTTTTCCTAGAGGTTGTTTGGTTCATGAAGCTCAAAAACAGCTGGTCGATCTCACTTCTTAATGTATCTCCTTTTCCTAAATACATTTGTACTTTTCCTTTGCTTTCTCGGTGCACTACACAATTTACCCTGCACTTTAATTTCCATGTCTAGACCTAAAACACCATCTATGATTAGACAAATGGTATATGTGACTTGGATTCACGAGCCATGTTCATTCAATTTAGAACAACTTGCATCTCTGACTTGAAGAAGTGTTCTGTGATGGTACATCATTCGATTTGAGTATGTATAGGAACAAATGACGCTACTTGTTGAATAAATCTCCGAGTTAGCAGATTATTCAGGTGACCATATCACAAGGTTGGAACGCGCGGACGCAATTGCTAGTTAAAATTAGATCTCGAAGGGAAAAAAATACGTTAATCAATCAAGCGACATTTTCTTTCGTGAACCAATCGTTTCACCAGAGAACTCACGGTACTTCGATGTCCTCTGTTTTCCCGAGGGGACCCCGTCCGTCGGATGCGAGGCACGGACGGCCCGCGTCCGGCGCCGCCCGATCTGGGTCACGCCTCCCCTGGTCTAGCGAAACAGGGCTCTACACGTGTACGGGGCCAGATTTCCCGCAGCCGACGTGGTTAGTGCGTCCCATCTGGCCCCTCTGGGCCCACGCGCCAGGGAGGCCGCGCCCGCTTTTAAATAGCTCCTCTCCCCCGGCGGAATCGGAGGCGGCCAGGCTCCTCCCTCCTCCCCCCTCCCCCCCTTGCAAATCCTGAGAACACCACCACTCGTTTTCCTGTCCGGGACAGGAGAAAAGGGGAGAGAGGCGAGGCGCGGTGTCCGCCCGATCTGCTCCGCCCCGACGCAGCTGTTCCGTCGTTCTCAGTCTCAGGTATCCGCATTAGCCTTCCTGGATTAAATCCCCCCTGCCACTGTTTCATAGATTGCTCTGATGAATGGATTGGTTGAGGAATCGGTTACTTTTCCATTGCCCGGGGGTTCGATTTTGGGGTTGCTGAGCTCGGCAACAGGGTGATAGTTCGCCGTAGCGGGCTCGTGGGCCGGCCGTCGATTCGGCGGCGGCACTCACTGTCGCGCCGCCGGGCCGGCCCGGGCCGAGCTCGTCGTCGATCCGTAGCGTTTGGTGCGGGAAAGTAATGGGGATGCGGCTGAACTCGCCGTCGCGCCTGTCGGTCGAGCTCGACATCGATCTCACTCACCCGCACCCTCACCCGCGGACAGCCGCAGAGGCCTTGGCCTGCTGATGTGGATTTGCCTAGATGAATCCTGGCAAAGCACGCTTGTTTCTCATCAGATCTGTAAAGTAGAGTGGTGCCGTTTAGATATTTTTGCCCGTGCAATGGGGCCATGATTTCTGCCCCCCTTCTGCCGCTACCACTCGTGGTGGGAAACATGACATGCCAACTTTGGTCACAAACTTTTCGCAGCTCCCGTTAATCTTGTGGATAAAAGCTGTGCTACCTTTACAGGTCTTTTGAGGCCAAAGGCAGCCTCTTTTTTTTCGGCGTTCGGTCCCTCCATGTTCGGCATCGCTGCACCTGCGCCGCATGATGCTCTGCATTTGGCGGTCAACTGCTCTGTTTTTCGAGAGCGGAGTTGGCGATGACCGCACACAAGAATTGACTGACCTTTAGCTCGTGCAATTGCAGCATCGACGAAGCAACTTGTTTTGCTTTGACACATAAAGAAATATCTACTTCCCCAGATGGGAAACCGTATATGCTTTCTAGTGATCAGGTGCTAGGAATTTGGAGTAGAAAAAAATAGAGCGTGTTTTCTTTCAATCTCAAATCTCAGTCATGACGCACGCGCCCGAGGGCAGGCCGGCGGCGGGGGCCGCGGCTCGTTCCGTGGTGCTTGTCTGCTTGACCTAGAAAAAGGCATCGTGATGAACGACGCCCCACCGTCGGATGTCTTTGGATTTTGGACGGTGGCGACTGTCTCTTCCTCCCACGGGTCAAAACCACCTACTCGCCCTCACTGCCGGCATGGTGCATGTCAGGGCTCTGCAGCCGTGTCTGCGCAACGGTACAAGACGCAGGGGGTCACAGTCTGCAAGGCCGGCAGGGTCGGCACCGAATTCCAGGCCCACATAATGGCATCATCGGTGCACGGTGCACCAGCAGATCTGGGTACGCGTGGCCCCTCTTGTGAATGGCCTGGTCTGCTGCAACTGGCTGTGCTACACTGATGCCCTTGTTATGCTGCACAATTGCTGCTACTGCTATGGCCATGGTAGTCGCATGTGCCATCCATTTGCCTGCTTGTAGGCTCTCCCGCACTCCAATCAGAAAGAGACAAATCAGTCGGACGCACTTGTCTTTTCAGAATTAATGCACAGTATCAGCACAGCCAAGCATCTCTTTCGACGGATCTGATGTCTGTCTCCATCTTGGCGCCATAGTTGGGTGGGTCGAGAGGACACGCTTGTGTCATTTTGGCCAATGGCTCAAGGGAGACAGATAGCATCCGAATCCACCTTGTGGGAGCACATGTGCAGCTTCGAGCAATACTGGATGCTGCACTGCTAAAGTTACTCAAAATTGGTAACAAGATGAAGCACACAGGCAACAAAAATCGAATCTTTCCTATTTTTCGCACCAAAATAGGCTGGTTCTTAGATTAACTAATACGTTGTGCTTCTTTTACATTGCTATATGTGGCTTCACTAGGCTATCGTATTTCAACATTTTTCCTTTTCTTCATTAGTTATTAGTTTCTCCTCCTTGCCTGGTCTTATGACCAGACTGTAAATCGAACTGTTTTACCACCACCTTCAATGCAAAGGCAGAGCACCTGTGGCATCTTATGCTAAAAATAAAAATATTTTGTGCCTCCAGGCTCTGATAGGTTGCATATAGAAGGTTGACTTCAGAGTTCATATTTCCTAGCTTTTCAAAATTGACCACTCCTACAAATGATGCAAGATTGCCTTGTGTATGGCTATTGGATAGCTTAGATTTGACTAGATATGGTACCCTTTTTTTCTCGTTGAATCTCCTCTACACGTTTTTGGCGCTTGTAGTCTCTCCTGCGTGCTGCTTTCCTATAGGGTTATTAAGAAGTCCTTTTGACAAAGCATGCCGTCCAATTATATGCAGTACCTCACATTTTTCTCGAGGGGACTGTTGGACCAGTTAGTGGCACGTAACATCACAAGTGACATGACCTTAATCTATTTTCCACGTATTGAATTTATTTGCGTACCATAGTCTTGCTGTAAGACTTTACTCCCTCTGTCTCAAAAAGACCGATGTTTTTTACTTTGACCAATCATATTTGACTGTTCGTCTTATTTAAAAAAATTTGTGCAAATTTTAAAATAGATAAATCATTATTAAAGCACCTCTAATGATCAAATAAGTTATATCAAAATAGACAATATTTATACAAAAGTTGTAATAAGACAGATGGTCAAACAAGATGTCTAAAAGTCAACAACAACGGTCTTTTTGAGACGGAGGAAGTATATTTTATTAGTCCTGTGTGGTGATTCAGAACAGATTTAGGCACATCTGCAGCAGTGCGTGTGGCATCTCAACTCAGGATGCACACTTCACTTTGAAAAAGCGAATCTGAATTCTGAACATGTATCTATGTTACATAGGCCATTGGGCTTGCACATGCTGCGATCAATGCGATCCCGAACTCGCTGTGGCACATAGGAATATGTTTTGGCATGAAAGTGATGCGATCATGCACGGCACATGCCACCTTTGTGGGAGACGCCTCTCGTGCCGTGATTTGTTTTATTTTGGTTGATTGATGTCTTTCTCGTACCCTTGCTGGATCAGTGCCAACTTACTAGATATTTTTTTTGGGGGGTTCACATGACAGCTTTTTGATTGGATGGGATCGCTGTAATATTGTTCTTGATCCACACTTGCTTGATCTTATTGTAACATATCTCGTTTGTGTTTGTGTCAGCAGCAAAATGGGTGCCGGCGGCAGGATGACCGAGAAGGAGCGGGAGAAGCAGGAACAGCTCGCCCGTGCTACTGGTGGCGCTGCCATGCAGCGATCTCCGGTGGAGAAGCCACCGTTCACGGTGGGTCAGATCAAGAAGGCCATTCCACCACACTGCTTCGAGCGCTCAGTGTTGAAGTCCTTCTCCTACGTGGTCCATGACCTCATCATTGCCGCGGCGCTCCTGTACTTTGCGCTGGCCATCATACCGGCGCTCCCAAGCCCGCTCCACTACGCGGCCTGGCCGCTCTACTGGATCGCCCAGGGGTGCGTGTGCACTGGCGTGTGGGTCATCGCGCACGAGTGCGGCCACCATGCCTTCTCCGACTACCAGCTCCTGGATGACATCGTTGGCCTGGTGCTGCACTCGTCGCTGATGGTGCCGTACTTCTCGTGGAAGTACAGCCACCGGCGCCACCACTCCAACACCGGCTCCCTGGAGCGAGACGAGGTGTTCGTGCCAAAGAAGAAGGAAGCGCTGGCGTGGTACACCCCGTACGTGTACAACAACCCCGTCGGCCGGCTGGTGCACATCGTTGTGCAGCTCACCCTCGGGTGGCCGCTGTACCTGGCCACCAACGCGTCGGGACGCCCGTACCCGCGCTTCGCCTGCCACTTCGACCCCTACGGCCCGATCTACAACGACCGGGAGCGCGCACAGATCTTCATCTCGGATGCTGGCGTCATGGCCGTGTCGTTTGGTCTGTACAAGCTGGCGGCAACGTTCGGGTTCTGGTGGGTGGTGCGCGTCTATGCCGTGCCACTGCTGATCGTGAACGCGTGGCTTGTGCTCATCACCTACCTGCAGCACACCCACCCGGCGCTCCCCCACTACGATTCGACTGAGTGGGACTGGCTGCGCGGCGCGCTGGCCACCATGGACCGCGACTACGGCATCCTCAACCGCGTGTTCCACAACATCACGGACACGCACGTCGCGCACCACCTCTTCTCCACCATGCCACACTACCACGCCATGGAGGCCACCAAGGCGATCAAGCCTATCCTTGGCGAGTACTACCAGTTCGACCCAACTCCTGTTGCCAAGGCGACCTGGCGTGAAGCCAGGGAGTGCATCTACGTCGAGCCTGAGAACCGCAAGGGCATCTTCTGGTACAACAACAAATTCTAGCTGCTGGTTGCAGAGGTGAGGATGGAGGCGATCGCCCATACTTTTACCCTAGGAATGGGAGGAGCAATCAGGAGGAGAAGATGGTAATGTCCCAAAGTCTCCATCTACCTATCTCTGGTTAGTCATCAGGCTTTAGACAGGAAGAGAGCATTTGGGAACAGAGAAGGCTTATTGCAGTGCCATCGCTAGAGCTGCCATCAAGTACAAGTAGGCAAATTCGTCAACTTAGTGTGTCCTCTGCCCATGGCTGAGCTTTGGGTAGTCCCAAGTTTTTTTTTTTTCTCGTTTGCGTCCTAGTCGTCGCTGTTGTAGGCTTTGCCGGCGGCGGTCGTCGTGTGATTGGCATCCGTGGCCATGCCTGTGCCTGCGTGGCCGTGCTTGTCGTGTGCGTCTGTCATCGCGTTGGCGTCATCTCTTCGTGCTCCCCGCGTGTTGTTGTAAAACAAAATATCCTGGTGTCTTTGGCGGAATAACAGATCGTCGAACGACTACTTTTTTGGGCAGTTGTAGTGGTTTTCCGAGTCGGATCACGCACACACGATTCTCGTGTCGCCTTGCTCGTTTCTGGGTCGTCTTTGCTAGCTGGCTCAATCTGCCAAGATTGCCCCGATTGACTCCCTGCTAATCCATCCACACAAAGGATGTGTGGTGAGCAGGATCTTCGCTTCGCTTTGCTTGCGTTTCTCTGAGCTGGGACATTCTGTCTGCCCCAGCTCTGCTTGGCCATAGTGCCAATTTGCAACACTGTGGTCCAACTAGTGCCAATTTGCAACATTGTGGTCCAAGCGCAATGCTTATCGTGTGGATGGAAAAGGAACTGCTCTCCTGTGCCGATCACCTGCCTGTGAGGACCATTGTTTTGCTCTGGGCACCGGCTCAACTGTCTTACGGATGGGAGCTAGACTTGCTCATACTGAACCCATCAACGTACATTGTTGTGCTTGTACCTTATTCCCCCATCACATGCCCATTCTGTTCCGTGTGTCAAAAATCTCGTGTCTTGGCATGAGGTCCAAGAGAATTCAGTATCGGTCTCTATCCGCTGCACACGTCTTTTATCTGCAGCCGCTGATGCCATCGAAAAGTCGCTAGGAGCGCTCAACATCGCGGCCCGGCGGCCGGCGCTATCCATCCCTCTCCAGCTACAGTGATGGCCGGCGGCCGGCGCTATCCATCCCTCTCCGGCTACAGTGATGGGCACCGCAGAAACCGTGCGCTGAGATCCCATCCGAGTCCACGCCATTAATACGTGGAGATGCCGAGATGGCACATGGCGGGTCAGGCAGGCACTCAGGCCCAGGCCCAGGCCCATGGCCACAACTTTTTTTTCGTTGGTATAGTACACGCATGCTCGAGTGCAGGTGCAACGTCGTACTGTCCTGTACAAGATCACTGCTCTCCATGCCCCAATTATACATGAGCGACCGAGGGAGGAGAACCCCAATAATGGACCGGTCCACAGATCCGCCCGGTGTCAAGCGAACCAGATTTTGTAATGGCGCGCGGATCGACCGGTGACCAAGCGGAACTGTTCTGTTCGCGCGCCTGCACACGAGGATCGTTTCAGAAACCGGCTGCCGGGCAGGGGCCGGCCCCCCGACGCGCGGAGCCTGGCAGTGGCAGGCAGCGACGCGAGCAGCGGACAGCACAACGAGGTGCAGACTCCAGCGGGTGGTCAGCGGTGCACTGCTGCCCCGTGCCTTGTGTCCTGCCTTTCAAGTGATCGCTCCGTTTATCCGCTTTGTTTTTCGGCGAGCGAGGTGGTGGTGGTGGTAGCTGATCTGCAAGCATGTCTTTGCCTGATTCTCGGCCGTGTCCTTTCCCACGTCAAACGAAGGGACGGCTGGAGCTCTCTTGCAAATTGTTGCATTTGTGATTTTCACCATTCATATGTATATATATGTGATCCTTATCGTGAACTGAGGATAATGTGAAAGCAACGTTAGGCCAATAGGCCATGAAAAGCGTTGGAGGTGTTTGGATCTAGATACTAAAAGCTAGTGCTTTGCTTTGATCCTTGGTTTCTTTTTTTGAAAAAATGTGTGATTGGAAAAAGGGGCTAGATTTCCCTTTTTGGTGTTACAATATATTATCTACTTTTAGATAAAAAAATGCATTCGTCCGGCTTTATTTGAAAGCTTAATTAATGAAAGCCAGTGACGATGTGGCACATTGTAAAGTTCTCCAAGCACTCAACTCAAAGCTAACATCAACCCACTAAGGCCTTGTTCGTTTTAGCCGGAACAGCCCGAAATCTGGTCCGTTCCACCCAGATTGAATAGGCCCGGTTCCAAGTCAGGCCGGATCAAGAATTGCTGTTCGGTTAGATTTGGCCCGTATCGAAAGCTGGTCAATCCGGACCATTTTCCTCTCAATTCGGTCCGAAATGAAATCGGAACCTCATAGGTCCGGAACGAAACCTGACCGACGGCCCGGTTCTAGTGACCACTTAATCCTGGCCTGGATAGGATATGGGCCTGGCACCAATACAACTGTTGCCGAACAAGGCCTAAGCAACTCTCAACTCACTTATAATTGTCTATATGCCTTTAGCAGGATGTATTGTAGTGGACAAATGGTAAGAAGGCTTGTAATTCCGGTACATGCCAATGGGAATTTGTCTTTACAATTTAGAAGAGGCAGCATGGGTTCTTGAATGAACTTTAAAAGCTGGGATGTTTATAGATCTCAGCTAAAGATTTTACGAGTAAGATTACACAATGCGTGTCGATCAAACGTGGCCTTATCTAGCAGCATGCATGTTATATTGGCTCGACGGTCTCCATGTGTTGAATTCGAGCACTTGCCTATTGTCATTTGTCATGCCTGAGGTGTACACGATGGCATAGCGCAGCAGACCCAGCAGTGCCCCGCGCGAGCTTCTGGCCATTTCGACTCTTTGCTCGCACGGCCACGGGCCATGGCAGCATAGATCGGCCCAACTTTTCTAAGCTCGAATCTAAAGAGAGTTGGGCCATGTTTCAAAAAAAAAGAGAGTTGGGCCAGACATTGGTGTTACACTTGTAGAGTTGGGGGGCCTATAAGAAGGAAGAAGTTCACTTTAGGTTGCTTATATTTTGCGAAAGTCTGTTTTTCGTCTCTTAACTTCAAAACCGAGTAAAATACATCCTTTCACTTTTGAAATCGTGCATATTACATCCTTGGCATGATTATGAGCGGTATTAAAGGCAGTTTTATCATAATATTTTTTTATTTATTTCACTCAATTTTTATAAAATCATAGTAAATCACATAAAATTCATAAAATAGTAAATCTAATTTTATATTACTCCAGATAAGTAGATTTATACAGTGAAAATATAATATATATACTTTAGTACAAAGTTTTTATTGTAGTTTTAGATCTGTGTTTTTCTACGATTAATTAGAATAATCCATAGCTATAGTTTCTATGGTCCAATTATAGTGAATTTTTTATGTTGGGATAATTATTGTATGTTTAAGCTGTGGTAAAATTTTCATACTCATTAGATCATATATAACTTAGTTATAGATTTATTAAGATTTAACAAGCATAAAACTAAATAAATCTATAACTAAGTAATACATGGTATAATGAGTACGAAATTTTTACTACAACCTAAACATACAATAATTAGCCCACCATATAAATTTTATCACAATTGGACCACGGAAACTGTAGCTATAATTATTTTAATTAATTATTAAAAAGCATAGATCTAAAGCTGCACAATTTCAAAAGTTGAAGGATGTATTTTACCTGGTTTTGAAGTTGAAGGACCTAAAGTGGACTTCTTCCTAGAAAGAAACACACTGTACCACCGGGTCATCAAGTGTACTTTTTTTTCTATTTTATTTTTTTGCTAAATAAATTCTGCTAGAAAAGATATGCAAATATTTCTAAAAAAATATATGCAAATCTAACCTTATACTGATAAATACATTTTGGAAGAAGAAGAAGAAGAAGCTAGTAGATGCTTTGTCAAACTAAATGAGCAATAGAAAATGCTTTTCACCAAATAGTAAGTAGTGTTCTCACTAAAGAACTAATTTTTTCTTTGTACTTGGCCATGGAGGAACATGCAAGACATTTGCCTATAAGACAACAATTTCGTATCTTCGAGCAAAATGAAAAATAGTTTCGACAGTAACATCATCCGATGTAGCCTCTTTATTACCGAATGTCCGCACAACTCATTTATGATTCAGAATACCCGTAGACATAGATGAATTAGCAATATGTGATATAAAACATGGAAGAAAACTTGCTGAACTACTTATTCAGATTGATCTAATCATATGGGATGAGTCATTAATGACAAATAGACAATGTATTGAGGCTATTAATAGATCATGCATTAAGAGACATTCTTTCTGAGAAAGACATAAAATCAATTGAAAAATAATTTGGAGGAAAGGTTGTCGTCCTCAGTGGAGATCCCAAACAAGTAGTACCAGTTACAGAAAACACATCAAGATCGTAAATCATAGGTGGCTCAACATTTAAATCACAGCTTTGGAATCATGTAAAAAAAGTACACCTACATGAAAATATGTGATTACTAAAGTTGAAACGAGAGACTCCAAAGTTTAGAGAGTTAAATCAGTTCAAGAATTGGATATTAAGTATACGAAACAAAACTACAAAAGCAATATTAGATAATGATGAAAATTTAGATACTGACAACACTACAATTAAAATATCAAAGGAGCTACTAATTTATACAACAAATGATAAAAATAAAGGCATTGGTTGAGTCTACATACCCGGATAAAACCACTATTATTATTATTATTATTATTATTATTATTATTATTATTATTATTATTATTATTATTATTATTATTATTATTATTATTATTATTATTATTATTATTATTATTATTATTATTATTATTATTATTATTATTATTATTATTATTATTATTATTATTATTATTATTATTATTATTATTATTATTATTATTATTATTATTATTATTATTATTATTATTATTATTATTATTATTATTATTATTATTATTATTATTATTATTATTATTATTATTATTATTATTATTATTATTATTATTATTATTATTATTATTATTATTATTATTATTATTATTATTATTATTATTATTATTATTATTATTATTATTATTATTATTATTATTATTATTATTATTATTATTATTATTATTATTATTATTATTATTATTATTATTATTATTATTATTATTATTATTATTATTATTATTATTATTATTATTATTATTATTATTACTACTACTACTACTACTACTACATATCTGATTATATTATTCTTTATAATTTTATCGCTTCAAACTACTAGTTTTAAATATCTACAATGGTAATATGTTTATGGAAAGAAGTATGAGGGCACAACAACACTTGTTAGTATACATGGGGTTATCGAGCATGTAGAGTGTGGAGCTCCAGAATCCAAGGAACTGGCAACACATTCAAATGCTCAAAGGAGAAGTGCCCATGTACACAATTTGACTGGAAGTAAATTTAAATTATATCTAGTACCTAGCACACAAATTTTATTTAGAATATGTACACTAATTCAAATCAAATTATTTTCTTGCTGCACAGATAGATCTCGTTCATTGCAAAAGATGAAACCTACATTCATGTTTCTTGAAAAGAGAAGAGCTGAACTAACTAGGAAAATTGGTGATGCTCTATGCAACCAGAAGCAATATAACCCATTTGATATTCCACCAAAAATAGAAGCTTGGATCAGACATAAATTTATGTTTGTTGTTAGCATATTATTCAACAACATAAGTGTAGTTGACCTTCATTTGAGGTCATCAGGATTGAAAGAGTGAGGATTGATCAACTGACAATATGTATTGATCTTAGTGTTGTGTTATATATGTATTACCACAGTGGCTAGTGGCCAATACTAGCTAGGAGACTGTGTGGATAGGAGAGCTCAGCGAAGAGTGTATGGCACAATGAAGATCTGATAGTCTTACGTGGTGCGAAGTCGAGGAGTGCGTGTCGCCGAGGAGGACTGGCATGAGCTAGCATGAGTTGCCAAGTCATTCGGAGCTATCTTTAGGAGCTCCACTGACACCACCCGCAGTCTCGACATTTTGACTTATGACAGAGAGCTTGTCCCTAAAGTTGATGAATAACACCATCCATAGTCCCTTGGTGAACACATCAAGAAGTTGGTGTGCGTAGAACATGCGTGACGCTTAGCTCCTCGATGTCGCGATACTCAGCCTCAGCGAATGACCTCGATATCGTGGTTTGGTGTTTTTAGAATTCGAGGGTTATTGCCCCGGCTTTTCAATTGACATCGAAAAACCAAAAGTCTTTTACAACATAGTTTTAATGAGCCAAAAGTCCATCAGGACAGGAAAAAAGAGACTTCAACACCAGAAGCTCTAAGACAACAAAGAACCTCTAAGAAGTTTTAGGCCACAAACAGCAGGACCAACAACCTCAAAAAGAACCAAACCAGCAAGCCCCCACACGATTAGGGAAGTGTCCAACACACTCCACCATGACAGCTCCTATCCTTTTTCTAGCTTCTCTGTAGCCTTCAGTGACTTGTGGTTTCCAAACAAATCTTCTTTATTCTTCTTCGTGCCTTCAGGTAGTGTATTGGTTGGAGCCAAATGGAGGCCACAAAATTTTGCTTGCTACCGAATTTATCTTGTTTATACATTTTTTCAGAGAGCCCTTCTTGTTGGCTGGACAGAGGACCACCTATCTCAGTAAAAGACCAGCAATCCTGCAAAGAAGCATTATCATGCCTCTCCAACCAATCCTCTAAAAAACAAAGATCATTTCTAAGTTTCCACATAGACCAAATAACAGTAGAAGAAACTATGTTAAGCAAACTATTCTTTTTATTGCTCAACTAGTAAGTACCAACATTAATCAAATCAACACCTATTTGTACCCCCAAAATATCATAAATGACTTTCCAGCATTGTCAGGCCACTACACAATCAAAGAAAACATGATGAGTGGTTTCTTTTTCTCAACAGAAAGCAAGTATCATCCTCTACCTTCTTCTTTTAGCCAAATTATCTCATGTTAGAGCTCTATTATTCATTACTAGCCAGAGAAAGAAATGAAACCTAGGGGGAACTTTGAGACTCTAGATAGCTAAAACATGAACAATTTTAATTCCTCCAAAGTTTATAACCTTATAAAGGGACTGCGAGGAGTAAATACCAGAAGAGTTGAACTGCCAAATCATTTTATCTTCCTCATCCGAGAGTTGTATAGAAGCAACTAATTCTACTATGTCAAGCCAAGAATGAAAGAACTCATTAGAGACATTCCTTCTAAAAGTACAATGTAAATTAACCCCATCCTAGAGCTCATTTATTGTTTTACCTTCTTCATTCACGATCCGGTACAAAGGATAAAACTAAATGGCTAGACTAGAAGACCCCAGCCAATTATCTTCTTATAATATAATTTTTTTACCATTTCCTACTTTCCACTTGTAGCCCATTTTGGTTGCTTGTGCTGCCCACATAAACCCTTTAAAGAAGCTAGAAGCACCCATAATTTTTGTTTGGAAGATATTGGGTGTCTATGTGTGATATTTATAGTCAATGAGCTCTTTCCAAAGCTTATCTCTATCAGTCTTATACCTCTTTAGCCACGAAGCCAAAAGACTAATATTAAGATCTCTAAGATTTGAAAGGCCTAGACCACCATATTCTTTCTTTAGGGAAACTAGTTTCTAGTTAGCTAGATGATACTTGTGATTATCTACAGAATCATTCCAAAGATAATTGCTAATATGATGAAAGATAACAAATACATAGGGATGCTAACCAAACAAGATTTAAGCAACATAGCTCTTGCCACCAGAGATAGGAGTTTCCCTCTCCAACCTGCTATCTTCTTCAAAATTTTATCCACTAGATGTTGTATGTCTTCCCTGGATAGATTATCATAATGGACTGGGACCCCTATGTACTTCATAGGAAAACCACCTACTGGGCAAGAGAAAATGTGGGAAAATCTATGTATTTCCTCAATATCTAAATTGGGAGGCACTAATTCACTCTTGTTAAAATTATCCTCATACCAAAAATCTGTTCATACCACATCACGACACACTTAAGGTTTTTTAAGACAGGTTCTTCTGCTTTAGAAAACAAAAATAGTATCATGTGCATATTACACTGATATTATTCCACCTAGTCTAAAATCCTCTAAAATCCTCTAAAATACCTTTGACTATACCTCTACTAGAAGCCTTAGCTAATATTTTTGATAAGCCATCTCCAATTAGGTTAAAAATTAAAGGAGATAGAGGATCTCCTTGTCCTAAACCTTTGCTAGCCTTGAAATAGGCACTACCTTCACCATTAAGCATGATCCCTATAGAGCACCCCTAACTACATGTTTAATCCAATTAATGACTATGGGACTAAAACTCTTAGATTGTAGCATCTCAAAAAGGAAAGTCCAACTAACTCGGTCATAAGCTTTTTCATAGTCTAACTTGAGAATCACCCCTTTTTCTCCTAATCTATTAATGCTATGAACAATATCATGAGCAATTACTACACTTTCTAAAATATAACTACCTTTAATGAGTGTAGACTGATTAGGAACCACAATTCTCTGAACAATGGTACTGAATCTAATAGCAAGAGTCTTAGAAAAAATCTTAAAACTACAATTAAGCAAACTAATTGGTCTAAACTATTCATGTTTATAGCATCTCCTACTTTAGGGATCAAAGTAACAAGAGCATAGTTTAACCTATATAAGTCGAGATTACCCTTATGAAAGTCATGAAACAAATCTACTAAATCTTTCTTAACTAAATTCTAGAATTTTTGATAAAAGAGGAAGGGAAGTCCATTAGAACCAGGAGCTGATAAGGACATCCTAGCTATGCAGGCTCGTTCAAGTCCAAATGCTATAAATCAAGGTCCACTTACAATAAGCCGTGCCAAAAAGAGCAGGTGAATTATTTCCTTACTGATTGTAATTGGTACCTATCAGGAGCTTCCTCAGCATAACAACTAAACACCGCCTCTTTAATTTTTTGCTTCTAAGAAGGGGGATAACATCTCCTAAGTTAACATTAGTATCTTTTTCTTTAGCAAACAAGTTTTTGTAAAAATCTACAACTATTTGCATCATTCTTTTTTTATCATAAACTAAACCAGTCGGACCTTGTAAGTAATCAATTTTTTCTACTTCTATAATATGAGAGAGCTCCCAAGGCCTTTGGCTTTGAGTGGGAGTGGTGACCGGGTTGTAGTTGGACTTTCCTACACGCTCAAGCAGGTCTTTGATGTACTAAGTCTACGAGAGGAAGAAGCCCTCGTGGTTGCACCAAACATCAATGCCGAGGAAGTACTTGAGAGGTCCCATGTCCTTCATAGCGAATGCATCTTGGAGGTAGGCGATGAGGTGCCAGAGCAGTGGAACTGATGAGGCAGACAAGATCATGTTGTCAATGTACTAAAGAAGATAGGCCATGGAGCTGTTTTGATTGTACACGAAGACGGATGAATCCACCTTTGCCTAGAGGAAGCCCAAGAATGTCACATAGCTAAAGAAGCACTCAAACCATGCTCGTGGTGCTTGCCAGAGCATCAAGTTGATGAGCTAGGCAGCGGCATGTTTAACCATGGGTGAGAAAATCTCTCCAAATTTGATGCCCAACTGCTAGTTGAACATCTAGACGATCCAACGAGCTTTGTTGCACTCGAGGGTGCCGTCGGAGTTCAGCTTATGTTTGAAGACCCATGTCCCTATCATGATGTGCACCCCTAGTAGATGAGGGACGGGCATCCATGTCTTCTTGGCAGGCAAAGCATCAAACTTGCATTACATGGCATCATACTAGTTTGAGTCCTTGATGGTTGTGTTGACACTTTGAGGGATTAGTGAGATCATCTCAGTTGCCATCATCGCATACTTCATGTTTGGCTTGTGTTCGCACCTGGGTCACCTTGTGATGCCTGGCATGTTCGGGTGCAGCTAGCAGCACGACAGTGCAGGCAGGTGTGCTTGCAGCTATTGCTAAAGTAGATGGCATGGGTGAGGATAGAATGTTGTCCTCACTATGTAGAGGTGGCAATGTAGGCGGTTGATGCACTAGACAAGGCATGCATGTGCGCTTTAGATGAGGTTGAGGTCTTTGGGGAGCTACAATGACACTGTCGATGGAGCCTAGTGAAAGGTCCAAAAGGCTAGAGGGGGGGTGAATAGCCTATTTAAAATTTCTACAAACTTCACTGAGCAAGTAAGTTAGTAAAACAAAAGGCGAAGCTATTTTAGCACTAGCACAACTAAGCTATGCAAGCCACCTATACAAGTCTAGTACAAGGCTAAACACTAAAGCACAACAACAAGAGAAAGCTAGTTACACTCCTAAACAAGAAGACTAAACTTAAACAAGCTAAACAACTAGCAAGGTATACAAGTAAGTAAAGGAGTGGAGAGTGATTGTTATACCGACGTTGTAGAGTAGAGATATAACCAACCAATCACTCACAATCACAAGAGAATCCTCAGCAAGAGATGACACAAGATTTTTTACCGAGGTTCACTTGCTTCCCGGCAAGCTACTCCTCGTTGTGGCGATACACCCACTTGATGGATCACGAGCTAATTGGCAATCCAAAGCCAAACCCTCAGCGGGTGCCGCACATCCACTCACAAGATGGGGATCCTCCAAGCCACGAGCAATCCACTAGAGTAGCCAATTGCGATCTCCCGCGGGGAAGGCTCAAGAACCCCTCACAAGTCACTTGGTGAGGCTCGAAACAATCTCCAATCACGAGCTCAACACCACCGTTGCTCCAAGCCGTCTAGGGCGTCGGGAAACACCCAAGAGTAACAAGAAATCCGCAGCAAACTCAAGAATCAAGTGCCACTAAATGCAACTCTCAAAGCAATGCACTTGAATCTCACTCAATCTCACTAGGATGAGCAATCAAGCAAGGAGATGAGTGGAGGGAGTGTTCTCTAGCTCAATGTATACCTCAAGTAATCAAATGTGCAAGAGAGAGCCTCCCAAAGCCGGCCACCAACTATTTATAAGCCCCTCAAAGAAACTAGCCGTTGGCTGTTTTCATTGGGTTAAAAACGGGGGCACCGGACGCTACTAAGTGAGCACCGGACGCTCGACCCCCTGCGTCCGGTGCACTGGAGTTGGCCACGTGTCCTCTTTGAATCTCGCGTGTCAGATTCTAACGGTCACCTGCGGACCACCGGACGCTCTGCAAGTCCACACCGGACGGTCCGGTGCTCACCGGACTCGTGCGCAGAGAGGGTGTCAAACTTGCGACCTCACCGGACGCTGGGCACCGGACGGTCCGGTGCTCACCGGACTCGTACGCAGAGAGGGTTACAAAAACCCCTCACACCGGACGCTGAGCACCGGACTCACTCCAGTGAGTCCGGTGCACACCTGCGCCACAGACACCACACCGGACGCTCTGGACCAGCGTCCGGTGCTGCCAGCACCAGCGTCCGGTGAGTGTTTCTCAGTGAGAAAACACTCCCGCGACTTCACCAAATTTCCCATCGGCGCAATAGAAAATATACTCTTATTTTTCTCAAAAGCGCCGAATCCCGCCGAGCTTGGAGAGAGGAACCCACACCCCTCTCAACCCTAGGAACTCCACCTCCTTTGTAAATGTGCTAACACCAATAAGTGTCCACCACCAAGGTGCAAGTATGTTAGCTTTTTCACAAACATTTTCACCAAAGGAGTTAAGTTAGCACTTTACTAGATCCTAATGCATATGCTCAAGATATGGACCTAGTAGCACTTGATTCGAGAGATGACCATGATTTCCCTCTTGATAGTCGGCTATCTATCCTAAACCCGGTCAATCACTTCTCTACTCATCTTAGACCGGCAAAAGTAAAACCCTATGTTTATACCTTTGCCTTGATAACTTTGCTCCTCGTCTATTATCATGATCTCCACATCAAGCTTCATCCCTTTGTGATCGTGTGGCCACCTATCCATGCCACCATGCACCTTCATCACATGTGTTGCTATGCCTAACTCAAATCACTTAAACACAAGGCATTAGCAACTTGGTGTCATTAATTACCAAAACCAAACTTGGGCTTTCACCTAGGTGGTTGCTGCACCATGGGAGAGTAGGCAAGGTGGAGCCTCCTTGCACACCATGGGATGTCGTGGTACATTGGTGGTGGCATGATCGATGTGAAATAAGAAGATTGTCCTACCAAAGATGATGTGACATGACATGATCACTCAATGTGTCATAGTGTTGTAGCAACTGTATGTAGCCACTATGATCAACATGATAGCCAATGAAGATGCACGGTGTTGTTGATTAAGCATCGGGCTTGTGATGCATGGTTCCTATGATGTTGGGGAAGCAACGACAGCTGAACACATGGAGCTCGTTATAGGTGGGTGGCACGCTAAAGAGGAGGGTGGATGACATCATGGTTTCGGTAGCACGATAGGGATGATGATTGACAAGGTAGGTCACCGTGGTGAGTGCCTCCGCCTAGAATGCTAATGGAGCTACACTGTGAAGAAGCATAGTATGAAAATAATTGTCAAATGAGCATAGAACATGCTCTACCTTCCCATTTTGTTGTGACCAATAAGGGCAAGAAATGCACAAGCACAACTAAATGCCATGCACGGAGAAGAGAAGGTGCAAATCTATGGAGTCATATTCCTAGCCATTGTTAGTTTGCAAGGCTGGGATAGGGAACTTGAATTGTGAACATATGTGATGAGCACTCGAATGGTGGGTGGAACTTTTAATTTCTATCATAGAGGGAAGGTCAATAGATAATGTGTGTAATCAATATACTTGGGGTTGTGTGCATTTGTCTGTAGGCTTTTGATGAATCTACAACAAAGACACTTAGAAGAAACCCTAAGAAGTCAAGTTAATCCTCAAGTTGAAAAGGAGAAGTTCCCCTCTAATTGGAGGATATCTGTAAAAACTAGCTAGGTGCTCTGGTTTTTCAAATTGGATTTTTATGGATTTCTAGATAGAGCAATGCCCTCTTTGCTTACTGTGCTTTATTACTATATTTTATGTAGGGAAAAGGTTCCTAGGCTTTGCTAATATAGTTTACAAGTTCTATATCTTACTTATGGAGGTGTTCCTATTTTATTATCTTTAGTAAAATCGAGTGGTTTAGTTTTATTAATAGGAATGTCTAGTTTTGATTTTATTTCTGCTGAGTTTTGTTATTTTAGGAAACACCTATTCACCCCCTTTGGCAACATCTAGGTTCTTTCATTGTAGCACTCATAGTGACATTTCAACTCAGCGTTGTAGCATAGTACATGTAGCCTTTGAAGCATACTACTACGATTTGGCATATCAATGCATCAGAGTATAAAATTAATAGCAAACACACATACATCTCTTGCCTATATATTTATGCTATTCAAAGGTGTGCCTCCATACCCATGCTCCTCCAAAATACACAACAAAAGAGAAACAAACCAAGACAATGGCGAGTGAGTCTGGTAAAAGGAAAAGGAGGACATGTTGCTTTAATCGGCCTAGTTTGTTTGGTCCCCATTGCTATGATGCCCCACTTGAGCATTTTCTAGTATAATAAGGGAAGAGTGAATTTTACCCACCAAATCATCTATGATCATATATATGATTATGAGAAAAGAAAAGTGGCCCAATTGTTGTCACTTGAAAATTGTATGGTGGAAATGGTGGTGTTTAATTATTTGGGTTCCCACGCATATTGGTAAGCACTATACCTACTATATGTTGAGATCATTTTTGTTAATGCTTACAAACTCTATCATTTGAAGTCCTACTTGAATGACAATTATTGTTGTCTCAGTAGCTAGATATGTTGATCCTCCTTTTTTTTTCTTCATTTCAAGAATACATTAGGTTTGGCCAAGGCTTAGCTTAGGACCCCACTACTCATTGTAGTTGGTACTTATGGAACTTTTTTACATCTAGTAGAAATCGAAACAATGACAATGCCTAAAGAAGAACCTGAGGAGCATGAAAAGTTGGTCATCATTACCATCGCGTGTGTTGCTTTGTACTAATATGTATTGCAAGTGTCTGTGCCACTAGAACAAGGTCCCTCTTCCTCCTCCTCTACCAGTTCTATCTCTCATAGCCTAGAGCTATGCACGAGGACTGCCCCAAGTACTCCTTTAGCACATATGACTAAAGGCATTGTTGCATTTGTTGAAGGCCAAGGTTGTGTTGTCCATGCATTTTTTCTCCTTTCAATATCACAAAATTGCTTTCCCACTATGTACCATAGAAGTAGAAGGGTTTCGTCTTCCTTGTGCTCCTTCTAATTTTTTTTGTTGTTTTATCATTCCTGCAATGATGTCTCCACATTGTTAATAAATAATCCTTGCCATTTGAATCTTTTGTAACCACATAAACACAAATCACATTGAAAAACATTTCATAAAACAAGCCACGCATCGATACTGCATGGTTCATCATGACATCAACTAGTTTATAATGCATGATTGAAGACAACACAAAATATATAACATAACACAAGTTCAGCAGCACACGACATGGAGACAATTTGAAGTACATCATAAAAAATGTTATCATGTCTAATCTCTGGTGTCTATGCATAATAACAACTAAATAAATGTACTGACATTTTAAACTATGCAAAACATGGTAGGCCATTTTTATAAATTGAGGAGTCAAATGGTAGTTTATAGATATAACTAGGGGTGTCCCCTAGTGGAGGCAAAGATAGGCTCCCACCTATTTCTGCAGTAAATTTTCATGCAAGCGAGTGTGTCCACCACTTCTTTTGATTTAACTACTTCTATTTTATGATTTTTGTTGTTGTTGATGAGTAAGCCTTTTGCCCCTTAGCTATATAACTTTTTTTTAATATACACCTACACTTTGTAGATATAACATTGATTTAGCCCCTACTCGTTTTCCCTCACCCTTTACTACTAGATAATACTAGTACAAATGGTGGTTAATATGAATTCCTGGTTGATATGACAATTAATAAAAACCGCCTTGTGACTTGGCATTTTCAAGATACCATCGTGTCACTAGATGATTTATGGATATACCCATTTTAACAAAGTTGCCTGTGTTAATTCATGTAACATTTATAAAAATCGTCTAATCATATAACAATGGAAACTCTCAACAACAAGGGTCCATGCCAGCTCACCACTAGGCGCTTACCGCCTCTTCAACAGTTGGTTTTTATTTACTGCCATTTAAATTGGAATTATATTGTTTACTGATCTTTTATGGTGGCATTTATTTATGAAAAGACAAAAAAGAAAAATATAAGATTAAAAAATTTTGTCAAATGAAAAGGTAAACATTTATGGGCTGCAACAAAAAAGTTGTCTGCACAACTATCCAACACAAGCCCGTCCTCTCAAAAGTAGTAGAAGAAAATCCAAACCCAACGCTTAAGAAAATCCAGAACGGTTTCCTTACTTTGTGTGAACTATGAAGACATGGTACGCCGAATGTGGCAGTCACTCACCTTCCTCCGTTCACAGTGGTACTCAGTCAAAGCTGAAAGCCAAAAATGAGGGCTGCAATATCAGTTTTCATTTTTCAAGGGTGATTAATAATATTAAAACGTTGGCGTTTCAAGCATAATTAATAAGTACCTAGCATGCATAATGAATAGTGGATGATAATTATTGGCTTATATCATATTTGGAATAATTCATGTTCACAAAAAAAATATTTGGAATAATTCAAATAGCTCTATGAAAGGCTGCTTTAATTAATTTTCTCCTAGAATGTTGATAGAAGCATATCATGACAACGGGCAGTATTGCTCTAATTTCTTTCAATGTTTCTTTACTTTCTTCTAGGGAGAAATTATATCTAATGGCAGATTCAAGAATGCAAACACCTCTTTATAATATGCTGTTTTAACTCTACTCTTGTAATTTCATTATCTACATCCTCTAAATAAAGTCATAACATGTATTAGATGAATCACCACTCAATATTAGTTTCTCTCCAAATTACTTCTGCTAGATTTTTCTAGTTACATGCCATAAAATTGGTACTATTGGATTCAAAATTAAAATCCCATACTAATATTTTTGGGTTTTAATTATTTGTGAAATATTATATAAATTACACTTAAGATAAAATACTAATGTTGTAGAGACAAGTTGCTCCCTATAAAAAACAAACATAGATCTTTATTATACTCAAGAGTGACATCATGTACCAATTCAAATATCACCTAAAGTCACTACTAAGGATTTGAATATTTCTATGATATTTGTCTATTTGGCAATGTTTCTGGACATTTTGATGAAATTGCTCCACCCTTGGTAATTCTCCACTATGAGAATTCTACTAAACTCTATCGCATTGAGTGATTCTAGAAATGAGGCTATACAAGGTTCTACCAATCTAGAGAGAGGACCATACTTGTTGACAACACTGTGGTTCTTAGATGATCAAATCTTGTGTCCGCCTTTGCGGCAAATCATAAGCACATGACGAATATAGGGGAAAGTTGTACGGCGCATGCAAACGTGCAATAAAGAACAATAACATAGACACGTGTTAAGTGAAAGCAATGTGTGAAGAAGTTAATAACAAAAAACGCCTTTTTGAAGAGGCTGTACAAGCTTATAAAAATCACCTAATATATCCGCCTCCTGCCTCCCTCATTCTCCTCTTCTATGGCCAAATCTTATATCCGCCTTGTGGCAAATCATAAGCATGTGACAATGTAGGAGGAAACCACACGTGCACTCATGTAAACGTGCAAAAAAGAACAATAACACAGACGCACGGTATCAACGTAAGCAATATATGAGGAAGTTAGTAACCGGTAACGGATAATGCTGCCTTAACCTTAAGAGAGTACATAGTTGCATGCGAATGGGTTCCTCTTTGATATAAGTGTAACAATGGCCAATGGGAGGGTAGCTAGCACCCAAAGAGACATGTTATATTATCTAGAGATGAAGTAGAAGCTAGGATGGATGAGGTGCCTCCATAGCTGTTGAGCCAAGGATATAAACATAGGAAGTTGCATCTCCTAGTATAGGTTGCGCGCAGTGGCGGAGCACTCGGTAGGGCTAGGTGTGGCAGCTGTCATACCTCAAATTTGTTTTACTCTTCTTTATCCAGATTGTGTCATGTGTTAGTTCTTAATTTTTGTGCAAGTAATCAATCTTTGTCACTCTTTGCCACACCTTGTTTTTTACCTGTCCTCCGCCACTGGTTGCGCGAGTAAGATGATATAGCCGCAACATGCATAAATCAGATGTTATCTCGGCAACCTATCAAATGCAGCCTTTTGGAAAGAAACACATGGACACAGTCACACAGTAATAAAATGAACTGATGAGAGGTGTGTGGCATACTGACATGAACAAAATAAATCAGCATCTGAAGAGCACTACAACTAAATTCCTTTTCACGCAACATATAGAGTAGAGTGAAATATTTCACTTAAATTAGTGTATATATTTAACCATATGACAAGGCGAATCTGGAATGGTAAACATAAATTTAATGAGCACAGCAGGAGATAATAATATAAGTTGGAACCTAGTAGTAGGGTGTTTAATTTTAGTGCTTTTTGAACCTACTTTTCGTAATACTCTCTTGTTTTTTTTTGACAAATCGTACTACTCTCTTATTGTTTCCTAAGCACGTCGATCACTAGCTAAATGTGAGAAGTGTTGTCACATATAGAAGTTCCAGTGATGATCTCATTGTGGATCATCTTTCCTAATATATAAGCTAACGGGTTGATTTCTGTAAAACAAATTTACATACGTATTGCTGTATATAGCAACAGTGTATAATACTGTATATACCAAGCCGAGATCACTTGTACTTTTTCATGCTTCCTATCGCAAAATTGGATCATAGATGAAACAAACATATATGTAACCATAAATTGCACTAGTCATTATTGAATCGATAACATGGATACAATGTAGCACTGAACATGCATTTATCATTGTTCTATTTGGAAGGGGAAAAAACGAGAAATATCAAGATTCTATTATTACAGTTCAGATCACTACTACGAGAACGGCACAGCAGTCCAGAGCTCAGTTTTGCTCGATCGATGTCAGCAACGAGTTCTCACTCCATATATATATCCGCGCGCGGATCGAGCTCCAACACATTCAGGCGTTGTTGAGCCAGCTCGCAAAGCTGGGGGACGGCGACTCCGGCCTGGGGCGCAGCCCCATGAAGTCGATCTCCACGGGAGGGTCCATGCCCATGCGGTACGGCAACCAGAAGGCATGGTTTGGCTCGAGCACAACCATCCTGATCCTTCCGCCTGCATCGTAGACGACAGGATCCCGCAGCGGCGGGGCCGGAGGCTGCCCGCGCGGCAGTCCGCCGAAGAAGAACCCTGGTGGCGCCGCCTGCAGGAAGAAGGGCGGTGGCCTCATGCGCGGGGCCGGACCGAACCCCGGCGGCACCGCGGGGAAGGGCACGTCCTGCGCCGCCGGCACTTTCCCGTGCGCCTTAATGTGGCCGGCGAGCTCCCGAGACGAGGGCCACACCTCGCCGCACAACTCGCAAACGTAAGGCCCCCGCGGCGGCTCCTCCGGTTGCTGTCCAGCCATGCTTTCACCCTAGCTAGCCAGCGGAGCGGTGTGTGTGTGTGGTGTGACTACGAGCGATGGATCGGAGAAGATGGTTTGGTTTGCTGCTCGCCGTGAGAGCGCGGGGGGCCGCGCGCTGCCGTTTATAGAGAAGGGGCAACGGCAGGGGCCAGGGGGCGGAGGTGGTCACGCCATGCGCACGCCAAAATGCCCATCGCGGCACCTACTTATTTAAGCAGCAGTACTTATGTTCTGGAGGAGTATTTTGGAAGGGTTTAACTGCTGCTTATCTAGTGCGCCATGCCACGTATACGATCGACGACGATTGACCAGAATTCTTCGTCCGGCCGCCAGTGAACCTTTTGTTTTGCATGCAGGGCTTTGATCGGACGACCGAGAATGCATGGCTGTCTTCCTGATCTCTTGTGCAATGTCTCCAGGTTGTTGGTTGGTGGCGCTCCGGCCGGCGTCACAACCTGTGTCGAGCGAGTACGTACTTACTGCGCTAGCTAGCTGCTCGCTCGCAACCAAATAATGAAGTATTCATGGATGTAGGAGCAGGCTTTAGGAAGAATCTGCATCTTTTTTTTTTTTGTTCCAAACTTTTGTGCCGTGTAGGTGCTAATAAGTTTTGCGACATTGTACGTCGCGTTGGGAGATCGATTGTTGTGAGCAGTACAAATTTTCGTCTAGGGGGTCTAGCGAACATATGGAACTGGTTGGTGATCATATGGATGCATGGTGGATCGGATTCGCACAATTCTACTACTCTTCGTATGTGTACGACAAACAAAATAAATCTAAATTTCAAGGGGCACTTTTTCCTTAGAATTTATGTACAAGTTTCTTTTCTTATCTATGTATAATCTGCGAAGTTTGGCCAAACTCAATGAGAGTTTTATTAAAGTTTTATATGTAATATAGCACATTCCAACATTCAAATTTAGTCCTCAAATATAAGACATTCTAGAATACAGAAACTAGTTTTGCATTAAATACTTTCCTTTATCAATCAATTATCACTAATCATGCTAATGATAGCGTCTTAATTAGAAAATAAAGTGAGGGTACATGTGTTTTTTGTGTTCTCTCTTAATTTGTCCTAAAATTTTTAGAATGTAGTATATTATAAGACAGAGGGAGTATGGCACCACTGCAATTTTAACTGCCGGAGACCAGTTCCTTTGTATGCGCTAGAATCCAATGTATTCCATGACTAAGTAATCTTTCCCAAGCACTATATATTTTTTTTCTGAACCTGTCCAAGCATTTTCATTACCCTCTTTGACATGCGTTTTTTTTCCTTCATGTTTTCTGTGTTGGTACTTCAAATTAACTACTAGGCATTGGACTAGATTGAGAATCTTTGGTCATTCTATTCTTTTCTTGCTTGTAATTGAGTGACTCTTTGCTTTAGTACGTATTTATGTTTGTTTGTGGGCAATTACGAATTGTGGCAGCTAATTTTATGAGGTGAACTCGATCGGCCTTTGATTAGCCTATTTTGTTTTGACGACGATATATCAAAACTTTGGTTACATGTTGCTTAGAATATCTCTGGGAACTATGCGTAGAATCACGAATGAGTTTCGACCTGGGAGCCGTCGATCTCTAATATTTTTCTAAGTGGACCTCAAAAGTAAATAATTAATCTTCCAATCGTAGGATGACCAGTACTGATTTTAATTTAGACACGGATCCCTTTTTATTTCTTGACTAGATAGACGCTAAGAGCATGTTTGGTAGAACTCCAAAATAGTTCACATGTTAAATTCAGGAGGAACTCTGCCAAACAATATATGCAAGAAAAAGATTCTATGCTAATTCTACAAAGTGATTAGGAAATGAAATAGAAGAATAAAAAGCTGAAAAAATAGCTCCTCCTAATGCATTACCCGCGCAGATCATGAATCACTTCTTATGTAAATTTTATCATATCTGAATCATTTCTCTCAGACAACCATTTTCCGCAGAGGATTAAGAGAAAAAAACAGCACTATCAAACATGTCCAATGCTTCACAAATAAAGCTAATAAGTGAGAGGCTGTTGACATATAGACTGATTTTTGCTGCATAACAGTTCTCTCACAAGTTACAACTCAACTAGATGACAACACACATTATATAGAAACACAAAAACATAAAACTAAAGATATTGGAGACTGCAGAGACTAACAGGATTGATTCCTCTGCTACCGGCTTTACGGGACTTTGTCACTGGCAACTGGGTCTGATGAACATTAGACCAATCTGTCAGTGACAAAAACCACCGTGAAGTCGACTCCATAGACGACTCATCACTCGATATATTAGAGAAAAAAGACACAAAAACTGAAAGCTAAAGATGTGCGGAGGATTGATTCCTCCGCTACTGGCTTCGCGGGACTTTAATCACTAACAAGTAGATCTGATGAACATCAAACCCAGCTGCCAGTGACAAAAAAATCACCGAGAAGTTGACTCCATAGACGACACACCACTGAGACTAACATGACCACAGGACTGGATAGCTGTAGCTAGCGCAGATAGCTTTCATTCCATGCATGCGTTCACAAGCGCCACTAGCTACCTGCCGGCCGAGATCGAGGATGAATCCGGCCGGCACGACTCCGCGCTGCTTTCACCGGCGGCCAAGGGTTAAGTTCAGAGGATCCTCATGTAATTTGAGTTTTACCATGTCCTCGTCCCCGGGCTTAACATAGTTCCAGTAAGCACCGGCGTATGTCCGCGGTTCCGGAGGAGGAGGCGCCGGATTAGCACGCAGATCTGGCGAGTTAGCACCTTGGCTGCCCACGACGATGGGCAGGACACGAAGACAAGAAATAGTACACTTCCACACCAGCGACGGCACGCCGCCAGGCTGCTGCTGCAGCATGCCCATGGTGACCTTGAAGTGGTTGTTGCAGGAGCAGACAAGCAGCCGCGCCGCCGTGGCACCCGGGGCCCGGGGGTCGCGATACAGCGGCCACACCGCCGCCGGCGTGAGAAGATTAAGGGTGATGGGTTCGGGGGGCGCCGGGTAGACACGCCCCGGGATAGGATTGAGGGGAGGGAGCTCATGCGCGGCGAAGCAGAATGCGCAGTTGCAGTAGGCGCAGATCACAGGTCGGTCGGCTTGGCGCGGGGGACGGCTGGCGTCCGGCGGCGCCAGGGCCAGGGCGTTGTTGAGCTCCAAGTCGGGGCCTTCCGAACGTATCATCGGGATCCGGCCGTGGGCGCGCAGGTACCTATTGATCACCGCCCCGGCCGCCGCCACCGCGCGGGCGGTACCTTCGAGCAGCTGACTCGTCACCTCGTCGACGGCGGCGACCGGTTGGCGCCCGTCTTCAGGACGAGTCGGGATGACCGGCGCGCCAGCACGGACTGCCTGCAAGACGGAGTTAGTCTGCTTACTCCCCGGCTTCGGCGGCGGCGCGGACGTAGATGAGCCGGAGTCGGAGATGGTGTCGGGGTCGGCGGACGCCGGGATCACCACGCCAGCGGCCGCCGTGTTTCTCCTCATCATCTCTCCCGGCTCACGATCGACATTGGCTATGCTCGAAACGGAAGCAGGCTCCTCTACTTGCCGTGGTGGCTGCGAATGCGAACGGTGGCTGCCGTGGTGTGGTGTGGGGTGTGGGGTGTGGTGTGGTGTGGTGCGGCACGCCTGGTACTTATGCACGCGACGCGTGAGGATGACGGACACTGGAGGATATATAGCGCTGGGTGCAGGCCGCGGGGTGCTTGTTTTCGAAGCTCAAAACGGTGGGCTCTCTCTCCAAGCACCAAATCTGCAAGTAAAGCGAGCGTGGCCGAGGCTGTGTCCAACGGCATGCTCTTCTCCTATGCATGGCGTGAGTTGGAGATTTTTGTCTTCACTCAGTGAAATGAATTGCTAGCTAGAGGCCGCCAGTTTAGTTGACGACAGCGCCAAACACTAATCCAAACGAAAATTTTCAAAATTTTCGTTTTCCCTCCTGATATACGGTGAATAGTTTTGAAAACAAATTGTGCCAAATCAATCAAATACAAAATGGCTGGGCTGACGCCGGCCGGCGGGCATGAAATATTGTTCCGCCTCTCTATTTTCCCCCAAAAAGAGGATGGCAAAGAACTTAGGCCTTGTTTAGTTTCCAAAAAATTCAAAATTTTCCATCACATCGAATCTTACGGCACATGCATGGAGCATTAAATATAGATGAAAATAAAAACTAATTGCACAGTTTGCCTGTAAATCGCGAGATGAATCTTTTGAACTTAGTTAGTCCATGATTAGATAATATTTGTCAAATAAAAACGAAAGTGTTTTGTTGGGACAAACAACTCAAGGGCACCAGCTAGCTTAATGGACAAGTAGAGGTATCCACACTCCACAGTTCCGCACACAAAGCCGCTAAACAAACGACTGATCCAGCCCAACTAGAGCATAATGGCTAAGAGCATGACTAATAGTACAGTCACTGTACATATGTATATTTACCAAGGTTTTAAATAGCGGGCTAAGGTGTTTAGCAGTTTATGTCTAAAACAGCTAGCGGAGCTAAATCGGGCTATAGCGGGATATAGCGGCTAAATCGTACATGAACACAAATAGCGGTACCCTGCCTCAAAAGGCTATAGCGGGCTATAGCGGCAGCTATAGCGGGAGATTTAAAACCATGATATTTACAGCTCACCTATCAGCCCACTCATATAGTAGTTGGCTAATAAGACATACTTCATCATTAATACATATCACACTTCATCCAGTGAGGTCCTTATCTGAGCTTTGAGATACGAAGATAGAGTAGCAATGTTACCGAAGTGCATATAGCTAGTTGTCAATAATATTAGGTAGACAATTTCAAATTTGGTCCAAGGAGCCCTCAACCCCTTGGACCAAATTTCAAATTGTCTACCTAATATTATTGACAACTAGCTATATGCACTTCGGTAACATTGCTACTCTATCTTCGTATCTCAAAGCTCAGATAAGGACCTCACCGGATCAAGACATGAGAACCGCCCCTATCCCACAGCACCATCATGGAGCCACCACCAAAGGCTAAGATGAGAAGCAAATTCAGTCTCTCTTTTCGCTCTCTCGTCTTTCAAGTTGTTATTTTACGTAGAGAAATCTAGAAGTAGATTCACCCCTAATTGGCTGGTAGTCAAATTTTGGTTGTGAAAACTTGGTCAACTCAAGCTTTTGGGTTTCATTTGGTTTGCTTCCAAAATTTTGTAACATCTCATATTTCGTTTGTCAAATCTTTCAAATATTTTTGTCCAACTTTTACTTGCCAAATCTTTAGCATAGTAAATTATGGTAGCCAAAAGCCCAAAACCAAGCATGCTCTTAAGCAAATTCCTACTCAAATTGGCAAAAGGTAGTGATTTCAGTGTCAAGAGCCTGAGTACTCATCGATGTCAAGTTTATTCTATGTTTACGTAGGTTTGGGTATCGGTTTTGTTTCAAGAGGCTGAGGGAAGAAGACAAACACCCTAAGATTGTAGTTTTCCTTATATGGTTAAGGCGGGACATAACTTTATTATGTATGTGTTTTCCAGAGTGTATAATATAATGGTCATAGACAATTGTGTGAAAGTTAAATTATGCAAAAAAAAGTCATTTGGTTATTTTGTTATGTATTCCTGAAATAAAGCCATGGTGTTAGCATGGGCACGTCGTCTTTGTAGTTACTATCTACTCCCATCATTCCAAATTTTAAGTCACTCTGACTTTTTTGGTATATATATTTTGTTATGTATTTAGATACAACATACATAGCAAAATGAATGTACCAAAAAAGTCAAAACTACTTATAATTTGGAACGAATGGAGTACAGGAGTAAAGGTGTTCATGGTAGTTATGGTACTCCTTGTAAAGATATTAATTTTGGTTCGTCAGCCTTTTGTTGATGGTCCCGAGAAGCAAATCAAGCATCCAACTCGATAGTTCAAGGGTTAGAGGTGCTCTGCAACCTGTGATGTACCCGACGATTTGATCACCTATATTTTTTCAACATTTTATATGTGCTTGGTTATAAATTAATAGATCTTGCAACATGTGTAATGTTTAAGGATTGATCAAGGATTCTCGATATAAAGACAATACTCTGGCTTCGGTGTTTCTCTATGTGACTGTGAGGATATTAATTTTAGTTCACCGACCTTGTCGTTAACGGTCCCATAAAGTAAATCAAGCATCCAACTAGATAGATCAAGGGTTAGAGATGCTAAATCTCAGCTGCGATGTACCCGACAATTCAATCACTGATATTTTTTTCATCGTTTCATATGTGTTTCAATGTGGTTTTAAAAAGTTGGATCCTACAACATGTCTAATGTTTTAGGGTTGGTTAGGAATTCTCTGTATAAGGACAATATTCTGGCTTCAATGTTTGACGGGGCTCTATACATCTGGAACATCACCTGCATCGACAAAAGCCACTATGGAAAAAGAAAAATGAAAGGAGTTGATAGGGTATTGTTTCTTCTTTATGTTAGGTTATTTCATAATAATTTGATAATGTACTATACTAGAGTTTTATTATAGTTCTCTGTTCCCTTGGAGGAAAAAATACAATGATCAGGACGAACCAAAGAAGCATTTCAGACATTCGGTCATGTCCTACACTCATATGTGATGAGCCGACATGGCGAAAACTAACAATTGTCCACTTTCTACATGGAAATCAAATAAGTCGAATCAACAAATCACTTTATGCTTGTGATGGTCCCTTATGATTTAGGACGCAGTAGATGTTTTTTATCAAGCAGTAATCAGCCACAAGGTCACTATTCATCTTCTACGGAAATATTGGATTTTTTTGGAACTTGGCTAATTCATTACTCCACTGACAAATCGTCAGCAACGATTACAAAAACATCATCTAGAATGGAGCTAGATATCAGTGCCTCCCCTTCAATGCATCCATAACCTAAATCCACCAAAACATGGGCAGCCCTATTACTAGTTCTACCTAGACACTTACATTCGAACACACTAAAGTTTAACCTTGCCAAGGACTAGATCTCTTCGATCAGACCCCCTTCGGGTCTTGCATCATAACTTAGTTTCATTAGAGCTTGCTGCACTTTATGCGCATCTGTCTCCCAATCCCCATATATTGCTCGCCACTTGAATGCCTTGCAAGCAAGCAATCAGTTCAGCTTGGAATGACCATCTTTCCTCACCCAGTGATCACCACGTAGCCGTCGTGGTCACGGATCAGAAATCCCCAACTCCCGGACATGGATTCCTTCAAGAAAGATGTGTCACAGTTTAGCTTGAGGAAACCTTCTGGCGGCCTGTTCCGCCGAGCTCTCATCACCGGTCGTTGCGGACTCGGTAGCCTCTGTGGCTGACAATCACGGATTGCATTCCTCTTCGTCCATAATGACCACAATGTGATCACCATCAGAGTAATGGCAGTCTCTTTCTCCGCCAAGATGAGAGACACAGCCTCCATGGCCGAGCTTTGCACTGCCAGCTGCTGCCGCATTTCTTCCAATCCCAACAGGCAACAGGTTCCAGACCTGCTTAGCTAACTTGCACTTGAAAAAGAGATGTCCTCCATCTTCGCTATCTCTTTCACAGACTAGGCATTTTGTATCAAGTTCCATGCCACGGCGTGCTAGCTTGCAGCAAGAGGATGGCTCTCATGCGTCATACGCCAAAGGAAGTGCTTCACTTTGCAGGGACATTTGAGATCCCAAATTTTCTTCCAAATCGGCTCAGCTTCTAATCTGCTGCCAGCTTGAGCTTCTCTGCAATTTTGGCTTCTAATAACAACATCCCTACAAACTTTTTGTACGCACTCCGAACAGAACTTGCCATGTTTGTCGAAATGGCATGCAAGAATATTATCTCGCCTTCAATCGCCGGTAGAGCCAATACGAAGCGCTGGTCCTCTTCCCAAAAAAGCTTGACCAGTTCCACATCCCAATCACCCGTTAAAGGGTTAATTAGCCCATTCACATCAGTAACAAGACTATTTCTTCTTGGGGTGATAGGTTTTTTTGGATTGATCTCTCGGTAACTAGGGATCACTCTAGATTTTTAATCCTCTGCCATCACCTACCCTCCAAACTATGCCCTCCTTCATTAGCTCAATGCCCCTAAGAACATTTCTCCACGTATATGACATTGAAGTCTTTGGTTTAGCATCCAGCACAGTTGAAGTCTTATAGTACTGGAATTGAGTAATTTTGACACGACACTGAACATGTTTGGATGAAGACGTGAGAATATTGCCTGTCCCAGGCGTTGGATGTACCTGGGCCTGGGCTACATTCAAACAAGCCTTTAGCAGTTTCACCACAAAAAATCGTTATTCATTTCCTATGGAACCATACAAGTTGTTAATATAAACAGAAAAATATACCAGCTACCACACCATGAAAGCAGTGAATGATTAGGTTTACAATAGCAGTTCTACTTGAAAGTTAGAATGGTCGTGTACTTCATCGATGCTAAATAATGCCAAAATCACCAACAATTATATCTATGTTGGTTTTAGGCTGAGTATATAAATGAACTAGATATCCTGTGACACAATTATGCTACCAACTGAACATTTCTGTGTTCCTGATGTCACAAATAACTCTGCAACAAATTCATACATAGAGTTCTGCTTCTAAAGCCTGCAGTAGTTAAGTTTCAGAGATCAACATATGTTAATTGTCAAATCGTGAGCAAAAGATACAAGTGTGCATCAGCCAGGAAGTAAAATCAGCGGATATGCTAAAGCAAAATGCCAACAGTAGAAACTGGACAAGTAGGACGTAGAATCTGACAAGCTAAAACAAAATGGTGACAGTAGAAACTGAAACAGAAGATGTATGATAACTCAATAACACCCATATCAAACAGAGGAAGAGGATGCCACCAATGGATAACCATACTTTTTAGCAAAATTTTGTATGAACTCGAGTCTGAACCTTGTTGCTTAATCAAGTGACAACATTGAGATTCTTTACTTAGTTCAACACAACAAAACTACATATCTGTGTGTAAAGAAGAGTGAATTTGGATATTACTATGTAACACAATGTTCATCATGCATGATGTAGCACAAAAAATGATGTAGCACAAAAGTTTTCCACATATAATAAGTGTAAATATGGATATATTACAACTTCACCAAAACTTAGTAATAGAGTTGATCAATCATAGAGAGATCATAGCATATGAAGCCTGAAGCTATGACATAACCATGTTAATAGCATAGCCTTACATATGATTTGATGCCACATCTAAATGCATTAGACAAACTAAGGAGACCAATTACTACTTATTAGTTTACCCAAAAAAATGCCAGTTCAATTTCAAAACTTAATAGCATTTACTGATCGGACTACAGTCGGCTGCTTTCTATTTACATTTATAAGTGCTGTAAAAGTAGAAACCGTCACAGCTTTAGCAAAATGTAATAGTCCTCCAGTCATCAAAAGATGGCATTAGGACAGGATAATCAATGCAAATTTGCACTAATTATCCTGTCAAAAGTCATCTTTTGATGGAGTACTACAGGTAGTTTAATTCCAGATATGACATAATGAACTATGTGTTGCACGCAAAGCTAAAACGTAAGCATGCAATGACCTAATATTTACTACCTATGGATGTCATATCAAACAAGAAAATATAGCACAGGAAGTTCACAGTAGCAGACTATAAGCTTATTATAATTACTTCCGTTTCAACTTTCAACTTCAATGACCAGCGTGTGCTGCATCCTGATAACATTGCCTGCTTTCCCATGGCACATATAATGATATAAATCGCGAGTATGTTATGGGTTCTATCACTACTTATCCAAGCATTGTGGTACTTCACTTATTCTATACTCCATGCATGAACTTTGGAGCATGTGCTACTAGTACTAACGAACTGTGCCCCATTCATGAAACTACAGTGCAGTCATGCTAAGTTATCAGGCACAGCTTATCCTTCAGTTTCACATGTGACATTGAGCTGTCGGGAACTTACATGAACTTTCACCACCCTATCTTCCTTTGCACATTAGTATTGCATCCTTTCTAGCCTCTGGTACATAAAATTGCAATGCAAACATTTCCAAGCATCATATAACATGTATAAACACAAAGGATCATATAAATAGCACGAACACAGCACAAACATAGGCAGCCACAACACATGCAAGCTGAACTTTGTGCGGAATGCGGTGCTGATGTTAGAATTCAAAATTTTCAGTTTTATCATTCATGACAGATAGCAAAAAGGGAACAAGCATCATGTTTGACGGAGGGAGGAGCAAGCATAGAAACAACATTGAAGAGCAAAAAAAAAAGTACAATGCAGAATCAAAAGCTAGCCAGGATTCCATCGCCTGAAGCAAGTGCCTATCTCCCAGCATAAGAAACTACAAATAAAGGAATGGAGAACACAAGAAAATCTCTAGAATTCCTCTAATGAAATAGACATACCAGAATGGAAAACAGCAATAACATCTGATCAGTCTATACGAGTATACCGGATGATATGAAATGACGATAATTGGTACCCAACTTTCTTACCAACATGAATCTCAATCGTGTTGCTTAATTAATTAACAAGACTGGTAATCTTACCTGGTTTAGCACAACAACACAACTTTATTTTCAAGATTGTTTAGCATATAACACAATGTGACACATGAATGCCTGAGCAAATGCAGAAACATCATAGGTTTGGCAAAAAGTGAGCAACAGAGTTGTTCATCAGAGAGATGTTAACTATGCATGCATGAATCTAGAAACTGTTAATAACATAATCTTACCTGTGCTTTGACACCACATCCAAGGAAGAACTAGGGAGGTCAATTACTACTCGCTAAAACAGTGTCACTTCAATTTCAAACTTTAACATCTAGCATTTTTGCACATATTACTTGGTCGCTTCTACAATCCGCTGCTTGTATTAACATCTATAAACTGCTGTAAAGGCAGAAATGCTACAACTTTGTAAAAATGTAATAGTCCAGAAATTATAATTCCATATATGCCATTTATGCACTATGCATTATGTATGAAGCTGTTGGCCCTGGCCTTCCCCAAGGTGAGCAGTCCCTGCTCTCCTCCCCTCTCCTTCTCCCCTGTCCCAAGGTAGAAGATGAGATGAACCCCTGCTGCACTCACACACACACACCACTACACGGTTTCAGACCCTGAAACCAGTGAGCACACAGGAGTTGGTGGCAAGAGCTGCCTTTTCTCTATTGCATAAGGGTAGTATATATACACAACTACTTGTACCTTGAAGGTACACTACTTGGATGGCGACTACACCACTCCATACTCTAGGTACATGGCTTAGATCAGCCATACCAGCTCCCTACATGCTGGTGTACTTCTACCAACTATTGTACAAGTGATGGCCTATTGCCATATGTTCTACAGTCCCAAGGAGAGACAACACAAGTGCTGACCAGACTTCTCCTTGACTGAATTTAGGATACAAAGAGAAAGAGAGGAGCAGCAGATTATATCTCACAGAAGCTACTTTATGAATGAAATGACTAAATGTTAAATATGATCATACAATAACCAAATATGTATAGGTCATATCTGACGCAATCAAATATACCACAGGAAGTTCAAAGGGAGAAACTATAATCTTACTATAATAAACTAGATTCCATTTCAAACTTCAATGTTGTGTGTGAAATAACATGACTACTTTGCCCTGGCACATATAATGACACACTCCTAAGAAGCAAGTACATTATAAATTCTCACTTTAGTTATCCGTACATCATCAAACAATTGTTTAAATTCCATACGTTCTACTAACAACCTATGCCCTGTGCAGAATCATAAGGCCCTCAGCTAGTGCTAAACTAGCTTTGGATAGCATGCCCATGCTCAGTATTCTTGCTGGGGCCCCCTGGCCCTGTGCATGAAACTGCAGTAATCAGGCATTACTTGTGCTGTGATTTCACATGTATAACATTGCACTGCTAGCAATTTACATGAAATTTGATCGCTCCATCATCCTCTACACACTAGTGCTACATGCTTTCTAACCTCTGGTGCGTCAACTTGCAAGGAAAAACCTATTTCCAGGCATCAATAAAGGATCACATCAATAACATGTAATGTAATAAATTACTATGTTCGCAAAAGAAAATGTAATAAACTACTAAAACCACCAATTGCATCATCTATGATGCATGGCGAAAGGAACAAAATACAGAAACAGAGTTAAAGACTAAGATAGTAATATTGAGTAAAGATAAGCTACACCCAGGATTTATTCATCTGGAAAACTGTCTACCTGATAGCATGGATGACAATCGACAGTGCAAACAAATTACTGATGCACGGCAAACAAAACTCTAGCCCTCTTAGCACCAGATGGAAAAATGAGATAAGGAAGTTCAAAATAGGGATTTATAACACATAATCATATTATATTAGCATAATAATGATATGAAATGACTAGAGCAACCACTATTTTAATTAAGAAATTGTTGGCAGATATCATAATCAAGTAGTCAGCAGTTTAATAAACATTTAAACACACATATCATCACATCAAACCATCAACGACGTGAACTAAATGGTACCAAAGCCAAAAACGAACGCAACCTTACCTTTTTTTTTTTTTTGCGAAAGACGAACGCAACCTTACTGCTAAACTCACTGAAATTATAGTCCAAACTTTGCACTATCCATGACAGAGACAGGTTTCAAATCACAGAACAGATTCACAGAACCAACAGCATACTATTCAGAAGAGCAGACAGACAGGTCGCTATGTCGCCATCCCCTTCACTCGGCCTTGTCGGCGGCGGCGGCGGCGGCCTCCTCCACCTTCTCCTCCAACTCGGCCACCTTCTCCTCCACCTCGGCCGGGGCCGGCGGCGCGGACGGCTCCGCTGGTGCGGGCGCCTTCTCCTCCTCCGGCTCGGCCGCAGCGGCAGGCGCGGGGTCCTCCTCCTGGTCGGGGTCGCGGGCGGCGTCGGTGGAGCGGGAGACGGCGGCGCGGAGGCGGTCCATGAAGGGCCTGAAGGCGGTCTCCACGGTGACCCATGCGAGCGCGAGCCCTCCAGCGACGATCACCGCCGTCTTCAGGGCGCTACCCTCGCGCTGGCCTGCACCTCCCTTCGCCATGGGTGCTCGGTGACGGATGGGGATGCCTGGACGGGGTGGCGTGATGCGGGTGTGTGATGGGTGTCTCTGGCCGCGGGCGCTCGGGGTTTGGGGGGGTTCTATGCGCGCGTGGGGGGAAACAACGGCGGGGAGGGGGGAAAGCTTTTTGTCCTTGCACTGTAGCGCACGAAAGGGAAGGCCGGAGGAAGAGGACAAGCCGAGGGACGGTGGACGGAAGGGAGACGAGCCGTGACCCACCTGTCCACCTGACCTGGACGGGGTGGAGGCGTGGAGTGGACCGCGGGCTGTGTGGTACGGGGGGCGGCCGCTCCCGGATAGGCTATGGGCTGGATTTTGGAGCGGTGGCTTTCAGGTCGAAACCGTTCTGGGCTGAATTTGGCGAAGGCCGCGAAGAAGATTGGAGGAGAATTGGGTTGGGCGTTCACTCATTGGCCTGGCCGCTGGCTGGCTGGCCCTGGTAAGAAAACGTCGGTGGCCTTTGCCCTTTAATCCTTTATTATACGAGGAAGGAAAAGAGGTTGGCTTTCCTTCCGAATTCCATGGACCGCCGCCGCCGCTCGCCGAATTCACGTCTGTTTCGCGGACACCACCGCGATTGCTTCCATCGGACCGCTGCCGAACCATCCATTTTCTCGTGGTTGCACTGCTCGACTGCAGGTCCATCGGAGTCGTAGTCGTAGGTGACAGAATTGACCGCCTACCTGTTCACATGTGGACGCTTCACCTTCTGTTGTGCTTCCTACTACTCCTGGTACTGGTAGCGGTAGACAGGGACACGAGAGAATAGTAAGGCCTTGTTTAGTTGGCAAAATTTTGGTTTTTTTTTGGCTACTGTAGCACTTTCGTTTTTATTTGACAAACATTGTCTAATCACGGAGTAACTAGGCTCAAAAGATTCATCTCACAAATTTCAGCTAAACTGTGTAATTAGTTTTTATTTTTATCTTTACTTAATGCTCCATGCATGTGACCAAAGATTCGATGTGACGGGAAATCTTGGAAATTTTTGCGAACTAAACAAGGCCTATGTTTTTTTTTTTTGAGGAATGAGAGAATAGTATGTGTCGTTCTAGAAACGAAATTGGAGTGAAATTCGCGTTCGAATCCACCTGTCTCGAACTAATTTGCGTTTTGAGATTAACTATAAACCGTGGACAAATTCACGGGAAAAAACTGCCATATACACCATGATTCCATGAACCGGGGGTACCGGCGGGCGGCGGCAACTCTCGTTTCAGAATATTCTCCTAGCTGCTGCTTACGTTGACGGGCATCTTATGAATTTTTTTTTCGTAAGCTTTTCCAGCTGTTTTTGCGTTGCCTTGACCAACTACTACTTCCAGCAAACGCGTGCACCGACACCGATACATGGCAAGGGCAGCCGCTGAAAAGATCAGATCTGGGCCGAGACTCCAAATGAAGGAGTAGCGCTACTTTTCCAAGAACAGAGGGGCACAATTTGCATTAGTTTTATTTACTGCTGGAGGCAAAAACAGTACAAAATCAACCAAACATTGTACATTTACATCGTCCAAAAGAACCCAAAAGAATATAAAGAACGAGAGCATATAACACTTGTTCACCTCTACATGGGGCACTAGATCTACACAGCACAGGATGGTAAAACCTACATGAAGATCCATTTCATTCATCATCGATTCACCGAGCTACTAGTTTTCACTTATAACGGACGGTACAGCGATATCTTCACCATCGATCTCACGCACCTGGAACCTGAATCTTCTTCTTCTTCTCGTGCCTCTCGCCATCTCCACTTCTGAATCTGGAGGAGATCGGCTGCAAACAGCACCTGCAACCGCGACGGCGCTCCTTAGTGCGCCATGGCGTGGCCGGTGTGGTGGAAGCTCTGCCGCTGCGCGTAGGCGAACGCCGCCGCCGGCTTGCACTGGACGTTGTTGTGCACCGCCGACGCCGACGACGGCAGGGACGACTGCTTGTGCGTGGTAGGGAGCGAGTGCGTGGACATGACGAGCCGCCGGACACCGGAGCGCATCTTGTAGAGGATGTGGCCCCAGCTGCCCCTGCTCTGGCGGCCCAGCGCGGCGACCTCCTCCTCGTTCATCTCGAGGTCGCCCGCGAACCCGGGCTTCTTGGACAGGAGCCAGCCGACGCCCCACTGCCACCACTGCCTCAGGGAGCCGCCCCCCGCGGCGAACGCGGCGCCGAGGGAGGGCGCCGACTTGGAGCGCCGGAACGCCCACTCGGCCGACGCGGAGGAGATGGGCTGGATCTTGCCCGAGAAGGAGGACAGCCGCTTCCTCAGGCCCATGAGGTGGCTCTCCTCCTTGCCACCACCGCCGCCCTGGAAGGTGGGCAGCTCGTCCTTGAGCGGCCTGGTCGGCAGGAACCTCGCCTTCTGGATGTTCTCCAGGATGGTGGCCATGGCCGGACCGGACGACTAGAGAGTCTAGGAGAGGCAAAGCAAAGAGGGAAGAGGATGGACGGAGAAGGTCTCGAGCCTTCAAGAGGGCAATGGCCTTCTCCTCCTGCTCTCTCACCCCTCCCAGATCTCTCCCTTCCTTCTGCTTTTGGTGTGGACAGAGGATGGAGGAGGAGGAGGTATGTGTATGTCAGTATGTGATGGCGCGGTGTGGCAGCCACAACAGCTTGCCTCCGCCACGACAGGCTGGCTTTATTCATGCATGAGGGGGACACGAACGAGGTGTGCAGTTGAAAGTTCCTCTAGTAGCTTTTGTGAATGAACAGAAGAACATGCTATTGCTATAGCGCGAGGCGACGTGAACGAATTACCAAACTCTTTTTTTTTTTGGGACGTCCTCCTCGAAGCCAGGCAGCTCAGATACACTGGAGCCGTGTTGGCAAAAATGATGGGTGGCGGCAGCTGCTGGTGCGGTGCAGGCCAGGATACGGCCACCTGGCAGCCGCTTTGACGTCCACCAAGTGGTGTGCTGTCCGCCTGACCGGCCCCTGTGTGACTCGGTTCAGCAGCTCATGCCACCAACTCATGTGAACAGCGGCCGTCTGATTATTGTCGTAACAAACATGTTCATTGCCTCATCGGGCTAACAACATGAACTTTAAATTCCTTATTAAAAAACATGAATTTCAAACTGTTTGCGTCCGTCGATGAAATTGAATGCAGTTATTTTGTTATTTAGCGCACTCACAATGCAAGACTCTATTAGAGAGTCCAAGACAATTAACTACATATTATTTATGGTATTTTGCTGATGTGGCAGCATATTTATTGAAGAAAGATGTAGAAAAAATAAGACTCCAAGTCTTATTTAGACTCTAAGTCCACATTGTTCGATGTAATAAATAACTTTAGACTCTATGATAGAGTCTGCATTGTGAGTGCCCTTAGAGTCCAATCATCTTAGGGGTGTTTAGTTCTCCTTCTTTTCAAAAAAAAAAAGTCTATCATTTTGGAACTAAACATCATGCAATTTTTTTTAGCAAAAAGGTGATTATTCTTTATTTTGAATTTTTGGCCTCAAAAGCAACAAAACAAAACAAAACAAAACCTCAAGAGGCCCTCATGAAGACAATAAATTCTACATTTTGAATGAAACTAAACATAACCTTGAAAAATTTAGCATTTTGTATTTCATCATTCCAAAGTAGTTGACATTTTGTATTTTGCATTCTGCATGTTACGGGGAACTAAACACCCCCTTAAGTTTGACTTAGTTTATAAAAAACAATATCAACATTTAACACTCTAAATAATCATATTATAAACATATATTCCACGCTAATGATACTTATTTACATTGATAAATATTAATATATGTTTAATATAAATTTACTCAAATGTAAAGATAGTATGTAATGGTTTAGAATTGTACTTTTTTTTTACGGAGAGAGTACCTTTTTTTTACGGAGAGAGTATCTTACTTTGTATAGGATGCGGTGTTTGCAGTTACGGGAAAAGGTATAAACCGAAGCTTCTGATGATTCATTCATGGACCGAAGGAGGGAATGTGACAGAGCTGTTTATTTGATTAGCGTTTAAATTTAAACTTAAAAAAACTGGGTAGCTGCGGCCGCACCAAAGGGATCCACATGAGAACATGGGGGAGGCGGGAGTGGAGGAGGCGAGAAGCCAATCATCCACCGTCCAAATGGCAGCCGTGTGCCCATCAACCTTGTCTGTCCGACTGTCCCCGCCTGCTACCGAAACATTTTGTCATGTTTCGGCTGCTCATCATAGGCTTTAAGGTAGAGCTTTTCATCAATGATTCTCCCCAGCAAATGCACGCCAATCTACCTTCACAAAACACCACTCGGAGTTGCATGCTCTGAACATAAACTTTATACTACACGGTTGAAAACACTTGACATCTGCTACTGTACCATCACTTTTACGGTGGTGATTTCCTATGGGAGTTGTTGGCCGAGACCGAGAGAGTGCAGTCAGGAGGGAGGATTGAGGAAGAAGCGCACAGCCGCTGCCGAGCCTGCAGTTCGTGCGGCTCATGTACATGGCTGCAGTTCACAAGTCCAACTCCGACCCTGACATTGACACAGCACTCGGCGCTCACCTTCTCTCCTCTCTTCCTTTTCGGTTGCTTCCGCTCGCCGACACTAACTTTTATTGAATGCACGGCAATGGTAGGTTGGGGGGGTTGGTGGAAGAATCAGCCGAGTGGTGGAGGCGTGGAGCTCGATCACATTGTTTCCGTGGCAGTATTTTAGGCCTGGTTTAGTTTGCAAAATTTTTGGGTTTTGGCTACTGTAGCATTTTCGTTTTTATTTGACAAACATTGTCCAATCACGGAGTAACTAGGCTCAAAAGATTCATCTCACAAATTACAGATAAACTGTGTAATTAGTTTTTATTTTCATCTATATTTAATACTCCATGCATGCGACCAAAGATTCGATGTGATAGGGAATCTTGAAAATTTTTGCAAGCCTAGGCCCCGGTTTCGGTTGCTCCGTCGTCAGTCTGTAACATGCCTGTTCCAGGACTTCCGGTTCAGACCTCAGAGGGCGGTGGGCCGGTGGTGTGGTGGCATATATATACATATACTCCTAGCAATGTAGAGTAGTTCTCCGCAGGCACAAGAAAAAAAAAACTCGTGCAGATGTACGAGCAGGCGAGGAAAACGAGCTGTATTTTTTTTTAGCTTCGACATATTGATATCATATGGTTCAGACTCACAGCATATACGGCATTAGATGTGCGACAGCCACCAAATTTCTGCTGGAACAGCAGTTGCATTTGGATTGGATCTAACAATGACTAGTTACATTACAGCTCATCTAAGGAAGTGACCGATCACACAATGGAGAGCTGAATCTCATGTAAAACATCGATCACACAAGTGGCCGGCTCTGCGCCACGGCTCAATCCGATCAGTCGATCACGGTACACGAGTATATCAGGGTGGGCAACTTTTATGCATACAGAAGTGAAAAGATCATCTAGGAAACGCATCCTCTATAAAAGCAAGCATGAAGCTTGGAATCACTGTTATAGGATCCCCAATGTACATGTGAATTGTACACAAATTCACCCTCTGGCTCTCTTGAGAAGATACCGGAGAGAGAAGAACCCTAGAGCGAAGGTTTGCCAAAACCATCCAGTAGCATTCCTTGGATCAACCTTTTTCGCCAAGAACCAGGCATACACGGCTTCACCAAAATGCAGTGCAATTGCTATCACCAAGACCAGCCGGATCACAAGCATCGAGCGAAAAACAAACAGATGGATGTCAAGCACCCATTTCAATGGGCCGACTGGCGGAAGACAAGCGGCAGAAAACACAGCCAGCATTCCAATTGTTACAGCCAACCAAGTAAATATGGTCGGGCCATCTAGTTCCCTTCTCTTACGCTCCTGCCAGTATGAGATCGTTGCAGCTAAGCCTTCGTGAGGCCTCACCATAGGTACATAGCCGAGTTCCTCTCTAGCTTTCAAGAACGAAAAGTAGTGTGTAACACCAACCTGTCACAATTAGCAAGCAACATCAGATGTATTATTTACAGATCCTTGGATATTGGCATTCGTACCTTTACTTTTGTCCAACATCAAACAAAAATATTATTTGCAAGTCTGCTGGTCTAGTCAAGAGTAGTTCAGTAGAGAGATTCCTTGAAAAGAACTGTTTTTTTTTATATATAAAAAAACTAGCAATGAAATTGACATGACTGGTCCACTTGTATCTGAGCATTATATTCATATTTCAAAACTATACTGGGGTAGGTAAAGTGGCAGCACAAAACAAAACATCAAAATTGCATATGACAGAGGCCGACCTTATACACTTCAGCAGGAAGAATTAAAGGCTCAGGCATCCATTTACTATCAAGCCATGGGTAGAACAATGTAGATATGAATAAAAACATTCTTGAAATGGCAAGGGCAACAGAGGTGTCCAGCCTCACTTGAGGAACGGAATAACCCAAACTTTGAAATAGGGGCTTGATGATAAATTCAAAAGTATTGCATGGTGATCCTGCAAAACAGTTATATAGCTCAATAAGGCAATGAAATGTATAACTGCATATAGAATCAGCATGTTCTATATCACAGACATTTCAAGACACCAAATTCTCAGGGGACACTTCTCTTATAAGGAAGAAAGAGTCTAAATTCTAGGTTTGTTCAAAGGTTTCAGTTTTTCTGGAAAACACAGGAGAGCTGCGCATCATTATATTAAGAAGAAAGAAAGGGGCTAGAGCCCTACAACGCACACCACACACAATCCTGGGTGTAAACATAAGTCATGGAACACTGTGTGCTTGTATTGCAAATAATTTTGTTATTCAAGCAATGGAATCCTGGAACACCTAATTACGGAAATAATCAATTCTGTATAATATATCCAAAGTGTTGAACTTCAAACTTTCGAAGTTCACAACAAGAAGGAAAGTAGCTAATAATAACTTCTTTTCCTCGAACGCGCAGGAGGAGCTGTGTATCCTTATATTAAGAAGAAAAGGGATAAAAGGGCCCAAAAAACAAGGAATCACACAAACACTCACCCTGCAAATACACCCACACCCAGAATCAGTCTGTGAGAATCAGAGTTGCACCTTTGTTACAAGATAAGTGACCAAAAACTACCTCCAACAAACTATATAATCAGCTTTCCAGCCCGGAAAACGATTAGGCAAATAGCTATCAAGTAGATGATGGGCTGTACATCTGATCTATGTAGTACATAAGTTAAAACTATATTGCTAGCAATGGGATTATTGTCAAAATCAAAACAATAAACCACAGATGTCTTCTCTACCTAGCTAGGTTTGCATTTTTTTCAAATTCAAGTAAAAAACAAATTAGCAGTACCACTATGGACAGAAAAAATAAGACAAAGATGGAACCTGCATGCGTATAATTTAGTAATGACATCACAGAAGCTAAACAGTAACAGAAATTACCATCGCAAATGAAATACGCCTGACCAGCTGCTACAGGGGTTCCCTTCCTGTCAGGAATGTCATCTAAAAGTCCCATGCTTGCCAATATCAGAGCAAGAACTAGATTATCTATATACAGCCAATCTGTCTTGACATCTGGGCCCCCAATCTTGAAGAATGCTAATCCCAACTTTGCAAGGGACAGGATTCTTGGAAGATGACGCTCTTCACCTGGTCCATATATAGCAGCAGGGCGAATTGCACATGTATAAAGACGAGTACTTTTATCACTCCTGTAAGATTTCACCCAATCAATAAGACAGGCTGCATATACTTTCAAATGCCACTATTGACTCACAAGCTGAAATGAAATTATTATTGTTGTTTAAGAAGGAGCAATTACACATGACAACACTAAGGTTTTCAGAAGACAATATCATAATCTAAGAAAGTGTACAAAGTGTAGCATTAGCCTAAGCAATTTCTTTCTAACTGTCCTTTTGAACGACAGCATGGTCCACAAAAAACTTAAGCGTATTTCCCATATTTTTCAATGTACTGGAGCCTAGAAAAAGAGAAGGGTAAACTTACTTAGCTGGCCGCCCATTACTCTTCAGTACCAACTGTTCAGCAACTGATTTGCTGCGCCCATAAGCATCAACATGGTCCTCAATTGGAAAATAAGGCAAGGCCTCATTTCCGTTGACAATCGGCTTTCCTCCAAATACCACATTGTAAGTGCTTACATACACAAGCCTCCTGACACCTTGCTCATGGCAAGCGTCCAGTACATTGCAGGTCCCATTTATATTGACCTCATCGGATCTCCCAGTCTGCACCATTTCCTTCCCTGACATGCCATAAGAAGCAAGGTGGAAAACACAGTCCACTCCACGGAAAGCCCTCCCCACATCATCCTTATTTCTAATGTCCCCTGCGAAACAAGGCCTTAAGAAACTGATGATTCATTCCACAAGCCACATATTGGTATTTGGTAACCAGTAGCATTGACCACAAAGAAACAGAAGCTAACAGGGTGATTGCAGGCAAAACATGTACAGAAAAAACTATGCAAGATCCACCAACAACCTACGTAGATACACACAGATCAAGCAAGTAGTACTGGCACAGTAATGTCCTCCGCGTGGACACACTAATTTGCATCTTGATCCAGAAGCCGAACTACAGCATACTGAGTAAGGACTATAACAGCATCTATTCTAACTTCCAAGAGCAGTCCAATTCTGCAACTCACAACGCAGTAAATCACATGAAGTAAGCTATCTACCATGTAGGCTGTAGTGTTGTTGTTTTAGTACTAACATCCGCAGAGCACACCCACAGCGACAGCAAAGTAAAACCGTGGTGATTGGTGATCCAGCGATCTGAACTGAAGATGGTAAGCGGGAGGGACTGACCTTGGATGGTGCGGACGCCGGCGTCGAGGAGCTGCTGGGACCAGGAGGAGGAGGCGCGAAGGTCGAGGGACCGGACCTCGCGGGCGCCGCGGCGGAGCAGCTCGAGGCAGAGTGCGGCTCCGACGAAGCCCTGCCCGCCCGTCACGGCGAACCGGACGCCCTCAATCCCCTCGTTCGCGCTCAGATGCATCTTCTCGGCGGGGTACAGATCGCCGGCGACGGAGTCTGAAGTCTGAACTGTGAAGCTGTGAAGTGGACGACTAGCGCCTGTTTAGCTAAATTTTAGTAGATTAATTTTAGCTGTGGTATATCTAAATAGTCCATAGCTAAATCTAGATAAATTTTAGCTGGAGGCAAAATATATATAATCTTATTAATTATTTTAATGTAGCTAAAAGACTTCAGGCTTGTTTGGCACAAGTTAACTTCATTAGTAAAACTGTTTTTTAGAAAATAACTTTATGAGCAACTTTCTAGATGAAGCTGAACTGTTTTGAAAAAAAGTTTGGTAAAATAGCTTCACCAACTACTTCATGCATAGTTGAGAGAGAGAAATGAAGAAGAAAGCTGCAATAAGCTACTTTTTTCAGCTTTATTCCAACTCATGTCTTTGTGAGAGGAGAAGAAAAACAGCTTCACTCATGAAACTGTTTTGGAAATAAGTGTTTGACAAAAAAAAAACAGCTTAAAACTGTTGTGAGCTGTACCAAACAGGTTCTTCAATGATAAACTACTTCTAGCTAAAGTTTAGCTAAAGGATCCACACCCCCGGCTAAAATTTAGCTATCTAAATAATAGAATTAATGAGGGGTAACATTATCAAGGTTTTCAATTAACTAGAGAATCCAAACACCTGAGTTAGTTAATTTTTAGTTGGCTAAATTTTAGCTTTAGTAATTAGCTAGTTAAATTTTAGTTAAGCAGGATCCAACGAAGCCATGTGAATTCCCTCGGCAATTACCTCAGCGAATTTGCTTTTACATCGTCATCATCAGAATGTCACGTACCTCAAAAAAAAATCAGAAAATCGACTTCTGTGTCTGGGCTAGATGCCTGTAGATTGCTTAACCCGTTAAGACTCGCTACTCAAAAAAAAGATTAAATGTGAAAAAATAGGTCCCACCGAGATTTGAACTCGGGTTACTGGATTCAGAGTCCAATGTCCTGACCACTAGACCATGGGACCTTTGTTGTTCAATCTGAACAAACATTATACTTTTGAGAATGGACTTCATCTGCGAATTATTGACAATTAACATTTGCTGGTGAGATTGGGAGCGAACGTTGAAGGAGGATGGGCACGGCTAAGTACAGTCAACAATGGTATGAAGTTTGAACCATATATTTCTCCGTTGTTCCGATTAATTGTCCATACATGATACTTTGATTACCGCTTGGCCGCGCAATTGTTTACCGCTTTTCAAGACAGTTGTGTGTAGTAAGGCCTTGTTTAGTTTCCACCAAAAATCAAAAACTTTTCAAGATTCTCCGTCACATTGAATCTTACGGCACATGCATGTAACATTAAATATATATGAAAACAAAAACTAATTGCACAATTTGCCTGTAAATCGTGAGACAAATCTTTTAAATCTAGTTACTCTATGATTGAACAATGTTAACAAAGTGCTACAGTAGTGAAATCCAAAAAAGTTTCGCAACTAAACAAGGCCTAAATATATCACAAAATAATTCTCCTGATTGTACTGGAGTGGTGGATGCGACATGGATTTTGTGAAATCAAGTAGCTAGGGGATCTTGACATCAACGATAAAAAAAGGTATATTGCCATGTAGATTATCTTACTAGATAAATAGATTCCTTCCAAAACTACGTTTGAACAAATTGTGAAATTCGTTACAAAATTATTAATTTATTAGGCACCCCAGAGTGTTGCATTTTTCACTGGGTAGGAAGCCATGGTATAGATGCCACAAACACCCTCCGGCTTCCCGGTGCCCATCTTTATCCTGACGTAGCCTTGTTCTCCCCAGTTCTTGCCCCACGAGTTCTTCATGGTGATGTAGTTCTGGCCGTACGACGAGCCATACCCGACGGCCGTCAGTGCATGATCAAGCTCGTCGCTGCAGCTCCCGTCGAACACCCCCTGCAGCCAGCCAGACGAGGTGCACATGTTACTAATCTTCTGTGAGACTGTGACAGCTAGTGACGCCATCTGAAACCACACAGGCAGTCAATTTTGCTTACCCCTTTGTAGAACTGGAAATCCCTGCTCCCTGCAGCGATGCCGACACTGACAGGCTGATGAGCCAACGCTTTCAGCAGGCTTATCTCGCTGTTCTCCGGGACATCCTCGTATCCAGTTATAGTGACGACGTTGGCATAAGGCTAAACACGCCAGAGCAAAGAATTATAACCCTTGTTAGAACTGCCTGCAATCCAGCCTACATACGAGGAGGATTTGCGTGTCTTGTGCGAACCTGTTTTTCTTTGCAGTAGCCTTCTTCCATGAGGTACGGGTAGTCGTCCTCGGCGTGGATCCCCTGGCTCCCCATTATGTAAGCGAACGCGAAGTCCATGAGACCCCCTTCGCAGCCATGATCTAACATGGTATCGCAGTCCATCAGCTCCTGCTCCGAGAGTGATACCAGCTTGCCCGTCACAATCTGGTTGATCCCTTCAACTGCTGCCACTGACGAGAAGGCCCAGCAGCTCCCTGCAAGCAAATTTTTTTCTCACCTTGTTAGCACAGTAGTACAGTATATTCTTGTGGAATCGGTACTAACAGTATGCTGAAAAGGATGGTGTGCGTATATTGTTCAGAGATGGAACTCACCGCATTTTCCTTGGTTCTTGACCGGCGTCACGGCTCCCTTGTACCTCCAGTCGACTGACCATGGCAGGTTGGCTGCGGCGGCGTACCTGAACGTTGTTGGGGTACGTGTTTGTGCACCCATTCTTGACAATCCTTGCTTCAATCCCAGATGATTGGCCTTGAACTCTTCGTGAGTGATGTCGGCGAACTGGTTCAGGCCCAGCCAGTAGCTCCCGTTCTTCCTGTTTGTTTCTGCAATGTGCATCAGGTTCTGCTTGAATATCCCATACCTCTTCAGCTTCTCCTTCGGGCTGACGTAGATCTTTCTGTGCTTCACCGACCAGGATTTGAAGAGGTTAACAAGCCTGTTGGGCAATGCAAGATCTTCCTGGGAGTATCCAACAACAGAGGGGTCTCGGTGGTGACTGGCAGAACAGGCTGCAAATGCTAGGAACAGGACGAGCACCGGGAGCTTGGGTTCCATGGCGAATGTCTGCTGCTGTTTCTTGTCATGGCATGTCCAGGATCGATGAACACATTTATACTGCAAATATCTATGTTTCTTGCAAGCAATTCACTGCACCAGATATGGCTCTTCTGGGTGAAGCTTCTGAAGGGCAGTGCCTTGCTTTAGCAGGAAGCTGTCGTTGCGCCCTTGCAGGTATGCCTCTGTTCCACAAGTTTCGTAGTAGAAATGCTTTTCAGTGCTTCTCCAAAGCCACAGATGACGTTTAAATCTTGGTTTTGGTAGCATGATGCGTTATAGTAAGGGTATCTTATACTTGCAGCTCTGCACACCTGTTAGAGATAACGTGCTCGACCATGCGAAGCAGCTGCACGATGGCCTTTATAGAAGGATAGCTAAGTATCTTTTGCTCGTCTGCTCAAGTCATCACCAAACAGAAGAACCCCACACTATTTTATTCTCAACCAACTACTTGCACTATCAATTTCGAGTTTGGTGACGAGATGCTAGATGTGCCAACTGACAAGCTCACATTCCTAGAAGCTTATACTCCGAACCAAGGACCAAAAAATGACTACTTTGATACTAAACTCTATTATCCGGCAGGATCATCATTTAAAAAAACACTTTGATACTAAAATCTACTATCCCACAAAAATCAGCCTGAAGAATAGCTTGTTTTACAACAGCTCAGATAAGTAAGAGAGGCAAGAGCAGGGTCAAATTGCAATGATGCTGCATGCTCTTGCATTCTTGCTCTTCATACGCAGGCTATCAACACAAACCAATCGCCTCGATGCATCCATAGAACAGTATAATTCAAGGCAGCCAATTGGGTTGAAGCTCAGTTACATTGCACTATTTAGTTGTTCACAACAAAGCTCAGTATCCGAAGTCGCTAAACGGTACAACAGGTCAGGAAAGAAGCACTCATCTCGCGAACTTCAAACAGAAGTGAATATTGACAAATACACAGATGTCAACAACTGAGTATCCAATGCCTGATTTTATTATCAATTCACAGTGCTGTTTACGGAACCCTCAGGTACTTAACTTACTCCACATTATTTGCTTTTCCAGGAACTGGAAACAAACTCTTACATTTAGAAAAAGCAGCAGCAGCTCATCTCATAGTACAAGTTCAATCTGATTGTGATGGGCATCAGCCCATATCTACCTGTGTACGCTCAGATCTGAAGAGCATCAGCAATTGAGCCAGCAAGGCTCAGAACCTCAAATGGAGGTCTTTGGCCAATAGCTTTTACTGTGTGTGGGCATGAGTCCGTGATCCAGAAGTAAGCAAACTGGTCGCCTGGCCCAACTGCGATCAACACATAATAAGCAATAAGCAACTAGAAGGAAAAGTGGGAATTGCTAAGTTGGATGAACTGCTAATTACCAGAATTAGACGCCATGAAACGTTCATATGACCGCTTAGGGAACACAGCATGAGTCACATAAGCACTAACTTTTGCAGCGCCTTGCGAAGCTAGAACTTTCTGCAAAAGAAGAAAGATTTATATATATATATATATATATATAAAGTGATAGGTAATGTAAGCAGAATATGTGTCCAACCATGAGTCATAACACTCAACATTTGTCAACTGACGGTATGATAGATTACAGACAGTAAACCAGGTCTACCAACAAAGTGAGAGTTGAGGACTGAAAAATTGGGCACAGATTTGACAACAGAAGGCACTAGTGTTGCTTTTAGCTTTTAACAGGACTCTTTGTTTATATACTGGCAACTGTCCAATATGTGCACTAAGGATATGAACCCCCCCCCCCCCACACACACACACACACCCCAAAAAAAAACACCCGCAAATAGCCTCTGCCATATTGAATATGTGACACAGAATTTCTTTCTAAACTGAGTAAATGGTAATAACTAGGTATTTAAGCATTGTCATCTACTATCATGAAGAAGCAATAGGATAACACATCCATCATACCTGGCATTCTCGAAGAGTTCCCCCAGATTGCACTAAATCATCAACAATAACAACATGACGGCCTTCAGGATTTCCTTCCTTTATACGGACTATTCTCTTGTCACCTTCACGAACCTTGTTACAGACTATCTGTATACAATCAAACAGACCAACGTGAAATCCATGGCAAGAGAACACTTAAACTGGGGGATTCAGGACAACACAAGGACTGGGGGATTCAGGACAACACAAGGTATGCAAAACAAAAGATAGACATATCCAAGCAAGAAAAGGGAACCGCTGACCATTGGAAAGTGCTGCAACAGCTTGTGGAACCGCTTCCACGCTCCATCATCTGGAAAGGCAATGGTGATCTGCACGCAACATGCCATCGGTCAGGGCTACAGTAGGAATCTATCCAAAAAAAAAAAAGTTTGTTTCGCACAATAATGTATGCCACTACGAACATTTTTTGCGTCCGGCAGCTGGCGGAGGCGCTGCAGCAGGAGCGGGATCCCTGTCTCGAAGCATGGCAGGACGTCGTCCCCGAAGTAGAACCTCTCCTGGAGCGCGTGGATGTCGTAGATGACGACACTTGTCGGCCCGCCGCGCGACTTGGGGATCATCGAGAGGATGCGCGCGAGGGTGAACGCGGTGGCGACATCGCCCTCCTCCTCAACGCGCTCGAAGGAGCCCGTGGGGAAGAAGGGCAGCACGAGCGTGAATGAGGAGATGAAGAGCTTGGGCAGCGCGAAGATGACGGAGATCTGCTCGAATATGACCGCCGGCGAGCTGAATGAGGCCAGGAACGCCACGTGCTGCCCCCGGATGTCGTGGGCCTTGTTGATGAACAGGTTCGGGAAGCCGTCGTCGAAGCTCCTGGTGGTGCGGCGTCACAGAACTCGACGGATCAGGTTGCTCCACGAAATCGGTGAGGCGAGAAGAGAAAGAGGACAGGAAGGGGGGAGGGTGGCGTACCGCCAGTTGATGGACTGGAGCTCGATGGCGTCGGAGCTGGCGGCGACCTTGAGGGCGAGCTCCTCACATTCGGAGCAGTAGAAGAGGTGTATGTGCTTCTCGTGCTTCTTCGTCTTCTGCTTCGCGGCGGCGGCGGCGGCGGCGACGACCTCCATCGGTGGGTTTCGGAGGCGGCGGGGACAGGGGAACCAAAAAGAACGGCGCGGGGAGGGGTGGACTCTGCTTTGACGGAACAGTTGATGCCGGCTTTTATCGAGACGCGCTGCCGCTGCGAATATTTCTCCTTGATTTTTGGCTTTTGGGAGCCTAAACCCTAGACCCCAGCCGCGACGCGCTAGAGAAACAAAAAGAGGCCCGCGATGTGAAAATACGGCGAGGCGAACAAAGTGGGGGAAAAGATTGTGCGAATGTTCCCGGTTTTTTATAGACGGACGCGAAGGGCCGAAGGCACGGGCAATAATGCCGTATGCGACGCCGAGACGGATCGGCATGGAGCGCGCCGCCGCCTGAACGCGACGGCTACTTGCTCGAGGAGCCAAGTACGCTTTTCTCCTGCATGGCCATCATGAAGCACGCAGCCACCTCAAATACGCCATTACTCATAAAGTGACTTTTCCTGTATATACGCCAAAACATCATTGCTAAAGTGACTTTTTTTTTCTTGTATAGATATAGATAGAATGGTGTTTCCAGTGAGAAACATCATGACCCATGAGCATAAAGTGACTTTTTTTTCCTGTATAGAGTGGCGTTTCCAGTGAAAGAAAAACGATATGCAAGATAGTAGGGTCAACCTAGTTATCAGCAGAGTTCACACTTCAGAGAAACAAGAGAACCATGACAAATTGACGATTTGGCAAGCATCGAAGAGTAAAAACTGAGACATGGAGCTGGTTTATTCCCCACTTGACTGGTGGGACGGTGATTTACAATCTGCCTATCCTCATGTGTATGTTGTACCCTTGGGCCAAAAACAATGAAGTAATCATAAGTTACAGATATGTGGTTAATCCAGAAGCACTACAAAATCGAAACCTCGAAAAACAATGCCAAAACTTTTGCACAGCGACAATCCCTTTTCGCCGACAGGAATCTGATTCAAGTTTCTTGAACATCAACATGAAGGTCAAACTGATGGTATTTCCAGTAGCAGACCTTACCTCGCATGCACCCCGGCCGAGCTAAGTGTCAGGACTCAGGAGTGGGTTGACTTCAGGTTGCTCAGGTCTCAACTCACGATCTCATCGGATGTTGAATGGTTAGTTTCCAAGTTGAATTTAGGCTCACTGGGATACACAAAGACAGTCGCTGCTGAGGCTGAAGGAGTCAATGCAGCAGAATACCGCACCGAAGTCACTGTGATCTTTGGCAACTGCTGAGAGCCGGAACCAAGCGGTACAAGCTTATGCCTAACAGTGTGCTCTGATTTAGGCAGAATGAAAGCAGCATGATTGTGAGCACCAGAAAAAACGAAATTCTGGGAATCAACAAGGGAGTACTTGATTTCCTGAAGCAAAGACGTTGAATTGTGAATCTTCACATAGATAGTGAAAGGGATTCCAAGGATTGCATAGGGAGGACACTCCATGCCCACAACAAGCGGCGACTCCTCAATGCTGACCTCAGGTAATTGTTCTTTCATAATAATAACCCTATCTTGATCCTCACCAAGACTTGATTCTCTTGACCAATTCAGGCAAATTTCACCTAAATTGAAGTTTGTACTGATAGCCCGCGGATTGACCGAAAATATTCCTTTGTATTCCTCACTAGGAGCAACAACTGCATGACCACTGGAAATTCCACTGATCTGTTGCACTGAACAGAGCTGCTCTCCATCACCATCAGGTTGAATGGTCATTGAATGCAAACACAAAGGCACATCAGTGCAGTTTCTAGCAGTCACAATAAGCATGTTAGACTCGTTCATAGCAAGAGAACATTTTTTATCATCACTTCCTAAGGATCTGATCCCTGATAGCAACAATGGTTCTCGCCTAAATGGTCTCAAAAACTGGTGACTAATTAATAAGGGGATCTGCCCTTCAATTTGCAAGCTTCTATGGACGTTAAGCCGGTGCAATGCTTCTTCTTCACTTGAGCCCAGGGAGTAACCAAGTGAAACATAAAGCATGACTGATTTTGCTCGATGCCATTTGATTTCTAATTTGCATGACCAGGAATCACCGACACTCAACGTTGGAACAGATATAACCCCAAATGAATACTGGATCTTTCTTATGCTATCAGCTTCTTCCTTTGACTCTTTATCCTCGGACGCAGTTGAGACACCAAGAAGTTCAACATGATGACTTTCAGAATCTTCTGCTTCCCTTGGACTCAACAACAGACCACCACCTCTGGCATCAACGAGGTTAATTTTCAGCTCACCAGAATGGACTGCATGCCCTTTTGACTCTATGGTCACTGGTACAGTAAATAACTCTCCAACTAAAGCAGGGCCAGCAGAATTTAAGACAAGGTCAACTTGAGCATCTGGCTCTTCAACTTGAATAAGCTTCTGTCCAGAAAAGGCAAGAGCAGTGTCCTTTGTGGGCAGTGTCTCCACTTGGTTCTCAAATTTCCATAATGGGAAGTCTTCCATGGACGCAGGACTTTCAGCATGGCAGCAAATCACAAGGTGTTTGTTTATTGTCGCCTTCACAGACAAACATTCTAGCTTTCCACTCTGTCCTGCAGAACGTACTTATAATGTTATCTACTCTGGAATTAGTGGTAGGAAAACTATCACCAAACACATATCAAGGAAAATGTTGTCTCAAATGCTCGAGTACCAAGTAACAAATAGGCAAAGCCCTATAAAACTAAGCAAACTAAAAAAGATAAAGGGAGCTATAACTGTGGTTTCACCTTTGAAGATGGAACATCACATGACAATTCTTTATATGCCACCTATTACTCAAAATGGATATACCCATTTTTACCACAGCTAGATAACTAGCCAACATATCGCATGGCTGGTTCCTTAATAGCTTATCAGTTTGATTCTGTTTCCTAAAATAATTACTATTATTATTATGCAATTAATGTTAACCATTTGCTTTTTTTTAACCAAAAATGTAAAGCATTTGTGTTTTTCTTTTACTAAAAATAAAAATTATAAGCATTTGTTTTCACCGCATTTGTTGTCTTTGTCCTCAGTATATGCATACATCATATTGCATGTTCAAGTACTCCAAATATTAGCTCAGTTCTGCATGAAATCTATGATAAGGTACAGCTTCTAATTAACGCAGATGCTACAAAGTTGGGAGGCCCCCTGCATGTATCCCTGGTCATTTCTCTCTTGTTTAAGTGGCGAGCGCTTTTTGCTGAGTGCCCGTGTGGTGTGTCTGTGTGTGTTATAGGCTTTGAGCTTTGCCCCTTGGGAGATTATAAGAGACCAGTTCTTTCTTTCCTATCTCTAATACAAAGTTGTGCAGCTCTCCTGCATGTTTGATAAAAATATAGATGATACACCTTTTTATCATACATGTCACAGGATACATCAATAACATCATATCATTATGTATTTATCATGAATCCATAATATGCCGCGGGTAGCATGCTATTTTATTTTAAGAAAAATCTCTCATTTGAGGATAACCTAAGGATTAGATCTTTCTCTTCAGTTGACATTACGTTGCTTTATCCTTCCCTTGGCATGGCAATAACATCCTAAAAGAAATGATTTTGGCTAAAATAAATCAAAATAATATTTCTGGGCTTTCTGATTTCCTTCAACGATAAAATACATATCATAGTATCTGGCTTTTGCTAATCCAGGTCCCCCACATGGAGTTCCTAGCTCACATATTACATCAAATACAGGGCCAGGCAACCAGTGAACTTAATTTACAATAGACGCTAACACAGTAACACAACGAGTTGACGAACACTTAATGAGAAGTATACTGATAGTACCTGATTTTAACTCATGTGTCAACCGCATCCATCTGTTGGTGAAGAGTGTAAGAGAAGAAGTATCTTGAACAATTTGGTCGTGCAAATTTGAATCTAAAGGAGGAGAATCTTCCTGTGCACTATGTATCACAAAGTTACAGTCAGATTGATTGAACTGAACCTCCAGCTGATCAACCACAACTGGAGAAGGAAGATGAGATAAGAGTGACACACTGACAAGCAGAGGTGAACCAGGTTTTACAGATTGATCATGAAAAGCAACAGACGCAATAAGCACCATTCTTAACGGGCTTATCTGATCAATATCAAGGCGAGTAACTTCTTCCATCGCGTTATTAAATTCATCATCGGTTCCTTCTGATGACTGTTTTCTTTCCAAAACATTAATAACTTCCTGCTGTATATTCTCTCTCCTGGAAATGGTAGGGGAACCTGCAGGCCCACTCTTAATTTTGTTTTCTCGATTTTCCTCTCCACTACCAGAAAATAATGGTAATGCAGCCATCTCTAGAGAATAACTGATAAAATCCTTTGGAGAATTAAGTTTAATCGAGCACTCTCTCAAGTATCCTAGGTTCTCCCAAAGCAAAGTGGTCCAACCCTCTTGGCGGTATAGACCAGCAACACTATCAAAAAGCTGTTTTGCGTTGCTAAAATCCCCAGCTGCGTAATATTCTATAGCCATTCCACCACTACAGGCAGAAGCCATTCTTGTAGCACCTAGGCTCTGAAATGATTCATAAGCTTTTCTGAACAATGCTATTATCTCATAAGAATCTTGAAACCTTTCAGCTTCTGACAAAGCATAGCTGGTGTATTCAGTATCAGAAAGGCTGCAACCAGATTGAGGTATAAACATTCATATTCACATTCATATAAAGAATATGCTATAACTTTTTGAAAACAAGTCAAGGAGCTTACGGTAGTACACTAACTGTATCTCCTTGCTCAAACAAGCGGACATATTGGCCAACATATACAGAAGGCATTACTGACTCAGGTACTCCATTAACTTCTGTTGTAAGGTTAGCCATTGATGATGAGCATTCAATGGCATACCTCTTCTCTCTCAAGTAAGTTGCTGCTAGCTGTCAGAAGAAAATGTATGAGAAGTCAATTGTTAGTGCAATCGAGTAAATGGAGTGTCTATTGTAGTTCCGTGCAAAGATGTAGGTTGAACCTGATAGTAGTATGCTGGCTGAAATTCCCACTCGGTCAATGCATTATCCGCAGTGCCAAATCGAGGAGATAATGTATCTGGAATAGTTGTAGATGTTGTTTCTATCAGCTCACCAAAGACAAGGAACTGCCTGCTAAACCATTCCCAGTGAAGAAAAGCAACTTCTGGTGTTCCAACAACCCGTTCATAGCTTCTGATATGCTTACGGAACCATGTGATTGCTTCTACCACTTTCCCAGCATGAAGTAGCAAGGTTGATATCTTAAAGTGAAATTGCTCAGCAACTGCTTTTATCTCAACTAGGCGTTGGGTTGGAGGCAACCTTGTTGAAGTTCCAATCATCTGAATATAAGCACATTATTATCAATGGATGATGCAAAGCCAACAGAAACTGCTTAAGAAACAGTGGAGGATCAGCTAACAGTGAGCTTTTTTGGATTTATGATAGCCACAGTTTGTCTTTTATATATGAGATAGTTGATTTAGTATGCCACTTGTTGATTAAGGATAAGGAAAGGGATGTGATCAGACCTCGCGCAAAACTCGAACACCTTCCTCATAGAACTTCAATGCTTCTGGCCAATCCCTTCTAAACTCCGCATAAATAGCAACCTGATGCATTAGAATAATGGAGCAAATGCATAGATCAGAACAATGTGGGAAAGAGATTAATCAAATTACCAACCAAAATGTGAACAAAATTATCTATGCTTCCATGCTTTTACACTGCACCTAGAATGATTAATAGCACTAAATTGAAGGAGAGAGAAGTCCTTACCTTGAAGCAGTACCGGATGCTCAGCTCGACAGAAGCAAAGTTTCTTTTCTCAATGCGAGCCTTTATCCTTCGCCCTTCCTCTTTATAGAATGCTGCACATAACTCCGCAAACACATTCTTCAATCTGCATTTACAGAATATTACAATCATCCACACCTCCAAAGAATTTGGCATAGAAAATGGTTAGGATTGTTCTACAAAGTGCAACAGTAAAAACACAGGAAAAGAAAAGTTACAGACTTGTTCAGAGATCTGTTCCATTCTGCTTCATCGTGCTCAATCAACACAACCAAGTTCTTGGAATCGATTTCTGCACGTTTCCTCAAGGCAACAGTTACATCCTCACTCAGCTCATCTGCAAAAAATATTATTAGGTGCAACTTAAAACCTTCACCATAGTCGGCATCCAGCTACCCAAAGATAATCAGTCTACAGTCAATGCATAGAGACAAGAGAAGACCAAAAAATTATCTAAGTCGGTACTTACCACTAGCTTGAGCCTGCACAAGGACCACCACTAATTTAGTGTTTTTCCCCTGAATTGCAGACCTGTGCGACAAACACAAATTACTTGGCGTCAACTTCGGTTATACTAGCTGCTGTTAATAAAGTGTGGGTGGTGCTTCCTAAGTCCCAAATTGTTGATAAGTTGTCCATTTTGCATCTTAAGACTCGCAAATAATCTCTGACCGTGCAAAGTCAATTTGGGATCAACAACGCAACGATTCAGATAACATACTTGAGGTTTTCGAGATCGGAGCAGGCCTGGAGCCACTGGGCGGGGTCGCCGGAGACCTGGTCGGCACGGAACAGCGCAGCGACAGCGGCCGGGACGCGGGTGCGATGCTTAAGGAGCCAGTCCTTCTTGAGGATTCCCGCGGGGGGTTGCGGCGGTGCAAGAGGGTCGCGGGGCTTACCGCTGCGGGCCAGGATGGAGGCCTTGGCGAAGTCCGGGAGAGCCAGTGTGTTCATGGGCGGTTGCTGGGAGCTGAGTGCCGCCGAGATCGAGGGGTGCAGCTCTGGGCACCCCACGATGGACACGAGTGACACCGGCGGCGTCCGCAGCTCCTCCGGGTAGTCCTCCATGGCCGCCCCACGCGCGGCCGAGGTGAAGCTACCGGGCGAGTGGCTCTGCTGTGGATATGGGTGGCGCCGCGACGGCGGTGATCGCCGTGGCCCGGGAGGACGGAAGAGTGCTCGGATCTGCGGTGGCTGTTTGGTTCGTTTCAGAGAAACAGGGACGAGTCTGCGTCAGCGAGGACGATGAAAGTAAAAGCAAGACGCGTGTAATAATGAGTTTTCCACACGGGTGTTTTCTGCAAAGATTGGAAGGACCTTCGTGTGATTTTAGAGAATTCCTTGGCTAAATAACTGAACTCGTGAAACATACAAATACACAGCAGTTAGGGGTGTTTGGTTGAGAATGTTAAAATTTAACGGTTATAGTAGTATTTTCATTTTTTTGTAATTAGTATCTAATTATAGATTAACTAGGTTTAAAAAGTTATCTTACAAATTGCTCTCAAATTGTGTTTTTTAATTTAATAAGAGCATCTCTAAGGGACTTTGCAAATGAATTTTGCATTTGGTGTTGTTTGCAAAGTCTCAAACTCATTTGCAAAGTCTAAAAATAGTCCAACTCCAAGGGACTTTGCATTTAGACTTGGCAAACCCAAAGTGTAAACCCCACCCCCGAAATTTTTTTCACCGATCGCGCCCGCGCGTTTTTTTTCCTTCGTGCCATTTTGATGTATGTCGTGTGTGCCAGTCGCCGCCCAGGCCAAGTCACCGCCAGTTGCCACCTAGCCCAGGTCTTCGCGCAGGTCGCCGCCCAGCCCAGGGCGTGTTCGTCGTTCGTCGTCGTCGTCGTTCGCGTCAGTTCGGCTCCGTCCACCTCCGTCCTCCTCCGAGGGAAGGTCCCCGCGAGGGAAGGTCCACCTCCGTTCCCGCGTCGTGGCCGCGTACGTCGTTCAGACGTGGCCGCGTACGTCGTCGTCTGTGGACGCGCGCGGTTGGGAGGGCGGGCGCGCACGGCACCTAGAGGGACGGCGGGCACGCGCGGCAGCTGGAGGGCGGGCGGACGGGCGTAGAGAAATCGCGCGGGGTGGGGGAGAGGGGCGGGGTGACGGAGTCCGACGTGGAAGGCCGAAATTGTGGATGCAAAGTGGTGGGAAGGTTTGCATATATGCAAAGCCTCAACCTCTATTTGCAAAGTTAACCAAATTGCAATTCTTATTTGCAAAACCATTGGAGGGGTATTTTCTACTCTTTTTTGCAAATAGGGCAATGCAAAGTTTATTTGCAAAACCCTTGGAGATGTTCTAAATAATTTATATTTAATACTTTATACATGTGTTCAAATATTCAATATGAGGAAAATGTGAACGAAATGAATTTCACTTCGGAACATGTGTTTAACTTGTAAATGTTAGGTCCTGTTTGATGCTCCCGTATCTAATGTAATATATATGCGTTGGAGTATATTAGATATTTAGAGTGAAATTTAATTTAATTTCCACCTTAATCACTTCAACACACATAAATTAAGGTTAATATTGACTATACTAAACAAGCACTTAGGCATGCCGTAACTTTTATGTTTTTGCTTAACAGTTAGCTTTCTATTTTTTTGTCTTGTGTTGCTTGAAAAAAAAATTCTATTTTGTTGTTTTTTTTCTCTTGAAAAGGTGTTCCCTCCGTCTATACATTACCATAAGTTCTTTACAAATATAATTTTACAATTTGATGTAGAATGCTCTCTACTTGAAAGATCATCTTGGAGGGAATAATAACCCAAGAGAGCTGGGATGGGTAACTCTAACAACAACTTGATATATTGCAATTATAAAGGTTTGATCACAAAGAGAGTACATACGAGTACTCCCTCCGTCCCTTAATATTCACCATTGTAGGATTAGCACATTATCCCCTAATATCTATCATTGGCAGACTGACGAGGTCCCATGCATAGTTTTAGGGTCTGACCATGTTACACAAGTAGCCCTCCAGCACTCTACCCCTTCCTCTCGTACCACGAGGCACAACTCTGGCCGATTAAAATTGATTTGGAGCATTTTGTTTAGTTTAAAGCCAAAATAACGAACTATGTTTTTTTTCTGGTGGCACACCTCCTTTTTTATGATAAGATAGGACATCAATGGCCTAGTCTCTAGCTAGTAAATGGTTGTTTTATAGGAATGGTCGTATCTTTGATATGTCTTCTTATTTCTCATACTCAATCCTACAACTACTAACAAAAAGGGACGGAGGGAATATTTCATACAGTGAAGCCTTGAAAACTCTAGAGAGTGTATCGGGCACCTTGTTGTCCGAACCTTCTTGTACATTATCTTGTAAGATGAGCCCATAAGTTTGGTGAGAGCCTTATGCTACCATGGTGTGGAAAAGCCTTTGGTCATCCAAGTGAGTCAGATTCTTTTGGTCTGCAAGAATGATGAAGGGTGGTCTTTGAAGGAAAGAACATCTTTGGCTAGCGCAACAAAGAATGCCTTCATGAAGGTCGCAAGTTACATGTTGCCGCTGTTGGAGTTACCATCATCGGTGGTGGAGCGAAGCAGGGCACGACGAGGGTGGCCATCTCTGCGGTTGCTTCTTCTTCTTCCATTGCACGGGGGGGAGAAGGTGGAAGCGAATGTGGCCATCTCTATTGCCACTTCTTTTTTTTCTTCTAGCATGCACGGGCGGAGTGTGAGGTGGCTGGGGAAGGTTCTCTGTTGTTGTTACTTCTTCTGACGCGCATAGATAGAGGAGAGGTGGCCGAGGTCGAGGGTGGGAAGGTGGAGGCGAGGGCGAGCATCTCTGCTGCTTCTGCATCTCCTCGTTGGTGGGAAGGCTCCCAGCTCGGTGATGCATGGATGCCGATGAGATGGCTGAGGGAGCAGGTGGGTTGCACGCGGACGTTGGGGACTTGCCAAGTTGGCGAGCAAGAGGTGAGGCTAGGCAGACGCCAGATCTAGTTTTGAACAGCGACCACTCTATGAACACGGGTAACAATCAAATTGTTGGCGCCACGAGGCCACTATTATTTTTTTATTTGATTGAGGAGAGCAAGGCCACCCTTGTCTCTGGTAAGGTATTGTTTAGTTCACCCAAAAAACTAAAAACTTTTCAAGATTCTTTGTCACATCGAATCTTGCGGCACATGCATTGAGCATTAAATATAGATAAAAACAAAAACTAATTGCATAATTTGCCTGTAAATCACGAGATGAATTTTTTAAACATAGTTACTCTATAATTAGACAATGCTTGTCAAATAAACAAAAATACTACAGTACTAAAATCCAAAAACTTTTTTATCTAAACAAGGCCTAAGTTTGCGAAGGCCGGCCCATGGCTTGAGTAGTCAGCTGTAAGCGGAGGGTTTAGGCCCATGCGATGCGGCCCGTGGGCGCGAAGCGGCGAGAGAGGAATCCCTTCCTCCGCGAGTCGCGAGCCGTGGAGATCCGTCCCACTCCAACTCCAGGCCATCCCCTCCGCCTCAGACCTCGGTGCAAACCTGCCGCGAAAATAGCAGCCGCCCGTTCGCTCTCTCCCCACTCCTCCCGCGATGAGCGACCCGCGGGGCCGCGCCGCCGGTCCCGACCGCGACGGGGACGACCCGCACGACCTCCCGCTCGCCGAGGACGCCAACGGCGAGGAAGCGTGGCAGACGCCCGAGAAAGAGGCGGTTGCCATGTCGGAAGGGGCGGCTGCGCAGGGTGGGGACACGACCCCGGACGCCGAACCGGAGAGCGATGACGGAGAGGGAGGAGCGGGCTCCCCGGATCAGGCGGAGCCCAATGCGGGCGGGGAGCGCGCACCGCCTGTGGCCGCGGCCGAGGAGCTGGAGGGGATCGTTAGCGGCGCAAAGGTGGAGACGAACGGCGAGGACGCCATCAGCCACGACGCCGACGGGGAGGACGACGAAGACGATGATGGAGACGAGGAGGACGACGACGATGACGACGACTCCACCCCGGATGCGTCCCCGAGGGCTGAGGTGAAGGTGGAGGGCGAGAGCTCCACCGGGATGGCCCAGAGTGGCGCCGGCCACCACGTGGAGGTGGAACCGGACCCCTTCCTCGACGGCGATGACTCTGGGACGGAGGAGGAGCAAGCCGCGTTCATGGCGGAGCTGGAGCGCTTCCATAGGGAGCACAGTCTCGAGTTCAAGCCGCCCAAGTTCTACGGCAAGGGCCTCAACTGCCTCAAGTGCGCATCTTAACTATACCTCTCGTTCTCTGAGCTACTCCTGTATCATCTTTTGTTGTCTAAACGCACTTGCCCCCCTGTTTGCTATGTCGTAATCCAGGTTATGGAGGCAGGTCGCCCACCTGGGAGGCCACGAGCAGGTACGGTACTGCTGATTTCATTATCACGCACAGGCACTTGCTGCTGTAGATACAACAGAGTGAAATTTTCCATAGTATCAATAATATCCGTTCCTCGGACAACTGTAATTACAAGCTAGTAAAATACTGATGATCTCTAACAGGTTTCACTTCTTTTCATTATTGCGCTGCTCAGCACTTTGTATGTGGGCATTAGTTCAGTTGAATATTTTTTGCTTATTCAGGTAACGATTTGTAAACTATGGCGCCAAGTCGGAGAGACTTTCAGGCCACCAAAGTAAGGGCCTCTTTTCACAATACATGTTAAATGCAACCTTGTAGATGCCTTCTTTTTATGCCATGTTTGATTCACATTCTTTTGCAGGACCTGCACGACTGTTTCGTGGTCATTTCGAATTTTCTATGAGAAGGTGACGCACTGGCCGCAATCTTTTCCCATAAATTTACAAGGAAGGCCTTTGTTTACTTTATCCATTATAGCATGCTGAGGAGCATTTTATCCATGAACAGAACTGTAGCAATTCTCAACCTTACATCATTTAATTTGGAGAACAAGAAATTACATCACTCGAACTTAGTTTGGTTCTTTAAGTTATATAGATATAAATCTTTTCTGGATTCAGCCTAACAAGTATAAATATGGAGCTAGAGGTACTGCACCTGTCAGTGTATAAATTCTAACCTTGAAGTGCCACAGATTTTTTTATCCATTTCGTGATAATGATACTTTATGCTGTTAATTGTTTAAGCCAAACAAATATATGTGTTTTTTTTTCTTGCCTTGTGGGAACAAATGACAGTTAGCTGTTTGACATGCTTTATATGCTAGCCATACTTCTTTTACTCCTCCAAATTCTTGTTGATGCTTTAGATGCCAGATTTTCTATTGAATATAGTAACAGTAGTAGTCATTGCTCTAAGGTCTAAGCTTATGGGTTCTCATGTCGTATCTATTCATTAGTTTCCTTGGTCTGTTAACTGATGAATTTAGGCACTTCTTGAATACGAAAAACACAAAGTCCGGACTGGTCAGCTTCAGATACCACCGCCTGGTTTACCACCGCCTAGTGGTGCTGACCGTGAGGTAAACCCTTTTCTTTTTAAAGAAAGAATAAACAGTGCAGCTTTAACTTATATTTCTACTTAACACTTAGCACATATCTATATATTGTTTAACGTTTAAATATAATGTACACAGATTTTATCACCTTATATATTCATTTTCATTAGCTGTGTAGAATTAGTACTTTGATATAATTGGAGATTAATGTCACAGTCAATCTATATTCAGGTAGACATAAGCGGATTTAGTCACTGAATTGCTGCCCTGTTTCTATCTGGAAACCTGGTGTCAGTTGTGAATCTATGTTTTATTGTAATGTGCGTACTATTCAAGGAGGCAGCTTGCTAAGGGCCTGTTAATATATTTTAGACTGCAGAAAATGTTCTGTTACTGAAAGGTGCAAGTTGCTAAGTTTAGTTTGTCTTGACAAGTTCCCTGACGGTTCTGTAGGTGGTCGTGAATCAATCATCTTCTGCCAGAGTTAGAAGGGATGCTGCAGCTCGTGCTATGCAGGGTTGGCATGCTCACCGCCTCCTTGCCAATGGCACTCACGGGGATAACATTTTGAAGGTAATAGAATTTCCTTTACTGGGATTCACATTTTGTTTGCTTACTGTTCTCGTTGAAAAAATATTCACTTTTCTACAGGACAAAGATTCAATACCACTTTCAAGTCGTGATAAAAACCTAAAAGGCTTTGGTACGCTTCATGATTATTCTTTTAACGCAATATGCTTCATGATTTTCTCTTGCTAATGTGCACTATGCTGTTTTTTTCTCACGTATATTTCGTGATATGTTTAGGGGTGCTCAAGAGAAAGAAAGCGTCTAGTCCAGAGTATGCTCTCAAGTCGTCCCGCTCAAAAATAAATAAATCACAGTTAAGACTCCCTGTACATTCATTTGGCTATATCTATATATTTAAGTATTGTATGCAATATGTTAGATGAAGAAGACATGGTTGCTACTATGCAATTAACAAGAGAAATCCAAAATCTTGTAGCGCCATGTAGTGCAATTGAGCTCATCTGGAGGAAGTTTTGTCCATACATTCGGATGCTGTGTGACAGTTTCTCTGGTGTGGTGATTCCTGTTCTCGTATGTAATGGAATGCACAATTTCAGGGAAGATTCTATGGTCATTGACGTTGGAGAACCAGCCGACTGGGTGAAGATCAATGTGCGCCAGACTGTAAGTTCAGCTTATATTCTTTTGTTAATAATATTGTGCAGAGTATTATGCGTATGTTTTGATTATAGCCTGTACCATGAAATTATTTTTTCACAAGGTAGCTTTGCTAGTGAACTTCCACTGAGTTTTGAACTGAAGTTATACCATTTGGTTATTGCTTCCTGCAGAAAGATTGCTTTGAAGTCTATGCACTAGTTCCTGGACTTCTACGTGAGGAGGTGAGGAAGTATGGCGCCATTCATGTGGAGAACCTAGTTTTAAATCTTTTCATTGGCCTAAAATAAATCCTTTCGGAGATAAATGGAAAAATAAGCAAAAGGAATTTTCCTTGAAATGAGGCCATAGAGGAAATTGTTAATTTTTTTGTTCTAGCAGGTGCATGTTCAATCAGATCCTGCTGGACGTCTGGTTATCACAGGGGATCCAGAGCAGCCTGATAATCCTTGGGGGATCACTCCGTTCAAGAAGGTGGTAGCTTCACCTTGAACACTAACACAAACACATTTGTGAACTCAGTTTATCATGTAGTGATTTTTTTGTCTCAGGTGGTCAATTTGCCATCAAGAATCGATCCCCACCAAACGTCTGCTGTTGTCACGCTTCATGGTCAGCTATTTGTGCGTGCACCATTTGGTCATCCTGATATGTAGATATGGAATCATGTTTACTTCAGTTTTGTTGACTGCGGTGCTTCTTCACCAGTGATATTCCTTGATATTACTAGGTCCGTGATTTGTGGCCTCTCAGGCATTCCTTGCCTCAAAACTTATCTTGTTTTCTTTGATTTCATGTATTTTGTTTACTGTGCAGGGTTTATGTCTGTTCTGTTGAGGAAATAGGATTTCATTTGAGCAGATACATCTGTCAAGCTGACTTAGCAGAACCGTTCTGTGGTTGTTATCACCTTGTTTGTTATTGCAGTAGTGGTCATAAAATTAGCTGGTTCATGCATGTATTCCAGTTTTATAGAGAAAGGAGATGTTGGTCGTATTAGGGCTAATTTGACATTGTGGTTACTTATTATTCTTTATTATTTTTCTTCTGTATTATAAATGCCTCTCTGGGTCACTCCAGGGCGCCCTAAAGTTGCATTTTTGTGCATAACGCCGGTTCCTCTGGTTTATGAAGCTAATTGCTGTCTCTATGTGATAGAAGTCTCAACTGTGTTTCAGTGTGGATCGTATTGCTTCAGCCTAGGTTACATTTTTTGCAGCGAAAGAAATTATTCTGATTTGAATTCAATTGCTTCTTGAAAAGCTTATTTGTATGGCAATACAGCATCTTAACTGCTACCTGAGTTGTTCCTGTCATTTGTACTTTTACGGCCATACACGGGCTTTCCAAACCCAGATGTAGGTACTTGGGCCATGGGGAGGAGTGCTCCTTTCAGAAAAGGAGTGTGGTTGTGGTTAGCCTGTTTGGCACATTTTTTTTATTACGAATTACAGTACAGATAATACTCGTATATATACATGCGAACACATTCTCTATCTGTTAGCACCTTCCAAAGACTTAGCAGGTATATAGCCTGCACATCCTAGACCCAGACTCAGCATGCACTTCTTTGGCACTTCTTCTTTTGTATAATAAAATCGTTTTTTTCTTAATATCAATATAATTGAAAGTCAAAGGTGGTACCATTAGAGAAAAAAATTACGAAAGCCAAAGTGACAAAAACGTGGCTTTCTCTGTTTTCGTTTTAGGGAAGCCCAAGCCATGCGAAATCCAAATTATAGGTTCCTTTGACTTTCTTGGTTCATCTATTTCGGAAGGAGTAAGGTTTAAATTGGTAAATGTATAATTATTTGAATCAACCAGTTTTATTATCTCTTTGATATAAGTTTGACAAAGCTTAAACCTAGACTTGAATTTGCTCGTAAGAGAGTGTTTGAAACTGCTCCGCTTTATGTTTTTAGCTAAACAGTATCACTACATGCACTTTGTTCAAGAAAAAAATGGTAAAGTTATGGGAGGTATGGAGCTACTACATGACGAAGTTTGTGAAGCTCCAACATGGTGGAATTTGTGGGACATAGTTTTTTTTTCTTTTGAGGGGAAATATGCATTTCCATTACTCAGACATAGCCGAATTTTCTAGCTCATCCGGTTCACAGACGCTACCCAATGCTGCAAGAGCGTGAGCTACTTTATTACAAGATCGAAGACGTCGTTGAATACGCCAAGAAATAAAATTCCAGACTAGGAGACTATGAAGCTCTTCGGCCAAACAGAAGACATTGCTGAGGGCATACTCATTCGTGTAGACGGCCTAAATCACAGCTTGAGCGTCCATTTCGATGATCACATTGACCGACACCCGCCAAGATGGCCGCTTAGGGCGTCTCCAATGACCTTTTTGAATAGCTAGTTGACCTGGAGCCCGGAAACAATTAAATAATAATAAAAAGTAGATAGTGGTAAAGTATGTCAGTGAGTGAAATTTTCTTGAAAAACGTGCGTGCTAAGCTCTTGGTTCGTCGCTAGCGAGATGAGTTCTTCGTTTCTCTTTCTTCTGGATTGGGCAGATGTTCCTCCTAGCTAAGCTGATACCACCGTTGGGGACGCCCTTAGGTACACTGAATGCAAGCAATAAGTTCGCCTTGTAAAAGCATACATCAGCATCTCTAGCCTCCCCCGATGAGCGCCGACTGTATCACCCGAGGCATCACGCAATACGCAGATCCGCATCGTCAGACTGTCTCCAACAATGAGTATCCATTCACAGCACCCATTTCATTATTTGCATCACGCACAGGAGAAGAGTGGGGAACCACAAACTTTGCCTCTCCAACAGCTAACGCAAAAGCAAAGCCCAAAGCAGCGGTCTCCGTGTTGTGGCGGTCGAGACACGGGGGTGGGCTGTCCGTGCCGGCGGCTCCTCGGCACGGCGCCCTCACCGTCGCCGTCCATGGGACGGACCTCGACCTCGACCGCGAGCGAGCGCACGGCGGCCGGATCCGGAGCTCTCTCCCTCCACCCGGCAGCCTCGCCCCTCCCGGCCACGATGGCGGCGGCCGGATCCGGAGCTCCCTCCCTCCACGCCAAGCACCAGGCTGCGCCATCGACCACCATCCGCCCTCGTGGCTCCTCGTGGGCCTTCCCCGGCGCGGCCGCCCTCCCTCCCTCCCTCCTCTGGAGAAATGCAGCGAGCAAGATTTGGATCTCGGCCAGCGACTCCCTCCCTTGTGCGGCCTCCCTGCAAGATCTGGCAAGCGCCGACGAGCAACTCCCCCAAGCATCCCTGCTCATCATCGGCGGCGGGGGAGTGATCCCAGATGTGGCAGCGCCAACTGCTCCACCCCGACGCCTCCTATGGCCCCACCACTACGAGCGCTGGAGCTTTGCGTCTTTGGAGAGAGACGACGCAAATATGCGTCCTGGTTGAGCTTGAACCCAAAATGCCTACACTGTTTGCGTCTTCGGTTGGAGAGCGGTTTTTTACAGCTAAAGCACTGTGCACAACCTATTTTGCATTTGCGTCTCGCTTTGCATGAGCTGTTGGAGTCAGTCTCACAATTCACTTTGAGGCCTTGTTTAGTTCGCAAAAATTTTTAAGATTTCCCGTCACATCGAATCTTTGGTCGCATGTATGGAGTAATAAATATAGAAGAAAATAAAAACTAATTGCACAGTTTATCTGTAATTTATGAGATGGATCTTTTGAGCCTAGTTATTCCGTGATTGGATAATATTTGTTAAATAAAAACGAAAGTGTTACAGTAGCCATAAACCTAAAATTTTGCGAACTAAACAAGGCCCGAGAGTCCCTAAACCCGCCATATGTGCGTCTTTTTTTTTTTCCATTTTCTGGTGGACGCGCCCACCGGGCCTAATGGGCTCGAAACCTCCGCACACCGGTCCAAAACCTAACAAAGCAGCAATGCCGTGGTACTGGTACGACAAACCATCTATCGCCGGGAGCCCGGGACCGGGAGACAGATCGGGACCGACCGAGGCCACCGCCCACCGGAGTCCGGACTCCGGAGGTGAGGCGAGACCGCGAGAGCGCATCGCATATTCGCATTGGCGTGGGCGAGGGGTTGCAGCCTCTGCAGGCAGCGCTCGCCTCCGCCCTTCCGGTATAAAATCCTCTCACACCGAACCCGCATCTCTCCCCATCACAGTGCGCCACCCTCCTCACCCACCAACGAAACCAATCGGTAGCTAGACCGGCGACGAGGTGTGGCACTCTCCGCGATGGATTCTGACTACGGCGTGCCGCGCGAGCTCTCGGAGGTGCAGAAGAAGCGCGCGCTCTACCAGCCCGAGCTGCCCCCCTGCCTCCAGGTACGCACCTCCCCATCGCTCCTGCTACGTTCCGCGCGTGCGCCATTGCCCGCCTCAGGGGTACAGATCTGCGATCTCTCGGGTCATGCGGCACCAGATCCCGCATTGTCCTCCGGCCGGATCGGTTTGTTCCGTCGTCGCGGCGCTGATTTCTACGGTTCACCGTTCACCTACTCCCGATTTGTTCACTCGGGATCAGGCCACATTGCGTATCTCAGTATCTGCTTTTGCTGACTGATGTCGCTTTCGTTGGCGAGACTGGATCTGAGTTGTAATAGACGTCACGTGTGACTCGCGGCGCTGTCCTGTATTTTAGATCGGTCTGCATATCTAATTCGCCGGAGGATTTTTTTTTGTCGTGATTTTCTGTTTTATAGTGGCTGGTTGCAATTGCAACTGGGAGTTCACTGACGAAATTATTCTGTAGCAATGATGATGGACCTATCTCACGGGTCCTATAATTGTAATTGTGCAGTCGCTATCGAATCGACCTTTCTCATGTTTAGAAGCACTTTTGAACTCGTTTATATATATGGATTCTCAATAATTTTCTGCATCAAATCGACTTTTCTATTAGACTTCTTCCTAGACTGAAGAATTGTCAATACAGATTTCCTGTGTCTTTCTATTAGACTTAGCTCAGTTCACACACTGAATGGATTTATTGATTGTATGTTATTCAGGGCACTACTGTCAGGGTGGAGTATGGTGATGCTGCAATTGCAGCTGACCCGGCAGGTGCTCATGTGATCAGCCATGTGTTCCCTCACACCTATGGTCAGCCCCTCGCACACTTCCTCAGGAAGACGGCTGTTGTCCCTGATGCTAAGGTCATATCTGAACACCTGGCGGTCAGGTACATCTTTCATGTTCCTGTACATGAGAAATCTTTTGCCTGTCAAAAATCATCTCTCAAAGATGTAAATCTAATCCTTTATATGTTCCAAGCGCAGGGTTGGCATTGTCTTCTGTGGCAGGCAATCCCCAGGAGGCCACAATGTTGTTTGGGGACTCTATGAGGCTATCAAGGCCCACAACCAAAACAGCAAACTCATTGGTTTTCTCGGTGAGTACTTTGATATAATCTATATTGTCTTCACTTGTTAATCTCAATTCGGTTCTGCTGATTAGCACTTGCTTCAACACATGTGTCCTACCGAAAAAAAACGTAGTGCATTTGGTTGTTGCTGGATTTTTCTAGTAACTGCTGTTGTTTTGACTCACACTCTTACTCTGTTCGTTTGTTTGAATTAGATTAGCAGATAATCAACCACACAGAATTTATGTATCATTTTGCGTTTAGTCATAAGTGTAAATGTCATTTTGAAAATCTTTGACCCAACTTTCATGTGTTCATTTTATCCAAACTAGCAGCATATGCAGGAATTTCTTAGGTTTGCAATCCAAAATTGAGACATTACTAATATGCATATAGACACACCAAAATTTTGGGAGGCACCTTATGTCGTGGCCCCTGAGTTCCTTTGATCTTTGTTTGTCTGGCCCTTGCTTCCTCTTGCTTGCCAGAGCTGACATTTAGATGCATATCTCAACACAAACTGCAATTCTTTTGATGTTTTCTAACATATTCATCTTATGTTGAAACAGGTGGATCAGATGGTCTACTAGCGCAGAGAACCTTGGAGATCACTGATGAAGTTCTTGCTTCATATAAAAATCAAGGTGGATATGACATGCTTGGTCGGACAAAGGATCAGATTAGGACGACAGAGCAGGTCAATGGTGCAATGGCTAGTTGCCAGGCTTTGAAGCTGGATGCTCTGGTTATCATTGGAGGTATGCTGTGTTTTTTTAATCTACTATGATTTCGGTACAGTGTACATTTGCTTCATTAAAATTTTGGTTTCATCTTATGAAGGTGTCACCTCCAACACTGATGCTGCTCAACTTGCTGAGACTTTTGCTGAGGCAAAGTGTGCAACGAAGGTGCATTGAAGTTTTTTAAATATATATGACCACCTTTTTTTGTTCCTCTCTGTCTAGTTTCAGTGACCATGCTTACTTGTCTGTGGATGAACTGATCCCATCTATTGAACAGGTTGTAGGTGTTCCTGTAACTTTGAATGGGGACCTTAAGAACCAGTTTGTTGAGACTACTGTTGGCTTTGACACCATATGCAAGGTAGGAGCTGCTGAATTGCATCACTATGCTTCGACCCAACACATGCTTTGTAGTTACTGTTTTATGGTGCTCTATTTTCTCTCTAGTTTATATATTGCTTATTATGTGTTTTGTACAGTTGTTTTCACCATTAATGTTTCATATTACCCGACTTTTGATGTGATACCATACTTTGTCTGTCACAGTTGCAGTTTACTGCCATATTTTAGCATGTATTTATCATGTAGTGTTTAATGTTCTGTTACTATTTACTAGTTTGTAATGGTCCCCTTTATCGTATTTGTTGTTCTATCAGGTGAACGCACAACTTATCAGCAATATGTGCACTGATGCTCTATCTGCTGAGAAGGTACGTATAACACGTGATAAATAGTATTGCAGTCTCCTGTTTTGCTCATTATCATATATTATTGGCTGAAAGCTAAAATTTACCAATTTCTCATCGTCTTGCTAAAAGTTTTGAGGCAATCCCTGCACTAAATTAGTTCGCCATGATAATTATTCATGCTCAAACGAAAAGTAAACAGATGAATTTCTGATCAACGTTGCTAACTCTCGATACAGAATGGACCTTTAAAAGTCTAGGATAGTCACTGGGTCATTCACCCTTGGTTTTAGCGATGGAGCCTACATATGTGGGGACATGGGTGTAGGATGCAAATATGCAATGCTAGCTGAGCAGAAGTTTTACTGAAGATTGTATAAATTTTTGTTTTCCTTATTATGAATTTGAATTACTGGATCCAATTTCTGACCTTCCTTGTCTGCATTCTAAATGATAGTATTACTACTTTATTCGCCTGATGGGACGTAAGGCTTCTCATGTGGCATTGGAATGTGCTCTTCAGTCACATCCGAACATGGTATGTTTTTTTCCTTACTTACCTGTGACCTGTCGCAATTTTTTTTGCTTATACTCTTTTGAACTTGTATCATATGTTCAGGTCATCCTAGGAGAGGAGGTGGCTGCTTCTAAACTTACAATTTTTGATATTACGAAGCAGATTTGTGATGCGGTTCAGGCAAGGGCTGAAAAAGGTTGGTTTACATCTCTGTTGTCTATGAGACGCTGATATGCTCATGTTTTATTTTATCTTTATAATGATAATGACAATTTATTGATGTTCCCTGTACCTTTCACAGACAAGAACCATGGGGTTATTCTTATTCCTGAGGGCCTTGTGGAGAGTATTCCTGAACTATATGCTCTTCTTCAGGTACGTTTACACGTCTTATGACTACCCATTTACAATTTTACTGACTGGAGCTATTTGTTTATAGGAAATCCATGGTCTCCACGGCCAAGGTGTTTCTGTTGAGAATATCTCTTCTCAGCTTTCACCTTGGGCATCTGCACTCTTTGAGTTTTTGCCCCCTTTTATCAGGAAGCAGGTAGGTATTGTTTCATTTGATAATTCTAGGATGTCTATAGTTCATATCAGAATTCAGTTGCTTCAACACCTTTGTCTCTCTGATGCAGCTACTTCTCCATCCTGAATCTGATGATTCAGCTCAACTTTCTCAGGTACAGTAGAACATGGACTATGTAAACTGTCAAATCTGTTTTAAATCGTTACTTCTGGTTGACCTCGAGTTGTTTTTCTGTGCACTTGTGCAGATTGAGACCGAAAAGCTTCTAGCTCAGTTAGTTGAGACTGAGATGAACAGACGTTTGGTATGCTTTCTTTGGACTCTGTTGTAACTTCCAGTTTAATTGAGAGGCATATGTGCATATCTGCTCGTGCAGCAAGCAAATAGTGTTTTATCAGTGCATCAGTTCATAATGTTATTGGCCATTTTTGCAGAAGGAGGGCACTTACAAAGGAAAGAAGTTTAACGCAATCTGTCACTTCTTTGGCTACCAAGCTAGGGGAGCGCTGCCTTCAAAGTTTGACTGTGATTATGCCTATGCAAGTCCCTCCCCAGCCCATTTAATAAAGCACATTGCTTGCTGTTGGTTTAACATGTGATTGTTGGTTTCAGGTTTTGGGGCATGTGTGCTACCACATCATAGCTGCCGGTTTGAATGGTTACATGGCTACAGTGACAAATCTTAAGAGTCCAGTGAACAAGTGGCGGTGCGGTGCGGCTCCTATTTCGGTGAGATTTGTGTTGATATGCCTAATAGTTTAGGATAATTATGAAAGTAGCATCTAACCCGTGTCTATATCCCTGCAGTCTATGATGACTGTCAAGCGATGGTCGCGTGGCCCTTCAGCCACTCAAATTGGAAAACCCGCTGTTCACATGGCTAGCGTTGACTTGAAAGGAAAAGCATACGAGTAAGTCTAAGCATTGCCTTTTGTTTTATTTTCATCAGTGGATACACGAGCCATGCTGTTAAGCAGTTACTCTTGGTCTCTGGGCACTGCCTTGGCTTCTTATCTGGAAGTATCTTGTACATATGGCCTCTGACCTCAATAACACTTGTATTTTTGCAGTGTGTTGAGACAGAATTCTTCCAGCTTTTTGTTGGAAGATGTCTACAGAAACCCAGGCCCGCTCCAGTTTGAAGGACCAGGTGCTGATTCAAAGCCTATTTCATTGTGTGTTGAGGATCAAGACTATATGGGCAGGATAAAGAAATTGCAGGAATACTTGGAGAAGGTAGTTTGATGTCCCCTACATATTTTGTTTCAAACTCACAGGAAGCCACAATTGACAAGTTTTGCCTTTGCCATGCCTAATTCTTTTTGCTATGTGGTCCAGGTGAAGAGCATTGTGAAGCCTGGGTGCTCGCAGGATGTTCTTAAAGCGGCGCTGAGTGCCATGTCTTCTGTGACGGAGACACTGAACATCATGACTTCATCTTCAGCTGGCCAGACTCTACTGTGAGTCATTAGGTACCATTTTATGGTGTGGATCATAATCCCCACTTTTTTCCATGGTGGCGATTAACAAGTTTAGGAACAGTAACCCGGGTATCACACGGGTACTTTTGTAGCTTTTTGGAGAGCTCTATCAGTTTTGATTTCGGTAGTTTATGAAGGCTTGTTTTTAATGAGTTTGAGCTCGAATAATTTTTGAAACAGCCGGATTGTGAAATCTTAATAAACCAAATTTTGTGACTGCATTCACATTTCTGTGTCGGTCATCTGAATGAGAAATCTCTTCATCTGACGATGTTTACTTGCTGCTTTGTGTAACGTGTATGGAGGCTTGAAGCGATTTGATCGTTGGTCTGAGAGTAATCTCTTTCATGGAGTATAGAGTATAACTCTAGGTGTACAGTCAAGTGCAAGATTAGGCCCTGTTTAGATTGGAGATGAAAATTTTTTGGGTGTCACATCGGAAGGATGTCGGGAGAGTTTTGTAGAAACTGATAAAAAAACAAATTACATAACTCGTCTGGAAATTGGAAGACAAATCTATTAAGCATAATTAATCTATCATTAGCACATGTGGTTACTGTAGCACTTAAGGCTAATCATAGACTAACTAGGCTTAAAAGATTCGTCTTGTGATTTTCAACCAAACTGTGTAATTAGTTTATTTTTTTTATCTATATTTAATGTTCCATGCATGTGTCCAAAGATTCGATGGGATGAATAAAATTTTTTTTGGAATGGGCAACTAAACAGGGCCTTAGGTATTTATGTGAACTGAAGCTTGGGGCATATAAGAGCAACTCCAACAGATATGCTATCTATGTTATCTAAACTATTTTTACATTTTCAAAGTAAAAATTAAAGTCCAACAGGTATGCTATCTGGCTTGCTAAAATAGCAAGTTTGCTATTCCTAAACTTTCGCTTGTCATATATAGCATGTCGTCCTCACTAGCTATCCTATACAAAGGCTGTTGTGAAACTCTATGCTTTAAGTGAGTTTTTTATTTTACACAATGGCTAAATCTTGTAGTTTAGAATATAATTTTACCTAGTCTGTTGGAGATGCTATAAAAGCTACTAAAATCGTGAATTGCGACTGCGATTATAGCAGTCTAAATTTAGCATATTCCAGCTTGGCATGCTGAAGGTTTTGATACTGTTGGACCTATTCCATCATGTCTTGTTGTTGGACCTATCCCAACGTCTCAAAGCTTCTCGTTTTGGAGCTAACTTATCTAAAAAGCTTCTCGTTTTGAATAGCTGATAGATTCGCAGATAAGTTTAGGTTCTATATCTGCTGAATTTTCTATTTAGGCCTGGTTTAGTTTACGAAAATTTTATGACTTCACTACCGTAGCACTTTTGTTTGTGGCAAATATTATCCAATCATAGACTAACTAGGATAAAAAATTCGTCTCGCGATTTACAGGCAAATTGTGTAATTAGTTTTTGTTTTCGTCTATATTTAATAGTTTATGCATGTGTCGCAAGATTCGATATGACGGAGTATCTTGAAAAATTTTGAAAACTAAACAAGGCCTCAGCTTCTTTGCAGGTGTAGCTGTATGATGTACTTGTATTGGCTCACAGAAACGAGCCCCACGAGATAAATGAAGCGATTTGTTAGCTTGTTTGTTGATTTATTGCGAGAGAATAATAGATTCGGCCTCCTGCACCCGATGATGTACTTGTATTGCCTCATAGAAACGAGCCCACAGCCACGAGATAAATGAAGCGATTCGTTAGCCTGTTTGTCGATTTATTGTGTGAGAATAATAGATTCGGCCTCCCGCACCCAGCGGTAGAAAAAATCTGGAGCGTGCTGGACGCCGCTACGCCGCTGTGGGGGCCTAGTAGTACGCCAGCACTTGTCGATGATTGATGTCGAAAAACATTGTTCGGCTACTCCATCGACCTTTCTAAGACCTTTAAATTTCAACAGGTGGCGTGTTAACAATACCGACCTTTTTTTATTTGGTAAAGGATCCATTGCTCACACAAGTTTTCTCGACCTCACGTTTGCATTTTGCAGCGGAAGGCCTTGTTTAGTTCCAAAATTTTTAGCAAAATAAACATTGTAGCAATTTCGTTTGTATTTAACAAATATTGTTTAATTATAGACTAACCAGGCTTAAAATATTCGTCTCGTATATTACATGCAAACTGTATAAATAGTTATTTATTTTATCTATATTTAATACTTTATACATGTGTCGCAAGATTTTCGATGTAACTGAGAATCTGGAAATTTTATAAATTTTTTTAGAACTAAACAAGGCCTAACTGTTTATAAAGACATACCCCACAGGAACAAAATATAAAATAAATTTGGCGAGCCATCGTTTTCTGTGGGGATTATTAGAATGATTATTGTGTCGTAGTATTGCCGTATTGCAGATGAGGATGACAAATGAATGTTCAACATCTCCTGCCAAGTCTCCTATCTGTCTCCTCTAAGCCTCTAGGCATCTTAGGGCCTGTTTAGATTGTGGATGAAAATTTTTTGGGTGTCACATCGGATGTGTCGGAAGGATGTCGGGAGGGGTTTTTAGAAACTAATAAAAAAACAAATTACATAGCTCGTCAGGAAACTGCAAGACAAATTTATTAAGCATAATTAATCTGTCATTAGCATATGTGGGTTACTGTAGCACTTAAGGCTAATCATGGAGTAACTAGGCTTAAAAGATTCGTCTCGTGATTCTCAACTAAACTGTGTAATTAGTTTATTTTTTTATCTACATTTAATGTTCCATGCATGTGTCCAAAGATTCGATGGGATGGATGAAAATTTTTTTGGTGGGGAACTAAACAGGGCCTTATAACCCGTGGAAGATAATACCGTCGAACGAAGTAGCGTCGTGTGTTTGCTTGTGTGCTGGTTCTTCACTTGGAGCGGCACCGGAGCGTCACTGTCGCGATCGTCACCTAATAAATTCGCGGTGGAGCACTGCAGCGTGCGGGAGCAGTGCACCTTCGCTGCCGCGGCCTGGCCGTGCTGCCGTGTTGCCGCAGCGTGTCCTAGCTAGCGGCGGCCATGTGCAAACAAGACCCATTTGGCCGCTCGTGTCCTAACTAATTGTATAGTTTATTTGTAATTTACGAGATAAATTTTTTAAATTTAGTTAGTCTATAATTAGACAATATTTATTAAATACAAATAAAAATATTATAATACACATTTTGCAAAAAATAAAACTAAGGGCCTTATTTAGTTCTAAAATATTTTGCAAAATCCATACTGTAGCTTTTTCGTTTGTATTTGACAAATATTGTCTAATCATGGTCTAACTAGGCTCAAAAGATTCGTCTCGTCAATTTCGACTAAACTGTGCAATTAGTTTTCATTTTTGTCTATATTTAATACTTTATGCATGTGTCTAAAGATTCGATGTGACGGAGAATCTGAAAAATTTTACAAAATTTTTTGGGAAGTAAACAAGGCCTAAATAAAGCCTGAAATGCAGAAACCTATCTCACACACGATAAATCGAATCGGGCCTTGTTTAGTTCCAAAATATTTTGTAAAATCGACACCGTAGCTTTTTCGTTTGTATTTGACAAATATTATCCAATCATAGACTAACTAGACTTAAAAGATTCGTCTCGTCAATTTCGATCAAACTGTGCAATTAGTTTTTATTTTTATCTATATTTAATACTTCATGCATGTGTTTAAAGATTCGATGTGACGAGAAATCTAAAAAAATTTTACAAATTTTTTTTAACTAAACAAGGCCCTCGACATGCTGATACTCGTGGGCCCGTGCACCTGTTGGGTTCAGCAGCTAACGGTGTGCGCTGCGCTCGGTCAGATCGGCTTGGATCAGCAGTGACGGTGGCAGGCTGGCGGCCGACGCAGCGGTCTCCCTCCCATTCTCGCTGCGCTGGCAAGAGCCGCGCTGCCGCGGAGTCCCGCTCAGCCTCCCCGACACCACCGCGCGGAGGGAAGAAAAGAAATCCTGCGGGGAAGACGTCGTGATCAGCAACCAGATTCAGACGCGAGCGGGGGGAGGCGGGCGGACCACACTAGAACCCTCTCTACGGCTCTACTGCTACGCCCCCACCCTGACCGGACCGGACCGACACGCCTCCATCTCTCTGCCCGTCGCCTCGGGGCTCCCGCCGGCGGCCGATCCGAATGGGGGCGGGAACCAATGGCCTGAGCAACGGCGCGTCCGCGGCCGCAGGGGAGCGCGCGGACGACGGGACCACGGTGTTCCGGGGCACGGCGTACTCGCCGCTGCGGACCACGGTGGCGCTCGCGCTGTGGCTCGGGGCCATCCACTTCAACGCCTTCCTCGTCCTCGCCTCGCTCTTCCTCTTCCCGCGCCGCGTCGCCGCACTGTACGCCTCCCTCCTTCGCCGTCCCCTGGATGGTACCTTGTGCCGTGCCCGTCTCAGTCGGGCGCGACCTCTTCATTCCTTGCGCTTGTTTGGTGCTGCAGGGTGCTGGCGACGCAGCTCTTCTTCATGTTCGTGCCGCTCAATGATAAGAGCAGATTGGGCCGCAAGATCGCCAGGTTCTCCTCCTCTTGTTCACTAATTCGCTCCCTATTGTCCCCCCGCTGGATTCCTGAATCTTACATTCGGACGGCGCGCGCCGCGTCTGCAGGTTCATAAGCAAGTACGTGATTGGGTATTTTCCCGTCACTTTGCACGTGGAGGACTACGGCGCCTTTGATTCCAACAGAGCTTACGGTGAGCTCATCCTTAACCATTTCTTTCCCTTTCTGGATGATAGAATCATCGTATCTAACCTTTTCAGTAGATTCTGTAGCCGTTAGCCGTATAAGAAAGAAGACTAGAAGAGCACCAAAGTGAGGTGTCCTTAACAGAGCCATTGGACTGGTGATTTTACTATTGTGTTTTCAGTGTTCGGTTACGAGCCTCATTCTGTTCTGCCCATCGCTGTTGGGATCCTCGGGGACCTTGTTGGATTCATGCCGCTACCAAAGATGAAGATTCTTGCAAGCAGTGCGGTGAGATTCCACCTGCAAGAAGTACAGTCGGTGTCTTCTTGTTTCAATCACTTAGCTCTGTTCTCACCCGGTAGTTTGGTTGGTAATAGGTGTTCTACACCCCATTCCTAAGGCAAATATGGACGTGGTTGGGGTTGGCTCCTGCATCGAGAAAGAGTTTCTACTCCTACCTTGGAGCTGGTTATAGCTGTATTATAGTGCCAGGAGGTGTGCAGGAAATACTTCATATGGATCATGATTCAGAGGTTTGCTTTGATCCTCTTGTATTTTTGTTAGTATTTGCATTCTATTTTCAACTCTCGTGATCTTGTGCTAAACTACTTAGTGCTGAATGAAGGCATATCATATTAACTGAATAACAAACAATCCTTCCAATTGGCAGGTTGCTTTTCTTAAATCAAGAAAAGGTTTTGTTAAGATAGCTATTGAGATGGGTTGCCCTGTAGTCCCCGTTTTTGCTTTCGGACAGGTAACAGCATTTCTTTTAGCTTGTGATATCCAGTGTAATGATAACTTTACACTTAACTGTAGACGCTGAAGCACACAACTAATGAAAAGTTAACTGTTACAAACTTCAGGAGGCTAGCTAATGTTAATCCTGAAGTGTGCATTTGATATTCTTTGTTCCTATCAGTAAATTCAGATGTTAAATTTGTGATCCTGATTCTGCTTTTTGTCTTCGAGCCAGAGCTATGTATACAAATGGTGGAGGCCAGGTGGCAAGTTAATTGTCAAGATTGCTAGAGCAATCAAATTTTCTCCAATCATCTTCTGGGGAAAATTGGGGTGACTCTCTGCATTACAGTTCTCTTATTTGGTCCTGCATATTTGATCTTTATAAATTTGATAAATTTTCTGTTTAATTGCCATAATGGTATCCAAGAGTTTAAGACTCTACTGCACTATCTAATGCAGGACTCCGATCCCTTTTGCAACACCAATGCATGTGGTTGTTGGGAGGCCAATTGAGGTTGTAAAGAATCCTCAGCCTTCCATTGATGAGGTAAAGAAATCCTTTTGAGCAATCCACCGTGGAAACTTTTCAGGAAATGTTACTTATAACTTAGACGTGGATAACTTAGGGCTTGTTTGGCACAGCTCAACTTCACTAGTAAAGCTGTTTTTTTAGAAAATAGCTTCATGAGTGACTTTCTAGATGAAGCTGAGCTGTTTTGGAAAAAGTGTTTGGCAAAATAGCTTCACCAACTACTTCATACATAGTTGAGAGAGAGAAATGAGGGAGAAGCTGCAATAAGCTACTTTTTTCCAGCTTCATCCAACTTATGTATTTGTGAGAGGAGGGAAAAACAGCTTTACCCATGAAGCTGTTTTGAAAATAAGTGTTTGGCAAAAAAAAAACAGCTCACCAAACAGGCCCTACTGAGGGGGAAAAAAGAGGGGGTTCTAAAGTGCACTTTGTTCTGGTGTCTTAACAGATAAATGAAGTCCACAGACAGTTCGTTGTTGCGATGCAAGATATGTTCGAGAAATACAAGACCAGAACTGGATACCCTGATCTTCGGTTAAGAGTTCTCTGATGGCGTGCTCTTCCAACCAAAAGCTCTTACCATCTGGGGTTTAAGGGATAAGATGGCTGTGCAGGCCCATCGATTGAATTGCTCGTAGCATTTGAGCTATAATGTTTTTTTTAGCACAGATCCACCATTGGAATTTCGTAGCATCGAAAGTATAAGCTAGTAGCAGCATCTTCACTAGGATGTTTGTGTGATGTGCTCCTATCATATTTTCATCTTTTGGTGCTCTTGTAGAATTCCTCGAGGTTCGGATGCAATGATATGCATTGGCCTGCATTTGTTTATACTAACAAAAACTGCAGTGGTAGGTTTATCAGACATTCAAACCTCTGACTCAGGAACTTAGTATAGCCTGTTCCTTCGGATTGGTGTTAACACAAAAGACCTGAAGAAGCCATGTACATCTTTACTTGAGCAAAGGAGTTTCAACGAGCAACGTACCCTGTTGAATTGCTATAACTATTTGATAAAAAAAAAGTGGAAAGGGAGCACAAGACACAGGCATACATTAAGAGTTTAGTACACAATCATTTGTACCAGCACCATGGTTTCCCATTCCATGGCTTTATTTTAAAGTACGAGAGAACTGCTCTATGCTTGGAACCACCAAACACAGAGAGGGCAGTATACAGCTAAATCACACCTTAATTGGGAGGCTAGGACATACAACACTAAAAAAATGGTACAGACGAATGACCATAACTGGCTACAACCAGTAGTGTAAACAAGACGATGATGACTGCATACTTGTACAGAACTGGATACACTTCTTGGGAACTCTCAGGAAAGGAGCATAACTGGGTCCTCCAGAGTTAGGTCCAAAGGCTGATGAATGCAGACATCACGATGATGATTGCAGGCTTGTACAGAACTGGATACACTTCTTGGGCATCAGACCTGTGGGCGGTGACTAGGGAGTTGGGACTAGGACCGCACACTAACTACATAAGTTTCAGATGAACAATCATCACCTGAAGGCCATGAGACCATGATGGCTAATCCCCATTGGATTAATCCATCTTACATATGCTGGACTCCATTCCAGCATAAGCTACATTTCCATGAGCCTGTCAGATACAGGATCAATAAGGCTGCATCTGTGGCTTCATGCTCCATCACGCACACGATTTAAACTGAGCGAAACTGCAAGAACAACCATTGCTCTTGGATCACTTGCCCCATCCATAGGGGCAACTTCACGATTTCCAGGTACATCTGTTGACCATGATAACGACAACCTGTGGTTTTTCCATAACAAACATAAACCATCAGTAATAATCAGATTTCAAGGAAGAAACATCCTAAAACAAAATGGCAAAAAATAAATGAAGATTTGCATCATGGTACAGGAACCACAGTTCTGATGCAGAACTTTTCCATTCTAGTGGTGATACAGTTAAGGTTTATTTAGTTCTGCAGGGCATCTATCAATCAACATAGCTATCTAATTAAGTTAGATACAAAGAATGCACTTTTGGTTTTATTTCAGAACGATTTTGGATAAGCATCCCACATCCTGATTTTCTTGCTTGTAAGAGCATCTTGATTTCATGTCCTTTTCTCTTGCTTTCGAAAGAACTTTTCATGCTAATAAGAACTTATCTCCCTTTCTTTTCTTTTAAGCAATACTTAGCTCGGGATTTAGCAGATTATGGAGTACAGCAGTGAGCATACAAAGAACGACATGCAAATAACATCTATGAATGAAACTAGGTATAGTTAAGGACAGAAAACCAGATAAGACAAGGTTCGTACCTTATGAATGCAAGGATGATTTCTTGCCAGGCAAGAACAAATGCTGTGAATACAGCAACACTGCTCTTTTTAGTCCTGCTGCAATCTAAGGGTACCTGCCATGAACCAAAACACTAAAGTCAGTTGTTACCTAATTGTTAGAAAGGAAACAGATGATAACAGTGCAAACAAAGCAAACCTCAAGGTACAAATGCTTGGATGCACAGTTCAGCTTGCTCTTTGGTCTGAACCACTAGCTTGTGTAAACTGGGGTGAGGGGGCTGGAATTATTAGGTGTGGATGTGCGGGAACCGGTGTTGCTGCAAAAGCCAATTAATGCAGGGTTATTCACAAATGGAGAAAATAGGAACCTCAAACCTAGAAAACATAAAGAAACGTCTACAGTTTATTTGTTGCCTTGGCTACTGAGTGTATGTAGCTCGACTCGTGCAACTTATTCAACTCAAATAAACAAACACTACCTATATAGGTTATAGGTTCAGGTAATCTTAAGTACAAGGGGGCATTTTTAAGAGGCCGGTGTCACATGGTTGAGAACAAATTATATCGGCCTAGGAATGCAAAAGAAACCACAATGATCTGCCTATGCCAAGCATGTTTCTATGCTTTCAATCTTTCTGGACCTTATGAATTTAGCTTGAAAATTGTTAATAAAAGAAATAAAGATCTTGTTTGTCATGTATCGTTAGTAGACCAAGAACTTGTGAACAAACATAGGCTCTGTTTGGATACTCTAACTAAGTTAGAGGTTAGAGTTATTCTCTAGCTCATGACTAGCCCTCAACTAACTCTAGCCAAAGAGATGTTTGGATGCAAGGGTTAGATTGACAATAAATGTACTTTCCCATTCATTTGGCTCCTTCCCAGCCAGATTTGGTGTGGCCGGCTGTTGTGTGGCCTCCTCCCACTCACAAATGATATTGCTCCACATGGTACCTTGTGTGCCGTTTTTCCATTGCTGGCGGTGGGCCATTTTGCCATCGCTCCATATGGTACCTTGCAGGCTGTTTTGCCACTGTTGGGAGGCGGCGACGTGGCTTGGAGGTGGCGGCACGGTTGAGAGGCGGCGGCGAGGCGAGCTGGGAGGCGGCGGTGCTAGTAACCGGAAGGGGTCGTGGCTGGGAGGCATTGCGAGTGGGGATCCCATGCGACATAGCCGATCCCTTTCCCTATGGGCCCGCCTCAAATAGCCCCAAATAGCCCAAATAAGCACCTCTTTGGGGGGATAGCTTTTTGGGTGGGTTATATGCAAATAACCCCAATCTAACCCTCGTGTTTGGATATTTTAGGGCTATTTGAGCCCCAAATAGCTAAATCTAACTCTAACCCATGGATCCAAACAAGGCCATAAAGTAAATATTTATAAACGAAAATAACTCATCATAAAATGATACGAATTTAGACAAACACAGCTATAGTCCTGGTCTGAACACAAATGTACTCAAGCTAAGAAGAAACATGATGGACAGAATGAGCATGTGACATTGAACACAAACTAAAAACTATTAAGGATGCACAAATATAACATGGACCTTAAATAATTTCCAGATTTCTAAAAGGGGCCAAGCATATCATAGTTTCTTAAGACACAGATCCTACTATATTGCAGCACGGTATGAATAACACATTACCTACTAGAAAAGGAGTCTGAATGGAAGGTCGAGCTGTTGGTGATGCACTGCTGAAGTTTGATCCAGTGAGCTGCACATATTGATTTCCAGGCATGTTGTAACTATGAACCGACAAATAACCATTGCCCCCACCAGAAATGGATGGACTCAACTGGCTAAATGTTTGGTTGCCAGTGTTTGCTGCAGCTGAGACTCCATAAATAGGAAGATATTGCTGACCAGAATATGGGTTTAATGTACCCTACAAAGAGAACATCTGTCAGAATAGGCAAAGGTTTATGTAAATGTCTTATGCAGCACAAGAATATAAAAGCTGATAGCTTTTAACACTTCAACCTGTGGATAGATGTATTCGGTTCCATATGAAGGGTAACTGCAAAAGGAAGAAAACGAATAACTGAATGCATTTCTATTGGCTTTCAAACAGTCATATCGTGTTCCATGAGCATGGTTGGATCAGATTATTTCATCATTTGAAAGGGGAGATACCATATGCACAAGCTAGTTTCAGTAGTAAAAACTTTATTATCGGATATACTCTCCAAAAGTAAGTGCAGTCCATTTTAACATTTTGTTACAAAGAATGTAACATTGGAGAACTAACAAGTGATGACATAAATTCTCTTACCTGTACTGGGGAACTGGAAATCCTTGGTAGTACCCAAGTGGAAACGGTCGGTGGCCATAACCCCCTAAATAAAAGGCCCTTGGAACTGGGACACCAAAGTAGGACCCAGCTGATCTTGGCCGCCCTAAAAATGCATACTGTTATTGCCAATGTTGAAACACATATAAACATGGTAATTTCCAGAAGAGTGAGTGCTTATACAACCAGAACGAAATAATTAAGCTCATCATATAACTAAGAGAAAAGGCACGTTGTAGCTAGTAGTAGTAATAGCAGTAAGTAAATACATGAACAGCACAGTCCACGGGTATCAATCACAATTAACATATAGGCACTTCTGTTAACATAAATGCTTGCTCAGTAGTGTTTTCTGTTTGATCAATAATATGGTGATGATAACCAAGGTAAGAAAACAACACTTTGATTATCAATAATAAGGTAGGAACTCATTCTTCTTGATTGAAAGGAAAAGCTGCTGCCAGTTGATTCAAAAAAGTAACCAAGGTAAGAAAGCTTCGCTAGTTATCTTCTTATAATTGATGTGATTAATGGACAATACAATTCCACACTCCACAGTATGTAACTGCACCATGATGCAGTTAATTAACTCAGTTCGGAAGCCACATGTTTACACCAATAATCCAGTGTATTGAACTTTATCTTTAACTCGGCATTAAATACTTTTGACATAGTATTTCGAAATGTGATTACAAGAAACAAGTACACTGCAAATCGGTAGAAAGTATAAGGATATTTTACCATTACCAGGAGGCACGGGATGCTGGGCTCGACCCAACGAAGCCAGGTTACAATTGGCCCGCCTGCCGTCGATCACCGGCGTGGGGTCCTCGCAGGCCTTCCTCGCGGAATCGGCTTCACGGAATGTCACCTGTGGAAGGAGGGAGAGCAAAAATCAACACAGTTCCTCACAGTCCATCTAGCGCGCGTGCACACATACACGGGATCCCCGCATACACAGAAGCAAAAATTAACAGCGAAAACGGAGAGGAATCGAGAGGCACCGACGAATCCGTATCCCTTGGAGCGGCCAGAGTGGCGGTCGGTGATGACGACGGCCTCGAGAATGTCCCCGAAGCGCTCGTAGAAGCGCCGGAGCCTGTCGCTGTTGGTCTCCCAGGCGAGCCCGCCCACGAAAACCTTGGTGTGGGTGGTGTCCCCGAAGGACGAGGGCGAGGCGAGAAGGTGCAGCCCCGAGCTGGAGCTCGACGCCGACCCGGACGCCGACCCGGACGCCGACCCCGCGTGCTGCTGCTGCTGCTGCTGCATAGCCATCATGAGCGGTTCGGAACTTCTGGGAGGCGAGGAATCGGAGGGAATCGTCGCTCGCCGCGACCCGGCCTCCTCCCTGGGCGCGAGGGGATTAGGGGAGGTTGGAGGCGCGATCGCTAGAGCTGAGTGAATCGGCGGGTGGAAGAGCTCGAGAAAAGGCGGAAGGCGAGGCGGCGGCGAGGGGAAAGGGGATTGTGATTGCCTAATTGGGGGCCCGGGCTTTCGCGTTCCGCTGGCGCGCTGGTCTCCTGTGCTAGGGGAACCCAGCTCATTTTGGCTGCCGCCGGCATTATTTTTTGCAGAACAACAACGTGATCTTTCGAACAGAAGGGCCGGTTGTTGATCTCCGGCACCGTCGCACCGATGCGCGGCTGGCTCAAAAAAGTGACAGAAAAACACTGTTTGCATACTCTCTCGGTAAAATAGTGGGCTCTCACAAATTAACCGAGAACATAAAAGACATATATATTCTTATTTTATTTCCTATTTAGATACTATTGTCAACATAGTTGATGGTGATTGGTTAATAAATGAATGATAATATAAAACTAGATTTTATCCTCTAAAATATATTATATTTGAGAATAATTTTTAAATGCTACAATGTATTATATTACATAATAGAGGAAGTATAAAAAGTAATCTTCAACTATGGAGCACATTTATGGAATTACGAATACATGTATCGGCAGCATGGATATATATCAGTATCGGGAGGATATGGATACATAGCTAAGGCAAATTTTAAAAATGATCTGATATCATTATCGGGCGGACACAGATACATAGATAAGACATTTTCTAGAAAAACTGATATGGGGATACGGTTTATCTTTTTAAAAATAAATTAATAATAATACATATTAATTAAAATTATAAGAGCAAATATATATCTCTTATATAGATAAACTCCACTAGCTAATTCTCTTGACATGCAAAGCATCCATATCATCATCCACTAGAGCATCCCACTAACTAATTTTCTTGTCATGCAAGCATCCACATCAACATCCACTAAATCATCCCACTAATACATTACCCCGTCATGCAAAGTGTTCACATCATTATCCACTAATAAATCAAACTAACACATATCATTTATCCTACATCTATGTTATTCACATTAGCAAACCATATTATTTTCTAACATATATTTAGCTGTCCATGCTAGAATACTAAAAATCATCTACTAACATATATTATGATAGTATAATTTACCGGTAATTTCCGCAGCAACGCGCGGAGCGTTCTCCTAGTAATCAATGACAACAACAGCCTAGAAAGATAGTTAGCAGAAAGTAGCAAATAAACACGCAAGTTCATCATAGGCAAACAACAATCTACTTATAATTTATATTAAGTGATAAACATAGGGCGTATCTCCCGCCAGTTCTCTGTTCGCCTTGTCCAGCTAGGAAGTAGAAAGGCAAACAAGCAATGCTTCTGCAAAAGAGGGATTTCGGCTCATTCGAGAGAGCGAGGTCCTCGGTTTCTACGCCGCGAGCCAGGTAAGGAGATGCAATTCGTTCTTTGCCTGATAAACTACGACAGAAAGTACTATTAATTCTGATAAATTTAGCTAATAAGTTTAAATAAATACTTTTATAGATTATAATAGTATCAAATTTTACAAAATTAGAAAGGGCATAATAGCTAGACGCTAGATAACAAGAGTAGCAGCAGTAGTGCAAGCTGCTCCATACGGCCATCAACTCGTGGCCGAAGAAAATCAAGACAACCCATGAGAAAATCAACTCGCAACGGACGGTGGTGACTCGATGTGTGTTTGTTGTGTGTCGGGTGGCGGTGACAGATGTTCCGTGGACGAAGGAAAAAAGCTGCTTCAGGCCTTGTTCCTAAAAACCCAAAATTTTACAAGATTCTCCGTCACATCGAATCTTACGGTACATGCATGAAGTATTAAATATAGATAAAAAGAATAACTAACTGCACAGTTTATCTGTAAATCACGAGATGAATCTTTTAAGCCTAGTTACTCCATAATTAGACTATGTTTGTCAAATAAAAACGAAAATGATACGGTGTCAAAATCTAAAAACTTTTTGCATCTAAACAAGGCCTCAGTGGCTGCGGTGTGAGTTGCGACCCGCGTTGTTTAGGCATTGGCCTTGTTTAGTTCCAAAATATTTTGCAAAATCGACACTGTAGCTTTTTCGTTTGTATTTGATAAATATTGTCCAATCATAGACTAACTAGGCTCAAAAGATTCGTCTCGTCAATTCCGACCAAACGGTGCAATTACTTTTTATTTTTGTCTATATTTAATACTTCATGCATGTATCTAAAGATTCAATGTGACGGAGAATCTGACAAATTTTGCAAAATTTTTTGGGAACTAAACAAGGCCATTGTTTAGTTCACCTAAAAACCAATTTTTTTAAAAAAATCTATTACATCAAATTTTATAACACATATATGAAGCATTAAATATATATAAAAACAAAAACTAATTATACAGTTTGTCTGTAAATCGTGAGATGAATCTTTTAAGTCTAGTTACTTTATAATTAGACAATATTTATCAAATAAAAACAAAAATGTATCAGTTTTTTTTCTTTTTGTTTCCAATACTCCTCCGATACGTATCAGCCGTGTATCCATATCAAATACATACGGGATACGCCCCTACCTGCATGACCAGGATCCTAGAAATATGGATTATCTAGCATGATCGAAATCCTGAGATTTTAAGACTTTAATTAAATGATAAGATTTTGAGAATCTATCTTATTATCTCCCCTCTTTAGACAGTGTAGAGATTTTTTTTAATCAAATTCCCAAAATATTTAATTTATTCAAGTGTGACCTCATAGCATCTTCAATATAGTTTAAAAATAATTGCTAAATTAATATTTTTAATTTTAATTACTAAAAATTAGAGGGCATATATACTTTAATTAAAACGTATATATGTCTGCACATCTCGTCCGTTTTTCCAAGTACATAAAGATATGGAGTCGTTCATGATTGTTGCCTTGTTGGAGAGAGTTTTCAATCCTACCAAAAAAAATCAAGATTAAGAGTGGATTTTGGAAACTCTTAAAAATGCACAGAGCAACTCCAATAGATTAGCCAAAATTAGATTTCAATAACCATGATTTAGCCGTCTTCTAAAATAAATTCTCCTAAAAGAAACATGGATTTTCCAACAATCATGGTAAATTTCCTGTTTTCATACTCAAAACTTGCCACGTCATCTACTATTCGTTTTGGTTCCACCAATCTCGTTTACTAGATGTTCTAGAGCCCCATTAAATCAGGGTGAGAGAAGCGGAAAAGACCGGATAGCCTGCTAGGTATTTTAGAAACTCGGATAGCATATTTGTTGGAGACTATTTTATATCATAAATTATCTAAAATGAGCTTTAAATAAAAATGTCAGTTGCTTTGAAGTGTGTAGGGCTTCCTGCGATTCTATTATCATATGAAATGAGCACGGAGAAAGGTGTTTCCCTAAGAGCAACTCCAAGAGACTTGTAAAATTAGATCCTAAATTGTGAGATTTAGCCATTATATAAAATAGAAAGGTCATCTAAAATGTAGAGTTTTACAACAACCTAGCTAAATTGGAAAACACATATATAACAAGCAGGACTCGTTAGGGAAATATGGCCAGCAAGAATGGTGGGATACCCAGCAGGGGGAAATGGAAAACAATATAGACAAGCGGTTGAAATGCCATTTTGATCACAATAGCTATAAATAGTTTCATGAATACATTTACCCTCTAAGGAGATCTTTTATGAATGTCAGTTTGGAGTCACACTCTATTACAGATAGGGTTTGGGCCAGAATTTGAGCATAGAGGATATTCAAGCAATACCAACAACAATTATATATAATAAAAATACACACAAAATAGTATTATGTTTGATTCCTTTATTTATAATTTCTATATTGTTTGAAGTTATTTGCCTTATCACTAATAGTATATTGTGCCTCGTGTATGGTATTGGTTGCTATTCACGAAGAATAACATGTGCTATCTATTTGTTTGATGTTAACAAGATGAACATTTATCTCTTGTTACTTCTCTTCTGAGATGTATTTTACTTTAGTTCTATACTCCCTCCGTCCAAAAAAAGTGTCGTTTTAGAATTTCAGATATCTTATTCAACCATTTGTTTTATTCATTTTTTTTGCATAAATATTATATATTTTGTAAGACTTATTTTATCATTAGAGATACTTTACCTATGATTAATTTATTTTACAATTTACATAAAATTTTTGAATAAGACGAACGGTCAAACACGATGTCTGAAAGTCAAAAACGTCACTTTTTTGGGACGGAGGGAGTATGTTTATGTGCAAAACGGCTTGAAACTTTTATATCAAACGTATGGAACAGGGTGAAGTCATATTAGTGAATAGGTCTAGTCTATTCCCGCCTTTCCTATTTTTTCCGAATGTACCTGAATCAAATTACCACCATTCAAGGAGTGAATCTAGCAGAGAACATCATAGGATCAACTTCAATGCTTAATTCTATTGTTCGTTTGGCTGATAAACTATGACAAAAGTGCCATTGGAGGATTTGTTGTAAGAGAAAAACACTATTAAATAGCTGTCAGATTCGACTGATAAACTCAAGCAAATATGCTGGTACAAATACTCCTAGATCTGCCCATGCCACTGTTTTTTAATCTAACTTTTAGTACTTCATAGGCATGGTAAAAAATAGTGATGAGGGAGCTCCATTCGAAAAGTTTGAGCACATGCTTAACATTATAACTCGCATATGGACCAAAGCCTCACACGAGAAAAAAAGGTGGCTAGGATAATTGATAGTTGTGCCTTCTTAATTAGTAAGAGAATCAACCACTTTGGCCTTGTTCAGTCGGGAAAAAAAATAGATTTTAGTTACTGTAGCACTTTCGTTTGTATTTGATAATTATTGATCAATCATAGACTAACTAGATTCAAAAAATTCGTATCATAAATTACAGGTAAACCGTGTAATTAGTTTTTATTTTCGTCTATATTTAATACTCCATGCATATGCCGTAAGATTCGATGTGATGAATCTTTTGAGCCTAGTTAGTCGATGGTTAGATAATAATTGTCAAATACAAATAAAAGTGCTACAGTACCTAAATAAATTCAAAAAAAAATCGCAACTAAACAAGCCTTGAGAAAACAAGTAAATGTCATCTTCTACATTAGAACAACGGGAGCAAGCTCTCTCAACACCCGGAATGTTTATAAACCTTACAAAGTAGTTCTTGTAGTCAACTAAGAAGACTCCATGCAAATATTTTGATGCGGGTTGGATAACCTTGTCCGCCCAAATCTGTCAAAGAATACGAATAATGGACATATGTATATTAGAATTAGAAAGTAGACTGCTAGCTATGCATGTCCTCAGCCATCAAGGATCTGTATGTATTTTTGGAAGAACGTGTACCACTAGAGGGTGGTTTCGAGCACAAAATGTCAGGGTCATCACATGCAACCAAAGAGATTTGCAAAGGAGTTTCCAAGGTTTGTCACCCAAAAACACCGCAAAGTAGGCCAATGAAATAATCAACGTGTTTGTTTGAGTTTATTTGTCCATTTTGTCAGTCATTTAGCAGTATTTTTCTTATAATAAATAAGTGAATAATATTTTCAGCCATGACTGTCATGTTGCACCAAGCCAAAGAGCAAGGTAAGGTCTCGTTTGGTATAACTTTTGCTCTTTCTTCTTCGGCTGTGTTTAGTTCCCGAAGGGAAAAATTTCGCGACAATGTAGCACTTTGGTTTGTTTGTGGTAATTATTGTTTAACCATGGACTAACTAGGCTCAAAAGTTTCGTCTCGTAAATTTCGACCAAACTGTGCAATTAGTTTTTATTTTCGTATTTAATACTTCATGCATGCATCTAAAGATTCGATGTGACGGGAAATCTTGAAATATTTTGGGTTTTGGGGTAGAAATAAACAAGGCCTTCGTGTACACCATATCTCTCAAAATAAAAGAGAAACCATATCTCTCAAAATAAAAGACGATGAAACCACTATTTTTAGTTTTATTGACTTTATCTTCTCTTTACACGGTAACAAGGAGCCAAAAACCGTTGGTGCTGTGGGAAAAAAAAAAGCCTAAGGACCTATCCGGATGATGCAATTTTTAAAAACTATAGTTTACAAAACTATGATTTTAAAGCCAAAGAGACACAAAACCATGTTTTATAAAAAAGAGGTCATGAGTGGAGTTTCTAAAACTCTAAAAAGACTACCGTTTTAATAGTTTTAAAGACTATAAGATTTGTTGCAATCAAACACCTAGTAGCTTAAAATCAAAGTATTCTTGTAAAAATATAGTATCTCCATTATTTCAAAAACAGTTTGCATCCAAACAAAATAAAAAGTGACATGATGTGCCCACTTGACTTCATGTGCGAGGGCGCCGTCTCCTTCCAGCCTATACTCTTGTCTAAAAAGTATGATTAAAAGTATTGTTCACTGATTTATTATGAGAGAAAAACACTGCTGAATAGTTGTCAGATTTAACAGATAAGGCCTTGTTCAGTTCTAATTTCTTTTCCAGGTTACTGTAGCACTTTTATTTTTATTTGACAATTATTGTTCAATTATAGACTAGCTAGATTCAAAAGATTTTTCTCGCAATTTATAGACAAATTGTATAATTATTATTTTATTTTTATTTATATTTAATGCTCTATACATGTACCACAAGATTCGGAGAATCTTAGAAAGTTTTTGTGTTTGAGTCTCTTCATTGTCATCGCTTCGCGGTCTTTTGTCATGACTACAGTTCACTCGCCTAACACAGCAATTAGCTTTACGCCGAGAACAAAAAAGTCATGCGTTTAGCGCTTCGGGCGGCCCCATAACAGGTGTCATGGTCGCCGCACCCTCCGCGGACGTACACAAATCCATCGTCACGACGGGGCACGTGACAAAACTGACAAGTCTGACCAAAACCTCCCTCATCACCTCGGCTTTGCAAGGGAAGAAACGAAACGAGGCCGGGCCTGCTGCCGAAACAGTCGGCTCTCCAAGGCGGCGGCGCGGGCCCCGTGTCTGCCCCCCTGTCCGTCCGCTCGTTTGCCCGTCACGCTGAACATCTGAGCCCCGCTAGAGGCGAAACGGCCCCGCCCCTTCCGCCGCAGCGCCGCTGCGGCCTTGCGGGTTCCGTGCACACCACCAGTGCGACAAACCCCGCGGCCGCTCCGCGTCCGTCCGATCCCCATCGACGAACCGACCACCCCCCTCCACAGCCGCGCGCAGGCCGCACCGCCCCGGTCCCGCACGGCATGCTACGCACACCCTCCCGCACCACCACCAGCAGCAGCAGCACGCACGACACACAATCGTCGCACGCGCCCCCAGGCCCCGGGTTCGCTCGCGCTCGGCTTCCGCTCTACACCCCCCTGACGGTGGTGGCCGGTTAAGCCCGGGCGGTGGTGGATGGACGTGCGCCGTCTCGGAGGCCGCATCGCGGCGGCGCTGAGGGCGCTCGCCGCGGGGGGCTCGCTGATGCCCATCCCGTCGTGGGTCGCCAACGGCCTGGCGATGATCTCGCTCGTGCTCTCCTCCTGCGACCTTCTCCGCCTCTGCAGCGACAGGGACCGCCGTCTCCTGTTCCCGCTCCGCTGCCGCGAGTTCGTCACCGTGTTCTGCCAGCTGGCCTCCATCCTGTACCTCTTCGGCCTTTGCGGCACTGGCATCGCATCTGCGAACTCCGAGACCCACGCCTGCCGCGACCAGGGCGGCTCCCCCGACCAAACGCGCGCCGCCGCCGACGCGCCGGAGGCATTGCATGACGGGGTGGAGGACGGGGACGAGGAGATCGTCGCCGCTGTGGTCTCCGGGGCGCTGCCGTCACACCACCTCGAGTCGCGCCTCGGAGACTGCCACCGCGCGGCCAGGCTGCGGCGGGAGGCGCTGCGGCGGATGACGGGGCGGGGCGTCGAGGGGCTCCCACTCGACGGGATGGACTACCAGGCCATCCTGGGGCAATGCTGCGAGATGCCCGTCGGGTACGTGCAGATACCGGTCGGGGTCGCCGGCCCGCTGCTCCTGGATGGGGAACAGTACCATATTCCCATGGCTACCACCGAGGGATGTCTCGTGGCCAGCGTCAACCGCGGCTGCAGAGCCATCGCTGCGTCCGGAGGCGCCGTCAGCTCGCTGTTCCGGGATGCAATGTCTCGTGCGCCTGTCGTCAAGTTGCCATCGATCAAGAGGGCAGCGGAGCTCAAGGAGTTTGCCGAGGCACTTACCAATTTTGAGACTCTAGCTGCTGTCTTCAATAGGTAGACATCCTTTTCCATTTGTCTACCTGAAGATTTGCACGCTTACTTAAAATGGGATATGGATCTGCTTAACTCATAACTACTTTAGTGCGAGGGGACACTGATAGCAGTAGTTAAAAATACATTCCTTTGGTGCATCTTTTAAGTTTCCCATGTGCTGTTTGACTATTGTCATGATGTTGACGGCTAGAACTACATGGTATTAGTAGTTTAAGGTCAGGTGATTGCCCACAAAAGCATGTGTCCTTTTCTTATTTGGTTGATGATGATAGGAGGGACTCCACAGCTTCTTAGCTTAGCTTATTCCAACTTCAGCATACACTAGCTGAGGCAACAGCAATTACCTCCTATTGTAGTATCAGTGGCATTATCTACTATGTTTCCTTATTTTCTGGGATTCGTTATTGGCCGTTTGCGAATGATGCAGGTTCATACTTTCAGAAATGTCATCGTTGAATTGTCGTTTTGCGTTTATCCAACCACAGGATATTTACAAATGATACCAATTATACATTCTGAAGTGTTGCCTTGAATTGTCCTGTTGTGTTTGTTGAAACCGCAGGGAATGTCAACGGTTTGTCGGTTGCGAAGCCTAATCATGACATGTGGGCTTACCGTCATATGGTTTCCGTACTTCCTAGTAACTGTCGGCATATGTTCTTAGAAGAAGGGCAGTTGATCCTAGCAACTGGTTTCGTTACTTCCTAAGCCTAAATTAATGCCGGTTTCTGCAAGTTACAGAAGCTTTAAACATTTGTTCTATTGCGTTGTTTGGAAACTCTGGTTACTTGCTGTTTCATCTCACTAGAAGCTTTTGATTCTGTTGTTTTCTAGGCTTGATAAGCTTTAGGTTATTTTTGGTTCACACTAGTCCATTATTTAGGGCCTGATTATGTTGTGGTTCTCTGTTGTAAAATATTAAGAAAATATGGAGTCTATTTTCTCAAGATTGTTTTTCAAAATCATGGTCATGTGCATAGCCATCACTACTGGTTGCATGCATAAGCATTCATGGGTAATCTGGCATTTCTGTTAGCATTTAGTAATTAGCTTCTTAGGAATGTTGTGTTCTAGCATTTAAATCACTGCACATTTAATTTAGAGCACATTTTTATTGTTCTTCCTCACTTTGCTTTATGCCTAATACGTTATTTCACTCCTATGAAACTTTTATCAGTCCATTACAATTTCCTCCACTTCTCTATGTTGACCGTTTTCATTCAGTTTTTCATTTTTTTAAACTCTTTCAAAGTACTATATACTGAAACGGTTTAGTGCTGGTTTTCACTTTTCGAGGATAAGATGTGAAAAGGTCACAGGCATTTTTATCATTCAAGCTGTGCATTTGAGACTTAGTGTTACAATATCACAATATCATTTGTGACCGTAGCGATTGACAGACAACCTGTTTGGATAACACGGCTGTTCCTATATGGCATTTGCTGATTTGGTACTTCCTCTAGAAGACTAGTTTTACTATGAAGCCTAGCTGCTGTTATTCCCCTATTAGTAGTATTGCATGTCTCATCATACTAATTTTCATTCCAGACTTCAAATTAGGCGTGTATCATATGCATGCTTGTATGACGGGCACATTTCTTGTTCATTTTTTTCTTTCAGATAGAAACAGGAGACGATTAGTTTCTTATTTAATTGTGCACGTTTGGTTTGCATTTCTGCAATTTTGTCTCAGTGATTGTTTTCTTATTAAAATCAATACAATTCATAGAAAATTATCTGCTTTATCCGTTAGAGGTGACATCCAAATTATTTCTTGTCCACAGGTCCAGCAGATTTGGGAAGCTTCAGGGTATTAATTGTGCATTAGCAGGTAGGAACGTTTACATAAGGTTCACTTGTAGTACTGGAGATGCTATGGGAATGAATATGGTGTCAAAAGGTGTTGAGAATGTCTTGGGCTACCTGCAGACTGATTTCCCCGACATGGATATCATCAGCCTATCTGGTTTGGTTCTTCCCTTCTGTTCTGTTATAGCAAAGAAAAGCTAGTTTTGCACTCTTTCAATAAACGAGCATGTTATTTTATCAGATAACTATTTGAGAAAAAAATTATCAGACAACTAAACACAATGTAAGGTTGAACTCTTTACTTGCTAGTAATTTTACACATGAATTGCGGAAGGAACTGTTTGACTGAAGCATGGAAAATGCATACATTTTATTGGTTCTGTGCCAGTGTTACCCAAGGAAAGTCTGCGTGCCAGCTTGTTTGATAAATTTTCATTTTGCTCTCCATACTCAAAAGCTCAAAGTTTATAATACAGATGCTCTTCTCACAATACATGGTTTGCTACATTGCATCGGACTCCGAGCAAATTTGTTCTGAGGCTGAGCATCTTCAGCTACCATCACCACGTTTTCTTACTCATTATTGCAACTGTAACCTGAGGAAAGTATGTCTCTGTATGAGATTATGCTGAATCTGGAATTTTCATGTTGTTATCTATATTTTTCTTATCACTCTCATGCTCAAGCGTAAAGAGTAACTGCTTTTCTTATAAAAACAGCAGTGAGATAGTTAGTTTATTGGCTGGTTTCCATTTGACATGGAACAAATTCGTTGTAATAATCATGATCTATTATTAGCATTATTGTTTGAAAAAGAAGCAATCATCAGCATTCCCCCCTCCCCAGTTATTGTATGGACGTTGACTTTTTTTTATGCCAGGTAACTATTGTTCAGACAAGAAGCCTGCAGCCGTAAACTGGATAGAAGGTTGTGGGAAATCTGTTGCTTGTGAGGCCACAGTCAAAGGGGGAGTTGTGCAGAGTGTTCTTAAGACCACTGTGCAAAAACTTGTCGAGCTTAACATTGTAAAAAATCTCGTTGGATCAGCTGTAGCCGGAGCTCTTGGAGGTTTCAATGCCCATGCAAGCAATATCGTAACTGCCCTGTTCATTGCTACGGGGCAGGATCCTGCCCAAAATGTTGAAAGCTCACAGTGCCTCACCATGATGGAGGCAGTGAATGATGGATGCGATCTTCACATCTCTGTGACCATGCCTTCCATTGAGGTACTATGATTTTTGTGCTCTGTGTAAGGTTACAGGCTTATACTAGTTAGTACTATGAAGTTTTATTGGAATTATAAAATCAATATCCCCATTATCCTTCCAGATCATTTACTTATTTCTCGTGCTTTTATATCTGTGATTTGATTGAATGCGGTATTTTGTGACAATAATTTGTCTTCGTAATCTGTCCATTCTCAGGTAGGCACTATTGGGGGTGGCACTTGTCTTACTTCACAAGCCGCATGTCTGAACCTGCTTGGTGTCAAGGGTCCGAATCTTGATTCACCTGGGGAAAATGCTAAGCTTCTGGCTACCATCGTCGCTGGCAGTGTGCTCGCTGGCGAGCTGTCTCTCATGGCAGCCCTTGCTTCTGGCCAACTTGTGAAGAGCCACATGAAGTACAACCGATCAAGCAAAGATGTGCAAGGTGCTGCTTCCTGAGTATACACAGCAGCTCGTCGGGTACTCCAAGGCTCCAAGTGACATGTTTAGACAGCAATGGCCCAAGTGAGATCGTCGCGGAACAAATGGGATAAACAGAGCGATTGTACAGAGTGATAAGGGAGCAGGTCGAAACAGCAAGCGCAACCTGTTTGACTGTTAGCGACGTACAGCACCTAGCAGATTATGCAGCTTCTGACTGTAACTTTTGTTTATGTGTATTGAGTCTTCGTGTATTAATTAATGTTTGCCTGTAACCGTTCAAACATCTCTTTGCTTTGTTTAGCAGCAGATCAGATTAAGTCTGTTCCTTTTGTGCAGTATAGTAATTTGCCTATTGTTATGTTTATATCGTGAATGTTTTCCTGAAATAAGATGTCACTGGAGTTCAAGGTTCGGAGTTTAAGGTTCAGAACAGAAGTGACTCCTGTTGCCACTTGCCAGGCGCTTGCTTTCCGCGACAAGCCGAACATGCTTCGGTTACTTCAGCACACGGATTTCAATAGGAAAAATATGGTCTTGTTAATTCTGCTCACAGAATTCAAAAGGAATTCTTATCCGCATTTCGATGCTTCCTGTCTCAGTCAACGAATATACTCCCCACTTCTCAGTGTCTGTGTTCCTTATCAAGCAGCACAATGAACAAGTTGAGCGTTCCTTCTGTCTCTTCTTTTTCCCTTTTTAAAGGAGAAGAACGATAAAAGCGACCAGCAGGAGTGCACGTAACTTCAAAATGCACAGAAAGGCAGAATTACTCAAAGCAGTCGGGCTCAGTCAGATCTATCCACTTAGCAGAATTTTCATGCCGTTCTGGAAACAAGTTGCTCATCCTTCAAAGTTGGGGCGCATGACAGCCCATGCATTTGTGGGTCTCAAACGGACTCTGTTTTTCCCTCTCGCAGGCGCAGCTAAGAGCAGCAAGGGCCCAACAAAAGCTCGGCTCCTACTCCTGTTTCCGAATTCCGCATTCCGGGCTCCAAAGAAACAATCCATATTGCCCCTAGCGCTTGATCACCAGCAATCCGTGCTTGCGACGCGTGATCCCCGGCGTCCCTGACCAGTTTTTCCGCACCACGCACACCGGTGCAGTGCAGGTGCAGTTGATCCGAATGCGACGGCCGAACGGGTTCAGCGCCCAAACAAGCAGCACAGACCTTCATCCGTCCGCGCCGCAGTGCGGCAAACCGGCAAAGGCCCTCTTCTTCCGACATATCCGATGTGACACCTATAAAATTTTCATCTTCAATCTAAACAGACCCTTTATCCAAAAATTTTTAATCCATCCCATCGAATCTTTGGACACATGCATGGAACATTAAATGTAGATAAAAAAATAAACTAATTACACAGTTTGGTTGAAAATCGCGAGACGAATTTTTTAAGCCTAGTTACTCCATGATTAGCCTTAAGTGCTACAGTAACCCAAATGTGCTAATGATAGATTAATTATACTTAATAGATTTGTCTTGCAGTTTCCTGACGAGCTATGTGATTTGTTTTTTTATTAGTTTCTAAAAACCCTTCCCGATATCCTTCCGACATATTCGATGTGGCACACAAAAAATTTTCATCCTCAAAAGATTTCGGATTTCGGTACTGTAGCACTTTCGTTTGTTTGTGACAAATATTATCCAATTATGGACTAACTAGAATCAAAAGATTCATCTCGTGATTTACAGCTAAACTATGTAATTAGCTTTTGTTTTTGTCTATATTTAATGCTTTATGTATGTGCCGTAAGATTCGATGTGACGGAGAATCTTGAAAACTTTTTGATTTTTAAGGTGAACTAAACAAGGCCTAAACAGGGCCAAAGAAAACAGGGCAAAGCGGTGTCACTTCGACGCGACGGGGCGCGAGCGACCGCGGGCGTAGGAGGTAGGAGGGTCTCCCGGCACCGTCACGTGGCCGCGCGGGCCGCCACGGCGCGTCGCTGGCCCACGGCCCATGGCAGCAGCAGCATCATCAAAGATTCGACGCGACGTCTCCCGGGCAGGGGCACGGGCACCAGAACCGGCCGGAAACCAGCGCTGGATGCTGCTGCGATTCGCGGGGGGGCCGACGCCCACGTGTGGCCGCGGCCCCGTTCCGGACGGCCCGCTCCCTTTCCCACGTGGCTGGGCCGGGACCCACGCGTCGATCGCTAGCTGGTGCAACCGACTGCTCGACACGTGTCTCTCTTGGCTTTGCCTTCACAGCGTGGCGCATCATTGCATGTTCTTTTCCTTTCGGCCCATTAATTTCATTATCATCCATCCACGGTGGATTTTCTTTACTACAGGGTTTGGGTATCCTCGGTTAGATTAGCTACACTGTTTATGCGTGTGTATATCTCGATATATAGACACACACACACACGAGATGAATAAAAGCATAAAGTAAACTATTAGTCAAAGTCTTGAACAGGCAATATAATTCTACAATGTGATGCTAAATTAACATTGACATTTCAGGAAAGGAAGCTTATTGACGACAACATATACTCTATGAAACGACTCTGAAACTAAAGCTGCAAATAAATGGACTAGACAAATGCCAATTGCCAAAAGAGCACTATACTAATCGCAACAAGTTGCGAAATAATGCGGCCTCTGATTGCGGCCGGATTGCATGCACCTAGCCCCGATTAGGTCACCGCAGATTAAGACCGCCGGCCCGGCGGCAGACAACGAGGCGCGCGCGCATCATATCATCATCTCCTTTCGATGGAAGTCCCATCGAAAAAGCAACGGACGTCGTCGCCTGCATGCATGCTTACGGCTGGCTGCTGCAGGGTCATTAACAATAATCGTCAAAGTCAGACGCCCCCCGACCCCGGCCGTCGAGAAATTAAAAGAAAAGGTTATCATCGCTAGCTGTCGACGAGCGAGGGCGGCCGGACGGGGCGCCATGGACGGAGAGGCCGGAGCTGATCGATGAGCCCGGACGCGGCCGTCGATCGGTCGATGGAGAGATCGCAACGCGACAAGCGCGGGGGGCGAGCACATGCCCGGCGAAGGGACAGCGCGCCGCTCGGGGTTATCTTAATCCCCAGCTAATTAATCTAATCTAATCTAATCCTGCTTGATCCCCACTTGCATAGTTGCATGCGAGCTAGCTAGCTAGCTACTAGCTAACTTTAATCCGTCTTTAGCCCGCCACTGATTTTTAATTAGCCGGCCGGCCGGCCATCGGATGCTTTGCTTCACTGTGTAATCAATCAGCGCGCGGCCAAAGCTATTGTTAATTAGTACCGGAACTATATAATAATCACTTGCTGGTCCCTTCGATCCGAGGCTCGTCGCAAGGTGTACAGTATGAACGCACGCAATGCGCCGGCCTCTCTCGTCGCTGACATCGAATTGAGATTCGATCAAAAAAATTAAGCTTGCGTTTTGGCGAAATATTTTTATTCGTATGACGTCGTCCTTGTCTCTCGCGACCAAGTAATTAGCCCAAATTGGATCGAGTTGTTTCTTCCTGAAAACGAGATCGAATCCGTCGGTGATGTCATTAGTTAACCCATGCATTTCCAATTGCACATCGGGTACAGATTCTCGGCTGCTTGAGCATGCACGTACGGAAAAGGCGGAATCGGGTGTGTGTCGAGGGGGGAAAAATATGACAGAAGAAAGCTATGAGTTTTGCCTTTCCAAAGATTATTATTCTGCGTCACAAGCTAGCTAGTGATCACTTTTCTGGGCTGGCGCCTAAACAGCAGGAGGTATATCATGACAAGCTTTCTTGATGTCTTCATTATTGATTAGTATTACTCAGTACTGGTACTACGGCTGATAGCTGCTTTAGCGACGGCGAGGCAGACAGTCTGTAAAGAATGGGCTTCCCTGAGATTGAGGTCGTAATTATCTATTGGCATGACCTAACTGGGCATCATCCCAGATTACGAAAAGTAAGCGTGACCAACTTGGAATGCAGATTATGTAAATTAGAACCGCCTGTGTGTGTGTATCCATCTGAACTGGAATAATGATAATATAGTGTGGCCATATATTTCCAGAAACAGCTAGTTTCGTTTAATACTTCAGATTCTATTTTCACGATCCACGACAAATCAGAGTTTTTAAACACATATGTAACGAACTGTGCAATGCAAATTGCAGAGATTTGAGCTATAAGATCATGTCATGTCTTGCATAGATTGTAATCTTGATAAAGCAACAAAGCAATCATTCGTCAGAAGAAAGAAACTCTCAACCTTTTGAAACTGCAGGCAAGCTAGATCGGTGTGTGCAAACCTAAACTAATTATAACAGAGAACATCACCAGTAAATTAGCTGCACGGCTACTGCATCTCTGATACAGCAATTCTTTATAAAGGTACGGTGTCGCCTTTGACACTTGCATGCTATAGCTTTGAGCTGTTCACAGCATGACTGCATCTTTTGCGCGGTAATCCCACACGTACGCCCACTAAAATCGTACCTGTCTCCGCGATTGAAGAGGATTTGGTTATATGATTTCTTGTGACTTTTGAGTAATTTACATTTTATTACAGTGAATGAACGATTAAATATATAGCTTCGCCTGGCAGTTGCGTTGCGCGACATCATGGTAACACATGCACTGCACTATTCTTCGATACATCAGTGTTCCCGAATTTTATTGGTGCGCCGTACACACAATCATCAGTACAGATCGCTTAGCTAGCCAACACTATAGGGCCAGGTAAGTTTATTAGATATAGCTTGCAACTTGTTATATACCCCATCAAATTCCAACGGATGTGTGCTGCAATTAGCTAGCAACAATCGTGTTTTCTTATCGAACTAGAGTTTCTTAATTAAATCTTTGAGAGACAAGTATCCGTATAGCTGAATATCTGATGACCCAATAACCACGTCGCTTTTGAATTGGAAATTTGGAGGCAGATGCCCCATTGAAGATGTATGGAGCTATATCATAATAATACTCCAAACTGAACGACTCTTAGGTCATGCATTTATCCATCCAAACAGTTGACTTACAACTAACTATGAGAGCTGATCATACACGCTAAACTAAAATCCTGTCACCCGCTGTCAGGTCGTCTCTCTCCTTTCCTTGCGTACGTCAAGCACCTCTCTCTACTATAATCGATGCGTACACACCTGTACAGTTGAGTTGTTTTCTACGTGACCTAATGAAACAGGGAATAATAATCAAGCAAAACCATGGAACCTATAAAATTAATGCAAACATACAGCCCCAACTGTACGTACAGTGAGGGGAATTAGGTCGTGGCATGGAAGGCATAATTTGTCGCCACACGCCAACAAGGCGCGTCACATCAGGGGGCTTACAGGTGTAGCCGATGGAATTGGCCCGTCCTCTAGCTCTGCTGATGGAGAGCTAGCACCAATTATATACTCCCCTGGATAACATAATCATAGGTTTCAGCACATAAACAAATGGGTTTTAGTTGAGGAAACCAACACCGTCAGACTCGAGTATCTTAATAATAAAGCTTTTGCAGGAACTGGCAACTGATGCTCAATGCAATATTTTACTGCTAGTGCCAGCAGCCCACTGGGGTGATTGGGTAGTGAAGATCGTTCACACGCTTTTGTCCACCACCAATGCAATCTTTTTTGCTCTCTAGCTACTTCCAAACTTTTGCGGACCCTAGCTCTTGTTTGCTCTAGTGTCCCTGCAGTACACTGCTGTCATCTAATTTGCTGGGCATGCTGCATGCACATGCACGCCAGTATTCAATCCATTAAACAGCTGCACGATTGTACATAGTATATAATACACTATCTCCATAGTTTATTTCTTCTACACTGCAACGCAACAAAGCATGAGGGTCATGCATGCACTGTTTGGAGCTAAGCTAAACGCCTTGACAAATCAACAATCACTGCAAGGAGCTGTGAGATGAGATCGATGCTAGCTGCAAGGATAATATAACTTTTGATCTCCTCTGATCTCATCACCCACCCGAAAGTTGAACAAAGTAAGCACCGAAGGCGACGACGATGACGACGACCTGGATAGCACAAACGAAGGAGCGCACATAAAAGAAATCCAGACGTCGCTGTTGGCGTTTTGACTTGCTGTGCTCCCTGTGGTTTTACATGCAATAACTCTCTCTGCGGGCGCGCAGCAGGCTGCAGCTGCCGCCGCTCGATCAGCTGGCACCGTACCGTCGCGCGCCTCCTGGCAGAGACGACGTACCGACACGGATCGCGCGGGAGCGTACTTGCGGTGATGAGATCAAACGGAGGCAGAAATAAAGGGTTGTTTGGTTCACGGCCACACTGTGCCACGCCACAATGATGGCAGCCGCAGCATGGCATGGCGGTGGCGCAGAAAACGCCCGCCACACTCGCCACGGTCTCGCCACAATCGCCATGCGCTACACGACAACCACAAGCAGCAAAGGACAAGAAAGAAATGCATGTGGCCGCTATAGCTAAAAATAGAACCAAACAGCTACCTCCACTCCGTGGCTCACCGAAGCTTAGACAGGCAAAGTATGGGTGTGAACCAAACAGCCTCAAAAACGGAGGTAGTAACGGCGTACGTGCTCCTGCTGTGCTGTGCACTGTGTGGGGGCACAGAAATAAAATACTGGCGCGCATATGCGTCGGCGTGCATGCATTTAGGGCGTCCCCAACAATTTTTTTTTTGAGACGACGAAGGGCGTCCCAAACATTGGTACTTCCCTAAAAATATATGGTCTGCGAATAAAAATATATGCAACACAAAAGGTCATTAATTTTTTAAATCATATCGATAGAGAAAAATTTATTGTAACAAATTAAAGTTAGAGAGCTTGAAGAGATCTACAACTGTGTAGTTGAGTCTCATTTTATTCAAAACTATTTAAGGGTCTCAAAATTGTAACTTATGCCTTTTTATGTATGATAAAAATTTACTTTTTTTTTGTCATTCTGTATTTTCTGAAAAACTATCTTGAGAAGAGGACTATGTACCAAGAAATCGATTTGTAAAGACAATCCTAAATGAGTCCTCTAAATTAAAAGACGACTAGAAAATAGGTTGTTAGAGAGTACAAATAGTATGCTCTTAGAGAGTACTCTCTCTAAGTTGGCAAAAGAAGTTATTTTGGACAAAGATGTGGTCTAAGAAGCATAACGTTGACCTCTTATTTCTATAAAAATATTTATTTAAAATTGATATATGTATATTTTTATGGATGTATTTTTCATGACAAAGTTACTCATATATATGGTTTTCATATTTCTTAACTCAACAACTTAAAAAATATTTATATTTTATATTTTTTAACTTTTAACTCAAACCTTATCTAAAATGACCTCTAGACGTTTGGACCACCTCAAATAAAGATATGGTCTCAGAGAGTACAAAATATTTGAACCATTTAGACCTCCAGACGTAGGGGAGTGAGGATCAGTGGCTAGCTACTACCACAGCTAGGATCCTCGACCATAAAATGTGCGGCGTCCGTAGCGGTGGCGACGATGATATGATGTGATGCACGCGCGGGTTGCTTGTTACGGCAGAAAACAGGGGCGCATGCACTGCATGGATGATGCGGCGATCGATAACGATAGGGGTTGGGAGAGACATGGCGGCATGGGACGGGAGCGGGGAGGACTGGAGGAGAAGACGACATGCATGCATGCGGCCGGGAGATGCGCGCCAGTGCAATTGATCGGAGAGAGAGGCAGAGTGTCCCAAGTGGAGCTGCAGCTGAGCAGCTCCGTCGACGACGATGATACACATATATATGCCGCCGTTACAGCTAGCTAGTGCTGGCCGGAGGAATGGGAAGGTGCACTGGGATAAGCTAGGGCCGGCGGCCGGCGGCCGGGGAGGAGAGGTACGGTGGTCAGGTTCATTTGACCACTGACCGGACGTCCCCTCAAGCGTTCAATCAGATCGTGGCATGCATAGTGCGGTGCCGCGCGCGGGGTGTGGCCCTGACGATCGATCGAGCTAACGACGACGAGCAGGCGCGACGGGAGATGATGGCCGGAGAGAGAGAGATCACATCTCATACACCTCATCCGATCCCCACAAGACACAGTAGTACACAGCATGCAGCAGCTAGCGTCGTAAGTGAGCTGCAGCTGCAGGCATGGGCATAATTCGAATGATTTGGGATCAAATCGCGGCCGGGGACGGGACCGGGAGGGGAGCTGCGGCGGCTACTCCACGCGCCCGGCGCCACCACCACGTGTCTGACAGCTGTACGGCGGGCGCAGCGGCCCGTGCTCCTCCCTTTGACCGCCGAACCAAACCACTTGACCGCACGTGACGGTGCTCGATCTCGATCGATCTTCGATCCACTCACGGAGTAGTCGTCCCGGTCTCCCGGACATAAACGCGTGCGCGCCCCAGCGCCTAGCTAGCCGCCTGATTAGCGGTCCCCTGTTAATTAATTTGTTCAAATGTTACACTCAGCGATCCAAACTGGATCGGAGGTCAATCTGCTGCAACGTGATTCTCTTAATACGAAATTGAATTAATTTGTAGTAGTACTGCATAGTAGTAGATCACAAATTTTACCTCTTGACTGTAGTAGTACTGCGCGTGCTTCAAGAATCGAAGCGCGGCAGAAGATACGATCAAATCCATTCGGATCAGCACTCCAACGTACTGTACGCCTGATGGTACGAACACAAGCATTAATTAAATCGACGCTTTGACAGAATTCTCAATTCAGAAAAAAAGGAAACAAATGGATCCTTACATATCCTCACTTCTTTCGCGATATACAGTGCCTTGGAACGTTTCAGAATTTCAAATCAGCATCAAATTTCGGTACGTACAGCTTGTATCCCTAATTTCAAATGCAGCAGGAACGTACTATAATTGAATTATATTCACGGATGTCAGTGTCCTCCTCTTTGGTATGGGGAGGAGAAGAAACCAGAAAAGAGTAAAAAAAAAAAAAAAAGGCATTCGAGAAGCGAATGACGCGATGGAGAGAATCACTATCGTGGACTGAGCTTCATGCGTACTACGGTCCTACGGAGTACTGCGTAGTACTTCAGTTCCTTGCTCCGATCCGTCTGTGAGTGCTCACCTTCATTTGTCGCCATCCGATCATTATTCAGCATTGCGGCTGTATATATAATTAAACCCCTGGTCGCTGTGTCGAGATCCAACCAATCAGGGCCTAGTCATTCAATTTTGTTTCGCTCTGTGCGTCACATGATAGTGACTCGTAATAATTTAAAAATTCGTTAGTGTCAGCCTGTCAGGTTGAGCAAGGGTGCCATGGTCAGCCATGTCCACCCAGGAAAGCTTGATCACAAACTGCAAGGCCCCTGCTTTCCTCATTTGCTCAATTCCATTTCGGTTGATGGCAAGAACATTTGAGAACAAGCAGATGCAGCCGAGACAGATTGGCTCTCCTATGCAAGGAAAATATCAATCAATATCAGTGGGCGACAAGGTCCAATACCGCACAACAGAGTGACAGTTTTCTATTTCTTTTTACTATCTAATAAAAATACGGCAAAGCTTTTGCCACATTTCTAAAAAAAAAATCGGTTGATGGGCCCTGCATGAGGAACTGTGTTAGGATGGACGCCTTCCAGCCAACTTCAATTTCTTCTCAAGCAGACACATTTATGTCCATCCACAGTATGACACTTCTGTTTCGTATAAGATCGAGCTGGATGTTGTCTTTATAAAATAATTCAACCACCTAGGAGGGCTTGTTTAGATGAAAATCTCCCAAGCAATGCGTGCCCAGACAAGCTTCAAACATCCAGAATGTCGCTTTTGAGAACACTGTTAGCGTTTATAGGTTAAGAAACTCAAACAGTTTTGCAATTGAGTTAGTCATTCTTGTCTTTTTTTAAAAAAAAGCTTAAAAGTTACTCTCCAACGGTATGGCAATTGACTTTGGCAAATTTGACAACTTGGCAAATAGAGGGTCAAACTGTGCATATATGCAAAAGTATGTGAGGCTTGACATTAGTGTTTTTGCGCAATGGAGAGATACCTCCCGCGCGCGTATCCTTCTCCTGCACGCCTACTCCTTCTCCCACGCGCCACCATCGTAGTTCTGCACGATTGCTCTGTGATGTCGCCATCTTCATTGCTCCATGGTGTTGCCATCTTCCGTCGGAGTTCACGTTGCCGGTTTGGAGTCTCCAGTGACCTAGAATTCTGGAATCCATCGGTGTTGTGCCTGCTAGCTAGTCTAGACGTGCCTCCCTAGGAGGACTTGCTGGCCGGCGGGGCCGCGCCTGCTGCTGCATGCCTCCGCCCGCCTGCCGTCTGCCGGTCTGCCCCAGCCCGGGCGTCTGCGTCCCGCTCCGTTTGCGTGCGGCAATGCGCGGGCGCGGTGGTACGGTCCACCACGCACACACCCAGTACCGGAGTCGTACACTGGTACCAGACGTTTCCCGCTCGTCAGTCCGGCGCCGGGCGCCCCCAGTCCGGCGCTCGATCCCGGTCCCGGCGCCTGCCCTTCCGGCCGGCCGTCTGATCGACCCATACTCGGCCCCGCACGTCGGCTGCTGCTCGCGATCGCCTAGTTGCCTGCCCTGCATTTCCTTCCGTTCAACTAATCCCGACAAACTAGTCCACGGCGTGTTGCTTGGAGCGCGGGCCTCGGCGCTGGGTTTTCCTTGCTCCTGGCCCGCCACCGCCTGCCTGGCCTACACGCTGGTATCCGGCCGGCCCGGCGGCGGCCTGGAGTTTCCTTGGCTTGCCCCCCGCGGCCGCCGAGTAAAAACGGGGGAGTTGGTGGGTGGGTGGGAAGGGATTGGATCATTGGACCCGGCCGGACCGCACGGAGGCGGTACTAGTACTACTAGAGACTAGATAGAGAGAGAGAGAGACAGGGGCAGAGAGGGAAAGGCAGGTTTGAGGGACCTTATCAGCAGCGCCACCCCGGCCGGCCCCCATCCCTCGCCGTCCCCCTCCACCTTCTCGCCCTCGCCCTGCCTTTAATTCGGGGCCGCCGCGCACGCCGCACGCTCGCTCTCCCGTCTCGCTCCTCCCTCCCTCCCTCCGCGCGCGGCGCCGGCCGGTACGGTGGTTCTGATCCTCCCCGTGCCTGCCTTATAGCACCACCACGCACCCGCCGCCACGCGCGTCTCTAGACCCTTCTTCTCTTCTCGATCCCTCCTTCCATCTAGCTCGTCCTGCGCCTATAAACGCACAGCCTCTCCTTGCCTGTCTTCTCTCCCTTTGCGGCAGGCTGTGTGTCTTTCAGTTCAGCCTGCTGCTGTCTTTCACGAGGTGGAGGGCGTGTTCTTCGTCGGTGCTTCTCGTCGTATTAGGAGCGAGGCCGGTGTTGCTAAAGGTAGAAGAACGAAGCTTGTGCAGCACACAGCGTCGTCGTCGAGGAGAAGCTAGCTCGCTTCTGCCGGAGGTAAAGAACAGGCTATAGCTAGATTAAGTCTTTACCTGTTAGTAGTGCATCTGCAATTCCATCATCATCACTAGCTAGAGTCCTGTCTCAAGACGAAGTCAAAAGGTTCAGAATAGCGGAAAGGAAAAGATCTCTCGTCTCGTGTTAATTAAGGTGCCGCCGCTTGTATCGTTGTTTCTCGGTTTCGCGCTTTCTGATGCACTGTGCCATGCAAATTAAGATGCTTTATATTAAGTAATAAGGGGCGAATGCTTTGCTGCCGTGTCCAGGTCCAGGCTGCAGGTCGTCTAGCCGTGGTGCAGCGGTGCTGGTGGCGGCGACTGGAGCTGGCGAGGTAAGGGAAGCTCTGCTGCACGCGACGAGCGCGCCCGATCCACCAGACCGTGAAGCTGGCGGCCGGCAAGTGGTGGGAGCGGCCAGATGACACGGCCATGCCGGGAATGGACCCGGGCGGGGGCGGCAGCTCGCGCTACTTCCACCAGCTGCTGCGGCCGCAGCAGCAGCAGCAGCCGTCGCCGCTGTCGCCCAATTCCCACGTCAAGATGGAGCACCACCACAAGATGTCTCCGGACAAGAGCCCCGTCGGTGGCGAGGCCGAGGCGGGCGGGAGCGGCGGCGGCGGCGACCAGCCGTCCTCGTCGGCTTTGGTCCCAGTCGAGGGTGGCAGCGGCGGGGGAGGAGGCAGCGGGTCGGGCACGCCCACGCGGCGGCCGCGGGGCCGCCCGCCGGGGTCCAAGAACAAGCCTAAGCCGCCCATCATCGTGACGCGCGACAGCCCCAACGCGCTGCACTCGCACGTCCTCGAGGTCGCCGCGGGAGCCGACGTCGTGGACTGCGTCGCGGAGTACGCGCGCCGCCGGGGTCGAGGCGTGTGCGTGCTCAGCGGCGGGGGCGCCGTCGTCAACGTGGCGCTCAGGCAGCCCGGCGCGTCGCCCCCCGGGAGCATGGTGGCCACGCTGAGGGGACGGTTCGAGATCCTCTCCCTCACCGGCACCGTGCTGCCGCCGCCCGCTCCCCCCGGCGCGAGTGGCCTCACGGTGTTCCTCTCCGGCGGGCAGGGCCAGGTCATCGGCGGGAGCGTGGTGGGCCCACTGGTCGCCGCGGGGCCCGTTGTCCTGATGGCTGCGTCGTTCGCCAACGCCGTGTACGAGCGGCTCCCGCTGGAGGGGGAGGAAGAGGAGACAGCCGCGGCTGCCGCCGGAGCCGAACCACAAGATCAAGTGGCGCAGTCGGCTGGACCCCCAGGTCAGCAGCCGACGGCGTCTCAGTCCTCTGGTGTGACCGGAGGAGGCGACGCCGGCGGCGGCGGCATGTCGCTCTACAACCTCGCTGGGAATGTAGGGGCCTACCAGCTACCGGGAGACAACTTCGGAGGCTGGAGTGGAGGCGGTGGCGGCGGAGTCCGGCCACCGTTTTGATCCATGCCTTGACACACCCGATTCGCATCCACATCGATCATCACGAAGATTGAAATGGTGCCGACAAGAAACTCTTGCCATCTGAAACCGGGAGTTGAAGCTAGGCTTAATGGAGCTGAGCCTGAGACATGTATATTCATGCTGGATTATTGTTCAAAGGAGAGACCTTTCATCTGGGTGCTATAGTATAATGCATGCGTTTACGCATGAGGATGCATTGCAAATCATGAGGTGTTTTAAGAAGGTAGTGACGATGATTTATCAGGGATAAGAGGAAGCTAGAGATTGGGTGCATGCAAGAGCTAGCTCAATAAACTAAAGGTCAGTGAGATCCGATGTTTTGTGTTTCCAGCTTTTCTTTTCTTTTTTTCATTTTCATTTGTATTTGTGTTATTATATTCTGATTGTATCTCTTGCTGTAGAATGATGTTTCTGTTATAAACCATTTGCTTATCTCCCTCTACAATCGCTGTACCCCATACATTACTACAACAACTCCTTCACGGTCGCTTTCAGCACATATATGTTTTCATTTTTCTCATACAATAATTGTGAGTCAAATATTGAAAGGTTCAACCTCTAGTCATTGTTTCATGTTTCAACCTAGCGTTACTTAGGTCAAATATGTTAGCTTATTCCAATATCTGAAATATAGGCAAGTAGGTCTAGACTACTGTGGCTTGTCAAAAAAGTCATAGTTAAAAATATTGTTCACTAATTTGTTGTGAGAGAAAAATATAGCTGATAAACTCGAGCCAACAGGATTGTGTTTTTATTTCTCAAGATTCAATAAAAGATGCCTGCTTGCCTGCCTTCTTTTGATTCTTTCCTTCCTTTCCATCTAGCTCTTCCTTCCTTCCTCGGTTCGTCCAAACACAGTTTCTTTACCTTTAAGGGCACATGCTCTTGCATTGTTGACCACAAAATTTGTTCTGAGATTCGTGTCCAAAATAGATAATAGAAATTTTTCATTCTTCCGTTAGACACGAATTGTATGAGGAAGAGTACTCGTACAGGGTAGTATGAGTACACTGGTTTTTGTACTTGGTTGGCAGGACCGCAGGATGCGAGGTCCTGAGAGAGACCAAAAAGCCTTGTCTCTGTCCCTCTGTGTCTATTTGTTTCACCTGCTGTGCATTTTAATGGCCTCTGGAGTCATGTGTCTGAGATACACGTAGGAGTAGAGCCAATATTATAGGCATGTGGGTAGAGGTGCAAATAAGTGGCAGTGACTCAGTGATGCCGCATTGCCGCTGGCTGCAGCACTCTACTGTATCACAAAACCTGCAGTGGGGGTGGGGGGGACACTGGTCACTGATGACCATGCATAAGACGCCAAGACTAAAGTTGACGCTGCAGGAAGCAGAAGTAGCAAACAAATGATCCTGCATCTGCATCTTTGCACCCTCCAAGTACAAATGCACAATTCTGGAAAGGGAAAGGGGGGTCCGTCTCCTGCTGCTCCGGCCCTTAAATGGAAAAGGGGAGGAAGCTTTCGCTTTTGCATAATTTGTGGAGCGCGCGCGAAGAAAGCCTCCATCCAGCTTTGGAACTTGCTCATGGCTTTGGAAACTTTTGTCGTTGGAGAGAGATGCCAACAATGCGCCTGGTCAAGGTTCTCTCTCTCCACATGCATGTCCACTTGTCGACCCTGCTGCACTTCATGAGGTGGTACTGCTCATTTGCTCTTGCTCCAAGATGCACATTTTCTAGCTTTTTTTCTCGATCATATATATATATATAAGTACTACTTCTATACATATATATGACGAACAGTATTTTAATTGAATTGGTGTATGCTGGTTCATTTCGAGCTTAATTTGCCAACAATATGGTCCTTCATGAAGTTATGTTGCCCTTTCTTGTGATTAGTATATCAGTTGAAATTTAACCCAATATATAAAACTCGTTGGCTATAATAATGTATTTGCTGCAATTGTTTGCATGCAATATAATGATCAGTTTTTTTCAGTAGTATCGTTATTATTAGATGCTTCAATCTCTGTCAAAATCATCCAAACAACATAAAGTGATGATATTTAAATTGAACTGAAGGTTTACCTGACTTGGAAAATCCATGATAAAATGCTTGCGCCGCAGAAAATATTAACATGGCCTTGTCGTTGTTGACAGCCGTCGTCATGCGAATCTAGTTTGACGCTATACCTAACTACATCAATTGATAATTTGCTTATGTCAATTTCTTCTGTAACAAGAGTATAATTTAGCATAAAATATAAAGTGAAACATTAGTATATATAAGAAGTTGTTTATCTACTAAATTGTGAACTCCCATTGCTCCCACAGCTGTGTCAACTTGATCTCTCGATTTTTTTCTGTCTCACATTATGCCTCGAGGCTCAGACTGGTAAAGTCGTAATCACATTTTTCATTTTGCTTCTCCTTCTATAAATTTACCTAATTTGAAAATACGCGTGCTACATGGGTATATATACTACATTGTGTGCTACAAAACAATAAGAATTTTCTCTGACCTATTTGCACTATGTTTTAGCAAGGCCGGGGGTTAAGTGTGGCCGGAGAGATTTTTTTTAAAACAAAAATATATGCTTCTGCATTCATTTAATGTGTATATTAAACTCTATAAGTTGACACATGCATGCGCATAGAGGACCTTTCTTTATCTATGTTCTTTATATATATGTGCATGCTTCTAATTTGTATGCTAGTATATCGTTGTTGCCAGTTGATATATATATAATAATCCTTCGGTGCTATGCTTTAGAAATGGAATGGGAACCCATTGTGACCAGATTGTTTCATCCTATGGCTTGAAAACGGAAATGAGAGTCTCTTAAATTCACTCGTGATTTTCAGAGGTCGGACTATTTATGGAGACACTCCTCCTAAATCAATTAACAAAAGGTGTGCCTCTAAGAGGTTCGTCTCTGAAAATAGGGGCCATCTATAGGCCCAATGCCAATTTAGATAGAGTATATAAAACAATTGAGAAGACAATAGCCTACTTGATGATGGCTAGATAAGGTGAAGGTAGCAAGAAAATACCTTCGAGGGACAAAGTGAATGTGATGGGCAAGTGATGAGTTGACGACTATGATACCCTAGCTAAGGTGAAGAAACAAGTACTTGCATTGATCCACGACATCTAAGGATGGCAATGGGTAGATTATCCGCGTGCCCATGAGTAAAAACCCGATAGGGCGAGGGTATGGGGTGCAACTTTATACCCGCGGGTGTGGGTACGGGTTTGTAGTTGAAAAACTTATGGACATAGAAAACTTGTACCTATGCCCGCTTCACCCACAAACCCGCTCTAATCTCGTGATATGTAGGTCTCTTCTTATACTATATATAAAGAAAGCAACTTAGCTTTATGATTTCCTCCCTCGTATCTATTTGTATATATAAAAGAACCATTTTTATGTTGGTATAGTGCTAGGTAGTTTTGATTTTTATACTTAAACTCCTTTCTATAATCTATGCATGTATTATTATTATGAAGGTTCACAAGTGCACCCGTGGGTATTTTGTGCCTATGGGTACGGCCGTGGGTGTAGACTTCTACCCGTGGTGGGTTGCGGGTGCGGGTTTGGGATTCAACCTGTGAGTGCGGGTCTATATGTCTCCTGCCTATGGGTAATGTGCTCGTTGCCATCTAGTCGTCATCGGACCTCTTGGGGCCCCGTCAGACCATTGTGCACGGGTCTAATGCCTTGCGCTACTGCCACGTATCACTAGCCGTTTAAAATCGGCAGTTGGTGCCCAATGGCTAAGCGCGCTTATGGTCTGAGGCCCTAGAGTCTGATGATCGTTGCATCATCAACTCCCTCAGTTTGACCCCATGTAAAGAGGTCCAAAAAGTCGAAATTCTCGTCGGACTAGGCTGGTGTCCTGCGTCAGACCAAACCTTAGGGTCCAACGATGCCTGCTGAGCCAAACCCTCATCTGACATGTGGGGCCAGTGTGAACGAATAGTGCAACTGTTTGGTTCAACACTGCCATGATCGAGGCCTTTGGACCAATCCTTAGGATCCGACAACGAGACTTAGAGCGCCCCACGCTAGGGTTAGTCATCGGACTAACCATCACGTCGTTCTGATGCCCATGTTAGGGTGTGACGACCTTGATGGCCGTCCTTAGCATAATTTCTTCTACCCTTTCACAAATGTTCCAACTCAAAAAGTGTTCCAAACACTTGTGCACGAGAGTTAGTATTTTTATGATTATTTTTTAAAGGGTTTTTCATGTCTTTACTAGGTCAAATGCACATGCAAGGAGTCAATCCACCTAGTGGCACGTCGACAACCATTTTGAACTTCGAGTTCTCCTCTTAATAGTACGACTATCTATTACGTGTTGATCGGTAAAACAAAATGTCTTAGCTTATACCGTTGCCTTGAGTCCTTGCATTTTGTTTTCTCTTTCTTATTTTCGAAGAATTGAGCACTTGATCACCATTTGGCACCATCATTACCTCCATGATTGTCATCCTTGTTCAACCTTGGTGTGGACTTAACCTATCTCATACACATCACTAGAGTAGAGGTTAGTCCACTAGTTGTCTTAATTACCAAAACCAAATATACGGCTTTAACTAGCTCATTTCCAAAACCGCCCAGGCTGGACTTTCAATTCTCTCAAACAAAAGAATGGATTGCACTACTGTGTTCCTCTCATTGAACTAATCGGAAAAATACTCCCTCCATCCCAGAAAGAAAGTCATTATAGGATATGTGCATGCCAAACTTTCTTAACTTTGACTAAGTTTGTAGAAAAAATATGTGCAACATTTATATCTCTAAATAGGTTTGTTATGAAAGTATATTCAACATTTATCTAATAATACTAATTATGTATTATAAATATTAATATTCTTTTATATATAATTGGTCAAAGTTGAAAAAAATGACTTCTCGGGAAGCGAAAACAACTTCTATTTTGAAATAGAGAGAGTATATGGATTGCATCGTTTAGAGTTTGGATGATTTAATATAATTTTTAGATGATTTTCTTTGTTGGACTCACAGTAAAACTGACAACCAACTATAGCAAGCTAGTTTCTACATAGCAAATTGGATCTTAAATGTGTTTTAACGTGTTTTGCAAGTATTTTCTACCCCTTTCAGGGTAAGGCCATCCCTACCTTATAAATATAAGGTGCATGGCCCAAAAAGATGCCCAACACACATAATCGATCAAAAGCAATCTGCTCCTATTTATTTCTTCCCTAATCTCTCTTGAGTGAGAGTTTCAACAGTTCATTTGCTAGTTTGTCTAAAAGTTAGTCGTTCTTTGTTACGCAAGCACTATTGGTTACTCTTTTATGGTTTGTTTATAAACGTAAGTCTCGGACAATCTAACCGTAGCTGGTGACTGACCGATCGATCTTCGTGTCAAGAATACCCTGCACGTTGCTCTTTAGATCCAGCGTGGTATTAGGGCACTCACAATGCAAGACTCTATCACAGAGTCTAAGACACTTAATTACATATTATTTATGGTATTTTGCTGATGTGACAGCATATTTATTGAAGAAAGAGATAGAAAAAATAAGACTCTAAGTCTTATTTAGACTCCAAGTCCACATTGTTCGAGGTAATAAATAACTTTAGACTCTATGATAGAGTCTGCAATGTGAGTGCCCTTATACAGTGAGCAGTTAGCATAGCGGAGAGATTACCTGTGGGTGAGCAGTTCGCATGGCGGAGATATTACCCAGGGTGAGCGAAGATATTACACGTCTGTCATGCGAGGACCGAATGGCTTGGCTACATTTGCAATGCCCCTGTGTTTCTCTGTCGCCAACAGTTGTTGATGGCCCCTACTACAATACTCCATATATGTTCAAAACAACGGCAGAATCGGGAGTGCGACGTGGAAGACGGTCGCGGTGGTTCGGCCTCCCGGCCAGTGGACATCAACACTTGACGCTCGTTCGTCCGCGCGCGTACCACAAAGACCAAGGTTGTCGGGCTGAGCGCACAGACGAGGACACACGAGGTACACGAACATTCCGCCTCGCCGACGAAGAGGCGCACGGCACGGTCTCGCGGCGACGCTGCTGGAGCTCCTGAGTTCCTGACGTACTACTCACCGACATGACGGCGTTCAGAGCGAGGATCTTGGGAATGCCAATGGTGGCGGCGGCCATGGCATCCAGAGGATGGCGTCCCGCGTCCGACACACCACCACGAAGGTGGATCCCAGGTGACGGCGTGACGCACGGGCCCGGCGCGTTGGACATTGTGTGGAGGACGAGCGCCGGGGACCTGCAACATTGGGCTGTGTGGAGGACTGAGGACTGTCATTACCCCCATACTCCCATCTTGTTGCCAGCGTCGCCGTCAGGGCTGCACCTCCTTCAATTCGACCACTTCAAGATGGGCACTACAGTGAGGTTGTTGTGACTTGTGAGCGAGCTGAGATCAGAAAAAAAATTTCAAGATGGGCCTTGTTTAGTTCCAAAAAATTTTGTAAAATTTTTCAAATTTCCCGTCACATCGAATCTTTAGACACATGCATGAAGTATTAAATATAGACAAAAATAAAAACTAATTACACAGTTTGGTCGAAATTGACGAGACGAATCTTTTAAACTTAGTTAGTCCATAATTGGACAATATTTGTCAAATACAAACGAAAAAGCTACAGTGTCGATTTTGCAAAAAATTTTGGAACTAAACAAAGCCTAGTAGAAGTGCAGAACTACTATTTCCTTTCTCTGTTCATCTCTTCCCCAAATCAGAAAAAAAAATTAAACAGAAAAGAGCAAGAAGCAGCAGCTTCCAATCTAAGCCTCCCCAATGATCGAGCAAAGTATCAGGCTGCTGCTCCTCCACTACAATTTATGAATTTAATCCAATTTTATCGGAAGCCGGCCATGGAACTGTCACAGGTCGACGAAGGATGAAGCAAGTGGTGCGGAAAGGCTGAAGAGTTAGGTTCTGTGCTTGTGGGCTTTGTGCGAGAAAATGGGCCAAGCCCAGACCGTGGCCATGGAGCAGATCGATGGAGGATTGAGGACCGGCCATGCAACCTCGGCTGCGTCGTAGGGCAGCTCGTGTTCCCCCAGAAACAAGAGGCGCGGTGCTGGTGCCTGGTGCCGACTACCGAGCTGCTGATGCTGGATGGGTCGCCGAGGGGAGACAGCCAGACAGTGCACAGGGCATGAGAGACGATGAAGAAACAAGACGGAGAGAAAGGAGTAGAGCTGACAGGGACTCATATGTGAAGCCATATCTATGCCACGCGAGCTATTGATTGTACACGCCATGTTGATCAATAAAGGCGTAATCTAAGAGCCAAACGAATATGGATCTCCCGCATATAGTATCACTTGGTTCACTTTTCCACCCATTGGATTCGCTTTGAGAAGAGAGTGAGAATATGTACCCTTAAGGGCAAAAAACCGCCTTTGTAAATAAGCATGTAACATTGTGTAAGCAGTCACACATGTTGTCTCATACATAGCAACATAGGACTTCTGATGATATAGGAGGTAAGAGAGAAGTTTTATAAAACAACTGCGTCATATATAACCTACACTACAAATTAAGAACTATGGTACAGCTTATGCAACGTTGTGTTCATTATTATTGTCATGCAACCCACAACGTTCCTTTATTCTATGCACAAATTAAGGATTATAAGTTACTGCAATAAAACATAAAAAAAAACTCATTGTGCAGAAATCTAATAAGTTAACTTAAAATTTTGCACGTCAAGACAAAATCAATGTTTGCGTTCAAAAATGAAAATATCAATGTATTCTGAAAAGAAAGAGAAAGAAACGAAGCTGAGAGGCTCAACAGTGACGGAGATGAGCTCAGCATAACACCACCATTAACACAATAATGAGACTTGAGCAATAGAGATATCTAGGCCAAAAACTTCAAAACAGTAATCATGAATCTGTATCCAGTAAATAGAAGCCCAGACAGTTCAAACGTACTTCTGGATCCTAATGATAAGAATGTATGATACTAAGCAGCATAAATCGTCAGGTTCTTCAATCATGAGTTCATGAGAACCCATGGCATAAACGCACATCACAGGGCGGCTTTCAGCACCGGCAACTGACCATTCGATGGACTGCTGGTTGCTACACCCAGATATAGTCAATCAGACTTTCCCTCCTGTGCACCAATCTCCTGCAGGTAGTGCTCAGCGTCCAATGCGGCCATGCACCCTGCAACATCCGCAAGTAAATAAATAATTAGCTATTGGTCACACGCATCCACAAGGACGTGAACAGCTGAAACCACCAAGTGCTAGTTTACTAGATTGATCTTATCAAGAGATTGAGACACAGGATATCAGAGGTCAGAACTTTGAATCACATTTCTTAATCTTCTAGCGAATTCGGATGCACAGTTATATTTGCAGGGATTTTGTTTTTAGAAAGCACGGTGGAGCCTCCTGGACAGTCTTAAGAAGCAGACACTCTTAAGAAGGTGAGGCACCCGCACCAGCCAAAGCTCGAACACAGGTGGGCAGCTCGACCCCAGTCGGAGCTAGCCAACTGAGCCCTCACTCGGTCCTCAGAATTATATTAAAAGTAACAGATTTGTTACATTGAATCACATCAAATTTTGGGTAAAAATCAAACCAAAAGTAAATGTATGTATTTCTTTTTTGGTTAAACCATAACCAATACATTTGTACAAAGCAGATGAATCTTGTGTGTAGATTTTCCTAGAGAAAACAGGTAACTCTTTCTGAAGTTTAAGGAGTCGTTGCACTGGTTTATTACTTCGTTTAACAACAAATTAATCAAGCATGAAGTAGACATAATCATCTGTGCAGTTTAGGAGTACTTTGCCATGTAGAATTTATCATAATTTCAATCATCTGATTTAAAGGATTTCAAATGATCCGGTATATCTTAGCTGCAGCATTTTTTAACTAAATGGTTTTTTTGGGGCATATCTCAACCAAGACTCTACCAGCTAATATTGAAAGTAACAGATTTATTACTTTGAATCACATGAAATTTTGGCTAAAAATCAAACCAGAAGTAAATGCATGTATTTCTTTTTGGGTCAAACGATAACTAATACATTTGTACAAAGCAGATGCATCTCGTGTGCAGATTTTCCTAGAAAAAACAGGTAACTCTTAACTCTTTCTAAAGTGTAAATCATTGCACTGGTTTATTCCTTCGTTTAACAAATCAATCAAGCATGAAGTTCAGGAGCACTTTGCCATGTAGAAGTTGTCACAATTTCAATCATCTGATTTAAAGCATCTTAAATGATCTGGTGTATCTTAGCTGCAGCATTTTTTAACCAAATGGTTTTCTTTTGGGCATATCTCAACCAAGACTCTACTTGCTATTGTAATATTGTTCATCAGTACAGAACTTAATCTTATTATATTTATGTCAAACCAGAGCTCTCAAGAATAAATGAGAGTTAAACTCGAGACTTGTTTGTTAACCTCATCCATGTATCCATGTATGCAATAATTTCCGACTTTCTTTTCTCATAGGATTTGCAGTACAACTGTACTCCCTCCATTCCAAATTATAAGACATTTTGGCTTTTCTAGGTACATAGCTTTTGCTATGCACTTATATATACACTATGTCTAGATACATAGTAGTAAAAGCAATTAATCTAGCAAAGTCAAAACGTATTATAATTTGTAACGGACGAAATAATACCTAGCCTTTGCCTCAAATAAGTGAACAGGAGTTGCAACTAGATAACCCTGAACTCATCAACTTCGAAGAAATGCAATAAAATATTCCAAATATTAGTCTACCAGCCCAAATTACCACGTCACAATAGCACTCCCCATATGCTCAATTGCCCTAAATTTGGAAATCATTTGGTTAACTGCACACTGAAATGTACCCCTTTTTTATCTGTGTATAAAACTATACTATAATGATGGACATATATAAATCAAATCACCAAAGTTGTCATTAAAGTACTTCATAGCATTATTTTGAATAAATTCCTCATATGTTAAAGTCACATCTTGCCATCTTGGATAATTTGTCATTAAACTACAGAAATTGAATTGCTTCAAATCATCATAAACAATTCCTATTGTACATAAATCAAGTTCCTCTTTGAAGCCTCATGCTCTTACTACATTGCTAACCCAAAAACTGAGCTACGAGGCAATTAAGGACTTAAGGTTAACGAATAACTAACAGATTTGTACAGAGCAGATACATCTAGTATGCAGACTTTCCTAGAGAAAACAGGTAACTCTTAACTCTTTGATGTATATATAAGATACACTACTGGTTTTATTTCTCAGTTTAACAAACCACTCCAGCATGAAGCATAATTATTTGCGCAGTTCATGAGCACTTTGCCAAGTCGAAATTATCATAATTTGAATCCTTTGATTTAAAGCATTTCAAATGATCTGGTATATCTTAACTGGAGCATTTTTAAGCTAACAAGCACTTTTGAGGGCGGGAAAGGGAAATGTGGCTGGTTGGGGTATCTTTTTCTGCTGTTTGTTTCGCAAGAGGGGAAACAGGGAGGGAAAGGGTTAGGGAAATAAGCACCTCAGTTCCCACCAAATGTATCCTGTTGGGAGGATGGGTCATGACCGGGATAGGATCTCCGTTCTCAGCCGAAGGCATGAAGAAAATATTATATATCCAATTAACAGTGCTAATAATAATGTTTCTTTTGATTTGGTGAGGACATTTTGACCATTCAAAAATCATTTCCCAATCCCTAACCCGGTGCAAAACAAACACCACACAGGGTGAATGTACATATCCTTATCCATAACCCAATCTTTTATATCCTGGCCTATATCCTTAACCCTATCCCAGTGTGCATCCAAATGGCACCTAAATGTTTTCTTTGGGGTATTTCTCAACCAAGACTCTAGTTGCTATTGTTTAGCACAGCTTTTAGTCTTATTAAATTTATGCCCATCCAGAGCTCTAAGTCGAGAATACAGGAGACTTGAACTTGGAACTTATCTGTTATTAAAACCTCATCCTGACTTTATTGTCCCATATGATTTGCAGTACAAATAAATCATTTGCCTTTGCCCAAATAAGTGAACAGGAGTAGCAACTGGACAATCCTGAAACCTCATCAACTTGGAATCACAAAAATGATCCCCATATGCTCAGTTGCCCTAAGTTGAGGAATCTTTTAGTTGACTGCAACGTTGAAAACTACCCTATATAGAAACCAGATCACCAGATTTGTCATTAGGCATGCAGAAACTTCTGGAGTAAGAAAAAAGTATTACCACCAATATAATAGTTTTATGAGGATAGGGGAGGTATTGGGGGATTGTTTTGTATAACTATAAGAGTCACATCTTGGATAATGTTGTAACATAGATACAGAGATTAGATTGCTTCAGATCATCAAGGAATGCATCTGTTGTTACTGGAAAGCGAGAATAACCTATTGTCTTAAAGAATTCCCTCTTTGAAGCCTCGTACTCTCAGTCCCACTACATTACTAACAAAAACTGAGCTGGGCACTAAACTTCATGGTTTCTATTGAAACTCACTGGGGAATAGTAGCTCCCATGATTGATATGTATGAACATTAATTAATCACTTGAAAGACAAAATCATATAATCATAGAGCAGTAGAGTGAAACCTGATCCAGCGGCAGTAATGGCCTGGCGGTACTTCTTGTCCTGCACGTCGCCAGCAGCAAAGACCCCCTTGACACTGGTGTGAGTGGAACCTGGCTTGGTTGCAACATATCCATCTGAATCGAGTTCGAGCTGCCCGCCCAGGAATTTGGTCGCCGGCTCGTGTCCGATGGCGAAGAAGAGGCCGGCCACCTGAAGATCCGAGACCTCCCCGTTCAGCAGGTTCTTGACCTTGACGCCAGCCAGTGGGCCGCCGTCTGCACCGCCATAGGCCTCGACAACCTCCGAGTCCCAGACGACCTTGATTTTGGGGTTCTCGAGAGCCCTGGCCTGCATGATCTTGGAAGCACGGAAGGTATTCCGGCGGTGGATGATGTAGACGTGGGAGCCGTACTTGGTGAGGAAGTTGGCCTCCTCCATAGCGGAGTCGCCGCCGCCTACGACAGCGATGGGCTTGTTACGGAAGATGGGGGCGGCACCGTCGCAGACGGCGCAGGCGGAGATACCGCGGTTCCAGTACGCATCGGACCCGGGGAAGTGGAGGCGCCGCGCGACGGCTCCCGTGGCAACGATGACCGCATCGGCGAGGACGGTTGTGGAGTCGGCAGTGACGCGGAAGGGGCGAGCCGAAAAGTCGACGGCGGTGACGGTCTCGGAGAGGATGTTGGTGCCGAACCGCAGGGACTGCGCGCGGCAGTTGTCCATGAGGTCGGCGCCCATGATGCCGTTGGGGAAGCCCGGGAAGTTCTCGACGTCGGTGGTGGTGGTGAGCTGCCCGCCGGCGGCGATGTCGTTGGCCATCCAGCCCTCGAAGAGCACGGGCTTGAGCTCCGCGCGGGCCGCGTAGATGGCTGCGGTGTGCGCCGCGGGACCGCTCCCGATGATGCAGACGCGCGTGCGGAGCGGCGCGGCGGCGGATCCCTCCATGGCTCTGCTTACGAGGTTTTGCTTGGCTTCACGGCGGCGGCGGCGGCGGCGGCGGTGTCAAGACTCAAAGGGGCGCCTACGCCCTCTGAAATCTGAAATTACAGTTCACACCTCGTCGGCCTCTGGTAGTGTGGCCACTGGAAGTCTGGAACAAAAAGTGTTCAAGCCCACACCAGCTGACCAGCCAATCGGTGACCGCGTTGCTTTTTTTTTCCCCCGAAAACACGTACATGTGTCAAAAAAATCAAAATTATACATTTTTGGTGGACGGGCTAGTGAACTTCACTTCCTAGACCAACTTTATAAAAAACATTAATATCTATAACATAAAATAAATATCATATAAAAATATAATATATGATAAATCTAATATTATTAATTTGGTACTATAAATTTTAACTTTTTTAAAAAAAATCAATCAAAGTTTTAAAAGTTTGACTTAAGATAACTCTAGCTCTAGGAGTCAAAGTTTTTAGAAACAGAGAGAGTAAAGTTTTAAAATTTTAAAAATGTTGAGCCAATTTTAAACTACTAGATAAATACTTGCACATCGAAAAATAAACAATATTATAATAATATATAAATATGAACGTACATTGTACTTTTGAAAATGATGTTTTAAGTATGATGCTCGCACCAGTATTACATGAGTCTTTATCAAGGATGATCAATTAAAATATAATTTAAGTTTTAGTGTGAAACTAAAACAATCTAGTTGAGCTTTGAGATAGTCTTGCCGCCCTCTACTGTCAACAGAGGCATATATTAGCCTGGAGGTGGTCGTCCTAACTCGACAGCCAAGAGCCACGGTAAGGGGGTGTTTAGTCCCCATAAAATGCAAAATATCAAATGCCAACTACTTTGAAATGTAGAACTTATTGCCCTTGTGAGAGTCACTTGAGGCATTTTTGGATTTTTTTTTTGGTCTGTTGAGGTCAAAATCTAAAATGGAGAATAACTAACTTTTAGTCAAAAAATTTATATGATATTTAGTTTCATTATGCAAAATGATAAACTAAAATTCAATTTTTTTTGAAATAAAAGGGGAATTAAACACTCGCTAACTTGTCAATCACGAAGATAGCTTCCCCTAGTTAAAAAAAAAGATAGCTTCCCCCATATTTGTCCTATAAGGGCAAAAAAAATCATCCTTGTGAGGCTTAGGCCTCATCTGGTTAGCTCAGTTAAAGTTTAACTCCCGTCGTATGGAATGTTTGAAAATATGTATAGACTGCCCGCATCACAATCGGCCCGTACAGGAAGAGGAAAAAAATAGAATCTTTTTTAGGTTTCTAATGCAAAATCTTCTATAAAAATTAATAAATATATAGTAATTTATAGAAAAATCTAAAAATTATAAAACAAGTTTTGTTTAGCTCCACATATTTAGATCCATATAGTAAACAAAAAAATCACAAATTTTAGTATATTTTTTTGCTGGTAGATGCTTGTCTATACTTTTTAGTGTAAAACTAAAATTGTAGTTATCTTGCTTCAATTATTATGAAAAATTTATAATAGCCTATTTAATATGACGCTTGATTTGTGGTAAAAGTTTTAGCACAGTTCCTGTATATCTTACTGATTTACTAATTTAACTAAATTTATGCTTGAGGATACTTACACTACCTTTGTATGATGTGTTGTTATGTCATATGAACACTTTATACGTCCATGTGTTTATAATCTACATACATTTAACTGATATATCATATTCATAGAAATCCTAATCTAAATAACAAAATAAAGCTACTAACAAACTTCTCATTTTTAATATAATCCTAAGGTATATGAAGAGGTAATATTAAAGTAAGAGAAGGTTTGACTAATTTCTGTTATTATTATTAAATAAATATGTCTCCAAGCTATATATTATTTTAAATATTAACTATCTAATACCATAGATGTCATGGTTATCAATAAAATAAATTATAGACTTTAAATTTTATAAAAAAAACATAAACATAAATAGAATGTAACATTATGTCATAACTTTCTATGGCCATTTGATGCTTTTCCCCCGTTGCAACGCACAATAAAAATCAATCTCAAGATTTACATAGACTTCGGCTTACCAATAAAAAGTGCATTGTTAGCTTCTTATCTTTTCACGAACAATGCACAAATTGACACAAACTTATACAATCTATATAAAATCGAAATCAAATCTATGAATCATAATTCAAAAGTTTATTAGGCTCCTTTCAACCAGAGACTATAAGGTGCCATTGCGCGTGAAATAAAAATCCTAAAAAGTCTAAGAGCATGTATATAAACTATATATGGACAGTCTGCTTCAAAGTCAGTTATAAAAGCTTAAAAATTGTCAAATTTAATACAAAGGATAAAACACAAATAAATATAACAAAGTGCTCATTTTTTACAAACGTCTATTTGCTCCCGTAGCAACGCACGGGCATATTTTGCTGGTAGAATACTAAATATAGACTATTTAGAAAACTAAAAATACAGCTAGAGAGTAATTTGCGAGACAAAACTTTTAATCCTAATAAGTCCATGATTGGACACTAATTATTAAATAAGATAAAAATACTACAATCCATATTAAACTTTAACAACAAAAAAAACCCAAAAGGCCTAGGTACTTGATGGGAACAAGTTTGTTCTCTTGGCCGGCAGATCTTCGAGGATCACATCAAGGTCTAGCCCCTAGCAATGAATCGGTGTGACTGTGCTTATAAGATCATACAATTATAACATCGCATTGTAGAACTGAGTTTTAACAACTTTGTTTTTCCAGGCATCGCTGGTGAGAGCAGTGGTGCTTTTCATTCGTCTTTCGCATGGAAATTCAACAACAAACGTAGCAACGAGAAGCTTCCGCGGTATGGCTCGAGACACCCGGGAGATATCTTGTTTTTGTGATCTGTCTTTTGCCCTTCATTATATTTTGGTAATGGTACGCGCATTTGCTTTATTACTCTTTTTTTTTCTATCAGAAGTCAGGCAGGGCCTTCTAAATGATGCTCTTTGGTTATAGGTGGGAGAATCACGAACACGCGCATAGGAACACGCAGCCGACTGCGGATTGCCCACTTTTGGATGAAAGATGGTTGGTCTTGTTTAGTTATACATGAAATCTAAAAAAAATAAGATTTTTATCATATTAAATCTTGTATCACATGTCTAGAGCATTAAATATAGATTAAAAATAATTAATTGTACGATTTATCTGTAATTTATAAGACGAACCTTCTAAATATTAGTTCATTATTGAACAATAATTGATAATAAATACAACGTGCTACAGTACCAACAAAATTCACCCAGCGAACGAAAGAAGCCTGAGCAAAGAGACCCGCCGCTTCCCTTTCTGTTCGCACTTCGCAAATGGTGCGGATGCAGCGTTTTGTTCCGATGGACTGGAACAAAAACAAATAAACAAGGCTATCGCGTGGCCCATACTAATCCACTTTCGAGCCATGCTGGGCTTTTCTATTGACTATGGCCCAACCGATGTCCAGAGTCAATTCCATCACGAGGAGACTAGTTTGCATATTTACCATGTGTTTACAGGTTGTAATTCTAAAAAGAAATAAAAACATGGTAGTAAGACTTTCGTGTACTTTTTTTTTGGAACGACACAATGGCAGTCACGCCAAATCGCCAACTAGAATCGTGATATATACCCGAGACCGAGGGACCAATAGTCCAATACCAAGTACTAGTAGCTAAGACCAATCGTGCAATACAGAGTAGCTAAGACCAATGACAAACCAGCGTTATCCACACAACTCCCCAACTGATGCTTTTAGTTGTTTCATTCAAGAAAACACAGTACTGGACTTTGTTATTTTTTTTTCTGGAACTTCAACCATCCCGTTTTTAGCTGGACACATAAACGAAAAGATTAAGAAGCTTCGTCAAAAGATCACTCTCGTCGTCATCACTTGCTTATTGTTTAGGAAAAGAATAACGCACACGGGTCATGGCGAAATTAAGAAATGGCTCCAGTTCAGCGTCGATCGTACTACCACTCCTCGCTGCACGCCGCTGAACGAAACCGAGTTTGAAAATTCATCGATCATTCGAGTCCCGTCCTTTTCTCCCAAATTTAATCCCCGAGACCTGAACGGTCGTTGTTCGCTGAAATAACACTGTCATCATCATCATCAAGGTTTAAGGTCCACTCTCTACTAACAAAATATTAATTAAACACGGGGAGATGGAAAAATGTGGTAGCGTGCGCAAATGAACATGTCATCAAAAAGTTCAACATTTGCAACTCTAAATTTCAAACTCCCTATTACATCCGTGTGTGGTACGTGTACGTATCAGAATTCACATCTTTAGGCTCCATTGGGAACACCCAAACATGCCACGCCATTCGGGTAGCAAAGCATTTCTTCTTCGATCTTGTGTCCGTGCCCGTGCTCCCTCCTGGCGCTGACGCTGCCGTAGTCCTCGACGGGCACGGAGTTGCGCTTGATGAACTCGAGGCAATCGGCGATCGCCTGCGAGTAGAACGAGTTGGACCGCGCGATGAACGGCGCCGGCTTTCTGCTGCTGGCCGCCGCCACCGGCGCCTTGTCTCTCCCGGCCCCCCCGGTCACGACGAGAACCCTCCTGCTGCCGCTCCGTGCGCAGCCGCCGTTGCCGCCGCCGCCGCCGCCGCCTCTCGTGGTCGACAGCTTCCGCACGAGCAGGCGCACGTAGCGGCCGACGAGGCCCAGGAACGTGAGCAGCTCGGCGCGCAGCCGCCGCACGGAGAACCGGTTCCTCGGGCACAGCCGGAACCCCCTCGCCGCGCCCCGTCGCCACCGCCGGCCCTGCTGCAGCCTCACGTAGCTCTCCGGCGACTGCGAGTGATGCAAAGAGCCCGCCATCCTGCTCCTGCTTGCTTGCAGTTGCATTGCCACGCTCGCACAGCAGCTGGAGCTCGTGTGTGTGTACCAGTGTATGGCACGCACAGAGGCAGAGGGCGGCAAGCCGGCAATGTGTCTCTCTGTCCTGTTCGTGCAGCAGCAGGCTCGTGTGAGCTATGCGTGCGTGCGTGGTGCCGGTGGTGTGGTCAGGTCAAGTGGTGGCCGGCCAGCCGGAGGAGGGATCCCCTCGTATATATAGAGCGCGCTCGTGGCCAAGGGAACACGGCAGGAAGGTAGGTTTGAATCGGGCCTTTTGTGAAAGTGACGGGGGATCCCGGGACATGACAGGATTAGCTTATGGGTTTAACGCGATAGGGTTGCCGGGGCGAGCGCATTACGGACAAGCAAAAGCCAGGGACAGTGACCTGGCCCTGTAAAATGTGAATCGGCCAGGCTCGTGAGCTGCCATGCCACTCTGCCAATGTGCCGCCGTCTCCTTCCGCGTAACTGGCTGCCGCGATCGTCGACCAACCTTCCCCGTGCACTGGGCAGTAGACAGGGTCAGTAGCAGACATGTATGCGTGCGCCCTGCGCCCTGCTGCTTTTGTATTTGTATATATGTACTACTAGTAGTATATATATACACTTCTTGCTTTTACGTGCCGGCAAGCACGGTACATATGTAACTGCATGTCTGCATTACGTAAGTATACGTATACTGCCACAGTTTGGTCGGTCGCTTCGTCAATGGACAATGAAGTAGGAGTACACTGCTCTGACAAAAGTATAAGGGTATACTGAAGGTACTAAGGTCTTGTTTAGTTCGTATAATTTTTTATTTTATTTAACAATTAGTGTCCAAACATATACTAAGATTTATCTCATAAATTACATATAAATTGTACAATTAATTTTTTTTTTATATATATATATATAATGTTTTATACATACGTCCAAAAATTCGATGTAACAAGATGAAAAAAAAAACTAAACAGGGCCTAACTAGTACGTATAGTTTAAGGCGTAGGCAGCAGGAAGTTTGTTTGGTGGCTGACCAATTAAGCGCAGTTTTAACTAGTACTAACCATTGGGGATTTGTCACGAGATCGCTGGGCATTCGGTACACGAGGACGTGGTTTTGTGCCGAGAAACAGGAGCGTGCTTGTTTGTTTGCACCGCGGCACCGCCTGCCGTGCATTCACCACCCTGTTGCAGACAACCTAGATTCCCTTGCCTGTGACTACTACCCCACGAACGAACTGGATAAACTAGCTAGAACACTAGCATCTGATGATGAAGTGGTGTGTACGGATACGCGATGCGATTTTCCAGCGGGGTCGCCTTTGTCCGGACTTGTAAACAAAATATTTTGGTGCGATCGCTCGCCGGTGCCCCTCACTGTCACGTATCAACGTATATTCCGCTCAACGAACTCGACACCAAAGCACACACAGAAGCGTCTGCCGGCTGCCGCCCAGCTAGCAGTGCTGCAGTGGTACAGGTACCTGAAAACTACCCCCCTCGAAAATCGACATTTGCGACGCCCCATTCTAGAATTTTCAGGCCCATCCGTGGCGAATCCGACGCTAAATCTGCGTGTTTAGTCTCAACCGCAGATCTGGCCGGAGGTGACAGGCTCGCTAGGCCAGGTGACCACGCCATCGCGCCACAGTCGCCGTCGCGCCCGCACCGCCAGCCCCAGGCCCCAGCGTGGCCGCTCGCTCGTTCGCTCGCGCGACACGGGACGGGAGCTGTCACCTCTCACAAGGGTGGGAGGGGGTTAGGTGCGGTGCGGCGGGCGACGCTGGAACACATGGCGCCCGGCGCTCGAGGAGAGGCCGAGGCGCGCGACGACGACGCGTCACGCGCGGGATTTCCTCTCTCGCGCGGCTTCGCAGGCGCTGCGCCGGAATCTCGCGGCCCGGCACGACCGCGCGTGTCCCGGTGGCCGCTCACCTACGACCGCGCGCGCGCGCGCTCGTCGTCCCCCAGCCCATCCCCGTGTGAAGGGGACACGCCTTCTCGGAGCCGGGGAACGTACGAGAAAAAAGGGGAGGATAAGCGTGGCTGCAGGGGGGGACGCGTGCGCCGTGCGGTGGTGGCGCCACGTTTGCCGTTGGTTCGTTGCGGGTGGGTTGTTGTTCGTCTTCGTCGGGCCGGCCAAAAGGTTTGTTGATGCAAAACTAGTAATAACAAAGTGTATGCCGCTACACGTGTTCTTTCGGCACGTGGTGGTGTGCCATTAACAAAGACATAGCAGGAGTTTGGTTGAAGTTTGAATCAGTAGGTGACTATGCCAATTTATTAGGGTGTGTGTAGCTGCTAGAACTTGCATTTGTGAACCATGTCTCATGGCAATCTAACTTGTACTCTAAAGGAGGACTAGCTCACTTGCAAGGTGGAATACTGAAATGTAACCTACTGCACGAGAAGCCACTGCCCTGGAGGCTGGAGGCCATTCTATTCCATGCACAAAAGGCATGCCACTTTAGGATTAGAGGTGCTGGAATTTTTCCTGGGATAATGCCGCTCAACACAAACAATAGCTCCTCCGGTGATGAGAGGTAACTTAGGGAATGTTTGGTATGGTTTATCCTGGTTTTAATTTGATCGTTGCGCATAAGCATACTGTTCGATATCAGAACGTCTCTTAGAGTTTTCATTAAACCCTATCAATCTAGTACTTTTAGCAACAATAGAAAAAAAACACACACATCTTCAACGGTTCCTAAACCCACTTCCCAATCTTTCTATGCTTGGAAAAATATACCGACCGTGTGGATATATCCGTATGTCTCATGTCGTATCCATCAGCCAATCTAAAGATAGAAGGATGTGAGAAAGAATAAAGAGTAGAAAAGGTTCCTAATACAAATGTAAAAAGAGAAAAATATATAAAAATAATTAGATAATTTAGAAACAGTATAGGATTCTTGATGTAAAATTATCTTATCTTAAGAGTGAACTGTGAAAAACTATTGGAGATGGCCTTATTTATTCTTTTCAATATTTTTTACGAGTCGAAAAACTTTATGGTTTTAAGAAAAAGAATTTCTCGAAGATGCTCTTTATAGATGAAGAAGAAGTCGGTGAAGTTTTTAAAAAACTGGCTTCACTGCCTCCCTTCATTCCTCATTTCATCTCCACACGAACTACTTCTAGCTAAGCATCTTCAGGCTACAATATACGTACACATACACAGTAGCATCATAGTGTTGGTGGCGAGTGAAGCCAAAGTCGGCCTGACCCTGTTAGACGACCTTACAAAAATGAAAATGAAGAGAGTATAAATATTAGTATACTTTTATATATATCTGATTAGTTTAAGATTTGTTGATTTTTTTTTTGGGAAAACAAGATTTCTATTTCTTTTGGGATGGAGGAAGTAGGAAGGAAGTCAGTCCATCGTGCCTCACATGGGCCTCCGACGCCCAGCAGGCCATCACGATTGATTCAAACCGGCTGGAGCTGATCAGTGGATGTGAAGCGGAGCCCAGGTTATGGATTTACCAGCCCGTGTCCACCAAAGTTTCGAGCCTTAGCAGGGCACGCTCCAGCCCAATAAACCGAGGCCTCGCAGGTTCACACGCAAGGTCCGGGCGCGGAAGCTTCGATACGCCAATACGGGCTGCTAGTGGAGCTGCGCACAAGAACCACGACCCACGGGCCTACTACTGATTGTCCGCGGAGCGAGCCACAGCCACCGAGTCCGATTGCGCTTCGTCTCTCGTCGACACCGGTGAACTGGGAGCCGGGGATCAGGTTCGGACGTCTCCCTCCTCCAGAGTCCCGACAACAGATGCTACCTACTGTCTGTCCCTAGACATCTGTTGCTATGGTTTGTCTGCAGATTTATAAAAAGTATTTATCTATTACTACTAATTATATAACATAAATTTTAATATAAATTTAATCTAAGTATGTTTAGCTTCTGAGCCAGTGAGGCGAGAGCAAAAGTTAAAAAGGGAGGGACCTACGGTGTATATGACAAAATTTACCGGGGATGCGGAGGAGCTGTCTGCGCTCAACCGCTGTCAAGCGCGGGTCCCGACATACTCTCCATTTTTTGATCGTGCATGTAGCAGTACATCCTTGTACTTGCTTAGATCAAACCCCATTTGCGGTCCTTTTGATATGTTGTTAAGTACTACACATAAGCACGACGTGCGCGAAGTGTCGCTTGACGCTTGGTGTCATGCCGCTCAAGTGCTCGCTGAATTGCCTCGACGGGGAGCCATACTTTAAAGGGCGTTTTTCTCCGGTCGAGCACCAGCAGCATGTCATGTCGGTCTCCTCTGATCCTCTCCTATCCCACCTCTCTGATCGATCATTGTTTATCTGTCTCCTTTCGGAACTAATCAATGTTTATCTGTACTGTCCACTCCCGCCTTGTTCGGACAGTACATGACGGCGTACCATAAGCTTGTCCGTATCGACCGACCGAACTCTCTATACTTATATGAAATTAGTCTTAATTCATTGCTTAGTGCCACTGCCAGTGCTTGTTTATCTTATCTCAACCTGTAACCCGTTGAAGTTGGTTGCGCACATTCAGCGTTTGACTAGCGAAGTCTTTGCGACTTTGATTCCTTCAACCTTTTGTACTCTTTTAGCTAAAAATTGACATAAACTTTTATATAACCCTAATTTCCAAACTTTATAAAAACCCTCTATTGGCCTCTGGACCCAAACCCAACTGCTCTGTCGTTACTGGCTACACTTATTGTCTCCTTACGAAACATTTGGTGGCGTACAATGCAAATTGGCTACTTGCTGTTTACACAATAAAAATTTGATGAGAAGTTGATACCAACTTTTATATTAACTGGGACATAAGGTTATGCACCTGGGCCATACAAGGTGTGAATGCTGCCTTTTTGTGCTGGAATCGTGATACTGACACAATTTGCTTACGCTGGCAGCTCTTACAAGGTACCGTCGATGTTTTTTTCCTAGTCAACATTGATTCTTTGAATGTTGAATGCACATGCTTGCTCATGTGTTCGCTTTGATCCTTCTAGTATCTATATTCTACTCATTCTAAAGAAATGACAATCTACAACCTTAATAACTTTATTTGTTGGAACAATGGTTTGGTGCCCCTTCTTTTGAAGAAAAATTGTGATTTTCCCTCAATTTTCTAACTATGTGAATATTTCCAACCATGTGACACTTGACAGTATTGCCTAAGTTTTGTACTTTTACTATTAATGCCAAAAATACTATATGACTGAAGCACTCGATTAGTGCGCTGCTTGTCGTTTAAGCATTTCATCAGTACAAAAATTACTTTAATATGTAGGAGGTGTTAGGAAGCATCCCCAACCATTTTAAAAGGTCATATGTAGAAATTAGGAGGGGGTGATCCTCTACTACTTTACTAAAAAGAGAGTTTTACCAGAGACAGAGAGAACTAGGAAAACAAAAAAGGAAACAAATAAAATAAAGAAGGTATAACTTCTAGTGGTTCTCCTACTGCTTAATTAAATATGTTCTACTTGTTCTAGTGGTTCTCCTATTTACCAAGTTCACATCATAATTCCCTACAAACTTGAGTTGAACTTATGGTGGAAGCTTTTGTTCAATCGGTCACTTCCTGCATTGGGCGAGATCTGCTGAATCTGAATATATAGAATGTTACTATAGTATTAACCTAAAAATGCTGGTTTATGTTATTGAACACAAGACAACAGGGAAGATCCATCTAGTAAGGTAATTGACCTGCAAGCTGGTGTCTGTTGTTCAATTCAGTTCCAACTTTGGGGAAACAAAAGGTTTATACTGGCTGATTATTCCAAATGACTTAAACACACTACAATGGTAGATAATCGATCAATTAGCATTAATCCTTTTGTAACCTTTTATCTTAAATAAAATTCCAGTAGAGGCCTTGCGCCTCTCCTGTTCCCTATCAATTAGCAGTGATCTAAATATGACTTCACACGCCAAGATACTATACTGTGTTCACATGGAAAGCTGCTTTCTTTTCTGTCAATCTGATAAGAGGCATGTTCTGTAGGCGCTGTTGTTAAATGTCCAATGGCAAAGCGTGCATTATTGCTCTTGTACATCTGATCAGTTATCTTTGAATGTTTTTATGGAAAGATATACAGATTTCCCAACACAATGTGGACGGTTGCGTTGAATGGTAAATCATCCAGTAGTGTGTTGCCGCCATCTGATGTACAACTGTACAAGTCCTTCAAGAAAGAATACCATTGATGCTTATTTTGGAAACCGTGTAGTCATTTACTGATGCTAACTGAAGATTGTAGTCTGAAAAACGAAAAAAAGGGGGTTGAATTGTGTCTAATACAGTGTTTGCCTGGTAAACATGACTAGAACAGTGACCAGTCCATCTTGACTAATCAATCTTCCTGATTTAAGGGGATTGCTTGTTAGTATTGGAAATTTGCTTGAGCAGACTAATTTAAAACAACCTACGCAAGTCTGAGTTGGCACTGAATTCTTATTATGCAGTTGACACACTTTAAATTGTTCTTTTGCTGTCACGCAGGAGAACAGAAATAATTTCAGAGTCCATTTCTATAAGAGAACAAGAAGCATCGTGAAATTGGGGCTGATGCGTCTGATGAGCAATGGATAATCTGGAATATGGTAAGTATACAGGTGTATATGTGCTGACCTAACCTGATCAACCAGTATGCGTCTTAAGGTACCGTACGTTTTACCCCTGAGAGCGACCTTACTGTAAGAACTAGTTGAGCATACTGTGGATTTTGTCAGTGACAGGGGTTTTCAAAGTTCACTCACAAAGAGTATTTCGAAGATCAGTGGTAAAACAATACGGTCAAATTCTTGTACTCAGCAAAACTACCCTTTTATATAATGATCCTCTCTATCCCACCGCAGGTCAACTTTTTTATCCCAGTATGAAGCAACATGCAGGACCTGTAGGCTGTAGCTGTGCTTTAGAATTATAACAGGAAAGGGTGAGCTCAGTTAAACATGTCCTTTGGTAGCGTAAAATCGGCGTCTGACAATGCTTTCTCAGGCCAGTTTTAATGGAGTTTCATGTTTCATTTTTCAACGCATCTGATTTTGGAAATGGTACATAAGAGTTTCATGGGAATGAAACTCCTGTCTCTGCTCACAAGAAACTATTATCATCTCTCACTTCATCAATACGGTGTCATATCAGCATATTTAATGCTCATAAAACTCTGATGAAATCACATTGAGACCGCCATTGTCCCACTTTAGTTCTATTTTTTTTACAAAATGGACATTGTAGCATATTCATTTGTATTTAACAAATATTGTCCAATCATAGACTAACTAGGTTCAAAATATTCGTCTTTTAAATTATAGGTAATTTGTACAATTAATTATTTTTTACATTTATTTAATATTTCATACATGTGTCGTAAGTTTCAACGTGACGAAGAATCTAAAAAATTTTATAAATTTTTTTGAGAACTAAATAAGGCCTAAGAAATGGTATGAAAGCTTAGGAGAATCTGGATAAGCAAGCATCGGTGGTGGGGTACGTCAGTTTACACATTTTTACGCAGTCCTACTGACGCAAGCCTTGCCGCCCGGACCCATGAAAGGAACCTGGTGCTTCGGCCCCGTCCAGTGAGAGCGACCTCGCAGGGAAACGCTAGCGCCGCAGCCTGCAGGCTTCGCAGAAGCGCCCTTGCTAGGAATTCTCCTTTGCAGAAAACTTCTCCGGTAACCGGTCGCATCAGGCCTCACGACTGTACTTCTCGTCAAGTCTTCTAGCATCTGTTTCATCCGTGAGCCCGTGATTGGAATTGGGGCTTGTTTACTTCCCAAAAAATTTTGCAAAATTTTTCAGATTTCTCGTCACATCAAATCTTTAGAAGCATGCATAGAGTATTAAATATAGACAAAAATAAAAACTAATTGCATAGTTTGGTCGGAATTGATGAGATGAATCTTTTGAGCCTAGTTAATCCATGATTGGACAATTTTTGTCACAAACAAATGAAAGTGCTACAGTACCTGTTTTGCAAAATTTTTTAGAACTAAACAAGGCCTTGGATGGTGCATCACTTGCATACCCAAGATTTCCAACTGCGTAAATGCAGGGGGAGTGACCTTAATATGATGCCCAGGCCTTGTTTAGTTCTAAAATATTTTGCAAAATGGACACTGTAGCTTTTTCGTTTGTATTTGACAAATATTGTCCAATTATGGACTAACTAGGCTCAAAAGATTTGTCTCGTCAATTCCGACCAAACTGTGCAATTAGTTTTTATTTTTGTCTATATTTAGTACTTCATGCATGTGTCTAAAGATTTGATGTGACGGAAAATCTGAAAAATTTTACAAAACTTTTTGGGAACTAAACAAGGCCCCAGCTGGTAAAGGAGGCGGTGGGCTAGTTCTAGCCTATACAGCAGTACAGCCGTACAGCCCACCCTTCGAGTTTGATATTAATCCTCCAGCTCCGTTTTCAATCAACCGCATGTCTCAATCCAACGCTGCTTTGCTCGTGCGGCAAAACGCTTCTTTGGGCCTTTGGCCGGCGTGGAGGTTCGTGGAAGACGGGTGGCGAGCGGAAGGGTTTGACCGACGGCGGGGAGAAGGCGCAGCGCAAGGCATGGCATGGAGCAATGGCCAATGACCATTGACTCGGACACCGGGGGTGATTAGAATAAACTAGAGGATTTGGCCCATCTGTCCCGCATGGGAACAAAAACATCGCTCCAGCACACTGCACACTACATACTGGAGTACGTTTTTATAATGTGAAGAGAACAAATGAGACCATTCGTCTGCGGTCTGCTGCTGCTCACTTTTTTCTCAAGCAAGCTTCCGAGCCTTGTTTCAGTTGGCGAAATAAAATTTTTTTTTGTCACCGTATCATTTTTGTTTATTTTGTCAAATATTGTTTAATTATAGACTAACTAGGCTCAAAAGATTCATCTCACGATTTAACTGTGTAATTAGTTTTTGTTTTTTACTAGATTTTTAGGGTGTGTTTAGTTTCAAAAGAATGCAAAATGTCAACTACTTTGAAATGATGAAATGCAAAATGTTAAAATTTTCAGGGTCATGTTTAGTTCTATCTAAAATGCAGAATTTATTACCCTCATGAGTCTCTTTTGGGTTTTTTTAGCCTCTTGAGGCTAAAATCTAAAATGGAGAATAACCACCTTTTTGCCAAAAATTTTACATGGTGTTTAGTTTCATTTTACAAAATGATGAACCAAAACCTTTTTTTTTGGAATTTGAGGGGAACTAAACACCCCCAATGCTTCATGTATATGCCGCAAGATTCGATGGGACGGGAATCTTGAAAAGTTTTTTTTGTTTTTGGAGTGAACTAAGGCCTTGTTTAGATACGAAAAAAATTTGGATTTCACTACTGTAGCACTTTCGTTTGTTTGTGACAAATATTGTCCAGTCATGGACTAACTAGGATCAAAAGATTCGTCTCGCGATTTACAGTTAAATTGTGCAGTTAGTTTTTATTTTCGTCTATACTTAATATTTCATGCATGTGTCGAAAAATTCGATGTAACAGAGAATCTTGACAACTTTTTAGTTTTTGAGGTGAACTAAATAAGGCCTAACAAGGCCTGAATTCTAATTTGTTCCTTGTGCGGTTACTAGGCATCACCCAACTCTGAAAATAATCGTATGGAAATTTCCTTTTCTGGTCCCTTTCCATTTTCACAATTTCAATTTCACATTTGTAGTAACTATTTTGTCGACGGCCTGCTAATTTTGGCTCTGACGTGGTTTATGTTGACGTGCTGTAAGAGGTGAAATGGTCCATGACTGTATCATGGGACGTTGTTATCTTTGTGACAGGTTAAGATTCGATGTGACAAGAATCTTGAATTTTTTTTTTGTTTTTGGAGTGAACTAACAAGGCCTGAATTATGATATGTTCCTTGTGCGGTTACTACGCATCACCCAACTCTGAAAATAATCGTATGGAAATTACCTTTTCTGGTCCCTTTCCATTTTCACAATTTCAATTTCACATTTGTAGTAACTGTTTTGTCGACAGGCCAAACGACGAACCGGGCTGCTAATTTTGGCTCTGACGTGGTTTATGTTGCTTCTGACAGTGGACGTGCTGTAAGAGGTGAAATGGTCCTGACTGTATCATGGGACGTTGTTATCTTTATGACAGGTTAAGATTCGATGTGACGGAAATCTTGATTTTTTTTTTATTTTTGGATTGAACTAACAAGGCCTGAATTCTGATCTGTTCCTTGTGCGGTTACTACGCATCACCCAACTCTGAAAATAATCGTATGGAAATTACCTTTTCTGGTCCCTTTCCATTTTCACAAATTCGATTTCATATTTGTAATAACTGTTTTGTCGACAGGCCAAGCGGGCCTGCTAATTTTGGCTCTGACGTGGTTTACGTTGCTTCTGAGAGTGGAAATGGTCCTTGACTATATCATGGGACGTTGTTATCTTTGTGGCAGGTTAATTAGGTGCAGTGCATCACTACGAAGGCCATAGAGTTTCTGCGAGCAGAGAACCCGATGTGGGGAATAGCTGAATGAATAAGATAACACATAAATACAGTTCAAAACAGAGGAAGGAGTGTCCATTTATAACGTGGAGTCCAAACTGCCCATTTGTCCCGGCGCAACCCCCCCATCTCCGCAGCCCTTCCGCACCACACCACGCTTCCCCTGTGCGCCTGTGCCACTCGTCTCTTCTCCTCCTGCAGGCTGCAAGCCAGCACATGACGACGGGGCCTTGGGGCCGTGGCGGTCGCGCCACGACCACCACAACCAGCCTCGCGCTCCTCCTGCTGCTGCTCGCGTGCGTCGCCGGCTGCTCCATCTCGTCCGTGCGCGCCCAGGCCACGGTGTTCACCGGCACCGTCGCCGGCAGGGAGATCACCAACTTCTCCTTCCCCAAGTTCGACCAGAACCGAGTCCAGCTCGCCACCAACCTGACGTTCACCGGCAACGCCAGCGTCAGCCAGGGCGCGCTCCAGGTTACCCCGGACAGCGCCAACAACTTCGAGAGGTACCTCGTCAACCAGACGGGCCGCATCTTCTACTCCACGCCGTTCCTGCTCTGGGCCTCCAACGCGTCCAACGCCACCGCCGACGGGCGGCACGTCGCGTCCTTCTCCACCGTGTTCCAGATCAACCTCTACCGCGCGAACAAGACCGTCAAGGGCGAAGGGCTCGCGTTCGTCGTCGCGTCCGGGGTAGATGACCCGCCGCCCGGCAGCGACGGCGGGTACCTCGGCCTCACCAACGCGTCCACGGACGGCCTCGGCGCCAATGGGTTCGCCGCCGTGGAGCTGGACACGGTGAAGCAGTCCTACGACCCCGACGACAACCACGTCGGGCTCGACGTCAACGGCGTCCACTCGACGGCCGCCATCCCGCTCGCCCCCTACGGCGTCCAGCTCGCTCCCAGTGATAATAGCTCCTCCGGCGACTACATGGTCTGGATCGACTACAACGGCACGACGCGGCATGTGTGGGTGTACATTTCCCCGAACGACACCAAGCCGGCCACCGCCGTGCTCAACGCGTCGCTGGACCTCTCCACGATCCTCCTCGACAAGACGGGCTACTTCGGCTTCTCGGCGTCCACCGGCGTGGACTACCAGCTCAACTGCGTCAAACTGTGGAACATGACGGTGGAAGTGCTCCACGACGACAGTCTCCCCAAGACCAAGACGAAGCTGTCAGGCTGGAAGCTCGGGCTGGTCGTCGGCGTGCCGTGCGCCGCCGCGCTGGCGCTCGGGCTGCTCGCGGGCCTCTACTTGATGATGAAGAAGCGCAAGAAGCAGGTCGGGGACGACCCGAGCTCGGTAGTGTTCCACAACGCCATTGACCTGAGGAGCATCCCGGGCGTGCCCAAGGAGTTCGACTACAAGGAGCTGAGGAAAGGGACAAACAGCTTCGATGACAAGATGAAGCTGGGGCAGGGCGGGTATGGCGTGGTGTACCGCGCCACCGTGCCCGGGGACAACGGACAGAGCATGGAGGTGGCCGTGAAGCAGTTCTCCGGCGCCAACACCAAGGGGCAGGAGGACTTCCTCGCCGAGCTCAGCATCATCAACCGCCTCCGCCACCGGAATCTCGTCAAGCTCGTCGGTAAGAAACTCTTGCTTATTACATTATTACATCCTATTAAATTTTGCTTATTAGTATCAACTTCGTCCTGTCTGCCGTGGTCGTTCTTATCGATAGTAATGTCAAAATTAGTTTCATTGGTTTGATATGGGCAGTTCACAAAATCTCTGATTTAATATTCCACCAAGCACTTCACTGCAAACGCCAATCCAAATTAGAATATCAGCACGGGGCTTGGTACTGACAGCTAACGCTTTCAATTCTTGCTGTGGACGGAAGAGATGCTTTCCCCGGGCTTCAGGTCATACTATCCGGAATAGAGAATTAGAGACAGCAACTTAGTCGTAAATTGAAGCGCTTAATTTATCGCTATCGTTGTTGCATGCTCAACAACCATTTCCTATTTTCCTTGGATCGGTTGGTTGCGTGAATGAAAAAATTAAAATGGAATGCTTCCAGGCTGTCGGATGTCAAAGGCGACCTGTAAAAATGTCATAATTTTCGTAGGACACCAATGGGGAGAAGGAGATAACTATCCAGGGAGCTGACTATTCAGCCCTCATTATTCTACAGGTTTATAAGATTTCAAGCCAATCGAAACATGCTCTAGTTGAGAATAAAGAATGGTGAGAATCGTACGGCACAGCTGGCGCCTAATCACAAAAATCAAACTAGGACTAATTTGTGGTGAAGGCTTGGCAGTATATTATTTTAGTTTGGTGTGATCACGTTGGATCGTGAGCAGTGTACCGGGTACATGTATGATGTATCAACCCGGGATAGCATTTTGACAACGCAAATTTTGACCTAGCTTGCTTCCCACTTGCTCTCGGAGAAAAAAATATTCCGTACAGTAGTTGTTGAACGATATGTTTATGCCAGGAAAACATTCATTTCCGACTTTAGTGGCCTGGAAATGCTGAACCACCACTGCGAATCGCGGAGGGGGAAACAAATACGTTTCAGTTCATTTCCACCCGTCACGTTTCGAAATCGAAATTAGTAAAACAAGCTTCTGAAACCCCAACAAAGTAATCTGAAATTGGAATTCTGCCACGTTTGTTGCAGGGTGGTGCCATCAGGACGGCGTGCTGCTGCTGGTCTACGACTACATGCCACAGGGCAGCCTCGACAGGCACCTCTTCGGCGGCAAGGACGCGCCGACGCTGGACTGGACGCAGCGCTACAACGTCGTCGCCGGCGTGGCGTCGGCGCTCAACTACCTCCACCACGAGTTCGACCAGACGGTGATCCACCGCGACATCAAGCCGTCCAACATCATGCTGGACTCGTCGTTCCAGGCCCGGCTCGGCGACTTCGGCCTGGCGCGCGCGCTCGAGTCCGACAAGACCTCCTACACGGACAAGATCGGCGTTCCGGGCACCTTGGGGTACATCGCGCCCGAGTGCTTCCACACGGGACGGGCCACGCGCGAGTCCGACGTCTTCGGCTTCGGCGCCGTCGTCCTGGAGATCGTCTGCGGCCGCCGCATCTCCTGCAGCAACCCGGCCGGGTGCAGCCAGCTGCTGGAGTGGGTGTGGAAGCTCCACGGCGCCGGCCGCGTCCTGGAGGCCGTGGACCCGCGGCTCGCCGCCGCCGGCGGCGGGTACGACGACGAGGAGGCCGAGCGGCTGCTGCTGCTGGGCCTGGCGTGCAGCCACCCGAACCCGCGGCAGCGGCCCAAGGCGCAGGCCATCTTGCAGAACCTGCAGACGCGGTCCGTGCCGCCGCTCCCCGTGCCCATGTCCAAGCCGGTGTTCATGTGGCCTGTGCCGCTCGCCGACGGGGAGGAGGACGAGACGCAGACGTCCATGTCGCACAGCGAGGTCACCAGCTCGGACGTGACCTCGTCGTCGAACTACCCCTACACGACGTGGTCGTCGGGGTATACCACCCAGACGTTCCAGGTGAGCAGGGAGGTGCAGGACGCGGCGGGGAGGGACGTGACGACCGTTTGAGCGAGACGGGATCCGTCGGCATTGCAGCCGCCCGCAGGACGGGTCAACGACGGTGGCGCACGAGGGCAAGTGGACACAGGCGGATTTCGCGGTTCCATCAAGAGTCAAAGGCCGGCCCATGGAGCTTGTGGCAACGTGGGTAATGAATCGGACAAAATAAAGACGTCAACAAGGCCTTGTTTGGATGTAGTCGGATTCGCGAATTCGCATCAATCCACATGTGTTGGGGTGGATTGGAGTGGAACTTGAACTAAATTCCACCCCAATCCACTCCAACACATGTGGATTGAGGTTAATCCGACAACATCCAAACAAGGCCCAAATTGCACGCGAAAACGCGGACAAGGTCTCCGTCGTCGGAGAGGTTTATTTTCCATTGCAGCTTTGAGTGAGTAGCGTAGTGGGTCCTTTTTTCTGCAGCTGTTGCTTGGTTTGCTTCTTGGAAACCAACTGAATGTAAATACGTCTGTGTTTGTCACTTCGTCGGGGAATTTTACCTTTGGGTGACCTCTTATGTGCAGTAATATGTGCAGTAATATTTCAGAGTTTCATTCATGGTCGTGTTAATTTCACAGATGTGCAAGGCTAATATTTCAGAGTTTCATGGTCGTGTTGATTTCACAAATGTGATGGGAGATCCGAAGTATCAGATGAGCCCAAACGGAACGGCACGGATGGGCCTAGCCGGGCTGATGGTCTACGAGCGCAAAACGAGGCCGTTGATATCGGCAACACCACTAGCAATAGCTAGATATTGAGTCGCTACAGGCTCAAGAACGCAACAGAAAACTACCATGCTTTTAGAGTAAAGAGTAGTTAGTGTTTACAAGTAAATCATAAAGGATAATAAATCATACTTACGTGACGAATAACATGTAGTTTTTTTGTCAAACTAGCAAAGAAATCGTTGATTCTTGCTCGAAGTGGACCCCAACGACGGATTGCTCAATGTCTCGAGTAGCAAGTCTAATCATCATCAGATCAAGAGTTAAGAGATAAATAACAACATGGGGTTGAAAAGTTAGGTCAAAGGAGCGGGTAGTAAATTTGTTTTCATCGTCAATTGAATGTTAGACAACCAATCATGTACCCCATATTTTATATGGAGTCGGTGTGATATTAACCATTAAAAACCTAATACGGTGCTATTTTCTTGTTGTTTCTTAGAGATTTTTTTTCTCTCTTAAATTAGGCTAAAACTAACATGGGCCGTAGCACGGGTCTAATTTAAATGTCAACATAGGTCTATATATTGTTGAATGCCGAGAGGATTATTCCATGCTGTCTTGTTCGGCTGGACTGGTTCACGGTAGTCTTCTCCATTCAGCCAGTTGACAGCCGCCTCTCCGTCGAACTCAGATTGAGTTCGGCCTCTGCGGCTCTTTGCGGCTTGGCCAACACGTGGGTTTCGGTCCAAAACGAGACGAGAGCGCGAACGGGCCGAGTCCACAGGAACTGCGAGGATCTCGGGCCGAAAAGGGTTTTGCAGCAGAAGTCCAAGGGAACTTATTTTCCTTTTGACATAATTTCAGAACAGAATATAAAACGATTTCTAAGCAAAACTAACTCAAAAAATATATATACTAGGCAATTAAAATAACTGTGAGTCGACACGAGTTGCAAAAAACTTTTGTAAGTTCTATGATTCTCTATTTAGTTTAGAAAAAAATAGTATTTGCAGAAGAAAAAACTCAAGCTATTAATATATTGGCAAAAACTTAAAAAGCTGAAAACATTGTTGCTTCATTTTGTTCCACAACCGTATCTCAAAATCAAAAAAATCATGGGTGTGAAAACATTGAAGAATTTGGAGACTTGAATACAATGGGTGTACACATGGGGGTACATCATGGTGGGTCAAGTTAATGTCAAATAGGGAAGCAAGGATCATGTATCCAAGTTTGTGTCCTACCCCATGATAAGGTAACGTGTGCTTAACTTGATGCTTACGCTTGGTATACTCTATGCATCATATAGCATTACCATATGTGTACAATCGCATTCCATGTTTATATTAATTTCCCTATACTTTGCTGGAGATATAGGACTTGCTCCCTAATTGATTTCACAATCAATGGGCTAGTTTTCAGCACGACATCCTTTAATTCGCATCTAGTTCAAGTGATTCAATCACTTCATGTACACATTTATGGGGGAGCTTGTTGTATGTCTTGTGGTTATGAGATTAACATGTTTTTAACTTTATCTTATGTAGTCCCTCAAGAATGTGGAGTTAGATGATCATGGCGGTGCAACAAATATCATCATATCCAATCCATGGAGATTAGATAGGTGCCATAGGAAAAGGTATGAAATCAAATTCAAGTACTCCTATTGTGTGCTGAGTATCAATGGTAAAAAAACTTCGTATCATCACCTAGTGCTTCTTAGAATCTGACTTTGTAGCATTGAGTCTGAGATATACAGGACAGGGCGGGCTGTAGTGCGAGGGCATCATCGAAAATAAGACAGGTGGAAGAATCCCTTCTAATTTCTCTCTTTAACATTAGTCTCGAGGGCATGTATGTGTGTTGCAGTGGAACATAGAACTTCGTGTCATATGTTTCAATACGTCTTGTGATCAGACTCTACATTGTGACTAGACACATGCTATTCTAACTCTTGTAAGCACGGGCCATAGGTTTAGGTCACGGACTGGACAATAAACCAATTGGACTAATTCATATGTACTACTACTCTTAATAAAACCGGGCATGACTCTCATGCTCGACTAAATGGATGGACAAAAAGACTCAGAAGAGAGTGAAGGACAAAAACTTGGTAAAGGGAAAATTTTGTTCTTTAATATTACACTACAATATGGTCGTATGTTGCAATGGGGCCTATAATTTGTAGTGTTATGCTCATGCAACAGTAATGTCTATTGTTATTGGATTTAGATGGGCTTGGCCCAACTTAAATCAAATAAACATTAAGGCCTATAAAAATGTTAGTGCAATGTAACTTTAATCTCACTTGAAAAAATGATAGAAATTGACTCAACATAATAGGGAGTTTGTTGTGTCCATATATGGTGAGTTTAAGAAAAAGGCGAGCCACATGCCCACATGTACGTATGTTGTCCCACGAACATGCTAGGGTGGCTAGGCTATGACATGAGTGTTGTTATGCCAATAAAAATTTTGCAGCTTTAAACTTTTAATAAATGTGAGCGGTGAGTGGCGATAAATGATGGATCCAAGATGAGTGAGAGACAAATGGAGATAGGGATAGATGGAAGGAATGTTAACTCTTCGATGGTAGATGTACATATAGATGTATAAGGTTTAGATACCTCTTATACTAGAAAAATTCCCTACGTGTTGCTACGGTACCCAAGAGAAAACACAGATGAATTTGGTTAGCTGCTAGCATCAGTATGGATGTTGAGTAGAGGAGTTGGAAGGACATGAGAGTTTGATGCATGATGGAGTTATCATGGAGAAGGTGCAGAGTGAAAATTTGTAATGGCTTGGACGCATAGTTGAATTGGTGGCTTGGTGCAATTAAAGGAACCAAGCGGAGAACAATATGGTGGCTCTTGATAGCTTGGCGGGTTGGCAGAAGATGCAATTTAGTATTTGAAGTGACTTCTGATGCGAATGCAAAGGGGGTGTTTGGAATTGCTCCGCTCCACGTATTTCAGCTCCGCTCTACGTTTTTTAGCCAAACGGTTTCAGCTCCACGCGCTCAGTTCGAGAAAAAAAGATGGAGTTGTGAGAGTACCTAAAGAGGTACTCCACGAACTCTAGTTTTTTGTGGAGCTGCTCCACCATGGAGTTTATGGAGTTGAGTTTGTAGAGCAGTGTCAAACACCCCCTTAGTGTTTGTACTCAGTGACTTGGTGGAGCTCTGGTGATGCCGTGGTCTCACGAAATCTCATAAAAATGGTTAGTGGGTTTTTTTTCTTTATAAGAGTATAAGATAAGATAAGATTTCAATCCCTTGCTATATATTTTGTTTCTCTAAAATTATTAGATGGATATTTATATATAACAAAGTTAAATGGATGTTTGCCTTGGGACTATTCATTTTGTTCTAGGATCTAGAGATATTTATACTCGTGTGTATATCTGTATTTGATAGAAAAATATTTCTTCAATTCTGAATGACATTTTAGTTTTACAGATACAAAATTTTGTTATACATTTAAATAATATTAATTATATTTTGATTTTACATATAGATAATTTTTGTTATACACTTAAATATATCATTTTTGGCATATAGCTAGCTGTATAGTAAAAGTAATCCATTTAGAATGAGTATAATAACCAGTGATATCATATTAAATTCTATGTTTCTATTTCCACCGCTACACCGGGCCTTGTTTAGATGCGAAAAGATTTTGGATTTCGCTATTGTAATATTTTTGTTTGTTTGTGGTAAATATTGTCCAATCATGGACTAACTAGGATTAAAAAAATTCATTTCGCGATTTACAGTTAAACTGTGTAATTGGTTTTTATTTTTATCTATATTTAATGCTTCATGTATGTGTTAAAAGATTTGATGTAATAGAAAATTTTGAAAATTTTTTGGTTTTTAGGTTTAACTAAACAAGGCTCAGGTGAGACTGTAAAGGCGCCCACCGGGAACCGGAACCCGCGGTCACGTGCCGCCAAACGCCAAAGTTTGCTGCAGGCAGCAGGTAGCCGTTGGCTCTGGCTGTTGTGGCCAGGTTCTATCTTGCATGGTTGATCTGTGACTCGTGCACCTGCGGCTGCGGACCTGCCTCTGTTTGTGGGCTTGTTTAGTTGTGAACAGTTTTTAAATTTTTGGTATCGTAGCAATTTTATTTGTTTATGATAAATATTGTCTAATTATAGACTAATTAGAATTAAAAGATTCGTCTTATAATTTATAAACAAATTGTTGAATTAATTTTTGTTTTTATATATATTTAGTGCTTTATGCATGTGAGAATTTTTAATTTTTTTTGGTTTAAAGCCTCGTAGGCGGAGCTCGGACTGGGAGCCATGCATGCGGATGCGGTGGGATTACGAGCTCATGATTGTGCGCAGCTGAACTACCGAAGCACCTGTCTGTCCGACGGCTCGCCCGTGCCAAGGCTGGTTCCACACGTACACGTACTCCAGAACCAGAAGTCCAGCTTCCGCTAGAGCCTCCTTGAGAGTCCATGACAGCTAGACGCTTGCATTTCCCCCCACTTGAGGACAACGCCTGGTCATGTTCTCTTTTTTTCTCTTTCGTTTGGACGCGCAAACGGTGGTTGGTGAGACGCGACACCATCGCGCACAGCATTCTCTTCTGCTGCTTTCCCTTCTCTCTGGTGGCAGACTAGCAGCTACAGATATGAGAGAATTCCTTAACTGGCAAACCTATACTTTTCAGGATTGTATTACTCCCATTTCGGCACTGAGTTTTCAAGTATCTCACATTTCAACTTTCATGTATATCCTGTTTATTTCCATATACAAATGATCAGTTTAGCAGCAGATTCACTTGAATGCAAAAGGGCAGGGCGCGCAATTGATCAGTGTCTACTTGAAAGCAATGAAAAAGGACACATGTGAGCCACCTGCGCCTGTCCAGCTGGGTGTTAAGGCCGTGTTTGGTTACAACCGGTAAAATTTAATTCCCGTCACATCGAATGTTTAGATACATGAATGGAGTAGTAATATAGATTATTTATGAAATTAAAAACACAGCTAGAGAGCAATTTACGAGATAAATCTTTAAGCCTAATTAGTCCATAATTAAATACAAATTGTCAAATAATACGAAAATGCTACAATACCTTAAACTTTAACACCCTCAAACAAACACCACCTAATTATGTGCGGTATGCTTGGTTAAGTTGACTCTTGGTAGGGGGTTGCCTGAATATTTGTTACTCAAGCATACATGATTATCATTATTGCCCCGTTACAAAGCATAGACATAGATTTAGTTATATGAAGAAATTAGCTCTACCGATTTGTCCTTTTTTTAGGATGTACCTCATGCTTACTAAGGTAGTATATACTCTTGCGATTATTTATGACAACTTTAGCTTTTAGAAAAAAAATCTTTCGCGTCCCTAACTAAAGTAGTAATCCATCCGCTTTGACTAAATCAGTTTCTGAAATTGTCCTAAGTCAAAATTTTAAGTTTGAGTAAATTTTACAAGAAAAGATGATTTTTCCTAACATGAAATTAGTATGGTAAGATACAACATAAGATATGTTTTCATGTTTATTTGTCGTCATGGATATTGATACACTGTTACATAAAAAACTGATTATTAAACTTGAAAAGATCTAACTTAGAGCAACTCCAACCCAACTCCCTAAATTAAGCCCTTAAAATTTTATTTACATGCTATGATAAAAAAAGTAGGAGCTCAAATTAAGATCCAACTCCAACCCACCTCCTAAACAAGTAGGATAGGGGTTCTAGATGTGAGGGGTTGAAACTATAATTTAGGAGGGCATGGAAAATGAGAGCGCAAGTAGGAGGTGGGTTGGAGTTGATTTTTTGAATCAAATCTCTAGATTTAAAATAGGGACTTATTTAGGAGGTGGTTTGGAGTTGCTCTAAGAACAACAATTCTAGAGCGATCGAGTACGTTGGTGCGTCCACCTCGTGATTCCTGTAATCAATGGCCATGGCAGCTCTTGATTCAATCAATAGTACACACGACAGAGAAGTTCTTGTATTCGTGGGCGGGAAGCTAGAATATTCATTATCGCGTACGAGCACGGTAAAAAGAACGAGAACGATGGCCGTCCACGTCGGTACACGGTTCCACGTCGTCGGTGGTACTAGGAGTAATGTCCAATGCAGCTCATATAACCGAAACGAGCAAAGCAAAGCATGCATGCTTGTCAGTTGCCACGGATCTGACCCGGGCAAACTTCCGGCCCTCGCTCTTTGACCCGCACCACCGCCAGTGCAAAGTCAGATTCCTCGAATGGTTTTCTCCCGTTGGGATTTTGGACGATACAATACGAGTACGTCCCTTTCGCGACATGGACGTCGAAACCACCGTATCGCTTGGTAGATCTACGGTAGGAGAGTCCATCCTTCATGTTAAGAAGAGTGTACGCGGCGGGCTACAGCCTACAATTCTCTGCTGCGCAGAACGAACGAAGAAAAAGCGTTTTGCGCGGGTCAATGGACCAATGTTTTGTTTGCCACATGCTGTCAGCTGTCGTTTGAACCCTGAAAGCATGCAGCAGCCACCTGCTCCAATCAAGAACGCGAAGAAGCGAGGTCCATCATCTGGGGCAAACCCTGCCCGGTCAGGTGGTTACTGATCGAGGAATCAGAACCACAACTCCACAAAAGCACTCAAGATGCTAGCCTGCCCGGCCGTATGCCAGGACTTGCCGTCCCTGAACACAAGCCGTCGGTGGCTCCTCGTTCGTCGTGCTGCGAGATCCTGCACAACGGCACGCCAGGCTGCGGCCGTATAGTACAGGCCCGAAGATACGAGGAAAAGGATACCGCTAGGGAGTGTACTGAAAAGACGAAAAGTAGAAAGTACGTACTCCTATATGATTGATTGAGGGATCCTCGTGTGTCAAAGCGTGGCGTTAATGGAGCCTTTTGTTTTCTGAGAACACGGTGTAATTAATGGAGAATTGGAGATGACCTTTGCTCGTGCATGGTGCAGGTGGAAGCGTACCAGGCGAAGAGGCCGCGAGGAAGACGACTAGAGTCGATGCACCGACGGATCTTCTTCTAGGCGGAAAAGAGATTTGCCATACGTGTAACGTGAGCTAGCGTCGCCTGACACGTCGAGTTCATTTCGAATTCGAAAGGTGACAGGAAGAGGGAGTTGTATGTTTGTGTATATGCGCGCGAGCCGAAGCATCTGCGCGGTTGGTGAGTGGTGACACGTCGAGGCTGCCCGTTTGATTCGTGGAGAGCTGTCCGAGACGCACAGCCCTTCGGCGGGCGGCGGCGGCACCGTTACGTCAAGCCACCGCATCCACGATCTCCATCCACATCCTTCAGTTTCCAAAAGACCAAAACTACCGAGCACCAATACTTAGGCCATATTTAGTTGCTGAAAAATTTTAAGTTTAATTTTCGTTTATATTTGATAATTATTATGTAATCATAAACTAATTAGATTTAAAAAAATTTATCTTACAAATACAGATAAAATTATTAGTTAATTTTTTATTTATATTTAATGTTTGCAAATATTGATAAACTACATAATTAGTTAATTTTCTATTTATATTTAATTCTTTATATATGTGTTTAAATTTGATGTGATGGGAGAATTTTGATTGAAAAAAAAAACTGAACAGGGCCTTGAGCCTTGTGAGGGCAGACTGCGTCGTAACCAGCCGTGTGGTGTGAGCCCGAAAGGCCGAAGCACAGCGCAGGCGAATCTGTCCGGCTGTTGCTCTTCGGGTTTTCACCGCGCGCCGCCAAATCCGCCAGCGGCCCCCCTGTCCAGCACGGGCACGGCGACGCGGTTGGTTTGGTGGGGACGCGTCGCATCACGCTGCGTACGACGTAACCGCACGAAGCGGCGGTAATTGCCAGTGCAGCCCACCAGCCAGCGACCATTACGGCTTCCCTTTCCACCCCCGGCGGCGAGAGAGAGCTGGCTGCCATAACTTGGAAGGCAACCAGCCTTGACTGTTGCTGCTTCGCGGCGCGGCCCCCAGCCCAGCCCAGCCAGGCATCAGGCATCACCACCACTCGCCGCGCGTCTCCAGAAGCATCCCACTCCGACCCGCCGACCGACCGATTCCCGTTCCCGCATCACCTTCCTCCCTCCACCATCGCCTCCCACATTCTTCGCATCCCCCCATACTTTCTCTCCTTTTATCGCCGTCGATCCGGGCTCGTGTTTTGGCCGGTTCCCAAGAAAGATAGGGCGAGTGGGGGTAGTGAAGAGCAGAGGAGAGGAGACAAGGCAAGTGCGCGGCGCCCAGCTCCGGCCGTGCTTCGCCGCAGCTCATCCGGCTTCCGGGGGCATTCGCGTTACTCGCTTGCCCGGCGGGTAGAGGAGGAGGTGTAGGCGACGAGAATCTGGGGACGGGGCCATGAAGTATAACACGAGGAAAGACGCGGGCGGCGGCGGTGGAGCGCCGTTTGCTGTCCCGTGCGTCGACATCAAGTCCTTCGTGGCCTCGCTCGCCTTCCTCACGCTGTTCGTGGCGTTCTGGCAGCTCCAGCCCTACGGCTCCTTGCTCACCGCGGCGCGCACCACCGCCTCGTCGTCCCCTTGCACCCTCCTCACCACAACCGCTGCCACGGACCTCGCATCTCCTGACGCCACCAGCGGCACTGCCGCGAACACGAACCAACCTGCGGCGGCGAAGGCGGCGGCTTCAGATACTGCCGCCGCCTCAAATGCTGCCCCGGTCCGGTTGGCAGAGGCGGCGAGGCTGGCGCGGCCGGAAGATCCGAACAAGCGCGTGCTCCGGCCGTACGGCAGCGCGGCGGCGCTGTTCGTGCAGATGGGCGCGTACCGGGGCGGGCCGCGGACGTTCGCCATCGTGGGGCTGGCGTCCAAGCCCACCCACGTGTTCGGCACCCCCTACTTCAAGTGCGAGTGGCTGCCCAACCCCACCGCCGGCGAGCCTTCGCCGCGTCCCGTCAGGACCAAGGCGTACAAGATGCTCCCGGACTGGGGCTACGGCCGCGTCTACACCGTCGTCGTCGTCAACTGCACGTTCCCCTCCAATCCCAACGCCGGGAACGCCGGGGGCAAGCTGCTCGTCCACGCTTACTACTCCACCGCCTCCCGCCGGTACGAGCGCTTCGTCGCGCTGGAGGAGGCGCCGGGCTCCTACGACGAGTCCCTCTTCAGCCCGCCGTTCCAGTACGACTACCTCTACTGCGGCTCGTCGCTGTACGGCAACCTCAGCGCCAGCCGGATGCGCGAGTGGGTGGCGTACCACGCGCACTTCTTGGGGGCCAGGTCGCACTTCGTGCTCCACGACGCCGGCGGCATCAGCCCGGAGGTGAAGGCGGTGCTGGATCCGTGGGTCAGGGCCGGCCGGGTCACCGTGCAGGACATCCGGGCGCAGGCGGAGTACGACGGATACTACTACAACCAGTTCTTGGTGGTGAACGATTGCCTGCACCGCTACAGGCACGCCGCCAATTGGACCTTCTTCTTCGACGTCGACGAGTACCTTTACCTGCCCAGTGGGCAGAAGCTCGATGAAGTGCTCGGCCAGCTCTCGGGCTACTCTCAGTTCACCATTGAGCAGAATCCCATGTCCAGCAAGCTCTGCCTGCAGGATCCAAGCAGGAATTACTCAAGGTTTGTCTTCCCGTTCCTCGTATGTTTTTGATTGATGCAGAGGTAGTTACATTTTTGCATTGAAAAATGGCCCAGTTGCTATGGTCGTCCTAGATTGCGCTTGATGTAGGTATCATCATCATGTTCAGGAGTAACGCAACTATGATTTCTGTTGGTATCCCGATTTGATTAATTCAACAGACATTCTTAGATTGGTTAAGAAAGGAAGTCGGTGGCTATTTGTTTATGCAATTTGTTGACTAATTTGGTACTCTTGTTGGTTGTGACCTTGCACCCCTCACATGGCATGAGCTTGGTTAGATTCCCTTGGCTAAATTCTGTTGTCAAAGTCCGGATGTGAACGGGTTAGGTGCAAATTTTCACTTCTGGACTAAAAGTTGAACTTTCAATTCACAGTTTGAGAAGAAACACAGCAACTTGCCCAGGAAAAATATCATTTTTTCCAAGCTGGGAAATGGTGCACAAATGAAAACGACATCGTAACTAGAAATGAAAAATTGTGAATAATCTCCATAGGAATAGAAACTGAAAAAATGTCTGGCATGAGTCTTCAGTGCCACTTCCACCGAGATTTACATGCCACTTTGCTGTGTTTGCTAAATCATCTTATATGTGTGCTGTTGATATGCAGAGAATGGGGATTTGAGAAACTCGTCTTCCGAAACTCGATCACCAAAGTTCGTCGGGATCGCAAGTACGCCATCCAGGCCCGGAATGCATACTCTGCTGGTGTACACATGTCGCAGAACCTCTATGGGAGGACGACCCACAAGACGGAGAGCCTGATCAGATACTACCACTACCACAACTCCATCAACGTCATGGGAGAGCCTTGCCGTGAGTTCGTGCCAATGCCAGCGAACGGCAGCAAGACTATGTTCGAAGGGGTTCCCTACGTGTACGACGATAACATGAAGCGATTGGCTGACGAGATCAAACGGTTTGAGAAGGTAACCCTTGGATCAGTTCAGACATAGTAGCAGCTTGGCAACTGAAGGCTAGTACAGATAGATTTGACATTCTTTGGGTGCTTGGCTCATGTGGGATTGGAAGCTCACTCTTCTACAGTTCTACTGATAGGCCAGCCATTGCCTCTGGCTGGCGATGGACCTGTTACGGGTGGTCCAAATGGAAATGGTGTAAAGTTTTGGTCTTTATTGGCATGACCTCGGTCACTGCTACCTGTTGATGCAATCTCTCTTCTTTACCTTTTTCTCATGAATACCCTATCCATGTGTTTATAGATCTGTGTAGACTCATGAAGCTGGCTTTTCCAGCTTTCTTTTTTATTTGGCTTTAGCTTCACTGGCGGAGGAACCATTTGGTAAACTAGTTTTTTTTATTTGGCTCACTTCGTAAATGACCGCACCGTCATTGGACCAACCATTTTGGCCTTGTTTAGTTTCCGAAGAAAAAATTTCGGACACTATAGTACTTTTGTTTCGTTTGTTTGTGGTAATTATTATCTAATGAACTAACTAGGTTTAAAAGATTCGTTTTGTCAATTCGATCAAACTGTGTAATTAGTTTTTATTTTCGTCTATATTTATTACTCTATGTATGCGTCTAAAGATTCGAGGTGAAGGAGAATCTTAAAAAATTTTGGATTTTTAGGATTTTTAGGTGGAAGTAAACAAAGCCTTTATCCATTTTCTCGTCTCCTGGATCTTTCTGACATCCTTGTATCTCTCTTGCTATTTAGGTCTTGTTTAGTTCACTCCAAAAACTAAAAACTTTTCAAGATTTTTTATCATATCGAATCTTACGATATATACATGGAGCATTAAATATGGACAAACAAAAATTAATTGTATAGTTTATCTGTAAATCGCGAGATGAATCTTTTAAGTCTACTTACTCTATAATTGGACAATATTTGTTAAATAAAAACGAATATTTATCAAATAAAAACAAAAGTGCTAGTGTCAAAATCTAAAAAACTTTTTGGATCTCAATAAGGTCTTACCTCCCCAAAAACCTCACACGTGTTGTTGCCATAATCTTCGACATGGCTGGAAGTACTATTCCCTGATTTATTATGAGAGAAAAATATTGTGACCCATAGGTGGTTCAATGCTCGGCAGGGAGGAACGTGCCGGCGTGGAGCTCGGTGCTTGGCGGGGAGGAGCGGGCCGATGTGGAGCTCGGTGCTCGGCGGCGGAGCTCGACGGGGAGGGGGCAGGCCGACGCTCGGGGGGGAGGTCGACGATTGGAGCTTGACGGGGAGGGTGCAGACCGGTGCTTGAGGGGGCAGGCCGACGCTCGGCGGGAAGCTCGCGGCGGAGCTCGGTAGGGAGGGGGTAGGCCGACGCTTCATGGGGAGCTTGCGGCGGATCTCGGTGGGGAGGGGCAGGCCGATGCTAGGGCCTCTGTTTTTGCCTTCGCTGTTGGAGTTCGTCAGTTTTGCGTCGTTCGATTCTTCACTGTGCGTGCCCCAAATGATGAAATAGGTTTCATGTGTTGGATTGGCTCTATTGGAAATAGTCTTAGCACCGGCCCTCACCCATCAGTGGCACGATGGAATGCGAGCGTCGGCATCAGTAGCGTGTGTGAGAAGGTGGGGGTCACTGCTAGGGCCGTCTCTAGGGGGTGGGCAGCCGGTGCGATGGTCGGGGGCCCACGGCGCTAAGGGACCCATAAGTATATATGTAGTATATATAATACTTAGTATATATATATTTGTCTAATTTTTTGAAGGCTTATACATACACTATAGAAATCTATCAATTAATCTAAAAAAATTCATTAATCAATATGTCATCCACATCCACCTATTGCTGGTGTTGCTTCATATTTTGATCGATTAGTTGAGTAGATCGATGTTCCTCTTTATCGTCTTCTTGTCCTATTGCCCAATCGTCGTCCAATGCAACGATGTGGCTCCATGACACGCTAACACTACACGTCCGCACACAATGTCACTACTAGACACTGAAGCTAGAAGAGGAAGGACATAGCTGATTGAGACTTCTCCAATTTTGTTATTAGCATTCAGTGATAGGGTTCTAAATTTCTAATTCTATTCTACTTATTTATTTGTTGTACTATAATTATCTTTTATAAATTAAAACATATGGTCTAAATTAATTCTTTTTAGTCGTACTATATATTTTATATATTTGACATATCAAAAAAAAATTTGATGGGCATTTACCCTTTTACTTGCACAAGAGCCCTTGAAATTATAGAGACGGCCCTGGTCATTGCAGTTCCTCCTTGGCTCCCCCAATGTGCCGTTGGCGCGAGATCCGCGCGAGCCAGGAAGAGATGGGTGAAGGTCGATTTTCCTCTCCTCCACTGCGTTCTAGCTCTAGTCACGAGTTTTTGTGGAACTTCAGGTATGATGAAGCTGTTTCATGGGATGTTATTTGGGCCTTGATTAATTTCACTCAAAACCCAAAATTTTTCAAGATTCTCCATCACATCGAATCTTTAGATACATGCATGAAGTATTAAATATAGACGAAAATAAAAACTAATTGTACAATTTGGTCGAAATTTACGAGATGAATCTTTTCAGCCTAGTTATGATTGGACAATATTTGTCACATACAAACGAAAGAGATACTGTAGCAATTTTGCAAAAAATTTAGGAAGTAAACACGGCCTTGGTTGGTGGCTTAGTCAAGCGGCATCTGGAGCGGCTGGAGAACAAATGGCGTCCTAAGAGATGATTTTAAGGGAAGAGATAAAAATAAATCTTTGCTACATTATTGCACGGATGAACCAGAGCTCTACCGTACGGGGTTCCAAGTTCAGGAAGAAGCATCATTTTTTCCTCTGATCCGTGAGCTTTGAGAGTATAGACAGGGGGACGCTTTTTGAGAGTATAGCCGAAAGTGCATGACTGCTTGTCATCATTGGGCATTGGCATGTGCTTCTGTGTTCTGTGGCCTCTGGGACATCGGGTCTGGCAGTATGGCGGAGCCGCGGAGAACCTTGCGTCGCCCGTGATTGCAACTCATTATCGTGTTCCTGTTGTCAGTCGTGCATGCCGAGATGGGCTATACGCATCCAACTGGTCGCGCGTGACGTGAGGATAGATGCCATGAAACTGGAAGGGGAGCAGCCAGCAGGAACAGGAAGGCAATCCAAATGATAACGCGTGATGGCTCCATGTGCTCGCACGTTACATTTGCCTCGCGCGGTGGGCATGTCGGCGGCGGTCGCGCTGCTCTTGTCCGTCTCCCTTGTCGGCGGCGGTCGTGCAACTCACATTCATCAGCTAGTACACTCAAAAAAAAAAAAAAACTCACATTCATCAGTTAACTGCTAAGTGTTAAACCCTCTTCTCTCTTCTGAAACTACCGCCTAGCTCGCTCTAAAACAAGCAAGATTTGAGGAACTTTTTTTTTTTTGAGAAAATTTGAGGAACTTTCTAGTGTAACACACTCCTAATGGGGCAATGTGACTAACCGGTCAAAACCCTTTCCACAACGGGCTTCCGATTTTTTCTTTAGAACTGGCTAATCCTAGTCATGGGTCAAGGGTTTTCTTCTCGTGATGATTCATGAGGTGATGTTACTTGCTTTTGATTGGTTCTTATCCAGCCTTGAGATCAACCAGTTGCAGTAGATCCTTGAAAAGACTTTATAGAAAAAGATATGAGGTAATAATGTTGTTGATATGTCATTAAACTTGTTGTAAATCTAATTGAACAAAATACAAATATTGATATGTCACATTTAGGGTGGGTTATTGTTGTAAGAAAACCTCAATTAAGAAAAGTCCATAAGCAAGTGACAAATGTGTTCATGCGGACGAAATTTAAAAATAGACACATCGTTTGGAAGTTATTGTAATTTAATAAATGTTTTGCTCTTTTAAATTGACGTCAGCAGCAGCTTAATCTTCGCCTGTATGCGCGCGCGTGTCCGGCGGCTGGAAGGAGGCATCATTGTAACATCGTTGGCTAAACAGGAATCTGGTGAACGATCACTCAAATAGATTTGTGTTTGGAATGCCACAACTTCTTGAAGCAAAGTATCTCCAAGAGATTAGCCAAAAAGACTAGCCAAATTTACTGTTTTAGCTACTCTCTAAAATAGATTTGACAAAAAGATATTAGAGTACTCCAATAGACTCTGCAAAAGGATTGACAAAAAGATATTAGAGTACTCCAATAGACTCTGCAAAAGGATGGCTAGTGAGGTAGGCTATCCAAAAGTAGAGAGCAAATAAGGTGGGATGAAGAGCTACTAAATTTGAAGAGTCATTTACAAAGTCTATTGGAGACGTTTTTTTTCAACAATAGCTAAATACTCAATCCATCCCAAATTGTAAGTCGTTTGACTTTTTTAATATCAAGTTTGACCACTCGTCTTATTCAAAGTTTTGTACAAAATATCACTTTTTTGTTGTGTATTGGTTTATTAATAAAAGTTCTTCAAGAATGACTTAAATTTAACTATATTTGCACAAATTTTTTGAATAAGACGAGTGGTCAAACTTTGGGTAAAAAAAGTCAAACGACTTACAATTTGGGATGGAGGGAGTATATCTTTAGAAAATGATTTGGCTAGTCTCTTAGAGATGCTCTGCCCGGTTTTAAAATAGATAGAGGAAGCTAAAGAACCACTTTTCAGGGACTCCGACTATGATGAATTTAGAAAGGTCAAATGTTTTTTTTTAGCAACAGGTCAAATGAATTTCCTTTTTCTAATTGGTTGAGCAAGAGTAATTTCAGCCCAATATGCCTGTTACATCCTCAAGGCCTGCTTAACTGAACCAGCCCACGGCCTGCTTAATTGAATCGGGCCTAACCCCGCGACTCCCGGGGAAAATATCTTCTCGGCACGCCCAGTCGTCCACCTGAGGCGTGCGACTTTGGTCCCGGTCTTCCCCTTCCGAAATCTCGTGCAGCGGCCGCCGCTACGGCGCTACCATCGCATGCCAACCAGCCAGCCAGCCAGCCAAGGCTCCAAAGTTCGCAGCGCATTCACCACCAGCTCCACTCCCAACTCCCGCTGATCTCACGCTCACCACCAGCCCGCCCCACATCTTCTCTGCCTATAACAGATTCACATCGCCCGCGTGATTCATGATAAAAATCCTCCTCCAAATCGGAGTCTAGCCCGTGCCCAAAACCCTAGCGACCGCCGGAGAGCTTGCCCGAACCGAGGCCGCCGGAACGGGAAATTAGATCGCGGCTGGCGATGGAGAGCCCCGCGAAGGAGGAGGCCGGCGGGGAGCTGGCGATGGAGATCGAGTCGTCGGTCACGGCGGAGGACTGGCGCCGCGCGCTCTCTCGCGTTGTGCCATCCGTCGTCGTCCTCCGCACAACCGCGCCGCGCGCCTTTGACACCGAGGTCGCCGGCGCCAGCTACGCCACCGGGTTCGTCGTTGACAAGTCCCGCGGCATCATCCTCACTAACCGCCATGTCGTTAAGCCAGGTAGGAACGCCTCCAGCAATCATCGCCGATTCTCGCTTATGCGACTTGTGAATGATTTGTGACGTTGTTGTTGCCGCGATGCTCGCGATGACAGGGCCTGTGGTCGCGGAGGCCATGTTCGTGAACAGGGAAGAGATCCCTGTGTACCCCCTGTACAGAGATCCTGTGAGTGTATATTCCACTGATTCCATTCTTTATTGTTTTATTTTCCTCTCCCAGTGCAAATGCCATAATGTTAACTGAAATTTCACCTCTCTTCTCTCGAAACAGGTACATGATTTTGGTTTTTTTCGCTATGATCCAGGTGCCATTAAGTTTCTCAAGTATGATGAGATTCCGCTGGCACCTGAAGCAGCATCAGTCGGGCTAGAAATCCGGGTTGTCGGAAATGACAGCGGGGAAAAGGTTCCCTGAATTCTATCTTAATCTCTGCTGTTATGTACCCCTGCAAAGTATACTGCATCAAATGTCCTTGTTAGACACTACAGACCACACACCACAGCAGTTGTGTGCTTTTTGAATTGTTCTCCATCTAACCTTAGTGCCTTAGTTTTTCCTTTTTTCAGCACTGTGAAACAAATCTTCTGCTTTTGCAATGTCCAGAACTTACGGAACTAAGGTTCCACCAATCGTACACTCCATCAAAAACCTATTTAGCTAAATCTTAATTGACATAGGGGTGCAAATGGTAGGAGATTTTCTGATAACCGAAGACTGATAGGGCAAATATGGATTGCGAGTCGCGGCACCGATTTTCAGACACCATCCGTGTCTCACTCCAATTCCAAGAAAATAGTATGGGATACCATATGAGATGAGATTTGAGAGGTATCCATCCGAAGTATCAAATATTAGAAGTTGGGGTACTCTATTATGATTTCACTTGAGACAGACAATAAATAGGCATGTTATCGCATAACACACTCTTAGTTTTCGCATCTTGGCCATCACTTTCATTGCGTTCACTCTAATTGCACCCTTATTGTTTAATATATTGTGCTGTGTCTGCTAGTGTAAATAGAGAGAATAATTTCCATCTGTCTGACCAATTGAAACCTTGGTGTCACTATCTGCTCTGCCTTTAAATCTGAGAAAAAAAATGATATGGGTGATGAAGAAGAAATTGTCCAGTAAGTACTATCCACGCCTTACTCGGGTAAACTATGGATAGAATATGATGAATATGGGATGAGCTATATCTGTATGTATTTGATCCAGTTACACCCCTATTGCTATGTGTCGACGTTTCAATCAAAGCATTAGGGCATTGGTATATGTACTTAAATTTATCTTACTAGTGCTTTGCAAACAATGACATGGCAGATGATGATTAAATGGTTTCCCTAAATTTCCACTGCGATTAAAAGTTATTCTTGTAATATTTTCTGACAAAAGTATTATTGCATGTAACACCACTAAAGGAATTTTTTTGCTAAAGAGGAACATTCAGTAAGAAATTTCTGTGAACTCTCTTATCAGGAAAAAAGATATACCTCATGCTACTGTTTTTCCATGCTGGATTTAGCCATCTGTGATTACATGGTTCTGAGTTTGGCATGTGAGCAAAAAGGGCAATGCATGTGCAGATTGACATGTTTAGAAATCAGTTAGATGAATGACATGTAGAGTTGTGAATACGCAATTGCTTTCCATTTTTTTAATGCTAAGACAAGGCCTTTCAACCACGGAGTATGTTTTAATTGTTAACATAGGTTGGCCCCTTTCGTTAAGTAATGAAACTCGGTTCGTCCGGGTTGGAAAAAAACATTGGTTGGCTCAGAAGACGCTTATTTGACAACTTGGCCTGCAAAAATAAAATCAGCCTGCACCAACAACTTTGCAAATTAAATATTTGTCATGACCTTGGAACAAATTGTTTTAGATTAGAATTCTGACATGTTTTTAATGTAACATGCTGGTTGGATGTGCGCGTCTGATAGCACTATAAAGTTTTGCTTGGATGCATGTTTTAAGGCCTGGATATGGTTCATTCTTTACAAGGATGCAGATGAAGATCTAACCGCTGAAATTTATCTGATAAATTGTGTTGTGTATTGCAATGTTTTCTTATTTGTGTTTACTTGATGCAGGTTTCAATTTTGGCAGGAACACTTGCTCGACTTGATAGAGAAGCACCATACTACAAGAAGTACACCTTCTTTTCTATCTTTACATGGCCTGCTCCTTCTGATAACTAGTTATTTAATCAGGACATCCATTTACACACCGTACATACGAAAAGGAAACAACATAGACAAAAAATTAACTCTCCTATTTGTAGTTGTGATTGTTTATACAAATTAGACTCTAGTTGTAGTTCATCTCTATTTTCTCAATGAAGTGAAGAGATGTATTGAGAAAGAATTCAAATATATAATCTTACTCCTGTTATTTTACAATTAATTTTGAATTATCAAATGGGATGCTGTAGGCTAGCTGTTTGAAGCTTAATGACATATTACAGTGTCTATATTGCTGTTGATATTTCCTTTTTGTTTTAATTTCTTCCAGGGATGGATATAATGATTTCAATACATTCTATATGCAGGTAACTTTCTTTAGCTACTTGATGTTACATGTATCATTATCTAGTTCATATTCATATTGATATGCTGATAATGAGTTTGATCATCTGTTGACTTAATGGAATAGCAAGTTGTTTTTATTTTCATGTTGCTAGTGCCTTGTACATTAATGAGATTATTTGTTTCTTTAGGCTGCATCTGGTACTAAAGGTGGCTCAAGTGGTTCACCTGTTGTTGATTGCCAAGGAAGGGCTGTTGCCCTGAATGCTGGAAGCAAATCTTCCAGTGCCTCTGCCTTCTTCCTTCCATTAGAACGTGTAAGTTTGTTTTTTTATTTTATTTATAAATGAGCATTAATACATTCCCATGTAATGCTATAGCTTATATTAGAATTCCAAGATTGTTGATTTAAAAATCGTAAGGCTTGCAGTGCATAACATTTGAGTCTAACTTTAATTTTTGATTTGAAATGACATGACACATTGATACTAAGGAAAGAGTCAGCCGGTTCTATTTTTACAAGGCTTTACAGAAGCAACCATACTAATCACCAGACTAGACTAACTCATTAGCAAATGTGCAGAGTTTTCATTAGCAATGCATTTTTTTCACTTAACATTGGGTGTGTTCTTCAAGGAAGTTTAGAGTGGGAAGAACGTGTAGGAGTTCACACGTACTAAAATATAAGATCATAAAGATGGACACACGACCTTTTAAGATTCACTATTTTTTTTTGTGGTGCTGTTATTTATTTAAAAATATGTATAAACTATTTCCAGGTTGTCAGAGCACTGAATTTGATACGTGATAGCTGGGATGCATTTGGTACCAAGCCAGAATCTGTTTATATTCCACGTGGTACACTTCAGGTGAGTATATTATACAGTGATTCCATATTTCCATGATTTTATATATGGTGTCGCTTTCTGTTATTGTTGTTGTGGAGAGCTTATTAATGTATTCATGCATTTAACCTGGCAGTACTTCAAATTATTTTTGACATGCTGCAAGTTCTCTTCAATTCTTCATTGCTGTTACTGCTAGTTTTCTTTTACTACTGTTATTTGGCTTCATAGCATCCCTTTTTTTTCTATTGCATTGGAAGGCGACCTTTCAACACAAAGGATTTGAAGAAACTCGGCGTCTTGGCCTCCGGAATGAAACCGAGCAGGTATGTTCTATCATTATTTGTTGCTCACTAATTGACTTGGTAGTTTGTGATTGTTTATCTTCTATAACAACTTTCTAAGCTTGTTTCTCCCTGGTATGAGGGGGATGTATTTTAAAATGTCGACCTCAATGCTCTAGGCTTAAGAACTACAACTTGCTTTCTGTACAGATGGTGCGTGTAGTTTCTCCAGTAGGCGAGACTGGAATGCTGGTTGTTGATTCAGTGGTAATTTCTGGTGCTTATGATTCTAAGAATTTTTTTTAATCATACCACTTATCGTGCTACTTGTTGTATTATGCTATTCTGTAACTTGCTACTGCTGAAACTGGAAGGCTGTGTCCATGCAGGTACCTGAAGGCCCTGCGCATAAACATTTGGAACCTGGTGATGTTCTAGTACGCATCGATGAGGAGGTGAGAGCTGCTTTTAATGGATATATATATTTGAAAACCACCATTTTTGTTTGCTGAGTACTTGACATTATATTAATAAAATAACATAAATTCATGCACAGTTTTCTTAGTGACTAGTTCGAACTGTTGAAGTCAATATAGTGGGCTATGTTCAGTGTAACTCTATGCTATTGCTGCCATCGGTTGAGGTAAAAAAAATGTTTGCTTATGTGAAGAATGTCTAAAATGTTGCCAATGTGTTATGCTAGCACAATCAGTGCTATATCATTCTATTCTACTGGGAACTCTATATTGAGGAAGGTTATTTTTAAATTAAATAAAACTATAAAGCCTTGCTTTCACTTTTTATGCACATGGGCCATAGTGTTGGGTCTGTACCATGTAAAGCTGTATATAACATTCTAAAGAGCCAAAGATGCTTGTTAGGATCGGTCAGATTCTACCGAGTTAAATTATTAAATTTCCTAGCATTACTGCTCTAATCATTTGAAACCGGTCTATTGATTTCATCATTACCAATGTCGAGTGTACCATTTTCTGATACTCCGCGATATCGTTGATTTTACAATTTACTGTTGTAACTATCAGCTGTGAGTTCTCCTTTACACATACAGGAATATCCTTGATCTCCGATTGCCTGTTAACTACCGCCTCTCTTCTTTTTTGTTTGTCGTTTGAGACTTGTGCATGGGTATTAAAAATGTAGAAACCTTCACTAAACCTATACCTGCTAAGTATTTTGTTTTGTTATCTACCCATGCTGGCCAATGAATAGAGGAATCTAGTCTCGGAAAATGTAGCAAACAATAAGTGAAATAGGAGCATGTAGCTATGTCTCTTACTGGAATCCCATTATGACAAACAAACAAAGACACTTTTCACAATCTAAAATGGCAACAAAAATATGTTTTCGTGCCAATTTGATTTTCCATAACACATATAGTTTGGACTCGGGGATGATGTTGTTTAACCATTTTAACTAATTGCAGGTTGTAACTCAGTTTCTTAGATTGGAGACTTTACTTGATGATAGTGTTGGCAGGGAAATTGATTTGCAGATAGAGAGGGGTGGAGTTCCTTTAACAGTAAAATTGCAGGTATTTCGCAATTTTGACGTATCATATCTTGTTTTTTGTTATTGTAATATATCTGTAGCACTCCTATTGCCTGATATAGACTGCCTTTACAACATGTCACGTTTTTGAACCCTTATTAATCTTTAACACCTTGGTCTTTCAGGTTGAGGATTTGCACTCTATAACTCCAAATCATTTCTTGGAAGTTAGTGGTGCTGTCATCCATCCACTGTCATATCAGCAGGTGAAGTTTTGTAATATTGAATTGAACTTTCATATATACTGCCCTTATTAAAAGAACTTGGTAATGTGGACAGGGGAAATTGTTCCCCTTGTTTCCAAATAGTTTGGTTTATACAGTCTGAAATCATCAGTATCTAAGTTAATCCAAAAAGTTAAGCAGAAACGTTTTCCAATGTTTCTTATCGCTCTAGATGCTTGGAGAATTGGAGGTGTCCACCAGAGGGAAATCACCATTTCTTGCCATTTAGGATAGATAAGATCTAACTTTTTTAGTATCATGGCTTGATAAAGCATCAGTCCTGAACTTTTACTAACACATGTACCATTAGCTAGTAGATAATGCAACCATTTAAGTGCCTACAGGTGTTTGCTTGCATTACATGAGAGGTCTGAGCGATCTTATGTGGGTGCTTGAGTACAATCTCTCTGAGAATTGATGATGTCACCTTGCATTGGAACTGCCCCTATAAACAGGTTGCACTTTAAGTATGAAAGTCGTGAACTCTAGTGCTCTACCCACGAGCCACGATTTCATCTATAAATCCCTATGCATTACTAGAGTTGCTCTCACAACTATGGTCCTGTTTGGATGGGCTAGAGATAATTTTAGCTAGCTAGCAATTAGCCCTGTATCCAAAATTCTAAACAGGTCCTTTATCTCATGCTACATAATTAAATACAATTAGTTAATGCTTACATCACCTCCTCATGCGTGAACTTAGATTGGCACATCAATGTCTACAGCTTTAGTATTTGTTGAACTTACAAAATGCTGCTAATCATGCTTACATCTTGTTTCAGGCTAGAAACTTCCGATTCAAATGTGGTCTCGTATATGTTGCTGAAGCAGGGTAAGAGATTTAACTGTAACATAGCCTCACATGTTCCATTTCATGAAAGAATGACTACTTGTTTGCTTTCGTTCTTGCAAACCTCCCATTTGTAGTATTTCTCAAATGTTTATTTGCTGCCCTTGCATTGCATTTAAACTAAAAGCGCCCCTGCCCCACCCCAGCCACACCCATTTCCGGCAACTGATCATAATCTTCCTATTGAGGTTTAACAGCACTAAATGCTCTTCTTGTTCTTTGGATCATAGCATTATTTTCACACTCACAATTTCACCTTCAGTTTGTTATCGTATATCTTCTCTAATGCATATGATTGGTACCAAAGCAAACTGGTTATTTCTTTGACTTATTTAACACCGTGCAATGCAGGTACATGCTCTCTCGGGCATCTGTTCCACGTCATGCCATTATTAAAAAGCTTGCAGGAGAGGATATTGCACATTTAGATGACCTTATTGCAGTTCTTTCAAAATTGTCTAGGGGATCACGAGTGCCTCTAGAATATGTCAAATACACTGACCGTCACCGGAACAAAGTAAGATTTGAGTAGCTGATTTATCATTTATCACAATAATCAATGCCTTATCTCCTGCACTTCCTAGTACAAATTTGAGTTCAGTTATGGTAAATAAACTAATCATTTTTATTTACTTGACCAGTCTGTACTGGTGACAATTGATCAACATGAATGGTATGCGCCACCTCAGTTATATACTCGAAATGATGGAACTGGCTTGTGGACTGGAAAACCAGCTATGTCACCGGAATCTCCATTTTTAGCTCCAGCTCATCATGCTAATCATGTGGACACAAACTCGAACTCTGTTTCATCTTTATCTGAATCTAGTCCTATGGATCTCAAGTGCCAGTATGATTCTGAGAACCTGGCAGATGGATGCATCAAGATGCAAACTGATGATGAGATTGTTGTAGATGGATCTCACTCTAACGAAGATTCTCTTGTTGAGAAAAAAAGGCGACGTGTGGATGAGGAGATAGCTGCTGAGGGAACTTTACCATCTTATGGAGATCTAGAGGATGTTAAAGGTGGTTCTTTGAGGCATCCTTCCAATGCAGAAGGCTCTGAACTTGCTCGAACAATATCAAGTAATGCATCTTTGGCAGAACAAGTAATTGAACCAGCCCTAGTAATGTTTGAGGTGAGCAATGTATACATAATATGCATTTTATAGTCAGGGACTGTCACTTAATACTTTTAGGGAGTCTAGGGTACTAGATTATGTAATGCTACACGCCTGCACATATAGGCTAGAAGCTGCGCACAAGCTGTTCTGTGAGTTAAGTTTTGAACAGTGCATGAAAAGCACAAAGCCAAACTTAGCCTCGACAAAACAAGCTTCATGTATTTAGGGCCTTGGTTTGTGTAAATCGGAGCCTTGCCTGGGAGCAATCTCAGCCCAGGCAACCTAAATCCACGGTATGCTGAATTGCTGAGGTTTGAGTTATTCAAGATTATCTGAAGTATGTTGATACTCTGTTTTGATGTATGGGCATATGAATAGGATTTACTGATTGCGGCTTAACTCTACCCTAACCTTAAGTTGTATTTGTAGCGATAGGTTTAAGCTTGCTCACCTAGTTTTTTCCTGACAAGTTCATCCTGAGGTTTCCAGAAGAAGATGAACCCCCAAAATAGGCACCGTGCATTTACATTGGTGGGCCATGTTTGTACTTTGATTGAGGGAAAAGTTTGAGCTTATATAGTTATATGTTTATGAAAAAATGTGCTATTGTCATATTTCAATATGAAATTTTCAATAATGAACTGTGCTTATTTTTGCTCTATGGACAACATTGGAGCCAAAAAAAGAGCTTATCAATATATTCAGCTCATAATCAAATGAGCTGAATATATATATTGATAATGAACGGATGACATCTTATTTCATGGAAGCCATATCTGTATGAAAAAGATTCACCATGAGTAAAAATATAGTTTTCCTCTGGGTTGACTATTGGACTATTTTCTATATTATCTATTTCCTTCACTCCAATTTCCAGTCCATCTGCTCTGGGAGCAATTAATTTTGTACTACTGTTAATTAGTTGTTGAACCACCTTGAACCCTAAGCGACCTGTATTTACTAGTTTTGACTTTCATGTTTCTTTCCCATAACCGTCTGTCTTATCTCTTATCTTTTCAGGTGCATGTGCCGCCTGTTTGCATGCTTGATGGAGTTCACTCTCAACATTTCTTTGGAACAGGAGTTATAATATATCATTCTGAACATCTGGGTCTGGTTGCAGTTGATAGGAATACGGTTGCTGTATCTATCTCTGATATAATGCTTTCATTTGCTGCATATCCCATTGAAATACCTGGAGAGGTATGAGTTTTTTCTGTTCTCAATTATAAAAGCTAAAGCACACAATATTTCAATGACATATATATAATTTGCTTTTCAGGTTGTTTTCCTCCATCCTGTTCACAACTTTGCTCTTGTCGCTTATGATCCTTCTGCACTAGGAGCTGGAGCATCTGTTGTCCGGGCTGCTAAGCTTCTACCAGGTTTGTTTCTTTTACAGTGTCTCCATGTATTTCCAATATTATCTGAAGAGGAACAGGTTTTCGCTTCATTCCACTTTTGATTGAGCTTACGTTATACCCTTAAGCAGAGAGTGAGATAGTCACTGAACTTTTCATTTTGCAATCAGCATGCCTTATTTTATTGTACTAATGAGCTTGATCATATCATACCATTAAAAGAGTACATAGTCACTGAACTATTCATTTCAAGTCGGCATGTCTTTTCCACAATGTGGTCCATTTTACTTTTTTTTTAAAAGAAACTTTGTTTCTGTGTAGAACCTGCTTTGCGACGAGGAGATTCTGTCTATCTAGTTGGGCTTAGTAGAAGCTTACAGGCAACATCAAGGAAATCAATCATAACTAATCCTTGCACAGCTGTTAATATTGGGTCAGCTGATTGTCCTCGATACCGTGCAATAAATATGGAGGTCATTGAGCTTGATACTGGTACTTCCTAAGGAAATTTCACTCCAATGTATCATGTTCTAATTTTTCAGGTTGACTATATTGGATTTTTTTTATAGATTTTGGTAGCACATTTTCGGGCATATTAACTGATGAGCAAGGAAGAGTTCAAGCATTATGGGCTAGCTTTTCTACCCAGGTTAGTTTGCACTGAGTTCTTTGCTTTGTCTGTTTCTCAAGTAATAGTGCTGGCATGCTCCCAGGAACGCACACACAAAAGAATAAAGAAAAGAACAAAACGCCGGCTTACGCGCAAGGTTAGCTGCGTGATATTTCTAACATCAAGTAAATGTGTAATGACAGTAAACTTTGAACTGCTTGTAAAATAATCCAAACTGTTTACGTGTTAACTAACGAGATTGAATTTGTAGTGCACCAGCCACTTGCACTAGTAACCTTTTACTATATAGATTTTACTAGTAATAAACAGCCATTACAAGTGTGAGCCTAAGGCCTAACGATACATCTTCTTGAACAAAAGCTGGTCGTTTACTCACTTCTCTGTTTGCTTAGTACTATTAACTGACTTGTGTATGACCCACTCTTTTCTTCTCCAGCTGAAATATGGTTGCAGCAGCTCAGAGGACCATCAGTTTGTTAGAGGCATACCAATATATGCAATAAGCCAAGTACTTGAGAAGATTATCTCTGGAACTCAAGGACCTTTTAGGCTTATCAACGGAATAAAGAGGCCAATGCCATTTGTCAGACTTTTGGAGGTGGAACTTTATCCAACTTTGCTATCCAAGGCAAGAAGTTATGGATTGAGTGATAACTGGGTGCAGGTAATCTGATCTGTTTTTATTCTTATGTTCTAATTATTCTGTATTCTTTGTGATCTGCAAATATGTTTATACTGCTACCTAATATCTTATGAAAATTTTAGAAGTTTTTGCTCACAACTTTTGGAACTACTCAAGTAGTTGTCAAATTTGGTTTATGGCCCCTTGTGCACTGTGTTACCTTCACATACAGAAAATTTTGCTCACAGCAACTGTTGATATTCCACTGTGATTATGCTTTCAGGCCCTTGCGAAGAAGGATCCTGTGCGTAGACAAGTCCTGCGGGTGAAAGGTTGTTTGGCTGGATCGAAAGCAGAAAATCTTCTAGAGCAGGGAGATATGATTCTTGCTATTAACAAGGAGCCAATTACATGCTTCCTTGACATTGAGAAGGCTTGCCAAGGATTGGACCAATCCATTGGGTCAGATGGAGTGCTTAACATGACAATATTCCGTCAGGTTAGGATGACGTGACAGAAATGAATAAAAGAAAATTCAGCAGTATAGATTGTAACTCTTTAAACATTTGAGCAGGGAAAAGAAATCGACCTTATTGTTGGAACTGATGTAAGAGATGGCAATGGTACAACCCGAATGGTTAATTGGTGTGGATGCATTATCCAGGATCCTCATTCAGCAGTGCGTGCACTTGGCTTTTTACCAGAAGAAGGTCATGGTGTTTATGTTGCTAGGTAAGATTCCCTTGCAAAGTTGTGTATGCAATATTAAAAGCATCTTTAATCAGTGATGATAAACATTTCTTCAACTTAATATTTCAATCTGCAAGTGTTTATCTACTAAAGAGGCTGATCTGCCAAGTTTATTCTGGCCACTGCTTGTATCTGACATTAGAATTAGATGAAAACTGGTTGCTCAATGCTCATCGAGTCCAGCATGCAGGGGCTGTAGTTCTCTCAAGTAACAGATAGCTTAATGAAAGACGGAGAGAAGAGCTTAAGAATGAATGCCATGTTAGTGTGCTAAACGAGTCTATTTATCATTTGGATAGAAAATAGAGGGATGTCATCTGTTTTCTCATTTAGGCGATAGAGCTTGAAAAGCAACCAGAATAATGGATAATATTGTCCGTTTCCTATTTGCTTGTATACTTCATGTTGTTTGTTTCTGCATGTGTGGTTAGGTTGACATAATCTATTATTTACACGATTGTTTAGTTGGTTCTGAACGATAGCTCATTTAGATATGTCTGGGAATGAGCACTAAGCAACAATGATTTTATGCAGATGGTGTCATGGAAGTCCGGTACATAGATATGGCCTCTATGCTCTCCAGTGGATCATCGAAGTTAATGGGCAACCAACAACGGATCTGGAAACCTTTATACAGGTGGTGAAGGTATGTATTATGCATCAAGTGGCAAATGCACCCTTGGTTATTTGCAGTCTTTCCTTGCTTGTTTATTAGTTGAGCAATTGCTTTACTATGTTGCTACATATTGATTTGAATTAACGTCTGAACTATTTGTTTGGTTAGGGTCTCGAAGATGGTGAATTTGTTAGGGTGAGGACTGTCCATTTGAATGGAAAGCCTCGTGTACTTACTCTAAAACAGGACCTTCACTACTGGCCGACATGGGAGCTCAGCTTTGAACCCGAAACTGCTACATGGCGGAGGAGAATAATAAAAGCATTGCAATCAACTAAGGCGTGATATTTTTATGTTTTCCTGCGACATTTTCATGCTCAGAGGAGAATATAGGTAAGGAAATTATAGGTTCATGCCTTGGTTTGGTAAGCTAAATTCTGCATTATGCAGGATTAAGCTACCCTGCACTTTGTAGGGTCAGTTGTGGGCATTAGCTTAGGGGGGGGCTTGAAAGATATATAGTAAGTACATCATTGATAGTAATATGGATTCATCGGCTGTGGTCTCTGGACAATTTGACCACAGGATTTGCCTTCTGTATATCGTCCATTCCTATATTTTGGTAGAAAATGAAATAAATCGTTAGTGTTTCCAGCGGTTATTTCACTACTATGCATTAAGAATGTGTGTTAGCTATCAAGTTAACAGCTCCGCAGATCTAGTACGTTCTTCATTATACCGCACTGCTATGAGCTTGTTTGCATAGTTACTGGAATGCCTACTGACAGTTTCGTCAGTTTTGACTCTGCTTCATCGCCTACATCTATTGTAAGTTAATTACTCTCACTTATCCTAGCTAAAAAGTTTGCTGGACTTCACATTACCAAGCAACTCAAGCTAAATTGCACTTTGCTGTGTTAGACAACGAGAAGGAACACAACAGGCTAACAGCTCAAGTCTATCTCTGCAAGCTCGCCGCACCTTTTTATGCTGCGCTTGCCAAATGTGCGCCATGCAGTCACCGTCCTTCCCTCTGGAGGCGGCGTTTTCCACTGGAATATATTCGGCCACCACTTGTTCGCTCAGACTTATATCCACGAAAACGAGGACCATCCCTTTATATTTCTTGCGCCACTACGGCCGATGCCTTCCGCCGAGGAAAAAAGAAGCGTGTCCGGGTTTAGGTACCACCAGATCATTGTTGTTGGATTCTTTCTTTGCTAGTAGGTGTCCCCTTCTACTATAAGGTCCGCCATTTCCATTCCGCCGCCGCGAACTGGAGGAGCGAGCATGTATCCCGGCCCGGAACGCGCATCGGCACACACACGCCAACGCCGCCACCACCACCATCCGGCGAGGTAGGGAGGCAGCGACATGGGTTGCTATCCTCCCCTGGGCAAGTTCGTGTCTAAAGCGCTCGGAAAATGCAACGGTGCGTGCGAAACTCTTTGCTTCACTTCGTTTATATGCTTCAGCTTTACTTCTGATAGTTGGTAGTTTTCGTGATAGTAGTAGAGTGTAGGGTATTGAGAGTTACATGGCTCACGGCTGCGTGCAAGCTGCTGCCATCTTGCATTCAGTGCTTACACTCGAAAGTGCTGCTTTCTTTGTCAACAGTTCGTTATGATTTGAGTCCTTGCTATTTCGAATCAACTCAAATCAAGTGTTTGTTCGCTGTAATCGAGCTAGTTCGTCTTCCAAACAAGAAAAGAGAAGTAAATTACAATTGAGTCTTGTACCACCGTAAATTATATTGCAAAATTTGTGAGTCGTGACAAATTACGATTTGCTCACGTGCAGGGCGCCAACGATGGAGGGAAGGGAGGCTGGACTTCGATTACGCCTTGGCCTATCCGCCCACGGAGACCCACTACATGCGGCCGGTGGCGCGCACGGTGACCTTCGCCAGCAACAACTCCATCTACGTGATCCCACCGTCGTCGCCGCCGCCGCAACCGCAACCGCAGCAGCAGAACGCACCAGAGCCCCAGCAACCCCAAACGCCGCCCGGACACGAGCCCGAGCAGCAGCACCAGCAGGATCCACCCGAATCCCAACCTCCTCCTCAACCCCAAACCACCGAGCAACCAGAGCAGCCCGATCCACCCGCGCAAACGCAAGACGACGCGCCGCCAAAGGGCCCGAAACGAGGCAAGAAGAAGCAGCCCGGCCGCGTCCGGTTCGGCCCGGAGCCGCCTCCTCCCCCTCAGCAGCAACAGGAACAAGAGCAAGCACAGCAGAGCCCGGGCAACATCGAGAAACCGCCGGATCACGGGCCTCCTCACGGCGCGGCGCCCGCGCCCGCGGCCACGCAGGGGCAGCAGGGGTACCTGCTCCGGTACACGCCGTCGCCGCTGCCAAGGTGGGAGGCGACGCCGCGGCGGCACGAGTACTTCTCCGGGGAGTACCGGAGCTACTACCCGACGCCGGTGCGCGAGGGCATCTACCGCATCGCCACTGACGCCAACAGGCTCACCACCATCTTCAGCGAGGAGAATCCCAACGCCTGCACGATCGTCTGAGACTGAGAGCGACGGGCGAGGAATAAACCGTCCCACTCGTGCAACCACTTGATGTCTCTTTCTTTGGTCCTTGGTTGATTGGTGACTGGAATCATTAGCCAAGAGCCCAAGGATCTGGTTCTTCTTGTAGGTGTTGTAGATAAGAAAAGCAGGAAACTTTCGGCCCGGCCGGTATGATGAGATGTATGTAAACGTTCCTTTGCCTTGGATTGTCGTTGTCCTCTTACGTTTTGATAACCTTTACAAAACCGCTACTTCCTCGAATAATATACAAAAATATTAAAGTCGTGTAGGTTTATCTAAGTCAATTTCTTTCTTTTTTAGTTTAGGCATAAGATTTTATACAGTTTGAACATAAGATTCGTATTACTAGGTTTAAAACTATTTTTATTATAAATCTTTTCATTTAATAAAACAATATATATTTTTATAAATGCTGGTCGTCAAAGAGAAGAAAATTTTGACTTGGGGCAAATGTACCTTATATAGACTTATTTTTATGATCAAAGAAATTATGTGTATTAAAAAATAGCTAGCGGCCAAGAGTAACAACACGCTTGCGCAATGTTTGCAAGTGAGAATAATGCTTTGAAAGAAAAATACACTCCATAATCAAACCTCCCTCACCGTTTATTCTGAATGGCGTCATAAAAAGTGGCACATTGTGGTGGTACATTCGAAAACAGCAAATGCACATTGCTAGTATCACACGTGCACACTATCGATCATTTAGTTAGCACGGGTCTTATTGAGAAAATCAGCACGCTGGATAATTGGATTGGTCATTTCATCTCTTGGCCGAGGCGGGCACGTCGTCCGGCGTGAGAGATCAGTGGGAAATCAAGAAGAAATAACATTGAACTTTCTTGCCCGCTCTCTCTCTCTCTCTCTCTGGACTTGGCGTGTGCTGCGAGTTCCATGTAAAAGTTTATGGAAATTTGGGTTGCTGTTCTCTAGAAGTTGGCGCGGCGGCGGCTCTCATACAGTTCTCGCTCTGATCCATCATCGTCAACATTACTTGCTTGTGATTTGTGAACAGGTTCTCGCTTTGTAGTTTTTATTGTTTGTTCGTTTCATAATCCTAGTAAAAATTGCTGCTTTTAGCAGAACAGAGGAGACTGTACGGTACTACGGTGATGGCTCTGAAAGCGTCATCTATCTCTCTGAAAGCTACTCCCCTGTAAACAGAGTAGCTCTCAACAGTTTACGAAGACAATAATGCACTTGATACATGTGCAAAATGCTCGGGGTAGTCGGGTTAACATTTGAGTGGCTGGTTGAACACGCGTGTAGCAAGTGCAACACCCAAGTGAACTTTGTGGGCATACGGCGTTGGTCAAGGCAACGCTTTCTGCTATTCCAGTTCATACTGCCATCGCGCTGGTGCTCTCACCCTGGGCGATCCAGGCAATCGACAAGCTGAGATGTGGCTTCATTTGGGCTGGGACAGCTTCGGTGGCGGGAGGGAGATGCAAAGTTGCTTGGCTCAGGGTCTGCATGCCAAAGGAGCTCGGTGGCCTCGGTGTCGCGGATCTGAGGCGAGCGGGCATGGCGTTCAGGGCACGCTGGGTCTGGCAAGACCGGCGGCTCGGACGGCCAGAGTCGACGATCACAGAGAGAGGGGTTTTGGCCTTGGCCCAGGAGGCTATGGCGATCACCCTTGGTGATGGTCGGTCAGTGCTCTTCTGGACTGATAGATGGCTCAATGGCACGAGTATTTCCAGCCTCGCACCAACGCTGTTTCTTGCGGTGCGCCAACGGAAGAGAAGATCCACAGTTGCTGAGTCCTTGCCGCTGCACACCTGGGCTACGCACCTGTCTGGAGCGTTCGCCATGCAGATGGTCGTCGAGGCGGCTGCCCTCTTTGATTTGCTGGAGCAAGTTCAGTTGCAGGATACGCCGGATACTTTCTATTGGACCCTCTCGCCCGATGGCAACTATTCGGCTGCCTCAGCTTATGGCGCCATGTTCCTAGGCTCAACCATACCCCTTGGTGCAAAGCAAATATGGAAGACCGCTGCGCCTCCAAGAGTACGCTTCTTCTTCTGGCTCGTCTTACACGGCCGGTGTTGGACGGCTGATCGTCGTTTCCGTCACGGCTTGCAGCCGACAGATACGTGCATTTTATGTGATCAGGAAAGCGAGACCATAGACCATATTCTTTTGGGTTGTGTCTTCAGTAGAGAGGTTTGGCATCGTTGCCTTCGCTGGGCACAGTTGGATGCCTTGCACCTTAACCCTGCAGGGAACGCCATTCCTTGGTGGCTGGTGTGGGGGTATAAACCCCTATACCCTCACGGGCCTATATGGGCCGCACCATCAGAGGTGGCTCGGCCCACAAGATGAAGACGTGCGGCGCACGACTGGTCGGCGTGCACCGCAAGGCTACAAGATTTTGTACCAAATAGGATACTTTGCTTGTAACTCTGTCCCTTCAGGATATATAAGGAGGGGCAGGGGTCCCCTAGAGGACAAACCATATCACATCATATTCTCTTAGCACAAATCAATACAACCAGACGCAGGACGTAGGTATTACGCCAACTCGGCGGCCGAACCTGGATAAAAAGCTTGTCCCTGTCTTGCGTCACCATCGAGTTCGTAGTTTGCGCACCGTCTACCGATAAACTACTACCGTGGGTATACCCCAAGGTAGACTGCCGACTAGCTTTCGTCGACAGTGGCGCGCCAGGTAGGGGGTGTGCGTACAGCTCTCCTAGACGAACAAGATGGCCATCATCCAAACTTCGTGGCCATGGCGGGCGGCTTCACGTTCACCGTCAGCTTCAACAGCTTCACCACCACGACCGCGAAGGAGGCGTAGATCCAATCTGTGCCGATCACTTCTTCACCGACGTCGGCTGTAGCTCCAACCACGCTGGCTACGACTTCGACCACACCAGCAACGTTTCCGACCACGCCGACAACGCGTCGCACGCTTCCCTGCTACAAAGGGAGGCAGATCGACAACACCGACCTGCTCGGGCCATCGACCGAATTGTTTGGCCTACTTGCTTTGACCACCAGTCGCAATAATAATCGCCGCGAAGAACGACGCTATGACAACAGCGACCACCGTCATGACAAGTCGAAAAGCTCGAGGGCCGGACAATTTTGTCGTCACCGACTAGACTTTCTTTCAAAGATAAGTACACTTCTAATATTTTATTTATTTTTGGCATAATATTTTTAAGATTATTATTCTTCAAAACAACTTTTTTTTAGCCGACTAGTTTTTTCTCCTACACGAGCTTTCCAGAGCCGGTATTGTCTCCGACTCCTCACTACACGTGCACGAGATCCGCCCTCTGCGTTCCTGGTGGTCGGCAGTACTCTCTGACGTGGCTGACAATCCTACGCATGCCTAGGTTCCGCACCTCATGCTGATTGTTGGCTAGACCAGAGCTGGTACAAGCTCTAGGATGAATTAACTACTTGTGCTAATTTTATAACAAAAAATCTAAAACTTATCTCAGTACTGATTTTTATCTAAAGTTTATTTATACATCATGTACTACCTATTCTTTATATTTATTTTTCAGGGGTTTGGCCCAGTCGACAAGCTACGCTCGGGGACTCGTCGACTATTCCCTACGCTGTGCCCGGGGACTGCTCCGACCACCGAGCACGTTTACGTTCCCAACCACGCTCGGGGACTTGTCGACTACTCTCTATGCTATGCTCGAAGACTGTGCCGACCACCGAGCACGTTTACGTTCCCAACCACGCTCGGGGACTTGTCCACCGGTCCCTACGCCGTGCTCGGGGACTGTGCCGACCACCGAGCACTATACGCTCGGGGACTGGTCGACCAGCTCACCAATTTGAGAATTCGGGGACTGTACCGACCACCGAGCGTTCTATGCTCGGGGACTGGTCGATTAGTCTATTCAATTGCATACGAGCGTGATATGCTCGGGGACTGATTTTTTAGACCTTGCTACAAGGCTCATACTTCGCCTTCCAGCAAGCTCGGGGACTACATCGGTACGATGCATCTGGCGATGCATCTCAGTTTCAGAATTTCTTTGAGAACTTTTCTTTTGACCCTGGCACCACGTGCCTACGTCACCTACTACCAGGCTCGGGGACTAAGTGGGCACACTTCACCTTGCGGTGAATTTGCTTGCTTTTTTGATGTTTATACCTTTCAAAAAAGTAAAGTGGGCACACTTCACCAGGAAAAAAATCTTTTTTAATTTAGAGCACCATGCATTCTTCGAACAACCTGCTTCTTCGATGTCAATGTTGATCAACTGTCTTTTGAGTTGGTCAAAATACCGTTGCAACTGTTCGGGCAACTTTCCTGTTTATTGAAGACGTCAAGCCTCACTGATCGAAGAAGCTCAAGACGGCGTGTTACATCATAATACATGGTGCTCGGGGACTAGCTGTGGGGGTATAAACCCCTATACCCTCACGGGCCTATATGGGCCGCACCATCAGAGGTGGCTCGGCCCACAAGATGAAGACGTGCGGCGCACGACTGGTCGGCGTGCACCGCAAGGCTACAAGATTTTGTACCAAATAGGATACTTTGCTTGTAACTCTGTCCCTTCAGGATATATAAGGAGGGGCAGGGGTCTCCTAGAGGACAAACCATATCACATCATATTCTCTTAGCACAAATCAATACAACCAGACGCAGGACGTAGGTATTGCGCCAACTCGGCGGCCGAACCTGGATAAAAAGCTTGTCCCTGTCTTGCGTCACCATCGAGTTCGTAGTTTGCGCACCGTCTACCGATAAACTACTACCGTGGGTATACCCCAAGGTAGACTGCCGACTAGCTTTCGTCGACAGCTGGCGGCGAGGAAGCTGATTCCGCAACATCGACGTAAAGGCTTTGATTCCCTATTTTTTCTGGTAGGGTGGAGACTATGGAAGGAAAGAAAGAGAACCTTCGACGATGTTCCTACGAACGCGCTCCAGCTAGCTTCTCAGATCCAGGAGGAGGCCGAACTGTGGTGCCTGGCTGCACTGCTTGCTGTTTAGTTGGTTGTTGGTTTGACTAATCGGTAGCAAATTTGTTACGATGTAATTTCTTGGCTTGGCGAGTGGAGGGGGGAGGCTCTTTCTTGTAGGTAACTGCGGTTACCTTAGCTGCTTTGTCTAGGGTTGGATTCTTTTCTGCTTAATGAAATACACGCCCAAGGGGCGGGGCGTGATCGCAAAAAAAAGATTCGTATTACTAGGTTTAAAACTATTTTTATTATAACTCTTTTCATTTAATAAAACAATATATATTTTTATATATGCTGGTCGTCAAAGAGAAGAAAATTTTGACTTGGGGCAAATGTACCTTATGTAGACTTATTTTTATGATCAAAGAAATTATGTGTAGTAAAAAAAAATAGCTAGCGGCCAAGAGTAACAACACGCTTGCGCAATGTTTGCAAGTGAGAATAATGCTTTGAAAGAAAAATACACTCCATAATCAAACCTCCCTCACCGTTTATTCTGAATGGCGTCATAAAAAGTGGCACATTGTGGTGGTACATTCGAAAACAGCAATGCACATTGCTAGTATCACACGTGCACACTATCGATCATTTAGTTAGCACGGGTCTTATTGAGAAACTCAGCACGCTGGATAATTGGATTGGTCATTTCATCTCTTGGCCGAGGGCACGTCGTCCGGCGTGAGAGATCAGTGGGAAATCAAGAAGAAATAACATTGAACTTCCTTCTAAAAAAAAGAAATAACAATGAGCAGAAAAGAGAGACAAGAACTAATAAGTAAGTTTCTCCAATTGTTGCTTGGAAAAGTGGGTGCCCGCATATGCTCATTCTTTAAACCAAAACATCATTACCGAGTTATATTCTTCACAAAGTCTCGGTGTTTAGTGCCAAAGAGAGATGAAGACTAACAGGCATGCGTTATGTGGGTGAGAAGTGAGAACGAACCGAAAGAACAAAAAGAGTTGCTGGAAACGAGAGCATCTATTCCCTATACATCTCCCGTGTCATGCATCAATGCAATGACGAGCACATCTCGCCCTATGTGCATAGTCGTTTTTTATGATACCTTCATTCTGCTATGAATAATATTAGTCCCCTTGCAGCTGCGGATGTCTTATATGCTACTACGAGGAATATTTAAATTTCAAGATGAGGAATACCTAGTGGCATACTGGCATATAAGATGTGTGTGCTCGAACCCTTCAGATTGGATATGCAAATGCATGGATGCTAAAGGAGAAAACGGTCGGTGTCCCAAAACCTGAAGTGGTGCTTTGCCTGACTGGGAATAACCAAAAAAAACTAATATTACTGCAGATGATCAGATCGACCATGCATAATCCTTTTCTTTTAGCAGAGCAAACACGTTTTCTTTGTTTCAAGCGAGTCGAACACGCACAGACCCAAGGCCTGTTCTACCGTACGTTTGTGATACGAAAAGTAAGCCCACGAAAATGGTTCGGCCGTGCAACCTGGGCCGGGACCGCATTGGCCATTAAGACAATGCCAGAATGGCCGAACTCGAGATGATGATGATGATCCCAGACCGCACGGGCGTTTCAGTTCGGACTGCATAGTCAATCGTTACCAAAATACTACTTGACCAGAAGTACTGTACCGTTCTTGGCCATAATGCAGCACAGCGATGGCCGATGGTGCAACTTTGCTTGAATCTGTTTGTTGGGGTGTCGATGCATGGTTGAAGCAAAGTCGGGGAAAAGGCACTATAATGGGCATTGATGGTGGTTTCTATATCTATTAAATAATTTGCCAACTAAACAAAAATGCTGACATGGCAGTCTAGTTAATGAGTAGAGAGATGAAAAATAGAAGAAACTGTTTCCTCCCGGAGAAACCACGTCTACTCTAGAACCGAGGCCGGAAGAAACGATGAAATTTGCGTTGGGAAGAAACCACCAGTTTCTAAGGGTTTCGCATCTGCTCGCGCTGCCTCGCCGGCCTCGCCTTCGGTTTCTATGGGGCTGATGATGGACACTGCGTGCGCACGCGCCGCCGAGGTCGCCGGCAGTAGTATGCACTCGCCAGGCGCACGGCCGTCGTGCTCACCCACGCCGCTGAGGCCGCGATGGGATGTAACTACTCGTACGCGGGCCATTGTGTGCGCTCGTCCATGTCCTCGAGCTCGCCCGCCGGCCGCGCCACATGCGCTTGCCTGCGCCATTGAGGCCGTGCTGGCCGCGTTTGCCTTCTGCTATGGCTACGCTCGACGTGCTCTTTTGCTAGAGCCAGGCTCCATGACGATGATGGGCACAAGCATGTGGCCCTCAATGGCGAGGTGGAGGCCGGTCGAGGCTCCGCCGTACCCATCACCCACGCAGGCCGTCGTCGTCTGCAGTCTTGACCGCTCGCCATCAGCATTGGATACGTTCGATGCTGCTCTTCAGCTAAGGCCGGGCTCCACGACGATGACGAGCGCGAGCACAGGGCCCTGCGTGGCGAGACGAAGGACGGCCGAAGCTCCTTAGCACTCGTCCATGCAGGCTTCTCACAAGCAGACGAGCTCACAGCTCGTGGCCAGAAGGAAGATGATTGATGTTAGAGAGAGAGAGAATAAAAAAAGGCAAATATTTATTAGACAAAGAAACTAGCATTGTGCAGAATAGTTTCTATAGATGATTTTTTTGTTGACGTGGCTGTTATGGAAATCGTGTAGAGTTTCAACCATTGGGAGTGCCCTGATGCGCTGGCCCATCCGCCGCCGTACTCGCCCACGCTACCGAGCTCACTAGTCCACCACACCACTGAGCTCGCCGGCACCGCATGCGCTCGTATGCGCCTCTGCGCACGTCCGTCGGCGCTGCGTGCGGGCCGTCACGCGCGCTCGCTTGCGCCGCGCATGCTCGCCCAAGCAGCTGCGTGCGTTTGCTCATTCGCTGTAGATCGCGGGCAGCTTCCCGCGTGCGCTACCTCCGACCGCGCTCACATGCGCTCCCGCTGGTGAGCAGCCTCCCACCAGCCGTCGCATGCGTCCGCAAGCAGCCTCCATGCGTTGTCTCCGTTGGTTTGGTTGGTAGAGTACGGGAGGTGAACTGGCATATGAGCAAGGAAATGGATAAGTGAGGGATGGAAAAAAGGCCCACATTTATTGCGCCAAAACATCTCCATTGTGTAGGATAGTTTCTATAGATGATTTCTTACTGATGTGGTCATCTTGGAAGCTACGCGTAGTTTCAACCATTGGGACTGCCCTTACTCCCACCTTGGCCCCGTAGGAGGGATGAGGGGGACAAAACAATTTACTCCCTCCGTCCCACAAATAATTGCATTTCTTTAACTTCTATGATTCATGTTTGACTATTCGTCTTATTCAAAAAAATTAATAAATATTATTTATTTTTGCATGACTTATTTTATCGTTAGATATATATTTTTATAATGATTTATTTATTTTATTATTTGAAAAAATTAAATAAGACGAATGGTCAAACATAAATTGTAGCAATTAAAGAAATGCAATTATTTATGAGACGGAGGGAGTATATAATATGGCCCAGTAGGGAGGGACCAGGGGGACAAAACAACTTTATATAATATACGGTCTAAGGCTTTCGAAAAGATTTCGGACTTTGATACTGTAGCATTTTCGTTGGTTTGTGACAAATATTGTCCAATCATAAACTAATTAGACTCAAAAGATTCGTCTCGTAAATTACAGATAAACTGTGCAATTAGTTTTTATTTTCTTTTATATTTAGTGTTTTATGTATGTGCCACAAGATTTGATGTGACGGAGAAAATCGGGGTGAACTAAACAACGCCTAAGGATAGCATATCTCCATACTTACCTGGACGAGTCGATGAACGATCAATAAGGCCTGTGGCCTGATAAGTGATCCACATTGCACTTGGTGGTTCAAGGGCAACATATCTTCATATTTAGAGCATCTCCAGCAGTACTATTTAAAATAGGCTACCTAAATGTCTGGTTAGGTAGCCAACTATTTTTGTACTACCTATATTTTACCTCCAACTCCAACAGTACTAGCTAAAACATAGTAACTAATTTTATTTTAGCAGTCTATGACATTAAGGACCCACATGTCATCTTCTTCCTTGTTGCCATAGAACAACTCGGCCATGGATAGCTTCACGCGGGAAGCAGATGGGGCGGGATTTGCCAGAGGCCGAACGCCATCGGAAAGGGGATGGAGGGGAGTCGAGGTCACGACCGTTGAAGTAGGTGCCGCCTGCCGGCCAAGATCAGCCGAGATCCGAGGCCAAAGATGGGCGCCATCGAGAGCATCGGTGATGAGCAGTAGAGTAGCAAGGACGGGGAAGGGCGCTGGACAAGGGCGGAGCCACCGGGAAGGGCCGCCGTGCCCACGCCATTGGGGAGGAGGCGTGCGGCCGGTGGGAGAAGGCGTTGGCGTCGGGTGCGAGTCGAGACACAGGCGGCGGCGGCGGGTGCGAGTGCGTGCGAGAGGAGAAGGGAGGAAGGAAAAAAATAGGTAGCCAGGTTTGTTGGCCCAACAAATGTAGGTAGTGGGAGGGGAAATTTGTTGGGCTAACAAATTTAGGTAGTCAAGTAGGTAGCCTGTTGGAGTGAGTTTTTTGGCCTCCACTACCTAGATATAGGATAGGTAGTGGGTTTAAGTAGTCTGCTGAAGATGCTCCACTTGGTAGGTGTGCTAGTCTACTATTTTCTAATCTAACTCCCTAAGTAACAGAGTGGATGTTATAATTTGTGGTAGAGGGGTACGTGTGGCCCCTGCTAATTGTAAGAAAATAATTTTTGGTTGTCATAATTCTTTGCCTGATTGGAATCATTGGGCCATGAACTGGGGCGCCTCAACCATGTAAGTACTTGTGCGTGAATTTGCAGTTGTTTAAGAAAATACTTTACTATTGTTTGGCTATCGAGAATAACTAGTTTTTTTTTTGAAACAATAAGATTGTTTGGATCCATTGTGATTATATGATCATCTGAAATAATAAGATTATGATGTATATACCACTTACATGGTTCCATTTTGATTAAGATTAAGATTGTTTGGATCCATTTTTTTTGAAATAATAAGATTGTTTGGATCCATTTTGATTATATGATCATCTGAAATTATGTGGTGGATTATCACCATATATATTACAATAAATCCTATAGTTATATTTCTTTTTTGGAGATTATGATTGAGCATCTCCAACCATTATGCATTTGAAGTTATGCATTTTAGGCAAATTGCAAACCCCCAAATAAAAATGGCAAGGCTAAAATCGGGTGATCTCCAACCGTTTTTTTCCTGGAAATTTTGTTTCGCGGCACTCCTTCCCGCGCGGCCAATCGATCCCGCGCCAAACAGCCCGCCGTCGTCTCTCGTTCACCAATTCCCGCGCCAAACAGCCGCGCAGTACCGATCGTGAGCTGCGCAGTACCGATCTCCCGTTCCATTAGTTCCCGTTCACCGTACCAGTTCGTCGTCTGTTGGCCATCAGTTCATCGTCGTACAGGTTCGCCCCTTGGCTCCAGTACCGATCTCCATCAGGTCCTGTTCCCCATCAGTTTCCGGTCGCCGAGAAGTGGTGGCGGCGCGAAGGGAAACCGCGCGAAGGGAAGAAAAAAGCCCGCGAGGTGGAACCGAGAATCCCGTGATCTCTATTTGCATAGCCGGACTCCTTTAACATATATGCCAAGTTTCCCCCTCCAAATGCATAGCTATGTAAAATGCAAAGTCCAAATGCATAACGATTGGAGGGTTTTTTTTTTGGAGTTTTATGTATTTTGGTAAATGCTAAGTCCATTTGCATAATGGTTGGAGTCAACTTGCCGCACTTATCTAAAGTGACGCCAAACTGAAGGACATGATGATAAGTATTTGCCACTCTAACTCCGGCTGTGGAATGTATAAGCTGTGGGATGCAAAGGAATAGAAGGACATTTTTATTATGAATCAAGAACCTTTGCCGGCACAAACGTCTCCACTGTTTCCACTCACGCAGTCACACGAACCCGACGAACATAATTGCCGAACTCCGGCCGGACGTTTCAGTTCAACCGGCATGGTCAACCGTTACCAAACACACCTGATTAGAAGTACTGCACCGTTCTTGGCCATAATAACGTACGAGTAACTCCGTACATGAGTATAGCAGACTCGACGGACGCGGTTGACTTAGAGTAGCTCACGTCACATGTGGGCAGACGAAGCGCAAACTCTGGAAAACCAGCAGCAGCACGGATGAACACAAGCGACTCGACAAGCCTGCCAGACTTGATCGCGACTCGGTCTGCAACTGTAGACGAAAGCAGTCAGCCGCCCACCTTTTGTTCCCTCGCCACTGGAAGCCTGAAATTCGGTCAAATTGCACAGGCGTTGATGAGTCAACGCCGGCCAGCCCGTCACTCGCCAATCGCCATCGCCCGTCATCACTCTAGTAAACACCTCAAGCCCGTCATCACCCCCAACTTTTCCTAATTGCGGCGCGCACTAGTGGCGCGATGCGACTAAACTAGCCGTGCCTCTCTGGCCGAAAGCTAGTCAAAGGCACATTTTTTCCTGTCCCGTCGTTAACCCCTACTCCTACCTCCAAACGACGACGCCCAATCGCCCATGGCCTCACGATCGTTACCCCGCCGGGCGGTCGCTGTCGGCAGGACACGACAGGGGCAGCAAGAGGCCACTACGCACCGCGCGCGAGCGAGCGGATGGACACGCGAGTTCCCGACGAACGACGGCGTCGCGGTCGCACTGATCTGAGACCGACCGATCTGATCTGGCAACGGGCCGGGGCTGCCGCTGCCGCTGCCGCTGCCGCCGCTTGACATGGATCGCTTCCGGCCGGCGCCCGGACCCGACGCATGCGTCTGATTGCACAGTTGTACCACTCACTCCTGGTGTGTGTGTGTGTGTGCCCGCTGATAATGGGTTCCAGCAAATCTCTCTCTCTTTCGTCTCGTTGCGCAGTTGGTTTCTTGCACAGTTTGTACTGATCGCCTTGTCGTACCGTCCATAGTAAGATTCTTTCAAATAGGATATAGAGATTCTTATAGTTATTTTTAATTTCCAGCAAGAGAAGTGACGACTTGGACGAAAACAAACGTGCACCGAACTTTAGTTTTGATCATTACACGCGCAGACAAACACATATATTTCGGCAGCCAAGAATCTCCAACAGAAGCGTGGTTGAGCCTATAATAGGAAAGCCGTCCAATCGCACGCGTCAACTGTGGCCGGGTTTCGACCGAGCAATCAATTGCTAACAGTTTGGCCGTTTGGGCTGTCCTGTCCTTCACGAGCAACTTAACTGTACGTATAATACATCGTTTCAAACGCAAAGTTCATGTACGACGATCATTAGTGGTCTCCTTTCGATACAAGCGCGCATGCCTAAATCATGCTACCTAACGATCTAACGTACTACGTCTTGAGAGGAGTTAGGAGTGGGCTCGTGCATTCATTTTTGGGAGACATGTTAGGCTTAAGTTCGGGATGCTGACGGCCCACCTCACTGATGATTCCTGTTCATGCAAGATGGTTCGTTTCGTACTGTAGCAGGGAAGACTCGTAGTATTTTCTGTACACACCAAGAGCATCAAAATATGTATAGAAAAAAAAAGTGGAAAACAATAACAGATTTGTAGCCAAATTTAGGTCACATGTTCTCAAAGGTTTGTGGGAAACAATAATATCGATCTTGTCATGAGGCGCGACTGGCTGCGATCACTGAAGCTGCATGCATTGCCTCACCCCTCACCTCAGATCGATCACTAGCTGCGATGCAAGTTCGCCCAAAAATATCTTTTATCCTTGGTGGCCTTGTACTAGTTGGCTACTTGGGTGGTGCAAGTGCAAGTGCGAACAGGATAGACACCACGTTGGAGTTTGGCGAAAACCACAGTGCTGCCACCACTCACCGCAGCGGTACATCAATCAATAATATAATGGACAACATCTCGCTAGTGCACTTGTGTGTCCAGTTCCAGCTACATATGCACTTTTGTTATTTAGCAACAGCATGTGCACGAGTGCACGACAGCACGAGCACGACGAGTCACTTACTCACTTGACGACACAAATTGCACCACAGCGTGCATATTGGTACACTCAATTTCGAGGCGATTCAATCCGCTGAGCGGATCGGAGGCGATATGTACACTCCTCAAATGATCTCGTGCGTAGGACCGGCCGGGTGGTTGATGACTCTTCCTACATCCTTTACAGCCGGCCAGCCGGAAAATGATGGCCAGCACCAGGCCAAGACGGCGAAAAATGTCGCCATCGTGCGAGTGCGCGCGACGATGAGCGTCAGTGGAGTGGACGATCATTCGTTTCTCCACCAGACCACCACACAACGCCGGCACGGCACGCATGCAACCTTTTTGGCGTTCCGAGTGGGGAACGCGGAGCATTTTGTGGTGTGCTTGCATTGTGCCCCAGCCGGGCGGCTATGCATGCCTATGCGCCGCACCCGTAGTGCGCGAGGCAGCCCATCGTCGCGTCGCAGCCTCGCAGGCGCAGCCCCGCGGCGTCGCCGGATCAGATCTGACGACGTACGCACGAATTCGCCACGACTTTCCGCCCCGTCGTCCACATTTTCACAAGCTCATGTGAACGTGACAACATGTGGTGGTGGCCACTGAGGAGAAGAATGAACTATCCAAGGGCAACTTCTCCGGTCGGTTGGCGGCGCTTAATGATCTTAGTTGGTAGGTAGATCTCGCTTACGAGCACTGATGATCTGCGATGGCCTATGGTGCGAGGGGTTTCAGACAGCTAGTCTGTCTGGTTAGCTTTGGTTGGCGCACAGTCACTGGTGATGAGTGGTGACGAGACTGGACTGCTTCTCATCAACTTTGGCTTGCTAATGCTGTGGTCAGGACTCGAGATTCTGGTTTAACGACGATTCGCTAGTTGACCCTTGACCTCCAGCACGTACGACTCCTGTTTCGTTGTTCCAAATTCCAATATGCCGTGAATTTGTATATTTGCCGGTGCTTCCAGTTGACCGATTCTGTGGCTCTGACTCGACTTCTTTCGCATTAGTACACTTCTTTCTGGTTGTTTTTTTTGAACATGAACATCTTCTTTTGGTCGCTGGACACATGAAGGTAGGTTACATGTCGTAAGTAGAATACTTCCCAATTACCATCGGGGCAGTAATGCGCCTGATAACGCCATACAGCGTCGTGCCCAAATGTAACTGACACGTACTCGGATTCCTCTCGATCAGGCTCAGCCCGTCAAATTGTACTGTACTCTCGCTGTCTCGCAATCTTCGTTAGGCAAATTAATCCTTTCGAGACAGATTGACATGTACTATAGGCACATATAGCACCTTAACCAATACTACAACGTGGCACATTCCATAACTGGCCACGCTTTCCTTTCGGCCGTCTCCGTCGCAGCTTTCAATTCAGCCAACTCCGCGGCTCGCGCGCTCCGCCCAACCGCCAACAAGACCCCCATCTACCAAAACGGCCACGTATCACAGAAAAGCCATCGAAATGGCACGATTTCTGCCATCCACAGGCCTACTAGCCCGTCTCCATCGCCCTCTTCAATACTGTACGCTCCATCGCGGTCCCGTTGCGTGCGTTCCATGCGCAAGCAAAAATCCACTTCCATGCCAGCCACCCAGCGAGCCGCTTGTCGCGCCACCTGCGCAAAGCGTCCGTGCATTCCGGTTACTCTTGGTCCTCGGGGTGTGATTAGTAGTCGGCTAATTAATCCAAACCGTCGCGACTGACCCGCCCTGCCGCCCACCCGTTCGGCGCTACAAATACCCCGCGAAACGGCGTGCGCAACGCCACCAGCCAGCAGCCGCAGGGAAAGGGAAAGCGAAGCGAAGCGCGCGCCACAAGGACAAGCACAAGCCTTCCAAGAACAGAGCAAGCAAGGAGACGAAGACGACGGCGAGGAGAGAGCGGGCGAGGGCGATGGGGATGAGCCTTGCGCAGGCGGTGGCGGCGCTGGTGGGCACGTGCGCGCGGCGGCTGTCGCGGGCGGCGCGGCGGCTGCACCACCTGCGCCCGCCGCGGGACGGGATCGCGGCGTCCTTCTCGTCGCGAGCCATCGTGCCGTTCCTCGGCGGCGGCGGCAGCGGAAGCGTCAAGAAGCCGCTCTCCTCCTCCTCGTCGTCGTCTTCTTCGTCCAAGTCGAAAAGGAGGAGGAGGAAGGCGTCGTCGGCGGCAAAGGAGGAGGCGGGGGACGGGGTGTGGAGGAAGGAGATCATGATGGGGGAGCGCTGCCAGCCGCTGGACTTCTCCGGGGTCATCTACTACGACGCCGACGGCCGTCGCCTCGCGCAGGCGCCGCCGCCGCGCTCGCCGCTGCGCAGCCCGCTTCCGGCATCCATGAAGCTCGCCGCCAACGCCGGCGCCGCGTACTAGCTAGGGAGGAGTGCCTCTGTTTTCTCCCCTGCTACTACTAGTGTACATGATGGTTTTCTTGCCCGCTGCTCTGTCTGTTTTCTTCTTCTCTTTGGCGTTGGTACGTGCTTGCTATTAATAATGGCTTGTGTAGTGATTAGTGAGGGCCTCTCCTAAAGTTTCGAGATGCTTAACTTGCTTTTACCCATACGTGTGAGCTTCGCCCTAATCTCATACGATGTTTTCTTCAACCGCTCAACTTGTTTTCTCGTTTCGGAGGTCCTATTCAACAATTCAGTTTTGCTACTACTCCAAGGAAACATCACCTACGGAATATGCTTGCGTTGTTTTTTTTCAACAGACCGTGTGATCAACTTGAATTTAAGCTATTGTATTTTTTTTTTGTGAATACCGATCTCCATTCATTCAAACTGGGGCAGGATTACAATCTTGGATCATCATGTTCATGACACAGGCTGAGGCACAAGACCACCACCCAGTCGGTCAGTCCGTGTATCGCCTGTGACTTGCTTAGCTATAGGAATTTAAGCTATTATATGGGAGCCCAAATTTTTCGCAGAGGTCCTAGGATTAAACAAGTCATAATGACAAGTACTCGTAAACCGGTCAAAAAAAAAATCCTCTTCTCTGCGTTATCCTGAATGGAATGGCACGACCTCACAAACCGGCCGTTCTAATTAGCCCCATGGCAATCAAAGTTGGAAAACACTGACTAAAGACTGAAACCAAACGTCAACTTGAGTCTCCTCCTCCTCACCACCATCTTCCTTTTTCGCCCCAAAAGAGAGGAGCTTAACTTAAACGGGAAGAGTTGGTTGACAGAACAACTTAACAGGTGGAACTACCAATGCATTCTGAATTTTCATTCGTTGGCTCAACCGATTAGAAAGCTATCCAACTTTCGTGACCTGAAATTGTGGCCACACTGCTGCCACTGCCAACACAATTGCCCGACATTCCTCAGCTAGAACTTCCCGAGAGCTTCTGAAATTGTTTCGATTCTGAGGCCTTGTTTAGATGCAGCAAAAAACCTAAAATTTTACAGGATTCTCAATCACATCGAATCTTGCGACACTTGCATGAAATATTAAATATAGATAAAAAAGATAACTAATTGCACAGTTTACCTGTAAATCACGATATAAATCTTTTAAGCCTAATTACTCCATGATTGGACAGTGTTTATCAAATAAAAACGAAAGTGCTACAGTATCAAAATCCAAAAAATTTTTTGAATCTAAACAAGGCTTGATACGCTAGCTGACATTATCAGGATTCCTATTTGGCAGGGCGCACACACCTATTTTTCGTTTCATCTCTAGATTTGACACCAAAAAAAAGTCCAAGGTTTAGTTTTTGACATTAGTAGTAGTTGAAAAAAACTTAGGAAAAATTGACTAAAAATTCCACATCATTTAAGATGAGCAAAGATGGAATATCCATACATACATTTCTTTGTGGTAACCTATCTTGCTATTATTAACTGGAGGCACCAACAAAGTGTTTCCACTAATACTCCTATATACTATGACTATGAGACACGCTAAAACAAGATAAACCATAGAAATTGAAATGGAGAAAGAAATACTTGATTATCAATTCAGTAGATTCTAATCACCGTTAAGAATAATAGCATAAAAATATTTTTCCTAAAACTAGTAATGCTTTTCTATTGTAAAAGCACAAAGTAACGCTACAAATCTGTATTTAAATTATCTATCTATACCATTATCAAAGATGATCTAAAGTAGTAACTACTAAAATCTGCATCTAAATTACACATCTAGGCTATTATGAAACACATAATGTAAGGTAAAATCTCTAAGTCAGCATGCATCCAAATTACCTTGGGCAAGCATGATGCCTTTAATTTATAGTTTTATCCGGCCAGCTTCGACTGATGTTGCGGCCTTGTTGATGGTACATGAGTGCACATTTTGCGAGGTTAAAACAATCTGCTTACCTCGACTTCATCTCCATTTGGCTCTTTGACCGCAAGACATATGATATGATATGATTGGATTAAAAGTTATTCGATCAAAACTATCTATTGAGAAAATAGTTTTTATATGTAATATCTATGTAAGTTAGTAATAGGTAATAGAAACTATATGTGTTTTTTTAGCATTGGAACTGCCTTAAAGGCTTAAATCATCATTGAAGGTGTTCTTAAACAGAAGTACAGAACTTCCACTGTGTTTAAGTCCGGACTGGGGTAGGGCTTGGAGTCGGACTGTGAGAGTGAGTATCATATCATATCAATGTTCATCGTGACAAAGGACGTGCACCTCAAGACCTAGCCCAACAACATCCGAAGCACCGCAGGCCAGAAGCCAGAATCAGGCATTGCAGCCCACGCAGCGGGCCAGCGGGGGACGAAGCCCAGCGCAGGAATTCGCGTTCTTTCTGTCATCCACAAGCCTAAACCCATCATCCAGCAACCTGCAGGTGTCCGGTGTTCCCGTGTCCATGCCATTCCATGGTCGCCTAGCTAGCCCCCGCCACGATTAAAAAAAAAAACTAATCAGATCACACCACGCACGCGCCAAATCGGATACGCCGTAACTGAGTGATTAGTAGTTGCTTAATTAATCCAGCCGCGCCCGACCGGCTCGCCTGCGTCGTCGCCGTCCACTCGCTGGGCGCTACAAATACCCGCGAAATGGCGTGCGCGCAGCCGCACAGAAAAAAGCCACCGAAGAACGCAAAATCGAGAGAAAAGCACAGTGCTATACACGAGGAGAGGACGAGGGACAATGGGGCTGAGCCTTGCGCAGGCGGTGACGGCGCTGATGGGCACGTGCGCGCGCGGGCTGTCGCGGGCGGCGAGGCGGCTGCACCTGCGGCCGCGGCAGGGGCTCGCGGCGTCCTTGTCGTCGTCACGCGCCGTCGTGCCGTTCCTCGGCGGCGGCGGCGGAGCCATCAAGAAGGCCAGGTCGAAGTCGAAGAGGAGGAGAGGGGAAGATGAAGATGGGCTGAGCTTCGAGGCAGAGGACGGGGTGTGGAGGAAGGAGATCATGATGGGGGAGCGCTGCCAGCCGCTGGACTTCTCCGGAGCCATCTACTACGACGCCGAGGGCCGCCGCCTCGAGCAGCCGCCGACCCCGCGCTCGCCGCTTCGCAGCCCGCTGCCGGCGTCCGTCATGCTCACCGCAAACGCCGGAGGGCACTAGCGGCAGCCTCGGTTTCGCTGTAAATGTACATGGCTTTCTTGCCCGCTCTCTCTCTCTCTCTCTCTCTCTCTCTCTCTCTCTCTAGACTTGGCGTGTGCTGCGAGTTCCATGTAAAAGTTTATGGAAATTTGGGTTGCTGTTCTCTAGAAGTTGGCGCGGCGGCGGCTCTCATACAGTTCTCGCTCTGATCCATCATCGTCAACATTACTTGCTTGTGATTTGTGAACAGGTTCTCGCTTTGTAGTTTTTATTGTTTGTTCGTTTCATAATCCTAGTAAAAATTGCTGCTTTTAGCAGAACAGAGGAGACTGTACGGTACTACGGTGATGGCTCTGAAAGCGTCATCTATCTCTCTGAAAGCTACTCCCCTGTAAACAGAGTAGCTCTCAACAGTTTACGAAGACAATAATGCACTTGATACATGTGCAAAATGCTCGGAGTAGTCGGGTTAACATTTGAGTGGCTGGTTGAACACGCGTGTAGCAACACCCAAGTGAACTTTGTGGCAATTTTAATAAAGTTTGTAAAAAAGATACAAGAGTTCAGTAACACATAAAAGCACGAAATTTGAAGAGTGCACGAAAAAAAATACAAGAGTGCAGTAGCACGAAATTCTTTTCACCCCGGCTGAGGCTTTGTAGTTGTTTTTCTTGTGCTCTGTTTTATTTTGTTTCACTCATATAATAAAAATTATGGTAAATCACTTGCCGTCCTTTTAAAAAAAATCAAAGAATTTGAAAAGATTGCACCTTGCGCAGTTTATATTTTTTGGCCAGAGCCCAAGACTATTGCGGTTGCGGCTCAGAAGTCGCCGTCCTCTGCCGTTAAATGAGTGGAATAGCTCTGCATCACATCATAGCCGTTGTAACCTCAATCCTCAATGCAGTCCAAGTTGACTTAAGTTGCCTCCTCCTCCATCATCGCCGTCTTGCTTTTCTCCATCAAAAAGCGAGAGGCCTTAACTTAAACGGGACGAATCGGTTGACAGAACAAATTCATCAGGTGGAACTACCTCATGCATTCTGAATGTTTGTTGTGACTAATGAGCAGAGGTTCAAGCAAGCTGTCTAACGTCCAGGGCCTGAAATCATTAGCACACCGCGACGACTTTTGCCCCCGACACGCTTCAGCTACAATAATACTGTGTTCTGTAGGAGTAATGATTTCCTGAGAGCAAACCAGAAGCGTAGCCAAATTAGATTCAGAATAGAATTTCCAAGAAAATCCATTGCACTCTTGGCTCTTTCATCTCTGAAGAGAGAAAACCCTCATTATGCCTACAGCTGTTCTTTGGAGTAGAGTAGACATTGCGAAAAGGACGATTGGACATTAGGACGCACTGACCAGTGAAGAGTGGCCGTATATCTGGTCATTTTGGCAGCAGGGGAAATGGCCAAGGAGCAAATAATTCGTAAGAAAATGATGGCGCCCCTACCCAAAACAGAAGGATCTCACATGGATGGGACATGCATGGCGCAATCGCCAACCGTCTCACTGTCACGGCCCAGTACGGCCGCCTGCGCTGCGCCCAAACCTTCTTGAGGTGCTGCCTTTGCTGGGGCTTCCAGGCCGCAGCCTGCAGGCGAGACGTCAGGAGCCGGAGCCGGAGATGGAAAGCAATTGAAGAACAGAGTTCAATGTGGTACCTGCCCATCATCATTCAGCTCATCGTCCTTCCTTCCTTCCTCCTCTCTCTCCGATCGTCAACTATGGATGGTACGCGATTCTGATATCCACACTCAAAGCGACACGCAACTAGCCAACTGCTCGTGAAACGGAAATCAACCTCAGATTTCTTAAACCACAACAAGATGAATTTCGCTATAATACATACAAGAGAAAAATTGGCGAGTCACACACAGGAAATGACTGTACAGAAACGAGGGATCCGCCCATTACACGCACGCATGGATAAGTACGTCTTTGAAGCAAAGAGGAGGTACTGTACAAGCTGCAGGTTCTGACGCGGACGCACGCACGAAATCATGCGTGGTTTTGCAATGCATCGGTCACGGCCAGAACCTGCAGCACACGGGCTTGCTGCCGCCGTGGTGCCGCTTCTTGCCGCCGCCCTTCCGCTTGGGCACGGTCACCGTGAGCACCCCGTCCGCAAAGGCCGCGCGCACCTCGTCCGCGGCCGCGTCGTCCGGCACCCGGAACTGCGTCTCGAACGCGCGCGCGCCGGCTCTCTCCCTGCAATGCCACCTCACGGCGCCGCCGTCGTCGTCGGTGGCCCCCTCCTCCTTTCCCTCGTGGCCCGCCGCCGGGGCGCCCTTATCGCCGGCGCCGTCGTCCTGGTCCTGCTTGTGCTTGCCGCCGCGGACGCGGAGGATGCGGCCGTCCACCAGCTCGACGGCCACCTGCTCCTTGGTCAGGCCCGGGACGTCCATCATGAACACGTGCGCGTCCCGCGTCTCCTTCCAGTCCATCGGTGGCCTCGTCTCGCCGACGCCGGCGTCGGGGAAGAACCTGTCGAGCAGCATGCGAGACAGCGCCAACGACATCCTAGTCTTCGTCTTCTCTCGCCGGGGTTCGGGTTGTTGCCTTGCCTTGTTGGTTTGGCTGACAAGTGTCGAGCTCGGTTAACAAGTTGCTTACTCCTACTTGTACTCGTGATAAAATTTACAGAGTCCTCATTTTATAGGCGCCAGCGCGGTGGCGGGAATGCGGAAGAAAGATCCAGAACGTTGAGCGCGCGCACCGGCTTCTCATGGCGCGCCGCTGCTTCTGGTTGTGTCTAGTAGATGGTAGTGCAAGTCGCCGCAGGTCACGGCCCGCGCGCCACCGAGTTTATTCTGGAACCATCTCATTATCAGATGAGCACCTAACGAAGGCGCCCAACGATTCGCTTCAGGCTTTGGCCTTGTTTACTTCCAAAAAATTTACAAAATAGGAATAGTAGCACTTTCGTTTGTATTTGACAAATATTATCCAATTATAGACTAACTAGGCTCAAAAGATTCGTCTCGTCAATTTCGACCAAATTATGCAATTAGTTTTTATTTTCATTTATATTTAATACTCAATGCATACGTCTAAAGATTCGATGTGATGGAGAATCTAAAAAATTTTGCAAAATTTTTAGGAACTAAACAAGGCCTTTGTTTAGTTTTCAAAAAATTTTAAGCTCGTCACATTGAATGTTGCGGCATATGCATGAAGCATTAAATATAGATAAAAATAAAAACTAATTATATAGTTTATCTGTAAATTGTGAGATAAATTTTTTAAGCTTAGTTAGTCTATGATTAGATAATATTTGTCTTATAAAAATAAAAGTGCTACAGTGGAAAAAAAAAAGAAAGCTTAAAAATTTGCGAACTGAACAAGGTTCGGCTTCGGCATGCGAAGGTGGTGTTCGCTTCAGATTGACATTCAGGGGGTCGGCCAGGCATCTGATGATAATAACATAAAGAACCTGGGCCAACGAGGCAACAACAGGTTTATATATTATATTTTTTAATATAATTTATTAGACAGAGTGATGTAGTTTAAGGATAAAAAGTATAATTTTTTCTGTGAATTTAGATACTAGAGAAATATATATCAAGTTATTTACGAATATCATTAGATTGCTTATAAACTTACAAATTTGCAGATGGAAAAAAGGTCCTGGATTCGATCCGCACGACGTCGACGAGGACGCGCGCGAATGACGGCCTCAAATGAGCAGCCGAACCAAGTCAACAACCAACCATACGACCGCTCTGTTCTCCTCACTGAAAAAACATAGCAGAAAGTAAAAAATAGTGTTCATTGATTTGTTACGACACTACTGGATGACAAATAGATTTGTTGATAAGCTCAAACGAATAAGATTAGCCAATAAATCAACCAACCGTATGTAACCTAATCAGATGATAGAAGGCAGCGAACCGTGGGGATCCTACGTGTTTGGATTCGAAACAATTAGTTACCCTCTATTCACATGAACTTATCACAATATTTTTTCTCATAATAAATCAGCGAATAATATTAGCATAAGCCAAACTTCAACAAAACCAACAACAAAAAGAAGACTAGTCTAAATGGTTCAGGACGAAAAACAATACAACCAAACATGGACCACTTTAAGACCGTCGTGAACAAGGCTATATAACGGGCCTTTGTGACAACTTCATAAAACAAGACACCTGCCAATAGATTAGTACATCGTTGATATTATAATTTTTTCAAGAACATGCATAGCACATGTTTCATTAAGAAGAAGCTAGAAGTTTTACACGTTGAACATCACATCACGGCGAGGTGCCGGGTTGAACACGAACACAAGACGCCACTAAGCGATGGAACACACTGTTGTAACTAACCAGTGGCGGGCGCACGCGCCCGTACGTGCAAGAAAACAGACAAACGCGGCAGTGAACAGGGTAAAGGGATGAAGGGTGGCGCACATTCGAGACGAGGAGGAAGTCAAGTGGAACACGTATAGAACCGAGGAAGATAAACACGACGGGAACAATCATAGAAGGCGATGCCACCCAATAAAGAGAGACCAGAAGCGGCAGGTGCGGGGCATATACTGGGTAGACGCGTGTATCGATGTGAAGCGGACAACAACGTATAGCCAGCAAAAGAATTAACAGAATCAGGTTTCCAGCGAGTGAACCTGCTTCTTGAAGCCAACAGTGAAACCAATCTAGGCCTGTAACTAGACAGATCGGAGGGGCCAACACGTTTAGGCTAACGTGGACACGGCTTCTGCGTGAGAATGAAGAATTAAGAAATTAAATGTGTGTCACGGCGTGAGGATGAGGACACAGGAGAAAGGCGTCTTTGAGAAGAGAAGACGTATTTCCATTATGCATGTAATATTATAGACTATGACTTGTGGGCCTGAGTGGCCAGTCTGTAAGCCTTAAAGGACCAGCGTTCTCTGTAAGGAGGGGATGACATTTTTATCTACTGAATACAGTAACCGCGAGGTCAGAGGTTCCTCTGCTCGCCAGGCCGACTTCGGCGATCCACTCTGTCTCTCACGTCGCCGGCGATCGTCGGCGGCCACGGGTGTTACAGGTGGTATCAGAGACGGTCTTTCCTCGGCAACCCACCCTAACCCTACACTCACCTTCCAACCTGCTGGATCGATCCGATTCACCAGCCACAAATACGCACGGCGGCGGCGTGACGGGAGCCCGTTTCAACACCGGGCAGCAGCGCACGGCGGCGGCGTGTCGGGAAGCGGGCTAGATCGACAGGATCTGGCGCGTGAAGGACGGACGAGGGCACTCCGACGCACGGCTCCATCACCTGCGACGCGGACGCACTCCGGCGACGCGACGGGGGCAGCCGCGGGATCTTCGTCCACGACTTCGACTACGGCTTCCACTGTTTCGACTGGGGGACTACATCGACACTGAGCGTTCGGCGGCGTGAACCACTGTAAGCTTCCACTTTTAGCTTACTTCTTTCACTGAGCACACCTGGACAGCGACGAGGGTTGCGCGGCACTTGTTCGCGTGTAAAATTCCGGAGTTTAGCGGTTCCAGCGTGGTGCGGAGGCGTTGGCGAGGAAGTATCCGTGGATTTGGGTTGCAGGATACTTATTCCTGTGTAAAATCCCTCGATCCCGCCTTACTTCCAGGAGTTGGGTTTTGGTGAAGTACGCAAAAGGGGAGGTTTCGACCGAGCCTGTTGCTTCACCGTGGAGTCGTCAGGCATTCCACCGAGTGCCACTACGGCATCTGTCAAGCCCTCCAAGCAGACTCAAATTTTGTTGGAGGAGATGTCGAGAAGAAGCGACGATGACAAGTCTCGTTGGGATCAGATGCTGGAAAGTGTGGACCTTCTGTTTGACAGGATGAATGATATCAATCTGGCACAACAGGACTTGAAGACTCAGGTTATGGCAAACAATCAGAAGGTGGACAATTTCACTGCACAGCAAGATTTCATCTCCCAACAGGTCAAGGCTAATGGACAGGCCGTAGCCCGGCTAACTTTGAAGCAATTTGATCAAGAAGAATCACTTGTCAGTGAGGAATCAAGTTCAGAAGTGCTTGAAGATGAAGAATTTCATAACATGTTTGGCAAGGGCAAGGCTCCATACAAGCCAGCTCGCTCTCACCAACACAAGCACCGAGTTGACAACCATGGGAAGGGTGACCTGCCACACCACTCCTTACCCAAGATGCAGTTTCCATCCTTTGATGGTGTTCACCCAACCATCTGGTTTGACAATTGTGAGAATTATTTCAGCATCTATTCCATTCCTGAGAAGTTATGGGTTACAGCTGCAGCAATGCATCTCCAAAACAATGCAGCCAAGTGGTGGCAAGCCTACAAGAAGCATCGTCCGAAGATTTCATGGAAAGCATTCTGTGAGGCTGTTCATCTGGAATTTGGGTCTGATGACTATAGATCAGCTGTGACAGATTTATTAAACCTCAAACAAACCAGTACAGTGGAGGAGTATACAACACAGTTCCAAGCTCTCCAATTTGAGGTCTCAATGGAAGGATCCCAAGTGGATGAGCAGTTCTTTGCAACTGCTTATATCAATGGCCTCAAAGAAGATATTAGAGCAGTGGTGGAGCCCCACACACCAACTACTGTCAAGAAAGCAGCAACAATAGCAAAAATTCAACAGAGGCAAGTGGAAAGGGGGAAAGCCAAATACCAGAAGCAGTCTAACCAGCCTAGGCAACAATACCAGAGACCAGATGCTAGACCTAATCCAACATATGGCACATTGTGGAGAGACAAACAGCTAAGAGATTACAGGAAGGCCAACAACCTGTGTTACTCTTGTGGGGAGAAGTTTGATCCTGGACATGCTGAGGTCTGTCCTAAGAGAAACAAGCCCCATCTCAATGCTCTAGTAGCCAATGATTTAGATAAAGAACTCAGTGAAGACCTCCTGAATGAAATAGCAATAGAAGAGCTGTTAAATGAAGACTTCTGTCAATTGTCCTTAAATGCTATGGCTGGCACTGAATCTAAAGACTGTATCAAGTTGAAGACAACGGTCAAGAACAAAACTATGCTCACCTTACTGGACACAGGCAGTTCTCACAGCTTTGTGAGTGCCCATTTTGTGCAGATGGCAGGACTCATACCTACTCCTATTCCCAAACAAAGAGTCAAACTGGCAAATGGTGAATGGATGACAGCAGCAACCCAAGTGAAGGACCTCACATGGTACATTCAAGGACATACTTTCACTGCAGACATGATTGTCCTGGATTTGCTGCCCTATGATGCCATTCTGGGTTATGACTGGCTGGAACAGCACAGTCCAATGGCTTGTGATTGGGTAAACAAAACTATATCCTTTCAGCACAAGGGTGTCCCAGTCACCTTACAAGGCATTAAACTACCCCCATCTCAGGTCACCAGGATGTCAGCTCAGCACCTATACAAGTCAACAAAGGGAAATGACATTTGGGCCTATGTGTTGCTGCATACAAACACAGAGTCCTCTGCAATTCCCCAAACAGTACCTAGAGTCTCAGAGGAAAACATACAGCTGCTCCTGCACCAATATGCTGACATCTTTCAGGAACCCCACACACTTCCACCTCAAAGAAGCTATGACCATGCCATTCCCCTTGTACCTGATGCAATACCTTTCAACTCTCGGCCCTACCACTATTCACCTCAACACAATACTGAGATCGAAAAACAAGTTAAAGAACTCTTGGAACATGGACTAATCACACATAGCCATAGTCCCTTTGCTTCTCCAGTCCTCCTGGTCAAAAAGAAAGATGGCAGTTGGCGGTTCTGCATTGATTACAGGAAACTCAATGCTATTACTATCAAGAACAAATTTCCCATGCCCATTATTGAGGAAATACTAGATGAGTTGCAGGGTTCCAAAATCTTCACTAAATTGGATATGAGGTCTGGTTATCACCAAGTCAGAATGCTGCCAGCTGATGAACCCAAAACAGCATTCAAAACTCACCAAGGACATTACCAGTTCAAAGTAATGCCATTTGGACTGACAAATGCACCAGCAACCTTTCAATGCATTATGAATCAAGTGTTACAACCATATTTGAGGCAGTTTGTGCTGGTATTCTTGGATGATATCCTCATTTATAGTAAATCCTTGGCAGATCATCAACAACACTTGCAGCTGGTGTTTGAAACATTGAGAGCCCATAAACTCTACCTAAAGGCATCCAAATGCTCCTTTGCACAGCACAGTTTGGAATACTTAGGCCACATCATTTCTTCTAAAGGAGTTGCAACAGATCCAGCCAAAACAGCAGCTATGACACATTGGCCAGTTCCACAATCTTTCACTGAGCTCAGGGCATTCTTGGGACTAACAGGCTATTACAGGAAGTTTGTCAAAAATTATGGAGTGATTGCCAAACCCCTTACATCACTTCTCAGACAAAAACAATTTGCTTGGAATGAACAAGCCCAAATAGCTTTCCATAACCTGAAAACAGCTATGACAACCACTCCAGTACTGGCTCTGCCTGATTTCCAAGCCCAATTCACAGTGGAGACTGATGCTTGTGCTGATGGTATTGGGGCTGTGTTAATGCAGCATGGAAGACCAGTAGCATATCTCAGCAAAGCTCTAGGCAGTAAACACCAGCAGCTTTCCATTTATGAGAAGGAGTTCTTAGCCTTAATTATGGCCATAGAAAAATGGAGACACTACCTGCAAAGACAACAATTCATTATTCTCACTGACCACAGATCTCTTGCATACTTGTCAGAGCAGCACCTTCATTCCGAGATGCAGAAGAAGGCAATGGCCAGATTGATGGGACTCCAATTCAAAATTCAGTACAGACAAGGCAAAGAGAACATGGCAGCAGATGCCCTGTCTCGAGTTGCAACAATGTTGGCCCTGCATACAATCTCAGTGGTCAAACCAGAGTGGATGCAAGAAGTCCTAAACTCTTATACAACAGATCCACATGCTCAGCACTTAATCACACAACTGTCTGTCAAGAGTCCTGATGCCAATGGATACAGTCTCCAGCAAGGTTTGATCAAGCTCCATGATCTTCTCTGGATTGGTAACAATTCTGCCCTCCAAACCAAATTGATAGCTGCTTGCCACTCCAGTGCTCTTGGGGGTCATTCCGGGGTCAATGCCACCTATCACCGCCTCAAGCGCCACTTTATTTGGAAAGGCATGAGGTCTGATGTTGAGTCTTACATCAAGCAGTGTGACACATGTCAACGTGCCAAGCACTCACATACTCACCCAGCTGGCCTTTTACAACCATTACCCATACCATCTGGCATCTGGAGAGACCTCTCCATGGACTTTATCGAAGGCTTACCTAAGTCAGATGGGTTCTCTGTCATCATGGTGGTAGTGGATAGACTGACAAAATTTGCTCACTTTATTCCAGTGAAACACCCCTACACAGCGGCCTCCATAGCCAAGCTTTTCTTGGACACAGTTGTCAAACTCCACGGTATGCCTCACTCACTGGTGTCAGACAGGGATACAATCTTTGTGAGCTCATTCTGGAAAGAATTGTTCAAGCTTTACAAAGTCACCCTGAACCTCAGCACTGCATATCACCCACAAACTGATGGCCAAACTGAAAGAGTCAATCAATGTTTGGAAATGTATCTCAGGTGTTCAGTTCAAGACTCCCCTAAATCCTGGCACTCCTGGCTACCCCTGGCCCAGCTGTGGTACAATTCTTCATACCACAGCTCAATTGGTTGCTCACCTTTCAAGGCATTATATGGCTATGATCCAGATTTGGGTACACCACCCACTGATACTGACAATGCACCACCATCAGTGACTGAGCTGATCGATAACAGAGAACTTCACCTCCAGCATCTCAAGAACAAACTGGAACAAGCTCAAAACAGAATGAAACTATTTGCTGACCGCAACAGAACTGACAAAAGTTTTTCAGTGGGAGATTCAGTGTTGTTACGCCTTCAGCCTTACACTCAATCATCAGTAGCAAATCGGCCATTTCCCAAACTCTCTCACAAGTATTTTGGCCCATATGAAATTCTGGAGAAGGTGGGCACAGTAGCATATCGTCTGAAGTTGCCAGCGGACAGCAATATACATCCAGTATTTCACATTTCCCAACTGAAAGCTTTCCACAAAGACCACACTCCAGTCTTCTCAACCTTACCCACTGTGTCAGACATCGAAGCTACTGAAGCAGTACCTCATCAGATACTTGATCGCCGTCTAGTAAAGAAAGGTAACAGTGCCATTCCACAAGTCTTGCTAACTTGGACAGGCCTACCCAAGGAGTCAGCAACCTGGGAAGATTATCATGTGGTCAAGCGACGTTTTCCATCTGCACCTGCTTGGGGACAAGCAGATTCTTCAGCCGGGGGAGATGTCACGGCGTGAGGATGAGGACACAGGAGAAAGGCGTCTTTGAGAAGAGAAGACGTATTTCCATTATGCATGTAATATTATAGACTATGACTTGTGGGCCTGAGTGGCCAGTCTGTAAGCCTTAAAGGACCAGCGTTCTCTGTAAGGAGGGGATGACATTTTTATCTACTGAATACAGTAACCGCGAGGTCAGAGGTTCCTCTGCTCGCCAGGCCGACTTCGGCGATCCACTCTGTCTCTCACGTCGCCGGCGATCGTCGGCGGCCACGGGTGTTACAATGTGCGACCCAAGAGCTTACAATGTTGAGCAAACCCTTGCTCAAGATGCCTACGTCGCCATCCGCCTTCCACGAGCACCAGGCCACCAGCCATGGAAAAAGCTCCCGCATTACCGCACGTTTGGAAGATGACAACGACTCTTGAAATGTCTCGTGGAACCGAATGGCGATGGTCGCGTCAGTAGGCGTCGTCGATGAATGTCATTAGCTGAGCATGACTCGATTGGCCTCTTTCTCTGGGTTGTGGCACGGTAGACGGACTTGAGAGTAAGTCTATCACCGTGGGTTCGGCACTAGGTTCTTGATGTTACAAGTCAAACCGGTTCATCAGCAACAACGTGAGAGCAATTCAGTGATGGCTTCTACGTATACAAATTTTCCCTCCATTCATGTATTACCATAACGCAGCTTGTGGATCCAAATTTAGATGCACGATCTTCAGGATTTTCTTCTTACTAAGGCCGCTAGCCTCGGCCAATTTCCAGCCTAGCCAGGATAGCAAATTGAATTGTCAGCCTATTTACTTAAGATTATCTGTCGAATATATTAGTTATTCAACGTTTTTATTTTATAACAAATTAGTGAAAAATATTTTCAACAATGACTTTTTAGCCAAGCTAACAAGCGTGTCCGTTTGATTATGTACTTTGTCGTTCTTTTTTACCGTCTCACCGTTGATTTCCTGCTGCACTTGGTACCTCAATTGTTGTTCCGTACGGCCGTGGTTGCCTCCGATCGGGCCGACGCGCACGTCCTCGCATAGTTCGCCTCTCCGGTGCACACACAAAGAAGAGATTAGAAGGCGGGTAACGGATCTAGTGTAAACTTATCTCCCGTGAAAACTGTGTAAACTTTAATCTGGACTATAGGATGTTGATCCAAGAGGGCGCATGAGAGAGGTGGAAGGAGGGATTTGTAAAAGTGTGATTAAGAGCAGGCGGTTAAGTGCAAAATTACCCAATCTCTCCGCGCCTCTTGGATCAACATCGTGTGATCTAGATTAGAGTTTGCACAGTTTACATAGAAGATGAGTTTGCACTAGATCCGTTGCCACTAGAAGGCGTTACCTCCGGTACGCGGGAAAATGTACAGTACCACTGCAAAAATCCCAATTTACTGCTCTACAATGGAACCACAGGCCCATTTGCAACACCGTTCTTTCCTAACCACAAAAGCAGTGCAAAAAATTGCCAGATTACTATTTACTCGAGTATCGGCGTGTCGCGCACCTCTTCAGAAAATAGTAAGACTGCAGTTTCACTTTGGTTGAAAGCTGAAACGAACAGCATCACAAAATTCAGGCTACGAACAGAAATGCAATCCCGATCGTAGTGCTCATTAGTCGGCAGTTAACTGCCAATCTGAAGTGGGGGGCTCCAACCCCAGCCGGTGCCCGCGATTCTGCTACCGGATGCTAACAATAAGGTTCCTGTCCACGAATTTGGCACCTCCGACCTTTCCCTGCATAGTAGGTGGCAATTTTATGACGCGCCTCTGATCTCCAGCTTCGATCAACAGTTCCGATCCACCTCTATACTGCATTTTTTTCAGACAAAACAACAGACCAATGACTCGTCAGCGTCTGCAGGAATAATCATAACCAATTAAACTCAATGACTATTAGCCCTGTCCCTTAATTGCTTTCAGTAAAAACAGAGATCTTCTTTTTTTCTATTATTATTATTTTTAAAATGCCTCCCTGTTTAACATACCCAGAACATATCGAAAACCAAATATTATAATTAACAGTAGTCCAAACCGGCCCATAATATTGGAATAGTATGGTTTAGTTCAGACGAATATCATGCAAATGCAGATAGGATGCATTAGTCTGTTTAAGACCATACTGGCTCATGCAAAGGGGAATACAGATTTGCACTGCCCGCTTGCAATTGAACTTTTCTATAGTATGTAAAGACAGGCATATAGTGGGTTTTTTTTTAACGAAACGTAGAAGAGCTGCCAATTATATTAATAAAAAAAAGACCCATATTGGGCTTACAACGGTACCACAGGAAACAACAAATTATGACTAGACAACTCAGCCAACAACATGCCGCTGAGGCCAGTCTCAATGCATGTTTCATGAGAGTGTCATGCACATTAAATAGGGTGCCACATAAGCAAAATTGTTGACTTGGCAGGGTTATTAAATAAAGGAGTTTCATCAGATGAGAGAGGAGTTTCATCCCCCATGAAACTCTTGTGGCTCGGTTCAGTGGCGGAGCCAGAATTTTAAAGTTGGGTATTCCTACTTTCACAAAATTAATCTATAGGTTGAAAATATAGTCAATTGTACTGAAAGTTAGCAACTTTAAACTAATATTTGCTTTCTAGAATATAGACTTCTAATTGAAATGCTAGTTTTTTATATGTTTTGAGCTCAAATGTGCAAAATACTATATATTATAGCATTATACATTTATATATATAAGTATATACACATATTTACATAAAAGTGTACCAAAATAGTTGGGTATTCCCGGGAATACTGGGGAATACCCCTAGATCCGCCACTGGCTCGGTTACCTAGTTTATAGTTTTGGTAACTGTGCCATGAAACTATGCGTTGAGACTGGCCTGACAACATGTGCAAACAACAAAGACAACCGTACCAACATCAACCCCTACGACCCATTAAGAAGAGGCAAAGTGACCTCCGCCACAAGGTCCTAGAAGGCACGACCTTTTAAACCCGTAAGTGGCATGAGAAGGTCCGGCTGCAAGACCCGTTACTCAACTTAATGAATAGTACTCAGTACTCACTAAAATGTTGTTGATATAAGCAAGATTAGCAGCATTGCAAATGAAACCACATGAAGACTATGAATGTGGCTGGTCGTGTGGTTTCATCTAAATAGTATTGTGGAAGTTCAGATCACAAATCTTCTTGTCTTGTCTGTTGTTTTTATGGTTCTGCATTTGCTGTTACAAAAGGCTCGAGTGAAGAAACTTTACATCAAGAAAGCATGATTTCCGGATAATTAAAACTATTAGGATTTTGATGATTACACAACATATGCAAGAGAGAGAGAGAGAGAGAGAGAAAGAGAGAGAGAGAGAGAGATCAATTGTCTTACTTGATATAGCTTGATTTCCGACTTATCAAAGCCTGGCATGAAAAGGGTTACAGATTTCTGAACAGAATCAAAACTGACTGAAGGATACACCAAGGTGGACGTATTCCTCAGCTGTTCCTTTGCATTTTGGCTCAATGAGCTTAGTGCTCTGCTCCAATCTGCAGAAGAATCATTTGGGAGAAATGGCAGGAACGACAAAGACAATGGCAAGAACTTTTGAGCAACTTCTTGGTGCATTTCAGAAGGGTCTTCAGTATATCCAAATGCCCCACATATTTGACCGCCAGCTTGAGTGGTACAACCCCAGTATCGTAATGCAGAGGATACAGAGATTGATCTCCTAGGATCCATGATAAGGAAGCATGCAAGTTTTGAAGGATCGGCAAACCATACTGAGACTTTCTACAGAATTTAGCAACTTTTAAAGTAATATAAAAAATTAAATGTGTGGTGTTTTAGCTAAATTAAACCAGTAAAATTACCTCAAGTAGTTGTTCGATTTCATTCCATATCTCTGTACTAAGTCTCCCCTCACTAGTTTTGCCATTTGGCCTTGCAGAATCATATACTAGTTTCAGTAATGAAGGAGAAGCAAGTCTTCCCATGTCAGTCTTCTCAGCTAGGTCCCTCACATACCTCAAGTAAGACCTGTCTTTTGTAGAGCATAAAATTAAATTTTAGAATCCAGCCTTTTTTTAAGGGAATATTCAGAATCCTGATTGCAGTCAAGGTTATGGCCAAGCAAGGAGAACATATACCTTGCTCGATCAGTAGCACCTATCAGCCGCAGAATTTCCTCCGTATTGTTGCAATCATACACGATCACATCAAATTCGGGTTGTGAATTACTCCTTCCAGCTGAAAAGAAGTGAAGGAGCTTCTGAAGAGCTAAGACTGAACAGATCGAATCCATTCCGGGTAAAACTCCAAGTTCCTCTCCTACAATCTGTCACAAGGAAAACAGCAACCAAAATGAATGCTTTATCCTCACCAGATACGTTGTAGCAAAGAAATCACCTACCCCTTCAAGGATTCCTTGAGTGAAATTGACCTGGGCGTCTACCTTCTTCATCCGGTCCAGGGGTTCAAGCAGCAACTATGATTCAACAAGAAAACAGTCTTCAGTATCAAGACATATTCCAGAATATCACAAGTTTAAATCCTAAACATAAGTGATTTCTTTCAACAAAGTAATTTACCTTACTAGTCTCCAGCTTTATGGCCGAGAGATTGGCCGCACACTCGGTCAGAGAATTCCCAATTTTACTGCCCATCAATTGCTCTGCGGTAGGATCTTGGGACTGAACAACCAGGCATGTCCTGAAGCCTTCATTTGCATAATACTGCAGCATGAGAAAGAACAAACAGAGGCAATTTGTTCATGACCAACAAAGTGGATGATTCATACATTACAACAGACCAGAACCACTCTCTAAGGCTTGTAATTTTACAATAGATATACTCAGCTCAAAGCTGTTACCCGCAGCATCATTGCTGTTCTCCAGAGCAACATTGCAGGCTTGCAGTCAGTTTTTAGCAAGTCATCGATGCATCAGCGAGCTCACACCAAAACTAAAATTTGTCATCAAAACAATGACAAATACGATCAAGGGATAGAGTCAAAGAGCAAATTTGTCACCTGAGCGGCGATGGTGGCCGCGGTAGTCTTGCCGGAGCCGCCCTTGCCGAGGAAGGTCACCAGCTTCGGCGGCGGACTGGCGCCACCGTAACTGGCGACGACCACACGCTGCCTGCGACCTCTCCGGTGGGCCACAGCGTGGGCATGCCTCGCCGAGACGACCAAGGACGGCGCCATCCGCCGCCGACGCGGCTTTGCCTCGCGATTTGGTCGGGATTTCGGGGGTTCCTGCTCGGACAGTCCACTCGACTCGACTCCTTATTGAGAGGATGGATAGGGTAGGGGTCAGCCGGTCAAGGACAGAGAGATCTCCTCCAGTACATTAAGCAACAAAACCCCCCATCCCTACCTGCAGGCTGCAGCCTCTTCCCCTCTCCCGAACCCCACCCATCACGCGAGTTCCCCCGCCGCGATGTCCGATCACCGGGCGAAGCGGCCGTCCGACGGCGCAGCCACGGTGGCATCGCCGGCGGCGAAGCGCGCCCGCGACCTATCCGCGCCGGCGTTCCCCACGAACAAGGAAGCTTCCGACATGCCCCCCAAGATCCGCATCTTCTGCGAAATCCTGGCCTCCCGCGCCGACGACGAGAAACTGACAGCCGAGCTCGACAACTCCGACGTCCGCGTAACCACCGCTGACGTCGAGCAGGTGCTCCGCTTCTCCTACGCGCACCCGCGCGCCGCCACCACCTTCTTTCGCTGGGCGGGATTCAAGCACCTCGGCCACGAGCACTCCCCCTACTCGTGGAACCTCCTCGTCGACTTGCTCGGTAAAAATCTCCTCTTTGAGCCCATGTGGAACACCATCAAATCCATGCACTCGCAGCGGCTGCTCTCGCTCGCCACTTTCGCCTCCGTATTCTCCTCCCTGGCGGCGACCCCCGGCGGTTCCCCGCTCAAGGCGTTCATGGACATGCCGCGCTACGGCATGACCCGCGACACGCCAGCGCTCAACTCGCTCCTCTCCGCGCTCTGTCGTGCCAACCGCCTCGACGACGCCCGCGCCGCGATCCCAGTAGCCCGCGCCGAGGCTGGCACGGCCCCGGATGCCGACTCCTACGCCATCCTCCTCGAGGGCTGCGAGGCTGCCGCCGACCCGCGGGTTGCGCGCGAGGTGTTCGACGAAATGGTGCACGCGATTGGCTTTATTCCTGACAACGTGCCTGCCTATGACTCCTTCCTCACTACCCTTGTTTCAAGCGACTCCTCCACGGCGCTACCGGAAGCAATGCAGTACCTGCTTGTCTTAAGCAGGCGCGGCTGTTCGCCAGGAGAGAAGTTCTTCCGTGCTGCTCTCACTGCACACCTTAAGGCACGACAATTGCTAGGTGCCATGGAGCTCTGGGATGACTTTGTTGGGCGTCGAGGGCTTGTCCCAGATATGGAAATGTATAACACAATGATCTTGCTGCAGGGCAGTCTTGGGCAGCCTGAGGTGATAGTGAATTATCTCGACGATATGATCTCCAATGGAGTGTTCCCTGATACCAACACATACAATGTGGTCCTCCAGCTTTTGCTGAAGGGAAGGAAGCTCCGAGAGGCAGCTGCAATATTTAGTGAGATGATCAAGAATGAATGTTGGCCAAACGAGGAAAATTGTTCACTTGCACTTCGCATGTTTTTGGATACACGCTATTGGGAGACTGGGATCAAAGTCTGGAGCTGCATGGTGGAGAATGGCTTGCCACCTTTAGAGGAGTGTGGGAACATGCTTGTATCAAAGCTGAAGGATGACAGGCTACCTGAGGCATGCAAATGTGCAGAAGACATGATTGATCGCGGTATCAAGTTGAGTTCATCGACACTGTCCAAGCTGAAGCAGTGCCTGCAGAAGATTAAGAAAGGAGAGATCCATGATCACCTTCTTAGAAAATGGAAGGCACATTAGTTCGTTGAGCTCCCTTGTATGCGTAGCCTGATTAAAGACGGTTGGGAATGGGATCTTAGTGTTGACACTGAGGTTCAACTTTTTATCACTCTGTAACTTTTCAAACAACTACATGGAAATTATCATATTAATGAGTTGGAGCATTTGGGCCTCAAGGAATGAACACATCTTCCAAGGAATTCTACCGTCTAATTGCTGGGCCTTTTTCAAGAAAGAGTTAGCTCTGGTTACCCATAGAGCAAAGAAGAAATATTTCCCTTTTATATAGAAGAATGGCTAGAGCACCGATTGTAATCTTTTTAATATTATTTGTGTCCTTTTTTCGCTTCATGTTAGATTTTTATTGCTTGCATATTTCTTTTTTCTTCTATTATTAATATATTTTAACCAGTAGGGGGGCACCCCTCCTGTTTGTGGGAGCTTGTCTTAGCTGTCTGGTTGCAATTTAGGTAGCTGTTCCTTTTATGTATTTGCAGAATTATCAATGCAACAGTCTAGGCATAAAAGTGCATTGTAACATTACCAGGTGAAAATCGTTTGGTATCTTGACAGTTTAAGCTCCCAGCACGTCTTTGGTCTTCCGTTTGGTATGGTTTTGGAGAGTTTCAGTTCTTTCTTTTCCCCCCTTATGATGCAGTTTGATTATTGAAAAATTGTAATGGTTGTTCCGTTATTGCTTTGGGGTCAGAGTGAGTAAAGTTTAATCTATATAAGTCAAGCTCTTCTCTATAAAATGCATTAAACATCCCACATAGGTTGCACTTCACCACAACTCAGGCCACACGCATGCACATGGGAGAGGAAAGCCAGGTATCATTGTTCTTGTTTTTGGTTTAAGTGGGCGAGTGCCTGGCTTGTGCATTTGGTTTTGGACATCGATGCACACACTGTGCTTAGTCTTATGGAAGAAATGGAAAGACAACCCATCTGGACTAGGGCTCCTTCTGGGTAGCAACTGAACACCGCCTCATTGATTTCTTCTTCTGATAACTCGGCTGTGAGCAGCATGTTCTCCTACCTCATCTTCCAAAAAACCCTCCCTCTCCCATGCTTTTTTCACGACTTCTTCAAACCCCTCCCTCTGTCGGTGGCGGTTCTAAGATTTTAATCATACGATATTGTCCTAAGCGATGCAGTTCATTAACAATGCAATACAACAATGATGTGATAGGAATGATGATAAAATGGGTAGGTGGTTGTCTATTAATACGATTTGTTAACATTCATATGCAAGTGTATAAAGGTTGTCATCACCAAGATGTTGATAAGCATATTAGTTTTCTTGCTTCTTCGTTACCTTTATTGAATTGATTCAGAGTGGATGGAGAAATTTTATGCCTTATTGAGCAATCATAAAAGAAGGTAGGTCATTGCTCCTTTTAATGTTGTGACGGTCTAAAAAAAAGGTCATTTTGGCTTTTCTACTAGTTATATAGCTTTTAAGATGTATCTAGATATATAATACGTCTAGATACATAATAAAATTTATGTATATAGAAAATCCAAAATGATGTATAAATTGGAATGGAGAGACCGAGAGAGTAATTATTAAGTAATTTATGGATATTTTTTTTCTAAAAATTGATTGATTATTAAACAAGATCAAGACACGAACTCCATAATTGATACTATCGTGATTGTTTGGAAGAAAAAAAAGAGTCAACTTTATATATTTATTACCTTACTAACTCATTCTATCATTTTTTATCTTGTGCTATGTGCTTTGATTCATTTTGGGCACCTTAGCCTTAGAAGAACTATAGGTAAATTTCTAGTTTGGATGAGCACTTGAGCTTAAGAGGTTTGCTATTTAATAAGTGTTCTAGATATATAATATATTATAGGTATATATATACTTAGTCTTTCTAAAAACTTTTAGAGGTACAACTGTACTTATACACCATACTACATCCATTCCATCTCTAGCTACTACTTTTCAAATCTATATAAACTGTTTCTTGCCTCTGGATGCTAGCAAGTGGGTAGGTAGCCCCACTCACCAGTCACCATCTAGTTTGGTCAAATGCAGAAAGTTAACTATTCGCCATGTTTAAGAGTGGGTTTAGTTTTACCATTTTTTATATTGGCCTTACAAATTTGCCACGTAACACATTAACATCTTCTTTTCCATGTCATATTCCTTTAGCTTATTTTATTTTTTATTTTTCTAATTTCTGGGACTAGAAATGGCACTCTTACCCCTAGGCATAACTATCAATGTTTTGTCACATACACTTGGATTGGTAATAGAATGTTTAGGGGTGGAACTAAATCAACACGCTAAGTATTGCTCGCCCATTGTGAGATATCTCATGTCATTAACGTATCTAGAGGTGATGCCTATTCTAATATGGTGCACACCAGTTCTGAATGTGACTTACTGAAAAAATATATTATACAAAGTAGTGATTTCGAAAAAGTAGTTTCATATTCCACATGTGGGCCAAATGTGTAGGAAGAAGGTCCTCACGGTCCACCTCACAGATCCCCAAGTCTGAACTAGCCCGTCACTAGATACAAAGCCCCCTCCTCCCTGATGTCCTCATGTTCCCGTCCTCGTCAGCATTGCGGTGTCTGACGGACTCCCAAGTCCCAAGTATTGGCTTCGTTACTTTGAGTAAGGAAACAAGGCACAGGGCTGCAGACGACTTAGCTTTGGTGAGCTCTGACCCCTGTGAGGCGGCAACCCTTGCAGGCTACAGCTCTAGGGCATAGGGGTGTAGGCTGCAGGTGCTTACTTGTTGCCTTGCTGAGGTAAAAATGTGTGCAGTCATCTTGCTTGCTGGCATCAAAACCCATAGCTAGAAGCCTTACTTACTTGTTGAGTTGTTGTGATATGGGTGCAGGTTGGCCTTGCTTGCACGACGGGCGGTGAGGCACATGGCATGAGGGCATAGTGATCGTGTTGGCAAGTGCTTATAATATGCTCGACGGAATGACTGAGTGTAGTTCGTAATTATAGCAGGTACGTGCATCTCTATATCTACCATGAAACAACATTTTCCATTACTATGTAGCTACTGTGATTTTTAGGCCTATATATTATTTAGCCCCATGTTTGTTTCCACATCCACCACTGTATGTTACCAAACATTGATAGTTTTACAAACTAGTAGATACCTGTGCAGACAGTGAGTGCCCAACTGAGGAGATTGAAGCATCATGAAAACTCACGATAGGAGAGAAAAGTTGCCTCAGAAGCTATTGTGTGTGCTATCTCTCTTTGGTTTGTTGTCATCATAGCTTTGATAGAGACAAATCTAACATAGGAGTAAGAACATATCTAATGCAGGATTGAGCAACTAGTGCGAAAGCCATGCATACTCTTGCTTAGATATATTTATGATAATCTTAGGGAGTGTTTGGTTGGAGGGATTAAAGTTTAATAGGTACTATAACACATTTGTAACTATAGTAATTAGTGTCCAGTCATAAATTAATTAGGCTTAAAAATCGCCTCGTAAATTATTCTCTAGCTGAGTTTTTATTTTTATAAATAGTCTATATTTAATACTCCATACGTGTATCTAAATATTTGATGTAATAGAGACCAGAGTTTATACGAGGGAACTAAACAGGGCTTTAGGGCCTGTTTGGTTCCACTTGCTAAATTTTAGCTAGCTAAAATTATTTTAGCTACTCTTAGGTGACTAATGGAACTAAACTATTTTAGCTCTTTTAGTTAATGTGTTTGAAACTTTAGGTAGCTAGCTAAACAGGGCGATAATTTTTTTGCTTGGACTAGCCCACGAGCCCTGGCCCAGTGGCCCCGGGCACGGAGAAACGATTTATTATTTATTTTTATCCCGGGCTCGGCCGGAGCGGGCGCAGGCAAGAGCGGTCGTTGTCGTCACCTCCTTCGCGCCACCGCCCATGCTCTACCGAAGCGCGCTGTTTCCTCCGCGTATCGTGCACCGCTCCCTGCTCGACGCGCCGGCCGCGCCCTAGCTGGCCGCACCACCCCTTGACGGCTGCGCCCTAGCCGGCCAGCCCGACCTCGACGCCGCTCCCGCCGCGCCGGCCTGTTCTCACCATAGCGCGCGGCCGCCGCCGCTCCCTACTCGACGCGCCGGCCGCGCCCGCGCCCTCCTCGACGGCTGACGCAGGCGAGCTCCAGCCGGACGGCCGCAACCGCCCCATCGCGGACCTGCGCCTCGCCGCCGGACCGCCGGGAACCTGTCCTCTGCTTCCTCGACGCGGACCTGCTCCTCGACCTGGACGGCGATTCTCCTTCTCTGACCTCGACTTCCCCTCCCTCTCCGACGACTCCCCGGCCGCCTCCGACCCTACCACGCCTCCGCTTCTGTCGCAGCAGCAGCAGCAGGGCACACACGCGCGGGAGACAGGGGAAAGAGGAGGGTGTGTGGAAGAAGATGTCGTTGAGCTGTTCATGCCAGTGAGGTGCTCGATGAAATTCCAATGAGGTGAGGAAGAAGAAGGTGTGGTGGTAAGAGTAAGAGTACCTTTTTTCCTGATGGAGGGTAATCATACACATTTATCCAGGCAAACAAACACTATCCCACCCCCAGCCAGCCCCTACTTGGTCAGGCAAACAAACAACCCCAGTTGCAACTCCTGGGCTGCCTCTAGCTGCCCTTTATCTCCATCATGACATTCGAACTGGTTGAGGCTACAAGCTATGTCACTGTTTTTTTTTGGGACAGCAGCAGTAATTTTCAGATGAACTTGAACCAAACACATGCTCTGTTTGGATGCACCAGCTAAATTTTATCTAGCTAATTTTAGCTGGGGTGCATCCAAACACTCCATTCTATTGGTAGCTAAAAGGCCTCCCAACTAAAATTTAGCTCTAGCAATTAGCTAGCTGGGTGCATCCAACATGCCCACAGTCTTCTTTCTCCCGTTTGCCCCGCGTGCGCACGCCCCCACACTCGTGTTCAGTGTGCGCAACTGGGTGACCGCCGTCACCGCCGCCCTAGACCAGGTCCCTGGTGCCCAGGTCTAACCGTGTCGGTCCCTTCGCCGGCGACGAGCACCCACTTCTCTTCCCTTTGTGCTGTGGTGTGCGAAACTGAGCAAGCGTCCTCCCCTCCAGTTTACACGCCGCCGCTGGCCCTCACGCTGTCATTATCTCCTCCTGCTCCGGCACCCGTCCTCACCAACGGCACTGCCGTGAGGCCAAGGCGAGCTTGTGCCAAAGCAGCCAAAGTGCCAATGGCCACAAATCGTAGATAATGTTTCCAGCATTAGCTTGCTGCTCATACACCGTCTTTTTGTCCTATCTTCCCCTTGGTAGACTTTCCAATTGTATGAAAAAAGTGAAGTTTGCCCAGTGACCACAAAGCATTTATTCTGTAGATTATTTAGTGCATTGGAATCCTGCGCTATGTTTGAATTTGACTTAAAAATTACGAATTCGAATGTTTTTGAATTCTGTGCAGTAGAAACATAAACTTTGAATTGTTATGATGTGAAAATTAAGCACAAGGGAATAGAAATAGAAGAAATTAAATATAGGGAAAGAGGTCATTGGTAATCTACTAACACAGTGGCTCCATAAAGTGCTGGAAAAGTTTTAAGGGGCTTCCATAAAACAACTTCTAGGGGAGCGCTATTGGTATGGAATTGCTTTTATTAAATTTTTCAGGGGTTTCTGGACCCTCCATATCCCCTGGATTATTGACTTCACTTTGTCCTTCTTATTGTTGTAGGCTGTTATAATAGTAGGAGATATGCGCGCCTTGTAGAATCATACAGATGCTTGTTGAACATGTGCCTTCGTCTCTCTGTGTGTGTCAACAAGATGTTCTAGCATCAACAAGACCCTCATTAGCATGCCCAGCTTCCAGACAAAGAGAGTAGAGCAACAAAATGGAAGACCATGGAAAATCAGATGGGTGGGATGAAGTTCTAGAAGAAGATGATGAGTTAGCGAGTGTATGCAAATATCCTATTAGCACCTCATTCCTCTCTTCTGGAACAAGCAGAAGTATGTTATCTCATTTCCAGCATCTCCTCTTATAGAGATAATGTTGTGAGCAAAGGATGACTTTGTTTTGTTAAACTGTACCAGGTGGATAATCTAATGTGTGTCCTCTGTTTCCCCACTACAGGGAGCAAAAGTGTAAAGAAGCCTAGATTCTCATTGCGAGGATATGATTTTGTTCCATTAGATGTTAAGACTGATGACTTATGCACTGGGGGGCAAGGAGGTACCTCTGCAGTGCCATCAACTAGAGCTTCACAAGCCATGGTGGCTGAACGGTTGGAAAATGTTGACGAACACACTGAAGATTTGGCACTAGAGTTTGCCCTTCCAACCAAGAAAGAAAATACTTCAGTTTCTGAGCTGCTAGATAATTTACAGCGTAGGAGTGGTTCTTTTGTCAGGACACCATCTTTGGTGCGTATTGTCTTGCATTCTTCCTTCATTTTTTTTGGAGTTCTTACAGACACTTATGTTGCTTCTAAATATTTTGATCTAGTTGCACCAACATGCTCCAAGCATATCAATCAGGGAGCAGGAACTTTCATCCGGAGTGCCACCAACTAAAGCTTCACAAGCTTTGATGGATGAACCGTTCAAAAATGTCAAGGGACAAACTGAAGATCTGCCATCAGAGTTTCCCTGCTCGATCAAGAAAGCAAATCTTTCAGTTGCAGAACTTCTAGAAGATCTACAGGGTAGAAGTGGCTCTTATGTCGAGACAGCATCTTTGGTGTGTTTCTTGTGGTGTTATTTCATGATTTGGGGTTCTCAGACAAAAAATAGCTTGCCTCTGAATATTGTAAATTTTATTGCAGTCACATCAACACACCAGAACTAAACATTGGAAGCCAAAACTCCTTTCTTCCGAGAAGAAAACACTAGCTATTCTAGGAGACAGGAGTATTGACAGTGAGGACCCCTTGGAGCATGTAATTGATGGAACATCTAGCGAGGAGGAAGTATGGTAACATAAAACTTCATATTAGTCATTGTCCATTTGAAAATTGAAATACTCGAACATATTTTTCTTTTATCCTGGAATAGGATGCTACTCAGAACCACTTGAATTTGGTGAACAAAGATGAGAACCAGCAAACTATGGCTGACCTATTCCAAGAAGTTTTCAATCCAACAAACATGGATGGCGCCATGAATGCAATGAGATCAACAGGGTATAATAATCTTGAATTCTTGCCAAATCTTATTCAAATGACCATTTGCACAGGAATTCTGATTATTTATTAGTCTTGCTCTGTGGCAGAGCTGGTAACTATGGAAGAATGCAACAGATTATGCAGATGGAGAAAGATTCACATGCGGAGTTCTTGAGACGGTATAGCAGAGAGCAAGGTTATTCAGGTGGTGCCGTTGGTAGCAGTTTGTAGCTGGTACCACTTATATGCTTTGGATTAGGCATCGTCTGTTTGTATACATGGATTTCAGAGATAGTGACAGTTCAAATTTGTAGGTGATTTAAAGGGAACTACTGTTCAGATTATGTCAAGGTCATTGGAAGGAAAGCTAACAGTCTGCAGCTGCATGTTCCAGGAAAAGAGTGATGTCTGTGCTCCATGCCTCCATCTTCCAAAAACTCCTATCTACTCATGTGGCAGTAATCTTCTTAAATTAAATAACATTTTGCTTCTCATGCTGTTAAGTTGAACAAACATTTTGGGAAAAAAAATAATGTTTCAAGATGATTGTCTGTCAGTTTCTTATCTAGAACAGTATGCTCTTTAGAAAAGTAATGTCTGAATTGACCAATTATGCAATGCTACAAAACTAAAATTGAAAGTTACTCTGCTGCATCTAGTTGATCAGACAAAATGTACCCTTTGTTGTAGACATTAGGCAAACTTCTAATGAACTGACTCTTATGTGAACATAAACGATGTTTTACCAGCATTTTGCAACAGTGATGTTTTCATGGAACTTATGTTCATGCAGGATACCGCTATAAGTAATGCCTCAGCAGACAGAACCATAGATGAAAGCAGAACTAGGAGGACCATTATTTTCAGTCCAAAGATATGTGACAATGTGGATCTTCTGGTTGGAAACATAATCCATATCTTCCCACCATGGTATGATTCTCTAATTCGTTTATGTGTTTTCTTTCCCTGCTTCTGTTATATACTCCTTTTTCTGTTCCAAAGAGGCATATGTACCTAATGCTAAATTGAACTTTTACCAAATACTTTTGAGAGAGAGAGAGAGAGAGAGAGAGAGAGAGAGAGAAGTCAACATCATGAATCAAAGTGGCATGGATGAAAATGGTGCTAAATGATTTTATAGACTACTACAAGTAGAAGTGTTGTGGGCCAGACTCATTGACATTCGTTTAAAGAAGTATGAGCGGTCTCTAATTTTAATGTTTGGTGTCCCCCGAACTTGTATGGTGGTATCATCTAGTGTCATGAGCCCCAACTCTCGAATTTTAATGTTTGGGTCCCCCGAACTTGTATGGTGGTATCATCTAGGTCTCCAAGTCTTGAATTTAGATATTTTGTTGGCACTGGTCCAAACAGGCTTGACCTGCTCATGCACTGACATGGCATGCTGACTATGTGTTGATGTGCCATGTTGGGTCCACATATCAAGACTACATCAACACACAGTCAGCATGGCGCGCTTGGTCCAATCCTAGCGGTCAGGACAAGTGTGGAGACCCAAGTATCAAAATGGGGACCCCGGGTGACACCGCTGTCCAATTTTGTGGACCGCTCATGAATTTTACTCTTTTAAAAAAAATGTCAGGCTTGACCACATATTACCTAGTCATTGAGGTATACCAAGGAAAACAATGAACTTTAACAATGTAGTCTTGTTTATGATTTGTTTTTTTTTTAATCATTGGTGCATGCCTATGATCTGGCATTTTGCTTGGCTTGACAGGAAAGAAGTTAAAATACAAGAAGAACATGTGATTATTTGCACCTACTTCTCGCACCACCGTACTTGATACTCAGATTTTTCAGTACTAGAAAGACCGAAAGCATAACCTTCGACAGCCTAATGTTGATGTACTCGCAGTGTCTATTCTGTTTGTTTTACAGTCACAAGTGTACTGGCTGCAAAGCTAGAGGCAGACCGCAAGCATAACAGTTGCTGATAGCCTAATGTTGATGTACTTACAGTGTCTATTATGTTTGTTTTACAATCACAAGTTCCTGAGCGGTTGATGCCTACTTTGCAACCGCAAGAATAACCGTCGCTGGTAGCGTAATGTTGGTGTACAGCAATCGCAAGAATGTAAAACAATTGTCAGCAGGCTGAGGAGCCTTGCGCTTTAAACTCTAGTAGGAGCATAGGTTCATTTCGTGCTGATGTCACCATAAAAAAAGCAAAACATTTATTTGTAATTGCTAAAATTTCTAAACAGTGTATCTATTTTTAATTCTGTTTACACCAATGTTTTCTATGTAACGAGACGAACAAAACAAGACTCCATTTACATATGTTGAAATTTATTTTAGTACAATTTATGTGTACTAGGTACTGATAACATATAAGTTATAACTATAGCTTAATTGCACAAGTCATACGAAATAACTTATCATAATAACTTATATACACAAATTGTATTTTATAAATTTTGTGTTTTTAAGTTTTGGTATAACTTATAAGTAGTACATATAAATTAATACTAATTTTTTTAAATAGATATAGTTTTATTCGTCTCGTCGTATAGAACACAGACAGAATTGAAAATGAATATACCGTTAAGAAGTTAGCATATATGGAATGATGCGCAGCCGAGCACCAGAAGAGAATAGGAACACCCGCGCCATATAAAATAGGAAAGTGGATTTTTTTTTTTAAAAAAAAGGAAGCTACTCTGTGTCAGAATTTTGATCGCGGATTCTGATCCAATGATCGTTGAAAATGTCACGTTGGACGGAAATGTTATTATTATGTTTAACTTTAAACATAAGTATTGACGTAAATCTATATAGCATTCTTCATTAAAAAAAAAATCAAATGTGCTCTATTGGCGTAAAATCTATATAGCATTCATTCCTCATTAAAAAAATCAAATGAGTTCAGTACAACAATGCGATATTCTAGATCCTGAACTACACCTTTGAGGCGAATAACTTACACCACAATCAGAAACTACAGATAAAATCTTTTTGGCTCTACAGCATCTAATGTTCCCCAACACCCTACGTAGCCTCATCTTTTGGTCGTCAAATAAAAACTGGGAAAATTTGAGCAACCAAAATTTATCCTCAAACTGCCTTCTTATAGTATATGCGTAACGCGTCTTCCGACCTGTATCTATGGATTCTGGTACTCACAACTCGTCATGAGATTCAGGTTCTGAATCGCTAGTGTTGGCCGATGCAGACTGATCCTCTTCTTGAGCCTTAGATTCCTGAGACGTTTCGGTGTATTCACCCTCGTTGGGTGCAGATTCCGAAGAGGTGGTTTTCTCCTTGCTAGCAGGTTCTTCCTCCTTTGCTGTTTTCTTCTCAACCTTGGGTTTTGGTTTCGGAATCCTATTGACACTTGAGACCTGCACAGAGAAAGAGTATACATTATACTTACTACCATGAGTAGTCTGCATAACCTTTTATACGGCGCTCTACCAAATTACTAACCTTATCTTGCAAGTCCAGAACTTTCTCATCAACTTCTTCAGATGTGAAAACTGGTGGGCTATAGACAGGGGTACTGCGAAATTTCCAACGGGCGTTAGCCACCTTTTACAAGACAATAAAAAAAAAGAAAGCTGACTCAAAAGGTTATACTTTTTCTGCAGGTTTTCCTTCTCCTCCAACCAAGCTTTCAGTTTCTCTGCTTCCCTTACAACCTAGAACCAGAGCATTACACGACCAACAAAATGAGAATCATAATCACAAAGTCAACTTCCTTAAACTCACAGGATTACCTCATCTACTCTCTTTTTGGGGAGCCATGGTTTGTTTGCGTCCCAGTTCTTGACAATCTGAAAAACCAAACATGCACTGAATTAGAACAGAATAACACATCAACCATGCATTACATCAGTCAAACAGTTATACTGAGCAGTTCACAACATGGATAAAATGGATATAAAACAATGGTTTTGTCCCCTGCTGTGGAATTCAGTGTATAGTAAACTTAGCCTTTTTCCTGCTTCCAAGAAATTATTGATCAATTAATCTTGCAATATAAGACAAGCATGTAGCAGCCATGCTGGAGAAGCATGACATTAGTACGTGCCTTGTGTTCAAAGTGTACAAACCCAACAGAGTATTATATGATGCATAGATTGAACTATTCTGTTTCTTATGCGGAAAGTATCTCTTCAGATGCAATAAACAACATAAACTATTTTAATTAAAAATTGCTATTAGGATTTCTTTTTTATACCTTTTGCAGCTCATCAAGATACAATCGAGCATTTTCACAGGCTGCTGGTCGGGCCTTTAATTCACTCAATCTGGGTAATGGGAAAACAATACAACCTCAGTCATTGATTCATATGAAGTAAAGGGTATAAACAGTTAGTTACCTGAAAAGAATTGGGTCACCAATGGCCTTAAGTTGATCAAGGCGCTCTTGGAATTCATTAGCTTGAGCATCTTCACCGTCCATATATAACCAATCCTGCACCTGCAATTGTCATACAAACTTCACTTATCACTACTTCAGTGGAAGACTTAATCGTCAACTGAGACTAAGAGCACGATAAGCTTTAAACAACCTCACTAAGTTTCTCCGCAAAGGATTCCCTCTCCTGTTCTGTTGAGACAGTCAAAATATCTGTGCTTTCCTCCAGCTGTTATATATCAAATGTCAGCAAGCAGGCAGTCAATATTATACAAATAAAATGTGTAATAAAGAGTAAAACTTTGTTGCATTTTCAAGTTTATCTAGATAACAAGATTAACAGGGTAGCATTGAGTTTCAGTGAAAAATCAATACTCTAAAAATTTAATATATATGTACAAAGTAAGGATCACCCATTATCTGGGGTACGATGACAAAAATACATGATGTAACAGAAAATTTGAAAACCAAACCATCTTAGCAAAGTGTCAACAAAGAAAGCATAAAAAAAATATACCTTCTCCTTCATAGAATATATGTATGACTCTAGGTTATTCTTAAGTTCAGCAGTTTTCCTCCTTTCAGCATCCTTCTTATCGAGTGCCTCTAACCTATTTTTTGCTTCAGAATACAACTCCTTCGAAAGAATTGTTCCAGCACCAGTCGTTTTTTCCACAACCTATATAAATAATTGACATTTGAATTGAACTATGCCGTGCCAATATTCCCACCAAATTACCAGAGCAACTATAGCTTACCTTCAATGGAACCCTAAATGTTCTTTTCTTTAGCACCTTCTCTGTAATAATTTCTTGAGCATTACTCTCATTAACGGAAGTGTTGGAATTAGTATCACTGCCAGAACTCATATTTTCCTTACTATCTGTTGTGCTATTAGCTGCTCCTACTTCGGAAGATGAATTCTGATTGGTGGTGTTACTCTCTAGAGTCAATATCTTCTTTGGAACTTCAACCCATTCAGTTATCTCAATTACTGCTTCTGCTCTATCAAGAGCAATAATTCCACTTCTACTCAAAGAAAAATGTAGATTTGCTTTGATGGGTGCAGACAAATTACGGTGTGCATACCTGATTGAAGAGAGGAATATGTTTAGTTTGTGCAATAAAATTAAGCATACAGTGGGTACAAATAACAGAATAGCAATAAAATTACATTGCTTAATATCAATTAATTCATGATAAGATTGAGCATTTTAATTTGAATGATATCAGCATGCCAATAACATATATGTTTTAATGGATGAATTACATTAAGAATGTTTAGTAATTTAGTTGTTTATGATCAAGACTTGAAGTTGAAAATACACAAAGAAGTATGGTCACTTACTTTTCATTGGCATCTGACAATCCTGATATGGAATACTCTGCAAACTTATGTGATGGAATGCCTGGAGGCAGTTCATAAGCTTTGTCATAGTTGAGAGAGATATCAAAGTCCTTGGTATGTCTGATGGACCTAAACATCTGTAGATAACAAATGGGCATTGAGCTATTTTCGATGTATACTTCAAGACACATGATGAAGAGTTCACCCACAATTGGAAGACAAAAGGAAAATGGCTTTACTAACCTTTATTGGCATTTTCTTCATTCTTGGTACCAAAGTTTGATCAATGCTTTCATCCTTGACATAACCCGGACCATCTATCTCAAGTACCAAAGCATAAGTAGAGCCATCAATCATTCCCAACTTACGGTTCAACTTAATCCCGTCACTCAGGTTAGCCGCATGAAGTGAGGCTCCCAGAACAGTTGCTTCATCAGCATCAAGATGTTTATCGAGCTCGCGCCGACCCAGAAATTCCTGCAGCTTAGCCTGTAGCAAGAGAACAATATTGTTGTCAGGGAGCCAAAAATGTAAAATGTTGTAGATCACACACCCCATTTGGAAAGTTAATCAAATTAGGTATGATGGAGTATATAAATATTGTATAAAAAAATTCTATAAACAAATAAGGCTTTGTTTGGATGTAGTCGGATTCACACCAATCCACATGTGTTGAGGTGGATTGGAGTGGAACTTGAACTAAATTCCACCCCAACCCACACCAACACACATGGATTGAAGTGAATCTGACAACATCCAAACAAGGCCTAAGGAATGAAACTCTATGTGTGACCAGAAACAGTTTACAACCCTTTTAAGATCACGACAAAAAAGGATTAGTGCAAATGCAAAGCTGTTAAACAAATTTATAACGAAAAATATTGGTTTAATAGAAGGGAAAACGTATAAAGCAAATAGTAACGTATGTCACATCCATGCATGTACCCATGTTATAATACTAGATTAATTTCTATAAGCGAGAAGCAGTTCAGAGAAAATGCTGAAAAGACTAAATAATCAGTATGCTGATTGCTGAATGCCATGACAGCTAATAGAATTAAGGGAAAGTACGTCGCCACTCTGCTGGTCCTGCAAAAAATCTAGTCTGCTATGGGAAAAGCTACTAATTTCAGTAAGATTTTTCTATTACAGACCCTACAAAGATGCTTCTAGCTAATAGATATATAAAAGAAGTGATTTTCAAAAGAGCTGCAATGACAGACAGTTTAAGTAAAAAATCTAAAAAGATAGCCAAATTTATTAACCTGCAATTTTGGAACCCGGGTAGCTCCTCCTATTAGTTCTACAGCATAGATATCATCAATCTTCATCCCAGAATGTGTCAGCACTTCTTTAACTGGAGTTAGAGCTTGCTCCCATAAATCTTCACAGAGCTCTTCAAATTTCTCACGTGTTATGGTACTCCTGTATAACAAAAAAAGAAGTGCATAAGCTCAGTAGGTAAAACAATAAAAATAGCCATAACCATTATTTAAGGCCACAAGCTCACTATACAGCCATACAGGGTCTAAACCAAGGAAAGCTGAAAGCATAAGCTAGGGGAAAACCAAAAAAAACTCAACCATTAAGACTCTCCCCATAATTGGCCTGATTATTATAGAACACAATCTCGAAGTCTCCATATAAAAACTTAACAGCTGACATGGAGTCGATTAAGAAGTAGCCCAAGTGATCCAGGACTGACACACAGCCTTTGTTTGCAAGTGTAGTAACCTTTATTTAGATGAGACTGCATCAATGTACTTCAAAAGGGAAAAAATAATCAAATTTAATCTGACACATGTCAAGACACTTGGACAAATAAGATATCTTTCATCCATGCAAACTCCAAACCTAGCAGGTCTGCTACCTCGACACCTTTAATTATAGAGTCGTAGTTCCATTCTTTCCAAAACAATTTTAAGCTGACAAATTAGGTTTGATAGTAAATTTTGCAACGTTGTGTGCATTTTCATTTATCTTGATCCTTGACCTTTTTACATGTTGCATCCATATTTCTTGACCACTGGTTATGCGTTTATACAGTATATAAGATAGAGTAGAGATGCACCTGAAGTCAGCATCATTATACAGAGATTCTACTGAAATTGGAGCTGCAGTGTTTGCACTAAGAATTTCTTTGGTGCGCTTAACTTGCTTTTTCAACTTAGCCATTGCCTTCGGAGACTGACGGATATCAACCCCGTTACCAAGCTGCTTATTGAATTGATCAGCAAAATAGTTGACCAGACGCATTTCCAATTCAACGCCTCCAAGTTCAGAGTTCCATCTAACGTCCTTAACCTGCAGACAATAAGTTTTAGCAACATATTGTTCTGGAGTTGTCACTCACCATCTCACATAGCAGCACAGCTCAATAAAAAGAAAAGCATATTTTCACCAGATCTATCATATTAGCCATGAGAAATACTTTCCTCAGATTGCGCAATTGAACAACTACCAGAAATGCCAAGAGAGAAGAATTCACCTGGAACTGGTTAACGGACACTGTCTTCCCGAACTCCTTGGCGTTGTACGCCGAGTAGTACACTAATGCAGCGTAGGTGCTACCAGCGCCCATGTCGTAAAAGATGACATGCCGCGACGCATTGGAGAAGTCCTTGTCGATCCCGTACTGAAGCGCGGCCCCAGCGTGCTCGTGGATGAGAGAAAGCACGTTGATTCCAGCCAGCTGCGCCGCCTGCGTCAACGCCCGGCGCTCGGCCTGCCCGAAGTAGGGCGGCACGGTGATCACCGCGTCCCGCACGGGCGCCCCAACGTGCGCATCGGCGAGCCCCGCGGCGTAGTGGAGCACCATGGCGACAATCTCCTCGAGGGAGTATACCTGCCCGTCATCGGCGCGGACCGCGGCGGCGCCGCGCGCGTCGGGGACGAGGTCGTAGGGGAGGAAGAGGGACTCCGTGACGGACTGCACGTAGGAGAAAGGCTTGGCCAAGAGGTCCCGCGCGCGGGCGAACACCTTGGACGGGTGCCGCGCCGTGATGCCCGCGGCCTCCTCCCCAGCGAGGCGGTTGCCGTCGGCGAGCGCGGCGAGCGCCGGGGACTTGCGCTTGGACATCTCGTTGATGGCAACAGCGATCGGAGCACGGCCAGGGGCAAGATGCACAGCCGCGACCTTGAGCCACTCTGAGCCGAGGTCGATGCTCGCCACCGCCGCGGTCGCCGGCGGGACGGCGACGGCCGCCGCGACGAGGACGGCGAGGAGGACTCCCCAACTGCGGGGCTGCGACATGGCGTGGCGTGTGGCTACCGGCTGCCGCTCAGTGCAATGGCATGTAGGAGGGGGTTAGGGTTCGGAGATCTGGGGTGCGGAGTGGCTGGAGGAGCACGCGGGGGAAGAAGGGGAGCAGAGGAGCGGAGAACGATCTCGAGGACGGGACGGGAAGGAGGTGCAGAGGGCGTGCCACTGCGATGCTATATTTTGGATTCTGGAATTTTCATTGTCTTTGTTCGTTTTATTGCAATTACAGATTTTGGCTACAGGCCACTGTATGTTTTCAGATTTATCTACTAAATAAAAAGCTTTGCCACCTCACGAGAATACTGCTAACAGGGAACTTTTCTAAAAATACATGAGTTACTAGGTGCCTAGTGCAAATTTTACCGAACAGAACGACCCGCGCGAATTGAGTCATCAATCCAATGAAAACAGGCCACGTGGAAAAGTATCCACGTGGCGTTTCACGGCGAGCGCGGTGCGTTGGACTCGCGAGAGGTGGTTAAGTTGCGGCAACCGCCGAGCGACGCGGTACGGCTCCTCGAAGTCACTGACAAGTCGACCATGCCTGCAACCTGCAAGTGGACGGCTGTAGCGAAGACTGAAGAGTGATATTTTTGGGTTAAGGCCCTGTTTAGTTGCCCAGCCAAAAATTTTTAATCCATCCCATCGAATCTTTAGACACATACATGAAATATTAAATGTAGATAAAAAAATAAACTAATTACATAGTTTAGTTGAGAATCGCGAGACGAATCTTTTAAGCCTAGTTACTCCATGATTAGCCTTAAGTGCTACAGTAACCCATATATGCTAATGATAGATTAATTATGCTTAATAAATTTGTCTTGCAGTTTCCTGACGAGCTATGTAATTTATTTTTTTATTAGTCTCTAAAAACCCCTCCCGACATCCTTCCGACACATCCGATGTGACACCCAAAAAATTTTCGTTCCCAATCTAAACAGGCCCTAAGCCCTGTTTAGTTCCCCACCCAAAAATTTTTCATCCATCCCATCGAATCTTTAGACACATGCACGGAACATTAAATGTAGATAAAAAACTAAACTAATTACACAGTTTAGTTGAGAATCGCGAGACGAATTTTTTAAGCCTAGTTACTCCATGATTAGCCTTAAGTGCTACAGTAACCCACATATGCTAATGACAGATTAATTATGTTTAATAAATTTATCTTACAGTTTCCTGACGAGCTATGTAATTTGTTTTTTTATTAGTTTCAAAAAAACCCTTCCGACATCCTTCCGACATATTCGATGTGACATCCAAAAAATTTTCATCCCCAATCTAAACAGGCCCTAAGAAATAATCACGCGTTCCAGAGAGGGTCCAAGTCTTTTTGGGTTTTCTATGCACTTCCCACATGTCTTTGATTTTTTGCCATGTCATCTTTTATTGAATATTTCGATCTAGATGATGTTAATTGAAACAATTTTAACTAGAAAGTTTTATATCTCGTTGATCACTACAAATTTAGTATAAAGCATGTCTCCATCTGAAATCATTTGGAAAAAAAATGAATTTCATATAGAAAGAGAGACAGCGCCACGTGAACAAAACCACCTAATATATCACTTATAAATGGTTGAAGGGTTGTCCAGCTTTAAAAGTTAAGATGTTTTTTTAGTATTAAAGTTCAAGGAGGTCCTTCAAAATCAACAACTAATTTCAGAAGGGTGAATCAGACTTTAGTCAAACCAGGAGACGTCAAAGGTCAACCTGTAATGAAATCATGCTGCAGACATTGCGCATTCAGGCCAAACTAGAAAGAAATCTGCACATTTCCACCTCAGGCCTTGTTCGATTAATCTTCAAACCCCTCAGTTCCCTCGGTTTGGAAATTAAACGAACAAGCCCTCACGAAAGCAGCAAGGATAATTTTAGGAAAAGAAAATGAATTTTGTCATTAGCAATAGCTATCCATAGTACACGCCTCGCTCGCCAGATGGCATGCCAACTTTGCCTACGCTACGAGCCTACGAGCAGTGCTATATCTACATGCAAACTAATACTGCCTTCTAAGAGCCATTCACAGAGATCTATCTGGATACCTCACTGTTCCACAGGTCAATCTCCAAGAATGCACAATGGCTGCCTCATGCTGAGCTCCACCTTCAGCCGTGGATACAATGCTAGGTCATTGCTTGCGACCAGCACTTTCTGCGTTGTATAACCAAATAATGTTACAAGACAGTCGGCTCAATAGAAATGGAAACACTTTATGAAGAACCTTTTAGAAAATTCGAGGGAAGAACTTACCAGAGCGGCAAGATGGGCCTCTTGTAAAATACTGCCATCGATCTCCAATCTAGCTATTGGAAATTCCGGAAGATGACCAGATTGCTTTTTGCCTAGTAGATTGCCAGGGCCACGGAGCAGCAGGTCCGCGTTAGCCAGGTAAAACCCATCAGAAGATTTTTCAAGCACCTTCAACCTTGGCAGCGTGCTCAAAGTGGAAGCCAGGAATATGCATCTGGATTTCCTTTCACCACGGCCTACTCTCCCTCGCAGCTGATGCAGTTGAGCGATTCCAAATCTCTCGGCATTCATGACAATCATCATGGAAGCATCAGGAACATCGACCCCGATCTCAATCACTTGTGTTGAGAGGAGAATGCGTGTTTCTCCGCTTCTAAAACTGCTAAGAGCTTCTTCCTTCTCATTGCTCCTCATGCGGCCGTGCAATAGCCCACAGGGATAGCCTTCGAATTTTTTCTTTATGGAATCAAATTCAGCCGTTGCAGCACGGAGTTGTGGCAACTGCTCGGATTCATCTATGATAGGATACACAAGGTAGACCTTGCCCCCATCTAGCAGTTCATCCCTCATCATCTGCGGATCATCATAAGATTGAAACGGAAGGCATAAGAAAAGCGGAGTCACTGCATCTACATATACACAGAGAAGAAACAAAAAGATTTAGGTCCAACAGAAGAAACAAAAGGCAAAATCATGTCATCACCTGGAAGACAGTTTCAAACCCAACATCATTTCCTTCAAGCGCAAGCGTTTCAATAGGTTGCCTTCCAGGAGGCAGGTCCGTAATCTATAAGGAACATGATGTCAGATGTGAAAAAACTATAATACCTGTGAATATGAAATTTAAAGATGCAGTAAACCAACGTTTGCATGAACTCCTAAATCTGATTTGTTAAATTTTGAAGTAACAGGTCCCTAGCATCAGGCAGAATGTGCTACTGATTGTTTAATAACAAATTTGTATTAGTCTAGCCTTTTCCATTCAAAAAAAGAATTAGTCTAGCTTTATGTTTATTTTGGATGTGGTACCCTATGTACTCCCTATACGTTACATGGAAAACCAACGTATCTGCAGCAACATACCTGAGTAAGAGACATATCACCATATAAAGCAAGTGCCAATGTTCTTGGAATTGGGGTAGCTGACATCGCAAGAACATGGGGAGCCATAAATGTTTCAGAATCAGAGGTCTCATCTGAACTTGTATTTTCATCACTCAACTTTGAGGAAGAAGTATATAGCTGTAACAAAATGTGAAATTTTGACTTAGTAAACAAAACTAATGCTGTCGTCTTTAAAACGAAAACAGAAAGGCATCAATCAATTTGTAGCTAATCACCAGTAGGATTTTGCTATTGACAAATTATGGTACTAATAAATGAATGTCCACAAGGTGCGGAGATCAGAATGTACTCATCGAATCAAGTATAGAAAGACCGAGAATCCTGGTAATCATATTCCTTAACCAAGAAACTTAAACCTAAGCCCACCAGCAAGAATTACAGTTTCTGTGCCAGTACTAGAACAAAATAGCATACAGGAAGAAAATGCATAGTTAGCATTCAATGTGAACAACATATGCTCAGCAATACCTTACTATTAAACCTGCCTCTCTGTACAACTCCAAAGCGCTGCTGTTCATCTATAACAGAGATGCGTAAAGATGAAAAATCAGTTTTATCAGCTATTAAGCTGTGTGTTCCAATGACCATGGCTATCTCTCCAGTTTTCAGACCCTGTGATAGAATACAAATAAAGCAATGATATTAATATATGCATGTGGAACTTGAGAATGAGTGAAAGAACTAGGGAGAACAGCTTGCATTTCGAATTATCCTTGACTCCCTTGTGGAAGTTGAACCAGTTAGCAAGGCAATATTTGGTTTCTCATCTCCATCAAACTTCTCTAGCAATGAAGTTAGGTGTTCATAATGCTGGACAGCAAGCACCTCTGTTGGAACCATGAAAGCGGCCTAGAAAGGAATGTAAAAGGTGAATATATTAAACTGAAGAAAGTGCCACAGGGACAATAATAGTTTGTTTTCTCGTATCTTCTGTTTGCGTGAACAACTTAATATAACTCAGCAAGCTGGATTGCACTGACAACCACTTTGGTATAGAGTACACAAGGCAAATATTAATCTGTAGTATGATACCTGAAACCCTGAATTAACAACCTCCATACATGCCAGGAAAGCAACAATGGTCTTTCCACAGCCAACATCCCCCTGTCACCAACAAATAGAAAACATTTGTAAGCTTATAACAATATTCGTAATTACATAATTTCATATAAGCCACAATAAATATGAGTAACACATTTGCAGATAGCGTATGCCAAATTAAAATAGATCGCTCAACTGGCAGACTACAATGATTTTTTCTAGTAACAATCAAAACAGATGCAAACATTTTGTTATGCTTCCCCAATCTTTATTATAAAGAAAAAACACAACATTGTACCACCTCACTAAAGTTGTCTTTCTTGCCACATTTTAGATTCCTTTATTCCTCAACCACAATAAAGTTGTGCACCTGTGTTTCTGGAAAACTACAATGGGGTTACAGAGTAACAATCCAAACAGATGCAGGCATTTTGTAATTTTTCCCCAAACTTTATTAAGAAATAAAACAGAAAATGGTACCACCACACTAAAGGTGTATTTCCTGGTAGTTTCTAAATTCATTTGTTCCTCAACCACCTATTGTGTAGAAGAACTGCATTCTGTAAAATGTAGAGCAGTAAATGAGGTAGCAGCAACTTAAGTCTTTAGGAAAGGTAGCCAAGTTTCACATTGAATTACCATAGCATCAACTGATAGAGAACAAACTTTAACTCCTAGAAGACCAAATAAAAAATGGAGGGGATAACAGATTTGAATTTTCAACAGAAAGATATATTATTATCATACTGTTTTAAGAATCATAAGATAAGGTGGTATGCATAATAGAAAGTACCTCAAATAACTCCAAATAAATCCTTTATAACAAATACGACTGAAACAAGAAATGTACAACAAATTGCAAGTGATATGATGACAATTAATTAGAGTCCACTAGAACATCTACACTGATGAACCAAGTCTAGAAACAAGAATGAAACACTGAAATGTTTGGATAACAAACTAAGAAAGGTGCAAATAATAGTTACCTGCAAGAGTCTGTTCATGGGAACTGGTCTCCTGAGATCCCATATAATCTCTTTAACAGCATTCATTTGACTTTGAGTAAGCGAATAAGGAAGAGCCCTCAACAATTTCTTTGTAAGAGGAGACCAATCGTCTACACCAACAGTATTTAGCTCATGATTTTTACACTTGTATAACAATTCCTCTTTCTCAACCCGCGTACCAACTGCTTCAAGCATTTGAAATAGTCTTCCCAACTGAAATAACAACCAATGTTGTTGCAAGTGGCACATGTTCAAGGTTATCAAGTGGTCTGAGTAATCATGATTAGTTGTGATTAGTTGGGCTTATCGGTGCTACCGTGCCATGGTGACTAGGGTCAATTAGAACATATGAAAACATTGCGCATTTTTATTTGAACCGTTAAATAACCAAGGTATGATTGAGAACAATTATTATGAGCTCAAAGAAATGTGAACATGGCAATATCCATTATTTATCAAGTCAACATAATTAAAACCAAGCATGCCAAGCAAGTTGCAGACTAACAAGCCACATAATACAGCTGAAATTTCTAACATATACAATGTGCTCTTGCACAGATGTCAACAAGCAAACGGCCTGAAACTGAAACTGAAAGCAACAATGATACCTGGAGGTAAAAGAAATCATCAAATATAAGCCTTCTTCGAGCTAAATCAGCTTCAGATCGATCCTTAGGTTTGTGAATTCCCATGTAAGCCTAAAATTAACCAAAAATGTTATTGAATACATTATTTAGAAAATCAGAAACATACCAAGACATCCTCCCATGAGTCAGAAAAATGCAATGCCTTTTAACTGCCCTGAAACTGGTGTCATTTTGGGCATTTACACAGTCCACAGGAAATAACTTAGGATCAACCTCTTTTGCGGTATACTCCCTTCATCCATCAATGTAGGAAGAATTTTGATTTGAAAGGTCAAACTGTGCGAGTTTTGACCAACAGTTAGTCAAATTTATATAAATTTTTAGTGTACATAAGTTATGTTGATTTTATAGCAATTGAAATTGTAATGCGAAAGTTACTAAGTTCAGACATCTACATTTTTAAAGACTTCCTAATGAACACACCTTATATTGATAGACAGAGCAAGTATTAATAAAACTTTTCAGAACACACCACGTGTTTTTTCATGTCCAATAAGTAAATTCACAAAATAAATGTTTGCCAGATAAAAATAGTTAAACTGCGAGAATTCTGGCAACAGTTTATTTATGCAGCTGTATCAATTATTGCATGGAATTCAGCATGTGATTCTTATACGGCAATTTACTACAGCAGCGGTAAAACCCTTCAGCTGCAAGCAAACAGAGTAGGCTAGAGATGAAACACAACAAGAGACAACATTTTTTTACTAAATGATAAAAAAACTAGAGATTAAAAAAAAGGGAACACATCTTGTACTAGTTAAATAGCGTTGCTGAACATACCTAGTATGACCGTTCAGTTATAGAGATCAGCACACAGAGTAGTTCACAGAGAAATTCAAAGGTAATGCAGAGCAAACATTCGTATCTATGTTTGTACTACATATAGTTCAATAAAGAAAGGTTCCTACTATAGTTCGTGCAAGAAGAATAATTATAAAGTGAAATATACTTCAAGGTACTGCTTACATCAAAAAGATTAAGCAAGTTGAATTCAACGAGAACATCAGGAGGCATAGGATCAACATCCGGGTTCAGTATCTTCAAGGCCCTGTGCACAAATTGCAATGTCTTTCATAACTTGAATGGAACATAATAACGTGTATGTGAATGCAATACAAATAAGGTAAGAGGCTAACGGTCTGCAGTCATATCTTAAAATGCAGACCTAGTGTAAGTTATTCACCAGCATATAGAGGGGCATTTTATCCTAAAATTGGGCAAAAGTTGAGGGGGTAAACTGGGTTTGTTACTTGGAAATTTAATTGGGAACCAATTTTATTGAGGACATGACCATCATTCTAACAAACCACCTCAGCTTTTCCCTTTTTTCATTTCAGCCGAATTGAACTTTTAGATTAGGCATATTTGCAGATGTAGAACCAACAGTTTCATGGTTTGCTTGATGGTAGTCTTAAAGTAACTAGACAAAAGACAGACATGAGACATCATGCACCAACCTAGAGATCGAAAGGCCCAGCAGACTAGGTTTTAATCCCGCTTTTGATGGGTATATAGGGTGTGGTTTCCTGTCAAGCATAGTGCTTTGTTCCCCTTCTCCTTCAAGAGCGTCAATTGTGTGTTCCTTCAACTCATAATGGCCATTAGCAAGCGCCTTTTTAATCTGCACAGGCAGAATCAGTAGGTTATTCATCTACATATATGCTGTTATTAAGCGGTTAATTCCTTAATCCCCAAGAGTTCAAAAAAGTTCTTTAAAAGAAACAAGATTTGCACAATAGAGCTACATTATGGCTATTCTTAAAGGTGCACTTGGATAAACACAAAATGAGTTTTTATGGTTACAAATCAGTTTGCGCTGTAGCATTACCGAAAGAACAAAAAGGCCTGCAGGCATGCTTCATAATTAAGGAGAACTGCCAGAAAGGGTCAACAAGTAGCATGTGACACATAACAATATTTTAGTACACCAACCTTACCACTGACATAAACAAGATCCCCCTCTTTGTGCTTTGCTGACATACAGTTAAGAAAATATTGGGAAGAGAAACGCGTGCCACTGAAAAATTTCTTGAGGTGCAAATGAATTCTCTTCTGCTCTGCTCTGGAGTGACAACCCTCAACTGAAGAGCTCAATTCAGACTCGACTATGGAACAACCAACAACCACCTCAAGAAAACCTAAAGTGGACTTAACCTTGATTCCCCTGAGAACACAAAGTCACAAATGAAGTATTTACAAGAAAGCATAGTGAAATATCAACAATGGTGTACTGCTTTGTCTAGAAAAACATGGACACAATAGAGATCTTGCAAACAATATGACTAGTGTACTACAGTAACTATGTTAAGAATTTTACAGGGAACATGGAATTTCAGAATATTCAGTAATAATGAAGTGATGATTTCCGATTTGCCTTGCACACTTTAAAAGCAATTGGGATCTTCCATTAGCTTTCCATATTTTCTTCAGTAATCAGCAAAATTTACAAATTATTTCTTCTTCAAAAGAATATCTATTATCTTATTCTTATTTGTTTGATCCACACACATACACAAACATGAATTTGCTTGCTGAACAAAACAAATCCTTTATAAATCGTCATTTGAACCCCTTTTATGAAAGAGTTAAATGCATTAGCGGCTCCTGAACTTGTCAAGGGGTGCCACTTAGGTCCACAAACTTTGAAAATGCATTTCTGGGTCCCTAAACTTGTTAAGTGATGCACTGCACATCCTAAACTTGTAAAATGGTGCACTGCAGGTCCATTTCTGGACCGTACCAACCACTGCAATACACCACTTAATAAGTTTAGAGACCTTAATACGTTTTCAAAGTTCGTGGACCTAAATAGCACCCCTTGACAAGTTCAGGGGTCATTCATGCATTTAACTCTTTAAGAAATGTGCTAGGGCATAAATTACCTCCTTCTCAAGGCAGTAAAATGAGCTAAATATTATTGAGGAAATATTGCTTGAATTAAGTGCTGATAAAATAATTATGACCAACTTCAGTGAGTTTGAAGTTCAGGAGTTGGCAGCAAGACTAACAGATATCTAACATTCTTGATGAGGCCATACCCAAATAATCCTAGACAAAACAGTACCATGCAATTTAAGCTATTACACAATTATATCAAAAGATTCCAAGCATATTTCATAAAAGCTCCTTCCTTGCTCCATAACAATCCAATTCAACTAATGGACTAAATTGCCCACTCATTTCCTCTTAAATTTCTGCACCTTCTGCGTGCATTGTATGGCTCTAAATCTCTAATGGATAATATTTAATTACCTGGAAGATATAACAGTACCAAATAACATAATGTACTGCCCATCTTCTATGGGGCCTTGAGGGTTTTGCAGATCTGCATAAGTCCGAGGAAAATGCTGCAATAATTTGCGGACCTATAAAAGAAGGCGGGGGGTGAGTTTTTCTTTTTCTGATTTTACAAAATCAAAAGGAAAATAGGAAAGAAGTGACTTGACAGTTGATACCGTATGGAAACCAGCATCCTCTAGCTGGCGATATTGCCTACTAGTTGTTCCAGGCAAGCACCTGATACTTTTATCCAGTATACTGTTGTCAGAGGTTGTAGCATCTGACAATAACTTGGGACAAGACTTCTTATCAACTGCTGGTTCCTGAGAAATATGCTGTGTCATGAGAGGAATATCTTCATTGATTGATTCCTCTTCACTGATTGAAAGATCGTCTGCAGTTGTGGGTGTTTGACTCAATGGATGACAGTCATTATGAAATTCATAAGCTGTCTCCAAATTTCGACCTGAACCTCGGATGAAACTTGTGAGGTTTTCAGAAAGCACAGTTTCTTTAAACTTCATGTTAGTAGAATCCTCATACAGCTCAACAGGTGATGCATCACCAATTTTTATGCATGGAAACTTTGCAACAATTTCTGGGAAATCAATTTCTTTGAAAGCACTAAGCAACTCTGCAGCAGATTCCCCGGGGGCTATTTGTTGCTCAGCTAAATCTTGTGGATTACTATAACCCATCAAAACAGACACCTGCAGTAGTACATATTTCAGAGTAAGCCCAGGTTTTGCAGAAGGAAAAGATGAAGAGTAAATAGTTTGTTGAGCAGTGCTTTTATGAATTTATGCTTCATCATGAATGAGGGTTGGGCAAATCTTAAAGCAATAATGGGGTTAGAGCTGGAATTAGTCCTTGGAGTGCGCTTTAAAATTTTTGCAACTCTTACGGGTTGAAACATGCCAGAACCTCATGTGAAAAGCAGAAACAAACAGAAAAATGCATAATCTGTAAAATCAACATAATTAAGTAGCATAATCCCTTTAAACATAAAACTAAACTACAACGGAAATAACGAAACATACACAAATGGCAAACAAATAAGTTGTTGCTGCTCTGTTCTTAGTAACTAACATCTCCTGAGCATTTCCATTAGAAGCTAAGGATCAAATGATAGCTAGTATATTAGGACTGATGTGGGAACAAATGAGTAGACAGACTCAAAGCCATCAATGATGCATGAAAAAATGAGGGTTAAAATTACAGATGACAGCAATAAAGTGCGATCAAACCACATACTTTTTTAAGAAGCTTTGATCTCTCCGACGCTCCATCCACATCCAACAGCTTCCGGACAGATGTATGATACTCTCGCGAACACCACTGAAAGAGTCTAGAACCGAGAGCATTCCTAAATCTGTCGTACAAGAGGTTCTGTAAACATCCTCGTCACTAGTCTCTACTCATAAATATAAATTTCAATACAGCTTCGCGGATAAGGTACTGGAGAAATCCTATCATAAAATCTGAACAAAAGTACAAATCAATACCTCATTTTGGAAACGATCCTTCTAGAGCGCCCCCTCCGAAACTCCAAAGAGATTACCCTTACTACGGGGGCGGAACCAGTGAAGGACATGGGTGTACTGTGTACACATGTACACCCGATAATGGTATAATTTCTGAAAGTTCGAAGTTAGTAGGCATCAAACAGTGATATCTTAAATTAGGGTTTGGGTGCTCGGTTTCGCACAGCATGAAGAGAAGAGAAGGTGGGAATACCTGGCGGGTTCCGTCGCCGGCGAAGGGACCGACGAAAGACCTCGGCAGCTGGCGTAGGGAGGCGGCGGTAGCCCCGTCGTCGCAGTCCCGCAGAGATAGAGAGAGGTGGGGAGAGAGAACGCACGCGGGCCGCGGGCCTGCGGCGGACGGCGGTAGCCCAGACCGGGGTTCTTGGCCCAAGACCCCAAGTTGTTGGGCCGGTTTTTTTTTCTTTACGAAATTCTTATTTCTTCCTTTCCCTTTTTTACTTTTTTTATTTATTATTCTCTCCCTGATTTCGTATTTATCAGCTCCATGGGACACGACTAAATGGCTAATGGAACATTGATCTCACATAAATTAACATTAATAGTAATATAATATTTATTAGGACACTGCAATTAGGCAAATAGAATATTTTTTTTATTTTATAAGGTGGAACGTCTTTTTTCCTAATTAAATTACAGACCTTTTCCCATTTGAACTTGGAACTTCATTGGACTCGTTGGACCTAGAACATTTTTATCATGAAGCTATATTTTATTTTTAAATTAGAAACAACTTTTACTTCAACATTTGACAATTTTCACAATGTTTTTGTCCTACACATGGAACGGTTGTCCTTGTAAATTAGGGATATTGTTTTGCTAAAAGAAGATCTTAACATAGGAAAAAATGTTCTAGGTGCATAATCGAAAACTAGTGAAAATTATCGAATCTTCTATATCTTGTGATAAAGCTTAAGTCTTTCTAAGTTCTCCCTTATATTGTCATGCTATGGTAGCTAGCTAGGGTTAGAACCTAGGTTATACAACTCCTTTGTGCATTAGGATAGTTACGCTTTGTCAACCTTAAACACATGAATGAACTCGTCTAAGTGATATACTTTATGGCAGTAAAGCCTGTATATAAAGGTGTACAAGTTGAAAGACCAAATCTTGTCACGTGGACTCGTGAGGGCAAGAACAAAATAACGCTCGACATGGCACGATGGAAGGAAGGCGGTTTTTCTTACCCTTAAGGGCATATGCCCTCACTCTCCCATCAATTGGATTTGCTCTGAAAAGTGTGCAAACACACATCTTAAAGCAGGTTTGTACTGAGATATGTGTTTGCATACTTCTCAAAACGAATTTGATGGGTGGAAGAGTGAGGGCACATGCCTTCAAAGGCAAAATAAACTTTACCACGATAGAAGTGGACACAATCTGATCAACAAACACATATATGCATTTATTAGTGTTGAACATGACACTGTGTTAAGGGACAAGGGATGTTATCCGTTTTATATGCACAAAAAAAATTCCTATAGGTAAAACTTTTTTTAAATACCCATTTTTGTGGTGAAATATTTTTCTTGGCTTTATTAAAAACATTTTTTAATCACCTTGGGGTTTCTACGGGAGGAAGAGGAACCCTACCTGTGCATTGTCGTTTACCTCGCTAGAGGCATTGCCGCGGAGTTTCCAATCCACTTTAGTAGTGGTTCATCTGGGCCATTTTGGCACTTGTCCGCGAGCAGGTGAGCATTAGGTCGTTCTGCATGAGGCTACACTTCTTCGGTGTTGCTACTTGTGTTGAGAGGCGTTATTGTCCCTCTTGATTTGAGCTTGTAAGGGTAATGTCGAACCTACTCGTTGTGACATGTGAGGTGCTAATACTAAACAACAATGACTTCTTGTGATCTACTCAATCCATCTTAAACTATAAGACGTGACTTTCTTATCACCAAGTTTGATCACTCATCTTATTTAAAAATTTATACAAAATATCATTTCTTTTGTCGTAGCTTGGTTTATTAATAAAAGTTCTTCAAAAAATACTTAAATTTAACTATATTTATATAATTTTTTTGAATAAAACGAGTGATCAAACTTAGAGTTAAATATCATTTCTTTTGTCGTGGCTTGGTTTATTAATAAAAGTTCTTCAAAAAATACTTAAATTTAACTATATTTATACATTTTTTTTGAATAAAACGAGTGATCAAATCATCAAACTTGGAGTTGAAAAAAATAAACGTCTTATAATTATTTAGGATGGAGGGAGTACTATCTAGTTGTGGCGTTGTAAGCCGCGTGTAGGTGTCATCCTCCCTTTTGGTGGATTTTGCATTGGCTGTTGTCTATCATGAGGACTCAAAATTATTGGTCTATGTGGTGATAACCTCGGCAGCCATGACGTGCGGTGGATTCTGTTTTTTCTTGAGTTGGCACCAAGTGTTAGTGTGGTGCGCTAGGTTAGTCAATCGCGGCAGGCCTTGCTCGAGGGTTTCGTTAGTTTTTTGGACTCTTTTTTCTTATAAAGCCAGGTCAATTATTTATTTTTAAGTGAATTGCAGGAGGTCCCTAGCCTAAGAGGTTTGTTCGAAAAAACAAAGATGAATAGAGCCACCAGATAAAACGAAGGATACTCTTGCTGGATCGTCCGGTGATGTAGAAGTAGAACCAGTGTCCATGACATAAATGTCAACGGCCCGATGCAACATAACTCACAAGGTGGTACGTGCTCTGGTTCTCACGATGCATCGATCGCGATCCCATGTCGTGCAGGCAGGAATCAGAGAATTTTCCATGAGCAAACACAATATAATGGGCCATATAAAACGAACTTGAATTAAATCGCAAAATGCTACAGCGAGTACACAAAACGGATCCAGCTTAGAGTGGCAAGCAGCACGACCAGGTGGAAGCAGCAGACACGAGGCGCGTCGCTGGCCCTGCCGACCTGCGCGTACTCGGCCGGGAGGGGCATGTCGTCCACGGGCAGCGAGCACGCCGCGGCTGGCCCCGCGTCTGTCGCCACCGCGACGACACCTGCGGCGGACGCCTCGTCCACGGCCATCAGGGCCTGGATCACGGCCGTGGCCGTCGCCCCGTAGCGCGTGGCGTTGCGCTGCAGCAGCCACATGAGCCCCATGAGCTCGCAGTCCCGGTCACTCTCGCTCGACCGGCCGGCGGTCTGCTTCTTCTTGCCCGCTGCCGCCTCCGCGCCAGCGCCACCTTCGGGATTATTACTGGCCTTTATCTGCGATGAATGTCAAGGGACTTGCATGAGGTCCACGGACTGACAATGCAGAACACTAAACACCAATCCAAAAACAGACTCGAAAATGGTACATGTTGACGTCGAGTTTGTCACTGTAAGACGTACGGTGGGTAAATAAAGGTTTTGCATGGTACAGTATACTTACAAGCAGTTACATGACTGAGCGACGTTAACCCAAAGGAACAAGAACAAGGTAAAAACTTGCCATTTACTTTCCATTAGCGGTCGGCATTTAGGTTTACGAATGCAGAGAGCAGACAAGCCCGCTACTGTTCGCACACGTGGATTTATACGCGCCAAGTATGTTGCGACACAGAAACCTTTGGAAAGTAGCAGTACACTGGTGATTAGTGTACTAATCTTCATGTGGCACCCTGCGACATGTCTCGGAAACCAAGTTGAACTTGTGGCCATGTATGGCTCGGTTGCTGATAAAGCAAAGCGAGCCAATATCAGTTAGAACGACCGGAGATGATCTGTCCACAAAGCATATCAAAGTGGGAATGACACTGAGACCCTTCAGGGAAGACAAAGCTAGGGAATGGAGTTCATCTCTGAGGCCAATCAAAGTGGGCAGAGAGGCATGTTCTAGCAAATCATTCTCCTGACTCCAGGCCCTACCGAACAGGCCCGGAATTCGGACCTCATGATTTATGGCCACTCAATCACTCACTCACGCAGTCACACCCCAACAATCATGCTAACAACTAGACATAGGCAACACCGAGCTTGTAGACCGAGACACTAGCTACTGTAGCCCCGTGGGTGCAGTGCCGATCCGTCCAATGCTTGCATTCGACGCCATGTCGCTCTCAAAACCATGTCAGGCAGGCAATAGAATATGGACAGTGCGCAGTGTGGTAGTGGTAGTGTCTGGTGCTGGTGATCAGTGAGTGAAGCTTTCCCTAGTGTGTCCTACACCTGCTACCAACTCCTACACCTAGCATCGTATTGTTAGATCAAAGCTTGCAAGACGATCGAGAACCCTTCATGGACCCTGACAAACCATCGTCTGAGCTCGAAATGGAAACGAACGGATCATTTTGATGCGTAGATTGTTCGATGTTTTCTGTGTCCAACTATAGGTTAACGGTAACGTTCATGCACGAAGCAGGCTTTGGAGTTCCAGGTGATCAGGTCAGCTATTCGATCTCACCGTGGTAAGAGCAAGAAGGCATTTGGAGCAGCCAGGGACGCCCGGCTGGGCGCAGTCTTTCTCCAGCTTCCTCGCCGCCGCGTCAGCTGGTGACCACAGCCCGCCGCCCTCGGACGGCGGGGGTCCGCACGTCAGCCGCCTCAGCCTCACCCCGCAGTAGCAGAACGCCACGTCGCACGTCCCGTTGCCGCCGGGGGGGCGGGGCAGCGCCGCTCCCGCCGCCCGCAGCGCGCGGTCCGTGGCGCCCGCGCACGCCTCGGAGTCGTCGGGCGGCAACGGCATGTCCACGGCGGCCGCGGCCGGGGACGACCTCGCGGGGGGCCGCTCCGCGAGCGCGGCGGGCGCGTAGGCCGCGAACAGCCACGCGGCCAGAGCGGGGCAGCAGCGCAGCCTCGGCGGAAGCGCGCCGTCATCGTCGGCGGCGTCGCAGGAGGACCGCACGGCCGGGAGGAGCGCCGGGGAAGGCGCGAGCGGGCACGTGGACGAGGAGCCCGCCAGCGAGTCCGACTGCTCGGGGAACGCCGGGATCGTGCCCCCGGGAACAGCGGCGGCGGCGGCGGGCTGCACCGGGGTCGCCGAGGGGAAGATCAGTGCCGGGTCGAGCAGCGCCGGGTCCGGCAATGTGTCCCCGGCGGCGCGGTGGATCGGCGCGCGCAGCAGGAGGTGTGAGGCGGCCACGTAGTGGAGGAGCAGCAGGATAGAGCGCGCGCGGCCAAGGGGAGGCATCGCTCGTGGCGCGCGCACGCGTGCTCCCCGTCCGTGCACGCGCGTGGGGTTTCTGCTCGGTTTGTTGGTTTGAGAGCGTGGCCGCGAGGCTGAGTGAGAGTGATCACTGATCAAAGGTAGGCCTATATGGAGGGCATGATGAGAGGATGCTGTGTGCTTTGCGGTTGTTTCTGAACCAGCCAGTGAGCCAGAGAAGAGCGCGCGTATGATGGCATGGTAGCGTGGTTCTTATAACGGCCTCCCGGACGGCAAACCAGTTGCAGCCTTATGCAAAGTTCCTTCCAGTTTTCGGTTTCTTTGACAATTTACATCAGGATAAGTATCTCCAAAGACTTTGACAAATTGACTTGGTATTTATTGTTGTTTGCAAACTCCTATAACAAAATACAAAGAATAAAAATATGTCATCTCCAAAGGAATTGACATTTGGACTTGGCAAATGATAAAAATAGGAGGTCTTCATGCGCGCGCGCTTTGCTCGCGCGATCGGGTTTGCAAAGCCGTCCACAGCTTGGCATTTTTGCCAAATTTGCTCCCTCATTTGCCAAGTTGCCCAAATTGCAAACTCCAAATGCAAAACCGTTGGATACATCTTTTGAAGATTTTTGACAAATTACTCAAATGCAAAACCCTTGGAAATGCTCACTTGGCAATTTTTTTTAATTTTGGGTATTGTAGCACTTTCTTTTATATTTGGTAATTATTGTTCAATCATGGACTAACTAGGCTCAAAAGAATTATTTCACAAATTACAGGCTGTGTAATTAGTTTTTGTTTTCGTCTATATTTAATACTCCATACATGAGCCGCAAGATTCGATGTGACGAAAAATCTTGAATTTTTTTGGAACTAAACAAGGCCTAATTCCCTTGCATTCAACATGTACATGTATCTCTGCGCTTAAATTTAGCAGTCACAGGTATGTAGAGGCCAGCATTTCATCAACTTGGGGGTGTTTAGTATACAAAAAAAAGGTTTTGGTCCATCATTTTGTATAATAGAATTAAACACTATGTAAAATTTTCGACAAAAAAAGTTAGTTATTCTACGTTTTGTATTTTGGTCTTAAGATGCCAAAAAAAAACTCAAAAGAGCATCAAGAGGCTCTCATGAGGGCAATAAATTCTGCATTTTCAATGGAATTAAATATAATGCTGAAAATTTTAGTATTTTGCATTCTATCATTCCAAAGTAGTTGACATTTGCATTTTGTGGGGGAACTAAAACCCCCCTTGATTTATTTCACTTATCGTTTTAGCAAGAGTTAGCACTCTTTGCTTTTCGTGCTGTTCTTTTCCATCACATTCGCACTTCAATCTGTAACCCCTACTTCTCTCTTCATTTGTGTGGATCAATGCCCAATTTTCTCATGGCTACGTCATTGTTTCGTGAGCAGATCGCAGCAACGAGCCTTGGACAACCGACTTCTTCAACCAGCCTGGAGTTGTCACAAAAAAAAAAAAAAACAGCCTGGAGGCTATAGACCCTGGACCGGGCTGGACGAGCACGGATTATATCATGGGACAGACTATACAAGGCAGGATATGCTTGTGGATGTAGTATAAAAAAAGAAACTATGGTTCAGCAACGCGTGCCTGCGGTATCCGTACAAATGTACAAGCGGAAAGCTAGGGCAACGCCATCATACGTGCCTCAATGCCTAAAAGCAGACAAAAAGGCCGGGAGTACTAGAACAGCTCTCATCCAGTGATAATGCGCCCGTCTTTCACTACTTTGAGTAATACCCTCCCTACTAATGATGACACCCATCATGTACTCGTCGTTTTGGTACATAGTATACTGTACTACTCTATGTATACTTTTCGTCAAAGCGTATTTATCAATATGGTCTTATTTGGATTTGGATGTAGTCGGATTCACATCAATCCACATGTGTTGAGATGGATTAGAGTGAAATTTGAACTAAATTCCACCCTAATCCATATCAACACATATAAATTAAAGTGAATCCGACGACATCCAAGACTAGACGGTCGTCAAGGACAGTGAAAAAAAGCGAGCGACAGCAAGAAACAAAACCAACACCAGCCGGCGTCAGATCAGAAGGCAGGCAGAGGCAGCAGCAAGAAGCCGCGAGCAAACGTTGCCGCGCGCGCGCGCGTCCTGGTAATCACACGCTAGCGGCCTCGGCGTCGCCGCGGCGTGCGTGACGACATGACGGCCTGACGGGCGCGGGATGGGTGGCAAGGGGGGCGGGTCCGTCTTAAAAGCAGCATGAGCCACGTCGCCGGGGCTTAATTTTTGTGCGTGGACGCCTGCTGGGGCTGTCGGTCACGGACTCACGGGCGCAGGCACCGGCACTTCAAGCGAGACGGGCCGAGGACGCACGGAATGTTTTTTGTTGGCTGTTGCGCTCCTCACCCCTGCAGATTCCCCCGGCTTGTTTCCATCGGTATTACTCATCACGGCTTAGTTGACCTGTTCCTTGCGTAGTACTCGGTACTCCCACGTGGCATCCACACTGAGTGATTCATAAGTTAGCTTTAATATTTTTTCATATTTTAATAGAAGTAAAAAGAAAAGCTAGTTCTTAATCAAGAGTTAGGCCCTTTTGGTTGCGTTAAAGTTAAAGTTTAAAGTTTACCGGCTGTCAAATCAAATGTTTGGATCAAGTATTAAATATAGACTAATTACAAAACTAAAAACATAGCTAGAGAATAATATGAGACAAATCTTTTAAGTCTAATTAGTCCATAATTGAACACTAATTGTCAAATAAAATGAAAATACTACGGTACCTGTTAAATTTTAACAACCCTAACCAAACACCCCCTAAGTCTATACACATGTTTCAAGATCATATATGAGAGTATTATGTGAGGTTATCTTTGTTATGGGGTACTCCCTCTGTCCCAAAATATGTGTCGTTCTCACTTTCTAATAAACAACTTTGAAAATATATATATATATATATATATAATATAATTAGTATCACTAGAAAGATCTTTAAATCTAGTTTTTTAATAAATTTATTTGGAGATATAAATGTTGTATGTATTTTTTTATAAATCTAATCATACTTGTGACATAAAAACCTAAAAATGATAGTTATTTTAAGACAGAGGGAATATATGCTAAAAGCTAACACTATTGATGAAGTTAGCTTAGAGGTAGTAACTAGCTTGTACTATTGTGGGTGAGGCTGCATCAGCCCCGGTAAGCAGCAGCATACCGGGTTCACGTACGCGTGTCACTGTCACCTATTAGTATTAACTATTAGTATTAAAAAGGACATAGTTGGTGTTGGTGTCTTGTTACGTATTTCTTTCTCTGTCTTTGCCTTCTCGTAAAATGAACAAAATCGGTAGAAGGGCAAGCCTCAACGCAAAAACTGCAGATGCTCAGCTGACAACAAGATCACATCAAGTTTGAGCTCTAAAAAAATCATTCTAAATTTGAATTTGAGGGAACGAGAGGTGACCTTAGCAATCTCTCTTCTTTTATCGGGTCTTTATAAACTTTAAATACCGTAGCACAAGAGATAGAAACATATATAGACGTGGTTGGTGGTCTCCCACACAGCTTTTTTACCAAAGGCTTCATTTGGTGAGCGAGAGATAGAGACAGAGAGCGCAATAAAACTACTACAAGCGCTGCAGAAGTCTGACGCTATAAGTTTTTAATGTCAGATCGTCTATTGTTGTATCTGCTTTTAGCGTCAAATAGTCCATCGCTATTTCTGGTGTTGTGATGTATCGATCGCTGCCGGCCATGAGAGATGAAGAGGGACGACATCATGGGGGGAGTACAATCGTGACATGGACCGTGACGACATGGACCGGAGGCCGTCGACCGGGAGTGCACGTCGGCCGGGCCGGCGTGATGTCGCTGCACGCCGAACTGCTCGGCGACCCTATCGCACGCATCCGCAACTCAGCACACTACTACCGCATGCTGGTACATGCGTGTGTGTACGTGTGTGCTCTGATACGTGCGTATGGTTGTGTAGCGATCTGTCCAACGAGCGAGCCACCCTCATTATTTGCATGCATCTTCAATTAATTTGTTGTGTTGGGCATTGCTTTTTTAAGCACGTGCTCTAGCCTCTCTGTTTGATCTAGACATGCATGCATGAGCAGGTAGCTAAGACGACGACGTCTAGGCTGGGCCGTCGGATCATGATCATCGGTTTCATTCGGGAACCATAAGTCCGTTGCCTTTGCCCAAGTGCCAGTAAAGTTTATTTTGCCCTTGAGAATATGTGCTCTTACTTTCTCATCTATTGGATTCATATTGAGAAGTGTGCAAACACACATCTCAATGCGAAACTACATTGAAATATGTATCTGTACTTTTCTCAATACGAATTTAATGGATTGGGGAGCGAGGGCATCATGTGCTCTTGAGTGAAAAAATTGCCTTCGCCAAGTGCCGCCCTGGAGCACCCGCCTTGGTCAAAGTTAGCTACAAGGCCTCCGCGTCGCGGCCTCATATAGGTAAGCGATCGCAAGCGACATTTTCCATGTTGTTGTGTTGTCATCAAGTCAAGAAACTGAACTAGTAGTAATAAATACTCGGCCTGTTGAAAGGTCCTTGTTTGGTTTTGGTAATTGAGTGACAACTTAGGTGGACTAATAGTGTTTATGTGAGATACACAGGAGATTAGTCCACAGGTGATGATGTGATGATGAAGGAGCTCATTGCATATGAGACATGACATGGAGTCATGTGACCAAGGTGGAGAAGATCAAGATGAGGCTTGGCTTGATGGACCGGTTGCAAGAGTGAAGGGCAAGTTGGAGGCTTTGAAGCGAGGGACCGCGTGTGACGGTGAAGCTTGAGCAAGACTTGGCGCCGATGGACCGAGGCAACGGTGAAGAGCAAGTGAGGTCAAGATCGATGAACCAATACGGTCACGTGATGATATGAAGTGGATCATATCATTTGGTGATTGGTTGGTGCATGTGTTGCATCAATATTGGAGGAGATGGAATGGAAAGCGCAAGGCAAAGGTATAACCTAGGGCATTTCCATTTCACCGGTCATAGGTATGTAGAGAAGTTTATGACCGGATTTAGGATAGATGGCCGTACTATCAAGAGGGGCAAACTTGTTTGCATATCGGTCATCTAGTGCCACTTGAGCGATCTAACTTTGCATACGTGTTAAGATCGAGTGGCGTGGCAAGTTTGAGAAGCTAACTCCTTTGAGAAAATGTTTGTGAAAATGCTAACACACTTGCACATGGTGGTGTACACTTGGTGGTGTTGACACATTTACAAAGGAGGTGGTGTTCCTAGGGTTGAGAGAGGTGTGGGTTTCTCTCTCCCTCCCGCCGAGCTTGCGAGGCGGGACTCGACGCTTTTGAGAAAATTAAACGTATATTTTCTATTGCGCCGGTGGGAATTTTGGAGAAGTCGCGGGAGTGTTTCTCAGTAGGAAACACTCACCGGACGCTCTGCGCGGAGGCACCGGACGCTGGCCTTTAGCGTCCGGTGTGCTGTCGGGTGCAGCAGAGTGCACCGGACGCACCGGAAAGAGTTCGGTGCTCAGCGTCCGGTGTGCGGGCGGTTTGGCGACCCTCTCTGCGCATGAGTCCGGTGAGCATCGGACGCTCAGGGTGCGTCCGGTGACCGTGCGAGTTTGCAGAGCTCTCTGCGCACGAGTCCGGTGTGCACCGGACGCGTCCGGTGTGACGCAGTAGAGCGTCCGGTGGTGCTGTGCAGGCGCGCGTGCGCAGTAGCCGTTGGCGGCAACGGTCGAGTTCAAACGGCTAGTGACACGTGGCTAACGCCTGAGCACCGGACGCTGGGGGTTGAGCGTCCGGTGGCTCCCTGTGAGCGTCCGGTGCCCACGTGTTTTGCCCAGTGAAGGGGCAACGACTAGTTTAGCCATTGGGGCTATAAATAGAAGTGGTGGCCGACCTTGGCTGGTGCTGAGCACCCTTGGGACTTAGTGTCCATGCTTGGGGAGTGCTAGGAAAGCCTCTAACTCAGTTGTGCTTGCAAGAGTGCGAATCAATAGCAAGTGAGTGATTCTAGTGCGTTGCATTCAGAGATTGCATAGAGTGGCACTAGGTGTTCGTGTTGCAAGCTGGTGGTGCTTGTTACTCTTGGAGGTTGCCACCTCCTAGACGGCTTGGTGGCTTGTGACTCCATCGAAGCACGCAAGGAGATTGTGAGGTGCTCCGAGAAGAGATTGTGAGGGGTACGGTGCTCACCCCGCGGGGATCGCGAAGAGCAACTCTAGTTGAGCGAGACGTGAAGAGTGACAAGTGGTCCGGCCGGGTCAAGTGCTAGAGCTTGTGGTAAGCACTCCACGTGGGAGAGCGTGACTTGCGGGTCACCACTAGCAAGAGGACCGGCGGCAACCTTAGAGCTTGTCTCAACGGGGACGTAGCTTGGTGGCAACCAAGTGAACCTCGGAGAAAATCATCGTGTCAACTTTGTTCTTCCCGTTGGTTTGCAAGTCCCTAACACAAGCTTGTTTTTACATTCTTACACTTGTGCTTGTGTAGTTGCTCTTGTAATTAGTTAGCTTGTGTAGCTTGCTAGTTACCTTCTTGCTTGTGTAGCTAGAAGTAGTTCCCCTTGCGTGACTAATTTGGTTTGTGTAACCTTGTTAGTCACATTGCTTAGTTTGTGTAGCTAAGTAAGTTGCGCTCTCTAATTTGGCATTAGTTGCCTTGTTATTGAGCTTGCTAGTGAGCTTAGGCTTTGTGCGCTTTGCCTCACTAGTTTGTGTAGGAGCTCCCTCGATTTGTAAAGTACTAGTTGCATAGGTTTGTGTGACCTTGCTCCTAGAATTGTTTAGGTGAGATCTTGCTAAGGTGGCACCTTGCTTGCTTGTTTAGGATCTTTACAAGGTGCTAGAAAACTTAGATAGAGGGGTGTAGTCTTGGCTAGACCGATAGTTTTAATTCCGCATTTGTTTCGGTTAGCCGGTGCGATAAGTTTTAGAAAGGACTATTCACCCCCCCCTCTAGTCCGCCATCTCGACCCTTCACCTGTGCATGCGTACAGGCGGATGGGCATCGCGTTGCAGCGAACGCAATTTTTTTTGTCTCTGGGGGCATATGCCCTCGCACTGTGGACCACAGGATTCACATTGAGATTCGTATCCTGTTGGTCTATACTCTATATTGTGCCCTCGTATTGGGCACGAATCTCAGAGCGAATATTGTGAGGGCATGTGCCCTTATGGGCAAATTCTACTTTACCCAGGTGGTGCGGCAAAACTGGAACAGTGGTTCGAGCTCATGACCGCCGAGCTCGCTCCATTTTCACGGATGGGAGGTGTGACGAGTTTTGGAAGTAGTAGAACGCCATGCTGAACCAGCCGCTAAACAGCATGGATGTGATGTTGTTGTGATGGTGTGATGCTTGTGGACAGCTCCAGTAGCTGTTGGAGCTCCTCCTCATAGCCGAGGTATAGCAAGGTACGCCTCCACGTCCATCTCCAGCATCGTTGTTGCACACTTCTATACCTAACCAGGGCAGTACCAACATGGTGACCGCGGCAATGGTGAGAGACGTGACGACGATGTTCATCCGCATCATCAGGGACATGGTGAAGGAGAGGGATGCCAGCATGAGGATGCAGGCATGGATGGCGAGAGCTTGATGGCGGCATACCGGCGTTGACCTGGGGTTGATTCTTCGAGGAACTCCGAGATGAGGCCACAGAGGGACAACCCCAGGATGAAGGTTAGGTATGTGCAGATCACCGTCGTCATGTGCACTTGGTTCTCCTTGTTAGCCTTGGTTCTTCTAGTGTTTTTAATTAGTAATAAAACACTACCGCTAGTCATAGTACCAAGGAATTCTTATTAGGAGACATTTAGTAGAGAATGTTTGTACTAAATTTGCAATGCTAAAACATTAGAAGTCCACATCATTAGAAGAAGTTGAAAATTTTAGTTGTGACTACGTGAATAAAACTTGAACTTTCTTATAAAATAAGGAACTTGCACTGTTTTTTTTAATGAATATTGGGCATTTGCAGAAATTATATTCCAAATATAAATTATGACAGAGGTAATAAAAACACCATTCTAATACTACTGAAATAAAACTTGCAATTTCCTATAAAATAAGGAACTTGCACTTCCTTATAAAATAAGGCTAGCATTCACGGCAATAAGTAGTACTAGAATGAATATAAATTAAATAAATTATTATAGAAAGGTTAGGAAATTGTACCATTAATTAGGATGGAATAAGAAGGAGAGAGAAAAAAATAATAATTGACAACTTTAAGGATTTTCGAACCTAGATGATCACCGCATTGTAGTTTGGTATATCTGTATATATAGGAAGACAAACTCTCTATCTCCACGACAGTTAGCAATATGGTACTAATTAATTTTGTGCTCTGTACCTTCACTTGTGGGCTTAAATACTAAAGTCGAACACAAACAATAACAGACCTTACATGTTATTGCATATGAGCTTTAAAATCTAACATTTTTTTGGTCCATCCCTTGAAACCATATGTTGCATAGACTTACTATTTAATTATATAAATATGATTTGTATGTTCACTTCCTAGTTCCTAGTAATTCGCAATTCTACAAATCAACATACACTTATATAGGTTTCCAACAGAAATCCTTATTAATGAAAAACTGATCTAAAAATAGGCACAAACAACCCAAGAGTATGAAATCAAGGATATTGATATCCAAAATAGAGTAGGCTGGTTATAACATGGAAGTCCTCCAGATGTCAGCTTATAATGGATGCAAAAATGTATTGTGAGCACCTCCACAAAACAGAGTAAAATAAGAGAACAAAACATAGTTCTAATAACAGAATAATGAGTGTGTACAAAAATAAATTGCAGCCCCGTAAGCAACATGTTTTATGAGAGGTCGACATATATGTCGCAATACATGAAAACAAGAAGTCAGCTTATAACAACTATACAAATTCTATGCTAATAACAGTAGATAATGGAGCTAATAAATAAGAGCATAGAGCATACAATAAGTCTTATAACTGTAAGGGATTTGGTCATAGAGCATAGACCATAGGTCTCATAAGAGTGGAGAGCATAGGACGTAAGCTTAATCTATCCTATAAAAGATCAAAGAAAATGAAAATAGCCTCTCACTCGGATGTTTCCTACCCATCTTAATTCTTATCTGATTAAAATTAGATCCAATACGTCTAAATCTTCCTCCTTAATTTGATATGCGGACCCCGCCGAAAAACTTTATTGTTTACCCATGTTTCTCTCTTCCGCGTCGTGCTCACTCATGTTTTTTTCACCGTAAGTTCCTATACCCGCCTACCATACCCACCTAGTCGTCACGCACGCGGAGTCGTAAATCACATCGAGCAACATTGACCTTCGTCTGATTACCTTTTCCATCCCACCTCGCACCCCGCTGGCCACTATCTCAACCCTAATCGTGGACAACATGTCTCAGGGAATTTAACTTGCTAGGTCTATTACATTGTCCTACTGGATGTAGCGTGGCTGTTTCTCCCTTTTGTTGTGCCCTAAAGATGGTTTTGTTGTGTCCTTGTTCTCGAGAGCTGCCTCCCGGACTTTAAGCTGATGCTTGATGGTTGCTCATCCTCCTTCCCCTTGAGATGTATTTAGTTGACCCAAATGTTCTGCTCTTGCTCCTCCCCGATTTTTCAGACTACCCCACGTTCCTGAGACATCTTCATGAAGTAATGGTCTTTGTGTTTCCACCTCCTGTGGGATTTATCCTAACCATGTCCTTAACCTCTGTTCCATCCATTCTACCCACTTGTAAGTCTAAGTGTATAGTGCTAGATGTCATTGTTCAGGTTGAGAAAAGATAACAAGAAAACAAATATTCTTATTATAAAGTCGACATCTAGATCTAGGCATGTGAAGTACCAACAACCATAATGTCGGTCTAGATCTGGGCACATGAAGTATCTACAACCGGCGAGGAGGAGGTGGGACGTTGACAACGTGGGTGGCGTGGAGGTGGGCGTCTGGGCTCGGAGGGAGGAGCGATGCGATAGTGACAACCGGAAGAGCCTATGAGACGTACTCCATCCGTTCCAGAAAAAACGTCGTTTTAGCGTTCAAATTGTCCCGCAAAGAGTGTCGTGTCGTACTGTCTGCACATGTGTCAAGCCTACTACGCATGTGCCAGACCTGTTATCATAGCCTCCTTCCCACCACTCGTAACCAACCAAATATGAGTGTTCTTGTTTGTACAGTTGCTCCACTTGTAATCGTAGAGGTGTGCAAGTCATTCTTTCCTCTCCTTGGTACTCTCACCAGATGCAATAACGTCTATTTTTATGAGACAGAGCATAAGAGAGACTGAGAGAGAACAGAAGAAACAGAGAAAAGGAAGAGAGGGGCCCACCTGTCACCTGAGCTCGGCTCTAACATCTGTGGTGCTAAGGCCAGTCTCAATGGATGTTTCATGAGTGTGTCATGCATATTAAATAGGGTGCCACATAAGCAAAATTGCTGACTTGGCAGGGTCATTAAATGGAGGAGTTTCATCAGATGAGAGAGGAGTTTCATCCCCATGAAATTCCTGTGGCTCGGTTACCTAGTTTATAGTCTTGGTAACTGTGTCATAAAACTATGCATTGAGACTGGCCTAAGCATAAGCTTGGTGTCATGTGAGAGCAACTCCAACAGTTTTGCAAATACGTTTGACATTCTTGTTTTTTGTCAAAATTCTCAAAATCTCCTATCCAATAGTTTGGCAATTAGGCTTGGCATTTATAACAAGTTGGCAAATTCTTCTCCTTTCTTAGCATTTATGCGCGTCTGGAATAGGCTTGGCATATTATATGCGCGCACTTTTATAGGAAGCTGACAACCTCATGTTTCTTCGTTGATCTCCGGAACCAACACTTTTTTTCAAGTCAAAATTACCAAAAATTTAGAGATGCTCTTTTTATTTTCTCTTCATATCATTTTAGAAGTAAGCAAATAATAATATTTATTAAATAAATTTTGCAAAACTATTAGAGTTGCTATCGTAGCCATGCAACCTCGACATGTGTCGCCACGCCGATACAACCTCGGCGCCACAAGGTGCCGAACCCCGTTTTTCTTTTCTTTTCTTTTTTTTTTCTCTGAAAGGATAGCTCCGCGGGCGTATCCGTGAAAATCTTTAAGAAAAAGGGTAAAAAAAAAATCGGGCAAAGCGTCCAAGTGCGGAGGGATGGGCAGCGGCGGCGGCAGGGGGGAGGCGATAGAGCGGGAGCTGAAGAAGCTTCGGGCAGAGCGGGAGGACCTCGACGGCCGGATACGGCTGCTGGAATCGGAGCTCAAGGCGGTGCCTGCGGGAGTCAGCGGTGCGGCGGCGGGGAAAGGAGTAGGGGACGGTGCGTGCGGTGGAAGTGTCGCGTGCCAGAGCCGCGTGGGCAACGGGTTTGCGCCGGACGGTGGCCTCCCGGCGGATATGATCTACCGGTACAGCCGCCACCTCCTTCTCCCGGACTTCGGGGTCGAAGGTCAGTTGTTTCGTTTCAATCAGCACGGCTCGCAGTTTCCAAAGTCTCGAGCTTGCTTCCATTAGTATGGCTTCCATGTTGCTCCAAGAACTGCCCCTTTCTCTTGGTTACTACTAGTATATATAGTTGCTGCCTCTTCTGGTTCCGATGTGTCATCACAATTGCAGCATATTGCTGGGGAAAGAAGGTGCAGTGTAGCAAGCTCGTGTTTCGGCTGATACTCTGATCCTTTGTCATATATCTGGCAGGCCAGCGGAAGCTTTCACAATCGTCGATTTTAGTGGTTGGGGCTGGAGGTTTGGGCTCTCCCGTGGCGTTGTATCTAGCAGCTTGTGGCGTCGGTAAATTTTCTCTCTGCTGTGAAGTTATGTTTAACTTTAGTTTCTCAAGGAACAAATTATATTTCTTTACTTCTTTAGTGATAAGACAGATTTCTAGACGTGGTCCTTCTCCTTCTTGACAAAGTTTTTTCTATATCTTATATGTGTAAAGTGAATATGTTGGTGTGCTCCTCCAATTCCGTAGTTTGTTGTATTCACTAATGTATTGTTGCTTACAGCCTGTTATCTTGTTAGGTTGCTTGGGCATTGTGGATGGTGATGATGTTGAACTGAATAACCTTCATCGACAGGTGAAATAATTTGGCATGTCTTCTGTCCCTCTTATTTAGTGTTCTCAACATTTTCTTTGGAATATTTCTAAATACTGGATCATCCGCATGATGTATTCTTGATTTCTTGTTGTTATTGGTAACTCAATTAGAAGGGAAATATAAATATGCACGCATAAGCTAGCAAATTTGTAGTGAACTGAGAGAGTTCCACTCGATAAAACAATTTTGAACATAACCCATGATCAAAATTGGTTATTTTAATCTGTGGCAGTCGTACATATCAATGATAACGTTATTTTTTGTTCTCAAACTCTCTTAGATAATTCATAAAGAAGCATATGTTGGACAACCAAAAGTTAAGTCAGCAGCTGATGCTTGCCGCGAGTAAGAACCTATCCTTTTGGAAGTTTTCTCTTCATTGGTTTCCAACCAAATGTACTATTTGATGCTACTATTTCACTATATCACATATGCTGTCTCAAATCAGGATTAATTCCTCTATCAAGGTAGTAGAGCACCATCATACTCTGAAGCCATGCAATGCTTTGGAGATTGTGCGGAAGTATCCTTACAATATCTGCTATGACAGATACAGTATTTTTTCTTCTCAAAGGCAACATTCTTGTTTTCAGCGTTAACTAAAACCACCACAGATATGATATAGTTGTTGATGCAACTGACAACCTTCCTACTAGGTATATGATCAGTGATTGTTGTGTTTTGCTGAACAAGGTAACTTTATCTTTGCCGTTGTAAGTGATGCACACTATACTTGATATGGAATTCTTGCTCTTCCATGTTAACTTGTTGCCAAGTAAATTTCCCCATCAAATACAATATTAGTGTAATAACTGTTTATTGATTGTAATCACCCATTGATCAATCACTTACATTTGACCTACTTCTTGCAGCCACTTGTATCTGGTGCGGCATTAGGTTTAGAAGGGCAGGCAAGCATCTTTCTTGCCAAAGATATTGCACCTTTTTCACTTCACCTTATAGTTTTCATTCATTCATTGACTTCTCTAACAGTTGACTGTTTATCATCATAATGGAAGTCCATGCTATCGGTGCCTCTTTCCAAGTCCACCACCTGTGGCAGCCTGCCAGAGATGCTCAGACAGTGGTGTTCTTGGGGTTGGTGGGTGACACTGTAGAAGATCGTCATTACTAGTACAGTGGGCAAAATCTTAGTTTTTTTTGTCAACCTGTTTAAAATTCACCAAACTTCTCTGTTTATATGATGTGGGCTTCAGCCCAAATAGGAGATTTTAAATCATGTGTTCGTGACTCAATGTTGTGTAATTAATCCTTTTTCATGTCCATATTAATCCTTAATTATTCAGTGGCTTTTTCTTCAAGATTTTCTTAAATATTGTAGTATCTACTGTGCTTTTATAAGAAATCAGTGTAGACTCCTCACTTAAGTTAGCTATTTGTATAATTAGTTTTTAGAGTTTGCATCTATCTATGATTAGTGCCCTGTTAGTTACTTTATTAGACATAGTTTTGCACTGGTGTACTAACTGCAGTTTTGTTTACTAGTTCCAGGAGTGATTGGTTGCTTACAAGCTCTGGAGGCTATAAAGGTTGCAACTGGTGTTGGTGAACCCCTATGCGGAAGAATGCTACTATTTGACGCACTCTCTGCTCGAATTAGAATTGTATGTGACTTCGCTATGTAAATTTATTGTGTCTTTGAATGCATGGTCACAATGCATCCTAATCCCAGCACCAATCGGGGGATGGCAATGCTGCATCCTCCTATCTAGTTTTAACTTGCACCTTCTTTCTAGTATATTTATCGCAGATTCAAGTCTGGTACATAATTACAATAGTGGGATAGGATAATGTTGCCAATCATGTTTTAGTATAAAAGAATTGAAATTGGTTCTAGAAGAATGTAATCCTTTATAGGATCATTCTCAGCATTAGTGAGAAACTTTGACTCTTCTGTTCCGTTGTATCCTTATATGTGATGGTCACATTATTGTGCCTCATAAAGTTTAGTTTTGTGCTTATGAACCAATATATAATACCTTCAAGTTATTTAGATTCTGGGAACTTGCTAGCAGGGTTTAAGAGTCCCCTGTTTTAATGTTTCCTGGACCTTTGCATAAAGCCAGCACCAGTAGTTAGTTTTACAAGCCTTCTAACTTCAAAGGAATCTAATTGTGAAGTAGCCACCAAAGCATCTGCATGATCTTGCCTGGTTTCTTCTCCTAGTACTTACTGTGATTTTCAGTCACCAATGGCATTTGAAACCCTGTTTGAGGATTCATCCTGTTTGCAGGTGGTCTGCCATTAAGTGGATTATGGTCATCACTGTAGTTCTGGTCACCCTGCAAATTATTAACATCTTCTGATCATTCCAAGTTGTTTGCATTGCTTGGAGTTGGACGCATAGCTATAGGACTGTCTTAATGTAGCTCATTATAAAGTATATGCATATTTGCAGGTTAAGCTTCGTGGAAGCTCTCCTGATTGCACCCATTGTGGCAAAAATTCCCTTTTCACAGAACAAGACTTTCAGAAGTTTGACTATGAGAACTTCACTCAATCACCAATGTCTGATAAGGTAATGTGAATGGATGCACTACAGATCATATCAAGAATGATCTTGAAATCGTTGTCTTCATCGACTGTTACATTTACTGCAGGCAGCACCAAGTGTGAACCTACTCCCAGAGAGTGCCCGAATCACTTGCAGAGATTACAAAAAACTGGTTGACAATAGTGAACCTCATCTATTATTGGACGTACGACCTGCACATCACTTCCAAATAGCTTCGATTTCTCCATCTCTGAACATCCCGCTCTCCATGTTGGAAGAGAAGCTACCTACACTTGAAACCTCACTAAAGGAAACAGGAGAGGCATCAACCTTGATTGTTCTGTGTAGAAGAGGCAATGACTCTCAGAGAGCCGTCAAGCTTCTCCATGAGAAGGGATTTGCTTCTGCGACGGATATCATCGGTGGGCTGCAGGCGTGGGGACGAGATGTTGATCCTGATTTCCCTGTGTACTAGCGAAATGGATGTAACAATTTTATGCCTCCTATGAGGATTCACGATTATGGTCAAACATTTACATAGGACAGGGCTTGTGGGAGTGAGTTTAAGATTGTTTCCCACGCGGTTAGCTATTGTTCTCAGATTAAGAATGATCTACTTGTTTGAGTTCCTACCTTGTAACAGTTTGAATGCCGCCAGAGTTGCTGTTGTTGCACCATATGAGGTAGACTGTACGCTGCCTTTTCATCTGGAGAGCCAGGTCCTAAGTCCCGTATATAGACAACCAAACGCACTAAAATTGCATCTCCAGAGTCTGGTTCTACTATATGCAGGCAACTAAACATGCTACTTGTGGACGTCAATTGAATTGGCTTTGAGCTTATATGAGCTAATGTTTTCCTGTGGTAGCCTCAGCGTTGGTATCCTTTCAACATTGCCGATACAAGCACGACTTTGCAAGGATCATGTGTCACATGTATGATCATGTGTAGTTTTGGCGATTTACAATTTTACATGACATCACAAAGCACTAAGACTAAGTGTTAAATTGTGTTAGACAAACATGTGTTAAAATGTGTTAGATGGGCTCTAAGAGGAATATAAATGTTGAATCAACAAATTTTGGAAATAAATATTGAATCAACAAATTCAAAGAAAAAAAAGGTTTTAGTTAAAAAAAAGGATAGGTGAAGGAACTTAAAGCAAGATTTGGGAAGTATGTAATAGCCTAAAAAGATTTGGAAGGAAACGAGTCAAAATTACAAACGGACGACTACGTACTAAATATATACTGGTCTAGTGGGCTACTATCATTTTTACTACCGAGTTACTAGGTCAATCTGAAAAGATGAAGGCTTCGATGGCCTCCACGTGAAACTCAGCCAACATAGTAACAAAAAAAATCCTGATTTTCAAAATTTAATAAGCAATACAACAAAGTTTTACTGTTAACCACAAATTAAAAAGTTACAAAAGCTGGGTTATATTATCCTGCTGAGCAATTAGAACAGTAGCAATATCCAACATCTTGTAAGGACTTCAGTTCTGAATTGGCTGCTGCGGCTGCTGCTGAGCGGGAGGGCCATGAGGCGGCTGCTGTCCTGCACCTTCTTGCGGTGGTTGCTGAGATGAACTAGCCTGTGCCTGTGCTGGCTGTGCTAGCATCGGCTGGTAAGGTGGATATTGTGGTGGGTAGGGCATGCGTGGTGGAGGCATGTAGCCACCATATGGTGGTGGAGGTGGATAATATGGTGGATACTGACCATGGTAGTATGGCGGTGGTGCAGGATAGCCACCCTGTGCTGAGCTGCTTGATGGCTGAGCTTGCCCAGCTTGCTGCGGCCCTGGTTTGCCTTCACCGTCCTGTGATTTTACTATAGCACCCATCCTCTGTGGATCCATGGATGGGTACAGAGTCCGCTCCGCTGCTGGTGGTGCTGGAATGTTGAAGTAGTAGGATGCTGGTGCAGCCTGTTGCTGTTGGCCCTCCATCCCAGGGGGTTGAGGTTGGTCACCGCTCTGCTGCTGAGATATGACAGCCCTAGGGAGCAGTCCTCCATGGGAAACCTGCCCCTGCCTCCCAGACTCATCCTCCTCAGGCTTTGGAGCCTGAGGCTTGCCCCACATCAGCTTCAGGCGCACACCCTTGATGACTAGCTTGTTAGCAAGCTCCTCTGCAGCCTTCTCTGCGCCTTCTCTTGTAGTATATGTCACAAATGCGATTGCACGTTGAAGTACCATCCTTATAGATTCAATCTCACCATGGGCATAAAATTGATCCCTCAAATCCTGCTCAGTTATTCTGTTATCGAGTCCACCAATGTAGAGGGTCCTTATAGTCTCATCATCTGGTGGTGTCAGGGATGGCATCTCACCTGCCTTGCTCAAAAGTTTCAGTGCAACTGGGTCATTAACTCTGCAGGGAGCAAGAGATAGTCAGAAACCAAGGCAGAGGAGAGAATACACATGGAAAATTTAGTAGAGGTAGAGTGAATAGATACATTCACCTAAAGGTTTCTAATAAGAATAATTTAGTTGAACACATTAACTTGACCTAAAAAACATCAATGTTTGGCATATCTAGAGCACAATTTTGGCTGGGATAAAGGTTTCCAAGATATCGCTAAAAATTCAACACTTCAGCCAAGTTAGGATAGTTTCATGACCAAACAGCATCTGGAGACATCTTTTGTGTGTACATCTGTATATGTAAGCCTTTTATCTAAAAAAACATCCTTACATGTAGATGCTAATATCAACTGCCAGTAACTAGACTTAATTTTGGTCTTACCACCTTAAAATTATCAACAACATAGCCTTTTAGTCCCAAGTCAGTCAAATTTTTTCTGACAAGAAACAAAATATAAGGTAATATGGATCTTCAAATATGTCATCTAAAATCCAAGTCATAAAGGAAAAGCATTGCTTAATAGGTTTTGCTATATGCTCCAGAAAGAACTAGATGCACTACATGAACACAGGAATGGCAACGTAGTGTTCTACTGATGCGACGCAAAAGAGTTGAATGAAAAGTATCAAATCCTTCAGACACCGCAATGTTGACAAGCAGAGTCAAAAACAGAAGGCTATCTGATCCATTATTTCATATGATGAAATTATGAACACCATTTTTAAATTGCACATGCTAATCAACAATAGTGTTTGCTGAAATGAAGCCTACAATACCTGCAAAGAACCACAAAAAAACACATAACTAAAAATAATGAGTGCATAAGAACAGCAAAACATACCCATAGTAGCGATCTTTAATGTTCTGCTGAGATAACTCCCCAGTTTCAGGCATCTCATGACGATAAGGGCACTCAGCTCCTCTTGTACATTCACCACGCACAAAGAAACTACAAACATGAGCTCTGTTCCTCTTGTAATATGGTGCTGTCCTCTGAAGCTTCAGAATGGTATCATTTGGACGAGCCTTCCCATAAGAAGAATCATAGTCTATGCCAGCTCTGGCCTACATTTATGAACCATAAACTCTCATTAGGAACAACTATTCTTATGTCAAATGGAACAAACAAGAATAAGTGCATATAAGCAGAGAATACGTGCAATTCACTTCAATCATAACAGATCAAGATAAATTACATCTAAAAAGAAGGCATCTTTTGTTTTTGTCACACTTCAAGTGTATCCGACACTATGATACAGGTGACATCATACAAACAGTATATAATAACATACATGATATCTTCATTTTCAGATTTCAAATGAACAAAACAACCTGAAGAATAAACAGTTTGTCTTAGATTTGGGATAATATGAAAGAAATTAACAACAGCATCAAGATACAATATTGAAAGAGAAACGTACCCTCCTATCATGCTCTTCTGCAAAATATTCACGATTGACATCACTCCTTGGAATTGCATCATTAGAATTGATAGCGAGTGCTGTATCCCGGACCTGAACAGGCAGGCCATATTCAAGATCCAGCAGGCAGACCTGGCAGACATTCTTTAGCTTGCAACATGTCTGGCAAATCTCAGTCTTCTTGTACCTTGCATCTCGACCAGGGCGCCACCGAAAGACAGTAAAAGGACGTGCACAAATTTTGCACTCTTTGTCATACTCAGCTCTTAACTGAAAAGAAAAACAAGAGCCAGTAAGCCATAAAATAGGATTAACATGAAATACTGAAGCAAATGCAAAATAAGGAGAGATTAAATGAAAAGTTATCCCCATTCATGTATAACACCTAACTAGTGCTACATGATGCGTATGGCATATGGCAAAACCAATTGGTTAGCAAACTAATTTATCCTGGTTTTGCTAGCTAGTATAACTGGTTTAAATACAATTATCATCTTGTTAAACTACATTATGCATATGGCAAAACCACCCTACTGCACTACTGCTCTTGCAGAAACATCAGCAGTAAGAGCAATATTTTCCCAGAGTGCTCTTGGGGTGAAATATTTGAAACTAGGGGCTGTTCGGTTCTGCGGCAGGGATTGACTTGCCTAGCTAGCAAGGGCCAGCCTTACCTCGTGGCTGGAGCGAGCCGGATTGGCTCTCCCATGCTAGCATGGTATTTCCTTGGGACCTAGGCTACCAACCAAACAGCTACCTCTTTCCATTTCCTGGCTACGCAAGGTGAGGTGAGAAGCAACGGAACCAAACAGCCCCAAAACTAGGGCTACATATGCATTTTGCAGCGCCCCCGAAGCAAGCATAAGACTTCCTCAACGATTTAATCCCAAGTTCAACAGCACATCTATCATAGTTAGTTACACGGAGCAACGACAACCACACAAAAAAGCCATTATGTAAAACATCTCATGCCACACGCGCACAAAATTCGACACCTAAACAGAAACGTAACCTAGGCCCGGATCCCATCGAGCATAATAAGAAATCACAAATGAAAACCAAATCAAGCTGTGCAAACGCATCAACAACGCCAAGGAGAAGCGCACAGATCATTCAGGTAGGGTTAGGGTTTGATGTGTTACCAACCATCCGGACGTAGGGGTTGTCGCCGAGGCATGACTCGCAGATGATGGGGAAGTCCGACCGCTCCCACCCGTCCGCCTGCGCGTCCCGCAGCAGCCGATGCGCCATCCCCTCCTCCTCTCCGCCGCCGACGAGAAGCCGAGAGAACGGAACGGAGCCAAGGGGCTGCGGGCAAAGGAAACGAGAACCCCCCGAGTCCCGACCGAATTCAGTCGGGGCAGAGGAAAGGGCGACGGGGAAGCACGAACGGAGCCGGCCTCCACCGAAGTACCGAACGGACAGATGCGGTCGCCTCCGGGGAAGATGACGGGCTCGGCAGAAGCATTCTTGGGCCTGGTTTGATGGCCTCTTAAGTACAGTACTGCAAAAACATACTATAGCCCATCATAGGCCCGTATACGCGACGTTGGGCCCAATGCACATAGCCCATCATACGCCAAACCCGTTTGTTTCGACCTAAGGTCTTGTTGTAAAAATTTTGGGATTTCGGCAAACATTGTTCAATCATGGAGTAACTAGGTTTAAAAGATTCGTCTCGCGATTTACAAATGAATTATGCAATTAGTTTTTGTTTCCATGTATATTTAATGCACTATACATATGCCGCAAGATTGGATGTGATTGAGAATCTTGAAAATTTTTGGGAACTAAACAAGGCCTAAACTGGGCCATAATAAGCTACTAGAGTTGTCCTAAGTCAAACTTTTTAAACTTTGACTAAATTTCTAGAAAAAAATGCTAAGATTTATGGTATCAAATTAGTTTCATTAGATTCATCATAGAATATATTTTCATATAATGTGCATTTTATATTATAGATGTTGTTATTTTTTTCTATAAAGTTAGTTAAATTTTAAAAAGTTTGACTGGCACGCATCCTAGAAATTGATTCTTTCGTGGAGCGTTATGTCCGAGCGTACATCAGCAAGCAAATAAGGACTCGCATCGCATGAACGAATCAGTCAATTCCAGTCATCATCCAAACTTGCGACGTGCCAGTGGTACTAGTGCACTTTCCTTACTTCTGCTGCAGCCTGCCTCAAAAAAAAAAAAAAAAAAAAAAAGACTTCTGCTGCAGCCCTGCTTCTAGAAAGAGACCCGAGAGGAAACACAGTAGTACTCCGGCTCCGCTAGCCTGAGTAGTAGTGGCCGTCAATCTCGGCACCCGTCGGTTGCCAAGCCGTGCTCGATTTCAACCAGCAATCATGTGGCCGCCCTGCCACGCCACTCTCAAGCATAGGCAAGCAACCGGTGACCCAAGTGAAAAGTTTGGGGGCGTGTGATTGGCGAGGGCACGCCGCAAGCACAACGAACATATAAATAATTATAATTTAATTATGAATTAAGTAGTAATTATGGTCCATGATCCGGCGATCACGATCGCACAGCCGCACAGGACGACGGACCGGGTAGGTGTACGGGCGGCCAAACTGTCCTTGACGTTTCTGTCATCGTCCCCCCGCTTTTGCATGCCCCGGTGGCAGTGGCAAAGGTGGGATGTCGCTCCGCCGTTGCTCGTGCCCGGCCTGCCCAGAACCAGCTGCATTCTCTGATTTTCTGATCCATGAACGGACGTTTTCGGCGTCGCAGAGCTGCCTGTCCGCCCAACTATTTCAGAATCCGAATGGATTCGAACTGTTCTCTGACGAGTCTATTCGCTGTTAAGGCCGGCGCACAGGGGAAGAGAGCATGCGAGGTCCCTTTCTGCGCGTCGGGATCGCGCCTCGCGGCCGGACAGCTGCTGACCGATGAAACTTCCACGGCCGCGCCGCGACATACTCCTCTCCTATGATATGTGTGAGCCCCCTGGATGACGAGACGAACTCGCTCGCAGTCGCAGGTCGCCACAGGTCGATCGGACCGATCGAGCACGAGATCGCAGAGAGGATGGCGCGCCGCTGATGACTCGGGTCGATCGCCGTCACCCCGCATGCGCCAAAGGAGATGCCGACGACGACGCCTGTCCGGCTGAACAAACCGGCAACAGATTTTTTATCTACCCGACTACCCGTCGTGTGTGTGTTTTTTACACTGCGCAGTGCGCGCGCGCGCGTGGAGTGTGGACGGACGGACGGACGGGCGGGCGGCTAGTTGGGGTAGGTAGTGCGTGGTGGCCGCCGCGACGGTGGCGTCATGGGGGCGTTGGTTAGACGTAGTAGTACGTGAGGTTGGGCTCAACGGTGAGGTGTTTGGATGCTTCTTTGTGGTGCGCGTGCTTTGGATGCTTGCGGATTTGTCTTTGACAAAATGTGAGAAAACAAGGCCAAGTCGGCACCGGTCACTTCCGCTTTTAGTGGCATATAAGTAAGTATATCAACCCATGGTCCCATTGAAAATCCAGAAAGGCTATGTGTTATCCCCTCGCCTTGGCCGTGGAATGTGATCCTTTTCTTTCTAAGTTCCAATGCATTTTCTCGCTGCGTATGTCATGGTTGCAAGATTTTCCTGCGATAAAGGCTGGGAGTTTTCTAGTGCGATTACAGCTCGAAATTAAGATCACACGCAGCATATTTACAAAAAAAGTGCCTGTTGCCATTGCTCAAAGAATGAAACAATCTCGCCAGCTCCCCACCATGCACGTACGCATAGGATTTCTTATGTGAATGAATGGATGCTGGAATTTTCTCTCTCGGCCTTTGTCATCCTGCGCTGCGCGCGCGCGTGTGTAAAACATCTCGATTTCCACCTTTAATAACTACAGCACTACTTATATCAAGTCAAGAGATAAAAAGGGATTAAAAAGGGAGTTAAAAAAGGGGGATCAGAGGCAATTAAGGCCCTCGATGCATGGTTATCTCACTCATCGTGGCTCGATCATGGAGATGGACACTTCATTGACGGACTGCGTCTTGGTGGTCTCCGTCCTCATGGCCAGCGAGAAATCGGACACGGACGCCTTCTTGCTGGCCTTATTGGCGAACAGCGGCGGCTGCGCGGGCGCCGGCATCTGCGTCTGGTCGCTGATGAGCATGAGCAGCACGCTGGACATGGTGGGCCGGAGGTCCGGGCTCTCCTGCACGCACAGCAGCCCGACGTGGAAGCACCGCCACGCCTCGTCCCGAGAGTAGGACCCCGCCAGCGACGCGTCCATGAAGTCCGCCGCCCTGTCCTCGTTCCACAGCTTCCACGCCTCTTGGATCAGGGTGTGCTGGTGCTCCTGGAGGTACATGGAGCCGTTCCGCTGCCCGCTGAGGATCTCCAGCACCAGCACCCCGAAGCTGAAAACGTCCGATTTCACCGAGAAAACGCCCTCCATCGCGTACTCCGGAGCCATGTACCCGCTGCATTGTTTTTTTTGAGCTTCAGGTTATTAGCACCTACTACTGCATACTCGGCGAATTATGTAATGTAATGTAATGTACTAAATGAGTGGCATTGCATTGCACTTACTAGGTGCCAACCACGCGGCCCGTGTTAACCTCGTTGCCCTCCTCCTCAAAGATCTTGGCCATGCCGAAGTCGGAGATCTTAGGGTTCATCTTGTTGTCGAGGAGCACGTTGCTGGCCTTGAGGTCCCTGTGGATGACCTTGAGGCACGAGTCCTCGTGCAGGTACAGCATGCCGCGAGCGATCCCCAGGATGATGCTCTGCCTCATCTTCCAGTCCAATTGCCCACTCTTCCTGGTATCTGAGATTATTACATTACACAACAAAAGCTTTCATCAAATTAGCTCACCAGAAATCGCTTCACAGTTTCGGTTCCAGAGTTGTTAATTAGGCGGCCAACTAAAACCTCTTGTTAGATCGATCAATCACCAACCGTTTTTATTTCTGACCAAGGTTACACGCGTGACGCACATGATGTGCTACACGATTTTTCATGCTGCTACTTGGTTTCCCATTGACCTATTTCGCATCGATCTAGTAGCTTGGTACGACCTAATTGACTCAGAACCAGTAAACTATATGCCGAGCTCAGAGCCCATGAGCTAAAAATCTGGGTGTAGCCATGTGCATCTCCCATGGACGCGCCTATCAGTCAGATATTCAGATTCAAACCAAGCACCACCCAAATCTGACAGTCTGTACATTCTGAAACACGGAATTACCGATCGAGCCATATTCGTTCGTGCTCCACGACTCCAGACGCATGATCTGACACGAGAAATTCACGCAGGGATACAATTGGCGAAAAGAATATCCCAGCAAAAAAGAGTGACTAACCGAAGAGGAAGGAGTCGAGGCTTCGGTTGGGGAGGTACTCGTAGACGAGCATCTTCTCGTCCCTCTCGACGCAGCAGCCCAGCAGGCGGACCAGGTTCCGGTGCTGCAGCTTGGCGATCAGCTCCACCTCGTTACGGAACTCCGCCGCGCCCTGCCGCGACCTCGCCGACAGCCGCTTCACCGCGATCTCCGCGCCGCCGCCCATCACGCCCTGTATCCAATCCAAGAAACTTAAGCTTATTCAGTCGATCGATCGACGCAATTAATCTCATCTCATCATCCAAAGAACAGTTTTTTTTTTCACTGCAAACAGACTAGAAAATTGACTGTGCTGCCATTTAGTTTAGTTTAACTACCCGATAGACGGGCCCGAAACCGCCTTCGCCGAGCTTGTTCTCCTTGGAGAAGCTGTTGGTGGCCTCATGGATGGAGGACAGGTCCATGAGCGGCAGGTCTGAGTTGGACAGCGGCCTCAGGCTCTCTATCTGAGCTCTCCTGACAGCTGCAAGGACCATGTCATGAGACGCTCTCGTCATTACTAGGATAATTCTAGCATGACAGCAACCGGTACAGCTGTAGGTGCATGCGATGCGAGTGGCAAACTGGCAATGCAACAATTGCATCATGTTCGACGAACTGAAACTCTGAAAGCTAGCTCACCGTTGCGCTTCCTCCATCTCCAGCAGTAGACGCAGTAGAAGAGAGTGCAGACGATGACCACCGCCAGAATCGACACCATGATGGTCATCCCATTGGAGCCGGAATGCCCTGGATCAGCAGCAAGAACACCCTTGAGGCCTTTGACAACTCAATCACCCCAGTTCCGGCCTTAACTGAACAGCACTGTCGCATCGCACCGGCAACAAGCAAGAACTCTGGGATGTACATGTACGGTACCTGAATCGGTTGCGCTTGCAGGTGCTATGTCCATCAGCCGGCGATGTCGGAGGCGGTACAGCGGCATAGCCATATGCCTTCCCCCGTCCTCCATCGATCTTTGGAGCTCCGTGAGGGAGAATTAATGGCAGCGCTCAGCTCTGCATATATTCGGATATCTAGCTCTGGCCTCTGAGGTCGTTGTGTTGAAGTGCTGTAGGTAGACTTTTGGGATTTGTTAGTGCTAGTGTTGTGTGGTGGCTCAGGCACAATATGTATGCAGCTGCAGGGCAGAGATGGGGACGGAGAGGGAGGGGGTGCGGTGCCCCTGATAGCTCCTGGATGAGCTGGTTTTTTAAAATTTCAAAAAAAAAGGTACCTTCCAATATTTCATGTTTGTCCTTCCAGGACTTCCAAATGTGGGGGTTGACCATACACAAGCAGGACCATAAAAACGTCTGAAACCCCCCTTTTTCTTATGGATGTGTGGGGGACTTCTCTTTTGTTTTGTGACACGGGACGGCAGTGGATAACTGCATAGTGGTTCCTGGATGCTTCTCTTTTGTTCTTGGCTTTTGTTCTTATATACACAACACTTGTTTTTTCAACCCGGTTTCTTCCAACAGATTTCTGATCCGGCTGCATAATCTAATGACACAGTTGGGGTGGGGTGGGGGGGGGGGGGGCGATGTGAACCAGTATCATTGTTAAATCATGCCATATACTTGTTCGCAACTTAGTGCAAGGTAAGAGGTGTTATATGCAATTAAGCAGCACCGCAGCCCAGCTCATGTTGAGACGTGCCTGTGTGAACTCGTGCTGCGCTGGACCGTGAAAGCTGGGCGAGTTCTGTGTATCGAGTAGTAAAGGAATGGGAGTGTGTGTTTGTTCCTTTTGACGAAACATGGTGCTACAGCCTACCGCTAGCTATTGCGGCATATGATGGTTGTTGTTGGTCAGTTGTGGTGTGTGCGTGATGAACAGGCGGGGGGCCATATTCGGTACAGTACAGAGCTTGGAGCCTTGCGTCAAATGGTCAAACACCTTGGCATTTTTGTATGCGTGGGTTCCGGCGGGTGGTGCGCGTCAGCAGCCGTGAGATTGCCGGTGGTGGGCTCGCCCGGCCGGAGCGAGTTGGACTGTTGGGACTTGGGACTTGGGAGGAGAGTAGAAAACGGGAGTGCTCTGTCTCCGTGCAAAGAGGAACTGTAATCGACTTATCGGTCCGGTCTCGAGCCACTGACACGTGGGCCCGAGCGTAGTATATGCAGCCGGTGGAGCCCAGGCGCCGGTGGGTATATAGCGATTCACAGCACGTTGCACGGCGGCCGAAAATCTATAAATCTTATAAAGCTAAATCTCACCAGATGAATTGTGTCCACATCATTCCTCACTAAGTGATCCACTAAATATTTTATCTCTTCATGTAATATGTCCACATCATTCTCCACTAAGTCCATGTCATTGCATATTAATTATAAAAAATAACCATGTCATCTATATCATGTTAAATACTTTAAATCTTTAATATATTCACATACAAGTCATGTACATACATTATTTGTTTCATCACCAATTAATTCCTCTATAATATAACCAAATATTAGTTTTTGTTTTATTAGCTTAGCAATCTTTTACTAGATCTAATACAATAAAATACATACAAGTCAAATTCATATGTGTACATACATAATAGACAAAATACTGCATAGTAGTGCTATGTATATAATGATTTATTTTTAAGAAAATCCCACAGCAACGCGCCGGGGAATTCACCTAGTTAAAACGAATTAGAAAACCACGTCGCTCGCTGATCATGGGCTTTGATTTATTTATTAACGGCTTCCGTTTGGATGAAGGGGTTTTGGTAAGCAACGCGCAGCGGCCTTGGTCAAGCGTGAGGTTCGAATAATCCCCATCACCGTGGTCCATGCAAGTCGCGCGGAGTAAACAAGTGAAAGCCGAGAGTGGAACGGAAATGCTTCTCGCATACGGCATACCCGGGGGTTGTAAAAAAATTTGTAAAATGGATACTAGAGTAATTTTGTTTGTATTTAACAAATATTGTTCAATCATGAATTAACTAGACTCAAAAAAATCGTCTCATAAATTATAGGTAAACTGTGTAATTAATTATTTTTTTTATCTATATTTAATATTTTATACTGAAATTTTTGATGTGATATGAAATCTTAAAAAATTTATAAATTTTTTAAAATAAACAAGGCCTAGATCAGAACAGTTTACGTGTTTAACTGGACTTAGCATTTAGATCCGTGACATGACAGAGCAAATGGGACCGGCTGGTCCTTGTAACTTGTAAGAAACCATTTCCCTCACAAAGGGCACACCATGATGCTACAGTCCATCACCACAAAATCCTTTAGAAAAAACTCAGGTCTTGTTTAGTTTCTATTTTCTTTTGGTTTTGGATACTGTAGCTTTTTCGTTTTTATTTGATAATTATTGTCCAATTATAAATTAATTAGGTTCAAAAAAATTATCTCACGATTTACAGACAAACTGTGTAATTAGTTTTTATTTTTGACTATATTTCATGCTCCATGCATATGCCGCAAGATTCGATGTGACGGAAAATCTTAAAAAAAATTTGGTTTTAGAGTGACCTAAACAAGGCCTCTGTAAAGAGACTTGCTGAGTGTGTTCGCAAAAAAAAAAAAGACTTGCTGAGTGGTTTTATATTAGGATGAAAAGACACTGCACTCAAAGGAACAACGAGAACACAAACAAAATAACAAGAAAAGGGAAAATGAAATAGATGAAAAAGAGAATAGCGTACAACTAGGTGGATATAAACATTATCACACCCTCTTGTTAACACTAAAACAAATTGACCACAGATATATCTCAAACAAAAATCATAACAAGGCTACTCTTAGCGTCGCTCCTGTGAAGTATTTGGAGAGTGTGCAAGCTTATAGAGTTGGACTTTCTTCCTTAACCAAGAGCGTAAGTTGTAATGTGATGAATAAACACGAATCAAGAGCCTGGCGAGTGAACCATGTCAAGCAAAGCAAGGTGCCTCGTCAAATCATTCTCTGATCACTCCAATTAAATAGAAAAACCATAGGCCACATATTCGTATCCTTGCAATCAATCACAAGGAATCGTTCTACCTCTAATTAAAACTAGAGACAAGATTATTACACTGTACACTGACCTCAGACCAAATGCATGTCTATATTACTAAAGACAAGAATAAAGCTAGTCCAGTATGGATCTGCGATCCTCTATGTACGAAGTAGTTTCTACACAAAAAATTATACTACCTCCATTCCAAATTGTAAGTCATTCCAAGAATCTTGAAGAGTCAAAACATTTTCACATTTGACCAAAATTATAGAAAGAAATACTAAGATTTGTAACGTAAAGTGAGTATACTATGAAAATATAATTAAGGAAAAATCTAATGATACTTAGTTGGTATCATAATAATTATTATTTTATCATATAAATTTGGTTAAACTTAGAAAAATTTAACTCTCTAAGATTTTTGGAATGACTTACAATTTGAAATAGAGGGGGTAACATGTATAGCCAATTACCAAAAGTGTGTTCATACCACAAACCCGTCATGGCATGGGTTGTAGGCCTGTAGTAGACCTCAAATCAGTTGGGTCATGGCCCATGAAAACGTTGGAGCAGTTTTACTCTTTTCATACACAATGACAAAAGGGACGCAACCACAACTATTTCTATTTTTTTGATCTCAAAAAAAAAACTATTTCTATTTTTTGGATGGACAACTATTTCCATTTTTACAATAACAAAAAATTGATGCAAAAATGTGAAGTTTCCTAACACAAGAGCCTCACCGCTGCCCTCCTCCATGATATCTGCTCGCCCCCCCCCCCCTCCTCCTAACTAGCGATCTCGAATTTTGGATATAGGAGTGGGGAACCGATCTCTATCCCTTCCTAGTTTTAGGTTAGTTTTATTGATCCCTGGGTTGGTTTCTGGTTTCATCGTCGAGGTGGTGGTGGTGATAGTGCTTTAGAATAAGGTCTCTATGGTCTCTCTCTATCTAGAAGACGTTCGATCTAGCGTTACCGAAGGGTTAGTGAGAGTTCGGTGTCAGATCTGTTGACTCTCTTTCATATCTTGGAATTTGGTGTGCTAATAATTAAGATGAAGCAATTGGTTGGCTTTTGATTCGGTAATCTCGACCTCTTCCTTTGGAGTGCTCTGTAGTAAGGTTTGACATTTTTAACACTCTCTTCTGATGAAGACGGATTGCAAGCCTAGATTCCTTGGATGATTACTCTACTCGATATTCTTCTAGTGAATTCTAAATCTCGTTGTCAAGGGGCGAGTGGCTTTTATGATCTCCAAAATCTTATTTAGCAAAGGTGTTTACATGCGTCCCTTTTTCTTTGTTGTCTTTTATGAAGCTTTGTCAAGAACGATCGAAGGAAGAAGACGACCAATTTAGTCTTTAATGTACTCTTATTTCTTGCAGTCATTTTATGTCTTATCATCCATCTTTTATACTTTGAAATATATCAGTTGTGAGGCACTCTTTTTAGTGTCTTTTTATATATATAAAAAAGCGGAAATAAAATGGATCCTCAGGCTCCGGTTTTGCGAAGCCTTCCACATGTACATAGGCGCCCTAGCATGCATCCTATCTATATATTTACTTAATGGATGTACATTGCTACGTTGGATTGTAAATTCCCTTAAAAACTTGTGACTACAATTCGAATAATCTCTACTAACTAAATATAATAATACATATTGGTGTACATATGCAGCAAGTTCAATTTGCTTGCTGTGAATAATAACTACTACTACTACTTGTGCTGGAGAAGGATCCAATGATGTCAACAACAGCATCCTCATCGACTACACTAGCTTGGTGGTCCTGATCAGCTTGATGACCTTGTTGTTGGTTGTCCTTGTTCCATGTCTTCATCTTGCGCCTGTTATGCTGCTGCAGCACTAGAACGGAACCACAACCTACCAAATCGTCCGAGGACAAGAGCTCACCAATGGGGCCTAGCTCCTGGCACTCATCTTCATCCCAGTCCCCCATGTTACTCGTCATCACGCCTCTGCTGCCATGCGCCCTATCACCCTTCCCCACGACGAAGAGTGAGCATGTACCCACCATGGAGTTAAGCGCGTTTACGGTCTCCGCGCCATTGCTCACGTACTTCTCCATGTACGATACGTGTCCTGGTGCCACAAACCTCGCGTATAGGTCTGCCATGAATTCCTCATCTTCCATGGCCTCCTCCATCACCTTGGGGTTGCCCGATAAACCCCTTCCTGCGCTTGGAAGAAGGAACCTGCACACAGTCACTGTCACTGACGGCTGCACTGACAGCCGTATTGCATATGACACTGCCTCCCTGTCATCAGCACCACCCAAGAACAACGCCACCACCTGATGATTCTCCCCCGTGACCTCATTAGCAAAACAGCGCTCCACAAGGATCCCAACCGTGCAAGGAGCCCTATGCAGGATCCGCTGGTTGAGTTGCCGCCGCCCCTCACGCCGGCACACCATGCGCCCATCGTAGCGTTGCTCCTTGTGGAACGGCATGATCAGTAGCGACGCACGCGCATCCTCCACACAGTTGCGCACATCTGTATCCATGGAGCCCAAGTTGGATATGGCCGTCATCTGCCTCACGAGGATGGCGTTGTCATAGGTGAAGGTCGCCACGGCGGAGGCCACCTGCTCGATCTCACGCGCGTAGCCCCACTCGTCCTCGTCCTCGCCGGCGTCTCGGGCATGGTACAGCTGCTGCGTGATGGCGTACTTGTGCGATGTCACGAGCTCGACGAGGTGCAGCAGGTACACGGCGACCGGTGTCCTGCCCTTGGAGAGGTCACTGAGCGTGAGCATCGAGTAGACGCCGGTGGCGCCGTGGATGCATACGAGCATGCGGAGCTCGTGGTCCACGCTAAGGTCCTCGAGGCAGCGCGAGCGGTAGCGGGAAGCGCGACGCTGCTGGCGGACGATGGCGGCCGACGCAGGCCCGGCCATGAACGTGTTGATGATGGACGATATGAGAAGCACCACCTGCATGGTCTCTCCCCATACATTCACCTTGTTCCCAAAGTTGATGGCGAGGATATCCGAGTAGCCCTTGACGTTGAGCAGGGCACCCAGCACGACGGCCTCCCGGGTGGCGATGCCCAACGCCCGCCCCGCCAGCACGGTGCCGGCCACCTTCCCCGCCGTGCTCAGCAGCGTGGTGAAGGTAACAGCCACGACGAGCTGGACCACCGTGAAGTTCCCAATCTTGGCGAAGTCGAGGCGAGCACCGATGGCCCCGAAGCAGAGTGGCATGAAGAGCTGGTGCACAGGGTAGGCGAGGCGGTCCATTAGCGTCCTCGCGGTCGGGCCCTCGCGTGGCATGGCGAGGCCGATGAGGAAGGCCGTCATGGAGGAGCTGTAGCCTATGATCTGCTCTAGCATTGAGAGGCCCACAATAAGGAGCAGCATACCACACAGCTCGTACTTGCTGATGTACTGCCTCCCGCGCTTGAGCCGGTTGAGCATGCGCGCCACCCACGCCGCAAGGTTAACGGCCATCCACACCGTCAGCGCTATCCACGCCACCACCGCGGCCTTGGCCGCCGGCGTCGACGAGCTGGGGTACTCCTCCTCCTCCTTGGGCATCTTGCCGTACAGGGTGTGGGTGACAATGATGGCGCTTAGAGCGGTGAGGCTGGCCATGTCGTTGGCGAAGGCGGCGCCGATGGCGATCTGGCCGGTCTCGGAACCGGTGAGCTTGAGCTCGGTGACGATGCGGATGAGGACGGGTGAGGCGGTGCTGGTGAGCACGATGGCGAAGAGCGCGGTGGAGGCGTAGATGTTGCTGGGCTGGAAGTGGCCCTGCCCCGGGTGCAGGAAGCCGTAGGAGAAGGGGCCGGCCAGCACGGCGAGGACGAGGCAGAGCCCGGAGCCGCCGCAGGCCACGACCAGCGAGCGGCGTAGGTTGTGGCGCAGGTAGCGCAGGTCCAGCTCGAGGCCGATGAAGAACATGAACACCATGCGGATGAAGCGAATTGTGCCGCCAAGCGCGTCGCCGGCGTCGCGCATGCCCAGCTGGCGGAGGTTTATGGCACGGCCAAGCACCGTCGGGCCAACCACGATGCCTGCCTGCCCATATATGGTCATTAACTCATTATTATTAAGAAAAATGACGAGCATAAGAATTCTGTGGATTGACCAATCAGCAATCAGCATAAATAAATTAACACGCGCGCGCACCAGGATGTGGGAGATAACGCTGGGCTGTCCGAGACGTCGAAGCACAGAATGGAAGAGGCCGGACAGCACGAGGACGGTGACCATGATGCCGGAGACGGCCATGATGCTGGCCATGATGTAGGCGCCCTCGGCGACATCGACGGAGCATTTGGCTTCGTCATCCATCTCATCCGATTAACCGACGATGGATCGCCGGGCTCCGGCCGGCCAGGCCTTCCGCGCGCGTGTGGCCCCCCTAGCATGCCATCTAACCTAAATTTGCTCAACCGATGATCGCGTTGGGGTTAATTAGCTATGGTGCATGCTCTTACAAACTTGTGGCTGAAAGCTGATCTCTTCCAGCTAAATATATACTGTACATAGTGTTGTGCATGCATTATGCAATGGGCCGGAATGCGGTGCGAGTTCAATTTGCTCGCGTCGAATATTACTTTTTAGTAGTTGGGTTAGAGGAGAATTAGAGGGTTTTAACAACATCAAAACGACAAAACCAGCTTCGCCACACATATGGTGCTTCTGAACGCGAAGTTGTACGGCTACTGTGTTTGTCCTTGCTCCTCGAGAGAAACTGGTACAATCTGGAGCATTTTCGTGCATCACCGCGCATTTGTCTTTCTCTAGTTTTGAGTACAAGCTAGTATGTTAAAGCGTTACCTGTATGGTGTTTAGCGAAACTGAAAGTCAAAGCTTTTCGATCAAAATGAGTCATACAAAAGTTGGAAGGGGGGAGTCTATCAAAAACAATAATGCAAGCCCAATGGTACCTGTGTAGTCTCTAAGGACAATCTCAATGTGATTTCATCATAGTTTTATGGGTATTAAATATGCTGATGTAGCACTATATTAATGAAGTGAGAGATGATAAAAATTTTATAAGAGCAGTGAGAGTTTCATCCTCATAAATTTTCATAAAACTTTTCTACACTGTTTCCAATATATGAAACTCTCTATTGAAACTGGCCTAAGGACCTAGGTGATGATGTACTTATACGGATTAAAATAGCGGGGCATCATTGGCGGACTCAGGGGGGCTGGGGTGGCTGCAGCCCCCTCTTGGGCTCAAAAAAATTTTAGTAGATTTTTTTTTTAGTAAAAGACTCTATGTATTTGGTATTTTTCTATGTTTATTCTATGAATTTTTGTTTTTGAGCACTTTGAATCAATATTGAATTATCAATCTTAGTTATATTTATTAGTGTACTAGATTGAGTGAGTAAAAACTTTTTTAGCTATATTATTTAGCCTCCACTCTTAATTCGTTTCTGGGTCCGCCACTGCCGGGCATTGTGTGCTTTGGCTGTTAATCCCCCTGGCTTCGATGCCGGCCTTGATGCTGGCAAATCAAACGCCAGAGGCAATTCCCTGTCATTCTTGAGCCGCCTGTTCCTTGCTTATCTGTGAGATCAGAAACTCGATGCTCCCCTGCTTTTTTAGTACATGCACACGGTGTGATTAATGCATCCATGCGTGCCATTAATGCCGTTGACACTTGACAGTCAAGAATTTCCCTCCTCCCTCCCTTTCTCTCGGAGTCGAATCTGAGAGTTACTAGCAGCCTCAATCATCAAGCTTAGCGCCGATTTTTGGATCGAGGCCGAGGCTCAGAATTTGGGTTGTCTCATGTGGGAATAGTAGGTTAAGAGTTATGTGTGGGAGAGGCTTTGATTTTTGTAATACCTGTTGTGCCTTCCATCTGTCCAGCGATACGGCGCGCTTATAACAAATTCTTTCTACTTAATACAAAGATGCGCAAATCTTTTGCATATTTGAGAAAAAAAACTACTAGCAGCCCCCATATGTGAGTCAAGAGTTGCCAAGCGCGCATGCAGATCGACGTGTCGAGAATGACTTCAATCTCCTCGGTAATGACTTGCTAGGGCATAAGATGTGTGCACTGATTCACAGTCAAATTCAGATTTGCAAGACCAGGAGTCCAGGACACAAGCTGCACTCACGAATCAGCTAGTGTGCTACTACTACTATTACGCAAGAACAGGACCTCAGCAAGAGGAAAAACATTGAAGCTTAAATAATCGATTCACTAATGTCTAATGAAGTAACGATTGCATAAAAAGTAGAATCACTATTACATTATTGTAGCTTGTAAACAAACAATACAACATGGCAATTGGCAATGGCTCCTAGAACGTTCTCGAGTTAGTCGTCATAGTTACACTTTGCTCCCTACGGAGACTTTGTTATTGTTTTTTTTTTGTTAGTGGGTTGCACTTCAGATTTTTGTTTCGGTCAGCTTTTTATCTTGTTTTGGTGTTTCTTTCAATTCTGGCTGAAGCCCATAGGCAAGCTGCTGTTTTTTCTTATATTAAAACCCCTTTTTTGTTTTTTTCCTCGTCTAATAAAAATCTCGGCAAAGCTTTTGCCATCCTTTCAAAAAAACAATCTGAATTTCAGCAGGTGTTTTTGTTTGCTTGGCTGATAAGTCATAACTGAAAATACTATTTGATAATTTGTTGTGAGAGAAAAACACTACTGAATGTTTGACAGATTTGACAGATAATTTCAAGCAAACAGCATGTCGCTGAAGAGTTCCATTGTTGAAGATCCGAAAAACAGATAAGGCCTTGTTTAGTTCCGAAAATTTTTGGAAAATGGACACTGTAGCATTTTCGTTTGTATTTGACAAATATTGTCCAATCATGGACTAACTAGGCTCAAAAGATTCGTCTCGTCAATTTCGACCAAACTGTGCAATTAGTTTTTTATTTTCGTCTATATTTAATACTCCATGCATGCGTCTAAAGATTCGATGTGACGGGGAATGTGAAAAATTTTGCAAAATTTTCTGGGAAGTAAACAAGGCCTAAGGCGAGCTGGACGGCCTACACAGAGCTGCAGTTAGAAATGGGCGAGCAGAGCTGCTGCTGAAGAAAATAAACCGCAGAACAGAAATAGTCAAGCTGTAATTACAGAACTGAATGAAACTCTAAAAGAAACAGTCGAAGATTTGCTACTGCTGCCTGTCAGTTGTATATTGTTTTCTTTAATATATCTCATATCATAGTTCATATATATGAGGCATTCTTTTGTTTGAGTGACTTTATTCAAAAAAAAATAAGAGAAGAAAATAGGAGACAACAAGGTGCATCAGCTGCTGGAAGCACAATGGAGCAAAGCAGACAGAAAGCACGGTTGCTGAAGACTGTGCACAGCCTTAAGCTTACCCATTTTTTCTAAAAATCATGTCAAATCAAAACCAATAGAACTGAGATTTAGACCAAAAGTTTACTTCATCATGGAAAGGCTATTCCACTTAGATCCATCTGAAAAGATCAAGAATTTAGCCTTATTTCCGAAAACATGAAATTGATGGGAAATCCAAAATCGGAGGTGCTCGTGATAGGATTGATTGACTAAGGCTTTATTTAGATGCAATTTTTTTAGATTTTGATACTGTAGCACTTTCGTTTGTATTTGACAAATATTGTCCAATCATAGACTAACTAGGTTTAAAAGATTTGTCTCGCAATTTATAGATAAATTGTGTAATTAGTTATTTTTTATCTATATTTAATGCTTCATGTATGTGCCACAAAGGGGAGGATCTCAGTTTAGAGAGAGGAGGGGCAACTTGAGCACCAATCAACACCATGAAGACTTGGATTAGATCAAGAGTTCATCTATACAAGCTAAGACTAGCCACCGCTCTTCATCCTCCCACCAAAAATGAAAAACTAGAGTAGGCATTGTTTCGTTGGTCAGAACTGTTTCGATTCTTCCTAGAATCACTTGGAATGGTGCCAGATGTGTGAAGAGCGAAACGTTTCACCTAAGAAATGATTCACTAATTGTGTCTGAGTTCTTGAATCGGCTGAAAGGTGGTTTTGCATTGATTCTCTTCCGTTTCTCTGCCTCTCGTATGGGTTATCAGAATGTATCATACCAGCCAAGCAATTTCATGAACCAACATCCTTAGCTAGCCTAGACAAAAATGATTGAGAGAATTCCTTATATAACACTGCAATATAGCTCAATTCCTTCCATGGCCTCAAAAATTCAAACCATGCCTTATTGTCACCATCCTAACATTTTTCCCTAAGTAACACTACCATCTATTTGGCTGTTAGGTGGCACCTAACAAAGATGATTATGCCCCTATGGAAAACTTTAGCACAACTGTCTTCTCCATTTGTATCATGGACATAAGTTTTACAATCATGATTGTTAGGCATATTTGTAGCAAAGTGTCCCAACTTGAAAAAGAATATATATACAACAATATTTGGAGTACAAATGTACCAACTAGCAAAATATATGCATCATGCATAAGTGGCATATAGCAAAAAAAAGTATAGTGGCACATGAACCGGAGCACAAGATATCAACACACAAGTAGATTGGAGCTCAAGAAATTCAAAATAAATTAGTTCAAACCATGTTAGTTCAACAAATCAAGTTAACACATGAGGATAAAATCAGGTTCAATATGAAGTGACAATTTCAAACACAAAATAAATAGTTTGACACAACATGCCCATAAAACGGTGATATGACGACAACCACCATATATTACGTTAAGGGCAAGTAAATAAGCACAATATCACATGCTAATCCTTCTTTTGCTTTTTGTGCTCAGCGTAGGGCTAGAAGGACAATTTTTTTTGCTTCTTGTATCCATAGTAGGGATCTCCAACAACACATTAAGCTTCTTATCTTCTTTGTAGCCTTTCATGAGCATGAGATGGATTTGAGACACTTGACATTGCAAATTCAGTGTTAATGGCTCAGATACCTACAGGTGTGCATGAATAACAATAAAAATCATGAATTTTCAGATCAAATCGACGACAACACTATCCAAAAAAAAAATTCTAATGTAGTACAGAACACAAGTGTTAAATTATCTTATTGAGCCTATACAATGAGGTTGATTTCCCCTTTTTCTTAGTTTTAGGTTCCAAATTTTGGCTATGACTAAAAGGCAATATCACATTTTATATAAGCGTGAGCACAACACAACGTGGTGCCCTCAACCACCTCCGGCCTTAGCCACTAGGAAAGGACGGAAGGTGGGTGGATGCATTTAATGCACTTGCGCGGATGTGAAGTCGCAGATGTGCACTTTGATGGGTACAAGAAGGATGATGTCCCTCTAATCGCCAGAACCTAGGGCAGGGCATCACCTTGGACAATACTCCACCGACAAACAAAACAACACCGAGGCTCAGCCACATCATCATACGTGGCTTAGCACCATCTAGATCCCACCTAACCCGATGGGAGAGCGTACGATCATACCCACTATGGTATGGGAATCACGATTAGGGGCCAGCTCCTCCCGTTCTGACTAAATCCTATGCCCCCGACCCGACCATGGGTCGAGGCAACATAGCCACAACCAAGGGAGCAGGAGGCCCTCAAGGGACACTGTCCTGCTCATACAAATGACATCACAACTTCTCAAGGAACTAATGCCAAGATGGAGTCCACGACGTCTGCGATGAGCCCATGCCACAAAGGGAAGTTGGTGAACAATCACCATTCCCACAGTGCTACCACGGCCAATACAGTATCAGCTAGAGAGGAGTTGGTGAACTAATAGTGAATAGCTTATTTAAAAATCTTCAAACTCACTAGAGTAAGAGGTTAGTAAATAACAAAATAAAGTTTTTTGCTCTAGCTCTAATTGGAGATTGCAAGCCACCTATCCCACAATTATAGTTGGTAAAATTCAGTAAGCACACAATAGCTATGTCACTACTTTACACTAGAGAGCTACCTAAAGTTTCTACACAAGAAAGTAAGCTCACTAGTTTGCAGGAAAGTAAAGTAGTACGAGTGAACTTTTATACCAACGTGTAGGGGCAAGTGAACCAATCAATATAATGAAGACCAATCACCGGGAGAAATCTAATCAATCATAATTGAGACACTGAATTTTCTCCCGATGTTCATGTGCTTGCCGACTAGTCCCCGTCGTGTCGACCAACACTTCGTGGTTCGGCGGCTAAGAGGTGTCTGCACGAACCTCGTTCTCATTAGGACATCGTAAGAACCTACCCACAAATAAGGTAACTCAATGACACGAGTAATTTACTAGAGTTACCTTCCGGCTCTCCGCCGGGGATGGTACAGTTTAGGGCCATTTGAAAGACTAGGAATTCAGTCAAATAATCTACAAACGTTCATGTAGAAATAAAGTTAGGATGAATTTTAAGCATATCTAGAAAACTAAGCTACCTTTGAAGGTGAAAAATTTCATGTGACCTACCCTTCATGAAGCCATCTAGATAAAAAAAATCTACTAAGGAGACAATGGAAAGGCAATGGTGTTGTGCCTTTTGCAAAGAATTGGAGAGTGTTAATCATCTACTTTTTGGATGTACTACTGCGAAGTATGTTGGGAGTTTTGATTGCTTATGCATTAGGGACCAATTGTTGACCTAGCTCTTTTGATCAATACTTGGAGTGGATTAGAATCAATTTACCTAATGGTAGCCCAGCCCATGCTATGGGCCTTGCTGTTGTATGTTGGGCCATTTGAAAGACTAGGAATTCAGTCTGTTTTGACAAGAAGAGGATTAAGTTTCCTACTGATGAGTTCTTTGTGTTCTTTTATTACATATTGGGCAGGGCTACAGAAGGCAGAGCTGGAGAAGCAGGTTCTTTAGGGTGCAGACACCATCAAGGTGTCGTATGCTGGTCAAGTTTAGAAGCTTTCGGTGTGGAAAGGCTTAGGTATTTTCGATTTCAGCCTGCACGCTTCTAAGGCCGAAAGCCATGTACTAGTCGTCTTCTGTTCTCGTTAGCATGAAATGTGTCTATAGGTGTTGGGTTTCTCCTCCTGATGGTTGTTCCCTAGGTGAGCAGTATTAGGGTGGTTCGTTAGTTTTGCACTGCATTAATTCTTAATGTTACTATTTAATCTAACTTTGTAACTTTGCTACATCGTAATGAAAATCAGTTCTACTGGTGTGGAAAAAATGTAACACCCAAAATTTGATTTCAATTGATAGGAATTAATTTGATTCATTTAAGTATTTATGTGAGCATTAGAACTTAGTAAATAAATAATTTTTGTGGAAAATAAAATTTATCCTAAGGTTAGGAACATGTGGTGCATACATGCTGGAGCATATTGGATCTTTGGTTGTTTTTGGTTGGAGTTTATTCTTTGCTCAAAACTCTTTTGGAAAAGAAATGAAAAAAAAGAAGGGAGAAGCCCCCTGGAAACCAGCCCAACCGGGCGCGGCCCAATTGCCCCCCCCCCCCCCCCCCCGCGCCTCCTCCTCCCCACTGCGGCCCACCAAGCGCCGGGCGCAGCCCAGCCCCTTCCCCGGTCCAGCGCAGCGCGCCTCCCTCTTTCGCTGACCACCGGGCCCCGCGCGTCAGCGCCTTCCTTCTTCTCCCCCAGCGCGTTCCGAACCGGAAACCAGCTCCGGAAGGAAAGCGATCTCGGCTTCCTTGGGAGCTTTCCTTTGCGTCTTTGCAGCCATATAAAGGCCCCGAACCTCGCCCGCACCCCGTTCTTCCCCTTTAAGCCACCAGTCCGAGCCCTAGCAGCCGTTTAACGGAGTTTTGGATCTCGTCGGTGTTCATCCTCACCACCGCGCGCAACCGCACTCCTCCAAGCCCTTTCGGCTCGCACCGAACCCCTGGGTGAGCTCGTCTTGTCCTTCTCTGCTCGCCCGTGTGTTTGGTTTGGTTAGCGGAGCTCGGGAACGTCTTCTTCGCGTACGCCGATGAACACCGCGGCGGCGCCCATGGTCACCACCGCGCCGGAGCAGGGAACCGGCCGCCGGCCCGCCGTTGCCCTCCTGGGAGCGCCCTCCACTGTCCGATCGAGATCCAAAGGCACAGAAAAGAAGTTACCGGTTCGGTCTACTTTTTGCTAAAGAGACCCCAGGAATCGGAGAAATCAACCCACGGTCCTTGGCGGTTTTGGGAAGAATGCGTATCCTGGCTTTGAAAGCGTATTTTCGTTCGGTTAAGGCTAAATACGTTTTCGGTTATTTACACCTTTGCCATCAACTTTATAATGCTCATAAAATATTCATTTTAACTCCGTTTTTGTCCATTCAAATTCCGTTAGATTCGTATTTACGAGCTCTACATGTTGGAAGTAATATTTCACTGGTTGGAAACTTTTTAATTTCCTGGTACTATTTAATTAATTATTTCTTTATAGGAAATCTTAGAAAATTCATATCTTTCACGTTTTAATTCCGATTTTCGTGAACTTTACGTTTGTGTGATCGTAGCGCTGCGTAGAATATTTTCATAAACTTTTATCTTTGATTTCTCACTGTTGGTGTAATGTTCTAATTATAGTTTGTTTGCTTTGTGTATGATTGTCTACATTGGATTGCGTGTTGTTGATTGATATTTGGGGGATAGACGGTGAGCCGTACGTTGGTGATCAAGACCAAGCTTTTGAAGACCAGCAGGCTCAGGAGAGCTTTGAGCAAGGCAAGTATAACTTGGGATCATCCTTGTTACCCATTCACTATTAACTACACATATATATATATATCATATGCATGCTATCACCTTGTCGACCTTAGCAAAATCATAGATGATTGTTACCTGTATTCCTTGCTACCTACTTGATATGCATTTGTTGTAGATGTGCTAGTGCTTGATATAATCCATGATCTTGTAAGATGATTAATAGCTATGCAATGGACATAAAAGAATGACAAATAATTGTATGAGATCTTGTCTGTACGTGATCACCCGGGATAACAGTGCAACCATGAGGGCTATAATGGCTCTGGCTTTAGCTCAGTATGGAGACCTTTTCTAGCTTGTTAGAGGTTACCCGAAAGGGCGGAGGGGCTGAACCGACACGGGTATAGTGCGAGCCCCTGTCCCTATGTGTATAGGCTGCGCGTCATTGTGCCATTCGGAAGGGGGGTATCTATATCTGCTCGCAAAGGAAACCTTGCGGCCCTAACATGTTAGACGAACTTTTGAAAGGCTTCATAGTGATCCCTGCCGACCTCCCTAGGAAGGGGGTTAAGAGATTAGCTACCTCGGGCGAAAGGGTAAATCATGACTCATGGGTAAAGATGTACAACCTCTGCAGAGTGTAAAACTGGTATACTAGCCGAGCTCACGGTCAGGAGCGGCCTTGGGGACATCTACATTAAGATGATGAGCTTGTTATGTTATTATGTTCATTTGATTATCGTTTATGCTATGAGATTAATTATGCTTACACTTGATCATGGGATTAATGGATTAATTATGCTACCTTGACAATTACTCATTAATTATGAACATGCTATCCACTATTAAAAGCTAATTGCAGACAAACCAGTGACAGCCAATTGAGCCTCATGAACCCCTGGTTATACTTGTTGAGTACGATATGTGCTCACTCTTGCAATTTCCCAACACCTCAGGATATGATAATGAAGATGACTGGAATGAGGACTGTCGTTATGAGTACTAGGTTTGGAGTCAACCAGTCAGCAGTGCCCTGTGTGGAGCTTCCGTTGAGAGCGTTGTTTACTTTATGCTATCATTTTTGTATGAGACTATGTGATATATTATATTCCGCTATGTAATGAACACTGCAATGGTACATTTGAGATTTGTCTACTTATGTGTGCGACTATTCCTGGGGCACATATAAGTCTTTTATGCATCCTATTTTGTTCTTAAAATATGGGTGTGACAAATTGGTATCAGAGCTTTGTTGACTGTAGGACGCAAACCTAGTTAGCAATGGTTGAAAATTTAGGCCCTTATTTTACTTACTTCATGCTTTCCACTACGGCCTTGTTATTTGCTAAAAGTTTTATGCTTCTCTATCTTGCTCTGTTGTGAAATTATTGCATCCATCTGATCTATGCCTAAAAACTTTTTGTAGATGCCGCCCTGCACCCGTAGTGCTGCACGCATGGCTGCTGAGGAGTACCGTGCCATGTTCAACCTAGGCGGACAGCAGGTGGATGGAGTTCCTGAGCTGGAAGATGAGGAATCAAGGGTGGAAGCTCAGGAGGAGGTGCCTGAAGATGAGGAGATGCAAGATCCACCTTCACCACAGACTGCTAATGCAAGGATGGGATGGACTACTGAGTTGTGGATTCCAGAGGCTAATCCCAAGGCCTTCTTCCATGAGAATTTGGTGTTGACATTGAAACACCATTACCCAGATTTGCAAGCCACGCTGGAATATAACTGCACTGAGCACAAGCACCCTCTGAGGAGATCACTTTGGATTGCAGAGCTGATAGTCAAGACACTGGATGCCACTAAGGGGATTCGAAAGGTGGAATCAAAACACATCGCTCGAATCAGCCGGGACACGATGAAGGAGAGCATGGCAGATGCAGCTTACCAGGCCTTGATCTTTTACCGGGGTAGACGCTTTGAGGATGTTCAGTACAATGCAACATATCACTATCCTCGCTTTGTACCAGAGAAGATGACTTGGGCCATAGAAGTTGCAGATGCTTCACAACCAAAGCTTCAAGCACAAGTGGAGTTGACTTATGAGCTGACCGTCAAGGTGATAGAGTTGGAGAATGAACTGCACCGTGAGAGGAAACTGATGGAGAAAGAGCGACGGGAAGCAGATGACCTTCAAGCGGAGTTAGGCCGTCCCAAACTTCATAAGAAACTGCATGCTGAACCCATCTTGAAGGATGCTGCACCCGAAGAATAGAAAAGAACCCATATGTAATAGGAACGTTAGTAGTTTACGAGTTATTCGAGTCTTTTGCTTTTGTGGTGTGAACTTGGTGTGTTTGCTGATTTGTTATTATGAATATGTGTGATTTGGATTTTTGTAATGAGTGCTGGGACTTTGTGGGCATGTCCACAAGTTCCTTAGTTAAGAACCTTAAGTAAGAACATGAATAAATGGTGGTTTGGGGTCATATCCTGTTTCTGTCTTTTGCTGTTTTCTGGAACAGTCTGCCATGATCCTGGAATAAATCAAATTCTGTTCGTGCAATGTTCATCAAATTCTTCTGGGAATAAGTAGACTTTCATATCTTTCCAATGCCGCAAGAATGATCATATTATCTATTATGAGCTGTGAGTTATGACTGTTTAAAGTTGAGGTTTCTGCGCAGTCTGGAATTCTGGAACAGTTTCGGTTGCACCCAGTTTTTGATTAACCTAACGTTGGAATCTGGTAATGTGAACTGAATGAAAGTTGTAGTCAATTTCTTTATCTTTCCAACGGTGTACAGCATGTATCCTTTTGAATTCTGGAACTCGAGATATGACTGATGTTCTGATCTGCTGATGTTGGATGTTACCCAGAAAATTTCAGATTCCGTTAACTCTTGTAATTGTCATGTTGGACGTTACTAAGATGTGTTTATGTACCTTGGAATGCAGATGGCAGCAAGGGGAAGAGGCAGAGGCAGGGGCCGTGGCAATGGCAATGGTGGCAATGCCCCAATCACCGTGGAAGAACTCATGCAAACCCAAAATCAGATGATGCACGTTTTCATGCAGCACCTGCAGCAACAACCTCCACCAACACCACCACCTGTTCACGTGAGAGACAAGCGTGGAGAGTTTATGAAGGGGAGACCCCCAGTCTTTACACACTCAGCTGATCCCATGGAGGCAGATGATTGGTTACGTGCTGTGGAGAGGCAACTGAACATAGCACAGTGTAATGATTTGGAGAAGGTGTTGTATGCATCTGGACAGCTTCAGGGAGCAGCCCAGACATGGTGGGAGTCATATCAAGCTGCTCGTCCCAACAATGCTCCTCCTGTCACATGGCTGGAATTCAGTAGGGACTTCAGAGCTCGACATATAAATGAAGGAGTGATGGAGCTCAAACAAGAAGAATTCAGATCAGTCAGGATGGGCTCCATGACTGTGGCAGAATATCATGACACATTTGAACAGTTGGCTCGCTATGCTCCAAATGATGTCAGGGAAGATGCTGATAAGCAGCGTCTATTCATGAAGGGCTTGTACTATGAACTCAGGTTGCAGTTGGCAGGAAACACTTATCCTACCTTTCAAGCTCTTGTGAATCGTGCTATCGTGCTTGATAATATGCGGAAGAGTCAGGATAAGAAGAGAAGGATGCTGGTACAAGGATCTGGGAGCAACAACCGTCAGCGTTTCAGTTCTCATCAAGGCCATCAGCAGAGGTTCCAGGGACCAGTTAGTCAGTGGAACCGTAACCAGCAACCCCAGCGTTTCCAGAATCAGTCACAGAGTGGGAACCAACGTCCTCCATTCCAACAACGTAACCATAATCAGCAGCAGCATGGTCAGCAGACACCTCGCTCAGGGAACTCAAATGCCAACTCTACAAAAAGAAGTGCTTCTAACAATCCTACCAGGTGTTTCCGTTGTGGGAAGGAAGGGCATATGTCCTATGATTGCCCAGAGAAGTTTAATCCGCAGTACAACGACCGGAGATCCACTCCTAATTCAGCAAAGGTGAACAACGTGGCAGCAGAAACTGTTCAGGAGGGACCAGAAATCATGATGGGTATGTTCAGCATCAACTCTATCCCTGCTACAGTTTTATTTGATTCTGGAGCTTCGCATACTTTCATATCACAAGTATTTGTTAGGGTTCATAGCCTTCCACTAGTTGCAATGAAAACACCTATGCTAGTTAATTCACCGGGTGGGACTATACCAGTTTCTTTACGTTGCCCCTCAGCAAGTCTTTCTTTAAGGGGGGTAGATTTTCCTATCAGTCCCATGGTTATGAGAACCTCAGGCATAGATGTGATCTTGGGTTTGGATTGGATGAAGCAACATGCGACAAATATTAATTGCAAAGAGAGAGTAGTGGCTCTGACAACACCAAAGGGAGAAAGAATCAGTGTTGACGTAACAATGCAAGCACCACTCACAGCTAAAGTGAACCAACTGACTGATGATGTTGATCCTCAGAACCTGGTAGTGGATGAGTTTCCGGATGTCTTTCCAGATGAATTGCCAGGTATGCCGCCTGACCGAGACATTGAATTTATTATTGAATTACTACCTGGTACTGCACCCATAGCTAAAAGACCTTATAGAATCGGGGTTAAAGAACTAGAAGAACTTAAGAAACAAATTAAGGAATTGCAAGATAAAGGGTTCATTCGTCCTAGTTCATCACCATGGGGTGCACCAGTTATCTTTGTTGATAAGAAGGATGGTAGTCAGAGGATGTGTGTAGATTATCGGTCACTTAATGAGGTCACTATCAAGAATAAATATCCCTTGCCTAGGATTGATGACTTGTTTGATCAGCTAAGAGGTGCTTGCGTGTTCTCTAAGATCGATTTGCGTTCTGGTTATCATCAGTTGAAGATTCGGAAATCAGATATACCAAAGACAGCTTTCACCACAAGGTATGGGTTGTATGAGTATACAGTTATGTCTTTTGGTTTGACCAATGCACCAGCTTACTTTATGTACATGATGAATAAAGTATTTATGGAGTATCTTGATAAGTTTGTGGTGGTCTTTATTGATGATATTCTGGTATTCTCTAAAACCAAGGAAGAACATGCTGAACATCTGAGATTGGTCTTACAGAAACTTAGAGAACATAAGTTGTATGCTAAGCGCAGTAAATGTGAGTTTTGGTTGGAAGAAGTTTCTTTCCTTGGTCATGTTGTCTCTAATGGTGGTATTGCAGTGGATCCTAGTAAGGTGAAAGATGTGTTGAATTGGAAACCACCTACAGATGTAAGTGAAATTCTCAGTTTTCTTGGTCTAGCTGGTTACTATCGTAGATTCATTGAAGGGTTCTCAAAACTTGCAAAGCCTATGACTGCTCTATTAGAGAAGAATGCTAAGTTTGTGTGGTCTGACAAGTGTCAAGCTAGTTTTGAGGAGTTCAAGAAGAGATTGACTACTGCACCTGTGTTGGTTTTGCCAGATCTGAGTAAGAGTTTCTCTATCTATTGTGATGCTTCTCGTCTGGGTTTGGGTTGTGTTCTTATGCAAGAAGGTAGAGTTGTTGCTTATGCATCTAGACAGTTGAGGAAACATGAACTGAATTATCCTACTCATGATTTGGAGTTAGCAGCTGTGGTTCATGCATTGAAGATTTGGAGACACTATTTGATTGGGCATAAGAGTGACATATACACTGATCATAAGAGTTTGAAGTACATCTTCACTCAGACAGATCTGAATTTGAGGCAATGAAGATGGTTGGAACTGATAAAGGATTATGATTTGGAAGTGCATTATCATCCTGGGAAGGCGAACGTCGTAGCTGATGCACTTAGCAGAAAGAAATATGCTAATGAGCTTCAGGCGACACCTGAATCTGAGGAGTTGTGTGCTGAATTTGCATATTTGAACTTGGGAATTGTAGTAAATGCTACGGAGATTGAGATCACTCCTACCCTAGAGGAAGAGATATTGAAAGGACAGTTGGAAGATGAGAAACTAAAGGAGATAGCACAGAATGTGGTACTAGGCAAAGCACCAGGATTCAGAATAGATGACAATGGTGTATTGTGGTTTGGAAAAAGGATATGTGTTCCGGAAGTGAAGGCTATACGAGATATGATTCTGAGAGAGGCTCATGAGTCAGCATATTCCATTCATCCTGGTAGCACTAAGATGTATCTAGATCTGAAACAGAAGTACTGGTGGTATGGTTTAAAGAGAGATGTAGCTGAGTATGTTGCTTTGTGTGATACTTGTCAGCGAGTGAAAGCTGAACATCAGAGGCCAGCTGGACTGTTGCAACCAATGAAGATTCCAGAATGGAAGTGGGAAGAAGTGGGTATGGATTTTATAGTGGGTTTACCACGTACACAAAGAGGGTATGACTCAATATGGGTGATAGTAGATCGTTTGACTAAAGTGGCTCATTTCATACCTGTTAAAACTAAGTACACTGGAGAACGCCTAGCTGAGCTGTATATGGAGAGAATTGTTTGTTTGCATGGGGTACCTAAGAAGATTGTGTCAGATAGGGGTACTCAATTCACATCTCACTTTTGGAAAGCAGTGCATGATTCATTGGGAACCAAGTTGAATTTCAGCACAGCATATCATCCACAGACAGATGGACAGACTGAGAGGATCAATCAGATATTGGAGGATATGTTGAGAGCTTGTGCTTTGCAGTATGGGGCTAGTTGGGACAAGAGTTTGCCATATGCAGAATTCTCCTACAACAACAGCTATCAGCAAAGTCTTAAGATGGCACCGTTCGAGGCCCTATATGGTCGGAAGTGCAGGACACCTTTGTTTTGGAATCAGACGGGAGAAACTCAGGTGTTTGGGACAGATGTGCTTAGACATGCAGAACAACAAGTGCGGACTATTCGGGATAACTTGAGAATTGCTCAATCTCGTCAGAAAAGCTATGCAGATACGCGTAGGAGAGAGCTGGCTTTTGAAGTGGGTGATTATGTCTATCTGAAAGTGTCACCTATGCGGAGTGTGAAGAGGTTTAATATGAAGGGAAAGCTAGCTCCAAGGTATGTTGGTCCGTTTAAAGTTTTAGAAAGGCGTGGAGAAGTAGCATATCGGTTAGAATTGCCGGAAAGTTTATCTGGTGTGCACGATGTGTTCCATGTGTCTCAACTTAAGAAGTGTTTGCGTGTACCTGAGGAGCAACTACCATTGGGAGAACTCTCTGTTAAAGGTGACCTCACTTATGAAGAGTATCCGGTCAAAATATTGGAGACAGCGGAGAGAGTCACTAGAAGTCGGGTCATCAGAATGTGCAAAGTACAGTGGAATCGGTATTCGGAAGCAGAGGCAACTTGGGAAAGAGAGGATGATCTGAGAAAATCCTACTCATACTTGTTTGAGTAAGCACTTTTCAATCTCGAGGACGAGATTCTTTTAAGGGGGGTAGAGTTTGTAACACCCAAAATTTGATTTCAATTGATAGGAATTAATTTGATTCATTTAAGTATTTATGTGAGCATTAAAACTTAGTAAATAAATAATTTTTGTGGAAAATAAAATTTATCCTAAGGTTAGGAACATGTGGTGCATACATGCTGGAGCATATTGGATCTTTGGTTGTTTTTGGTTGGAGTTTATTCTTTGCTCAAAACTCTTTTGGAAAAGAAATGAAAAAAAAAGAAGGGAGAAGCCCCCTGGAAACCAGCCCAACCGGGCGCGGCCCAATTGCCCCCCCCCCCCCCGCGCCTCCTCCTCCCCACTGCGGCCCACCAAGCACCGGGCGCAGCCCAGCCCCTTCCCCGGTCCAGCGCAGCGCGCCTCCCTCTTTCGCTGACCACCGGGCCCCGCGCGTCAGCGCCTTCCTTCTTCTCCCCCAGCGCGTTCCGAACCGGAAACCAGCTCCGGAAGGAAAGCGATCTCGGCTTCCTTGGGAGCTTTCCTTTGCGTCTTTGCAGCCATATAAAGGCCCCGAACCTCGCCCGCACCCCGTTCTTCCCCTTTAAGCCACCAGTCCGAGCCCTAGCAGCCGTTTAACGGAGTTTTGGATCTCGTCGGTGTTCATCCTCACCACCGCGCGCAACCACACTCCTCCAAGCCCTTTCGGCTCGCACCGAACCCCTGGGTGAGCTCGTCTTGTCCTTCTCTGCTCGCCCGTGTGTTTGGTTTGGTTAGCGGAGCTCGGGAACGTCTTCTTCGCGTACGCCGATGAACACCGCGGCGGCGCCCATGGTCACCACCGCGCCGGAGCAGGGAACCGGCCGCCGGCCCGCCGTTGCCCTCCTGGGAGCGCCCTCCACCGTCCGATCGAGATCCAAAGGCACAGAAAAGAAGTTACCGGTTCGGTCTACTTTTTGCTAAAGAGACCCCAGGAATCGGAGAAATCAACCCGCGGTCCTTGGCGGTTTTGGGAAGAATGCGTATCCTGGCTTTGAAAGCGTATTTTCGTTCGGTTAAGGCTAAATACGTTTTCGGTTATTTACACCTTTGCCATCAACTTTATAATGCTCATAAAATATTCATTTTAACTCCGTTTTTGTCCATTCAAATTCCGTTAGATTCGTATTTACGAGCTCTACATGTTGGAAGTAATATTTCACTGGTTGGAAACTTTTTAATTTCCTGGTACTATTTAATTAATTATTTCTTTATAGGAAATCTTAGAAAATTCATATCTTTCACGTTTTAATTCCGATTTTCGTGAACTTTACGTTTGTGTGATCGTAGCGCTGCGTAGAATATTTTCATAAACTTTTATCTTTGATTTCTCACTGTTGGTGTAATGTTCTAATTATAGTTTGTTTGCTTTGTGTATGATTGTCTACATTGGATTGCGTGTTGTTGATTGATGTTTGGGGGATAGACGGTGAGCCGTACGTTGGTGATCAAGACCAAGCTTTTGAAGACCAGCAGGCTCAGGAGAGCTTTGAGCAAGGCAAGTATAACTTGGGATCATCCTTGTTACCCATTCACTATTAACTACATATATATATATATCATATGCATGCTATCACCTTGTCGACCTTAGCAAAATCATAGATGATTGTTACCTGTATTCCTTGCTACCTACTTGATATGCATTTGTTGTAGATGTGCTAGTGCTTGATATAATCCATGATCTTGTAAGATGATTAATAGCTATGCAATGGACATAAAAGAATGACAAATAATTGTATGAGATCTTGTCTGTACGTGATCACCCGGGATAACAGTGCAACCATGAGGGCTATAATGGCTCTGGCTTTAGCTCAGTATGGAGACCTTTTCTAGCTTGTTAGAGGTTACCCGAAAGGGCGGAGGGGCTGAACCGACACGGGTATAGTGCGAGCCCCTGTCCCTATGTGTATAGGCTGCGCGTCATTGTGCCATTCGGAAGGGGGGTATCTATATCTGCTCGCAAAGGAAACCTTGCGGCCCTAACATGTTAGACAAACTTTTGAAAGGCTTCATAGTGATCCCTGCCGACCTCCCTAGGAAGGGGGTTAAGAGATTAGCTACCTCGGGCGAAAGGGTAAATCATGACTCATGGGTAAAGATGTACAACCTCTGCAGAGTGTAAAACTGGTATACTAGCCGAGCTCACGGTCAGAAGCGGCCTTGGGGACATCTACATTAAGATGATGAGCTTGTTATGTTATTATGTTCATTTGATTATCGTTTATGCTATGAGATTAATTATGCTTACACTTGATCATGGGATTAATGGATTAATTATGCTACCTTGACAATTACTCATTAATTATGAACATGCTATCCACTATTAAAAGCTAATTGCAGACAAACCAGTGACAGCCAATTGAGCCTCATGAACCCCTGGTTATACTTGTTGAGTACGATATGTGCTCACTCTTGCATTTCCCAACACCTCAGGATATGATAATGAAGATGACTGGAATGAGGACTGTCGTTATGAGTACTAGGTTTGGAGTCAACCAGTCAGCAGTGCCCTGTGTGGAGCTTCCGTTGAGAGCGTTGTTTACTTTATGCTATCATTTTTGTATGAGACTATGTGATATATTATATTCCGCTATGTAATGAACACTGCAATGGTACATTTGAGATTTGTCTACTTATGTGTGCGACTATTCCTGGGGCACATATAAGTCTTTTATGCATCCTATTTTGTTCTTAAAATATGGGTGTGACAAAAAATATTGCCATAGTTATGAAGGTAGTTATCTACCACCTTTGTAGTAACATTTGCGACTCAATCTGATTGTTGCTGTTAAGTTGTCTGGAGCATTTTCGGTATGCGGGGGAGAATCTCGTTTCTTACTCCATGTGACTGGATCTTACTTGCTATCGTTGACTTCCATGCTATAGCATTTCGTTCTTAATTTGTTTGGACTGCTATTTCTAGAATTGCAGTGCATGCATTCAAGCTTGGAATGCTTTTGTATCATTGTTTCTCTCATTTTTAGGTCCAAAGTGATGAAGTGAATTCTCTAACATCATGAGAAACCCAAGGCCATTACGAAAAGCTCATCTTCGAATGACTTTCATGTTGTTTTGTAATACTGATTTTGGTGAAACAACTTTCCCGCAATGGCAAAGTGGTCTTGACCATTTACATTTTGAACCAGGAAAGGAAACCATAGCAATTCCGCGTTTGGCAACCTGCAGAAACATTTTTTATTCTCAAGAGAAACCGCAGAATTACCGCACCGGTCTAACTTGTAGTGACTATTGATTCATCAGGAGAATCCTTATTGATTCATCAGGAGAATCCTTTCTCTATTTGTAAGTGCGACTGCAAATCGGAGGATAGGTGATTTTGTTTTGTAGGAAACTATTTTTTAGTGAGCAAGTTAAAATGGGTGGGTCATATTTAAGTTGTTCTTCGCTCACGAAAAAAACAAAACTTGTTTGAAGCATATTTTTATTTATATTTTTTATGTAAAAAATATTTATTTGGGAACCTGAATCTAGTCTAACAGCCCACCCATGATGACCTAGCTTTATTTTAGAGATTCAATTCTACCTCATAAGTTTGGCCTTGTTTAGATGCAAAAAGTTTTTGGGTTTTGACACTATAGCATTTTCGTTTTTATTTGACAAACATTGTTTAATTATGGAGTAACTAGGCTTAAAAGATTTGTCTAAACAAGGCCTTTGTTACGAGGTTATAGCAATTGTATTCGAGTGTTATTAGGCCTTGTTTTCCCATACCACTTTGATGCCAGGAACTTATTAGCATTGCTCAATCTCGATGGTTGCACGTTTTTTGTGTATCAACAGGAAGAAATGTGATACAAATTTCCAGACAGATTTGGCACAAAAACTATGGCACATGTTGGCATTGATAACAACATGGCTGAAAAGAAGGGTGAGAACACAGAGGTATGACTCACTGAATGTTAAGCGCCTCTTGTAGACATGAAGTTCATGCTAGTATGTTTCCCCTAAAAATAGGTAGTACAATGCTAAATGATCAGTTGGGAAGAGAAGATCGAAGTTTTTTTTTTCGATCTCAAGAGAAGATCGAAGCTAGTAGCACTAATGATATATTGATTTTGCCTCCTTATTTATCTCCGAACGAGGTGGTTCGTTATTCTAGAAATATCTTTCGGGTCATTATTATGCGTTTGATCCCGAGCAACGTGTTCTCTTGTAGCTAATTCAGCTGCCCCCTCTGCGACGCCGACGACAAGATGGCGTCGAGCGCCTCCCTCACTTGGGAGATCTCCGGCGCCTTCCCTCCCTGCGCCGGCCAGAATTCGTCTGTCGCAAGAACCTGCAATTGGTCCATCAATTCAGTAGCACCAGTTAGTTACCACACTTCCAATATGCGCCATCCAAATTGCTCATACAGAGTGCATGCATGGTGTTCGTGGTACCTTGACTTGCAACTGGAGGAACTTGACGTAGCTGATGGCTTTCTCGAGCATGGTGACCAGGTCGACCTTGGTGCCGTTGGGCACCAGCTCCTGCAGCGTCCGCAGCCGCTCGCTGATCCTCTCACGCCGATTCTGCAGCAAGAACGGGCTCAGATCACCGGAATGCATGCAGGCCGGGGAAGGGGTTTCGATCACCAAACAAAACTTACCTTGGCCGCGAGGCTCTGGGGGTCCTTGGTTGGGGTTGTGGACGGCGACTTGGCCTTGCTCGCCTTCCTCCCCGCGCCGCAGTGCTTCTTGGGGCTCACAGCCTGCGGCTCCGCACTCTGCACGCAGTCGTCACAAATTCTGGGTGAGTCGACATGTCCCAGTCCAGACTCTAGAGCAGAATTGCGTTGGCGCGGCACGTACCACGTAGGTCCGTTTCTGCGGGGCGCGGCGCACCGGCGCCGCCGCCGCGCGCTCGGGCGTGCCACCAGCGCCCGACGACGTGCTCGGGAACAGCAGCCCGAACGGGCGCCCCGCTCCGCCTGACGACGACGACGGCGACGACCTCTCCGTCAGGGTGAAGCACCCTGTGGAGGCGTCGAAACCCACGGAGGACGTCAGCGCGTGGCGCGCCTCTGGCGCCGTGGCGGCGCCGGCGCCGTAGCTCTGGTCCATGGCGTCGATCCACGCGTCGCTCTCCTCCTCTTCCTCCTCAACCACAGCCGCCGCCGCCGCCGCCGCTGCTGCTGGCGTGTTGCGGTCGAACGCCAGAACGGTCGACGACCCGGCGCCCGTCCAGGCGTCCCCGGCGTCCGACACATAAGCGGATGCCCCTTCCCCGAACAGCGCCGCCGACGCGTCGAAGCCCAGCAGCGCGCCGTGGCCGTAGCCGTAGCCGTAGCCGAGCGCGTCGAAGGCCGCCGCCTCGGCGCTGTCGAAGCCTCCGTACCCACCGTGCTCCCTCACCAACGCCATGATCGGTCGATGACCTCTGCTAGTTGCTCCTACTTAGTTGGAGACGAAGAAAGTGGCTACTCTGCACTGCGAGCTGTGTACTCCCCTGCGCGCCAACAGACGGCTGCTGGTGTGATCGTTCTGGAGGAGTGTGTGCTGGGTTGGCGCCATGGTGTGTGGCTTTATATACGCGACTTGGTGACGCAATGCACATGGGGCCAAAGGAGGATTTGCACACACAGATGCATTAAATGCGCGAGGAAGTTAGTTAGGCGGTCGAGGTGCAGCAGATCAGATTAGGGATACTGTTAAGTGCTCGACACGGGATTAGACATTAGAGTAGCGGGACAATGTGCTTCGGATACTGTTAATTCCTGGCTTGGATGCCAGACGCCGGGGGCAATTCCCTGCTGTTCATCATCTGCCTGTTCTTAGCTTGTCTGTAAGATCAGAAACACGATGCTCCACTGCTCTATTTTTAAGTACAATTAATGAAGCATCCATGCGTGTCATTAAATGCCGACGATAGTGTTCCCCTCGCCGGCTTCTCTGATCTGAGAGCAACTAGAAGCTCCCTTAATGCGAGTCAAGAGTGGCTGTAGTACATGCGTGCATGCACGTCGACGTATTGAGTGTGAGCTCGATCGATCAATCTCCTCGGATCATGGCTTGCTATAGGGCAAGCGCATGAACTGATTCACAGTAAAGTTGAGGGAATATGATCGATCTCCATCTGACTCCGTGTTGGTTTTGCGTTAAAGAAGTGTTGGTTTAATTCGCACATGACATCGTTTCTCTTCCATCCGACTTAATTCAGTAGTACTCATACATGCGTGATCATTTCTATAATTTAGATTCTCTCAAGATATGCTTCACTGATTAAACATAACCGTTTTATAAAACAATTTGGCTGTTAGGTATGGGATAAGCTCAGCCCAGGCTTGTGTGGTTAAAGTTGTTGTACATGACCTCAATTGAGCATTCAGTTAGAGATGGCAATCGTAGGTTTGCTGGAGGAGAGAGTGTTGCGAGCAAGATTGCACAAAGAAAGCCCTCTTGTCCACAGCCAAATGGCACCACAGTTGTACCAGGATCCGCCATTGCTTTATGGCATCTTATAATGATTGAAGTATAAGGTTACGTACTCCCTCCCTCCGTATAAGATTTAGATGTTGTTTTAGACAAGATTTGGGTCAAACATTGAAAATATAAATCATCAATAACTTTTAAATTGTTGAGTACTTGAGTTTGCAAATGTGAAAATTATATGAATAGATTTGACTTGAAAAATACTTTCAGAAAAATATACATATATCATTTTTTTCTAAATTTTTTTATAAAAAATAAGATGTCAAAGTTGTGTTTTGGAGACTATATCGTTGTCCTAAACGACATCTAAATCTTATACAGAGTGAGTATAATCCTAGATGGAGGACCATTCCGACAGTTTAATCAAACCAAAGGAGGAAACCACCTACGTCAATTGGCAGACCTTTAACAATTACTACATATTTTTCAAATTATGAGTTTATCATTTTACATCAACATAAGTGTTATACTATGGTGAATATGGGCAGTAGTGGGGTCGCGACGATGCCACATTGGAGGCCGGTATATACTGGCATCAAACATGGGCCACACGATTTTGTAGTGGACAACACGACACCCTCCCCTCCATACACACTCTCTCATGGATCTAGAAATACTACTATCATTAACCATAGTAGATCCCTAATATGGGTCAATTTGTAGAGCTTCTCCTGTCTTGGTTGTTTGTGCAAAGTGATTTTCTAGAGAAGTATTCTATGGTTGAATGTAATCCTCTAGGATAAGAATTGATTCTATGCTGGAAGTAAATCCGGAGACCCTAAACACTAACTGGTTAATTTTAGATAATTACTTTATAGAATCAACATAGAGTCACTTTTTTATAATTTACTATTCGGTAGAGGTTCTCCCAAATTCACAACCTAGAAATTACTTTGGAATCTCTGAAAAAAGACTGAAAACAATCAATTATGCAATGCACGTATGAACTAATAACTACTCCCTCCATATCGAATTAGTTGACGTTTAGGACAGGATTGTGATAACCAAGGAGTGATTAATTAGAGGGTATTTTCCCATCTTTGCCCTTATTAAATAGGGGCCAGGTTGTTCTCTAAACACCAAGCATAAGTAGCTCAAGTGGCAAGTCTGCTGCGTCCCGAGGCGGACGTCCGCAGTTCAAGCCCCTGCAGCCACTACGAGGAGCCGGTTCAATGCGGGGGCAACAGCGTCAAAGGTTCACCTTGAAACTGTAGAACAACAACTAATGTGAAAATGAGCCAAAGGCCTAGGACGTCAGCTAATATGATATGGAGGGAGTATTCATCAAGTTACAAGATACAAAACATAATGTACTACAGTATGAGCTGATAAGTAGTATAATTCATTAAATTTAAAATAAATGCACATCTTATTTTTAAAGTAGACAAATTTTTTAAAGTTTAATTAGGTATATAATTAAAATAGTACTAATATTTTTATCTCTAAATAAATTTATTATAAATAAATAAAGTACTATATACCAGTATATGTATACATATTTAAACGATCGACTAATACCATACTTAATATTAGTGTATATATTTATAGATACTAAAAATTTTGACTTCTCAGTAAATAAGATATATATTTATTTTGAAACGAGGGGAGTACAATGTTAAAAACAAAACATAAGCTACTCTACTACTAAATCGGAGCTGGTTGAGGACTGTGTTTATAGTTCGGGCAAGTGCGCAACTAACTAATTCTTTTGCATAGTTTACTCCAGTTGGTTAAGGCTGCTAATCTGCTATTATACCAGTGAAAACTCTGTTACTTCAGTACTGCTGAGACTAGAGTTGGAAATGATTTTTACTGGCCAACTAGTAGTAGATAAATCCACCTCAAATTGACAAATCCTAGCCAATGTGGTGTGGGAGGATTAGGCAATTAATGCGGCAAGATTACGGCATTAATGGCGCCCGTGCCAGCCAAGGCTGCTCGATCAATTGACAAATCCAGTCATGTGGAGTTCATTAATGATGGCAACTTGCTTTACCTTCCTGACCAACTAAACGCCAGCTGCATCACTTGCTTGGCAGTTGACGTGATCTTATTCCTGGCCTGTCCTGCATGCACGTGCGCAAGTGCAAGTGCAAGTGCAAAGTGCTCCCTCCACCCTTGTCCATCCATCCATCCATCTCTACTTCTCTAGGATTCCACTGCAACAATGGCAGATGCAGTAATATGTCCAGCTGGTGTGTGAAGAAGAAGGGAGAAATGAACCGACCAGCAGCAGACATAAAACTTAAGCGTGCAGCTCGCTATGTCTGCCCCAGGGGGTTTAGGAGATGCACACGTGCATCGCTGACATTTGATGCTACAGGGGAGCCTAGCTAGGACAACGCACGCGCGCGTGAACGATGTGATCTACTACAGCATCGGTAACTGGCAGTTTGTTCTGACTTACCGGTCAGTAGTACGTACCACGGTAGCAACCTTGCTACATTAGTACATATTCTAAATTATAAAATATTTTACTTTTTTTCTAGACGTATAATTTTTGTCATACTTGTAGATATACACTAGGTATAGATGCATAAAAGTAATGTATCTACAAAAGTCAAAACATCTTATAGCGCGTAAACACTAGGTATAGATGCCCATTCTAAATTATAAGTTGCTTTGATTTATTTATTTATTTTTGCTATATCTATTTCATCATGTATTTAGATATAATATATGTCTAGGTATATAAGAAATTCTATGTATCGAAAAAATCAAAGCGATTTATAATTTGAAATGGAGGGAGTTTTCGTTTATTGGGCTTGTGAAGAACTAGCCGGTCTCTATGAGTGTGTTTGGTTGCTTGGCTAAATCCTAGCTCGGCTAGGAATGTAGCCTGGCTAGTGTTGGCTTGGCTCTTTCTAGCCAACATGGCCTTGTTTGGTAGGTTGGCTGAAATTGGCCTGACTGAGTTAAGTTTTTGTTTGGTTGGTTGTCTGAGTGTTGGCTAGCCCATTGGAGCTCAGTTGGGCTGTGTTTGGTTGATTCGCTAATCTGGAGTTTATTCACCTGGGCCAAGCGTCTGGTACACATACCACCCCCATCTTCCTGACGCACTTGTAAAGGAATCACGCTCGAGTCGTCATTAGCTCACCACGCGGTTCCTGCAGTCGAACATCGGTGCCTGCTGCTCAGCCCAGCCAGATCTCCGATAGCCGCCGCACCAGTGGACCCGCCGCCGGCATCCGCGGTGCTCCCCATCCCCATCCGCGAGATCGTGTACTTCGGCACCGAGTTCCCCATCCTCATCAACGATGGCTAAACCACCAAGTTCTCCATCCCCATCCTCATCACCGAGTTCGGCACCAATTTCGGCACCGAGTTCCCCATCCCCATCCTCGTCTACTACCACGACGGCAGCTTCTTCCTCGGCTCCGCCTTCAACCCCACCTTCCACGCCTACTTTAGCACCTTCGCAGGCCTCGCCAACGTCCTCGTCGTTTCCGTCGAGTACCACCTCGCCGCGGAACACCCCGTCGCCTACACCGATTCCTGGGACGCCCTCGCCTGGATCCCTCCGACGACCTCAGCCCGAAGGTGCGCGAGAGCCTGGGCTCCCTATGGCGCGCCATGTGCCCGACCACCACGGGAGAGGATGACCCACTCATCAACTACGGCGGCTCAGTGGGAGAGATGAGAGTGAACAGTGCGCCTGAAACCCTAGCCGGGCGGTGACACCACGCTTTTATTCGATGGCCAGCACAAGCCAAATGAGCCCACCACAGGCGCTCACGCCCAGCCCGTCGGAGCCTGGCTCCAGAAGAAACACCAACCTGTTGTTTCTTCTTGGGCCTGGCCAAGGCAGTACGGAGAGCCCGATGGAGCCAGGCTACAAGGCTTGATCAGCCAACCAAACAAGCCAGACCTGGCACATCCAAGCACAATGCCAAGTCAGAAGGCCAACCAAACACACTCTATGTTCTTACTCGTGTCTTGGATTGTCGGGAAGGAGAGGAATCGACGTTAGCCGAGGGGGCGTCAGGAGCACGCCGTGTGTGTGCGGGCTTCTCGAGCCTTGTTGTGCCGTCGGCAATTTGGTCGCCGAAGGCATGGTTTCTTTGTAATTAAACTTTCTGAACTTCCAATAGTCTACTCGGTGCTCCTTGCTTAGGCATCGGCTTCTCCTCTATGCCTCCTGGCTGGCTCCTTGTAACATTTGGAACACCCGATCTAGAAAAAAAAAGTAACTGAACTATGTTACAGTGAGGATGCTAGATTGCTAGCTCCTTGCTTAGCTTCTCAGGTTTATCAAAATGATATGTGTTTTGAAGGTCAATGACAACAATAATGGGAGATGAGGAGCATTACTAGAACATGATTATTTTATTATAGAAACTTCTTGACTTACCCGATCTGTACATGACCTTATAGATGTAGCTAGAGTTGGTTTGCATTGTCTGGATCTGAAGCATAATTCATTGCCCAAAATAATGTCAAATCTTGAGGCAAATAGTAGCGCATCTTCGTTTCTTACTGCTAGTATATGGTAGTAGCAAGTTGTACATATACTGTGTGGTCTATGAACAGAAATGGTGGCCTTGCCGGCTAATTAGCATACCTACATATATACGTACTATGTAGTCGTGTTTGGGCCATTGTTGTGGCTGACAGACTGGGCTTTTGATAGTAGGTTCATAGGCTGAAGTGTTAGTTTTTACTTCTAGGATTTGTGAAATGTCGGCTAATTACTAAATAATCAGGTTTTCGTAACTTGTTAGTTGCTGTGTTGCAAATACATAGCATCTGTGGCTGTACAGTAGAATTGAATTACAGTACTATCATATGTAGCTTGACCATAAAACGCTAAATTTATTTGGTGGGAGTTTGTGCTCTATGCTGGTCTTTATCGGATTAGAATGACATTTTATTTTGAATATTTTTACAATGGTTAGAGAGGCGATGAGAAACGATTGATGTGTCTATGGTCGGTGGACACAGAACATGAAAAACGATGAGAGGCGATGGGAGGCGATAGGTGGTTCTATGGTCGGTGAGCCATTAACGTCACATCGTCTCCTACCGCCTCCAAAATTATGGGGATTAGGACCCTAAATAGAGGAGTGGTAATTCATTTTGTTTGTATTTCTTTTTTTAATAAAGAGTAAAAGGGTAAATTCATAATTATAAAAATAATATTTTGAGTAGCATAGTTAGGGTCTATGATTCAAGTACTATAGTTAGTTAGATAAAAATCTTTTTAAGTTTTTTAAAAATCTTCTTAGGGTTCTACCCGCCGACATCCACCATTGCGTGTTATAGGGTGCCGTCGCCGCTGATGATAGGGATTAGGGTTTGAAAGAACCTTGTACAATAAAGTTATTACCCTTCCACAAATTATATCATGAAAAAAAGTTGGCGATTGGAAGCGATTTCAAACATTGTACTTATTTTATATAAACAAAAGGTGTAATCATTTATGTAGGTTTTATTCAAGGCAACGTAGGTGGAGTATCAAAAAGTTTTGTGAAATGTTTGCCGTGCTTTGGGCACAAGGATGGAGGTTTACACATATATAGGTTACGTTAAAGGTATTGTCTCTATTTTGTGTTTTTTGTTCGATGAACTATATGAGCTTTGCTTTGCTGCGATGACAGCTATTGTAATAAGAAACGGCTAAATCAAGCATCACCTTGATGTGGAGGCTAGGATACTTATTCCATTATCTAAAAAAAATGTGTAGCTTGACCAATGACACACATTTGCCTTAAATATATTTTGCTACATTTGATTAGCCACACTTTTGCTGCCTGTGTCGAATCTAGCAATGCAAGTTGGTAGCTCCTATTGTAATGCTCTGCATGCTGCAGTAATCTTCCCTCATTCAACTCGCAGTGGACGGAGCTAGTTCACAATTAACATCATTATTGTGAATGCTGGTTCAATTGAATCATCTGATAAATGTCCGCCAATGCTTTGTAGAATCAGCTAAAATTATGTTTAGATCGAAGCTGCTAAACTTTAGTTAGCTAAACCAGTTGTTAAATTTAATTTTAGTCACCTCTGTTTAGTTTGGTGTGGACTAAAAGAGCATTTTAATCCCTTTTAGTTAGGGTGTTTAGATCCAAACGGACTAAAATGTGAGGTAGTAGCTTGGGCTTTTAGTCCAATTTAGTTCTAATGTTTAGCTAAAAATAGATTAAAAGGGACTAAACTTTAGCTGGTAAACTTTAGCTGCTAAACTTTATCAGCTCGATCTAAACGGCCCCCCAATTGCAGTAGTTAGCTAGTGGGGCTACGTACTTCGCAGAGCTTGATTAATTGGTGCAGAATTTATGAAGCTAATAGCGTAATCTATAGCGGTGTAACCGGTCAACTAATATAGTACTGTAGTTGATCATTTGCGATGCACGGCATCAGGGTCATGGCGACAGCTCCAAGGCCTCAATGGTTATCACCTAACTATTCTTTTTCCTCTCATCAACTAATAGCGTAATTAATCTATAGCGTTGTAACCCGTCAACTAATATAGTAGTACTGTAGTATTATGATAATTTGCGATGCACGGCATCAGGGTCATGGCGACAGCTCCAAGGCCTCAATGGTTATCACCCAAGGCCTTGTTTAGATGCACCCAAAAATCCAAAACTTTACAAGATTCCCCATCACATCGAATCTTGCGGTACATGCATGGAGTATTAAATATAGATAAAAATAAAAACTAATTACACAGTTTGTCTGTAAATCGCGAGACAAATCTTTTAAGCCTAATTACTCTATGATTGGACAATATTTGTCAAATAAAAACGAAAATGCTACAGTGTTAAAATCCAAAAAAATTTTGGATCTAAACAAGCCCTAACTATTCTTTTTCCTCTGATCAAATTTATGTTTTTTTTGCACGGTCGGCGGATCAGAAATTAATGTGCATGGACTCTGAAAATTCTGTCCTCGTAGTTATGCACAGTGAACGACAAACTGCACAGTTTTGCACTGAAGAGGTCTAAAAAATTGCTTGCACTGAAACATCTACTACAGGATTGCGATAAGTTTCTTTCAAGGAGGGGAAAAGAAAAAGAGAAACTGTAGTAAGGTCTGGTCTAGGCCTTGTTTAGTTCAACCCAAAAACCAAAAAGTTTTTAAGATTTCTCGTCACATCGAATCTTTCGACACATGCATGAAGCATTAAATATAGACGAAAATAAAAACTAATTGCACAGATTAACTGTAAATGGCGAGACGAATCTTTTGAATTTAGTTAGTCCATAATTTAACAATATTTGCCACAAACAAACGAAAATACTACAGTAGCAAAATCCAAAATCTTTTCGCATCTAAACAAGGCCTTAGTTCATAAAAAATGTAGTATTTTCGGCTTTATTTGATAATTATTATTCAATTATAGATTAACTAGAATTAAAAGATTTGTCTCGCAAATTACATGTATAATTAGTTATTTTTTTATCTTTCATGCATGTCCCATAAAATTTAATGTGACGGGAAATTTTGAAAGAAATTTGGTAACGTCCTGAGTTTCGAGGGGCCGACGGAACGGACGCCGCTCTTGCTGTTGCGCGGCTAGCTCGCCCTGGAGCTTGGAGGACGGAGCAAGCTAAAGGCAGTGTGTGCCCTCTCAGCTGCGGAAATGGCCGCCGCACTCTCGAGTCTGGAGGGCTAAGCTGCATTTATGTGCGCGAGAATTTCCATGATATAAAACCAAACTAAACTACTGTGAGCGCCAATTATTTGCCGATGCTGCAGGCTGGCTGGACGGTTTTTGGCAAAGATTTTTTTAAAAAAAATAAAATAAAAAAGTATTTGCCGAGATCCGATTGGTAAAGACGATATCAACTGTGACGTTTCTCGACGGCGTTGTGGGTTTTGCCAAAAACGCTTTTAGTCTTCGGCAAAGTCTTTGCCGAGAGCCTACCACGTGGCTCTCGGCAAAGAATTCTTTGTTGAGAGCTTCTTTGCCGAGAGCCACGTGGCAGACTCTCGGCAAAGACTTTACCGAGGGTTTTTAGGCTTTTGCTAAGGGCTCCCGACTGTCGGCAAAGAAGGCGAATCCGGTAGTGAGGTGACTTCAGCACGACAGTGAAACCACCCGGGATCGGTCGTGCGTGTGCGCTTTATTAGCACAGTCCGACATCCGGTCAACAATTACGGCTAATAACAATATTGTTAATTAATCCTAAATAGGAGTTCAAGATCACTCCATTACCAAGTAGTACCTAGATAGATGACATTTAATCAGTTTTACGTCTCCAGCCAAACTAGATGGGAGATTAGCATCGCCGTTTTTTATTAGGGCCGGGGAAAGTAGAACCTTGCATTTGATCGCAGTTTTTCATGTATGTTTGAAAGAAGATCTCCGTTAACTTGTCTTATAAGTCGTATTTTTTCTGCTAGACAACAATGCTTTTCTTTCATAATAAATCAGCACAGTACTATTAGTCATGGCTTTTCAGACTAGTAAACAAACTCAAGGAAGCGTTGAACAACACGAGTAGGGTCCACCCTTTCTTTTCTTTTCTTTTTTTTGATAACAAGGGCGTGAAACAGCATCACGCATGGCTTACATGATATTATGATTTACAAGATATTATGATAAGATCACGCATCTAGTTCTTATATGGAGAAACTAGCTACATATAAAACTAATCCACAACAAACTATACCTCGGAGCCTAGGGTTACAACAACATACAACAACTGGCCATGCATTATGCATACCAACACATGCAAGATTTCGGACTCATATATAGATTGAGCAGGATAGAGTTGTTATGTGCACAACCATCAAAGAGCGGTCTTGCTAGCGTCCGGACACTAGTGCTTTACTAATCTTACTCACGACCCCGTTCGTCTCAAAATAAAAAAGGTAAGTCTGCCTGCTACCAACGACTCCACCCACCACCAACGACCCCACCCCGTCAAATCTACCCTGCACGGAGGAGGAAGTAGAGAATCAAAACCGTCTTTCTTCCGCTCTCTACGCAAAGGAACCCGCTCCGCCCCCAAACACACAAAAACCGCATGCCCTCCCGCATCGCCCCCCCCCCCAGCACCTCCGCCCTCCGTCAGCTCACCCTCACAGTCCGCCCCTAGCTCGCGCTCCCCTCCCACACACACACTTTGTCGCTGCAAAAAATAGGTTGAAGGCTTGAAGCAGCTGAAACACCATGATTAGGTCACTGCAACAAAAATGAGCAAACTGCTGCAACAATAGGCTGAAGCAGTTGAAACACCATGAACATATATACTAGAACAACAAAAAAGGACAACATCTCCAACATTGGAATGATGAAGTTGAAACACCTTGGAGATATTATTGCAACAACAACAAAAAAAATTTGAAATGACTGAAACACCATGAACATATATTTAAACAACATTGAACAACTGCTGCAACAACTACTGCAACATGCAAATTGATGCGATTGAAAAAACATATTGCAAACATCTTTAAAGTACTACTGCAACATCAATTGAAACCTACTGCAACATCTAGAGAGAACCACTGCAACACAACGGGATCTACCCAAAAACTCGTTGAAACCCTAAGCACTGCCGCATCCCTTAGATACAGACCCAAAGGAGGAATATGACGAAGAGAGCTTAGATGTGGAGAAGGATATCTTAGATCTAGAGGAGAAGAAGGAAGAAAAAGAAGAAAAAAAGCTGAGATCCAGACAGGGACCTCACCTACTGTTGACATTTACTACTGCCATCACTAAAAATAGAGATAAACTCTACTCCCAGCAACAACACCAGAAATGCACGGTATATCATTAACTTATTAAATAGCAACAAACCACTCTAACATTCCTAAGCATGAGGTAGGTTGTCATCCCTAATTACATTGCTAGGAATTTAATATAGATTTACATGTTCTACTGTAAAGACAAAGAATAACAAATATGAACATAATTATAACTAAATGGGTTCTCCAAGCAGACAGATAATTATACCGTTGTAGCATTTTATTACCTAGGGAAGTATCCAGGTTGTCGATTTATATTTATACCACTGGGAAGGCTAAGTGTTAAACTATATTCTATTATATTGATAAGAAACTATATAGGATGAATAAATGATATTACCCAAGTCGTATAGTCTACTTCATAACAAGCAAAGGTCATAAGATAAATATAGATAAATAATAATGGTAGCATAATCATCAAGTATCATAATTAAGGATAATCATCAGAGCATCTACTAGTCATAATCATAGTTAGTCAATGGATAAACTAGAGAGTTGGATTTAAGGTAATTCTATAACTACGCCAATGAATAACTCTAATTAATGCAATTACATTTAGAAATCATCATTAAGTCAACCTTATATCATAATTACATGTAAAGAGGCATCAACTAATGAGGGTTTTAAGACGCAACCGTCACCTCCTTCACGATCGCGCCCATGCTAGCCCTACATACGGGGTGTGGACTATAGAGGAACCAACGCAGCTTTCACCTACGCAAACTACCACACGACCCGGCACATCAGGGCGCACTCACAGACAAACAAGATATCTAGACACCACGTCTACATATTGTCTATCATCTACCCAACGATCGATTAGGTAAACGCTATATGAGCAATTACATGAATTCAATAAGATCAAACCAACTATCCTAGACATATAATCAAAGTAGACAATGACCAATGCAATTAAGAACATATGAATCTATTAAGAATAAAGTCTCACTAATACACAATTGAATACTATAAAGTAAGAACTAGATCTATTACCGAACTCTTGCGCTCCAGACCGACGCCAGGGGTTCCAGATCCCGATGAAGAACTAGATCTCCTCTACTTCTAATCTAACTAACTAGAACTATGAACTAGAAGGCTCTTGATGAACTTGAAGGTGCTTGATGCTTGATGGCTTGAGGCCTTGATGAATAATGAAGTGGCTCTCTCTAGGGGGGTCTACCCATATATTTATAGTCCGGTGAGATTCGCTTGCACCGTAGGATCAAACTGACTTAACCAAGGGCCAAGATGACTCCTCAAAGGCGGTGGAGGAAGCTTCCAGAAGAGGAGGGCCAAAACCCTAAGGGGGGCGCCGGTCGGCGCTAGGATGGGGCCGGTCGGCCCCACCTGGCAGCCGCCAGGCCTCCCGTTGCTCCGGGTGGCTTCTCGATCCTTCCTGAGTCTTCTCGCGATGTTTCTCGTGGTGAATACGTTTCGTGTTTATTTTGCACTAGAGTCCCTCTTTTTCAGCTTTTCTGAAATTTTGGAAAATACAGAATATACAAAACTCGTGGAAATTGTTAGTTTAAACCCTATACTAGTGTGTATTCATGTTCTCCTTCAGGTTTAAAGTTATAATAAAAGTTGAAGTTATCGACCGTCAACACCTACCTCGCCGGAACACAAGGGAGACAGAGCAATGGAGGGAAGGAGCCATGTGGCTTGCCGGAAAACCACCGTCGTTGCCCTCACTTTGGTGGCATGGAGCTCAAGGGGGTGCGGAGGGAGGGAGGGAAGCACAGCTCGCCGGCCGTCGTGGCATGGAGGGCGTGGAGGAAGGGAGGCGTAGCTCGCCGGCCGTCAAACATGGAGGGCTTCGAAGGGATGGAGGCGCAACACGCATGAGCAGAAGCAGAGAGTAGAGGAGCGGGAGGAGTAAGAAGGATGAAGCGTGGATTGGGATAGGGGCGTCGTAGTGGGAATGCGCAAGGTTGGAGGAATCGATGCAGACGTCCTCATTTATTCGACTGTGTCGTTCTATTGGGTTGCAGGCCCAGGTACGCAGCGTCCGGATGGAATGGACGCCCTGATAGTATCATTACCGATCAAAGAGTATACAAATTTAAATGCTTCACTGATTATACATTTGGGTTTTGCTGTGGTACACTCAAATGACTATGAGCCATTCATTTAATTAGATCGGATGGCTGAAATCATTTATTACTTACTATGAGGTAATGGTCAAATAAAGAAAGTTTTAGATATAAAGATCATTTTTTAATCTAATTGATGTACACATGATCTATTAGATATGGTGAATCTTTTTATTTTGAAACTTTTAATACAACATAACTTAATTAGAATAAACTAACTATTTGTTGATGTACTTGTAGCTGAGGCACTCAACCAGATTTATTTAAGTGTGTATGTACCGTGTTGGTGTATACAATGTATTGAATTACTAAAGTTCACAGCTCAATTAACGTGCTAGATGTTGATATTTTTTATGTATGTAACATATGTTTTTTAGTCAAGTATGAAACATGACCAGTGTACCTTTTTAACATAAATTAGTATTATAAAAAGATTTGACCACTTCTAATAAAAAAATTATGTTGAAGAAAGAATACAACGGGAGTCATGTAAGGAAGAATCCGGCCATGCACATAAACAAGCAAGGATTTGCGTGTCCACCGGCATCTCCCGTAATTAGAGGGATTTAAGGATATTTTTTATTTTCTAGATTTATTAATCTATTTAAAAATCTAAAAAAAATCAATGGTTTAAATTTATTTAAGATATTACCTCCTAGCGAGTAATGTGTGCACTATAGCATTGCCTCTTTTGTTTCCACACCCTTAATCGGTTACCACATCAGTTTGTTAGAGAGAAAAAAAACTAATTCACTTATATTGTATATATGCGCATGGAGCATGCAGTCGATCTGGAGCCAAGCTATATACGATCCCTTTAAATGCAGATTCCATCTGGTGACTCAACGAATATCCAGAATATTCAGATGCGCACAGCTAGCGAAGCAATCATTTCGTGAGCACTTCGAACTTCAAGAGAGCAAGAGATATTGCGATTTGCTCTGTATAAAAACATCGTAAAGTTAAGTAGCCAATATTAGGTTACGAACCACAACCACTGCACGTACAAGCAACTACAATGTGAGTCCTAGATTAAAATAAGATGATCGGCCTAGAAAAACTATCATAAGCCGACTATAAGTAGTTGTATCATTGGCAAATGGATTTTGCCGCTCTACTATAAATTTCAATTAGAAAACAAAATAAATAATAAACTTTACTACACCCATGTGCGCAGGTGTAAGATAAAATTCCACTCGCACCCTTTCTTCACCCAAACATGTCTTTCTTCCTCGCGCACGCCTCTTTTCTTTCTCCAGCACTCCCCCACTGACTCCTCACCCCACTTAGATCCGGCAACGTCCACGTCACCTCCGCCACCGCCCTCGACTATGGCCAATCCTAACTTGAGCATCTCCTCTAGATCTGACGTGAGTGGCCCTACCTCCACCACCTCCCGGACTCCGGTGGCGCGCCACTGCTATCCACCACCGCCACGCTAATCCCAAGGTTCTCCACCAGATCCGGCGCAAGTGCCCCCGCCTCCACCACCTCCTAGGATCTAGCAGCACGCCTTCCACCATCGCCACACTAAACCCAAGCTTCTCCCCTTCTTCTCTGATGGATGCCCTTGCCACTAGCATTGCCCCACTAGCGTCTTCCACCGCCCGACACGCACGCAGCGCCCCTACCACCCCACCCTCTGCCGCCATCTCGATCACCACAACCGTTGGTCCGGCATTCTTCCCAGAAGTTTCCTTTTAAGCCCAAAGGACATGAAAATCTCCAAAACCCCAAACCCTAACGTCACACCCTTCATTTTCTCTAGTGGCGGCGACAACAACTGATTTGTCCCGACACCCGTGCATCGAACGGCCCAAACCCCAAACCTAAAGAACATTGGACATCCCAGATGGTGTGTGTACCGCACAACACCAGTGTGTGCGCTTTGTAAAGAAGCATTTGGGATAAATAATTGGTTATGTCAAGAGGCAACTATATATATCATCTCTCTTATCAACTACTATTTGACTGCAGGAAGCGACCCTTAATGTGATTCAGTAGTTGGAAAATGTAGGCAGTTCAGTGTGCCGACAAGGAACAGGTGGCCGCAATTTCGTTAGAAAATATACGCCATTCTCTGTACTTCTGTAGACAGCTAATTACAACTGGCGTGGTTGTGTGGATTCAAGTAAAAAATCGCTCAAGGTGATTCCCTCAATCCATCTTCAACGAGCATCACATTCAGAATCACAGCAACCATTACGTGTGCACTTTAAACTGCGGGCAAAAGATTATTAGTAAGGCCTTATTTAGTTCACCCTAAAAACCAAAAAGTTTTCAAGATTCTCCGTCACATCGAATCTTGCGGCATATACATGAAGCATTAAATATAGACAAAAACAAAAAACTAATTACACAGTTTGCCTGTAAATCACGAGACGAATCTTTTGATCTCAGTTAGTCTATAATTGGACAATATTTACCACAAACAAACGAAAGTGCTACAGTAGCGAAATCCAAAAAAATTTGGCATCTAAACGAGGCCTAACTCCACGTAGAGACCTTGAATCCATTAAGCGACTTTTTAACAATATAAGCCTTTAGATTAGTAACTCCACGTAGAGGCAACCGACATTAATGAAAGTCCTATGAGTTCATTACAGGTAATCTGGGTCATGTGTGAACGCCCTTTTTCCGGCTCTGCTGGGGTAAATTCCAACAAGAAAAAGAAAAGAATCAATAATCTGGTGTGCCCAAAGCCAAAGGCCTAAAAGGCAATTGTCATCTATTCAACGCCTTGACCGCAGAAACAAAAAGGCAGATACTGAGTTTAGTTAGCTGAAGTTAAAAGACTAAATATTATACCACTTTAGCTCATTTGTATGGTCTGATAAACTAAGAACCTTTTTGTAAGCCTGGCTAAACTTTAAACAGAACTTTAGATCACCTGTTTGAAGCTTCTAATAAGAGATAAAATGATCCAAAGTTTAGTGGCTAAAGTGTAGCTTCATCAGTAGATATATTTGGCTGCAAAGCAGAAGCTGCTTAGACTAATTCCTATACTTAATAATGTGTGGCCTTTATTGATCATAATAACTCGGCTGTCGGCAAGTAATGTAAGAAGAACGAAGAAGAAAAGAAGAACATGAATAAAAAAGTGAATGTGATGCAATGCAAGGAACCAAATAACGGAGTAAAGGTCGGATGCTAGGCCATCTTATTAGCCCATAACCCCATGGCCCATGTTCTCCTCGTCAGGCGTTTGCCTGGGCCGGTATGTCCGATTCTTTTGAGACCGCACTCAAACTGGGCCTCCCTCTATGGCTTATGTTCCTTCTTCAGATCCTGGCCTTGCGCGTGAATGAAAAGCAAAGGCCCAATGTCTGAATGGCTCCCTCCTTGGGACCTTGGTGCGCTTTTGCTCTGCATCAAGTCAAGAAAAGAAACTTCTGAATATCATGATCACTCAAAAAAAAAACCCTTCACGATGCATATCCCGCAATCACTCTGCCAGAATGAGAATCTCCACTCCGAAGAAACAATCTGTCGAGAAAAAAAGAAAGAAAGATTATACTGTAACAAGGACAGGTGTCTCCGTGACCTCATCCTCATCGTAGGTAGGACGCACACTCACCTCTGAAAGCAAGTCTTCACAGACGACAGCTCGTTGAACTAGATGTTCGTGCTGTCGTACAGGTCTAAAAAAGCCTCCTTTTCTTTGCCTTTTCTGGAAATGCTATTAGTTTGCTTTGCTGTGAGATCTTCACGAGAGGAGGTCAGGAGGATACTCTGCTTTACACCTAGATTAAGAGCGACAAGAGCTTCTGCAAGCTGCCTGTTGTTGTGTTGGAAAAAAAAAGGTATTCTATCCAGTCGAACAACTAAACAAGCTTCAGTTTTTCCTTTTCCTAGTCCGAGTTCGTTTTTGTTTCAGGTGCCTTTTTCCAACTAAAAAGCTACTCAATTCATCCTAAATTGTAAGTCGTTTGACTTTTTTAATATCAAGTTTGACCACTCGTCTTATTTAAAGTTTTGTACAAAATATCATTTTTTTGTTATGTATTGGTTTATTAATAAAAGTTCTTCAAAAATGACTTAAATTTGACTATATTTGCACAATTTTTTTTGAATAAGATGAGTGGTCAAACTTAGGGTAAAAAAAGTCAAACGACTTACAATTTGAGATGGAGGGAGTACTTACTAGAGTCATTTCCTTATAAGAAAATAATAATGAGACAGATAGTACTAGAAGATACCTGATGCTTCATTTAACAAAAAGAAAAATGTCTTGAGAAAGCAGAAGCCCTGAAGGGAATGAGACGAAAATGAAATGAAGAAACAAAAATAGAAGAAAAAGGGCTCTTTTTGTTTGGTTTGATTCTGACTCATGTTTCTTTCCCAGCCTATTTATTTTTACAAAGTCATGTATAAATGTACTAGTAGTACCATAATAGTAGCAGCTGCCATTTGCTTCCGAAAACAGTCTGCACAAATAATGTTCTGTCGCCCAAAACACACGGCACAGCCACAGGAGGTGTACCGTGTACTATTATGAAGATACCGTTGTCTGTACTCCTACTCGTTTTGTAGTCCGCCGGCCAACACCCTGGCGCCTCGCCACACCACGCTGGAAAGATTTTGAATGAGATAGGGCAAGGGCGCAAACCGCAAAGGCCCCCGCGCCGCCTCGCCACGCACATGTCACCATTAACTAACCGTTGCGACGAGACGAGCCGATAAGGCAGACACGCCTGCGGACCTTCCCCTTCCGGTGGTCCACATCTCAGCGAGCGGGCGTGTGACGGAGACGGGTGCATTTAGATTTAGCACCGCCGCGGCGTCACGCGACGCAGCGAATATTCGAAACCACCCCGGGTCCGAGAGCTAGCGCGTAGCCCCCACACCCACACAGCCCACGACGATGGACGCACCGCCGCCGCGCTTGGGGTCTGCTGGCCTCTGACGGTTCTGCCCCTGGGGCGCCGCCCAGGGAGACGGAGCGCGGGAAGCGGGGGGGAAGCGCGCGCTCGGCGTGGCGCCTCCGCGATCGTGGAAGTGGAAACCGTGCGCCGCGGCTTCCGGCGGAACAAAGCTTGACCTGTGTCGTGACTTGCGAGCGCGCTCACGGCTTTCGGCTTCCAGAAGGTGTTTTCCGATTTTCTTTTTTCTTTTTTTGGTCATGTTGCTTGTTTTATATATATATATATATTCAATATTATGATATCCGGCTAGCATGTTAAGGTGCCGTGCTGGACTGCTGGCCAATAAGGTTTGTGCGTAGTGCGTAGGATGGAATAATGGGGGTCTCCACACCCTGGCACAAGTCATGCAAAGCATGTCGTGTCGTCGTGCCACGGCAGACTCGCTTGATTATGGAGCCTCTGGATTTGTCTGCATCCTTTTCCAATAATGAAGTGAAACGTCATCTAGAATATTTTTATTTGGGGGCGAGGATTATTGTACCTTTGGCTGACGGCGCGACCGCGCGCAGGTCAGCAGCCAAACCGTTGGTTTTATGATAGATGCCCAAGTTGTCATATGAGAGGAACGGCATGTTTGCTGGACTGCTGAATATACCGGCTATTAAGCATTATTTTTTTATAATAAATTAGCCAAAAATACTTTCATACATCTCTTTTCTACCAAACGAACATACTCAAAGTACTAGGCCACTATTATTGTTTAGGCCCCGTTCGTCTAGAAAAAAAACTCTCAAGAATAATTCTGGCCCAAAATTGCTATTCAGGCCTTGTTTACTTCCAAATTTCTTTTTTAAAATATAAATAATAACACTTTCGTTTGTATTTGACAAATATTGTTCAATCATAGACTAACTAGGGTCAAAAGATTCGTCTCGTCAATTTCGATCAAACTGTGCAAATAGTTTTAAATTTTGTCTATATTTAATACTCCATGCATGCGTCTAAAGATTCGATGTGACGGGGAATCTAAAAAATTTTACAAAATTTTTTGGGAACTAAACAAGGCCTCAATTTTTATATAAGATTTTGTTAGCAGAAATGATTTTGGATTAGGATTTTCCTTACCAAATGGGACCTTAAGTGATGAATATCCATGATTCCAATTCTCTACAAACATGCATTATATTGTATTATATAGTTTGATACAGACATTATTGGTACCATAAAAAGGATACTCAAATCAGAGCAATAAAAATCGCAAAAGACGAACTAAACCATCCGCAATCACCGGGACACGAGCCCAGCATATCTGTCTTCTCGATCTCGGGCCCAAACCGCGGCTCGCCCGATCCCTTGGCCTCGGGCGCGAGTTCCGCCTCGCCCGACCTCTCTAGGGCTCGAACACAGACACCGCCTCGCCCGACCCCCTGGGCCTCGGGCGCCAACGCCGCTTCACCCGGTCAGAACAAGGCTTCCAACGCACGGCGCCCGTACCACGACGTGACAGACGCAGTGACTCCCATATCGCAGAAGGGCACGGTGGCGACTGTTCCAACCACCCTGGTCACTGCAGCCTTACCTCTTTCACTGTGCAGTCTTACCTTTTTTTACTGTGGTGTACCGCCTCACAGTGAAAGGGGAATAGGAGAGGTTAATCAGCATCACTATTTGCTATCTTTTCCCACTGTTAACATGAAAGACTGCAGTATCGCCGATCCGACCCCCACAACTCCGACAGGGCTCGGCAACCCCCCACAGGAGCAACCATATTGTCAACCATACCTCAAGGACGGGATGGGCAAGCTTCTACAGGGTCGGGACTGTTACTCCTCCACTCAGTAGAGAAAATCTCCAAACCCTCATGTAAGTACCTGTCTCCCCTTGAGGCTATAAAAGGAGAGCCAGGGCTCACGACCAAGACAAGGTGGACGACCAACAAACTCAACCACACAGCATACACACAAGCTAGTTCACCCACAGAGTAGCAATCAGCGCTCTGTCCACATCACAAAGCCGAGACATGGGATTTAGCCCTCTCTCGCAACCTGCTTGTACGCCCCTACTATAAGCACCTTTGGGTGCAAGGCAATACAGACCCCCGATCTCACTGGACGTAGGACATTCTTAGCCCGAACCAGTATAAATTCTCTGTGTTTCACTTGCATCACCATCCAGGCTTAGATAGTCACGCATATTTACACTCGTTTGTGTCTAGACCGCGAGTCTAGACACCGACAAACATGTTTTTAAAATATCATTATAAGAGTATATTTTAAAGAGTTCTATATGTGAAACTGTTTTAAAAATATTTGTTTAGACACAACAGCTTCAACCAGTTCGTGAAGTTGTTCAAAAAGGTTGTGAGAAACGAGGTCTAAAAGATATTCTCCCAGCTTGGACTCGCTCCCTGGACCCGCATGAGATTTTTTGAGAGTATATTTTTAAGGAGTTATACATGTAGAGTTGTTTTGTTAGTCGATTACCAAAACAGTTTCAACTCCATCAATAAAACTACTAGAGCTTAAAAAACACTTTATTTTTGGTTGTGTTTTCCAATGTGTCTCTTTAAACTTCTTGTTCGTCTCTCTACATAGGTTTGGGTCAAATTCTCTAATTTATGATCAAGGATCGTTTGAATCTTGCAAAAATTTCCTTGTCCAGAGAAAAAAAACCAAACAACTTAAACTGCAACATTTTGCATAAAATTCGAGTCGCTATATTTTTTAGGCTATGTTACAACGTTCTATTTTTGTTTACAATGCTGAATATATGGAAAACAATTAGACATTGCATACCACACAACGGTTCTCGTGTCAGGCTTGGAGACTGTACTTGCATCCGATCAGCGTTACGGTACAAAGTGTTGCGCGATACATATATAATTATGGTATTGTCTAGATAGAAAAGTTTTCGATTTTCAAACCGTAGTACTTTCATTTTTATTTGATAAATATTGTCTAATCATGGAGTAACTAAGCTTAAAAGATTCGTCTCGTGATTTACAGATAAACTGTGCAATTAGTTTTTGTTTTCATCTATATTTAATGCTCTACGCATGTGCTGCAAATTTGATGTGATGGAGAATTTTGAGGCCTTGTTTAGTTCCTAAAATTTTACAAGATTCTCCGTCACATCGAATTTTACGGCACATGCATGAAGCATTAAATATAGATGAAAACAAAAACTAATTACACAGTTTGCATGTAAATCGCAAGACGAATCTTTTGACCCTAGTTAGTCTATAATTAGACAATATTTGCCACAAACAAACGAAAGTACTACAGTAGCGAAATCCAAAATTTTTCGCGAACTAAACCAGGCCTGAAAAGTTTTTGGTTTTTGGGTTAACTAAACAAGGCCGTCTTATTTAGTTTCCAGAAATTTTTGCAAAAAATTTTAGATTCTCCGTCACATCGAATCTTACGGCACATACGGAGCATTAAATTTAGATAAAAGAAATAACTAATTATACAGTTTTGCTATAACTTTCGAGACAAATCTTTTGATCTTAATTAGTCTATAATTGAACAATATTTGTTAAATACAAACAAAAATGCTACGGTATGCGTTTTGTCAAATTTTTTAGAACTAAACAAGACCCAGAACATGTACACACCGCACAACGCTTTCTGAGGCCTTGTTCACTTGGGAAATTTTTTTGGTTTTGAGTAGTTAATTATTGTCCAATTGTGGACTACCTAAGTTTAAAAGATTTGTCTCGTAAATTATAGACAAATTATGTAATTAATTATTTTTTATTTTATATTTAGTGCTCTATGTATATGCCGCAAAATTCGATATGACAAAAAATCTAGAAATTTTTTAGAAACTAAGAATAAAACTTTACGTCTCGTCCAGTGTCAGGCTGACAGTTAGTTGCATCCACTCACATCGATGTCCTCGTTAAGGCCCTGTTTAGTTACCTATTTAAAATTTTTTCATCTATCCCATCGAATCTTTGGACACATGTATGGAACATTAAATGTAGATAAAAAAAATAAACTAATTACACAGTTTGGTTGAAAATCGCGAGACGAATCTTTTAAGCCTAGTTACTCTATGATTAGCCTTAAGGCTACTGGCTACAGTAACCCACATATACTAATAATAGATTAATTATACTTAATAGATTTGTCTTGCAGTTTCCTGACGAGCTATGTAATTTATTTTTTTATTAGTTTCTAAAAACTCTTTCCGACATATCCGATGTGACACCCAAATTAATCTAAAGAGAGCCTAATCCTAAAATGGGCCTTGTTTAGTTTTAGGCGTTGTTAGTTCACCTAAAAAACTATTTTTTTTTTCAAAATTTTCCATCACATCGAATCTCACGGCATATACATGGAGCATTAAATATATATAAAAACAAAAACTAATTGCACAATATGCCTGTAAATCGTAAGATGAATCTTTTGAGCTTAGTTATTCTATAATTGGATAATATTTGTCAAATAAAAATAAAAGTGCTACAATACTCCTACCCAAAAATTTTTGGAAACTAAACAAAGCCTTAAAAAGTTTTGCTAAAAATTTTATATTCCTCGTCACATTAAATCTTGCAGTACATAAATAAAATATTAAATATAGACAAAAATAAAAACTAATTACATAATTTATCTTTAACTTATGCGACAAATATTTTGAATCTAGTTAATTTATAATTAAATAATTTATTAAATACAAACAAAAGTGATATTGTACCGGAATCCTAAAATTTTGGCAACAGCACTCCAATGAGAGTTCCCAAGTCGGATTCAAATGATCACGTCATCGAAAACCCAAAATCTGGGGGTATCGTGGTCATTTGGCGCACCGCACGCTCCCTCGCGAGCAACGCTTTTTTTAGCCAGCCGCCGCGTATTTACAAGTCTACCCCTCGGCGGCTCGGCGCAGCGCCCCGCGCCTCTTCTCTCTCTCCTGCTGCCGCCCCCTTTCCCAAATCTGGCCGCACGACGCCACCAGCCACCAACCCGGACACCCCCCAAACTCGAAGCAACCCGAGCGCCAGGTCCCGTACATCCCGCGCGCTCGCCCCCCTCGCCTCTGCGCCGCGTCCGGCCGCCGGTAGCGGGCCGGGCACCTACCGGTGAGCGCTCTCCCCACAGATCCGTTCGGTTTTCCATGAGCTTGGTTCTTGAGGTTCTTGGGATTACGAGGGTTTCTGTCCTGGGGGTTCAAAAATTCCGGGTTGGAAGTTCTCGGTGGGGTCGCTTCCTGGTTCTTGGTAATGCTATGGTTTCTTGTCGCTTTGGGTGTGGTTTGTTGGATTTTCTTGATAATTAGGGTTTCCTTTCGTGGGTTTCTTGGTAACTAGGGTTTTGGTGGATGCAGCTCGGTTTTGATATTCCGCGTGTTCTCTTGGCTTCTGGAGTTGCAGGGAGGGATAGGCGCTTTGGTTCCTGGATGAACTTTGAAGGAATTGGGAGCAGGAAGGCGTGATGTTTACTCCGCAGGGCAAAGGATGGACCGGCTGGTCGACGCCAACTGCGGCCAACCAGCGGAGCGGTGGTGGCGCTCCTGCTGCGTCGGCGCCCCTTGGAAAGGGGAAAGGAAGGGTCGCCGAGCTCGAGCAGGAGGTTTTGCTCAATCTCTACCTTTTTTCTCCAGTCATTCATCTTCTGTCTGAACCTGATCTAGGGCTAAATTCCTCTGCTCCTTTTTGTTACTGATGATTACTGATTGTTTTGGAACTAGGACCTCTCAAGTAGGTCCTGTTACTTATCTCCTGTTTCTATATCATGTAGTCAGTCTGTAAAAAGATGAAAAAACAATTTCATTTGTAGACATCCAACTTTCACTGCTGAACGAGGTGCTTTTTAAAAGTTGAGTTTGGTGCTTACATGAAATTATTGCAGCATTGCTTAGACTGGTAACCTTAAGAAATAAGCCATATTTTAAATGGCCCATTGAAGGCATAATTGTGAAACAAATCATCACTCCTGGGCTCTAATGATATTTTGATATCCCTAAAACCTTTTTGCCATGTTGGTATTCAATAATTTGAAATTTTATACCTCTGTTGTAGAAATTGTATACCTTTGTGCCCAATTTATATTGAACGATTAGATTCTCTGTTGTATAAAGTGAACTGTAACAAATGATACTATTCCAATGAAGGCATGCCAACACCTATTCAAGTGTCTCGTTGCTTCTCATTCGGTGAAATTTTGATTTTGCATCCAATTTCTTGTTTTTCTCGTGAAAGGTTATTTGTTATCATAGCACTTTAGAGCTCCATTTTTTTCGGCTTCCGTTCATTATCATAATAGTTATTTAATTGTGTATTCATCTGCATATCTGCAGTTGCATGAATATCAGTACAATATGGGGCTTCTTTTGATTGAAAAGAAAGAATGGACAGCAAAATCCAAAGAAATCAGTGAAGTGCTGACGCAGAAGGAGGAGATATTGAAGAGGGAACAGGCTGCACATCTTAATGCTATATCAGAATACGAAAGGCGGGAGGAGAACATGCGGAAAGCACTGGGTGTTGAGAAGCAATGTGTGGCTGATGTGAGTTGATTTATCTTTGTTCTTGTTCTTACAGCTCCTTTGATCATTAATCTGATTTGAAGAGAGGCCTTTAGTGAAAAAGCGCGAAGTATATCCATAACCTTCTGTGACAATTGAAAAAAGTTCTTGGAATGGACAATCCTGGTCATGTTCAATGACATGATAATTGTAGACGTGACCTTTAATAGCCACAGCGATAAGAAATTGTTAGGCAACAATTACCCATATTGTAGTTTTTTTTAATACTGAACATAATTCTGTCCCTGGTACAACATTATGCTTAATTGTTTATATGCTCAATGGTTGTATTGCTGTAAATGGATGTATAGCGCTTGCCTTTCCACTCTTCTAGCTGTTTTATTCCTTTCGTAAACATAAACTTCTGATGATATCCTAAATATTTCCTTGTAGCTTTCCTTATTGATTGTTTGGTTGAATGCTGCAGCTTGAAAAGGCCTTGCGTGATATACGTGCAGAGATAGCTGAGGTTAAATTTACATCCGAGAAAAAGATAACAGATGCTCAGTCTCTTGAGGCTAGTTTGGAGGAGAAATCCTTGGAGATCGAGGGAAAACTTCATGCTGCAGATGCCAAACTTGCAGAGGCAAACCGGAAGAAGTCTCAAGCTGATCGGGATTTAGAAGAGGCTGAAGCTCGTCAACGTAGGTTGGAGAAGGAGAAGCTGTATTTTGAGACAGAGTACGCCAGTTTTGCTATGTCTTGCAAATCTTTGAGCTGTTGTTCTTAGCATGTGGTTAACTTGTTATGTTTGTTTCATCACTCTAACATGTTTAGGCGGAAGGCCCGAGAAAAGCAACTCAAGGAGCAGGAGGAATCACTGCAGGAGTGGGAGAAAAAACTCAAGGAAAGTCAGAATAGACTTAATGACTTGCAGAGATCTATAAATGAGCGAGAGGAGAGAGCAAATAAGAATGATCAACTTTTCAAGATAAAACAGGATGAACTGGAGGAGGCAAGAAAAACAGTGGAGGCCGCTAAAGTTACTCTGAAAGTCAAAGAGAACGATATTAACAAAAGACTAAATGAATTGCATTCACAGGAAAAGGTAATTAATTGATTAGCATCTTACTTATTTCATCCATTTTTCTGTTTATCGTGTGTTGATTTTTAACAGTTCAAGACATTTGCTCTGCTCAATTCTGATTTGTTTTGCAGGATGCTGACTCAAAGCGCAGTGCCTTGGAAGAGCGGGAAAAAAAGTTGGTTGAGAGAGAGGCCAAGGTCACTACTAGAGAAAAGGTAAGTGTTGCTACTTCCAGTTAATACCAGTGGTGAAACAGTCCATGTCTCTTGGTCTGGTTTGCTTGTTGTACCTTATGAATTTATATGATTTCCTGTATATGGTGTAATCACTTGTAGGGACTTTGTAGTTTATGATTCTTGAATTGTCTACTGTTTTGTTGTGCGAACCAGTGAAGTTAGACTCAACTGGGTTGCCTTTGTTCTTAAGTTTGCCTTAGTGCTTGCCACTGTACTTCTCAAATAGTTTTCACTATATGCTGTTTCTTTTCTTATCGCATGCAGTGTCTTCTATGAATCTATCTGCACCAATCATCACAATGTTTTGGGTGGACTACTATTTCTTTACCTTTTCTTCCCCTTCAGTGGACTGATCCAGCTCTCCCTTGTGTTCCAGGAGGGGCTCCAGAAGCTTCTTGAGGATCGTCAGGTGGAGTTTGAATCCAAAAGACGGGATTTCGAATTAGAATTAGAGAGGGAAAGGAAATCTTTTGATCAAAAGATGACACAGAATCAAGCGGATTTATTGAAAAGGGAGAAAAATGTGAAGTCTTTGGAGGCCAAACTTTCTAAAAGTGAGCAGGCATTGAATGATAAGAAGAAATCAATGGAAAGTTTGCAGAATGATCTTGATGCCAAATCCAAGGCTCTGAAGAGGTGGGATGAATCATTGAAAAATGATGAGAAAAGATTACTGGAAGAAAAGCAGCAACTGGATCATGAAAGAGAGCAATTGGAGACATACAAATTGGAGCTTGAAAGGACCAAATCAGCATTAGAAGCTGAAAAGGAAAGAATATCAGAAGAGCAGAATAATCTGAAACTCACAGAGCAAGAGAGGCAGGAGCATAGCTTGTTGACAGCAGAACTTAAGAAGGAGATTGAGGAATACAGAATGCGAAGCAACTCCCTGTCTGAGGAGATGGAGGATTTGAGGAAGCAACGGCAGAAATTTGAAGAAGAGTGGGAACAGCTAGACGAAAAAAGAGCCCTCCTAGTAGAGGAGGACAAAAAGCTGAAAATTGAGAGGATGAATTTAGAACGGTGGCGTGACAATGAAGAAAAAAGGTTAAATGATGTGAAGCTCGAAATGGATGAAAAATTAAAGGACCAGCTGGAGAATCTTGAGCGCAAGGAAAAGGCTTTGACTGATGATATAAAGCACAAGCAAATGGAAAATGATGAGTTTCTGAAGGGAGAACGCGCTGATCTGCAACGTAAGTTGCAGCTGAGACAGCATGAATTGGAGATGGAGATGGAGCAAAAACAAGCAAGTAAAGAGAAGGAACTGGAAGAAAAGGAAAATGAGTTAAATAAGAAAATGGATTTTGTGGAAAATAAGCTCCAACATGCTATTGAGTTGAACGAGTCCAAGATTCAGAAGATATTATTGGAGAAAAGGGAGCTGCAGATGGAAAGAGAGATACTGCTAGAGGAAAGAAAGAAACTGGAGACTGACAAGGCAGATATTAAAAGGGATATTGAGATTCTGCACTCACTGAGCAAGAGTTTGAAGGAACGTCGAGAGAGATATAACAGGGACAGGAAAAGCCTCATCGATCTATCTGAAAAATACAAGGCATGCAAAAACTGTGGGATTTCTATTTTTGGTGAGGAATTAAATTCTCTGTTGCTTAAAGATGGCGCTGAAATTGAACATCCCAGTTTGGCTGTTGAGGGAGATGATCGTGCCTTGACCACCGGTACATCAGGGCCAGATACAGGAACACTTGTTAGTTCAGGTGGTCGTCTTTCTTTCTTACAGAAGTGCTCAGGGCTTTTCAAGTTCTCTCCTAGAAAGAAAGGTGAGCAGTCATCAGAACAACCAGCAGAAAAAAATATACCTTTTGGTGCAAGACTTGAGGAAGCAGCACAGATCGATGGAGATTATGAGCCAACTCCTGTCTATGAGGTAGCCTCTTTTGATGCAGAGGATGAGCTCCCTTCTGATGGTGGAACCAGGGAGAACGAAGAGTCTGAAAGGCTTGACATAGCTGATGATGCTCAGATGGAGTCTTCTGTTGGTGTAGCAGATAACAGTATAGATATTGTCGGTACCCAGTCCTTTGATGGAACCAACAACATAGCAGTTGAACCAACTATTGCTTCTGTTGATCAAAATGGCAAGGATTCTGCAGCCCCTGCTGAAGCAGGTGTACAGCCTGAAACATTAAAGCAAGGTCGGCGCCAACAAAACCGGAGAGGCAGAGGGAAAGGTGGTGTGAAAAGGACACGGTCTGTTCGTGCTGTAGTTGAAGATGCTAAAACAATACTTGGTGAGACCTTTGAGGAGAAGAATGATGGTCAGGGAGATAAAGTCAAGGTGGGTGCTACACGTAAGCGGCGGTTTGTTGGAGCTACAATAAGTGAACAAGATGAAGAAGGCAGCGAGGCACATTCAGAAAGTGTTTCACTTGGAGGGCAGCGTCGCAAGAGGCGGCAAACTTCTGGGGCAGTGACAGAGGCCCCAGGAGAAAGACGGTACAATTTGAGACACAGTAGAGTGTAAGTATCTTTATTTTTCCCTAATTCATCATATCTACTTGGTGTTGGGTTGACTTTGTTTTCTGTTTCCTGATTCAGTGCATGAAACTAATACTTTTTCGTTGCATTGTTCCAAAGTGCAAATGCTGCCACCGCAACAGCCCAAGCTGACAAAAAGAAATCTGCAAAGGCAGGAAATAAACATACAGTAGATGCTACTGCTGATGACACAGAAGGGACCTCAAAGGTTGATGAGGAACCTGCCCCTGAGAGCAAGAAGGCCTCTGAATCAGCAGACTATGGAGCATCCCAGTTGCACGAGTTTTCCCAGGTTTGCTGCTGTGCTCTGTACTGCTCACATGTAATGCCAATGCTGTAGCTCCACATGCCTTTCAGGCAATCTTTGAATTGTTTTTCAGTATTTGGATATATTGGTCGTTTTGGGCCATGTTCTGTGCTTGTATGGGTATAGATAGGCGTATAGCACATATGGGGACCAGAGCCCAGTTTAACTGTAACCATATCTTTTGTTTTAGGTCGAAGTTGGTGATGCCCATGCCCCTGTAGAGGGTGCTGGTGAGGAAGATGGTGACATCGACATCGTGGGTGGCCAAGGTGCCCTGCCTGATGTGCTAATGACACCTTCTGGAAGTGAACTTGGAGCAGAACAGGAAGATGAGGACGATGATGATTCAGAGAGGCGAAACCAATCAATCGGCAAGAAACTATGGTCATTCTTCACTACATGACGGCTGAAGATGCCGCTGAATAGGTTGTTTCTAGCTTTTGTGCTTTCGATTCATGATACCCCATTCTTGGAACTGGAGGGCGTGTGCTTTTGGTGATTAAGTACTAGATTTCCCACTTAATTGTTCTTCTCTCCCGTGTAATTGAAATATACTTGTAGTAGACATAGCTTGATGGCACTCACAGAAGTAGCTGATGAGATGTACAATGGCGATGATGATATGCCCTGTAACACCAGTAGTAGCTTGGTTTGTAATTGTTGTTCCTTTTGCCCCGGTTCAGGTTACTTCGTTGACCTCACCGCTGTTGTGAATTCTGTCGTACGGGGAAATATTTTAGTGCTCTGATGATGGTCTAAATGTTTCTTTGCTTATTGAAACTATACAATAAATTAGAATGCCACAAGAGTTTCTGCCAGTTGCAGACTTCATTGGAGGGTACTGTGGTGAGGTACCCTGGAACTCCTTCCATCATAAATCAGGTTCCCTTCCGTCACAAATCAAGTTTTCCTGGAAGATAGTGCCATATTCTGTACATTTTTAGTTAAAGTTACTTAAAAAGAAGAAGAATTGTATTTTTGGAAGGAAGCAGTATGGATAAACTGCAGCCGTACTGATAGGAACTTGAAAGTCTTCGGCATCCGAGACCGAGACTTTGGAGTTGGGTCTTGCGTGTACCCTGGAGCTGGTTTGAGATCGGACCTCCCCTGGTAGGACGTCGACGATCGAGTTCTTTCCGGGGCCTTTCAGGCTTTACACGGACACGGCTAAGGAATACCCATGCAGGCCATGCTTATCTGTTTTCCTTCGGCTGTAAGGCATGGGCCGTCCGCCTGAGGCGATACCATCTCAATCCTAATTCATGATATTGGATAGATTTCGGGCCTGTTTGGTACAGCTCACAACAACTTCATGAGCTGTTGTGAGCTGTTTTTTTTGCCAAACACTTATTTTCAAAACAGCTTCATGGGTGAAGCTGTTTTTTCCCTCCTCTCACAAAGACATAAGTTGGATGAAGCTGGAAAAAAGTAGCTTATTGCAGCTTCTTCCTCATTTCTCTCTCTCAACTATGTATGAAGTAGTTGATGAAGCTATTTTGCCAAACACTTTTTCCAAAACAGCTCAGCTTCATCTAGAAAGTCACTCATGAAGCTATTTTCTAAAAAAAAAAACAGCTTTACTAGTGAAGTTGAGCTGTGCCAAACAAGCCCGATCATTTCATTCATTTATTATGCTGCATAAGTTAGGGTTTGTTTGGCACAGCTCAACTTCACTAGTAAAGCTGTTTTTTTAGAAAATAGCTTCATGAGTGACTTTCTAGATGAAGCTGAGCTGTTTTGAAGAAAGTGTTCATCCAACTTATATCTTCGTGAGAGGAGGGGAAAAACAGTTTCACCCATGAAGCTGTTTTGGAAATAAGTGTTTGGTAAAAAAAAAACAGCTCACAACAGCTCATGAAGCTGTACCAAACAGGCCCTTAATATCACTTTGCAAAGTATATTTATCCGTGTGACTAACTTATATTATTTATACTAATACTCCTTCGGCGAGTACCACCGTATTAGCACACACTTTGCCTGTAAAATCACTGCGTAAAAGTATATCCACATCCGGTTTCACGGCCAAAGTGTGCTGGAACACGGGGATAAAATTATCGTCTCATTATTCGTTAGTAATTAGTAGCAAAATAATAATACTCATCAAACACATCAAAGGCAACACGCCAACAAGGCAACAACACGGTGTTCTCGGACACGCCATATCAGCCCCCAAAATATTATTCCAGGCTTCGGCAGTAAGAAGAGTAGGTTGGGATTGAGCAAAAACCCGAGATCGCACCTCTCCGCGTGGCGATGCGTGGAGGAGACGTAGCAGCAGCGGAGGCAGGGTCCCCACGCTCGCCGGACCTCTACGACCTCTCCGACGACTCCGACTACGCCGCCGCTGCCGCCGCTTCCGACCACACGGTACTGCCGCCGCCCGCGATTAACTGGATGCTACCGCCGTTTATCCCATCTTGCTCCCCTGCGCGATTTAGGGGCGGCGCGAGCGGATTCATCGTATCTCAGCTTGCTCCCCTGCGCGATTTAGGGGCGGCACGAGCGGATTCATCGGTTAGGTCATTGGTTCCCGTTGGGGGTGGGGTGGACAATGAATTGCTTTACTCTTACGGTGGTGGGGGGGGGGGGGGGGGGGTGCGGGGGTGCGCGGAGTACTCTTTTGTTTGATGCTAGCCACAGCTGCAGTTGCCCTCTCTCTGTAATCAATTGGATTGAAGTGGATAGTATTACTACTTGCACTTAGTGTAGCCTCTGGAATTTTGTTGGTTTAGTTGGGATGTGTGTTGTGGCGAGGTATAGCCTACCTGTGTTCTCCCTCTAAACTGATACCTGTTTGGTGTTGGAAGGTGATGCGGACTGATCCGGCAGACAGAGGCTCAGAGGAGACGGCGAGGGTGGACGTGGTATATGAGAAGGAGCGTGTGACCATCCACCCATCACAGTATGGCTCCGGTCGTATCAGTGGGAAGTTGCGCTTGTTTCTGCAGCAGGGATCATTGTTCCTGGTGAGTCATTCCAGCTCATCTCCCTGAACCATTAGTGGTCACATACATACGTGGTTGATTTTTATATTACATGTATACATATTCACTGAGGAAATCAGACGTTTTGCTAAGAACATAATGACAGCACTAGCAAATACTCAATTGGGGTTTACATTGTAACAGGCATGTTAGTTTCCATATTGAGTTCCTTAGGATGGTGAATAGCATTGCAAAATGAACCATAAATTGTCTCTCTTGTATTTTGGTCATTATGATAAGTGCTAGTCAGCTATTATTTCTATCTCATGTTTCTCTTATATTTTCAGTTATATATATGTGATATTTCACTGGTACAGCTTAAATTTTGAGAACCCATAGGGCCTATTGCTATATGGATATAGATTTAGCAATGATTCATGTGATTCCCTTGTTGCTCCCTTTCTATTTTCTTCTTTAGTTGTTGTTTTGATCAATATTTATGACAGAGTTGGGGGCCAAACGAAGGAGCTGACTCTTTGTCAACCAGTTCAGTCGGTGTGGAAATAGAAAAATGTATGCCAGCACAGTTTGTTGTTTGTTTGTTACTATCATTAATCATCTGGCATTTGGCAATAAGGACAAGATGATGCCTTACTCTCTAAACTTCTTGATCCTACGCAGATAGAAATCTGTACACTATCAAGGCCCTGCCTTTAAGTGATGTACGCTTCATCCGTAGGTACACCCCAACATTTGGATTGGACTACATAATAATTGTTCTCTCATCAGGTGAGATATGCTAGTCGTTTGTTCTCCGTATCATTAGTTTGAAACCCAACATGATTACATTGCTACTGCCAATTGGTTCTTTCTGCTCTACCTTGTCGACACATAATAGCATTTTTGCTTCTTCTGTCTAGATATATAAAAAAAAATCATTTTATGCACATGCTGACAGAAAATTAGAGAAAGGGATCATGTTCATCTATTTTTACCTACTAACTTTTGCAGGTCTGGCTTTTCCTCCATTCTATTTCTACAACGGTGGAATTCGTGAATTATTTGCAACACTGAAACAGCATGTCTTCATTATCAGGTTTTCTTTTCTGTTTTAATGGTTCTAAATACATAATAATAGTGGTCCATTGTTTCATTTATATTGCCCACAAAACTATCATTGATTTCTCCATTTGGAAAAACAAAGTTACTTCCAACAAAGTGGCTGAGTTTTCTTTATATGCATGAATCATCCATATAATATGGCAGATAACTTATGCACGTGAATCTACACTGAAGGAGATAACTAAAATTGTGGAATTAGCAACCTATGTATAGAGTTTGTTTAATTATGAGTTTCTAGCATCAACATTCAATTGAAAGGTAATTAAGTTTGAAACATTGGAACATTTCAATTATAGTGACCAAAATCCTGATTGGGACATAATTTCCTTATGCCCCCCCCCCCCCCCCCCCCTCTGAATCTGAATGTATGATTCAAATGTTGTCTCTTCTATTTCAAGGTCCGACGATGATCCTAATGTTTTTCTCGTCAACGACTTTCAAGATCCCCTTCAGGTGTGTTATCGTATTCTAGTTCTTTGTAGCAAAAAAAAAAAAAAAACACTCTCAAGTCTCAACTCATCATTGAACTTAATTCTTATCATCTTGAAGAGTTTGTAAGTATACCTGCCAATTTTTTGTATAGTTGGAAACCTTTTCTTGGTTAAGTTTGAACTTCAATGTGAAATAAACTTAGTCCTTGTTTAGTTCGCGAAAAGATTTTTTTGGGTACTGTAGCACATTTGTAACTATAGCAATTTGTTATCTCACAAAATACATGAAAACTGTGCAATTTGTTATTTTTTTAATCTGTATTTAATGCTCCATGCATGTGTCTAAACAATCAATGTGATGAGACAAAAGTATTTGGGTGGGAACTAAACAGGCCTTAGTCTGTTTTCTGAAAAGTTATCTTTCCTGACGCAAATGTTTCCCAGTTTGAAGACTGATTCACCTTACTTGGTCACGTTGCAGAAAAGCTTGTCGTCCTTGGAGCTTCCAGGAGTAGCCTCTGTAGCAAATGCCATGTCAAGACAAAATTCACTCAGTTTTACTGGGTCAAATGATGAGTCCAGACATGGGGCAACATCTAGCATGTCTCAGTATAGCTCAAAGCAAAAGCACAAATCAAATGACCCAGGTCGTGATCTTTCAATTCAAGTCTTGGAGAAATTCTCATTAGTTACTAAATTTGCACGAGATACTACATCAAGCCTCTTTCGAGACAATAGTGCTGCTCATGCTTATGGACGGCAACAACATGAATACATTTTGGACAATAAAGCAACTGATAAACATAAAAATCAGTATATAACACCAGAAAAGGCTTCTACACCCTCGGCAACAATCGAGGTAATGCATCTTGCATTTAATTTGGTATGGTATCATTAAATTATGACTGGAAGGCATCATTTTACTGCATACTAAATCAGTACCGAACTTTCAAATCTGTTGTGCATTTGATCCACAATTTGGTACAATTACATTGCCAGTCAGGATCAACACACCATCTGATATTTCTAGTTCAAGACCACCATGGTTTGATCTGGAAACTAAAACTTTGATCACCCAAGTCATCTGTAGGCTTGTAACATCAGTAAATTAGGTAATTTACCTTAGGTATATTGGCTAACTGGGCATAGTTGTCACCTAGGAAAATAGGGTGGAGTTCTCACCTTCTGCATAATAATGCTACTGTGGAAAACTGGAAAGGTTTCCAGGGGTCAAGTTTTTAACATCTGTAAATTATTTAATGAACATATGCTCGCAGTTTAGTTGCAAACTATGAGTTCACAACAAAATTTTAAATGAAAACCATTACTCACTTGGTTTTGTCTTATGACCTTTGATTCCGGCTGAAAGCTTTAACTGATTAGCCCTTCATGGTTGTTCATCAATGTGTAACATCAGCTTATCCACTCTTTTGGCAGTCAGATCCATTACCTCTGGTATGGGGAAAACAAAGAGATCGCCCATTAAGTGTTGAAGAGGTAATGACTCCTTAATTTCTGATATCTTCACGTTCTTCATTTCAACATATTTATGTTTCTTTATTTAAATATGTTTCTTTAAATTGAATTCATTCATGACATTAGAAATCCATGTTGTAGGAATTCAAAATTTCCATTTTTAACGCATTTTTTTATGGGAGGTACAAAAATATACCCTGTTTCAATGCATGATGTCACCCCTGGGAAAAACGAGTTTAACTAAAATCGCCTAATGGGAAAACAAGAAACATGATTTTACAAAAAAAAAATAGTCGTTTTTTGGGAGAATGAATTTAGAAATTGGCCGTCCAACAATTTTTTTTTTGAAAATCGGCTGTCCAGGAAATGATTTCCAGAAAACGCTGGCCAAATTCGAAAAACAAATCTTCATTGCCAGGGTAGCCACTGCCCTGCCTCCCCTGGCACCAGTCCTTTTTGGCAGTCTGACGGGCACGCCACCGTGCCGTCCGCAACACCCGCCCTCAAATCAACTGCCCCCACCAACCCCCAACCCCCTGCCTCCTCAGGTGCCAGACCTTTCCAGCAGCCCATTGGCAGCTGCACCGCGCTGACCGCGATGCAGGATGCATGGCCACGCTGCACCAGAACCCGCCCCCATCAGCATGCGCACAGTGATCGTGCTGCTCTCCAGCAGCCGCAGCTTGCTATTCTGCCGCCTGGCCGAGGTCCAACATGGAGAGGAAAGTGGTGTACCCAAGGTGTGGTCCTGCATGACCCTTATCCGTTAGAATTCGGCCTCCCACTGAACAATTTCTGTAAACCGTACTCCTGCACTATGAAATTCCAAAGTCGTTCCTCGGTAAAGCAAGTTCTGTGAACATGTCAATTTTCTGTCGGATACCTAGATCCTGTTTTATGGTAGTGCGATTACTGTCTAATTTCGTTCAACAGTTGAATGAGATTTCAGTTTTGTTTTACCAACGGCCAACGTCATATTATTTTTGTAATTACGTGTATCCATGGTATATTTTATTAATTCCCATAAAATTGTATTAAAAAAATTCCATAGTTATTCTGTGACCGTAGCAATATGAATTATTAGTTTACTTCTAGATCCATAACTGATTCCATGTGATGCATAAGTTGTGAGTTGTGATTATACATTGAGATGAATCCAAGATGAGGTTTCTGGTACATTAGCATAAAGTACAATGATCATTAGGACAACTAAGTTTCAGGCGAACTTGATATGCATGTCCCCAGGTTCACCTCTGGCTCAGACTCTAGAGGTATACAATTTTATTTTTAACTTAGGCTTGCATTCCAAGTAAACATTTAGGCAAGTGATATTCTAACGGAACTGTTCCCCAGTAATTTTGAAAACATGCTTTTACTGGCAGAATTAAATTCTTGGATTAAGTTGATATGAGTAACACTTTTTTTTTTGAATATATAGATAGGTAAGTACATGGACCTAAAGCTTGTCTGTAATATTCAGCCCATATGACTTGTCCCATTTAAACTTTGTTAAACCATCTAGCAATATCTCTTTTGTAAGTACCAGTTTTCCTCTTTGAAATCTTCTGATGTTTGCATGAAAAATCTTTGGACAGTGGACAGCTTTCTTAGATCCTGAAGGTAGAGTTATGGATTCAAAGGCACTGAGGAAAAAGGTTTTCTATGGGGGAGTTGATCATGCTTTGAGAAAAGAGGTCTATACTTAACACTTGATCTGACGGTTTGTAACTAGCGAGACCTGTTTTTCTGTAAAATATATTTTGATATTGGACATATAGGTCTGGAAATTCTTGTTGGGCTATCATGAATATGATTCAACATATGCTGAGAGGGAATACCTTGCTGCCATGAAACGAGCAGAATATGAAGCCGTAAAATCTCAGTGGAAGGTTAGTCAGTGTTCATAAGTGAGCCATGCTGGTATTACATGTTCCCTTCCACAGTATGTTGACATTACATTATTTAGTATTTGCCACATGTTTGGTGTTAACTCTGGACGGATTTTAAGAATCTGAAACTTATCATGTGCTGCTATTTTGGGAGACTGGGCATCAGTTGCCTCCTTATTTGGGTCCTTCGATCATCAAGTAGGGGTTTCTGGAAATCATGTCTATGAAGTAGAGCTTGAGTTTTCACTTTTCAGAATGAAAGGCTGTCATTTTTGGGCAGCTGATAGGGATCTGTTCGATGCATTTTTTAGCTCCTCTATGTTGGAACAATGCTTTCACATTTTGGGACATACTTTAAACTTCATTTACTCAAGTATATGGATGATTCTCCTTGATACCATTCTGCAGAGTATCTCAGCCACCCAAGCTAAAAGATTCACCAAGTTTAGGGAAAGAAAAGGCCTAATTGACAAAGATGTGGTATAAATAATTTCTCTTTTCTATTTGCCATTCTGCACTATACTGATTGTAGCTTAACTGATGCCTTGATATTTTCTCTATCAAGGTGAGAACAGATAGGTCCATTCCCTATTACGAAGGAGATGATAATCAGAATGTTGTAGTTCTACGTGATATTCTGTTAACATATTCTTTCTACAATTTCGACCTTGGTTATTGTCAAGTAAGTTTTTTGTCTTGCACAGCATCATGTAAAATGATTTAAGCCTCCTGTCATTTCAGTGGGAACACAAAGTACAATATGTCTGTTGGCTTCTACTCCCTCAATTCTCTTTTACAAGGCACAGTTTGACATGACACAGACTTTGACCATTTATTTAATTTTATATTATATTTTTTATAATTATAAACTTAAATTAATCGGATAGCGCATTTGGTTACAAATCTAACTATATGAAGTTTGTATTATAATGATAATTAAAAAAATGTTAGCTAAATTTTTGGTCATTAAAGTTTGAATCTTGGTATGTGTGCGCGCCTTATAAAAAGGTGCGGAGGGAGTACTAGTTATGCTTAGTCACATCTTGGGGCTGATGCTTGAATAGATTATTGATGCTTCTTTTTTTCTCGAACATGCAGTAGAGCTGTGTATCATTATATTTAGAAGAAGGGGTGGGGCGGGGAGCCCTTACGTACTCATACCATGCATTAGATGCTTAATTCTCACACTCTTTTAATAACATCATACATATACATACAGTATTTAAGACCTTTAATATTTATTCACTGTTTAGGTACTTCTGCTTTTAGATATACCACTGCTGCGCTAATTTGTTTTCTGTCAGGCATGCTAACAAGAAGAAATTTTCCAGGGCATTTACCTTATTTCTGTTATACTGAGTACTGACTTCTTCAATAGCTTTGTCGATAAATCTTTGTTTGTTCTTTTATACGAACCCAGTAAATGTTGACTTCTTCAAGAAGAAATTTTTGTTTGTTCAATAGCTTATCGTTCATGGTTCAAATGCTCAACTTGAAATTTGGAGTCCACGTTATTTTTTGGCTGTTGTCTTCCTGTTACTATACTACAATGTTGGTGTATTCCAGGGAATGAGTGACTTTTTGGCTCCCATACTTTATGTCATGGAGGATGAGTCCGAATCATTTTGGTGCTTTGCTTCCCTGATGGAACGTCTAGGCGCCAATTTTAATCGTGACCAGAATGGCATGCATGCTCAACTACTTGCATTATCCAAGGTATATAACATATTCATCTGCCAAGCACTGAGTGAGCAGCTAGTAAGCACTAAGCAGCATCATGTTATCCCTTTTCCATTCTCTGATGTTGCGTGACAGATTTAAAAGTTATTATGTCACGTCCTGGATTAGGGAGACGTGCAGAACGTGGGGGATTGAGGTTGCGTGACTGAATGGATGCCGAACTGCACACTCAAGGCCTGGAGGAAGACGAGGATCTCTTCTGATAATTTTTGTTTGCCTTTGATTGATACATCTCATGTGCTTATATAGAGAGGCTTACTTGATGCCTAAGCAAGCTGGCTAATCTTAACTCTGATCGTAACCCTAATGAGCCTCTAAGACCGCTGATCTGACCTGGCCATGACATCTCCCCCCCCCCCCCCCACCCTCCTTTTTGAGCAGCTCGTCCTCAAGTTGCATGCAGCATAACCGTGGCTTGACGACTCATCTCAACTTGTCACAAACCTATTACCTAAAGACAAGCCATTTACATCTCCGCTTAGTGTCTTATTCGCTACTAAAAAGAATGTGGAACTATCTTTATTTGTTGTGCCATCTGGCTTCCCCCACTGTCAGGTAGCCGGGACTAGCACATCCAGTCCAAGGTGTGTAGTTGTGGCTTGTGGGCCAATGTGGCATGATGGTCCCTCCCTGGATCCCTGGAAGCAAACCAACCATATCACGGTCATTGCCCTTCGGTAGTACCGCACAGGAGGCCACATGTCCTCCACGCGCGTAGTGCAGATGGACTCTGAGCTGGGATGTACTCCATGCCTTCATGCAGATCCAAGTGATGAGATTAAGCTACAAACCAGCAGCTGCTGCAGCGTGGTGCTTGATCAGCCACAGAGTTTCACACGATGCACCGTGCCTGACACTTCACCATGAATCCACATGCAGCCTGTAGCCGTACCACTGCTGCCACCTGGCGCTCTCCGTATTCATCTGCAGTACCTCGAGGATGGCTTGGATCTTTGTGAAGCCGGCCAACACTTGGTGCGCAAGTCCTCCATCAATATTGAAAGGTCATGAGTAGCAGTCTAGCAGTAGGTATGGAAAGGCATCAAGCTAATACCAAATGTCACAACCTGGATTAGGGAAACGTACAGAATGTTAGAATGTGGGTGATTGAGGGTATGAATGTGAAGAACGCTGAACCTAACACTTGAGATTGGGCACGCGAAGGATGGCGGTGCCAAATCTGATGGCTCGGGTGGATGAGGATCTATCCTGATACCTCTTGCTTGCCTGTGATTGATACATGCCATCTCCTTATGTAGAGACTAGAGAGGCTTACTTGACGCCTTAGCAAGGTGGCTAATCTTATCTCTAATCCTAACCCTAATGAGCCTCTCGTAATGCTGATCTAGCCCATAAGGCCTAGCCAACTGCCTGTGACGCATTATCATCTCAATAGAATTTTGCTTAGCTGACTTACGAGTGCAAACGTGCTAGTTCTTAGATTATGTCTATACTGTTCTTATGTCATTATGTGCATCCATCTGTTCCTTCTCCAGAATTGAGCCATATCATGGAAATATCATCGTACAGCTTGTTACAAATTTCATTGTAAAATGCCAAGTCATTAAGATCTTGAACATTTTGCATGCTCTTGTGTTCGAAATTTCAATGGTTTGACACCTTTAGTATTTATCATACCATTGTTACTTTGATTAATTCCTATCAGCTTAGTGGGCTAATTTTTTTTTTCTTTTGTGCCTCAGCTTGTGGAGCTTCTTGATCCTCCATTGCATAACTATTTTAGGCAGAATGACTGCTTGAACTACTTCTTCTGTTTCCGCTGGGTTCTTATACAGTTCAAAAGGTAATATTTTCTCTCTTTTTAAGTTGCAAGTGTTTTGCATATGCGTATGCATGTGACATATCAGTTTGTATTCCATCCTTGAACCATAGCTTCCTTGAAATGCCTGTTCCTGTCACTGTACTATGTATGGGTGGGGCAGGGGTTCGAGGGTTTTTCTTGATCTGTGTGAGAAGATCTTCTTAACAAAATGCACGTGGGCTGTCTTACCCCCCACCCGGTTCATTTTTTCTGTCATTGTAATACCTCAGACTAATTTCATATGCTTTTTTCACAAGCAATGCTGGATAGCTGCATGTCTTTGTGAGAATAAGTAAAAAAATATAAGCCACTTAAAAAAAACAAATGCAGTTTATTCAAAGACCAAAATCTACTCTGCTGTGCTCAAACTTGTCAGACTTCCTAGCCCTTTTGCTATGCATCTAATCCACAGGCCACAACTGTGCTTCATCGGCAATCTCTCTAATCACTGTTTGCTATAGGGGAGGAACCATTTGCCTTCCAGCTACTCTTCCAATCCTAATGGTTTTACCTGGCAGAGCATTGATCATGGATCATCAATCATGATGTTCGTAAATTTGTACTCCCTCCATCCCAAATTGTAAGTCATTCCAAGAATCTTGGAGAGTCAAAGCATTTTCACGTTTGACCAAAATTATAAAGAGAAATACTAAGATTTGTAACGTAAAGTGAGTATACTGTGAAAATATAATTAAGAAAGAATCTAATAATATTTAGTTGGTATCATAATAATAATTATTTTATCATATAAATTTGGTCAAACTTAGAAAAGTTTGACTCTCCAAGATTCTTGGAATGACTTACAATTTGGGATGGAGGGAGTATTACCTACTTCATTCGTGAAAAAAAGAAACACCTACGTTTTGCCGGTGCATAACTGAAATTAGGTGAGTTGAGATCTGATCTAACCACATGGCATGTCCTTTCTTTTCTTCTTTTTTTTTGGGGGGGGGGTGGGTGGGTGTGGGGGGGGGGGTTGGAGTGTGGTTGGGTGGACTTATTTTAACTAAGCAACAGATCTATTTTGTCTAGCCACGAGCAGTTGACCAATTACGGAAATTGAAGAGAATGTGTCTTACCAGTTAGTCATCAGGTCTCATTTTTCTAACTCTATAAGATGGTTCAATTTCTTATGGATCGCAGGGAGTTCAGTTTCGACCAGATCATGCTTTTGTGGGAAGTTCTGTGGACCCATTATTTGTCAGAACATTTCCACTTGTACTTGTGCGTAGCAATCTTGAAAAAATATCGTCAGCGGATAATTGGGGAGCAGATGGACTTTGATACCCTTCTTAAGTTCATCAATGAGCTCAGTGGTCAGATCAATCTTGACCGGGCTATCCAGGATGCGGAGGCATTGTGTACTATTGCAGGAGAAAACGGGGCTTCCTGCATTCCACCTGGAACCCCACCTTCGATGCCCATTGAGACTGATGGTGGCCTGTATGTGCAAGAAGACGAGGTCTTGTGAGATATCAGCGGTGACCCTAGAAAATAATTGCACAGAAGCATCAGGAGTTGTTATCCTGTAGTGCTTTCATCAACGTCATAAATGTGATCCGTTGTAAGGTTATACCTATGGAAGAATCATGAAATCTAGGGTTGTGTGTGTATATACTCCCTCGATAAACCTGTAATTGATACTTTCACTTAAGAGATATGGATTCTGTATGGAACGCCAGGTTTTATCTCAGCTAACATCTGTTCTGCCACCCAACACTTGTTTGGCCAGTTCCTGTGTTACAACTTAATTGCTAAAGGGGGTTCATTTTAATACTCCTACTTTGTTACTTGTTGTATTTCAGGATCCTCTAAATTAACTTAAGATGAAATTATAGTTTGTATTTATCACTATAATATCTCCTTTGGAACCCTGCAACTGCTGCAAGTAGTGAGACCTGGATGTAGTTTATTTCTTCATTTTTGTTCTGATGCCTTATTCAGTCTTCGTGATGAGAACAGTTAAACTGGAAGTAGTTTGTGCTGAAAGCCTGCTAGTTTTGTTTGCTCTTTTGGGCTCTGGTTTAGCCTGGACAGCGAAGTGGTGACGTGAGCTTGGATGCTTCCTTGCACCAGCGTCTCGGCAAAATAATTTGGTCCCGTAACGCGGCTTGAAAAACAGATTTGCAATGATGATGCACGTACCTTTTGGGAAACAAAACAATTTTGCGTGCTCGTTTGCTTGTTGTGATAAGGGTCTCGAAACCTTATGATTAAACTTCTTTTGAGTACCTAGAAGACCAGAGCGTCAGGATTATATTTTTAAAGTAAAATACACAAGCCGTCATTAAACTTGCATGACGGTATCATTTACGTGAGCAACTCTATTTGGCGGATTTTTGCTAAAACCACAAAAAACAGCCTCCAACAAGTTGGCAAAACTGCTTGACAATTTTGTGAGGTTGGCAAAATACCCCCTTCACTTGGTAAATATGCTAAGTCCTCCATTGCTTGGCATCACGTGTTTTCCAATTTGCCAACTAGTTTTTGCCAACTTGTTGGAGGCTCTTTTGTGATTTTGGCAAAAATCTTAGGATGCCAAGTTCTTTTGCCAAGCCCAAATATCAAACTATTGGAGAAGACTTCTTTTTTCACTTGACATTTGGTTTTGAGATTTGATAAAACTATAGATTTGCCAAATGAGTTTTAGCAAACTGTTGAAGTTGCTCTCTAGAATTTTGATATTCGAGTCCCTAAACCTGTATGAGGGTGTCACTTTGATTCCCAACTCTTGAATTTAAATATTTGGGTCCTTAATCTTATACGGCAGTGTCATTTGGGTCCTTGAACTTGCACCTTAACACACAAGTGACACTGACATTTATATGCCAATTGTGTGTTGACGTGAAAGTTCGAGACCAGATGATATTGTCGCACAAATTTAGAGACTCGAATATCAAACTTAGAGTTTGGGACTCCACCGTGAGAAACTTAAATATAAAAAAATTGAGAGTTAAGGGCCGAGGTGACACTGATATATAAAGTTTAGGGCCGTTAGTGTATTTCACTTATTTTTAGAGCATCTCTAACAATTTGCCATTCGGATTTTTCATCCTTAACTTTTTGGTAAAATAAGAAAACAAATCCTCTCTGGTAGTTTGACATCTTCTCTCTCCATCTTTCTCAATCTCGTAAAAATTTATCCCGAGCGCGCATATATGCGTGCGGCCTAGGAGCACGCATGTGGAGTTTTGTGGCCCAACAGGGTTCCAGATAAGAAAAACGCAAGAAAGAAAGATCTAGCGGAAGGGTTTAAACGTGTACAAAAATAAATTTAGGGTTCCTGATACAAAATATAAGACTGGGTCTTAGAAAAAAGTGCCGAGAAAAAAATTAAGATAAAAATATAGGAAAATTTTGAGGATGATTTGTTTTTTTTTTCCTTCTCGTACTAATTTAGGAGTTGGTAAACACTATATTTTGAGAACAAATATGAGGATCTCTTAGAGATGGTCTTAGACAAGTGAAAGGATGTTGAAGTTGCACTAAGCAAATCCGGCCTCCCTCAAACCTGACGCTTTTGCCCCAAAAGTCCTCAATCAATCAAAAAAAGAAAAAGAGAGTAATAACTCGGAAATATTGCACAGGTGGTGCGGACGGAATTTACCACGAAATTTGCAAACGACAATACTAGGCCCACCACGGCCACAAGCGAAATGCCGCGCATGGTTTCAGGAGCAAAGCTGGAGAGTCAGATCTGTTGGTCTGTCCAGGGGTGACTACACGGTAGCTGTCCATCGGTCCATCCATGAACCCCGACATCAGAGAAGCAATCAAGCACAAGGCGAAGACAAGATTAGGTCCCTCAGACCCACGAAACATTCTCTCTGCTCCTTCTGTTGTCGTGGTAAAAGAGGAGGAAACATCCCTTGTTCACGCTCCAATCCTCCATCCACGGCTCTCTTGTGAGAGGTTGGTCGCCATGGGAAACGTGGGTGTGCAGCCAAGAACTCCATCCATGGTTGTCTTATGCACTCTAACTGTCTAACATGTCTCTTGTTCACGCTCCATTTCGACTTGCGCGTCATTGTCGTCGCCGTCGTTCTCCACTAGTCCAGTGAGCAATGGCTGTCGTCGGCCTTCGATCCGTCGTCGCCGTCGTCAGGTGTGCTGAGGTGTAGAGAGTTCGTTCGGAGAGCGATATGATGGTAGTGCTAGACATGTTGCAAATCTGCAGTGAATCCACAATGATGTTCAAAAGATGACACTTCAAGGAATGAGTAATCTACCTGTACTGTACATACGGCGAATTAGTGGCTTGGCTTGTTAGCTTCCACCACGAAAGACACACAGTATGCTTTGCTTGATAATATATTACTGCATTATTCGAAACTATGGATAAGAAGAGAGGGAGAGAGTGACGATGCTGCACATTCCAAGGCGGCCCTTAATCCAAGGACTGAGTTGCGCACACACTCGTGCACAAGCTTGTAGGATAGGAAGAGCCGCTGGAATTCTATACCACTTTTTCTGAATACTGACAGTGCCATACGTACTTGTCGATACAACTTGCACCAAAAGGTACCGATGCTTAATCATTCATGCCTCTTCTGCGGTTCTGCCGCCTGCCGGCCGGCCTACACATTCTCTGAAACTCTGAACCGCCAGACCTTTTTTCTGAATAGCAGCAGAGTTCTAAACAATTCAACCTGTACTGATACCCTTGCGAGTAGATGAGCATCTGATGATTGGATACCATTTACCACTGGACACTCCGATGAGTTCTTTACGAATTACACAGTGGCAGGTCCAACTCGAGGAGATTAGAGTAGTACTACTCCTACTCTAGAGCGCTTAATAAGTGAATTGTGTCGACAGACAGAGGCCATGAAACCGAGTAGGAAGAATAAAAACGGAATGTTACCGCGCTTCTTTTGTTGTCTCCCTGTGGAATATGTGAGGTCAAAGGATTGGACGGCGAGGTATAATGTTGTTGCATGTGCATAATTCCACTTGTGAAAAGGAAGTACCTATACCTTGATGGTCGTGTGATTATTTAGTGGCTACTGCTAGCACTTGTCTCTGGGTCTGGAGTAGGCCGCGACGCAAGGCCTACCCTGATTTGAAGCCTGTCGGCCATGACATTATGCTGTGATCTCTGAATCAGCAGCATAAAACTTTTTGTGCACATCTCAACGCCTCTAATATATAGCCGTGACCCGTGCGTGAGCCGTTTCACAATTCTCATCCTTCTCAATTTGACTAAGCTTGTGCGAGCTTGGATTGTATTCAGCCCGTTTTGAATTAGTAGCCACTTGCTGATGACTTGCACACATGCTACGCTATAGATTATCCGATCGGAGCCTTTGAGTGTTTAGTTTAAACTTGATCTACATCCATCCCGTTCCCATAAGGCCGTAACTGAATCCAAATCATCCCCGTTTCTGAATCCGACAGCCGCGCGTGCGTGCGGTCGCCGTCGGCGTCGGCGTCGCTCGTCCATCGGCTCACCCATCATCCCCCCCAGCTCATCAGCGCCCCCACCGGCCACCGCATGCACTCCATCTTCTCGGCGCAACAAGATATGACAGGCGGGGCCCACGTAGGCGGGCGAAAAACGGAGCAGGCGTGCAAGCGGGCAGCTTTATTTGCAATGATGCGTGCGCGGGAATATCTCGGCCGTTGGCGCCTGATTTAAGTAAACGCATTAGTCGCTTGTTGTGGGCTAAACTAGCGGGGGGTTTAAAGATCCAACTGGTCTCTCCGTGGCCCAACAAACCTGGGCACGGCTTCCTCATGGACATTCCATTCGTTGGGCCATGCCGTCGCCACGCACCCCGCCCAATTGCCGGCTGGCCCACCCACCGCCTCCTCTCCTTTCCTTTTTCCTTTCCGTGCCCGGGCCCCTCCGGGGAGTGTGGGGCCCACATGGCACCCTGCTTTGCTTTCTCGCCCACCCCGGCAACGGCACGGATGAAAAGGGAGAGCAAAAGGGGGCTTCCATTGTTAAGCCCTAATGATGAGGAATATAAGTGGGGGGAATTACTTGGGATTTGTAAAATGTAAAGGACCCTTTCAGTTGTTATTATTCTATAGCTATGGAGTAGCATAGAATATGTATAAATCATTCAGGCTCCCATGGCCCCAAATAGTCCTTTTGTCTTTTAATTAAGAATATAGACCAAGAGAGGACCATGGACTTGGATAGCTGTAAAATATTGCATTTCAGCTTTTCGAACAAAATAAAGAAATGCAGTTCAGCTGGTACAGTGCTTTGCAACCTGCCAGATTATTTGCAGGTATCATTGAGTAATTTCTCTCGAGCCAGATTAAGCCGTTCTGATCATCATTGGTTCGACTTATTAGTGAAGTCTGATGATGATAAAGGACTACTGTAGTGTAATTTAACAATGACAAAGGAAAGGAATATACCTTGCCTACCGGTCATGATTCAGGAATAGGAATCCACTAATTAAAGGTCCCCGTGCCTCAGGTTTCGACGTTTCGTACATCAAAAATAAATCTCAGAAAAAAAAATATTGCGACTTGCTTGTTCTTCAGAGATCAAATAAACAAGAATTCTGTACTGCTGGCTGCGCCCACACCAGGGTATATCCACTCCGGTTTTGGTGGTATTATAGTATTGGAGCAATACTAAAGAGTAATTATTAGCTTTGGTCAGAAAAAAGAAAAGAAAGGAAATGGACAGGAAAAAAAAGAGATACAGTGAAAGTTCAGAGTTTCTTATCTTTATAGCGATATAAGATTTGATAAAGAACTGAATCCGACTCAGCCTGTGCAACTTGTAGATGTATGTAACAGTACTTCGGTACCAGATTCCATAAATCTCTCTTGTTTGTTTGGAGCAATAGATACAACAAAATTTAAGCAGCCAGTCGCATCACACTTATGGCATACAGTAATATTGACAGTATAATTCCAGTAGAGCAATTAACACATCAAGAGCTTACACTGCACCATCACGTTCTCGTTAGCATCTTATCTCAGGCTGTTGGACCGGTAATCTCCTATTGGCGTGCTTGTATCGCGTTTCTATGTTTGATCTACTTCCTGTCTCGTCGAGAAAAATTTATTCTACGGTACAGAGAGAGATCTCCGGTCTTCCAAGCCATTTTATCACAGACCGAAAGAGAAAGATTTCACAAACTGGAGAGTTTGCTAGCACGGTAGCACCACACCAGCGCACGCTAGAGACCAATCACCCACAGCAATTAACCTTAATAACCATGTAAGTGATCAGTAATATTGTACATACACCTTTGCCAAGCCATCCATCCCGTTCTCCAAATTACGTGAAAAAACACAACTACACAAAAAGCCCAACCAGACTATGCATGCATGCGTACACTACATACAAAGACGGAATCCAATTGCAAAGCTGAAGCATTCTCAGCCATGTCCGATCCACCGGCCAGGTCCGCCGGTGCCGGTCAGACTCGTAGAAGGTAGATGCTGAGCTCGGGGCCGCCGCTGCCGTCGGGGTTCATCATGTAGAACGCCTCCGAGTCCCTGGAGCCCACCACGCGCTCGAACCTTGCCCGCATGTACATCAGGTCGCCCTCCACGGCTCCGGCGCCGGCGACGTCGTCCGGGAGCACGCCGGCGCCCACGGACACCGGCTCGACCGCGCCGAGCACCCTCCACTCGTCCGCGCCGCACTCCCGCCGCACCGCGAACCCGCACTTGCGACCGTTGCAGTACGCGCGCCACGTTGGCTCCTCCAGCAACCCCCGCCGCTTCTCCCCTGCATGCAAAAAGTGGAGTCAAAATCATTTGGCGCCGTGCATGTTTTTGTGTTTGTCTGTCACGTCAGTCGGCGTCACACTTGTGTGCGTGCGTGTACGTACCGGCGGCGAGCGGCGTCTTCTCGCACTCGAGCGCGAGGCGCACGAGGCCCGAGGACATCTCCCTGACGAGCGCGCCTGTGGAGTAGGCGGCCATCTCCACCAGCAGCACGGGCGCGGAGCGCGGGTCCGTCTGCAGCGCGACGTGCACGCGCCCGCGCCGCCGGCCGAAGATGGTGCCCGTCACGCAGGACCCCAGCTGCCGGCGCCGGCGCCTGTGCGTGATCGCCGCCAGGAACGCCGCCCGCAGCCGCGCCAGCGCGTCCGCGCGCTTCCTCGACGACGACGACGGCGGGGACGGAGACTGCTCGACGGACCCGGTGGCGGCGGCGGCGGGGGTGGTGTTCGCCCCCTCGGGCTCGTCACCCTTGCTCTCTTGGCTGCCCCCGCTCGGCGCCGCCGGCTTGCTCGAGCTCTTCTTCGTTAGCCACGGGAAGTTCCCTCTCCCGCCGCCGTTCGTCACCGCGGTGGCGGCGCCGCTCCTCGAGCTCGGCAGGGGCAGCGGGGAGGCCGCGCGGAAGGCTCTCGCCATGATGGGATTGGGATGGATGGATGGATGGATAAGCTCGCTAGCTCTAGAGCTCGCTCGATCAGCGAGCTCCCTTTGCGTGCGGGCGTGCGCGCGGCGCGTGATGGCAATAATGGGAGGTTCCGAGGGCAGGCGAGCGCGCGCGCGCGGCGAGAGTATTCGATGGGTTGCCTTGGCGGACGCGGAGCCGAAGTGCCGAGACGCTTTTAAGAGGTTGGCAGGCAGCAGGGTCAGGGTGGCGCTGGCGCATGCGCGGGCGCGACTCAGGAGAGCTTTAGGCAAAGCGGCAGTGCGGGCGCTGGGGACGCCCGGCGAGCGGCCGGCGTCTGCGTAAATGCGCTGTCCGCATGGTCGGATGCGCGAGGGCAGGGCCAGGGGCGCACCGGCCGGCCGACCGACCGGGCGGGCGGGGCCAGCCGCGTACGCGCGCACGGGGCGTGTGGTGAATGTGAAGAGTGAAGCGGCCGGGCGCGTCGCGGACTCGCGGCGCGCGGGTATACGTGCGGCGGCGGCAGGTGGGAGAGGGCATGGGGCACGCCCGCTGCCCCCCGCACGGGCCGTGTCGCTGTGTCTGGGTCATGGTTGACGTCGGCACAGGTGACGTTTGTACCAATCCACTGGACTACTGGAGTGGCAGTGGTGGCATCGAGCTCAGCGCTGCTGTTGGTTGGTACGAGTACTTGGTACTGCCTAACAACAGCCTGAGACCCAGCTAAACTAATACAGCGCGAACAAATCAGTAGACATGGGATTCGATGATTCTGAGGTTAATTCTTAGCCCAGGTGGCCGGTTGTAGTGGCTCCACCAGCAGGCAGCAAGACTCATCCATCAACATCAGAAATCACCTCATCGCTTGTTGGATCACAGGTTGTTGACAATCACCGTCTTACGCTTGTGCCGACGTAAAGTTCTACTCCTGTTCACTTTGCAGATGCTTAAGCAGGGAACGCTAATTTTTCAGGTTAGATGTCGGAGGGTTTTTCTCTTCGCTAAAAAATCCCAGAGGCTTTGACGAACCACGAGCAGGAGAAGCAAGCTCAAAGTTACCATGAGGGAGGCAGCACCCGGCGGTCCCCAGACGCGGGGGTGGCCGTGTGCGCACCTCGGCCCGGCTGCCGGAAGCCGGATGGAAATGCGTAATCGATCGGCACTGGGCCACTGGCCATTTGCGCGGGGAGGGAGGGAGGGAGCAACATAAATGATGGGCACCCGATTTAGTGGCGCCGGGTTTATGGCGTGCCATCGCCTGCCATTATCTCGCGCAACGCAAAAGCGGGCTTGTGAACTCATGCCGGGGGGCGGAGCATCGCTCACGGACTGTAGACTGTAGTGCCGCGCGTCTACTCCGGCGCTCTGCTCTGCCACTCCATCGGCCTCGGCGCCGTGTCGCCGGCTCACATCACATGATCCGCGTCAACTCAGCTGTCAACTCACGCGCGGCGCAGGTAGCGATCGTGTCGTCGTCGCAGCCTCCGTGTCTGGTATTCCTATGCCGGCTTCGTCGTGATATTTTACTCCGGCCACTAGGAGTTTCATGGCTCAGTCAGTAGCGCACACCGCTGCTGCTACTACACGACGTCCGCTCAGGCCGGGTAAGCCGGGTATGGGCCAGGCCGCACAGTAGCCGTCGCGGAAGGCCGCGTCTTGATTCCTGGCCCTGGCCTACGCCCGGGATGGCAGGCGTGTTGCGGGGCTTGTCCGTGCCCTCCAGAATCCAGATGGAATCGCAGTCCTCTCCGCAGTTGCACCCGCGCGCCTGCCGCGAATGTGGTTGCCTGCACCAAGTTTGAGCTTGTATCCGATGATTTATTTGTGTTGTAGATTTTTTTAGGAAAAAAAGGATTACATTATATTCCAGCTTCTGCAAGGGTTTTGCGCATAACCATTCATTATTACAACAAAGTAGATTTCAACTGAAAAAAACTAAACTAGCTTCAAAAGACAAACTAAGCCTCTAGCCTATTAGAAGATACCCATCCATGCTTGGTGAACTCTGCAACACGGTTGTTTTTAGAAGACGACAAGCCTACTTTATTGGTCGAATGCTTATGTACCTCCGAAGATAACCTACATATAAAGAATGCATTTGTTTTAATAAAGAGATTATATCTTTTCTACTTAGCCAGATAGACCAACAAACACCAATCGCTCCCAAAATTAGAAGTGTTTTTTTTTTGTCTATCCCTTGCAACCAATTCCCAAATAAATGAGCTACACTATTAGGTGGTCTTAAACCAAAAGCAACGTGAATAGTTCTCCAAATAAAATGTGAAACATGACAATTGGATAGCAAGTGTTGGATAGTTTCATTGTTGTTAAAAACAACAACGCTCACTCCCTATCCAATTTCGCTTTACTAAATTGTCTTTGTTTAAAATTACACCTTTGATTAAGAACCAAACAAAAACCTTAATATTTAGAGGTAATTTTAACTTCGACATGTGTTTATTTTGTGGGCACAAAGTTGCTATGTATATAATAGTTATACATTGATTGTACTGTAAAAACACCATGTTTTATAAGTTTCCGTTTCGGAGTATCCGATTGATCGTCAAGTCATACAAATACATCTTTCGCCACAAGTTCGTTCCACTAAGTTAATTTGTCCCCAACGAGAGTTCTACGGAACGATATGTTTAACGGTACACTATTAAAGACTGAGAAACGGTTGTATGTTTCTTCCTGGCAATATTATACAAAGATAAAAATGTTGTTTCATTGTGCAGTCGCCTCACCGCTTATCTTTCCCAAAACCGTGTGGAAGTACCATTATGAAGAACAAAAGTAGATAGACCTAGGAAACAGTCTTTTATCTTCGTAAGGCTAGACAAAAAATGAGAGTCTCCTGGTTTTCCAATGGCTTCCCCAATAGTTTTGTCTTTCAAGTACTTCTTCCTAAGAAGTTCTTCCCAGACACCATCCTCATTTATAAGTTTGAACAACCATTTGCTTTACAAACATTCATTTTGTAATTCAAGGTTTAGAATTCCAAGACCTCCTTTATCTTTTGGCACACATAAAAGTCCCCCATTTGTGTTGTAGAATAGGTTTTCTTTAGCTAAGAAATAGAGAGCCATGGCACTTAGATCATACTCACCATAAATAAAGCGATACAAAGTTTAAGACACAAGACTTATAAATTGGAGGCTATTTGGTTCTCAGAAAGTTGGCACAAAGAACCAAGCCCCGCTAGATGTTATGGATTTACTATGTCTAAGTTGAACTTACCGTACCTTCTACTCTATGACATGCTGCTAAAAAAATGATGTCAAAATTTAATTACCAATTGTAGTTACGGGTGAAAAATATTACCGACGAATATGAGTGCGGATATGAATTATCTCTATTAGATAATTTCGTCGTGGGTGGATAATTACTCCATTCGCATCTTACAGGACTGTTGTCATTCCTACCGACATCCAATTTGGTCCTCGCCAAGCTTGTCTCAAGTACTATTGTAAGCTTGTACTCCCTTCGTTATAAGATTAATACTCAGATCGTTAAAGTATATAGTTCTATTAAATCACACTTGAAATATAAAGTTTTTTAATACTTAAGATATTTGTCTGTAAACTTAATAAAGTTAAAATATAGTCTATCAAACGATCAGAGCCTCAGAGGTGCATGGGCATGGAATCATCGGGCTCAACCAGTTGTGCTCCTGCTTTAGTTGTTGTTCGGTCACTGTCAATTACCCTCTCAACCTAGTATTTTTCTAATTGATCTCGACCCCATTTCCGAAGGCTTGCGTACATGCCGAAGCAACCGTGAAAGAACGCAACAGACCGGCCTGACAATTTGGCAAATATGGCATTGTGCATGATCCTGACGGGAGAATGGCTGTTGATGTTAGCCACAGTAGACCACGGACAAGTCTGGCGGCCATGTGGGGGGCAGGGTAGGATTGTGTTCTTTAATTGTCGTCACCAAACTATGCCATACTTACCTAACTTCGCGGCACGATTGGCCTGCAAATCTAGTACGAAAGCAGCAAAGAACAGCAAATCTATCATCGGTTCATCGCACTTTTGTAAGCGTGGTGCTCTTCAGATCAGCAGTATGTTCGTCACCTTAGCTTGCAGCTTCAGGGCGGGGTTCAATCTAATCTATAGTACAAAAACAGCAAAGAACTCATCATCACAGTTCAGATTCAGATCAGGACTCGGATCGTCGCCTCACTTTGCAGCTTCAGGCCGGGTTCAATCTATATGATTACAGAGCTGTTGACTGAAACTGTCAAACTGCTATTCATCATGAACGTAACAGCTGCTATGTCTCTTCAGTTAAATCTAACGAGGATCATTGGATCGGACGTGGTTTATGCATATCATGCACTAGTTGATCAGAGTACAGAACAGTTGGTACGTTTGAAATATAGTACAGTACTCATCATGACGATGAGTGACACCAAGAACAGATGATCAAACGGCATTCAGTGACTTATGATGGATTCTTTCTCCTATTTCATTAGACTATCCTACTAACAATCGTAACTCGGAAGAGAATGGAGTAAAGGGCCATGAACCTCGGCGCCGGGAGTTTCTTTACGGCTCCTCGGGCGGTGGCAATACGGCGGGCACTTCCAACACGGGCGGCGGCGCCTTCGCGTCCTGCTTCACAGCGGTCCGACGAGGCGGCCGCCAGCCGCACCACCGCCGGGCGAGCCTCGTGCAGTCGTAGCGCTCGTCGGGCCCGTCGGCGTGGCCGGCGCACACCCGGCCGAAGACGCAGGACAGCAAGGTGAGCACCAGGACCGCCACGAGCACCCCGAAGAAGGTGCCGATGGACCCCGAGGAGCTGTGCGGAGGCTCGGCACCCGCGCCCGCGGCAGAGCCCTGGTAGCCGTAGCCCGGCAGAGGCGTCGTGACCGTCGCCGGCATCGTGGGCGTGGTGGTGCTCGCCGCCATCCTCGCATTCAGTTCAGAGCAACACGATGGAACAGTGGTGGGTGGGTAGTGTAGTGAGTGACTGGTGAGCAGGCAAGCAGCTGAATGCGCTTGACTTGTTGAGGTCGTGCTTGCGCACGTAGGCACGGGATGGGGACTGGGAGGCGGTCAGGCGAAGGCAGCGCGAGGGTTCGGCAAAGGCGGCGAGCTGCTGCTTTGTGAATTGTGACCCGGCGAGGTGTCAAAGGATTAGAGGGTAGGCGCGGTAAAGTTCAGGAGAAAGCCTGCGTGGTCTGCTTTTCTGTGGATCGCCGCAGTGGAGATCAACATGGAAAGGGCAATTGGTGAGACGGTTGGTGTACTTGGTTACTTGGTGTACTTGATAATAGCCCATGCTATACAGGAACGCGTCTGAATACTCTGAGGACACTGCACTCTGTAAAGGAAAAGTGGTAAAGAATCATCCGGAGATGGTGTCGAAGCTAGAGCAAATTAAAAAGGGTACACAGACATCTTTCATAAGAGATATATATATGGTAAAATTTTAGACCTAATTACTGTTTTTATAATTTTTGGATGCATTTGCACCTCCTAATTCACAAGTAGCTTCGCCACTGTCCGGAGATGTTTAGTAGTCTGTCAATAAATCAACTTTTAGAACTGTTTTAAATTAAACCTTTTATGTTTAATCAAATTCATAGAAATTAGCGTCAAGATTCATAACCAAGCTAGTATCAATAGATACACTGTACCATAAACTATATTTTCATAATGTGCTAATATGTGTACTTTTTCTATAAATTCGATCAAACATAAAAAAAAGTTAACTCTAGGAATTAAATTATTTAGGAAATGTTATATTCTATCACGTTTTTGTAACAACTGATGCACACATACACGAAAGATGGAAAGAAAAAGTTAGGGAATATACAACAAATAAGCTAGTTCATTAATCTCCAGTTCATCTGTCATATGAGAGATTGAAAACATTAATAGAAACTACCTGGCACCAAGTGGCTTAGTTGTTGCCTTTGTGTTTGTTTCCATCAAGGTAACAACAGTAACTATATTTAGCACGCTTTACCTTTAACTTCTCTGGAATAAGTTGGAATGTTGGATTCAAGTTACTTCCATTAATAAGTGAAGTAGAATTTTTATTCTGTTATGTAAAAAAGGGGAAAGAAGGTAGTTGAGTTGCAGAAGTCTGCAAATAGCTTAACAAGGAAGGTTCATCAAATATCGGGCTGATCTGTTTCTGTTTTTTTTTTTTGAGCAGGGTGCTGATCTTGTTGGACCACGAAGAGACGTACTGAATTGACTCAAATCCGAAGCACTGTTTTCCCCTCTCCTCTTTTTCGGGGGGAAAAGAATGAGAGCCGAAAGAGGCCCAAATACCTAAGCTGTTAAGGCCCAAGTGGTTGAAATACAGCCCATGAGAAAGCGGTCAAGAAACGGCTCGCTGGGCCGGTCCAGAGGGCTGTGGACTTGTGGTTTGCCCTTGCTGCCCTGAGCCCCCGACGCCTCTCGGGCATAGCGTGGCCTCCCTCTTTTTTCTCGCACTCCGCAAGACCACCTCACCAGCCTCCTCGCCCCCGATCTCCTCCCACCCGCACCCAAGGGTTTCGGTCTCTACCGCCGCGGAACGAGCCAGCGAACAGGGATGGCGGCGGCGCGGCACCTCAGATCCGGCCTCCCTCTCCTCCGCGCCCACCTCGCATCCTCCGAATCCGCGGCCGTCGCCCAGGTCCTTGCTCCCTGCCCCCCGCCTTAGTAGTTGAAACAGATCCATTTCTGTGGATTTCGATTGGCCTTCCGCGCCCTGTATCCGATCTGGGATGGATCTCCTGAAGTTTAGGGTCTTTTGCAGGGGAATTTTTAAGTCGTCCTATGTGATGTTTATGTCCATTTGTTTTTGGGACTGACGTGTTCGTTCTGATGCAGGTCTCGAGGGGCTTCGCGTCGCAGCCGGCCAAACCCACCGGCAAGGACATCAAGGTACCATTCTCAGTGATGAGCGAATGTAGTTGTAAAATGGGATACGAATGCTGTTTTATTATACGTCTGGGACTCTGGGAGTGGTAAACTGGTGATAGGCTACTCTAGGCAATGCATATGTATTGTTAGCAGCCCATAGGTTATGCAATTATTTATCTATTATATCCTACCTTTTGGTAGGAAACCTACCCTGTAATAAGATTGGTTACCATTTGGATGTTATAGTGAACATAAGGTTGCACACATCAATCACTTATTTGAGTCGTACACAAATAGTAGCAAAGTTTCTTCATGTTGAGCTTAGCTGTATTGTTTGGTACAGAAGCTTTAGGACAAGAAGACACTTTGTGTTGTTTGGTTTACATTTCTTGGTTTTCTGTGATATATCTGTGTAGTTTTATGCCGACTGCTGGATGAAAGATTCTCCTTTATTAGTTTGTTCTAGGAAGCTCAAGATCGCTTCATTTCTTTGTGCATGTCGTTGGTAATCTTATTGTCTGTCCCATTTATGTCTTTATAGGTTCCAGAAGCTCTGTATGGTGGCACAGGCAACTATGCCAGTGCACTGTTCCTCACAGCAGCTAAAGCTAACTCATTGGACAAAGTTGAGTCTGAGATTAAAACTGTTGTAGAGGCATCCAAGAAGAGCCCGTTGTTCTCTCTATTCATAAAGGACCTGTCAGTTCCAAAAGAGACCAGGGTGAAGGCTGTAACCGAAATATTTGCTGACGCTGGGTTTTCGGATGTTACAAAGAATTTCTTGGGTATGTGCCCTGCCTACTCATTTTGGTATGCCTAATGAAATTAAAGTACAGTTTTGTGTAACAAGTTAATCACTTTGATACACTCCAGGAAAAGAGTCTGATAAGGTGCTCTTGTTGTGATGAACTGTGTAGAACGTATTCACACATTTACTTGTGCTGGTTCCAATAATTTTTCCATATTGACACGGAGCAACTATTTTTTGGTAGCCATGATCTGCATAATAATTTGCCATGTACAGCAGTATATTTATATTATTGTTATCAAGTTGTCCAGCTAATCACTATTAATTGTCCTTGTTTGTCCCTTTGACTTGTTACCAGAAAGCAGGTCAGCCTGTTAACCGATGATTATTCAATATTAGTCGGCTGATTAGCTGGGTTGGGAGTACACACTGGGCTATATCAGTCACTGTGCTAGCTGTGTTTGGGCCCAAGCTCAATATGGTTTCTCTCCTTTACCCGCTCTACTCTTATTCCCTTACCTCTGATCTGTGAGAAGCACCGCCAGTCGCCAGGAGCTTGTGCACACACTACCGGCCATTGGAACAAGGGCACAAACATCCCTGCCGCCACTGGTCTTCCCCTCCCTTCCAGCCTTCCCAGTGGCCGTGCCTACTCCCTTTCACTGCTGCTGCTTCTTCCTGTCCCTGCCTCAGCCATGGTGTGTGGTGGAAGCTCATGTGGCACGCAAAAGTAGCCACGAGCTCTCTTCCACCTCAGCCAGGTCTAGTACTGCTCGGTCACCCCTCCATCAATCCAGGTTCAAGGTAGCACGAAGAAGAGCTCCTCCTTTGAAGGCTAGTGATCGGGTCACGCCTCTGTGCAGCTTGTCTTTCCTTGAAGCTTTATGCTCTGTTTCTAGTAGCAGGTAGCAACGAACTAGGTCATACCTCTCTAGTCTTGAACTCTTGATGCTTGATTTATACTATATAGTAATGGTATACATACCTTATAAGTTCTGGTACATACAGCAGATGGCTTGGACCAACTAGGGTGACTAATCAACCTGGTCATTGACTAACCGTGACTAGTTATGCGGTCAGTACCATGGTGACTAGGGTCGACTAGCCTATGTAATAGCGTTGTTAATAAAGGCGATTGTATAATCAATTATATGTTGTTATCAAACCCATTAATTGAAGATTTATTACAAAACGTCGTTTTATCTTTGAATTTTGGTACTTGGCATGATTGGTAAATGCTTATAGTTTGTGACGTATTAGTCATGTGTCTTGTCAGTGCTAACTTTGTGTTGATTTATGAAGCTGTCCTGGCGGACAATGGCAGGCTGAAATATATTGAGCGCATTGCGGAGAGATTTGTTGATTTGACTATGGCACATAAGGGGGAGGTGAAGGTTGTGGTCAGGACAGTTATTGTAAGTTGATCTTCCATCCCTTATCCCCTCTTGCTACCATGAAAACAGTATCTGTCGAACAGCTCAGTCTCACATGTTAATAAAAAAATGTAGTGCCTCCAGATTACATATAGAGAATTGCCAGGCATTGTGTCAAATTCATCACAAATTGACTAGATGAAGTATATGTACTATTCATGACTGGTAGTGGGAGGTGCTATAGTGCACATTTCTGAGTTGTCTTCAGTAAGCAATATCAGCGTTTGACATGCATAATTGTTTTGGACTGGACATGCTTAATCATAGTCGACCAATTAGAGGCATGCCTTACATATTTTGGTACAGCATTTGTGGCCATCAAATATTGCACTGAGGTCCCTTCTTCTAGTTGTTTTGTTTTCTTGTTTTGTTTGTTTCTTAGCTGGGAAAGATCGTGGTTAATGTGGACACGTTTTGGTTTATTGGGTTTGGATATGTTGGTTTTTCGAGTATAGGAAGCCAATTTGCAGAGCAAGGGGGCCATATAAGTGGCGATCTTTGCATTGAAGGTTGGCAAAATCAAGCTTGACCCTGCAGTTTTCCGTGTCGCTCAAAGTTGTTTTTTTTTATGTCGGCCTCGAACAAGCTGCTACATCTCTTATCACATAATCTCGGAGCAAATTCTGATAATTTTCACTTCTACAAACCAAGTACAAATCATCTCAGAATTTTAGGAAGCTTGCTGGCGCAGATTGTCAATACACAGCTTCATTTATTGTTCCTTGAGTATGTAACAGCACCTCTATTTTTTGCTGACCCATGTTTCCTCTGCTATTACTATTAGCCACTTCCCGCGAAGGAGGAGAAAGAACTCAAGGATACCTTGCAGGATATCCTTGGGAAGAACAAAACTATTTTGGTGGAACAGAAGGTAACTTCTTGATCCATATGCTTCTCAAAAGTAATATCTTAAGGGATGTTCCTCAACTGTGATTTCTATGTTGCAGATTGACTACAGCATCATGGGAGGATTAGTGATTGAATTCGGGCAGAAGGTGTTTGATATGTCTATCAGGACCAGGGCGAAGCAAATGGAGGCATTCTTGAGGCAACCCCTTGAATTCTAACAGCCTTTGGATAAAAACATCATCAGAATGCAGAGGCTGTGCTGTTGAAGGTTTCCCCATGTCTGCAACTTTGATCTGGCCTTTGAATAAAATGTTTCCTCTAACAAGTGAAGGGCACTGTTTTTATTGTCTTGTGGGCTAGATGCCTGCTGAACAATTTATGTTCATTTCTTCTTTACTTAAAGAAGCATGCACCAAAAACATGAAGGATGCATGCCATGGAAAGTTTTTGAGCTCCAAGTCATTGGAACGTATGAACTCCTCACACAATGCATCATTTTTCTCGTATTAACATTAATTGGCTTACGTATATTCATCGGTTCCAAAATAAAACAACCTTCCCTTTTTGTGTAATCGCGTGTCCATATCAATGGATTGCACTAGGTCAGAACATGCGTGGTTCTCTCTCTAGCTCGGGATGGACTCTCTGAATAGCAAATTTTGATACCATTTTTTTGCTGGGTACACCTTTCAGCCATATACTAGATTTGTCATAAATGAAACTATGAGTGTGTTAAGTATGTAGAAAAGAATAATAATATTTATGACGCTAAATTGGCTTTAGTAATATATTATGAAATATATTTTCATAGTTAGGCATTGTTTAGTGTGTGAAAGTTTTTGGGTTTGGCTACTATAGCAATTTTCTTTGTATTTGACAATTATTGTTAAACCATGGATTAACTAGGCTTAAAGATGCATCTTGTAAATTATAGGCAAACTGTATAGTTAGTTATTTTTATCTATATTTAATGCTCTATGCATACGTCTAAAGATTCGATGTAACAAGAAATTTTGATGTGACGGAAAATTTTGAAAATTTCTGGAACCTAAACAAGCCTGATCGCTTTGACATCATTAATAAAATTATGGAAACATATTTTTTATATATACCTCTTTGACGTAGTCTTAATATTCTTCTCTTTAAACATGATCAAATTTAGCTTAATTTGACTTTGGATAAACTTGGATCCTTATATTTCGAAGGTGATATAACTACAAGGACAAAGGGAGTTTAACAAGTAAGCCAACGACATTTTCATGTGCCTCTGACGGTGGTCTCGTCGAATTGTTACATGTTCCAAGCAATTGTTACGCTCCACTTCATTTTTGGGTGCCATAATGAGAGATAAATTGTTCGTCAGCTAAACACAGCAATCGACAATCATCATCCACGCCACTCATGCCCCTGTTTCTTGATGTTTATGTTTACGCTGTTGTGTGGCCCAAGAAAAAACGCACCAAAAAAAAAAAAACCAGATACACAGCATGTGTTCTAGCGACAGAATAGGTGTGCTTTGCCGGTTTGCCCTTGCTTTTTTCCCTGTAATGCGTAGGCCAAGCTTGAGAACAAGAGACACGTAGCCCATTCCGACGGTTCAGGGTGAGTTGGCTTGAAAGAATCAACAAAATCGATCCCCCAAGCCACTACTCTGCTGCTCAAGCAACCTTAACCTCCGGCTCACTCTTCCAAGCAACCAATGCAGTTATCCTAAGAGCTCCCAGCTGCTGCTGCTTCTTCCATGTCCTCGCCGTCTATCCTTGCGCGCTCCCTCACCATCGCTGTTGCTGGTGCGTTCTGCCTACGCGCGTCTAGCGATGTCGTCGTGCGTGGGCGAGACCGGCCTGGTGGCCATGGACTGCTTGGTGGTGTGCTGCTGCTGCCCGTGCCTGGTGCTGCAGGTCACCGTCTTCCTCTTCGTCAGGCTGCCCAGGAAGGTGGTCGTGAAGACCAAGAGGATCATCCTGAGGCGATGGCACAGGAGAAGGCCGTCGTCGTCAAAGGCAGCCGGGTCGTTGAAGCTGGCCGACCTGCTGGACGTGGACGACAGCTTCGAAGCGGCGTTTGGGATAGGAGAGGAGGAGGTCGCCGCCGCCGCCGACGACAGCGCCAGCGATTGGAAAGAGAGGTGCTTCGCTGTCGGCGGCGATGACGACTTCGACGGCGTGTGGGAGGCGATCATTGAGCAAGAAGGGCTCTTCTGGTTCGGGAGCTTTTGGGGCCGGCGGGAGCAGGAGGGGTCGGCTTCTGAAGGTGATGATCGGATGGATGGAAGCTTCAGGTTGCCTGTGGCGTTAGAGCGGGTATGTGAATAGGCTAGTTTTTTCGATTCACGCAACGGTGTGAAATGTAAATATGAAGGATTTAGCCAAGGAATCCATTCAGAGATCCGCTGGTCGGCATACACTGTACTCGATCAGTCAGTCAAATGCATGTACATACCAGCATGCCAGAAATAATGGTATGTTCACGGCAGAATGAACAATTCTACATCACATATGAATGTACGATATCAACTTCATTGAAATTTCAGATATCAGTCCGTGGCTGTGGTCGGTGGCTGTCAGTCCAGCTTGTCAGTCTGGCGAAAGATCCTGCGGATTTGACAAGCGACCACCGCAGCTGTAATCAATCCGCATGATTGGATGACGTTACGCGATGAACCACCGAGCTCCACAAAAACCAGCAAGCATACGAGGCGAGCTTCGTTGGTCGTTGGAAAACAAACAAACTCGTCTCGGCTGATCGGTTTCCCCGGTCCTGTCGCTATCGATCCAGGCGAACACACACACAAAAGTCGCAAATGACACGACAATCGCATGACCTGGACACGAAAACGATGTTGACCGGAAGAAGCGATCGCATGCGTTCCTCCCAAGCAAGCAGCAACAAGTGAAGAAGACCATGATGAGCGCACGGCGGTGGCGTGCGCTCCTGGTGGAACGCGATGCACCTGTGCCGGCGGCCCGGCGCCCACGGCGCACCCGGTGGCCGGTGGCGAAGCAGAACACGATGAAAACGCCCTGGAACTCGAGCCTCAGCAGCCCTCAGGCACGGAGAAACGCCAGATGCGTCAGGGCACGAATCCTAAAGCGTATCCAAGCCGTGCAGTTTGTGGGGGGCACAGCTGCACTGACCTGGAGGCTCCTCTCATCTCACGAGTCACAGACACACTTGGCCGGCCCTCTCTACCTCTGCAATACCAACGCTGTCGACCCCAAGCGCCGCCGCCGCCAGCGCCCGACCCCAGGACCCAACACCGCGCCGCCGCGACGCTCGACTTCAGCGCCGCGCCGCCCACGGCCGCTGTGTGGCGCCACTCCAGGTCCAGCGCCGCGCCCCCCAGCCGCTGCGGCGCTGCGTCCGCAGCTCCCGGCTCGGCGGCGCCTCTTCGTTGATGGATTGTTCCACCCGGTTCCTCATCGGAAACCCGTCGCCGGCTGCCTCCCACTTTTCCGGCGAGAGGCGGAGTCCAGCGGACAGGGTATTTCTCCGGACCATGGCGTCGGCGGCCCCGGTGGAGGAGCCCACGGCGGCAGCCAGAGCGAAGGGGCGGCCGACCGGTGACTCCTTCATCCGGCGCCACCTCAGGACCCTCGCCCCGTATCAGCCCATCCTTCCTTTCGAGGTACGATACGAGACCCACTCCTAAGATTCCCCTGCATCTTGGAAAAGGAACGCCGCCTTTTGCTATGCTCGCGAGGTGCTCGTCAAAATGCCCCGCTGCGATTTTCTCTATCCCTGGTCGAGCACGGGATGTGGTATGATACTGTGCTCTGCTTTTACATTCGTCTGAAAACGGGAGCTCTGAACAGGTGTTATCAGCTCGGCTTGGGCGTAGACCAGAGGACATAATCAAGTTGGATGCAAATGAGAATCCATATGGTCCACCCCCGGAGGTGAGCTCTAGTCTTCAATATAAAGATTGGTTTACTATAACCTGTAATCTAGTACTCGAAACAGTATATTCTTAACAATAAGAAGTCAGATAAGGGGAATATGAACAAATTCTAAGAATGAGCAGTTAAGTGCTGATTCATGCCTTCTCTTCGCTGTATTTATATTAAGCATACCATTCCATCTACAGGTCGCTGCAGCGTTAGGTAGCCTCAAGTTTCCCTATGTGTACCCTGATCCTGAAAGCCGCCACTTGCGTGCTGCTCTTGCTGAAGATTCTGGACTTGAATCTGAGTACATACTTGCTGGATGTGGTGCAGATGAGCTAATTGATTTAATTATGAGGTTAGCATCTAGCTCATTTATATCTCAAGACTCTTAACTTTTTGCTGATATCTTCATCCAAAAGCTGAGTTATCGTCTATTTCATAAATGGTGCAATTGCAGATGTGTGCTCGAACCAGGTGACAAAATTGTTGATTGCCCTCCAACATTCACAATGTATGAGTTTGATGCTTCAGTCAATGGTGCACTTGTTATCAAGGGTGGGTAGCTAGTCCTTGATTTTCTCTTATATATGTCTTGAACCTTCAATCATTCTTTGGTTAATTTTAGCTCATCTCTTAAATTGATTTTTCTCTTCACTATATGCATCTTCCCAGCATAATATTTCATTCATCATTCTATATTGTAGTTCCAAGACTGCCTGATTTTTCCCTAGACGTTGATCGTATTGTCGAAGTTGTTGAACAGGAAAAGCCAAAATGCATATTCCTGACATCCCCAAATAATCCAGACGGCAGGTATATATCTGTCATTCATAAGTGGAGGAACTATTATTCTATTGGCTGCTGTCCAGATTACCATATTTTACTGAATTACTTTGATTCCATTTGTTCAGTGTAATAAACGATGAGGATCTTTTAAAGATACTGGATCTTCCGATACTTGTAGTGCTGGATGAAGCTTATATTGAGTTTTCAATCCTAAAGTCAAAGATGGCATGGGTTAAGAAGCATGATAATTTGATTATTCTCCGAACATTTAGCAAACGAGCAGGTTTGTGATTTTCATGTCCTATATAGTTAACATGCAAGTGTAAATGTATTCCAAACAAACTAACAACTTCACTAGTATTCGGAAGTCTCGAATTGAATGTTATGATTTCCTCATCGTTGACTGTAATTTTTTTGTTAGCTCATGTAAGCTGCTATGTGCCAATCATCTGTTGCTAAAGTCACTTGCTAAAAGACACATTTGCTACAAAATTACGAACTGAAAGGTTAAAGTTATTAACATGCAGGTTTGGCTGGTCTTCGTGTGGGTTATGGTGCATTTCCTCTGAGCATTATTGAGTATTTGTGGCGGGCCAAGCAGCCGTACAATGTTTCTGTGGCTGCAGAAGTTTCAGCATGTGCAGCATTGCAGAATCCAACCTATTTGGAGGTATCACTTTTACAAAATCACTGTAATAATTTTTTCCACAGTTCGGCTTTGCCTAACTTAACGTGCATTTGCTGAACCTTGGACAACGGAAGAATGTGAAAAATTTACTGGTACAAGAGAGGGAGAGGTTGTTTAATCTTCTCGAAGGAATACCATTCCTGAAACCGTTTCCCAGTCATTCTAACTTCATTCTCTGTGAGGTCACATCAGGAAAGGATGCAAAGAAAATAAAGGTTTGTTTTCTTTGTTATTGCATATCTACTTTTCCATCTTAATCTTTTCCGACATCATAGTCATTTTTGTTGTGATTTAAGGTCAGAAAATATCAGAACTTGGTTTTCTGCAAATGAAAATGCAGGAATGTTTGCAATAGTATGCAATTTGCAACATTGCTCACGTGTTTTATTGACAAAAATTTCAGGAAGACCTTGCAAAGATGGGAGTGATGATCCGCCACTATGACAAGAAGGAACTGAAAGGGTATATCCGTATCTCAGTTGGGAAACCTGAGCACACTGATGCATTAATGAAAGGCCTGAATGCACTTCAATTGTGAGCTTTTGCACACCATCACATTAATGTAAACATTGGAGTACTTAGATATGTATCTGTCAGGTTGAATGCAGTCTATAACAGGAGATTGCATCATTCCAACGACTGTGAAGCTCAAACAGACAAACAGACAAGGGTCAACTGGGTTTCACTATCCTTTTGTTTAACAAGTTGAAGTCTGGTTTTTTTATTCAGCGACATAACAGCTATTCTCAAGATTATCGTGTTCAGAAGAAGTGCAGCAGTTGAATTCCTGGTGGGTGGTTTCTGATGTTGAGTTGCTTGTTTGGCTGTTGATGAGAGAACTGAAAATTGTGTAGGTATAAATAAAGGCCAACATAGCAATGCTGTTGTCTTGGGGGCTAGGGCATAGCGGTACTTGTATCAAAGGTCATTCGAAATTGCAAATTTCAACCAAATAAAGGCATGAAAGTTGGAAAATGGGACTACTTCTCATCCATAGTCACCATGACGAAAATGTTTAAACGTCGCGACTTTTATTTATAGTGATTAACATGTGTTTTCTGAAGTAAGGGCGCTGAGGCAGCAGCAGGCTTCGCTCAATGCAGCTGCGTCTTCATGTATGCTCACTGGTACTGGCCCGCGAGGTTGCCTTCCTTGACGATGTAATTCTGCACCGGGAAATCCTGACCCTTGAAGTACCTTTCCAGCATATCCTTCACCCCGGCCGCATACCTCAGCTGTACCAAATCATGCCAGAAACATGCTTATTGTTACATCTACCACGCCACAGTAGTCCTCAACTCTGCTCTACTAAGAACGATGACCTAGCGTCTACTGACCTGGCCATCAATGGTGGTGCCGGAGATGTGAGGGGTCATGGCGTTGTTGGGCATGTAGCGCCACGGGTGGTCCTTGGGCGCAGGCTGAGGGTGCCACACATCGCCGCCGTATCCTGATCATCAGACATACAACAGTTTGAGACATCAGTCTGGTGAGCATGGCGTTTTTCTATATCTTGCCACAAGCCCACAATGACAACCAGCTGAAAATGAGCAGGACACAGCAGCCAGTACATACCAGCGATGTGCCCGGTGGCGCAAGCGTCCGCCACGGCCTGCGTGTCCATGATCGCGCCTCGAGCGTTGTTCACGATGATCACGCCTTTCTTCATCCTCGCGATCCTCTCCTTGTCGAACATGCCTCTGCTCAAAAGGCAGCAAGCGGCCGGTTAATGGGAACCAAGGCAGACGGCGGTAGTTTTGAGAACCTCTGTCTCACCTTGTTTTCTCGGTGAGCGGCATGTTGAGCACGACGACGTCGCACTTGGGCAGCATGGCGTCGAGGTCCGCCTCGAACTGGGCGCCGGTCTCCGCCTCCAGCGCCGGGTCGATCCGGAGCCTGTCGTGGTAGAGCAGCTTGCAGTTGAACGGCCTGAGGCGCTGCAGCAGCAGGCGCCCGATCCGGCCGGCGCCGACGGTGCCCACCGTCTTCCCCTCCAGGTCGTACGCCCGGTGCGCGACGCCGGCAACGTCCCACTCCCCGCTGATGGCCTGGTGGTGGCCCGGCAGGAAGTTGCGCATGAGGACGAGGACGCGCATGAGCTGGTCCTCGGCAACCGACACCGTGTTGCTGCCCGTGACCTCGGCGACGGTGAGCCCCGCGGCCGCGGCCGCCGGCAGGTCGACGTGGTCGGAGCCGATCCCCGCCGTGAGGAGCAGCTCCAGGTTCTTGGCGCGCGCGATGCGGTCCGCCGTCACGTACGCCGGGTGGAACGGCGTGGTGATGAGCACGTGCGCGTCCGCGATGTGCTTCTCCAGCTCTGCAGACAACGTTGTCAGCGCAACAGCTGACGTGTGTGCACGAGCACAAGGGCACCGCACAACAGGCTTACCGCAGTTGGGGCCGTCCTTGTCGTCGGTGACGATGTACTGGTGGCCCTGCGACTCGAGCCAGCCGCGGATGCCGAGGGCGTGCTCGGCGCAGCCGACGAAGTTGGGGTTGCGGTCGGCGTACTCGCCGCCCTTGTAGAAGACGCCCACGATCTTCTTGCTGCCGGCGGACGCCTAGCGGTAGACGAAACAAACAGAACGACGCACGGGTAATAAGTGGCTAGGCATCGCGACTCTGATGTTGTTACCGATAGTAAAATGGGGGGTAATTAACAAACGTGGCGTACATGAAGGCTCCTCGCAGCGGGCGCAGTGTGAGGGACATGTGGCCCCATGGCGAACCGTGCCGCCTGCTGCGCCGCCCTCCTCATGGCCATGGATGATGACACCGGAACCGCTGCTAAAATGGCTAGAGCTCGAGCTCAGCTGGGTGGTGTGCGCTGGATCGGTGTTGTACGGATACTGCAGCGAGAGAGTGCGTGGGGAACAAAGCTTCGAACCCGGCTGGCATTTTATAGCACAGGATCGAGACGTGGCGAACCTTCTTACCCACGCACGGGAGCGCGGCGCGGCATGAATCTGGGCGGGAACGGGAACGGGAACAGTCGATGTGGCTGCGCAAAGAGCCGCTCAGAGGGTGGGAGCGGGGAAGGTGAACCGTGTCCAACCTGAGTGGGTGCAGTGCACGGGAGGTCGTTGTCACCTCTCGTGCTGGTGTCACGTCTCTGTGCTGTGGACGGAGCCGCGTGCTGGATGCCTTGTCTGAGCTCGGCGGCGCAGCCGGGGATTAGTATTTCGTTTACCAGCTTTATGTCACTTCAGGGTTTTTTTTTTGAAAAGCTCACGATTTCTGGAAAAAGCTCGAAATGTTCGTGGAAAAATAATTTGACTCTGGGATAACTGCAGAGGTTTCAGTATGTTAAAGAAACTTTGAACCCACAAACTTGATACCTTGCCGTTGAACATGGATTGATCCCATAACTGCGTAGACACAAACTGATCAGTGATAGGAGTAAACTATACTCCTACGAGTCTCTTACGTTATACCTCATCCGTCGTTTTGATTTTTTTACATCGAATTTGCTATGTATATATAATTACTCTATGGGCACAAACTGATCAGTAATAATCTCCTATACGTTATACTTCAGTCTTTCCATCCCATGTCTATAGCTCATGGAAAAAAATGGTGACAGACTCTAAAGAGTTGCTATTTTCGATCACAAGCATTTGGACCTTTGTTTAGTTGACTCCAAAATCCAAAAAGTTTTCAAAATTTTCCGTCACATCGAATCTTACGGCACGTGCATGAAGTATTTAATATAGGCGAAAACAAAAACTAATTACACAGTTTGCCTGTAAATCGCGAGACGAATTTTTTGACCCTAATTAGTCTATAATTAAACAATATTTGTCATAAACAAACGAAAATACTACGGTAGCAAAATCAAAAAAAAAATCACATCTAAACAATCCATTGCGTGAGGCGAAAACCGAAAACGCTACACGCGGACCCCTGTGTCCTGTGTCCTGTGTCCCTGTGAGATCATATTCCATCCTTGCTCGGCATGGCGCTTCATCCAGGAGGCAAACTTTATTCTCGCCGGGCCTCTTGCAAGGCAAATCTCTCCCCCAAAAACAGTTGCCGTCTTGCTTCATGCCAACAGCAATGGCAGTAATCTTCGTAGCCCTTCGCGAAATCACCCTATCGCCGAAAGACCCTTCCGCGTCCCCGGCAGCGCCAGCCCCGTCCTGATGCGCATGCCGCGGCTGCCCCTCCTCCTCAAGATAGCCGCGGCGGCGGCTGCCGGGGCGCTGGCGATCATTGTCGCGGCGCGCCTCCGCAGGGAGGACGCCGTGGCCTCGCTCCGCCGGGAGATCCGCGATGCGCTCACGGCACTCGTGGCCGACGACGAGGACGGCGGCGACGGGAGCGACGGCGAGGGCGGCGCCAAGGAGGACGCGTCCCCGCCGCCGCCGTCCGTGCTGATCACGGGGTTCCGTGCCCACGGCAAGAGCTCCCTTGTCAACACGGCGTGCCGGGCGCTGGCGGCCGAGGACGGCCCGCTGCTGCTGCGCGCCGAGGCGTCGCCGCCCGGCGGCGGCACCGACGGGCCCAGGCGCCGCCGGAGGGTCAAGGCCGTGGTGGCCGGGGCCGACGGCGACAGCGTGGGAGCGGCGGGGGAGGGCGACGTGGTGGAGCTGCTGGACGCGCCGCCGCTCCCCGAGGCGGGTAGGCTGACGAGGGAGGAAATCGACGCCGCCATCAGCGGCGGGGACCCTGAGTGCGTTGTGTTCGTTCTGCGCTGCGACGCGCCCACCAAGGAGCGGAACGCCGCCATCAAGCGCCTCCCGGAGATTTCTGCCGCCGTCAGAAACAAAGGTCAGTCAGCTAAGCTTACAGAAATTCTCGTGGGCTTTGCGTGTCGCACTATTTATTTACACTGGGCCGTCTACTAGAAAGGCCCAACCCAAGCAACACAATCGATATTGGAACCTTGGATTTAGCATTCATGCTAATATATTTTTGCTATAATTTTTTTATAACACATTTTTGCTATAAGTTGGATCAAAGCAAAAGACAAAACTAAAACAACCTGTATTTTGGAGTGGAGAGAGTAACAATTACTGCAATCATCCATCTGTGTTGTAGGTAGAAGGCTGTTATTTTTTATGTGGTACTGTCCTTTTGATTATCGATTGAAAAATCAACCTATAGTGAAGTTTGCAAGTAACATGATCCATTTTGTTTGTTTAATTTCTTCCATAGCAATAGAAATTTGATCTGCATTTGCAAAAGAGAAAGTAAAGATCTCTCATAGATGAAAATTTTCAGTTAAAACCTCTTTCTTTTAGAGTTCATGGGACCATGCCCCCCTGCCCATTAGCATGGCATCACAGCATACAATTTGTATCGTGTTCAGGCATCACAACGTTTTGGAGAACTTCTAGGCCATAACATATAAAAAGAGCAACTTGTGCATGTAGAAAAGGATAAATACCTAAAAACATAGCAAAAGAGGCTCTTATGCACATGCACTCCTCCAGTCATCCGAGGCCGTCCTGTAGTCAAATTAACTGTGTGCTTTTAAGTCCTATAATATGGCTGAATTTGATTGTTACTGACATCTATTAACAGGGCTTAATTTGATCATCGTATTGACTTTTAAGAAGGCCATGAGATCCATAAGGCAGGCTGAAGAGCTTCTACGGGAGGTTTCGTTCAGGGCTAGAACTGATTGTGTCTACTTCATCGAGAACTACACCTGGAGCAACAATGGCCCCAACCTCCACCACCCCCCTGTCATCAAGAACGACTTTGAGACTCATTTCACGGTGCTGACAATCATTCGACAGTGTCTCGAGTTCATCAAGCTAAATAGGAGTCAGTCCAAGGACAAGAAAAAGAACGGCAAGCAGGAAAAAACACCCGAGCCTAAACCTAAGAATCCACCCACAGAAACTAAGCAGTACCGGAAATCCAACGACTCCAGTGTAAGACTTTTCTTCAACAGTTCAGAAACTTGAATCGCCCGGTTTGCATACGTATGATGTACTGATGCTAATGTAGATATAATTGTATAGCACTGAGATAGTCTGACAAGCTGCACAAAATGTTCAATCATCCATTCGTTTTATGTTTCATAAATCAAGACGTGCTGCTGCTTTTCTCATTTTTGGAATTCATAAAAAGCAAGCGGGAAAAACCATCTTTCCATATGCATCATAAATCATAATATCACTTCTTATACAGATCTAAAACAACAATACTAGCTTATATGAAAGCATCATTACATGTATACATAATCCTTTGTTTATACGTCATAGTTAACCCAAATATATAGTCAAGCCGCAAGCTACATCTAAAGATTTATTATCATAGACGGAATATGGATGAACCAACAATGTTGGCCTGCCTTATTTTCTTTATAGCCGATCAGTTTAGTAATCCAGGCACCAGCAATAGTAATCTGATGCTGAAAGTGCCAGGAGTTCTTCTGGGCTCATCCTCTCGAGCTCTCTCTGCCTCCAGGCTGGGTAGTTGTTCTGGGCCTCGCCAGAGCCGGAGTTGTAATCTCTCGGGTGAGCTTGTGATCTCATCCTGATGTACAGCCTCATTGCTGCAACGCAGTCCTCGTAGGGGTCCTGAATGCCAGTATGTATATCATACCTACAAGAGGATACAATCTCCTTAGCATCATTACGCAGATATGAAATAGTAGGCTGACTGCATAGATCATTCAAGAAGTGACATACCCAAGGTATGCTTGTGTAAGGTACTTCAGGGAGTTACTCAGCTTGCTAGTCTTCACTAGTGGTGGGTATTTCGCAGTATCCCTGCATATGCATAACAATTTTTTCTGTCAAAAAGGGCAAAACAACTGTGGTAGCTGATTCCTGAACCATAGCTCAGCAAGCAAAGATCTATAAATGTTAGGAATGAAGAAAAGAGAAATTCAGTGACATTTTTTTTTCTGCTTCTCACCTAATCATGAATGCTGGGTACTCCAACCCTAGGCGCTCAAGGTCATGGTCCAGGCCATGACCAACAAGGATCTTTGCCCTCCCATAGCTCCTTGGGCGTAACTTCCACAGCGGCTCCCCGTTGCACAGGATTTCCTGGATTCTCCTCTGCGCAACCTTAAGCGGCATTGCATCCCTCAAGTACTCTGGCCTTATCCCAGTTACTTCATACCTGAAAAACATGTTACATATAGTCATCAGTTCGTGTCGTCACAAAATTAGTCCATCCAGATATCTTCCCTGTCCTCTCGAGAGTTTCAAGTTTCAAGCATATATATAGTGGTACACCCTGAAAGATTGCCGATTCTTTCTTTCTGATTTTGCTGGTCTCACAATTTCTCCTCAACTATCGACTAGCTAGAGTTGCTAGTAGACTAGTAACATGATGCATGACAACTGCATGAGAAGTAGGATTACCTGTAGTTGGTTACAGGAAGTATAGGCTTGACATAGGTCTGGAAGATGATGTGCTCATCTTCTCCAATGAGGCACACCTTTGCACAAAGGTCCATTGAGCCGTCACTCCCTCCCCCTACCATTTTGCAAGCCAGTGCAACCGCACGGCCAGTTATGCCACCCCTGGGCATCTGCTGGGACCACATATATAGGAGGGTGGAAAAAAAAACATTAGAATCTAGTATATATCAACCAAAGCCTTCAGCCCTTCACGAGGGAAGATCAACTGAATATATATACGGCATATGATGAATAATGAATAGGGTAGAGAGCAACAGATGGATCGATATGATTACCGGAGCAGCACGAGAGTATTGGCAGGCAGCACGGTGGTATCTGACGGTGGCGTTGCTGTCGAAAATGTTGAGGCAGATGCTGCAGCCGCGGACGCTGAAGACCCGCGCGCACTCCACCTTGGGCAACGGCCCTGAAGGAAGATGGAGAAGAAGAACAAGAAGCGTCGTCAGAATTGAGTTCAGCTGTATGTAGTTAATTAAGCTGCCGTCTTTTTCTTGTCAGCAAAAGCTTTATTTGTGCATACCGATGAGATGCTCCCTGAGCGACTCGAAGGAGCGGCAGTGCTTCCGGCAGACGCCGCACTTGGGCTCGTGCACCGAGTGGTACGAGACCTTCATGTGCTCCACCAGGTGCTCCATCCTGTTGTACTGCCTGAAGCAGGCTGCGCATTTGTTCCTGATGATCATGATTCATGGGGGGCATAAATAACATGCATGAGGGAATTCATTCGTATATATGTGTTTGTGATCATGATGCATGGATTCTAGCTTTCAGGAACATATATAGGATCGAATGCAGGAGGCGAACTGAAACTAGCTGATGATCCTTGCACGAGCAGTTTCATGCATGAACAGCATAGCTCGCTAGCTGCCTAGCTCTCGCAACCGCAGTCTGACAGGCTCATAGTAACAAGAAATGGACATGCGTGCATGCACTTAATCAGTCTGATGAGTGCACGGCCATTTGCAGTACGCATATCAATGAAAGCTGAAAGAATAGCATCGTCTCTTATCATCTTACCTCAAGGTCTCCGAGGACTCCCTCCTGCTGTCCACCATGAGCCCTCGCTCAGATTCCTACAATTCGGGACTTGGGCGGTCAAGGTCCCTGAGAGGCCAAGATCGATCTCGAGGCTGGCGAGAGGATGGGCGACGCCAGGAGGCTATTTATAGGCAATGCCGAGAGATAAAGCCTTCACGAGGGATCGATCAGTCTTGCCATTCTAAAATGTTGCAGTTATCGTAAGCTAAGTACCGGCATCTCCCACTTTCCTGGTCATTTTGTTTAGATACACCTAAAAACCAAAAACTTTACAAGATTCTCCATCACATCGAATCTTACGGCACATGCATGGAACATTAAATATAGATAAAAAAGATAACTAATTACACAGTTTACCTGTAAATCACAAGACGAATCTTTTAAGCCTAGTTGCTCCATGATTAGATAATGTTTGTCAAATAAAAACAAAAGTGCTACGGTGTTAAAATCTAAAAAGTTTTTGGATCTAAACAAGACCGTACTCCTAAGTCCTAAGGTTGTCACTTTCAGTCTTTCATTCATAGGGCGACGACGTACGGTTCGAGAGAGAAATACACCTGTCTTATGCCTAACTACCTATTAATAAGCAGCAGCATTTGCACTATCAAAAGTCCTATGTTGTTATCAAACGAGATTGCTCATCCCAACATGTGGAGCACTATCTTTGAAAGCAAATTTACAAAAAAAATTTAGCGTCGTGAGGTAACATGTATTTATTAAAAGGAAGGGAAGAATACAAAATTTACATGTATAATCCATATGTTCTAAATTATAAATTATTTTTCACATTTCCTATGTGTCAGATGCCCGAACGTTTAGAGCAAGTATTATAGTGGGCTGTAAGCTGGCTAAATGCTGAGGTGGAGGAGAGAGAGGAGAAACGGGCTGTAAGCTTACAGCCAACCTAGGCACAGGGAGAATGCTGTAAGAAACCTTACAGTCAGCAAGTGGCTCTATTATTAAACTTGCTCTTAGGCGACGTGTGTGCCCTATTCTTCAATCCATGCAACAGACATGCAATTAGATTATGGCCAATGGATGTTAAATTGTTAATCTAGTGCCTACTAGCTGTTGCCTGAGAATAAATTAGATTCCAGGCACCTAAATTATAGCTTATCCATATATATATATATATATATATATATATATATATATAAGTGTTATTCTACACTCTAGGTGTAGAATACTATTCTACACCAAAGTGTTATACTGAACGGAATTCAGTATCGTTCAATACTCACATTTCAGTATTTTTCAGTATTTCGCGGTCCTGAGTGTAGTATTAGATGATATTGAACGTAGTTCAGTACTGCTCAGTATTTTTTCTGCTCAATTTTGACTTGTGGTGTAGAATAATATTCTACACCTAGAGTATAGAATAGCGTTGCCGTATATATATGTATATATATGTATGTATATATATATATATATATATATATATATATATATATATATATATATATATATATATATATATATATAACTGGATACAAAATAACTTATTTTGTAGCCACTTTGAGTTCCGATAATTATATATATGTATACTCTGTAGCTAGCTACAAAATATAAAGCTTTTTGATTTTTTAGATGCATTATTTTTATTATATTTCTAGACAGTGTATATTTAAGTGCATACAAAGAGCTATGTATCTAGAAAAGTGGGAGTGGCATACATAGGAAAAATAAATTAAATGCTAAGAGACAAAGGAAACAAAATGAGCTAGGTTGTTTATGTTTAGTTTCCTCTAGAATTTCTTTGGAGAAAAAAAAACTTGATCCGCTGAGGATAATTAATATGAGTTTTTCGGGACATTATTATTAATTAAGGTAGAAACACTCAACCTTGTAGGGCGAGAAAATCTCCAAACCCTGCCCACGAGAACCCAAGAAATTTTTAAACTCTTTCTAATAAATCACCAGTAGGGGTGCGCCCCTCCTGATTAACATAAAAAAAACGAGACCTTCAAGATTTCCATGTTTTTTTTTTCAACAATCATATCCAAACTTGTGTTCATAAATAGTCATTCTCTCTACCTTAATAATCCTTTTACACACATGAATAATTATATATACCTACGCTGCATCGACTAAAGATGTTACGAACACAGTTTCTTTGCTCTTAAGATAACATGCCCTCTGGACCACAGGATTCGCTATGAGATTTGTGCCCAGCAGGAGAGACAATAGAAAATTGTCTCTCTCCTGCTGGGCACAAATCTCATAGCAAACCCTGTGGTCTATATTGTAAGGGCATGTTTCTTTAACAACAAATTTTACTTTACCCTATTGTTGATGATGAGAAATGCCAAGAAGTATCCCCGCTGGCAAATTTACCGTAGTTTTCTTTTTTCTGAAGGAATGAAAGGGCAAATTTACAGTAGTTTTCACGCTTTACAGGATCGGAACTACAGCACCCAAGTTGCCGGCCATACATGGCAAACATCAAGACGGTTGGTTAAGTCTGCTTACAAGCAACGCTGGCTCAGATCCTTGGTCCATGGAGGCTGGAGCTCCCAGAGGCCAGCACCACACCAAGCTGGATGGCCACTACTATCCGTTGACTATACGGAAGCTAGGCAGCTAGCTCACGTAGACAACTGGCCAGATGCATGGCCCATATGTCGGTCCCTGCTGTGTGCATCTGCTGCAAAGGTTCGTTCACACGAACTTGACATTAAGGCCCTGTTTAGATTGGAGATTAAAATTTTTTGGATGTCACATCGGATATGTCGGAAGGATGTCGGGAGGGATTTTTAGAAACTAATAAAAAAACAAATTGCATAGCTCGTCAGGAAACTGCAAGACAAATCTATTAAGTATAATTAATCTATTATTAGCACATATGGGTTACTGTAGCACTTAAGGCTAATCATAGAGTAACTAGGCTTAAAAGATTCGTCTCGCGATTTTCAACCAAACTGTGTAATTAGTTTATTTATATATATATATTTAATGTTCCATGCATGTGTTCAAAGATTCGATGAGATGGATGAAAAAATTTTAGGTGGGAACTAAACACGGCCTAAAGCTGTGATCATTCATGTATATCCTGGAGAATGAAAGACACGAGATGCAAAGACGACGAAGAGACCTGGAGCCGTACGTGCATGCGATGCGCGAAAGCTAGCACAGGGCCGGGGTGACAAGGACAGGCAATTCTCCCCTAGCGCCCGGGACGACGGTCATGGGCGAGAAAGAAAGAGATTCCCGGTCAAAAAGACGACCGTGGATAAAGGCGGGTGGCCGACGGCGACCTGCATCTCCCGGCCGGGATGACTAGAGATATGCATGCATGGTGCTCAATCTCTCTCGTCGAATGGAGCGCCGATCGAGGCCCTGCCGAGGGCAAACTGCTAGCGGAGCCCCGCGAGCCGGAGCCTAGTCAAAGGAAGACACGGGCGACGGCGACGCTAGACGGCGCCGGGATTCTCTGCACGCCCGGCGTCGTCTGGCCGATCCGGCTCGAGCGGCACGGCCCTGTTCTCGCGGCGATCGCGACCGGTGCCGGCCGCGCTGCATCAGATGCTATCTCTCCATTCTCCAATTCGTCTGTTTCCTGCGCGCTGCTGCTGCTGCTGCTGCCGCCGCTTTGCAATGATAGGCGGTAGGCCGCATCGCTGCTTTGCTCCTTTTGCCGCTCAAATGTGCGCAAGCTTTCCTGTCACTCATGTCGATGGACAAAGCTTCTCGCATCTGTGGGAGTTTAGCGGTTCCATGATGCCCCGTTTTCGATGATTAAGGAACTTTTGAGATCTTAAGTAATGATGGGTATCTCCAGTAGTAGGATTAGTTGTGGCGCTAATGCATAAGATTCAATAATATACATTGTTCTGGTGGAGCTGATATTTTCATGCTTTCATTTGGTTTGCATGCACTTGCTTAACAAAGCTTCGTTTATTATTTATACTATAAAACATGTCCGTGCGTTGCGACAATACCCAATATATCTTGGAATCACACTTTATAATATTGTTGAACTCAAGTTATTCTAACTTTTATGAACATGGATCATAAACCGAGACCACATATATGAAACATAGGTGTAACGGTAGGGTAGGGTTATCAACTTATCATATTAAATTTGAATTAGGTTAATTGACATGTGGATGTGGAGGATGGACTCATGGCCCCAAGTGAGTGCAAAGATCCATAAAATGGGAGATAAAAAAAAAGAAAAGAAAAACAAAAGCTAAAGAACCAAGAAAAAACGGGAGATAAGAAAGAGAAAAAAATAAAAAAGATCATAGAATCATAGGTATATAGAATAGATAATATAAAGTTCACAAAATATAAAATCATCGTCATCGTCTTCAAGCCCCTGTAGGCTTTATCAAAGACTATTTGCACAGATATCGGGAGGGAAGTCAATCGAGGGGAGTGGAGTGTGGCGTTGTTTAGTTTGTAGAAAATTTTGCAAAATTTTTCACATTCCTTGTTACATCGAATCTTTAGACGCATGCATAGAGTATTAAATGTAGATGAAAATAAAAACTAATTGTACAGTTTGGTCGGAATTGACGAGACGAATCTTTTAAACCTAGTTAGTTCATAATTGAACAATATTTGTCAAATACAAACGAAAGTGCTACAGTGTCGATTTCCTAAAATTTTTCGGAACTAAACAAGGCCTGTGTCGAGAATCCTCGGATCTTCACATTTTCTTAGTGGATTTATGCTTTTTACTAGAATAAACTGGTCAGTATCAGTACAATTATTTGAGATTCCAGATGAAAAGTTGTCGGAGGACCGATTGAACAATTGAAAAAGAAAATGTGAAGCGCATAGGATGTGCAGGTTTGTTCACAAATTCATAAATAGACTTAATTTTTATATACTATGTAAGTAATCTGTAATATTAAGTCTATTTAATGAAGTCCTAAATTTTGAAACCTTTTGAAAAACATGATACAAAAGAATACACTTGACCAATCATTTGCTTTTTTATTGATTATCGAAAAACACATATCATCTCCATACATATGCCAAGCCACCATAACTCGCCGTCGTCGTGGCCTACTATCTCTAGCACCTTAGCTTGCACTCAAGACTTTCAAAACAGATTCTTAATTTGTTGGCTTTACCTCTCAGTTTTCTCATATCTAAATTGTGCCACAACTCCATTGGGTGTTAGGATTGGGAGTTCTTTTAATGTCACCGAGGGTAAGATGATTCTCACGGGAATAGGTGAAAGACCATGGATTGAACTCTAGATACATATTGCCTGGCTCACCATCGTAAGCACAGATCACACTACAAGTGCGTCCCACGGATAACGAATTGTTGGAGTTGGATTTTCTCCCTTTTTTTTCTATCGCTTAAAGAAATAAGATCCAGAATGGATTTATAAATGGTTAGAGAGATGCTCGCTACCATATATTCTAAGTTCATTAAATATTCTAATTCTAAGCGCAGGTGACTAATGAAATCTGCTGCGCGCATCCTGCCGCGATGACACCCGGCCAACTTTGAGGTGATTCCTTGTAAAGTGGAGATTCATACTCAAGCTCTAAGCTAGCAGATATGCAATGCGCGGGTGAATGAGATTCCCCCGGCATCTACACCCTTCACCTCCAGAAGCTTATCCTGCCCGTCCCAAAAAGGTTAATGCTACTTTTACATATTTGGACGAGTCAACGAGAGATCTGGCGAATCTGATGATCCTGGTAAATAATCTAGGCTAAAATTGCAGTAGTGGTAGTGAAGGTAGAGCAAATTATTAGAGAGTGATGTGTTTGTCTTGTGGGTACATAGGTATATGCCAAGAAGGGGGCATATATAATGGAATTTTAGACATGATCACTCTTTCTATATTTTTTAGGCGGTGTAGTATTTGCACTCCTAATTTATATGTACCTTCGCCCCAAGCACTACTAGGCCCTGTTCACTTGAGCTTATCAGTCGAATCTGCTAGCCATTCAGTAGTGCTTTTCTTTCACAATAAATTACCAAACAGTATTTTCTACCACGACTTTTCAACTAAGCGTATATAAGGTTTGCCATGGCCGTGCTAGGAGCTAAAAAACTGTTCCTCACCACTTTAATCCAATCAAAAAGAACTTCGTGCATACTCTACTCTCTACTCTGCTCCCACACTAGAATCATTCCAGCTGAGAATGTGAAATAAAGGGGTGGCTATGTATTTGTTGTCGGCATGGGAGTTTACATCCACGTGTGTATCAGCATCCGTGGCGAATAGGGGAGGGCGTTGGATAGTGCGGCGCAGCCAAACGCAAGGATAGTATTAGGTAGGGATTAAACTCACTAAACTTATACTCCCTCCATATGTATTTGTTGTCGGCATGGGAGTTTACATCCACGTGTGTATCGGCATCCGTGGCGAATAGGGGAGGGTGTTGGATTGCGCGGCGCAGCCAAACGCAAGGATAGTATTAGGTAGGGATTAAACTCACTAAACTTATACTCCCTCCATACCTGAATTAGTGGTCGTTCTAGGCTCTTGGCATATTTTTACAAAGGATGACGTTGTATGCTCGTAGAGTCAAGTTTGGACGCGAATGCCCCTCGCTGATGCCACCCGTCCACCTTTGACTTCAAAGGCCATCAAAAAAGAGCGCGCCTACGTGGATTTGAACTAACAACCTCTAGCCTCAAGCTACGGAGAACTAGCCACTTGAGCTATGCAAGATTGTTGTAAAGGTGACACCCGCAGTCTTATTTATGAAGAGCAAAGGAGGAAAAATATCCCTAATTTTTACTCATTGGTAAATATAATCATATTCTAAATATCACTAATTCAAATATAAAAGGAGTATTATTTTGGAAGACAAGCCAGACTAGCCAGGCGACAAAGGCCTCTCTACTATATATATTGTTCTTTGTTCTGGATCGTTTCTGCTACTATTGTATCATGCCTCGTGCCGTTGTTCCTTCGTAATTGTGTCACTTCATAACAGAAGCCAAGTCTTGTGCACTTAGGGGCGAACAGGTTACTCATCGGGATTAGTATGAGAGAAGCTACCGCGATATGATGTTATATTGAGAATTTTGATAGAAGATATACAGAAGATTAACGAAAAGTTATCGGAGTCGACGGACCCGATACTATACTGTAGATCAGTGTGCATGTATCTGAAAGAATAATGTCTTCATCAGTTTAGGGTAGCAAAATGGACATGAGTATATGTTTGCATCTAAAATGCGCTTTTGTAGCACCGTAACTTTATTGATGGCCGATTGGTGCGTGCCTTGGTGGGTCGCTAGCTAGCCGCATGGACTCCATGCATGTGTTGCTTAAGGAGAAAAAGGTGGTCCATGGGCATCGGAGCCGGCCGCTTTTCTTCATCCTCCTGTCCTGCCCCATGAGATGCTCACCCGCCGTTTCTGTCTAGTGAGCACTAGCTAAAAAAGCCTGCCCGTGTAGCATATGCATGGATATCCAAGAAAACAAAAGGCAAATTAAACGCGCGGTGTCCGGCCGGTGCAGTGACCAACTGACGACGACCGAAGGTTTTCCTGGGCCGGGGGACGAGAACGCAGTTAGAATCACATAATTCGCACTGACATTCGTATCCAGCAGAAGAGAAATAATAAAAAATTATCTCTTTTCTGATAGATATGAATCTCAATATCAATTTTATAGCCTACATTATAAGCGCGTATACCGGCAAAATTTACTTTACCCAAAAGACAACGCACCCACGTTCACGGGCAAAAGCTATAGCAGCTGCCCGCGTTTCGGCGCGAGCCGGTGGGGTGGGAAGGGCAGGATACTTAATTAGTTTGTTTGATTTTACATAGGAATGAGTACTTTTGTTCATGGTTTTGAATTTTAGATTTTGAAACAATATTTTCAGGCTTTGTTTAGTTAAAAAAATACAAAATAAATACTGCAGCATTTTCGTTTGTATTTGACAAATATTGTTTAACTATGGACTTACTAGGCTCAAAAGATTCATCTCGCAAATTAAAGACAAACTGTCGTCATCTAGACTCGGTGTCCAGACACTAACGAGTGATAAATCTGCGTGCTCCTTAGCCCGAATGGTGATGCAAGAGAACACAGAGGGTTTATACTGGTTCAGGGTGAAGATGCCCTACGTCCAGTGAGAGGGTTGAAGTCTGCATTTTCTTGCATCCGAGAGTGCTTGTAGTAGGGGAGTACAAGGTGGTTGCGAGAGAGAGGGGTGAGTCCCAGGTCTCGGCTTAGGGGGAGAGTGGTGGTGCGCTCAGAGTCCTGAGGCGTCTAACTCTGTGCGTGTATGCGTCGAAGTGTTCGTCGGGTGGAATGTTTGTGTGCGTGTTGTGCTCGTGTCTTCACATGTCCCCTATGGGGTGCCCTGCCTCTCCTTTTATAGCCACAAGGGGCGGTAGAGTTTTTACATGTGTAAGTCTGGTAGTTTATCCCCAGTGTGCAGGGAGATTACAGTGCCGACTGTGGAGATTAGCCGCCTCGTCCTTATGATATGGGTTGTGGCATGGTTGTCCCTGTTGGTAGCGTCGCCGAGCCCTGTTTGAGTCGTGGTCGTCGGATCCGAGGCCCTATACCCCGTCCTGCAACAGTAGAATAGTAATCACCAGTACATGGCAACAGTGGCGCGGGTTAACTCCTCCCATCCCTCTTACTGTCATGTTGTACACACAGTGATAGAGGTGAGGTGTTACAGGGTCAGGAGTTGGTGGAATAGCGAGCGACGTGCCCTGCCGCGACGTGGGAGGCATGCCTTATGTCGCGTCAGAGGTACGGCCGCCGTGTGTGAGAAGCCTGGTGCCGAGGCCGGGGCTCGGGCGGGGCATTGATTGCGCTTGAGGCCGGGGCTCGGGCGAGACGTTGATTGCGCTCGAGGCCGGAGCTCGGGCGAGGAGTTGGTTGCGCTCGATGCCGGGGCTCGGTTGACGCGTTGGTTGCGCTCGAGGCCGGGGCTCGGTCGAGGCGTTGATTGAGCTCGAGGCCGGGGCTCAGTTGAGGCGTTGATTGTGCCATGGTTCAGGGCTTGTCTCTGTTCCTTTTTTGCCGCTTTTTTTTTCTTTTGGTTAAGGTATCTCAGTTTATGGTACCCAACACAAACTGTATAATTAGTTATTTTTGTAATTTATATTCAATGCTCTATACATGTGGTGTAAGATTCGATGTGATTGAGAATCTGAAATTTTTTGCAAAATTTCTTGGAAACTAAACAAGGCCTCAATGTGTAGCTTTGCTGGCTAACCATATAATATAAGGATAAAATTGCTCGGAAGACACCTAGTAGTCCTGCGATGACTAGTTCGATGAAACGTTGTACTGAGAAATTGTAGGCAGTATGTATATTTGCATGCGTTTATTTCTTATTTATTTTCCTAAATTCAGCCAATTTGCATGGACAAATTGTAATCGGGGTTTATTAAAACACACATTGTTTAGTTCCGAAAAGTGAAAAGTTTTCGGTACTGTAGCACTTTCGTTTGTTTGTGATAAATATTATCCAATCATGGATTAACTAGGATCAAAAGATTCGTCTCGTAATTTCTAGCTAAACTGTGTAATTAGTTTTTGTTTTCGTCTATATTTAATGTTTCATGCATGTACTATAAGATTCGATGTGACGGAGAATCTTAAAAACTTTTTGGTTTTTAGGGTGAACTAAACAAGGCCCCACTTGAATCTCCTCCCACCGCAGAATTTTGGACTCCGTGGCTCTTTCCCGAGCGGACGTGTGTCTCTTTGTCTTTTCCATAAAAGTCCTCTATCGTTTTTGAAATAAACCCGCAATCCAGTTCGTAAGTCTAGATAAAATCTAGGTTTGGAAATTTTCCGAAGAGCCCCCTCCACCTAGCCCGAGCGGCCGAACGCTAACCCGTTCCTCATTCCCGTCTCTCCTCCCGCTGCCGCAAGCCCGGCCACTCGCCCAGTGAGTGCATCTAGCCAGCACCGGCATCTACGGCACCGGATCCTGCATCGACGACCATAGCACAAACTCCCATTTAAATTATGAAAGTACAGCACCATGACCAATGTTGACCTGCTAATTTGCTGCATCACCATGGCCACATGGAGCCCCTAGCTACACCACCAAGGCCACCACACGGCTTTCCCGTCCTCCGGTGGCATGGTCGTGCCCGCTCTTGCGCGGCAATAGCGTCAAGGGCTCGGTCGTCCGCCTGTCCGCGCCACCATGCCGCGTGCTGCCGTCGGCGGCAGTCCAGGCAAAGAACACAGATGGGAGCACAGAGGCGAGCCATGTCCGGCAACTAACTGCGTGGAAGGGACCACGACGGCCCCCAAGCCGAAGAGGACGACATCCACAACATCCCCGCCACCTACCCCAGCGTTCATTGCCTTGGCAGCACCCATCACCAACACCTCCAATGCAGGACTCGACGTCAACATTGATAGCGCACAGGAGGTGTTCGTTCGAATGGCCATGAGGTAAACAACACGTCCTTTGGTCTCTATGTTGATGCCATGAATCGCTAGCTATTTGGGCTGTGTTCCTAATCCTGTATCCAGTACTAGAAAATCCTCTTTGATAATTAGTTACTCACAATGATGCATGTATCTATGTTATGAATGGTGAATGTGAGAATGTCTGAAACAAACTGATCACTGTCCATCTGTGGGGCTAGCTGCCATTGTATGAAAAAACTCTTTTTGCTACTCACTATTGATGCAAGCATCTTTGTGGCAAAACAATTTTGATATATCTTCATTCCTATGTGCTGAAAAATGAACATAAACAAAATATCCAGAGGATCAGACTTCTACCCTGGTTTTCTTAATGGAGAAATTATAGCGTTCAGTATGTCTGTTGTCGATCGTCTAGGGGAAGGGTTATCATATCATCTGGACATGCAACACGATTTTGAAATTACAACAACCAAAACTATGAGAACCATTAATTTTGAGGACAAAAGAAAAAAAAGGGGACTACATTTTGGTTCCCTATCAATAAGACAGAAAAGTGTATTGTTGTATGAACTGTGAAGGATCAAAATTTTGTCCTGGTTTTTTCCAATTTTTACAAAGAGAGTGTTTTTCATTGAATGTTTGGAGGAAAATGTCTTTTTATGCCACAATGATGTGTCCTTTTCTTCCCTCATATTTATCAAACAATGTGATTAGTCAGTAAAGTTATCCAAAATCTAACCCTTTTCCTTGGATTGGAGCTGCCATTCTAACCTTTTTTGTCCGTGTTTCTAAAAGGTGCTCAAGGAGAGGATTGAGCACATCAAAGCTAAGAAGAATGATGCTTTTAAATCTAGGAGTGAATTTACTGAAGAAATGTCAGAGATATGTAAGGATTTTGTGATTATACATGATGAAATGATTTTTAGCAAACCTGCAGCTCCCTCAATTTTGCAGGTTAGCATGTCATACCATGTTGGTCAATCTTGCACATCCTGACAATTGAGCTTGATGAAATATTGAATTTTTAGCGACACTACAGAAAGGTTACAAGAGACATACGGATTGGGTAGCAGGTACTACCAAGACAATATTGGCATTGTCCGTGATTGCATAGCGGCTAGACTCTACAGTTTCACATGATTAGGAACATTGGTTGCTAATTTATCCACTGACCCAGGCGTGGCATGCCTTGTACCTGTGCACCTTATGTGTGTCAAGATGCTTTGCATTGCTCAAGCCAACGGTACCTTCATTCCTGACCTGTGCCCTCCCTGATGCTTGATATTCTTGAAATGAAAAACTTATAGGACGTCCAGGAGGTGTTGGCAAAGCCGTGAAATTTTCATTGTTAAACAAGTTTGGTTTCTTGCAATATAACATTCCACTGTGGAACACGCACTTTGAAGAAGCCTGTAACAGTTTTCTTTGGCAGGTGGACAAGAAAACAATAAAGACACGCGCCTTTCAAGAAGCTTGCATTTGTTCAGTGGTTGATTTGCTGGCTAAACATTTGGCCAAATGGAGCTACTCCATTGACTTCTTTGAGATGCCTTTATTCTACTTGTTCGGCCCCCAAGCTATTGTAAAACCATTAACTCTGATAGATTTAGGGAAGAGATGAATGATCTTAACTATCAGGTTTGACAAGCATGTGTAGGGGTTCATAAATTGTTTTTTCTTAAATTATTGTATCTTAGCCGTATTTATTGTTCATAAATTGTTTTTTTTTTAAATTATTGTAGGGTGTCCGAAGGGCGCATGATATTCTAGTAGATATGATGTTTGACAGATATGATGGAGAAACTCGGTGTATGCTATTTATAATTTCTTTATTTACACATTATTTTCAGCTAATCTTATCTGTGATCTTTTTTTTTTTTTGAGAAATATCTTAGCTGTCATCTGTCTATCTATGCATGTGCGATAGCTCACTTGTTGAACTACTAACAAGCTTGTACATGTGGGATTCAAGAGCCCATGGATCGTACACATTGTGTTAGCCCGTGACAGTGCTTGCTTGTGAAGGCTCTTGGATTGCTAGTATACTTGGCTAAACTTGAGGCCCGGTCCTGGCACTATACGACACTATGTCTATCGTGCCGTATCGTCTCGGGCCATCGTGTTAAATTTTCGGTCCAGGTGCGGCACTATGACTCCTTAACCGTGCCGTGCCGATAGGCACGGTGACCCATCATGCCCATGCCAGTCCGTGGCATCGGGAGAAGTCGAGAAGCTCACCGCGTCCTGCCTCAAGAAGAAGACGAGCGCCACCGCTGTCGTATAGTCAGGCGGAAGAAAGAGTGGCCGCAGCAAGGATGCGTCTGCACCGCCGACTAGGGAGTTTGGGTTTGGAAGAGTTGTGTGATGTTTATATACATGGCTCCGAATATATTCAATGGTCATGATTTATCCTCAAAATTAGACGATGGAAATAATCGTGCCAGTGTCACCTATTAACCGTGTCGTGCTCGTGCCGGCACTGCGGGCCAAAGTTGCGGCCCAGGCACGGCACTATCACCGGGCCGTGTCATGCCTGGACCGTGCTTTTTAGTGTCGTGATCGGACCGGTCTATCGTGTTAGTGCAAGATGGAAATCTATAATTGCTAGAGTAGGCCTGTGAGGTAAAAAAAAGATTAGAGTGAATTACATGGTGTGGCTTTGAAGATTGAGCTGAATCAAATTGATGAGGGTTGAGTTACTGTCAAAAAAAAAGTGGGATTGGGCCTAGTCCTTAATCTCCTAGGTTTGGACAGGATTTGGGCCGGAGTGCCCATTACAGAGTCGTTGGCGGGCTCTGCGGCCTTATTATAATTGGAATTTGGGCTCTGCTTGCTTCGGATCTCTGCAGCCTGCTTTGTTCAGTTCCTGAAATTTTTTGATAGGCGCCAAACCAGGGTTGGCTTCGGCAGATTGGCCATTGGCGGCTACACCGCTCAAATATTTCGTGAACCTGAAAACCCAGTACAGCTTGCGAGCACTAGAGCACAACGAATTCTGCTTGCAAAGCCCTGGAATTTAAAAGAATTCCAAAAAAAAATCTGAATTTTGGAATTCAACTGCCTATTTAAAAAATGTCTAAACTTCAGAAGCAGGACATTTAATTCCAAAATTCCTACCCTTGTAGAAATCTGCAACACCATCTCACAAATTGGCGCGACATTACTGCCTTGTGCCCTTGTCTGTCCCAATCTAAACCGAAGCTCTCAAAAAACAATAAAATCTAAACCCTGAATCACTGATATCTCTGGAAAAGTAGAACACCACGTAAGAGCATCACATAAACACCAGGGTACGGGCACTTCAAGCAGTGTTAACAACTGAGAACAATATGGTAAGCACGCATAAGATCCCTGGTCAACATTCAGATAACCAGATCATTCCATTACCACCATGACTATTCATAATACAGGCAAAAGGCACTGCAGCACTTAACTACACCACACCAGCCAGCCAACCACTACTACCAGGAGAAGCAGCACATCACAGTGCGTGCTTGAGAAGCAGACACACCATTGACGTCCATCTAATCTAAGAGGAGGTGAACTTGGTGACGGCCTTGGTACCCTCGGAGACGGCGTGCTTGGCGAGCTCCCCGGGGAGGACGAGGCGGACGGAGGTCTGGATCTCGCGGGAGGTAATGGTGGGCTTCTTGTTGTAGCGGGCGAGCTTGGCGGACTCCGCGGCCAGCTTCTCGAAGATGTCGTTGATGAAGGAGTTCATGATGGACATGGCCTTGGAGGAGATGCCGATGTCCGGGTGCACCTGCTTCAGGACCTTGAAGATGTAGATCTTGTAGGTCTCCACGCTCTTCTTGCCCTTCTTCCTCCCCTTCTTCTCGCCGCCCTCCTTGCCGGCGGACGACTTGCCCGCCGGGAGCCGCTTCTCCGCCTTGGGCTTCTTCCCCGCGGGGGCCTTCTCCGCCGGAGCCGCCTTCTCCGAGGGCTCCTCCTCCGCGGGCTTCTTCGACGCCGGCTTCTTCTCTGCCTTGGGCGCCATCGATGCCGCCGCTCGGATTCTCTAAACCGAAGGAGGGTTTGCTCGATTGGAAGACGATGATCTGTGTTGTGAAGTTGCGGAGGAATTGCGGTGGAGAAAAGGGATGTGGGGCGGCGGTTACTTTATAGCGGAAGCGGAAATGTAGTGCGCGCTGGTTGGTGGAAGGGTGGATGCCGCGGATCGCTGGCGTGGAAGGCGCGCGAGGCGTTGGTGCTTCTTGGCTTGGACGGCTGAGATGCGTTCTGGAGCGGATCGATGACATGGCCAAAGTGTGCGCGGGAAGAAACGGAGGGAAATGGTTTTCGTCGCGCACGCGGGTGACGTCATTGTCACGTGAGCGAGAATTCCTCTGTTGCTCTGCGCCTCTGCGGGTACTGCATGACAGCACGAGCGCGAAACCAAGGCCTTGTTCAGGCCTTGTTTACTTCCCAGAAAATTTTGCAAAATTTTTCACATTCCCCGTCACATCGAATTTTTAGACGCATGCATGGAGTATTAAATATAGACGAAAATAAAAACTAATTGCACAGTTTGGTCGAAATTGACGAGACGAATCTTTTGAGTCTAGTTAGTCCATGATTGGACAATATTTATCAAATACAAACGAAAGCGCTACAGTGTCCATTTCCCAAAATTTTTCGGAACTAAACAAGGCCTCAACCGAAATCCAAAAAGTTTTCGAGAGTCTCCGTCACATCGAATCTTACGGCACATGCATGAAGCATTAAATATAGACAAAAACAAAAACTAATTACACAATTTGTCTGTAAATCACGAGACGAATCTTTTAATCCTAGTTAGTTCATGATTGGACAATATTTATCAAATAAAAACGAAAGTGCTACAGTAGCGAAATCCGAAATTTTTTCGAAACTAAACAAGGCCTTACAAAAATTTTCAAGCGAATCTTTCGCTACATGTATGAAGCATTAAATATGAATAAAAATAAAAACTAATTATATGAGATGAATCTTTTAATTCTAATTAGTCCATAATTGGATAATGTTTGCCGCAAACAAACGAAAGTGCTACAGTAGCGAAATCCAAAATCTTTTCGCATCTAAACAAGACCTGGATAATTGTGTGTTTTATTAGTTTCAAAAACAAGCAAGGCCTTGTTTAGTTTCGAAAAAAATTCGGATTTCGGCACTATATAATTTTCGTTTTTATTTGACAAATATTATCCAATTATAGACTAACTAGACTCAAAAGATTCATCTCGTAATTTACAGGCAAACTGTGCAATTAGTTTTTATTTTCGTCTATATCTAATGCTTTATGTATGTGCTCGAAGATTTGATATGACGAATAATCTTGAAAAGTTTTTGGTTTTCGGAGTGAACTAAACAAGGCCCAACTCTAGTTGTAGAATGTTATTGGATTAATAGTGGAATATAATTTTATTATAAATTTATTTAAAGATATAAATATTGATAGTGTTTTTTATATATTTATTAGTTAAACTTTTAAAAAATGGTTGGTTCTTCGATAAGCAATACGTGCACTTGTTTTGGTATGTGGAGAGAGTACGTTTCATGGCCCATGTTTTTGGAGAATGAAAAGTTTGTTTCGAATTTGAAGCAACATGATAGTTAAGTTTAGCCTCAACTTTCTAATTTGATTTTGGAGAAAGAATCACTTCTATTGAGATAAGTAAACTATGCAAGTATCACTTCAGGATAAATGATCTAGGAGATCTAGATCTCAATTTAGCTTCATAAAAGTTTTTGAGAGATGATAATGGCGTCCTTTCCCTTGTTGTGAAGATTGTTTAGTTCCAAAATATTTTGCAAAATGTGAATAGTACCAATTTTGTTTGTATTTGACAAATATTGTCCAATCATAGACTAACTAGACTCAAAAGATTCGTCTCGTCAATTCCGACCAAACTGTGTAATTAGTTTTTATTTTCGTCTATATTTAATACTTAATGCATACGTCTAAAGATTCGATGTGACGGGAAATCTGAAAAATTTTGCAAAATTTTTTGGGAACTAAACAAGGCCTAACTTTTTGTGTCTAAGTTTGTGATTTTGTCCTTTCTTTTACACCCCGAACAACTGCTTTCCCTATTTTTAATTGTGCTGGTTGGAGTTCAAATAACAGAGTTAAAAAAAGGGAAAACATCTAGAGAATTGGTAGAAGAATTATTAGTGAGTTTGTAATTTTATCTATGCACTTACGTACTTTTTAAAATAGTGTTTGTCAGAGTTTGATCAAAGTTGAAATGCATGCAATTTTTGTCAAGTTTTATTGTCAAAATTATTTTGGTATCTTTCAAAATGCTAATGTCACAATAAGGGGGGGTCATAAAAGTACGTACAAAAGTAGGCAATTGCAATTCCGTGTGGCAACTAGTTTTTTTATAGCTTAGTTGATATTTTTAAATCATCTTAATGAAATATAAAGGGGCTTCAAAGGAGGGTAAGCCATAATTGGGCTTGAAACAAAAAGCAGGAACACTAACATGTTATTTGGTTCAGTGCTTTTCCCCTGCGATGATTAACAACATGATCACTTCACGTTACTTGATGTTTCTCATTTCTGTGACTGATGCTAATTCGCTGTGAGAAAAAAACAACACCATTCTATGATTGAAAAAGTATAGCTGATTTTGACTGATAAGTTCAAGCGATGCCAATTTCTCACCTCGAGGTGTTATCTAAATATACTCAAACTCTCAATCTCGTGTTGTCCAACCAAACAAAGTCTTGTAAGTGTACTCGTCATTGATCCCCCTCCGCAATTTGTCGTTGCCATTACCAATTTGCCAATCAAACATGTAACCTATTAGCTTTCATGGCACACATATATGCTTACAGTTTTTGTGCGAAAAAATTAATTATGTCATAGTTTGAAATTGATTTCTTAGATAGCAAAGTGAATTGCTATGAATAGCTCTCATGTTAATTTTAGATATTTGTAGTTCTACCATGAGAACTTGAAATATATCAAGGACTCATAAAATTTGTTACAACATCCTATCACTTATCTCTGTGACGATGATAATGCTATGCAAAGTGATGTTTGTTGATCTTAGGCTTTTGTCTGAAGATGCAAAAGACTATTGGACTATAAATTTCAGCTGTAGGATGCAAAGTTTGTTCTATTTGCAACAAATCAAAATTCCACTTAGCTGCATGGCAAAGTGTGGGTTGTCCACCCAGTTTGTAATCGTTGTTGAATGATGCAGTTTAAAATATTGTAGTATCACAAAACTATGGTTCTATAAGCCAAAGAGACACGAAAAGAGGTAATAAGTGGAGTTTCTAAAACTCAAAAAGACTACAGTTTTAACCAAATCATAGTTCTAGAGACTACAAGATTTGTTGCATCCAAACACCCATTAGCTTTCAAAAACCAGAGTATTTTGTAAGACCATAGCATTTCTCCAATACTTCAAAAATACTTTGCATCCAAATAGGGCCTTAGATGGATTGCTTTCGTTCTTGTGTGATAATTTGATGCGTTAGCATGTGGCACACCACATCAGGATCATATGCTCTCTCTCTCTCTCTCTCAGCTTCATAGATAAGATAGTGGTCCAATTAAACAAAGTGCAGTTTTGATGTTTCCAAATTCTCATCCCTAGAGCCAGACGAACTTCTTTATTGATTCTGATAAAATTCATAATCTCGCAATTAGAGAAATAAGACTATCTTTTGATAGCCATCACGCAAGAGCTGGTGCAGGAAAACATGATCGTCTACTTTCAGCTTTCCACGCTGAACTGCTGGGCTGCGCAGCAGGTCTGAAGATGGCAGCCGAAATGGGCATTGCACAGGTCGTATTGGAGACAGATGCTACTCTGGTGAAAGCGGCAGTGGACGGTGATGATTATGACTATCGACATTGAGCTGCCTGATTACAGAGATTAAGCTCGTTGCTTCACATGATTTTACTAGCTGCTTTTTCAAAGTATGTCCTCGTATATGTAATCGTTTAGCGCATGAATTTGCTGTCATTGGTTGTAATTTGCCCAGCGGCGCACAAACCGTTTGGCATGATGTACCTCTTGAGCTTGAGGCTCTGGTGTCCGGCGCTACGGCTGTGACAGATGAGTAATGCAAAGTGTTTTTTTTTTTGGTATATCAAATTTACTCTGTATCTAGATATAACGTATATCTTGATACATAGCAAATTGAATGTACCAAAACAAGTCAAAGTGGCTTATAATTTGGCACGGCTAGATTGCATAATAGGCCACTGTCCAATATGAACAAACGCAAAAATGGGATAACCAGTTTATTACTTCACGTCGATGATGTGCCCATGATCAATAAAATATGAATGAAGGAATTTTACAGAGAGAATTCTCGCCTACAAACAAAGCAGCCCGAATCACTTTCATTTCTGGCTGCGTCTAACAAATAATCAGTTAAGCATGATGGTACCATGACTAAAATCGACACTATGTTGTTGCCTAATGCTTGCCTGTGAGTCCTATATCACAATCCCTATTTGCAGCATGAAGAATGAGATCCTAGCCCTGCACTCAAGCTCTAGGAAAATTGCAATACTAAATCGCTCAGCAGCCTACACAACTGTTGAAATCTCCGGAGTTCTGCAACCAAGCGCTGAACAGTTACTTAGTGTCTTCCTGCAAAATCAATAGACACGGCCTCGGCAATTGGTAGCTCCACAATGGCAGGGGCAGCCATCGCCTGCTACAAGCTTTTGTCGGTAATCATAGGCAAGTTCTTCTCCTACGGCAATCTGAAGAATAGCATATCAATAATTAAAAGCAAGTCAATATAAATTACAATGGAAAATGTTAGAAAGAATCTTACGTCTCGATTAGCAAACAAGCCAATGTGAGCAAGCTGGCAATCTTTGCTCTCTACCAAAACCAATCGGGTACTGAGATTCGGGGAACAACTGTTATCAAAGCAATAAGCACAAATAAATACTGGTTCCAGAATCAACTTGCTCCAGTGATGGATTTCCCTAAAATATGATAAAATGGAATTACCTGTGATTAATATAGCGGGAAACATTTCCAGACCTTGTGGCATCAATCAAGTATTCAATAGCCCCTACAGTTCGAACTCTTTCCATATCAATCTGAGAAGCAATGTCAAACAAGTAACTGCACCCACCCTTTGATGACACACTGAAATATATATATATAAAATGGTCAGTTTAGAATAATGAATAATTATTACAAGTTACAACAACATAAATCCAAAAAGAATTGACAGTGCTTTTTACAAGCCTGAACTGTATGGGACGAGAATTCAATGAGATGCATCCCATCAGTATTGCATTCAATGGTTAAGTGCAAATCTCCAAAAATGTGAAATGAACTAGTTGTTGGATGAAAATTTTAGCATTTAACTATGAATAAACAAGATAATGTGGACAAGTTTGGTGAAGTTCATTTTCTACATAACTGAGAACTTCCAATATGTTTTTTCAAGTTCAGATTCAAAGAAAGCATATGAAAGAACGCCAAACCTTTCTGCATTTTTCATGGTCTTGTCAGCCTTCACAACTTCACCAATATACTCGCAGACAAAGGTACCCTGTGGAATAGGTTCAGCAGCTCTAATAGCCCAACCCTACAAAAATTGACAACATTAAAATAAATTGCAAGGAACACTAAGGTGCAGTAGTACATACAGGAGTTCAGAAATCCATCATGGGGAATACTTCACCTTATTCTCAGTTCTGAAGAGTTCCAACTTAACAAGCAGCCCTTTCTGCAATACTTTATTCTGGCAGGATGAGTCACAAGTACATGATGAATTGCACTCATATATTGGATACCCTTCCTACCAATCAGAAAGGACAAAGGTATCTAAGTCAATTCATATAGATTATAGAACAATGAAGAAAATAATACAACGTGGTCAAGTTCTGAGAATTACAAATAAGGACCAAAACATATAACTTAACTAGAAGCATACCCTGCGTGTTGCCGCAAGATTTTCTTAAAAATAAATCTGTTTTATATATAGCATTACTATACAAGTGCTATTCTTATTCTACACCGAACTATTATACTGAATAGAATTCATTATCGTTTAGTATTCGTGTTTCAGTATTGTTTAGTATTTCGTGGTCCTGGGTGTAGCACTAAATGATATTGAACGTTGTTCAATACTAAGTAGTTTTTCTGCTCACTTTTGGCTAGGGTGTAGAATAGCACTGCACATAATAGAGATGATGTGGACATTTTTGGTAATTAATAAGGGATGACGTGGATAGCTTGCATGAAAGGATTGCAAGTTAGTGGGACACTTAGTGGGGAATGATGTGGACACCTTGCACGAAGAGATAAAACATCTAGTGGAATTTAGCTTTATAAGAGTATATATAGATATAGAGTAAAACAAATCCAGTAGCAGATGTGCGGACCTAAGTCCACATGTTTTAGACCCCAAGCCTTAGATGAAACACAGCAGTTTTAACATCAGTCTTACGTAAAACAAAATCTGGCCATCCTATTGGTGTATTATAAGCACAGAACAAGAATGAACTACGAACTAAGAATAGTTGTTTGGTGCAACTTTTTCCATATGGCAATGGTGAAGTAAAAAACAGAAGATGTACCAACGCTGACAAGTATTACCTGTAAAATAATTTTACTATCTTTATCATATGCAAATCTGCCATGCATCGGTGTTCCATTGATATCCACCAGGCCACTGTAGACACCATCAAAGAGACTCACGTGACCACAGTTCTCAGGAGAACATTCAGGATAGGAACATGCACACCCAGGCATAGAGTTCTGTAGAAACATAACTTGTTAGAAAAAATATTTTTTATGAAGATGAACAAAGGTGACATGAGACATGTCAATGAAGTGCAAGGAAAATATAGGACCCACTTATTAAACAAATATACATTCATATATATCAATAATTGAAAACAAGGAAACAGTACCTCTGAATCACTAAGACATGAATCCATCAAACGCTTTGTGATATAGTGGAAACCTTTCCAAGGCACAGAACTGCCATGTGGTAAAAGTTCTTCAGGCTTCATACCTAAAGAATCTTTTGCGTCTGCATGAATGACACAGACAATTGGAACTTTCTCCCTGCCAAAACTTATGTCTTCACAGAGAACAACTCTCTCATTTTTAGGCTTCCATCCAAAGTGCTTCGAATCAAGAACATAATGGTATTCTTCCATTTCCCACATTTCATCATCATTAAGAGGATCAACTGAAGGAGCTTCAGGAAAATCAACTGCCGTGAGTTGCATAGGAAGCAGAGCATTTGAATTAGATCTAGACTTGCAACCTTTAGGGCATATGAATTCCTCTTGATGCCAATCAATTTGGATGCCATTGTCACTGCAAAGCTTTGCAGCTTTCACAAATATGTTCTCAGGTAAAGATCCGTATTTAACTTCCAATGCAGCAAGAAGACTTGTCTTACAGCATACAGAGCGGGCAACCGACAAAATATCAAGGTTGCTTGGATGAGGTCTTGTCTTTTGAATCTTGGAAAATAAAGTTTGTGCAATATCTGAGCATTGGAAATCCTGTAACTTACCAAGGCTGGATGTTTCAGGTTCAAGTATTTGAGATGTTAAGCCAGAGCTCTGAAACTTAAAGTTTTTCTCAATTCCAGAGTTACTCCTCTTCTTTAATGTACTTGTCGGCCGTAAACTTTTCTTGAAAGCAGAATAATAGTGCCGGCCGCGGTTAAGCTGATACTTCCCACGGCCCAGTGGAATGTGGTCAACAGCACCTGAGTCCATATGAGCGACTTTATGGTGGCGGCCAAGATCTGGCAAAAGATCAAATTTGAGCCCACATAATCTGCAGATGAACTTCTGTGAGCCATCGTCATCCTCAACGTTGTGGCTATCATAAAGGGGCAGACCACTTGTTCCTTCTGTTTGTTGAGCAGATTGACCATTTGGCCGCTGAGGGACATCAAGAAGCCTGATTTGTTGGGCATGGTCGGAAACAATGTGAGGGTATAGCAGATCTGTGTTCAAAAAATTGCTGTTACATAGCATACATCGAATGAGAATTGAATACTGGAGGTACTGAGCCCCATGTACATCCTGCACATGCCTTTCAAGGACTTTTTTGTTTGTAAAAGATTCCATGCATGCAGCACAAGAATAACCTCTAAACAGCCACCGGGCTTCCTTTTTGTGGACAGTTGTCCAATGTAATCCAAGAGCTTGATCATCAGAGAACTGGTGAGCACAAATTTTGCACTTCGGACCAGATGAAAGATTCGTTCCCTCTTCCTGCAACATTACAGATTCTTCTTTGTTTTCAGAATATATTTGCTTAGATCTATTTGTATCAAAGCCCCAGATATTTGCTAGTTTCTCTCTCTCAGTAGATATCAACTTTAACAAAAACTCTCCAACATCTGGATTTTTGGACACTTCAGCCAGTATCTGGGGAATATGCTCACTAGCAAGACCAGTCCGTTGATGAGAAAGGTTGTTTCTCAAGAACCAATAAAGAAATTCACATGCCTGGTGTAGACATATCTTCTCTTTTCTTGATGTGCAGCCCTTTAGTAGATTAACGAAGACATCTTTAGAAACGAGTCGACTCTTACCATTCCTGGCACGTTTAAGGAACTTTGGAAGGTGCTTCTCGCAATAAAGACTATGTCGCTTGGCATAATCCTGGCATTCGACAATATTGTCATGAGAGAGAATTCCAATACAAATAGAAGTATCATCAGTATTTGCCATGGAAGTTGATGCCGCACACACATCAGTTTTCTCCATTGTACTTTTTTCACCAGAGTTCTCTATACCCACAGTTGCCTGGACATTCTTGTCTTTTTCCAAGTCTATGCACATTGCTTGTGACTTAGAAATTTCTTCCACCCACTTGTTTGGAGGTTCTTCGCCCATATGGAGTACCTCGGATGGATCCAGCAAATTTTCTGGGTGCATTGCATCAAAGTTTGTCTGTAGGCGGTGCTTTTTACAAAAGGTAGAACCATGCTGAGCTCGATGCTTGCATTTTCTACCCATATTAGTTGTACCACTGCACAATGGAGCTTCAATGGTAAGTGCCTTGTCCTCCCTTGAAGAATGGTCAAGAAAATGCATACTTTGATGCACGCAACAGTAAATATCACCATCATTTGCCCACCTACCACACTGCCTTCCCTTTGCTTCAATGTATGCAGAACACTGCCGAGAACTTTTGAATGAATCTAAATCAAGTCTAGCATTCTGTAAAGCTGCATTGGCACTACTGGATATTGAGTTCTCGTTGGTACCAGAACTTCCAGGTAACGTGACAGCATTATTTTGATTTGTTGCTCCTGATGCCCCTACATTTTCATGCATGACAGAGTTACTAGGAAGGTTATTTTGGTTTGGGTCTTCAGTTGGAGTCCTGTAGTCAGCTTCACCCATCTGTGAAATGTGTATCTCCCCTCTTCGGACCTCAAGCTTTGGACGCTTTCTACTACCTTGTTGATCTAAAGCTGGATCATCGTAACAATTGGTTTTCTCGAAGTTGCCAACATTACCAGCAGGATGCAATGAAAAGTGTTGTTTCATCAATTCTTGTTTCCATGTCTTCCACTCAGGGACTAATTCAGGCTGCACTGACGCATTCCGCAATTCCTTAAGCTTGTTCCCAAGAATGGACTGTCGAAGTTCCTGTTAAAGAAGACAAGAAATAAAAAGTTGGCTACACTTTAATCAGAATAAGAAAAATAAGTATATAAATGTAATAGGAGAATAATCAATATTAGACACCAGAACTCTGAAAATAGTGCTATCAAGATTCAGCAGTAAAGAAACATTGAGTAAATCTAGTCCCTTCAATAAAATCAAATTACATAACACCAATTGCATCATTTACTTGATAACAGTGAAGGGAATTAATGTTATAATTTATACAATTTGTTGGTCGAGAAATGGCGATCTAGCTGGTACAATCAAGCACGGAAAGATAATCTATACTTGTGATTAAAAAACTACAATGAGTGACAAACTGCGGTGTTTTAAACAAATAGTTGGCTGAAGAATAAAAACTAACACAAAGATAACTAAGTTACCCTTAAACATAGCACATATATTATATAACAACCACAAAGGAGAACATATTAGTTATCTAAGCACTGTTTCAACTGAATTTAGAACAAGGCAATGCCAAAACTAGAAGTGTTTTTATAGTCTACTGTAAGAAATTCAAATGATTATTAACACAACCATCAATATCAAATTGAATAATGAGGTAAGTAACGAGAACCTGAATTCTTAACCACCAAGTGGGTATTTCTAAGCACGAAATGAAGTGAAGTCGGAATGTACAAACAAAAAACATAGAGAAACAATAAACTATTAGCGATGATTGAAACTGAGGTAACCATAAAGCTAAGTAGATGCAACTGGGCAGGGTAGATCTGCCCCTGCATTTGCCCCACATGGCTAGAACCTACTTTTCATGGAACCAGATAGGCCTTGTGGGTGGTGACCCATTGATGATAATCCCTACACAGCAGTTATAAACGCCGACCAAAGAGGAAAGATCTCTACCAGGAGAAAGGAATTTAACTAAGCAAGAGAAGATTAGGCAAGTAATTGCGGAAAATGCATGAATCAACTAACTGTCAAATAGAAAGTAATCCAAGAAACAAACGCTGGGCAACTCCACATGAAGAGGCATAAACCCGATCCATCCCCGCATCTGTTCTATTCACAAAGAGAATCATGACTTTTGTTCCCCTCACCTATGCAACAGAACTGGAAAAGAAGCCAGGAATCGATGGCTGCATACAGATCCAGAGCCGCTTTGGTGGTTTCCACACACTATGGCTGCAGATAGATCCAGACCACAACCCCAGCAGCGCCCCAAACAAAATTTTCTGCACCCCACCTCTGCTTGCGCTGCTAGCCCCCTAAGACCTCGGCACCTTCTGTACGCGCCGCCGTGGCCAGTCTGCCAGATCTGGATGTGCTTGAGAAGAAAGAATGAGAGGCGGCGGCGAGAAAGAGAAGAGAGGGAGGATTTAAGTGTTGTGAAGGGATTGGTCCGCAACAGATGGTGGGTGCCGATAATGGGCCCCACTGGTTCTCCGGGTCGTATTGTGCCCCCTTGAAAGCAAAAATAAAGGGGCCGCCGGTCCATGGGCCGCCCACCCATCTTGTCCCCCCCCCCCCCCCCCCTAAATCTAAGAAACTCTACAATTCATTGCCCACTTTGCTATAAGCATAGATAAATTTGCCAATAAAATGGCAGACACAAATCAGGAAAGTTAGTAAAAGAATGAATCTAGGAAGCGTCAATTAGGAGGTTATGAAAGGGTAGCAAGCCAAAGTTGTTGCAATGAGTGGTTTAGAAATGAGTCTGACACATGGAAGGTGATATTATGACATTCAACATTTTGTAACAATCCACGTACCTACCTAAGAAAGTGTGGTTGTTGTCCCTAAGCTTAGGCAATGTTAGACTTCGAGCAGAACACCCCGTAAATCACGACCTTCCAAACAACATAGTGCAGAGGAAGGAGAATAAAAATTATAGTACCTCACAAAGCATTTCAATAGTCTCAGCATCATGTGCATTCATACACTTTTGGTTCCACATCTCAAAAGAATTTTGTAGCCATTCACAACTTATGTAGTCAGGAAGAATCATCTGAAATCAAATGATTAAGATGAAACAATGCTGAGAAACATACAAGGAAATGATTGACATGTTAGATAATAAAGAACAGAACATTGTTCAAATATTTGTAAGACCACCAATGACACAGATCTATGGAAATTCAGAAAGCCATAGTGAAGATCGAGTCCTTTTTTCCTTTGTGTGTGTTGGGGGGCGGGGGGAGGGGGGGTTATTTCTATTTATCGGCAACAACGGCTAGTACCTCCTAGATATTGGTCGAGCCCGCACCCCCACCAAAAAAATGTATGGCAAAAAGGAACAAAATTGTCCTAATATAGCTTCAAATTCTACCAATCTTTAATCTAAACCTCTAGGCATTTTTATGGAGTTAAGACTCCCAAGGATAAATTATGATAAATACAAGATGTAAGGAAGATATCAATGTTTTTCTCTTTTTCGTTTTTTATCTGCAAATTGCCATACCTAATGGATACTAGTAGTACTAAATTAGTTTTTTTGTTAATTAGTATCTTGTTGGGTCTCATGCCTAGTCTAACTAGCTTGCTAAGGCATTGTTGTAACTGGTGTCATGGGTTTGGCATCAGGCATCCCTATAGCAAAAATGTAGAGTCACTGAGCCAACATGTTGCAATGTTTCAAAAGAAACATCGAAAAATTATGCATGTGGTAAACACAAAGTCAAATAGACATGCAAAAGTTTGACCCTAAATTCATCTTTGATGTTCAGATTCAAAAAAGACAAGTGGCACGGCCAGAAAATGATGAACAGTGCTAGATTGACTGCCTGTCTATCTTGATTCTTGACATTTATAACAAATTTGGAAGTGAATCTGAATCAGCAACCTTACTTAACCTTATATTTATATTTACTACATAAACAACTTTTTGATGAACTTTTGAAAAAACGCAGCATGATAAATTCACTATTCATGCTATGATGATCGTCTTAACAGAAGTCTGTGACACATCCTAGACAAAATGTGCAGAACAATGAATATGGTACATCCAGCAACAGGTAAAGGAAAAATGATGTATAGTAAAACTATGGACATAAATAGACTACAGAATTTACTGGCATTGAAGATATAGAGAACATGAAGGCATGTAAAGGTCACAAAGAGATAGACCACAGTCAGTTAGTAACATGGAAAGTATTTCCATAATACAATCTGGAAAAATGGAAAAAAGAAGTAAAAAAAACATCAATGCTAAGCACTGCGAAGTAGCAAAACGGACATTCTACTTGCATAAGAAAAGTTGACGCGACGCTCCACGAAATATCCACACGAAACAAGGTTCTCGGATTTACATTTTGAAATTTGAGGAGCATCTTCCCAAGATCAGTGTAATCTCTACAGCAAGACGCTTCCAGGGCAAATTCTTTCCATGTTGTAGCCTTCCGAGCATTATCAACTACAGCCTAATAAACATATAAATTGTGTCAACAACTGAAGCCAAAGGCATAAGAAAACTTGTAAGAACATAACCAACCTCAATATGAAGCTCATCAATTAAATTTATCATAAAAACGGCAAGATTCTGCATGTTGAATCGTCGAGGAATGTTCAAATCCTTCACCAGCTTTCTCCATTTACGATGAGTTCCATTCACAAGTGGCAAAGGACATTCCTCTATTGGAAGAACAAGTAGCATGTCTACCCAAGAATAAGTTTTTGTTCGTGGGAAGAAAACGACAATATAGGTCTTCCTGTCATGTGTTGGTTTTGCCCTTAGAGTAGGTAAAGGACAATCTACTCTACAGCATCGAATTCCAGTTTGCCATTTTCCTCTCCACTGTTTTCACATGAAAAGAATAAAGCGTGTTCACAGAGGAGGTATTAGAAAAAATAAAAACTTCTCTATGCCACAAAAAGAAGGTGGCTGAACTATAATAGGAGTACTAGCGATCTTGTAGGTAGCTCAGTGAACAAAATTTCTCCTTTTCATTTTTGCGATAGTAAATTATGCTAGAATCACCAATGTACCAAAGATACTATCTTCATTGTGCACAAAAGGAGAACATATTATAGCAGTACCTAAAGCTCAGTGTACAGAAAATAGTTATTTGGATCCCAAGATACCCCTTCTTTACTTAAATACACAATATTTAGCTGAATAAACAGAAGAAAGCAAGGGCACCACTTTTAGGGGGACATCCAGCATAATTTACACCACAAAATTCTATCTGAGTCATGAAAAAAAATGTTTAATAGGACATGGGAAGGTGTTTATTCTGAGACCGTATATGAAAAGAAGTTTCCAACTAACCATTTTAGTTAAGGCTTCGACCTTCGATCTCAAGTTAACTTTTTTTAGGATTAGGACTAATAAAGAAAACAAGACTTTACATGGACCAGGACAACTCAAGCATACCATTGTTTAACTGGAATAAAGCTGCAACTAAGACTACAATTAGAAAATCATAACAGAGATATGAGTTGCCCCCCCCCCCCCCCAGTAATACATGGTGTATGTATTAAATGCACAATTTCTGGAACCTGAAACAAGACAAGTACTTCCTCATATAACCCCAAAACGAATTTAAATAAAGAAAAGTGTACCTTCACCCAAAGTGCTACAGCATGATCCTCATCTCCAGCATTCCCCATATTAAGCTCCTCACCTTTATAATTGGTATCACCATTACAGCTATTGTTATCAACATTATGGCCCATATCATTTAAAGGGGAAACAGGCTGCTTCTTCTCTTCTTGTGGAGAAGATTTATTACGTACTAAATCAATACTGCAGGCTATTTCTGATAAATCTTGGAGCGTGCACTGCAATTCTTTCTGCCGTGCATGGCATCCTACCAAGTCAGTTCCGACTTCCTTACTTACAGCATATACATTTCCATCCACTTTGACATGATCCTCTGCTATTTTCTCCTCTCCAGAAGGTGTGGCATCTCCATTGATTCTGCATGAACTTGGTAATGACACTGTATTGGGAGAAGAATGTATCTCTTCCTGAGGATGATACATATCCTTCTTACCAAAACTCTGTTTATTAAAGTTGTCATCAGTTTGCAAGCCATTATTATTTCCAGCACTTGAATTCAACTGAAGTTTTACATCGGAGCAAGAATTGTCACCAATCTTCTCTCTTAGTTCTGTCCCCTGAGGTAAATCACCCAAGTTAAGAGGTGAATTTTTGGAAGCAGCATCTAATACCTCAGTAATGCCTGTTTGACAAGCACCGCTAACCTCGACAGGTTTACATACTATTGTATCATCTTTTGGGTGGACATCAGAGCCTGCCCACCCATAATCATCATGTGAGATGGTCAGCTTCCTATCATAGGCGATTGATGATGTTTTATCCACATCATTTTTCAACTTGCAATCCACTTGCATAACAGGAGGGTCCATCAGCATTGCTTTGCCAGGATCTGGTCTACCAATCCACTATGAGAAAAAAAAAGCAGGACTTCCAAAAGCAGCGCAGGAATTATCCTCTACTAGCATGAAGCCCATAAAGACTGTAGACTTAGTTCTACATAGAAAAAATAGAAAACTGTTGTTTAGAGTATATGCAGCGCTTCGGAAGAAAACATATTATGGAAGAAAAAAATAAAAATAAAAACCTCACGAAAATCTAGCAGAGTTGCATTTGAAACAGAAAAGAATATATTATACTTGCGATGATTTTTTCTACTCAACAAACGCGTGAAGTGACAGCACTACCCATGCAAAAAGATGCAGTATTATTTTGTTCTTTTTTTCTCACAATACACAGGAGTATTATCTTCTTCTCCCATGCTATTTTTTACATGAAAACATGGTGTCCTAGAAAGTGCTACGCTAGGCAGACAGCAGTTGCTACCTAGGTGATTAGGCAGGCAAAATATTGACCAAGGCTAGTTACGAGGAAACTAGGCGAAAGAGGTGGGGCCTAGCACCCAGACAGCTACGCAGCGAAGCATGATGTAGAGTGAAAGGTTTGGTTCAAGCATAAAAAAGAAACAGAGAAAGTAGTGTATTCGACAGTTGGCATCACAAAATAAATAGCTGGTCATATGTGACAGCACTGTCACGCAAATACACAGACTAGTAACGAACTCCCAGCAGGAGCATAAGATATACTGGATTCAATTGAATCTGACACGAGAAATTAACGAACATGCCACATTTTGACTTGTAGTACCATGCAACTAAAGTTCATTTGAATTACATGCATGAAAACACAGTGTGGTTCCTTTTTTTTCTGGTCAGCTACAGCAAAATTTCAAGAGGGCATGGCATATGGTAAGCATGCAAAAGTGCACAAAATGTAGTGGCATTTTCGTACAGGTACCAGGGCCATTAAATACATGTGTCATAAAACCCTAACGGCATGTTTCAATGTGCAGTAAAATTGTGCCAGTGAAAATAGAAACCCCGTAGATGTTCGTTCGACGCGCGCATGGATTAGGATCCATGAGGCGATTCCGGTTATGGATTGGGACCCTAGATTCAGCAGAATGCTCAACGGTCTAAATCCCAAAAGGGAGCCGAGCATGACCGTGACCGATCCTTAGGGAGACGGAGAAGAAACGGAAAAATACCCTCCGTGACGACGCACCGTGAAGGAGGCGGCGCCAGCTCCCGCAGCAGGCCGCGTTCCCCCCCGGCTGCGGCGAGTGCAGCAGGATTCGGCGGTGGCGGCAACAGCAAGGCCCCGAGGATTCGGCGGCGGGAGCAGGTAGCCGAGACTCCGAGCACCGGACGAGAGACGCCGGCGGTGGGTGGCGACGAACCACGCGAGGATGAGAGCCGCGGCGGCCGGCGGGAGGCTGTGGTGGCGACGAAGGGTTTGCGACGTGCACGGGCTGGGGAGGGGAGATGGGGGAGGTGGGCGGCGTCCGCGATTCGCCCCCGGTGACACGGTGAAGGAAAACAGGAGAAGGGGAAAAAAAATTTAGAAAACTCGCCAACTGATTTCACCTCGTCGTCGGAAGGATTAACCGCTTGGGCCGCTTTGGGCCTACAAAACGGCTATCCGGCCCGGTCTAGCGAAAAGGGCCCGCAGAAATCCAACCAGAAAGGCACTCTATGCGAGGAAGGCTCTGGCCGACGGTGCGGCCCATACAAATCTTTCCGCGTGAGAAGAGGTCCAGATTTGCGTGGCCCACCCGCGTGGTACCTGACTTTTGGCATGTCGCAGCCCGGCACCCCGCGCGCCCGTCGCCGCGGCGGGCTTCTTTCCCCACCTGTACGGCGTACGCACGCGCACGACCATCGGCCCATGTGCCCCAGTTTTCCCGTGCGCCGGCCAGTTCCATTTCCACTCGGAACTAGCGCGACCCCGCGCCGAAGGGCGAGGGGGCTGGCGCCATGTTCAGACAAGATTCACATGAAGAAATGGCGTTTCGGTGCCCAGAACCCGGAGCGGCGGAGCGCATTTGGAACGGCAGGCGAGCGAGATGCCTCAAGCCAGCCGCCCTTTGCGTCCTCTTGCCGATGCGTATAGCGTACTGCTAATCCGTTGCCGTGTCACTTTGTTTTTTTAGGCCATGTTGCCGTGCCACTAGGTCAGGATTCAAGAACACGCCGCTTTGCACCGTTTTCGCTCCCACCCGACAAATGGCCAACTTTTCCGGTCATCTGCACGTCTTCAGAGTTATAGTCCTCATCGCTCGTCGTGTGTGCGTTCCGTTGTGAAATACTAAGCGTGATCGCTTGAGCTTATATGTTTTTTCACAACAAATTAATAAGTAATATTTTTAGCTATAATTTTTTGGATAAACGAACGATTCAGCAGCCTCTAATTTGTGCCTTTGTCGCAGTCAGTTTGCTGAATAAAGAGAAATGGACAGTCCAACAGAACCGATCCAACTGGTTGTTAACCTTTTGTTTTCCCTACAGTAACGTCGACCGGCCGGCCGGCCGGCGCACTAATCAATACCTCAGTACCTCGTTTAATAATGCAAGACTCTATCACAGAATCCAAAACAATTAATTACATATTTTTTATGGTATTTTACTGATGTGGTAACATATTTATTAAAGAAAAGAGATAGAAAAAAATAAAACTCCAAGTTTTATTTAGGCTCTAAGTCCACATTGTTTGAGGTAATAAATAACTTTAGACTTTATGATAGAGTCTGCATTGTGAGTGCCCTCAACAAGTATTTCTATGTCTTGTTTAGTTTCTTAAAAGAATTACGTATAAAATTTTTTAGATTCTCCATCACATCAAATCTTGTGACACATGCGTGAAACATTAAATATAGATTAGAAAATAATTAATTGTACAGTTTAACTATAATTTGCGAGACAAAATTTTTTAACATAATTAGTCTATGATCAGATAATATTTATCAAATATAAATAAAAATGTTACAGTATATATTTTACAAAAAAAATAATGTAACTAAATAAGACCTACCTGTGTAACATTTTTATCTGAGTTTCATTCACATTAAATAGGTTACCACATATGCATTTTGGATGACATGGCAGTGTATTTAAGAATAGAGAGAAGAAATGAGTTTCTTGGCACGATCAGGCTATTAAGCAAAATTGCTGACTTGGCAGGGTCATTAAGTGAAGGAGTTTCATCACATGATAGAAGAGTTTCATCCCTATGTGGCTAGGTTACCTAGTTTATAGTCTTGGTAACTGCGCCATGAAACTATGCATTGAAACTGGTCTTACCAACTCTCTACAAGTCTTGAAATTAAATGACTATGAAACCATGGAATGAAACTCTTCACTGGGGCCTTGTTTAGTTCCTACCAAACTTCAAAAAAAATTCTAGATTCTCTGTCACATCAAATCAAATTTTGTGGCATATACATGAAACACTAAATATAGATAAAAAAAATTATACAGTTTATCTGTAAATCGCGAGACGAATCTTTTGAACCTAGTTATTACATAATTGAACAATATTTGTCAAGTACAAACGAAAGTGCTGCAGTAGCGAATTCTAAAAGAAATTCACAACTAAACAAGGTATGAGAATGGGTGTTTCATCCAAGTTTTATTTCATTTCACATGACATGGCAACCTTGTAAACAACGCTATCAAACTCTCCACTTAGACTGCCCTTAGTTCCTAAAATATTTTACAATTTTTTTCAGATTCGGCCATCACATTAAATCTTTCGGCACATGCATTGAATATTAAATATAGATAAAAGAAATAACAAATTACATAGTTTAATTATAATTTGTGAGATGAATCTTTTGAGTTTAGTTAGTCAATAATTAGATAATATTTATTAAATATAAACGAAATGATACAACGATCATCTTAGGCCTTGTTTAGATGTGAATTTTTTTTTTGATTTAGCTGCTGTAGTATTTACGTTTGTTTGTGGCAAATATTGTCCAATCATAGACTAAATAAGGTCAAAAGATTCGCTTCGCGATTTACAGACAAATTGTATAATTAATTTTTATTTTTGTCTATATTTAATGGTTCATGCATGTATCGCAAGATTCGACGTGACAAAAAATCTTGAAATTTTTTTGGTTTTTAGGTGAACTAACAAAGCCTTAGGCCCTGTTTAGTTTCCCACCTAAAATTTTTTCATCCATCGCATCGAATCTTTGAACACATACATGGAACATTAAATATACATAAAAAATAAACTAATTACACAGTTTGGTTAAAAATCGCGAGACGAATCTTTTAAGTCTAATTACTCCATGATTAGCCTTAAGTGCTACAGTAACCCACATATGCTAATGATAGATTAATTATACTTAATAGATTTGTCTTGCAGTTTTCTGACGAGCTATGTAATTTGTTTTTTTATTAGTTTCTAAAAACCTCTTCCGACATTCTTCCGACACATGCGATGTGACATCCAAAAAATTTTTATCTCCAATCTAAACAGGGTCTTACTAAATTTTTTGAACCCAAAACAACGACAATAAACCTGTCCCATCCGGTTGTCGTGACTCACGCCGGCCGACGGAGGCCAAGCCAATGTCACGGCTCACGGGGCCGCGATGCCCGGTGGCGCTCGATAAATCATCACGCCGACCGCTGGTACAGGCCGGCACAAAAATCATGACGCCATCGCGCAGGCAGATTCACTCGATCACAGGACGACGGTGCTCCCCACCCCAAAGGACGCGTGTCCGTCCAACGACCCTCCACCTCGACGCGCCGCGGACGAGAACGATACGCATGCGTCTGTCTGGGATGGTGGGTGGATCAGGGGAATCCAGCAAGCCAGCAAGGAGAAGAGGAAAAAAAAAACTGCGGCCGATGCCCGATAGAGCTCGCCGGTCGGTGGCGAGCAAGTCTCGCCTACTCTGAAATCGCCATCCTGTCCTCCTCGGCGCGACTGCAAACGAGTGCATTGTTTTATGTTTGTTATTTTTGTGTTAATTGCAACATGACAACTTTCGTTTCCGGCATCCCATCGCTTTCGTGCCAACCGATCATCCACTCTGGCCAGCTGCCGCCGCTGCACCTTCTTTCCTAGCAACTGACTGACAACCGAACCAACAACAGCGTATCCAGTCAGGCTGGCCTTTCTTGAGACTTGAGAGGACACCAAAATTAGAGAGAAAAAATAGCTCTACAAAAAGGATCTTGCAAATCATATCCCAGCTCAGATTCCTACGGAAATGTGCTATACTTCCACCTACTTTGGTGTAGTATATGACGACAAAAAAAAAGATGGGGTGAACAAGAACATTTGGAGACTCTTGTGAGCTCTTCTGTACAAGTTGTAGGCTTGTAGCTGCAAAGTAGCACTCCATACGTGCTTGAAACAAATTGATTGGCGTGCCAATGGCCGTCGGTACGCCGCGGCAATAGAGCGACGCTGCATTGCTGTGTATTCCTCTGGTCACTTACAAATCAGTCACAACCACTGACAGACAGAGGTGTGCGCTTGACTTCTTACCCTCCTCCACGACAGCACCATCGTATTCTCTTTCATTATTATCTCTTAATCTCCACGTTCATGTCTACCTTGTCTATTTTTTTCGAATACATGCGATGCGAGCTTAAATCTGATATATAGGTGTTTGATCGGTAGATGAGGCGTCCAATCTAACGAGAAATGTCATACGCAGAAAGCAGACATGACCGCTTAGGTTTACCAACCGTGCACCTGTATCTTTTAAAAAAAAATCTAGAAGGGAAAAAAACATAGATATGTTAATTCCAAGGTGAACAGCAGGACGGATGACTGGATGAGAAATAAATACTCCCATATATCCCAAATTATGACATTTTAGCCTTTTCAAAATATATAACAAAAGTAATATACCTAAAACTATTAAAAACTTCTTATAATTATAAATGGAGGAAATATCTCTCAGGTGGCTGACAAATGGTGACTCGTGATTAACAAATCAAAACACATAGCGAATTTGCTATTCCGAAATTTGTGACTTCCAAGACAAGGGAAATTTTGAGACAATAATGGAACGCCCATGAGGCAGAGCGGAGTGGATTGGTAGAGTACCATTGTCCTACATAAGGGGATTGTTTGTTTGGCTCATACGTGCAAAAGAGAGGAACTAGAAGAGCTATGGTTTGGAGGCTTTTTCTGGCTCCGCTAAAGTAGCGGAGCCAAAGCCCCCAGAAGCTGCACCAAACACAGTCTAAAACATCATATGGGCTCTTGAGACTTTACTTCTGTCCATAACTCATATATATTTTTCCCATGGTGTTTTAGGCTACAACTTGCCGAATAACATGAGACTTTAGTTCATTACTCGAGTAAAATGCACATAAAAAGCACCATTTTCTAAAAAAATATATAGAAAAATATTATTTTTTAAAATCCTTATGATATTGTCCAAAATATTTACATTTGCTAAGAGAGTCAAAATCTGATAATACCAATTGAGAGGATAATACACTTAAGTACCAAATGTGAGTTAATTTATGATTATTGCTGATCAAATGTTTTTGTGTTTAACCATCAAATGATCATTATTAGCTTGACAACATAAAATGAATGGCACTAGAGTGATCATGTGAATTCTTCTTTATAATAATATAACATTTTTATTTAAAATAAATAGTTATATTAGTAGTTAAAATATTTGTATCTTTATTTTTAGATTAGAGATACTTGTTTTGTCCTGAAATATAAAGTGCCTAATTATCAATATTATGTTCCAAATTATTATATCAATATTACGTCATTCACTTTGCCCTATAATTTGTCATATAGAATTGCAATGTCCTACTAAATAAACGAAGGGATGCATGACATAAAATCAGTAAGGTTAGTTTAAATTCTACCTTAATCTATTTCAACACATGTAAATTAACGTTAGTCTGATAATATTCAGACAAGGTCTAAAAGCATCCGATGAGTCCAGGCCCTTTGCATCTGATGATTTGTCAGTAGAGAATTTGCCACTTTGGAGAATTGCCACGGTTATCTTTACCACCCGTTTTGGTGTCTTTTAGTTTTACGGTTTTACCTTTTTGACCTCTCTCTGTCGACTCTGGTCCACAATTCCCTGCTGAGCTGGACCAAAATGCCCCTGCCCGCTCGTGGGGTTGTCTCAGTGGTCCGATTGCACAGAGCAGAGGCGCGAGCCACCATTTCTCCCGTCCCGTCTGCCCCCCGCCCCCGCGGCACTCGTCTTCTCTCCTCCCCTCCGTCACCGCCCCCTCCCCCTATGGCAACGGAGCCTCTCCCGGCCTTTTCCTCCCCTTCTTACCAGACTAGGACCTGACGGTTTCCATCCACCTGGCCTCCCTGTCGCTGGAGCTGATCGACCCACGCAACTGCAATGCCGTCCAGAGGCTAGATCGAGCTGCCGAGCGCTGATCACGGTGAGGCTAGCTACCCAGATCCACCCGATTGCCACACGGACTCCACCCCTGCCTTTTCTTCTCCCGTTCACGCCGCGCGCGCTCTCCCTCCCTCCCCCCCTCTCTTGTGCGGCAACTGGGCGACCGCCGACGCCCTACGCCAGGCGCCTAGGTCTCGTCGGTCCTTTGCCGGCGACGAGCACACACCAGGTTTGCGCACCATTTCTCTTTCATTCCTGCTGTGTGAAACCGAGCACACGAACCCTAATTTAATTTAAGATATTTGGTTATTTTTATTCGGATCTGATCTAATTATTAGCGTATGCATGCCTACTGGGTTCAATTTTTTTTGCAAACATTATTGGGTGTACAATTGTACACCCATGGCCTTGGTCCGCCCCTGGCCTTAGCCAATGTTAAGTTTTTTCGTCAATTAGTTCGTCGGGTTCAATCTTGAAGCATTTACATGCCGCCTCAATAATTTTGTTCTGTTTCTTCCAGGGTATTGTGGACAGCTACCCATCTGCTTCGGTTTCTGGGAAGAACAGTTTTGGCGTAATTTTCACCTAAGATGCCTGGAATTACAGTGGACGGAGTTGTTGCAGAGGAGGTGCCAAACGGGGTGAATTCCTCTCCACAGAACGAAAATATTCCCGCCCCAAAGTCGACGGCAGCTTCAACGATGGCGGCAAGCATGCACAGCGAGGCACTTGAGATGCATGTCGAGGGCTCTGGTGCTGGGGAGCCCTCAATTGAGCAGCTCTACAACAATGTGTGCGAGATGGAGAGCTCAAGTGAGGGTGGCTCCCCATCACGTGAGAGCTTTGGCTCGGATGGGGAGGAGTCTAGGATTGACTCAGAGCTTCGCCATCTTGTTGCTGGGGAGATGGAGGCCATGAAGGTGATTGAGGAGGAAGAGGAGAATGGGAGTGTTGCCAACGTTCTACCCCCACCTCCTGCTGAGAATGGGACCCCAGTAAAGGAACAGTCTTCCAATTCGTCCAAGAAGTCGAAGAAGGCCTCAAAATCACAGCTTGAGTCTGATGCCTCTGTTGGTCCCAATGGAAAGGTGTCCACTGAGGAAGGTGAGAGCGAGGTCAGCAAACCAGCAAGCCGAGTTGGCCATCGGCGGAAATCAAACGCCAAACCACAGAATGGAACAGAAGATGCTGGGCTTGATAACCCAGACCTTGGTCCATTTCTTCTCAAACATGCAAGAGACTTGATTGCCTCAGAGAACCCACGACGGGCATTGAAATATGCTCTCCGTGCCACAAAGTCATTTGAGAAATGTGCTGGTGGAAAGCCAAGCCTGAACTTAGTGATGAGTTTGCATGTCGTTGCAGCAATCTACTGCAACTTGGGAAAATATGAAGAGGCTGTACCTGTGCTGCAGCGATCCCTTGAGATCCCTGTAATTGAGGAAGGTCAGGAACATGCTCTTGCGAAGTTTTCTGGTTGCATGCAGTTGGGGGACACCTATGGCATGCTAGGTCAAACTGCACTCTCACTGCAATGGTATGCTTCTGGGCTTGAAATCCAAAAGCAAACATTGGGAGAGCAAGACCCAAGGGTTGGAGAGACTTGTCGGTACTTAGCTGAGGCCCATGTGCAGGCACTACAACTCGATGAAGCACAAAGATTGTGTCAGATAGCCCTTGACATCCACAGGGAGCATGGCGAGACGGCCTCACTAGAAGAAACAGCTGATAGGAGGCTGATGGGTCTAATTTGTGACACCAAGGGTGATCATGAAGCTGCCCTGGAGCATCTAGTGATGGCCAGCATGGCCATGGTAGCCAATGGTCAGGAGACAGAGGTGGCCTCGGTGGATTGCAGCATTGGTGATATCTACCTCTCATTGGGCAGGTACGATGAGGCTGTGTTTGCTTACCAGAAAGCTCTTACTGTATTCAAGACCAGCAAAGGGGAGAATCATGCAACCGTGGCTTCTGTTTTTGTGCGCCTAGCGGATCTGTACAATAAGACTGGGAAGCTGAGGGAGTCAAAATCTTACTGTGAAAATGCCCTCAAAATTTACCAAAAACCTATTCCAGGGACTTCTCTGGAAGAAATTGCCACTGGTTTAACTGATGTTTCAGCCATATATGAGACAATGAATGAGCATGAGCAAGCACTCAAGTTACTTCAGAAGGCCTTGAAAATGTACAACAATTCTGCCGGTCAACAGAGCACAATTGCTGGAATTGAGGCTCAGATGGGCGTCTTGCACTATATTTTGGGCAATTATGGTGAGTCCTATGATTCCTTCAAGAGTGCGATTGCAAAGCTCCGCACTTGTGGTGAGAAAAAATCTGCCTTCTTCGGGATTGCCCTGAACCAGATGGGCTTGGCATGTGTTCAAAGATATTCGATAAATGAAGCAGCAGAATTGTTTGAGGAAGCTAGAACTGTTCTGGAACAAGAATACGGGCCATATCATCCAGATACTTTAGGAGTATACAGTAATCTTGCTGGAACTTATGATGCAATGGGCAGGTAAACTCCCTACTTCTCCAACTCCAGTCGTTGTCTCAACTATGTGTTGATGATTGTCTGTGTGGCTGCATGCATAATGATTAATGATTTGCATTCCAATTAGTGATTTGCTGGAAATAGTAGGTGGTATGTAGGGTAAAGGTACCCTGGCAAGTGGGAATTCTTTGGTCTTAGTCGACTCCTCTTCCAGCTAGGCACATGATTAGCATCTGTACCAGCTCTCGCTACTCCAATTAGTTGATCAGATATTGATCGGTACAGTATAAAGTTGGATCAATTTAATTGAAGTAGGACCATCTTGCATCATCTTTACATGCTTATCACTGGCCCCTCTGTAAAGAAGGGCTGCACATACTTTATCCTTTTGCTTTATATTTTTCTATTTGTTTTATTCCTCCCTTGGAAACTTCATCTGCTTTGCAAGGCATGTAGACTTTTAGCTTTATAGTCTGGGTGAAAGAGTACAACTGGCTGGATCAGAAATGTCAACACTAGCTTAGCTGGCTGGATCAGATTGCTGAAGCAACGGTGCTTTATTCCCGAGGAGGAAATATTGCCCGTCAGCACCCCCTGTCCTGCTAATATGAAAAGTTTGTGTTTCATTTTAGCCATAATTATCTGTTAATATTTGCATTTTGTTTACAGACTGGATGAGGCCATCGAGATCTTGGAATATGTTGTTGGAATGCGCGAGGAGAAGCTAGGTACGGCAAACCCAGATGTCGACGATGAGAAGAGGAGGCTTGGGGAGCTACTGAAGGAGGCTGGCCGGGTGCGAAGCAGAAAGGCAAAATCCCTGGAGAATCTGCTCGAGACCAACCCATATACGGCCACCAAGAGAAATGCGATTGTTGCATGAATCACTGTTCTGAAATGATAAGGTTTATGATGAAAGGCGAGGATTGTTACTAAGGGAGGACTGTTACTAAGGTATTCAATTGGTTTGTTCAGGTGAGGGTAACGGGAATAGTGGTGTTTACCTATTTAGAAATATATGAAATCTTCAAATTGATGATTGTTGTAAAGTTTCAAATGCTATTGTGTTTACTTGTTCAGTGCTCTTTTACTGTTCTTGAGAAAGCGAGTGGTGGGTACTTGCCTCCTTTATGTGCGAGCTTGTACCTGCACCTGTTTTTTTACTTACATACATACATGAAAAAAAAAATCAATGCCACGGCTAACTTGATCGTGTTTGGATCCATGAACTAAAGTTTAATCCTTGTGATGTTGGGTACTAATTAGTAGAATTAGACATGAGCTAATTATGAAACTAATTATAGAAGCTGTGGCTAATTTGTTAGACAAATCTATTAAGTATAATTAATTCATTATTAACACAGTTTATTGTCGCACCATAATGTCAAATCATATATTAATATCTCGCAAATTAGTCTCAATCTGTTTAACTAGTTTTGTAACTAGTCAATATTATAATACTCTAAATTAGTGTCTAAACATCTGATGTGACAGACTTTAGTGCTTTAGCGGTTTTGGATCTAGGGGCTAAAGTTTAGTTCATATCACATTGGATCTAGGGGCTAAAGTTTAGTTCATATCACATCGGATGCTAACTAGAAGGACTAAACATAAAACTAATCGCACAAGAGTAGACTAATTAGCGAAATAAACCTATTAAACCTAATTAATTCATGATTAGCACGTATTTATTGTAACACCATATTATCAAATCATGGACTAATTATGCTTAATAAATTTGTCTCGTAAATTAGCTCTATGTGCAATTAGTTCTGTAATTACTCCATGTAAATTAGCTCTATCTGTGCAATTAGTTTTGTAATTAGTCCATATCTAATACTCTAAACTAGTGTTAAATACCCAATATGATAGAAACTAAATTTTAGTTTTGGAGACCAAACACTTGGCAGCTAGAACTTTCTGTTCGACAAGTTGAAGATGGCAGAAACAATCAATCGCAATTGCCAGCGAGAACTTTCTATTCGACAAGTCGAAGATGGCAGAAACAATCAATCGACGCGGGCCGAGCCAGTTGAAGTATATCCAGTGTAATTCGCTGCTGAAGCCTAGATCCAGAATTTATTCTACAAATTATATGCGCCCTACCCTACCCATCGCAAACATCTTTTTCAGGGGAAACACTACCCACACTGTCCTCTACTCTGGCAGGACGAATCCGCAGGAGCTCATAAGGCAGTCATTGGTCAGACTTCGCATAATCATTCCAAATTTTCTCCGTTGAATACAAAGATGGATGTCCTCTCAGGCCTTGTTTGGAACTTCAGATGTTATCAGATTCATCTCAATTGACTTCACATGCATTGGGGTGGATTGGAATGGAATCGCAACACATGTTAACTGATACAAATTCAACTACATCCAAACATAGCCTCACTGTATATATATAAAAGGTTGCTCGTCTAATGCATCGCAGATTCGTATACCAATATCGGTAAACCGAGAGCCAAACATTGCTATAGCCCACAAGTACCAATTACTGCAAACAGAGTATTCTTCAATTACTGCAAACAGAGTATTACTGCAAACAGTGCCTGAAGGATGAATATGGCATACACCAAAATTAGAGCTTCAGAAACATCACCGATCCATAGACTGTTATCAGTATTCAGTAGCCACTGGTGCTAAACTACGAGGGGAACATGAAGCAACTCCACGCCAAAGTCACTCTCTAGTGACCATACTTCTGGAACTCCCACTCACTGTTGTCTGCAATGTCAAAATACAAATTAGAAGGTGAGCCGGTGTGGACCGGCATGAGTAACAAATAACAAGCACATTGATCAAGACTCTAGAGGTAGAACCACCAGGGCTACTCACCAAGAGGGCACACTTGACGGGTCTTTAGCCAACGACTGATACAGTGGAAGTGGAACGCATGGTTGCAAACTCCTGAATAACACAAACAGACTATCAGTTCTTTCCAAGTCAAGTGACTCTGCTAAGAGTTTCAACACTTTGCAAAATACAACGCAAGCTTAGTAAAGCCACAATCCAGTCTAGGGTTACTGAATACTGTTAAAGTACACATGATCACAGAAGTCTAGTTATTGCCCTTAACTCAAACAGTTTGAATAACACCATTTGCTGCGGTTGAGAAAAGTACACAAACAGAATGCTTCCTCATTTTTTCAAGGAAAAACTAAGATGACTATGCATTCATATTGCAAAAAACGTACTATTAATCAAGCACAGATTTGCCAGATATAAGATTAGCCAAAGTATTCTAACAAAAATAATATTTGTCAAAAATTAAGTAACATGCAAAAGATCCCAAGAGTAAGCTCCTATTAGGAGTCTTTGACATGGATTTCAGAAAAAATTACCAGCCATAGATTGTTTTCTTATACACCTTTAATAACTGTCTCCTACAATAGTATTTGAGGGTTTGTTAACAAAACTGTCCTACAAACAAATGAAATATATGTGATTAGAAGAATATCAATATCCTATTCTTGTCAAAACGGACCTTGACTTTTAATCTTTAAGATCTATTAACACTTCAGCAATATCCTAGTAGAAGAGATAATGAACTGCCTAGCTAGATTACATAGTTACAGGTGCAACTATAATCAAAGCATACATTGCGATGGCATAACATGTCCATATGGAAGCTAATTATACTCCAGCAAAAAACTAAGCATGAGTGCATAGTAGTTACTACTCAACTAAATAACAGAAACTGCTCTTATGCATCTAAATTAGACGTTTCTATCAGGATCATAGATCCAAGCAAAGTCCCCTCCTCTCCCCTCCCCTCCCCTCAACACAGCAAAGTAGCCCCTCCCCTCCACAACCTCAGGACACCAAAGGTTGCATGACAAAGAAATTTTGTTTGACAGACAAAACCAACTTGTGTGCCAATGATTATATATATGTCTAAGAGTAATGTCTGTGTCTCACTTTGACAACCAACACAATAACCAAGTAGATAGGATTGACAATCAACACAATAATCAAGTAGATAGGATCAAAACACTTCCGAGTTGTGCTATCCTTTCCATCCACTACGTGGCCCCAAATAATACATCCAATTTCACGCCACAACAATCACCAAATTGAGCAGCCACAGCACACGCTGGGTTTACACAAGTAAACCTTGCATTCGATAGGTAACGGGGGCAAACAAGCAGATGTGAATCATACCCCAAGCGACGGTGCATTCCTCGCTGGTTGCGCTCGCCTGGTTCGCCTGGCACTCGATGCCTAAAACACACACAAACGCGGAACGCCACGACAAGGCGAGGTCAGATCAAATCACAAAAACAGAACAGATCGAAGGGGAAGGAAGAACTGAGGGGCGGCGTGCTCACAGAGGTCCATGATGTGGTTGCGGCAGATGGCACAGTTGTCGACCACGATGTCTGCGGGCGCGAAAACGAGGACGAAACAAAGTCAAATCGCACGAATTCAAGAGAGAAAAAATAAATAAAAAAAAAATCAGAGAGGGCGAGAGCCATGTGGCGATGCGCACGCACCCCAGGCCCAGAGAGAGACGGCGTTCCACTTCTTGATATCGAAGCGCTTGGCCTTCTTCCCGGCGGCAGCGGCAGGGGCCGGGGCCGGGGCCACGACGACGGCGCCCTTGCCCTTGTCCATCGCGAGACGAGGCGAACGAACCCTAGCTAGGATCACGCACGAGAAGGGGAGGGGGCAGCGGAGAGGAGAGACGAAGCGGCCCTTGACTTCCAGGAGACAGACGGGCGTCAGACAAGTCCACATTTATAATTGCGGTTTTGTGAGAAGGAAACGAACGGGGCCGAGCGATCGGGGAGCCGTCGTAGTTAGCACGGTGGACCGCAGCGAAAGCCCAAAACAATCCTTTTGCTTTGGGCCGTGGTCATGTGATGTTTTCTTTTTACCTCTAAAAAAACGTGATGTTTTCTCTTATTTTACGGCTCGTGCGTCAAACGTCAAATGATAATGGATTAGTCCCGGGTCACTTTGTTGTGAGAATAAGGACCTGTATAATACACGTGGCTACTTACTAGGCAGGCTAAAACTTAGCTCAAATTAGCTATAGTTGGTTAGCTAGTTAATTAACAACTAATTAAAGACTTCTCTAAAAAACAACTAATTAAAGACTTGGCTAAAAAAAATTAGTCCACCTATTAGTTCTCTTGTTTGGATACACTAAGGGTCTGTTTAGTTCCCGTAGAATACAAAATGCAAAATACCAACTACATTAAAATGATGAAATGCAAAATATAATTTTTTTCAAGGTTATATTTAGTTCTTATTATCCCCATTATGACTTCTTGAGGATCTTTTGGGCCTTTTTTTTTGCCCTCCTAAGGCCAAAATTAAAAATGGAGAACAAACACATTTTTGTCAAAAAAAAATTGCACGGTGTTTCATTCTATTATGCAAAATGATAGAGAAAACCCCATAATTTTTTAGATGAACGGGGAACTAAACACACCCTAAGGTAATTTGAGCTAAAAATTAGCTAGCTAATAATTAGTCATGGTATCAAACATGCCCTAAATGAAGAACATTTTTGTAGAATCGTGAATTCAGATTGTAGCATAAGATCTGCAACCAGGCGAAACAGGAGATAGTGCTCGAACGCAGAAATGAAGAGACAGACAACGACAGTATTCAGTTAAACCTGTCGATCTCTCATAATTTCTTCGACAGTATCTGAGGATTACTATCAATCTCCAAAATTTATTGGCACTGGGGATTGCCAGTACCCGTTACAGAAGTGTATGCAGTATCTTCTGGTACACCATTTCCTGCGTTTGGGAGTAATAATTCCCTAAAAAAGCGAAGGCTTTGTTGCATATGCTGGTATATGAGTTTATCTGTTTAGGACTTTGTAAGCTGTTAGATATGGTCTTCCTGATGTAAATGGTTTGAGAACTGTCTTCCTTTAGCTTGCAGGAAAGACAGCATCAGTATGCATGAACTCTGGACTATAGGGGTATTGCAGATCAGTTGAGTTGTGACGGTTGCTTCCTCCAGTTCCGCCAAAACTAGATGGTGAGACTCAGAGCACATGTTAGGGCCGACTCACTTTGGTCAGCCCCTGTTGAGACCTTTAAACATGAAGTACCCAATACTGGCAACAGTCAGGCAGATAAGTGGACACATGACCGTGTCGATATCCAGCACCCGGTTCCTGCTGGCGTTATTTGCTTGGCGTGTTAAGACCAAATGCTCATGAAGCAGGTTGGTCAGATTGTCGAGCTGATGTATAACCTGACGCTGACCTCTTGATATGTTCATAATCTGCATTGGAACAAAGCATCACACATGAAATGTCAAGTCAAGATATGTAAAAAAGAATGTGTTACATTAAGATAGGCACAACCAACACTCATATATTTATGGTGAGGTTTAGAATAAATACTAAATATCACAACATACTGAATAACCAAACAACTTGCATAAACCAGAAAAAGTTTGTGCAATGTTTCAATCAGCCTAGGCTTTGCACAATAGATATCTACAAAGAAGAAAAACCATATGCCCATTGGCAGCTTTGATCTTTGTCAATAAGAACCTCTGCCACATGAATATTTTATGCCACATTTTTTTATTTTTTGGAAAGACTGTATGGGATTGTTTACCATAAGGTGCATACAAATTTCAAATATACTAGTTGCTGAGACCAGATGATATTTAGTATCATTGATTTTGTTAGTTTGTATCATTGATTTTGTTAGTATCATGAAAACTAATATTACATCAAACTATATTATGAAACCATCCAATAATCATTGTTCTCACACAATATGTGTATTTAGCAATCCAGATATGATTCCACATCCATAGATGTATAGTTACATAGTTTTTTTTGTCATTGTTAACAATATTGTGACACTACCTGTACTGTAAATGGAACTGGATTACTTACTTTTCTTTTTACTTATTTCAGACTAGATAAACTAGAACAGGATTGAATTTGTGACCCACTTGTCCACTTAATTTTTGGACACTAATGACAACCCTGATCCTTTGCTATTTTTATCAAACTGTCAGAATCTGTTTGTGGTCTAAAAAATCACACTGAATTTTAAAAATGTTTGATAAACTAATGTTTGAACAATCAACAATGTTGACAATACTTCCTACATCTAATTCCAACAAGCTACAAAAAAGGTAGAGCGAGAGAGATACCTCTTCTATCATCGGGGAATCCTTTGCAAGTTGGTTTGACGATGAAGAATGAGGTATCAGAGTACCATTGCCTAACTGAGAGACAAAGAGATTTGTAGGCGTGGAACCATTACAAGCATCATTTGGAAGAGCTAAGTTCTGCTGACTGGGCAAATGTTTCTTCGCCATAAATTTTGAATTGAGTTCTTCAACTCGAGAGGTAAACTCATCCATCCTTTCATTCAATGTTGATATCTGTTCTGAAAGCTGGGTGATCGCACCCTACGAAATAGAAGTGGAAGAAAATTTGCAAGTCAGCAATAACATATGTTTTCGTTGAGGCTTTCAACTGCCATGCTAGTGATAATTCTTCACAAAATTCACCTGGTTGATAGCAGGCGGTTCAAGGGTTCGCCCTGCACCAAACCTCCTGTTGGTATCTGTTAGGTTACTCAATTTCACAATATTTTTGTCTCCATGCGTTGAATATGATTGAGATAGGCCACTGGACAACATGATAAGAAAGTCAACTAACTTCATTCAGGTTCCAAAGTTTCAAAAGTTCAAACTTGAAACAAAGATGTTATTATGAAACCTCTTTATAAGCTTGTTCCTCCGATCAGCAGAAACACGGGAAAAGGCTTCCTTTGGACTTGAGACCAGCTCATCATCGATGCTGAGCTTTGTCTTCAAATCTTCTGGTAACGCCTACATAGCAGTCAGATCCAACAAATGGACTAAGCGATACAACTAGAAGAAATGTGAATATACAGTGTAAGCAACATAACTAATAAAATATACATACCATAACATCATTAATCAATTTCTCCAGCTGAATTTGTTCAATATATGTGCGTGGTATATAAGAACCATCCAAACCTAACTGATCCGCTACAAATTTAACATAAAGCCGATCTCTTCCTTGCACCTAAAGGAAGAAGCAAGGTAATAACATTTGCACATCTTAAAATAGTTTAAAAAAACTAATAATGAAATAAATAGTATTCAAGAACCTGAGATAACAATGACATTGAGAGAAACTACATCAACCAAACAACAAAGGTTATGCTCACTTGTATATACTGTCTGTTAAGTTGTTCCAGCCAATCAATTTTAACAGTTGCCTTGCCATCAGAAAAAACACGACTGCTTCTCTTCAGTATAGCTGCTATAGTATATCCCAATGCCATCAAACCACCAAGAAGACGTACACTGACTTCAAAAGTGATCCTTGGTGATATGATAAAAGGATTGTCGGTCACCCATTCCTTCGAGCACAAAATAACATAAGAGAGTTAGTGAACACCAGGGCTGCCAGCAAGGGTTTGTTTATTGCATGTAGCCACAGAAAATAGAAACAAATACAGGTAAATCTAAGTGACTGCAGGGGAGACTGATCAAATGTGTTAAATTAAGCAGATCTAGAAAATATAAAAAGAGAAGTACAATTTAGAATCTGACTGCGATGAAAATTGAACTGAATTATTCCAGGGGAAATATAGTATGGAATAAAATTACATGGCAGTTAAGGAGTAGACTTAATCCAAAGAACCTTATACAGTACTAGTATCAGAACATTATCGACTAACAATATCGTTCAAAAGTATAATTTGTAGCTATCAAACATAAAACTGAAATTCCATTCGTAAGAGAGAAAAGCATAAAACTGGAATTCCATTGGCAAGATAGGAAAAAAGATAAAACAGATATACCTCAAACATTAGATTATATTTCCCTTCCCTATTCCGCATTCTCAAGTAAGATTGGCAGGCTTCTGGGTCTTCACCAGGTGGAAGTAGATATATATCATAAGTTTCTTCGTTGCTTTCCGTATGATCATCACCAAGCACAGCCTTGATTTTCTCAGGTGCTAGAGACCTTGGTGACTGCAGGCGGTGTACAATTCAACAATTTTCTCAGCAATTGTTGTTGAAACTATGTCATTGCAATTCTACTATTTTCTTACCTTTAGAATGTACATAGGATTTTGGAACCCTGAGAATGGGTTGAACTTGTTGATGATTTTAATATGTGCGGTCTCCAAATCCGGTTCGATGAAAGCCTTGTACATTGGATAAACCTGAAAATGCCAGCTTTCATTAAACTACACCAATTACAGTAAGAGGTAATTCACATGTTAACATGAACCACAAGATTGCTCATAAATGTATAGCGAAGTTGAAAAATTCAACCTACCGTTTCAGAGATCTGATGTATTATTTCTTCAGGCTCCTGGCCAGCTCGCTGTATATCCCTTAAAACCCTCTTCACTAGGTCAAAATGGACACCACCAGTGACAGAAACACGCAAGTCCATCACAGGCCGTAACTTCTCACTCAGTGCATAAATACCTTCAATGATAACAATTCGGGAGCTAGGGACATCAACTGTTCTGTTTGCACATAAGAAATTATGATATTCAAATGAATGATCATATTCAAATGAATGATGAAATATGGACTTTAGCTTGTAACATTGAAAGATAGCAGTGACTATTTACCTATAACCAGTCCGGCAGCTCGACTTGAAATCATATATTGGAACCTGAACTGACCTTCCTTCCTTCAGACCATGAATATTTTCCAGCAGTGTGTCATAGTCTGTCAGACGTGGATCTGAGAAAGTTTTAAGAGGTGAACATATCAATTTCTCTGAATAGGAAACATTATCACCTTAGAGAATGCAGCTTGTAATAATAGAACCCTCTGATACCAACACAGTGTCATATATTTTATAAGATAATAATCATGCCATTATCAATGCAGTGGTATGCAGTTTCCAAATGACTAAATGTGCAAGAGACACAGCTCAAGATATATGTAACATAACTATCTTTTATTGCTTTTTTCCAGAAATTGTGTTGTTGTGAAGGAAGTGGCATATACAGATTAAATAAACAATAAGACAATATGCAAAGTGCTTTGTGATTAGGACTACCATCAAAATTGCCATCGACTATGCGAGTTGCATCATTATAGTTGTCCATTGATATCACAGCAACATCAGGCATGAAATTGACCACCTTCTCAGTAAACACCGTCTTCCCAGCACCAGAGGGGCCGGCAACACCAACAAATATTATCCCGTCATTGTGCTGCGCCAAGAGCTGGCAAGCACGGATCACAACAAAAAAGCCTTTCTCGAAAGACAATGGATCATGGAAGCGGACAATCTCATAGCGATTTGAGTCCTTCCTTTTCACCAGTTGGACCTTGTCACGCAGAAGGTTGTGCCGCCTCCTTGGTGAGTCAGCCATGGAATCATGTTGGTCCATTTTATTCTTCAAGATGCAATTGTAGTCTGCACAACACATGGAAACAGAAAATCAAAGATATAATAGAGCTATGGAAATTCAGGGGTTCCCTAAGAGGTCGGTGTCACCTGACTGCCGAATCAATTATATTGTACATCCTACTTCCTAGCCCCTTTTCACTGTTGCTTTCACTTTTCCTTTCTCTAACTTTTGTACCATACTTTCATGTAACTCTGTACTTGATGTTTACTTTTAGTGAAAATTCCACAATGCAGGGAGAACGGCCAGCAGCTATTAAGTGCAAAACATTACTGAGCTCTAACGAAGAACAGGAGGCGGACCCAGTAAAAGACGTGTGTGCCCAATAATTTTTGCAAAAAAAAAAGGTTGTAATTAGATCAGATCCGAATCAAATACCCAAGTAGCCTAAGCCTAAGTTAGAATTCGGGTGGGATTCGGGTGACCGGTTTCGCACAGCATGAATGGGAGAGGGAGGGTGCGGATACCTAGTGGGTGCTCGTCGCCGGCAAGCGAGGAAGGGCCTGGAGAAGGGACCGACGGAAACCTGGGCACCTGGCTTAGGACGACGGCGGCAGTTGCCTTGCCGCACGAGGGCTGGACGCGTACGCCTTGCCGCGCGAGCGAGATCACGCGGGGTGGACGGGAGATGGAAGGGAAGCCAGAGGTGAAGTCCAGAACACGAGAAATATCACGCTTCTCAGGCCCGGGAAGCTTCGATGACGACGACAACCACGAGCGGGAGCAGAGAGTCCCTCTCGGCGATGTCTTCACGTGCTTGGGTCGGCGCTGGACTCTCTGGCGAGTTCGGCGGCGCTGGCAAGGCCGAATTTGAGCTCTACGGTGTGGGCGGAGGAGGATGCTTCGATGTTAGTGCCGACCAAGGGGCCGGGATGGACATGAACGTGGCTGAGCCCAAACAAGGATGAATGTAAAATTTATATGAGTTTGGCTACATATAGTGTTTGGATATAAGTAATAATAAAATAAATTTTAAAATTCTTCATTACTCTGTAGGATAAATTTATTAAATTTAATTAATCCGTTATTAGCACATATTTACTATAGCTTTATTATCAAATTATGAACTAATTAAACTTCTCACTAATTAGTTAAGATTCTTTGTGTAAAATAGTCCTAATTTATATAATTAGTTAATTTTTAGTCTATATTTGATATTTATATACAAATATTTGATGGGACGGAGGAGTAATTTAGAGGGTATACTAAACAAGGCCATACTTGACAGATAAAAAAACAATAAAGTCGAGGGGTGAGATGGAATAGTAGAATTAGAATTAATCTCGCGACCAATAGCGCTTTGCCTTGATTAGCCTCAGGAGTCTCGTTTTGCTAAGTCGGGTGATATTTGTATTGTTCTTTTTGCTCTTTTTCTTAGAAAATTTCGTCAGACGAAGAAAAAGGGAACACCAGGTTGAAAAGCCGTGCGGAGCGCAATTATTCGGTGCTCCATATATCTGATAATACGATAGAACTTGCCTAGTCTAGTCACACCTCCCAAAAATGCTCGGCAAACCTAGAAGTCAGATTCTCGCGCACTATCGCTTACCTTTCCTAGACAGTGATGTGCTTACAACCTCTGACCAAACATCTAGCAAAATGCTGAAAGAGAGCAAATTCTCAAGTCTTGTTATCTTTTCTCCTTTTTAAATAAGAGATCTTGTGACTTTGACAACAAATTGCCGAAAACACACGGTAATCCAAAGCAGAACACCTCAACTTCGAACATGTAGACGTATCGGCGACATTAGAAATACCAACAAGGCAATCTAATCTAACAAAAAAAAAAAGGAATCCAAACACCTTTCTCCTCGTCACACCGTCAATCTGGTCAGACACAGCATCTACAAGTGCAGTAGCACTACGGATAAACGAGAAAGTTTCCAGGTCAGATGCACATCGAAAGATCTACGCGCAACTTGTCGCCACCAAAAGCTGGATGATTTTCCATCAGACATTTAAAAAGCTGACAACAACGTTGTGCACATCTGATTAGCCTGGAACAACAAAAGTATCCACTGACCAGCCTTCATGGCCATCCTTTATCTCTACTAGTCTACTGGTGCTCGTCATGACCACTTGCCGATCAGAAATTCTGCCGTACAATTTGATAACATGTTATTCTCACGAAATTCAACCAGGTCATTTCATGGTACAATGCACAGAGCATCTCATGCTTTGTCCTCTAGACCCAAAAATTCAAGCACATGAACATCCAAAAGAAAAACACTACAGATGAAACAAATTCTTTTGAGCTTGGTGCGAGAGAGCACCAATACAATTATTGGCCTTTTCATTTCAAGTACTTCCCTCCCTCACAATCTGTTGCTCTTCATGAGCTCTATAAACTCACCGAAGGCTGTAAAACACAAAAGATGAATCGAGACATCAGCTAAATCACATTAAAATAGCAGTAAGTTCTACACCATGGGGGATCTATACAAGATTCTAGCAAAAGAAATGTACCTGTGTCGGAGTCATGCGGACCTGGGGATGACTCAGGATGGTACTGGAGAGACATAAGCTTCATCTTGGAGTACTGAAGGCCAGCGCAACTATTATCATTGAGATTGACGTGAGTTACTTTTGCTCCTTCTGGAAGTGATTCTGGGTCCACTGCGTAGTTATGGTTCTACAGGGAAATGAATCATGCTTTAGGACAAATATACAGATTACAAATACAAGCTAGGAAGCATCACAAGTAAAAAAACAAAGAATAGTGATTTCAGATTCTCAGTAATGTGGATTAGAGAAAAGTAACGGCATGGATACTATCATAATTAGGAGGTAAAACATAATCTTCTTGGTGGGAACCTCCACTCATTTCAAACAATAACTGATTTTATATCTCAACTGACTTTTGTCATATTTACTCTTACTCTGGCAGGCTATACTGCTATTGGTTGTAGCATGATTGCCTAACAAAATAAAATTGCAATTCTATATGAAGACTCTGAGAAACTCAAATTTACTAAAGGAACAGATGAAATACTTGCAGCGCCTCTCAACAAATAGAGATACAACAGTAGATGGTGGTCATTGCAATGAAGATTATTAACATAAACTAGTAATTATTTGAGCCCAACTCCTTTTTTCAGCTGAATGACGACTGAGCTGGCTCAGTTCGTTGTGGGTGTGTATGTATATCCAGACCACCAAAGTTCAAGAACTCATCAAGTCTAATCTGCCAATATGGGCGCTAATTTCTTAACTTCAAAGATGCCTAGTTCCTCCTAGGTTGGTTTTTTTAACAGACATGACTCGCATCAAGCATAAAGAAAAGTAAGAGGTAGGAACAAAACCTGTGCACTTATGTCTACACGTCCACTACGGAGATCACAGACAGGGTGATTCCCACCATGATGACCAAATTTCATTTTAAATGTCTTCCCACCAAGAGCCTGCCCAATCAGTTGGTGGCCCATACAGATGCCAAAAACAGGAACCTTCCCAATTATTTCTTGCACTGTCTTCACAGCATAGGGAACTGCAGCTGGATCTCCAGGACCATTGCTAAAAAGAACACCATCAGGCTTCAAATTGAGTACCTCCGAAGCAGGCCAATTTGCTGGAACAACTGTTATTTTGCATCCATATGATGCCAATCGTCTCAAAATATTATGCTTGATACCAAAGTCAAAGGCAACCACCTATAGAAGAAATGAAGCGAATATCAGATACAATATTAATTTTGGATGTGTAGAAAAGAGTGTCAATACTGACATGAAAAGTTTCACTTGACTGATCCCCCTTGAACTCCCATTCTGAATCGGTCTTGTCCGACCATACATATGGAGCATCACATGTGACACCACTAATCAAATCCACTCCTGCGGAATATCAACATGAATGTTTCTTTCATTATTAGAGCCAAGAAACTAACATAAACATCATCCAAAGGTCATTTGCAATAGTAACAACTACTAACAATCTATCGAATATGGCAACCGATGTGCCGAGAAATATCAAATAACTAAATCACTCCCTTGAAACAGTAGGAAATCAAAGTATTCCAACAGATTCAACCAATTTTAGAAGTGGATACTTCAGCTGCTTTCTATAATCCCATATTTTATTTTCTTTTCTGAACTCATTAAATATTTGAAGTGATAATTCACTGATTATATCCAATTGCACCTAGTTCTTTCAAAGGTCAAAACGCTTATGATATCAGAACGACAACTCTACAATCCAATTAATATGATCAAAAGCAAAAGAATAAACAGCTCAATACATATAAAGTAAGTTCTCACTGGAATATGTTGGGAAAAGAAATCTATTATATCTAAGCTGACCACTATGCAGTCATTTAGGTTCATCAGTGGAAGTAGATATTGAAGTGTGCATAAAAACGAAGAAAGTCACTTCGGACATTGCTGATTGACAAAGTTTTAACATACCAACAATTTTCCACTTTTGGGCCATTTCCAATAACTCATTGTCTGTCTGAGACTGGTCAGTACTCAAGACACCAATAAGACTACCATCTTCTCTTAATCTTCGTGTTATAGCACGTGTATCCACGTCATCTGTCAAAAACGTAAATCCATGGTGAATTTAAATCACATGTGTGTCTGAGTCAGTGAGTCCACACATAAGACAGAGAAAGGGAGAGGGATACGGATAGCGAGAGGGAGAGGGAGAGGGAGCGAGGTTAGCTTCTTCTATCACTTACATATTCCCATGATGTTCCTCTTAATCAGATACTCCTCAAGTGTTTCTTTGCATCGCCAGTTGGAAGTACTACAAAAGAAAATATCATTTAACAGATAAAGAGCGAGTATTTCTTTTAAAATGCCAAAAATAACAAAACCAAGGGGGAAAAAATCTAACCATATGCTTAGATTTCTTATGATTAGACCACCAAGAAAACATTGGCTTGATTCTTCATCATCTGCAAGAGCATTATACTTCATTCATGCTAAATTGTCAAAAAAAAAAGACATATTAAATCTCTCGAGTAGAGAAGTAACAAACCAGGATTAACACCAGTGTTCCCAATATGGGGATTGGTCATCAAGACAAATTGACCAGCATAGCTTGGATCAGTCAAAATCTCCTGATAGCTGCAACCACAAATGTGCCACATAAGTTCTTAGTCCAGCATAGAATGGTGCATAATCATCAACATAACTACATCGACAAGTCATGTTCAATTCAATAGTACAGAAAGGTTTGTCAAAGAAATGCAGCACTCTGAATGCCAAAACTAGTACATACAATCTGTGTCAAACAACCAGCAAAAAAAAAAACTACCTATTATCAGCAGCCTAGCTTCTGAACGACTTAACAATCCGCTGTATCTCCAGGGCCCAATGCCTCCGATGAATAATATCATCTCTGCAGGTTGTCTCGCCTCAACGAGTTCTCCCCCTCACCCCCCCCCCCCCCCCCCCCCGCCCCGTTGCAAGGACCACCAAATTCAGCAATTGATCCCATTATCCCAAACAGTTCTGTCACATCAACTTTGACGTAAATGGAAGCTTGTAACACTTAAATTTACAACCACAATGATCTGGCTAGAAGCTGGAACCAAATTTATAGTCATTTATGTTCATTTGCTCCATATAACTATATGACTAAGCTAAATCAATATGCGATACAGAGTGAAATCAGAGAGGTTGGTTAGCTGACAGGAGTAAGTGTGCCCCCCCATCAAATATCTAATCTAAACTCCTAATATGAGAATTGGCTGAGTGAACAGAAACTTGACTGAGAAAACAAAAAATAATCAACCAAGACAAGCAAAACATGCCACTGCTCAGAAAAACAATAACCAACCAAGACATGCAAAACAAGCCACCACTCAGACAAAAAGCATAACTCAGTCCAAAATGATTTACCCTGTCAGTGATGTGTTGAAAACAACTTCACCGACTTGTGTTCCTGAAGCACCAAAAGACTTGGCCCTCCACACTGAACCATCTTCCAGGACAAGACGAGCATCACTGAGCTTCCACGGCCTTTCCGCTGCATGGAGATTTCAAAAATGGTGAAACCAGAAATAACAGAGCTCTTAAATTTAAGGCACATAATCGATGAATCGTGCAACAAAATCCCAAGCGCAAAGTCCACGTGCCAAATACAAAATATCTGATGAACAGCTAGTAAAAGACAACCCACCTCCATCATCCACGATGCTGGCCCTCTGCACGCCAGTGGCAACCTGCGTGGAAGAACACAGAACAGCTCAGTAAAACAATCCGTGGCCTGTAAATATCGGATTCTGAATCCCAGGGTACCATGGGATTTGGATGAGACGATTGCAAGGATTTTTTTTTTTAAGCACCACACTCCACACAGAACAAACTAGCAAAGGAAGTCACTGGCGCTTAGTGGAGTAGTCAAATCTGCGGACCGCGGCTCACCTTGGCACGGACGCTGAGGACGCGGCTCCCACTTTGCCGGAGGCCAATCGCAGGGGCCGAGATGGCAAACGAGCTGGAGCTCCGCTCAGCAGCCCAGCGCGGCTTGGCACCGGACAGACACCGGGAGGTCGCGGGAGCCGTGGCCGGAGGCGCCGCCATCGTATAGTGCAGACTGGGGCAGAGACGGACCTAATTTTTGCAACAAAAAAAAAGTAGTGAGGGTTCGGGTGCACGGTTTAGCACAGCAGGAAGGGAAGAGAAGGGTATGGAATACCTTGTTGGTGCTGCTCGTCGGTGAAGATACCGATGAAGGCCTCGCACCTGGCGTAGGGCGGAAGGCGGCGGCGGCGGCGGCGGTAACGCAGCTAGCCGGCGTCGCAGGCAGAGAGAGTTGGAACGCTGGCCACTGAAGTCTGAACGGTAGCCGTCCGGGATTTTATTCGGCCCAAAGGGGAGCCCACGCGTGGGTCTGGACGTCTTGGTAATGGGTCGGTATCCGAGTCCAACCCTAACGCCCAGCCCTGCTCTCGGACGCTCTCCTGGGCCCTGGCCTGCCTGTCCAGTTTGCCCCCGAGACGAGCAAGGCTATTGGAGGGGCGGAGCAGGACGACGGCGCGCCTGCGGCGAGCTCCGAAGTCCGACGACGATGGCGCGACGAGCTCCGAGGACGGCTGCGCGGAGCAGCAAGCTCCGAGGACGGTGGCGCGGCGAGCTCTCCGAGGGACGCGGCTTTGCGGCCTCTGAGGGCCCGGAGTGCGGGAAGCTGAGCGGCGGCCGTACCGGGACAGGGCGCGCGGCCGTTCCTGGGGAATCGCCGGGGACGGGCGGGGCGGACTCGCCCAGACCACTGCGCGGCGAGAAGTTGCGTACCGTGAGGAAGACCAGCCGTCCCAAGACCAGTGCAGGAGAGAAGCAAAAAAAAAAGTGAGAAAGAAAGTAAAGGAATAAAAGAAAAAAGAGAAAAAGAAAGAAAAAGAGATGTTATAAACATTTCAGTGTTTTCAAAAATTGTTTTAGCAAACGTTTATCTAAACAGATTTAGCTTTACCAGTAGAGCTGCTTTTAGAGTAAAAAGCCAACAAAAGCTACTTCATCGGTGTGAGCTAAGGCCTTGTTTAGTTCTCTCTAAAATTTAAAAACTTTTTAAGATTTTACGTCACATCGAATTTTGCTGCACAAGCATAGAACATTAAATATAAGGCCTTGTTTAGTTCCGAAAAGGAAAAAAAGTCTACATAACCCCCCAAACTATTAAGGGTGGACAACTTCATCTCCCGAACTATAAAACCGAATATTCTACCCCCTGAACTTTCAAAACCGGTCAAATAACCCCCCAGAGTGGTTTTGGATGGTGGTTTTGTCTTTTTCTTTTTTATTTATTTCCGCTAAATCTTTGAAAAATCATAATAAATTATAGAAAAATCGTAAAATGAAAATTTCAATTTTGTTGGACTTCTGATGAGTAGATCTACACAGTGAATATATAATATGGTATACTTTAGTATAAAGTTTTTGTTTTAGCTTTAAATCTATGTTTTTATGTAATTAAATCAAATAATTGATATATGCAGTTCCTATGACCCAATTGTGGTGAAATTTTTATGGTGAGCTCATTATTGTATGCTTGAACTATGGTAAAAGTTTCGTGCCTAGTGGATCACGTATAACTTAGTTATCAAATTATTTAGCTTTATTCTTGTTAAATCTATGCTTTATCTATAACTAAGTTATATGTGATCCAATGAGTATGAAATTTTTACCATAGTTCAAGCATATAATAATGAGCCCATCATAAAAATTTTACCATAATTGGACCATAGGAACTGCATATATGAATTATTCAAATTAATTATAGAAAAACATAGATTTAAAGGTACAGCAAAAACTTTGTACTAAAATATACCATATTATATATTCATTGTGTAGATCAACTCATCAGGAGTCCAACAGAATTAAAATTTTCATTTTATGATTTTTTATGATTTATTATGATTTTTCAAAGATTCAGCAAAAATAAATAAAAAAGAAAAAGACAAAACCACCCTCCAAAACCACTCGAGGGGGTTATTTGACCGGTTTTGAAAGTTCAGGGGGTAAAATATCTGTTTTAATAGTTCGTGGGGTTAAGTAGTCTACCCTAGATAGTTTGGTGGGGTTATGTAGACTTTTTCCATCCGAAAAGTGAAAAGTTTTTGGTACTGTAGCACTTTTGTTTGTTTGTGACAAATATTATCCAATCATAGACTAACTAAGATCAAAAGATTCGTCTCGTGATTTACAGCTAAACTGTGTAATTAGTTTTTGTTTTCGTCTATGTTTAATGTTTCATGCATGTGCCACAAGATTCGATGTGACGGGGAATCTTGAAAACTTTTTGGTTTTCAGGTTGAACTAAACAAGGCCTAAATAAAAATAATAACTAATTGCACAGTTTGCCTGTAATTTGCAAGACGGATCTTTTGAACCTAAGAGCATCTCCAAGAGACTTTGTATATTCTTCCTAAATGTTAGGAATATCAATTTTGGTGAAAAACTACCCTCCAACAGCTTCTCTAAATAGTCATCCAAATATAGTCATTGTCTATTCCGGGTTTTTCGCTAGCCAAATATAGAAGACGATAATGACTCTATAGAATGCGCATGAAATTTTGCAAAATTGTTGGAAAGTAAAAAAATATAGAAAGCGATTTTTATGCAAATGGCTCTCCAAATGATGAGTGAGATTTAGAAAGGCTCTTAGAGATGCTCTAATTAGTCTATAGTTGAACAATAATTACCACATACAAACGAAAGTGCTACAATATTGCGAAATTTTTTTTGCAAGGGAACTAAACAAAGCTTATCTTGTTTAGATCACACCAAAATCCAAAAACTTTTCAAGATTTTCCAAAACATCGAATCTTACAGTATATGTATGGAGCACTAAATATAGTCGAAAACAAAAACTAATTGCACAGTTTGTCTGTAATTTATGAGACGAATCTTTTAATCCTACGTAGTCTATAGTTAGATAATAATTATCAAATACAAACAAAAGTACTACAATATTAAAATCCAAAAACTTTTTAGAACTAAACAAGACCTAAAACTCTAAGCGGGTAGTCGCCGCGTGGTGAAAACGTAGAGGAGATATGGATCGAAGTGTTTTTTCTTTATTTCTTCTTTACTAGCAAATACTCTTTTCGTTCAAAAAAAGAGTGACGTTTTTTATTTTTAAACATCATGTTTGGTTGTTCATTTTATTAAAAATTTTTCTATAAATTATAAAATAAATAAACAATTATTAGTATACTTGGTTATAAAATAAGTCGTAACAAAAAATATGATATTTAGACAAAATTTAAATAAGACGGATGGTTAAATAAGATGTCTAAAAGTTAAAAAGATACTTTTTTTAGACAGAGGAAGTATATTTGTACGTCGCGACGGAAGAAAAAACAATCAAATGTTTATGAAAAATGACTATATGGGCACATTTTCTTTAGACCGGAATGTATAACAAACTATACAAGATCTAGTTTCACGTTTAATTAGTTCGACCATCAACTGAATCAGATTATAATAATATAAGTTTTGTTTTTAATCAAAATTAGATTAATATTAATTTGGTGGTATGAATATTTATTTCTAGATCGGTGAAATGTCAGAGTCATAGCATATTGTGTTGTTTTTTTATTGTTATTGTCCATCTATCTGTTTTTATTTTCACATTCACATTAACGTGAATGAATAGTAAATAAGACATAATGAAAACACATTTAGTCGAACAGAAAATCGGAATACTACGCAGCCACGTTCACATTTAGTTCGATAGGAAAAATAATGAAAACATACTGAAATGAACAGGAAAATCGAAGGGAGGTTCGGACAAAAATTGACATCAAACGGGAAAGGAAATAAAAAGCATGCGCCGCTGTGCGTGGCGGACGAGGACTCGAAATGGCCTAGATCAGATGGTACCCCGTGCGTCGTTCAACCATAAAGAATATAATTTTAGCATAATATCACACTAAAGTATCTTGAATTTCACTAATTATATACTCAATACATCCTAAATTATAAAATATTTAACTTTTTTGACATTAAGTTTGACTATTTATCTTATTCAAAAAATTTTACAAAATATTATTTTTTCTATGACTTGGTTTATTAATAAACATTCTACATAAATAACTTAAATTTAACTATGTTTGTATAAATTTTTTGAATAAGATGAGTGGTCAAATTTAAAATTTAAAAAGTCAAACGACTTATAATTTAGAATAGAGGGAATATTGAAATAACAATTTTTATAATATTAAATAAGTATAACTAGCAAAATGTGCATTTGTGTTGCAACTGGTCTCAATAGATTTTAAGCTGGATTTTGGATTATCATTGGACATAAGTCGAAGTCCTGAGTGTCAAAAAAAAAAGCCCAATTCATAAGTCCATAATACAAACGTGAGACGAAAATTGAAGCTGCACACGTATTCTCTAACCTAAAGAAAACTAATGTTATCATCAACGCGCTCTCCGTCGTCTAGCTCCGTCCAACAATCTCTTCGGAAACAGCGCACCCTTTAGCATCTCAAAGAGATTAGTCAAATTATTTTGTAAAGATAAATTTAGTTATTATTAAAAAAACGTCTCTAACAGACTTTGTAAATGACTCTCTAAATTTAGTAGCTCTCCATCCCACCTTCCTTGCTCTTTACTTTTGGATAGCGTACCTCAGAGCATCTCCAAAAGACTTTGTATATTCTTCCTAAATACTAGGAATAACAATTTTGGTAAAAAAACTACCCTCCAACATCTTGTGTAAATGGTCATCCAAATATAGCCATTGTGTATTCTGGAGTTTTCGCTAGCCAAATATAGAAGACAAGAATGACTCTCTAGAGTGCGCATGAGATTTAGCAAAAATATTGGAAAGTAAAAAGTTATAGAAAGCGATTTTTATGCAAATGACTCTCCAAATGATGACTTAGAGAGTGAGATTTAGAAAGGCTTTTGGATATGCTCTCACTAGCCATTCAATACAGAGTCTGATGGAGTACTTTAGTATTTTTTGTTAAATCTACTTTAAAGAGTAGCTAAATCAAATTTAGCTAGTACTTTTAGCGCCGACAAATGGGCCACAACACTACACCCCATGTTTCGTAGGTCACTTCGCCCTATGTATATCTGTCATGCATAGTAGGATCTCTCGTTTGAAGCCTTGTGCAGTTGTCAAAACTTTTAGATTTTAGCTATAACATTTTCATTTATATTTAGTAATTATTGTCTAATTATATATTAATTAGATTTAAAAAATTCATCACGCAAATTAATAAGTAAATTGTGTAATTAGTTTTTTGTTTTCGTTTATATTTAATACTCCATACATGTGTCACAAGATTCGATGTGATAAAGAATCTTAATTTTTTTTTAACTATAAACAAGGCCTGATTACCATGGATGCATATAGCAAAACAACACACCTCGCATCATAATCTCACGGCACTGATAAGTGGGCCACACCATCACACCCCGTGTCTTGTCTGTCACCCCGCACTATATACGATAGGGTCTCTCGTTTAATTGCTATAGATGTATATAGCAAATATATAGGCATCTAATTTGCTTGTCATATACTCTGTATTGAATGGCTAGTAATAGAAAAGAAATAATAAGGAAAGAAAATCACACAGGATTCGAGTTGGTGATAGCTTTTTTCTATTTCCCGTGACTTCTGTTAGTTTCTAATTTAACCCGAAAAAAACATGATTGAGAGAAATATTGCACGTCCTAAACATATCCGTATTTAATAATTTGTATCATCAAATACTATCCAACTTCTTCGTTCAATGACGGTCACGTTCCGTTGCATATAGCAGTGGACGATGGAAAAAAATATGGTCTTCGCCAATACATCTTGGATGAAAAAAAAAATGGTCTTTGTCTATACATTTTGGAATCAAACTCGTATTGTGCTAGACGTGAATTCTTCAAACTCGTATATGCATGGATGGATTATATAAAGTTTGAACTCAATTCATTATCCGGGTAATTAAGGAAAGGTGGACAAAAAAATGATAGAGAGAAACTTTGTCTATTTTTATATTAGGTATAGATTAGATTGGTTTTAAGATATATTTTTATACTATATTTGTTTAGTTTTTTAGGCATTAATATTTTTATCTATATATTTAGTTAAATTAGATATGTTAACAAAAAATGCAAACTATAATCGAATTCTATATTTGGACAGTATCTGAGAAATCTGAACAGCAATGAGTCATTACTCACTGGACCCACGCTTCTACAACCATCCATGAGTCAGTGGGCAGAGTGACCCACGTGTGAGCAGCAGCCGGCGCACGGCCTCTACGTGGAACAAAACTGTACCGGGACATGTCGGCCGTCGAGAGTCGAGACAACGTCAGCTTGCAGGCTCGCAGCTGGCCCGTGAGAACCACCAACCACGCGTTCCCGTCCAAATGGGACTGAGCAACCGTTGCACGTCTCCATAGTGCACGTAGATCAGAGAGATCGGCAGCAATCGAGCGATTGCTAACCGAAAGCATACATTGCTTCCTGCACACCAAAAGCGCACCAAAGAAATATTGCACGATGATGGAAGGGGTCGTTTTTTTCATGACAACTATGGAAGGGGTCGGTGCAGGCCTTGTTTACTTCCAAAACTTTTTGCAAAATGGATACTATAGTATTTTCGTTTGTATTTGATAAATACTGTCTAATCATAATCTAACTAGGTTTAAAAGATTTGTCTCACAAATTATAGATAAACTGTATAATTAGTTTTTATTTTCGTCTATATTTAACGTTCCATGCATACGTCTAAAGATTCGATATAATGGATAATCTGAAAAATTTTGTAATTTTTTTGAACTAAACAAGGTCTGAATCATATTCGTTTTTCCCTCAATTATATGCTTTAAATTTGGCATTAAAAAAACTCATAACAACCTGAGTCAAAATGTTTAGGCACCGTGATCAGGGTATGATCATTTTTTTCTATCCTGCTAATTTGTGCGTGGTCCAAATCTTTAATCTCACTAACTTGTCATAACTCATACTAAGTAATGGCTATTTTATGTTATTATTTGAGGATTAATTATATAAGTGATAAATGTATATATAACAATGATTGCTTAAACTAATGCTTAATGAGAGAACTTTGTTCATTGTTTTTTTATGATCGATTGTGTTCACCATGGCTCAAAATCTATGCTTGTTATGAGTGTCTAAGTATATGTTTGTTCATTCGCTTGTCCGTCCGAATGTGTATATAAGAATATGTTTCATAAAGAAACTTATGGAAGAAAGAAAAAAACACTTGCATAAGAGCCTTACCTAAAAAAACTAATAATACATGCTAATCTTATATTTCCCACGCTTGTTATTTTTCATACTAAAACTTTATAACAAATTAAGCTCATCTAGAGACATAATTCATGATAACATCTTCTATAAAATTGATCAAACTTAAACTTTTTGACTTGTTTAAATTTAGAATTGTATTTTTTAAGACAAAAAAGTTGAAAAACTATGATGTTATATACAACCAGATGGTGCCATGGAAGCAACGAAGAAAAGAGAAGGCATGAGAGTACCTTTTTTTCATGTCTCTCCGTAGTTCCCTTTATATACATCAAAACTAGGGAATTAATTTTGGAACAAAGTTAACTGATTCCGTTTGGTCACTTAATAAAAAAACAATATTAAATGATTTATTTATACAATCTATATATACATTGAATCCCATTCTATGAGATTTTGGAACCATTCACTATTCGTCAATTGTATTCGTACATCCAGAATTGTACTTATTGATTAAATTTAAGACATGTCTAGATACAAGAGATATTTAGCTAGCTAAAAATTAGATAAAATTAGCTCTAATGCATCCAAACATAAGGATTTTTTAGCAAAGTCTTCAACTAAACATGGCCTTATTTTTTAATGTGTTTTCGAGGAAGCGGCATAAACTATGATAAACCTTAGACTCTTTGTTAATATAAAACGTCTTTTGAAATAAATATGTGACACAATGCATGATAGTATCGATCTATAATCCTTTGTAAATTACTATTTGGACTTACAAAAATTTATATCATATAGTGAAGTTGACCCCGATGACCCCAACGATGTTTTCGGCTAGATTCGCCACTGGTTTATATTTGACAAATATTTTTCAATCATGGACTAATTATGCTCAAAAAATTCGTCTCGCAAATTACAGAAAAACTATGTAATTAATTATTATTTTTATCTATATTTAGTGCTTTATGCATGTGCCATAAGATTTGATGTGACGAGAATCTAAAAAATTTTGCAAATTTTTTAGGAACAGAGCATCTTCAAGAGATTAGCCAAAAGCACTAGCCAAAATTACTGATTTAGCTATTCTCTAAAATAGATTTGATAAAAAAATATTAGAGTACTCCAATAGACTCTGTAAAGGATGGCTAGTGAGGTAGGCTATCAAAAGTAGAAAGCGAATAAGGTGGGATAGAAAGCTACTAAATTTGAAGAGTCATTTATAAAGTCTGTTGGAAATATTTTTCTTCAACAATAATTAAATTTACCTTTAAAAATAATTTAGTTAATCTCTTAAAGATATAAACAAAACCTACACCGTAGCAAAGGAAAAGAAACAGAAGAAGATTCGGACCCGAGGGCAAGGCGGCTTTGCTTGGTTGATTCCAGCGTAGACTTAGCAAAATTGGGGTATTAAGTATTACGTTGCCGATGTGAAGAAAGAAATAGGTGGGCCTGCCTTTTGTCATCTGCTCAAAATTTCCCCCAAAACTTCTCCTCTTCTTGACGAGGAAGGCAGCCCGAGCGAGCGAGCGAGGCGTGCGTGCGCTGCAATGGCGGACTCGTCGGCGCCGACGAGAGTGATGATGGCGGTGAACGAGTCGTCGCTCAAGGGGTACCCGCACCCCTCCATCAGCTGCCGCACCGCCTTCGACTGGACGCTCTCCAAGCTCGTCCGCTCCAACCCCGGGGGCTTCCACTTCCTCTTCATCCACGTTCAGGTCCCCGACGAGGACGGTAAGTACACTCGCTTTCCCTGCTGACTTGCCCGCTATTATGCCGCGCACGTGCTACTCGGCGAAATCACGCGAAATGTGTGTTTTCTCCCTCGATTCACGCGTTCGCGTTGGTACTGATTAAGTATGTGATTTGGGCATGTCTCGTTGTGTGCTGTGTGCAACTGTGGATACTAGCTCTTCCCCGTGCACGCACTGATAGTATTGGTTAATGTTGTCCTTACTGCAACCTCACTGTCTATGTAGATTAATCCGCGAAATGTTGCAGCCCGCGTAGGATTTTTTTTCTTCTTCCAAAAATCATTTGCTCCAGCAATTACAAAAATAATCTTAAGATTGACTAAATAGCAGAAACGATATCCAATACCAAGCTGGAAAGGGCGATGACAAGACATTCTGTAACAGGTAGGATTATTTCTGTAAATGCCGCATCAAAATCTTTTTACAAAAAGCCATCACCTGTGTATGACAGTTTTGATTTCATCTTCTGATGTGTTGAGTCATTGTATTCTATCACAGCATCCAAATTTTTCTGCGTGCTCTACAGCTAGGAACTTTTTTTTTGTGTAACTTGTTCTGTTTCAGGACTAGCCAATGTTACGATCTCTTGAGTTAGGTTCTAGTCTGTTGGGACTTGGGACTATGCATTGGTTGCTGTTAGGTGGCGTGGCATCTGGAATTCTGGATTTGGCATGCCTCAATCAGAATTTGGCTGCTGCATTGAATATCTCGTCTTTGGTGGCTAATTTCACCATTTGATTTTTCAGCAAGTTAGAGATAAGAAAGAATCAGCACATTGGTTCTGACAATTTACTTGATCCTAAATGGTTTGGCTCCTATGGTTAAGATGGGATGCTGGTGTATCAGAATTTGTATACTTGTATGGCTGTAGTGTTTCCCTCTACTCGAAATGATATATGCAGGACTAGCCTGTTGGTTGAAATAAAATGGAAAAAAATGCCCCTCAGTTTCTACTTTGACAAAATGCGGACTCCTTGTACTAGTATTTGTTTTTTGCCTTTTTGGGGAAGGATGGCATTTTGACAAAGAGTGCTTTTAATATGTGGATGTTTATGTTATTTTGAATCAATATTTTGTATTGCAATCATTCATGTAGGCAAATGCTTAATGATATTGCAAATATGACTCTTTCATACATGAACATGGTATTGTTTGTTTGTGATTGGATAGGTAGTATCGTGCTACTGCTTGTGCTTGTGTGCATCTTTTTGTTCTCATCTCCAACTACATTCATAATGCCCTTACAACGTGGCTTCCATTCTGATTTCTGTTTACCTCCTTCAGACCATCCCTTTGTCATCAAATCACATGATATTGTCCAGCTTGGGTTCCGATAACCTAACAACTTCACCTATTTATTTTGGAGTGCAGATTTGGTTCCCAGGGGGCTGGCGCCCTCGTTAGCTAAAATACCATGTTGCAATGTTTCAAAAATCATCACAAAAAACATTTATGTGGTACACATAAAGTTAAGTATACCCACAACAATTCAGTTTGAGATTCATCCTAGATGCCAAGAAACAAAATAGACAAGCAATCAACCTGGCACTGTTCATCATGTGCTGGCAGTGACACTTCTGTTTTTTTTAAAAAAAATCTCAGCATCAAAGATGAATTTCAATCTGAATTGTTGTGGCTACAATTAACTTTAGGTGTACTACATACATGATTTTTGTGATGATTTTTGAAACATTGCAACATGGTATTTTAGTCCTTTAGCTAATGAGGGCTCCAGACCCCCCTTGGCGCCATATGCTTTTCCTTTATTTTGAGACATCTGTATACCATATCACTTTGCTCTGTTTCTGCTATGAAGAATTTTGTTACTCCTTTACTCTTTCTGGCCTTTTGAGAATTGTTACTGTAGCAGCAGCATTTACCTCTTTTACCCTATTTCTTTATACCATCTTTTCATCCTATTTTGAGATCAATAGCTCTCTGTGTCAAAAAACCTGTCTGTTAGGATTTTTTTTTAGGGGGATCACGATGCACTTTAGCTGATACGAGAAACTGAACAGAGGATTTCTGCATCATGGATGTTTATATGGCACTTCTCTCGGTGCCTTAATTTCTTTGCTTTGTTTGTTCTCATATCTTTTCTTTTGCTGTTGCTCTACCATCTGCGCTAGACTGCAAGATGAAGAAAATCAGTGATTATATATATGGACAGAATGCTTCTTTTGCTCTTACTCAGATTTTATGTTATAGCATTGTATAGCTGATACAATAAAGTTAGAACAGACATATTTTATGGTACATGTGTTTGGGATTTTTTTAGGCTTAGGTCTGATGTGTTTTATATGTTTGGTTCTGAACTCCTGGTCAGTAAAAGATTCGTTACAAACTCAGCTAGTTTGAGAATGATGTTGTACTGGACAACACGATTCATCTACTAAATTACTACTAACTTCCTTAGTAATGACATTGGGTTCAGGATCTTCTGTTGCAGTAGTTCAGAAATCAGTTAATTATTTATCCAATGAACTTTGGTAACCTTTTGTGTTTTCCCAGTGTCCATTGTATGAACTGAAACAAGATTTCTGGAACATGCATTAATCCTTAGTGGTTTTAAAATATTTTCCCAGTTTCTTTCTGTACAATGGGTGAATATTGGATACTTGCCTGAAACTTTAATGCATCACTTATTTTGTATCTCAATACAAGACCTTTTTTGTTTTGTTTTGATGCCAATCAAAAGGATTTGATGACATGGATAGCATCTATGCTTCGCCGGAGGACTTCCACCAAATGAAGCGGAGAGACAAGATAAGAGGGCTTCATTTGCTTGAGTACTTTGTAAACCAATGCCATCAGTTAGGGGTAATTGAACTTGGTTATTGCTCATAAAGTTTACTGATTTTCATCTGTTGGGAAGGCTCCATCTGGCAACGATCGCCTCTTTGGTGCATAATGGTCTTTATGTCTAATTTTTGTTGCAGATAAAATGCGAGGCATGGATCAGACATGGGGATCCAAAGGAGGTTATCTGCAGCGAAGTGAAGAGAGTCCAGCCTGACCTTCTAGTTGTGGGAAGTAGGGGCCTTGGGCCATTTCAGAGGTATTATATATGAGCATGACTCAGTGTTTCAGCCATATTGCATAGCATTTTATTCAGAATGGCATATACAGAAAAATGCATGATGCGGTGATTCAACCTCCCACATTATGCCGCTCCCTGATCATTGTGCTCCATATCTCTTATTACATTCCCCTTGCGCTTTAATTATCCAAGGATCTATGGTTAAGTGTGTTTGTTGTTGCTTGGTCACTTGATTTAATTGTAGTTGAGGCCCAGAATGAAGCTTTTACCAATATATTCTGAGAAATAGTAAATAAAATGTTTTGGCACTTACCAATAGTTTCTGGAAATATTTTATGGAAAACAATGAGTTTTTATCTAAAACTAATACATATCAATATTTGGGCTTTTCTGGGATCTGTTCCTGGCGCCCTGGCCTCAAGCTTAGTCTCAATAAAGCCTGTGCTTGGCTTGGCCATTTGGCCCATCATATGAACATGTCTGGTGGTTAGAAGCAGGAATTATCAGCATCTTGCTTTTCTCTGTCTCTATTATTTAGTACCTTGATGTAGCACTAGGAAAATGGTGCACTTTTTCTAGTGGACTTAATATGGCTCTATTTCAAAACAGAATAAACCTGTTAGCACCATGTAGCCTCTTTCTATTTGCAAGTTGTTCAAAAGCATATGAGTATATGACTTTCAGGTTGTTGAGGGATTATCCTTAAATATCAGTATTCATTTTAAAATTGTCAGATGCTAACTAGTTACCTCTTTTTGTAAATTTGTATTGAGTATTTTGCTTATATAGTTCTAGATAAACCTAGGAAAGTGGGCAGAAACAACGAAAGTTTGCATATTGCATTAGAAGCTTCAATCAAGTGGAACAAAAGATTAAAAAAAGGGCAAATGTTTTTCCTTTGGATTTATGTGAGTACCATGTCAATTAAGAAAAGGATCGCAGCTAACATCTAAAAGCACAGTTAATGTTGAATTTGTTGAGCCTCACTGTAATATGTCAACTGTAGATAAGGGCATTAGAACATGAAATCCTATGTTTCATTTGTGAACTGTCAATTAGTGGTATGATGTTTCTGTAACATCTTAGAAATTAGAATGATATATGCACTTTAGCCTTGTAAGGTACTGAATCTGATTTCTGAATAAACTAATAAGGTCTGATTGTGACCTAGAAATCTTTCTTGCTCCAGTAACACTTAATAATACCATTGGACTCTTTTGAGTTGTCCCATATTCTGATGGCCTGAGTTGCACATCATCCTTTGTAACAAGGATTATCTTGTAAAAAAGCAATAGGTTTAAGATTTTCCTTTATAATGGAATCTTAGTTTAAAACCAAAACAGTCACCAACCATACAAACAACTTTTTTTCATCACAATATTTTGAAATAGAAAAGGTACCATATATGAAAAGGAAAATCAGGACACTTTCTTTTGTCTACTTTGCCATGCTGCTTCTAGTGAAGTGTAATTATTGCCTTTGTTATGATCCTGTCATCCTTTTCACTTTGGTTGTGATGGTGCTCAAATCATCTCACGATAGTGTGTTTCTCAACTTTCGTGAATGCAGGATGCTGTTCTGTGTTATTATTATTTGTGTGCATGCATGTTGTAGTGCCCTCATATGATTATGCCAATGCCTTTTGATATTCGTGCACCCTAGATAAGAATGTGCCGTACAAATAAATAAGCAGTGTAGCTTGCCTACTGTGAAAGCCATATGCACTAATCCTAACAATAAACACTCCTTTGGTATACTTTCAGATAATGTACTAATAGAAAAATCTCGCAATTTAGTGGCCTATTATATATGCATGTAGGGCTGATTATATCTCCTGATATGTAATGACAGTCTGTCTAGAACTAGTTGTGTAATCCTCATGGACACCTTCATCTACTTTGCTAAATTTCTGGTGAGTCTTGAAGATTTTTTCATATCCCGCTTGAAGGTGCATTTGGGATCTAATTTCGTTTAGTTATATATGACTTCTCTGCAACTCTTTCATCAGTCAATGTTTTATTTACCTTGGTGGTGGTGGTGTCGCATGGTATTGCTCAGTCACTATGAACTATAGATGATGGGAACATATGCAGAGTAGGTATAATTTTGTGCAATTGGGTTATACCAGATTTGAGGAGTTTTGTCTTCAAGAACATGAGCTAAATTCAAGTGTGTGTTTTGTAAACTATAATGTGTTTTTCTGATTTGATAACGAGAAATCCAATACCCAAGTTTGTTGCCATAGTCTATTCATCGGAGCATCATATTCATCTGGATGCTACTACTATATTTACGGTTAATTCCAGTAAGAAAAATCTACAGGAAATTTACTTGCACCGAATCTGAATGGTTTTTTTTGTTGCTCCATGTAGGGTTTTCGTGGGCACGGTGAGCGAGTTCTGCGTTAAGCATGCTGAATGCCCCGTCATCACCATAAAACGGAATGCTACTGAAGCTCCTCAGGACCCTGTCGATGATTGATGCTTTATACAAGCCATGTCACTGGAGAATGAGATATTCTTCACTGCTTATAATGGGTCAATGTACAAAGCACGATATGGAAGTGCCTGGAACTAGTTCGCGTAGGGAACTTTTGCACAGTACGCCCCAAAACTAGAGTGAAGATGAAAACGCTATCGTTCGCCCGAGGGATGATGAGAGATTGTACCACGTATCATATGTGATACATCAATCAATCGAGTTGTGAACCTAAGCTGCTGCTATATGTTCATGTGCCAGGCTTTGCTGGAATGAATGCCCCGCCCCTTATTTGCCCCTGCCTGACCACGGCTTCCGCAGGGTATCTGAAGCCCGCGTACTCCTTGGGCACGGCGTAGCCTTTGGGAATGCCAACGAGCTGGTGCTGCTGGTGCTGATGCTGAAGCTGATGCTGGCCGTGGCCCTGGACCTGGACCTGGACCTGATGCTGACGCCCCTTGTTGTCGGCCTTGCTGTCGTTCTTCCACGCCGCAGGCTTCCCCGGCGCGAACTTGATCTCGAAGCCGTCGTCGATGTCGTGGATCATGGCGCGAGAGCTCGCCATGGGCTTCATCGTCGGGTACTTGATCTCGAAGCCCTTCTCCAGGTCGCCGCCAACGGCGTCGGAGCCGTAGAAGTCCTGGTCGGCGGACCTCTTCCTGGAGAGCCGGCGGCCGCAAAGCCTGCCGACGACGCAGGCGGCCACGGCGAGGAAGGAGATCACCGCGAGCACGGCGAAGACCGGGCCGAACGAGCCCTTGGACGCCGCCGCGGTGGACGACGGCTGCGCGCGCAGGATGGCGTTAGAGGACGCGGGGTAGTACACCGTGGGATCAGGCAAGGAAGCCATGTCCTTTGCTTCTCTCAGCCAGCTAGTTCCTTCTCTCAAGCTGCTGCTGCTGCTGCTGCTACTACTACTACCCACGCTCTCCCTCGAAGAAATGGTCACTCCCCTGCTCTCTCTCCCTCTAAGCAATGGTTCGGCCGTTTGGGTGTCGCACTCATGGGCACTGAGGGGGAGTGTGTGGTCCTTATATTATGATGGGAGGGAGCAGCCGAAGGCGCCGATTTGAACCGAGCAACATGTCCGTTGCATTTTTTTTTCTTCCTTCTCACAAGCCAAGTGCTCGAGCAGGACTCAGCTGCTGGCATGGCATGGCATGATGATGCCGCCCCGCCCCGCCCCGTCTTTCCTTTCCCAATCCCTCCTCTCATTCTTTTGTTTTCGCAGAGATCTTTGAACGCATCGGACCGCGAGAAAGGCTGGTGCTTTGGGATCCCTTTGGAGCAGTTCAATGCGAGCTTGGAATAACGTCTGCAGACTGCAGCAGCCGCCTGGCCCTGGCATCTCTCTCGCTCACTCCCTGTGTTTGTTGTGTCCCCTGTGGCCTGTGTGCTGTTGCTTTTGCTTTTGGACGTTGCATTGGATCAAAGCAACCGCGGCGGCAGCAAGTTAGCGAGCAGGCACTCAGGCAGAAGAAGAGGGCCCGGCGGCCCGGCCCGGCCCGGCGCGGCGCGGGCACAGGGGCGGACGTCGATCGTCGATCGCTGCTTTGTTGTTGGTCTCTTTGATTGCTTTTCCCCGTCCGCTTTAGCAGATTGTGGGGGCGCCGGGGAATGAGCGCCCCCCTCTTGACTGGTCACCTTTCTTGGGCATGCCGACGCTGTTGCCTCCTCCAGGCCCCTTCGCCAAATTCCTTCCCTTGAGGTGACCGTGACACTGACGTCTTAGCCTGTTCATTCATACTCTAAGGGCATTGTTCTTTTTTCCATCATGTGTTCACGTCCACCTGAATCCGGTTTAGATGATGAATTTGCGAGCACGATTATTAGGTCTTGGACAATAGGATATGTAGGAACGTGGAACTAGTCATGATACACGTTTCATGGTTGAGACTTGAGACTTGGCGGTGAGCTCGTCTTGTGACTGGATCAGCTTGAAGTACACGCGTTACAAGGACAGAAGCAAGAAATGCAAATAGACGCTATGGCTCCATAAAAATTGCCCAAGGGCAGCTTGAGTAGAAGGTGTGACTTAACTCTTAAGCCTCTTTTGCACAACTTCACCGGTGGCTTTAGGAGCTGTTTTGTTTTATCAAACTGTTTAAAATGAAACACTGCTCAAACTATGTTTCTTAAAACTCGGTCTTAGAAGAGGTTAACATTGGATGTAGCTAAAAAAAGTAGCTTCTCTTAGCTCTCTTTAATTTGACATGCTACGGAGAGTTATTTTACCAATCAATTTTAAAAACAGTTTCAATAAAAACACGGTCATATCAGAAGGGGTCTTACTCTCGGCTCTTCATAAAGAAAGACATCATAAAATTAAAAAAAATAGCGTTGTTTGATACTGATTTTGCATTGTTCAGCACTGTTTAAGGGGTATTGAAGCCAATTTTTTGATCTTTTTTTTTGTGCTTTAAATAAATCCCATAATACCTTTCTCTGTGGAGAACAGAGGGAGTAGACCTTAGGCCCTGTCCGTCATACGCCTAAGGGCATTGCTCTTTCCATCATAAGTTCACGCCCACATGAACCCCGGGCACGATCATTAGGCCTACAACATTTAGGGACGTGGAACCAGTCATGATGCATCCTCCCTATTGAGACGTGATGCAAGTACTACCACCACCACCACTCTATCGATTCGACCGATGATAAGAGAGTAGTAGTATAGGCTTTGCATGCCGCATTGCTTCAAGAAATGTTAACAGCTGCTGTCGCTCAACAGAATTAAGGTCGATCAGATCCGTTTCTCATGGCAACTCGGTGAGCCCCAGACCCGACAGCGCGCGGCGGCAGCAACGAGTTAGCTGAGGATTAGAGCATCTCCAAGAGCTTAGCTAAACTTAGTAGTCAAATTCTAATGTTTAGTTATTTTGTAAAATATATAACTTCTTAAAAAAGAAGAGGTTCACAACAGCTTGCTATCATATAGCTAGTGCCAGTGGTTGGCTATGACGAGCATATGCCAGTGGTTGGCTATGGCGAGCGAAAATCAAGGAATAGCAAACTTTCTATTTTACAAAACCAAATAACACATATGTTGAAGCCTATTTTTCTACTATAAAAGTTCTAAAAGGCCTCCATAACATGAATAGCAAAACTGTTGGAGTTGCTCTTAGAGATGCAATGAGATGAAATTGAAAGCCTTGTTTAGGCCTTGTTTAGTTCCCAAAAATTTTGCAAAATTTTTCAGATTCCCCGTCACATCGAATCTTTAGACGTATCCATGAAGTATTAAATATAGATAAAAATAAAAATTAATTGCACAGTTTGGTCGGAATTGACGAGACGAATCTTTTGAGCCTAGTTAGTCCATGATTGAACAATATCTGTCAAATACAAACGAAATTGCTACCGTGCTCATTTTGCCAAAAATTTTGGAAGTAAACAAGGCTTTAGTTCACCCTGAAAACCAAAAAGTTTTCAAAATTCTCCGTCACATCGAATCTTGTGGCACATGCATGAAACATTGAATATAGACGAAAACAAAAACTAATAACACAGTTTAACTGTAAATCACAAGACAAATCTTTTGATACTAGTTAGTCCATGATTGGATAATATTTGTCACAAACAAACGAAAGTGCTACAGTATCGAAAACTTTTCACTTTTCGGAACTAAACAAGGCCGAAATTGCAAAGGGTCATATGGGTTCTTCGCAATCTAGACGTTGTTTAGTTCCGAAAAGATTTCGGATTTCGAAACGGTAGCATTTTCATTTTTATTTAACAAAATTATCTAATTATGGAGTAACTAGGTCAAAAGATTCATCTCGTGATTTACAAGCAAACTGTGTAATTATATTTTATTTTCGTCTATATTTAATGCTTTATGCATGTAACCTAAGATTCGATGTGACGGAAAATTTTAGAAAGATTTTGATTTTTTGGTGTGAGATAAACAAGGCCCTATGTATGGGTTGGGTCGTACAGGGGGCCTGGCCTGGCCTGCGGAGTGCGGCTGCGACTGCTTCCATTTCGGCGACCGCAACGCAGTGGCATGATGCCGCATTCTGTAGGGCACAATGTGGTCGCGTCACGCCGAGTTGCCGCTGCTTTGTTGGGCCGAGCTGCTGCGGTCGCGCGTCGCGCTCCGCCAGTCCCGCACTCGAGAGATTCCTGGCTGTCAGTGTCAGGGCGTAGGTGTATGCCCGTGTTGTCACCTCAGGTTTGGACGCGCCGGCCGGCAAAGCCGCTACGGCTACGGCGTCTAGTACCGCATGCCAGAGGCACTTTGCCCGCTATGCCAGGTCGCACCGAGTAGCAGTAGCTCCTGTGGTCACGGTTCTTGAGGACCCATTTTTTGGTTTCCATAGAAAACGAAAAAGACAACGCCTAACAACTATTGCTCCATTCAAGATGACTTAGGCTCTGTTTAGTTTCCTACCAAAATTTTTTCATCCATCTCATCGAATCTTTGGACACATGCATGGAACATTAAATGTAGATAAAAAATAAACTAATTACACAGTTTAGTTAAGAATCGCGAGACGAATCTTTTAAGACTAGTTACTCCATGATTAGCCTTAAGTGCTACAGTAACCCACATATGCTAATGACAGATTAATTATGCTTAATAAATTTGTCTTGCAGTTCCTGACGAGCTATGTAATTTGTTTTTTTATTAGTTTCTAAAAATCCCTCCCGACATCCTTCCGACATATCCGATGTGACACCCAAAAAATTTTCGTTCCCAATCTAAACAGGCCCTTATTTAGATGCACTCGAAAACCAAAAAAATTATAAAATTCTTCGTCTTATTGAATCTTACGGTATATACATAGAGAATTAAATATATATTAAAAATAATTAATTGTACAATTTATCTATAAATCGAGAGACGAATCTTTTAAGCATAATTAGTCTATGATTAGACAATATTTATTAAATACAATTTAAAATGATACAGTGTTAAAATCCAAAAAAATTACATCTAAACAAGACCTAAAACATTAGCACAAATAAGTGCTTTAGAATCCAGATTGCCGTATATAGGCCTTGTTCATTTCCGAATTTTTTTGGATTTTTTGTTTTGTAGTATTTTCGTTTTTATTTAATAATTATTGTTCAATCATAGATCAATTAGGCTTAAAAAACTCATCTCACGATTTACAGGTAAACTCAATAGTTTTTGTTTTTGTTTATATTTAATATCTCATGCATGTGCCGGTGAGATTTGATGTTACGAAAAATCTTGAAAAGTTTTTTGTTTTTTTGTGTGCCCTATACAAAGCTATGGTTGTACAAAATGGAGCAGTGTGTGTAGCGCGCCGTGGCTGGCACAAAACTGTCATGGTAGTTCCATCTGCCCTACTGCTATGTGGGGCCGTCAACTAGGGCTGCATTGCCGGGTCCCCAGACAGTGAGACAGAAGACTCCACAGGGACTCCCCACAAGGCCATAGGGCCAAGGTGGCCTCGTAACGAACGAACGTCGCAGCGGCAGCGATGTTCAGTACAGAATGATCTGTGTGATGTGTCCTTGTATATTCGCTAGCCTCTCCGGTTCATGGGTCGTCTACGCATCCAAGGCGTTGCAGTCTGAAACGGTAGCGGACCGGGACCGATAGTACGCGCTCCTCGCTTCGGTAGCAGCGAACGCTTTGTTCTCAAGTCTCTAGTATCCAGAGTTCCAGGCAGACTTGCCGCTTCGCGTGGTCCGAGCCCCCCCTTCAGACTTCGGTCCTTTGCTTGGCTCCTTGCAGCCGCTGTCTCGGCTTTTGCTAAATATTGCTAGTGAGATTACAGGTCCTTTTGGGTAACGCTTAGTACGAATTAGCAACGGTATTGTCGTCTTCGCTGCACGAACAACATGCTTCGGATTTGGAAGTGTGGGTTTGGAGTCCCTGTCCCTGTCCTGTACTTGTTTCCCATTTTTCTTTAAAGACACTCCTGTACTTGTTTTCCTGAGTGCCGGGGACAACGGGAGGGGGAAGACATCGAAAGCCCTCATGGGCCGGGCGTAGCACTATTTTAATCCGGCCCTCTTGAGCGACGAAAATAATCTGGCCTCATCATGGGGGAAGACATCCAAATCTCGGCCCTTTAAGTCTTTTCCGGGCCTCGTGTATGAATGAAAGGCCTTTCCGGGCCTATTATAAGACCAATCTCACTCCTTCAGAGGTTCAGAGCAAAATTGCGAGGCCTGGCCAAGCCAATTAATCCACTTCTCCTCTAGTGGACTTCTGCGTTCGTCGTGGGAACAATTTTCGTACTACAGTAGTTGCCAAATGCCAACACCAAACCTTTCGCTTCGTACATCCACACATATACGTATCTGCGCAAAATCGTGATGCACGGACAGTACAGTTATTCACGATCAAACAGCCCGGTCGAAAGCAGCTCGATTTCGAGTGGAACTGTAGATCTGCAACGTGCTCCCAACGCGCAGCACATTCGACATGCCTTTCACTTGACATAGACACCGCTCGCATACGACAAGGCGGGACAGAAACCGCGCAGGCTAGCGCCTGATTTCAACCCAGCCCGCACGCTCTGTCGGCCGGTGACGACGACGGGCAGCCAGCCAGCCAGCCCAAGAGGCCAGCCACGGATTGCGATCCGATTGGGACCTGGGACTATACCATCTGTGCTCTGTAGTGTGGTGATACGATTTGGACACGGGAAAACTGACCTGCAAACGGCCGGCGGTTTGTGGGCCTCGTTTCTCGACTTTCTCCTCGCGCATTTTCCTCTCGTGTTGTGCTATAGTTTTCTGCATAAGGTCGACGTCGACGATGATATGCTGGTGCATTCTTATGCGGCAGCTTAGGCTTTTGGCCTTTTGGGGGCATATGATATGATTATCGCAGAAAGGTTGGAGTGGTAATGGGAGGGAATGATGGTTTGGGACTTGATGAACACCTCTTTTGGCCTTGTTTACCCACAAAGCAACAACTACTTGATCGCATCATGGTTGTTCTTCTAGCTAGCATCTATCGTGTATCGATCGGCAGTCGACACACGCATGCTCCGGTCAAACTTTGTGAAGTGACCTGCCGCTGGGCAGCGACTAGCGACCGAAGATCGATGACGGCCTGGGTTGTTTCTGTATATTGTTTAGTAAAAGAATCAATTTCTAAAATCCATGCCAGTTAAGCTTCTAACTTTATAGAAAAGAATAATAACATCTACAATAAAAATATATCTTATGAAAATATATTTTTTAATAAATCTAATAATAGTAATTTTATATTATAAATTTTAGTTTTTTTTAAAAAAAAAATTGGATTGGTTAAACTTTAAAAATTTTGACTTAAGATCATTCTAAAGTTTGGAGGAGTACTACAGTGTCACTATAGGCCTGTCATGATCTCGGCGGATAGCGCACGAGCGGATCGGTCCGAGGACACAGAATCTGAACAGAATCGACAACCCAACACACGTGTGCGTTTGATTTGCATATATTGATCGCGACACGGCGCGCCGCGCGCGGCCGGCATACCCCAAGCTAGAGCTAATCAACGCACCCGGCGCCGCGCCAGCACGGACGCGACGCGAGACGAGACTAGGCGACGCGCCGACCAACCTGCACCTGTCCCACCCACGCGCCGGTCCGCCCGGCCGGCTCCAATCTGGAGCGGGGTTGCAGCTAGCTAAGCCGCAGCGTGGTGCCGCCATTCGTGACCGCGCCGCGCGAACGACGCCGCATCAGCTTCACCGCGCGCGGTGCCGTCGCGACAGGACGCTCGATCCGCCGTGCGAATTAAATCCACGCTCGCCGACACACGCCCACGCCGGCGCGTGGAAAACAAAGAAAAAAACAAAGAAAGCTACCGGTCCCGAGCTCGTCCGCTCGCGCGCGCGCGCGTGGCTGCACCGCCCAAACCGGTGTCACGCGCCGCATTTGCTCCTGGGCCGCGCGCGCGCGCGTACGGGACCCCGGCCCGGCCGGCGCTCTGCCGCCGCCGCTAGCCAGCGGCTCTTGCTCGCAGGATTTTCACCTGGGCTAGCTGTCGCAGTGCCGCCTGCCGACACGGTTCAGTGGGGGACGGGGGCGTGTAGCTGCTGCGCGCCATGCATGCGCGCGCGGCTCGCTGCTCACGCCTACTACTGGCTACAGTAGTGCGGTCGAGGCGGCGTGCCGCCGGGTTGCTGGCTGACGGGCTGACGGCACAGTACGAGAGGAGTGGAGAGCTACGCTCGCTCCCGGAGGGCACGCGCGCACCGGGGGCACTAGGCGAGCCGAGATCAGGCCCGGACCAAGCCGGGGGTTGGCTGGGCGTGGTGGTGTGGTGCAGCACGTACTGGTGCGTCTGGCTGCCGCGCGCCTCGCTCGTTGCGTCAACTGCTCACGCGTACGTGCTCTCGTCCACTCTTCCAGGATGGCGTGGCCATGCATGCCATGGGACGGGAGTAACCTGATCGTTGATCGAGCCGAGGCTACAGTGTACTATCCCGATGGTCTGCTGGAATCTTGATGTTCCGACCTACGCGAGTGCTCATCTTGCTACAGATCGGAGTTAGGTGACGTGAACTTTTTTAGGTGTCCTGCTTGTATTAGCGGTTTGATTAAGGTCTTGTTTAGTTCACCTCAAAAAACAAAAACTTTTCAAGATTCTACGTAATATCGAATCTTGCGACACATACATACATAGAGCATTAAATATAGATGAAAATAAAAACTAATTACACGGGTTGTCTGTAAATTGAGAGATGAATCTTTTGAGTTTAGTTACTTCATGATTAGACAATATTCGCCAAATAAAAATAAAAATGCTACAGTACCAAAAACAATTTTTTTTGAACGGAACAAGGCCTAATTCGTTTCTCTCGACGCGCTTTTTGGCAAGCATTATTTAGTCATCGGCTTAGATTAAAAAAAACAATCATATCACCAGCAGGCTAAAGATGACGATGATGCTCCACAATATCATTACGCTCTAACTTTGTCCATTTCTACAGACAATTGCTTGAGTACGTAGTACTGTCCCGTCGATCTCTTCGCTAATCGCTACTGTAGTACTATTTTCTTTTCACGCAAAAGTCGTCTCCAAATATCCATGACAGTGTGCGTAAGATCTCTCACCAGGAAAGATTCCCATATTGTTGTTTACTTCTACTAGCAGCTGTGGCTAGAGTACTGTACGTACGGTTTATTACCACGTTCGGCGGCAGCGTTTCTGACAACAAATGCATAGTACAGTATGGGTTATCTAGGCAACTACGGCACGGCGCAATTCATTGAAAGACAGAGGTGTTTCTTAATAGTAGCACCAGATTTTACAGGTGATCCACATATATGTCACGAATCTCCTGCCTGATCTGGATGCCGGTCGTTAGATGAAGTGATGGCATTTGACAGCAACCGATCGCCACTTTTTCAACGTGTCGCATCAGCAAACGACATGAATATATACGTACGGAGTAGTAGTACATAGCTGCACAAGATCAAACGCCATACATCAATTACCTGAAGACTTTGCAACAGCAACTTGTTAAGGCCTTGCTTAGTTCTAAATTTTTTTTACAAAATAGATAATGTAGCACTTTTGTTCGTATTTGACAAATATTTTTTAATTATAAACTAACTAGTCTTAAAAGATTTGTCTCCCAAATTACAGGTAATTATGTAATTAGTTTTTATTTTTATTTATATTTAATGCTCAATGCATTCGTAAAGATTTTAGGAACAACAAATGGCCTTCTGACTTCTCTGACCAAAATTTTCCCAAATTACCGGTCCTCTCTGAATTATACCGACCTGCGGCTTGTCAGCTCCAGTGTGTGCATAGTTGCCGGTGCATGCTTTTTAGCATAAACTCACGAGTAGTCGAGCAGCGAGGCCTTGTTTAGTTCCTCGGCGAAATTTTTTCGCGGCACCGTAGCACTTTCGTTTGTTTGTGGTAATTATTGGGTTCAAAAGATTCATCTCGTAAATTTCGACCAAACTGTGCAATTAGTTTTTATTTTTGTTTATATTTAATACTCCATGCATGTGTCTAAAGATTCGATATGACGAGGAATCTTGAAAAGTTTTTGGATTTTGGGTGGAAGTAAACAAGGCCCAACTCTGCAACTGACCCAACTGTCATGCGTCGTCCAGGAACGAACTAGCAGCAGCAGCAATCCGCATCTGGACAACAACAATGCTAGGAGCAGCGCGTGAAAACGCCGTGTGACACCAGCAAGCAAGCGCGCTGAAACGCTGGTGTGGATCGATGGCGATGGCCGGTGGGCATGCACAAGGCCATGCATGCATCTGGCCACCCAGGCGAGACGCCCGACCAGTCACCAGTTGCCGCGCGCGCGCAGAGGAATAGAGGATGATTGATCTGACGAGAGGGTCCCGAATGCGAATGGATACCTTGCTTGCGGACGGCGAGCTCGCAAAGGCAAGGTAGTAAAGCGCAAAGCAAACAAAATTTGAATCCGGAAAGGGGAAGGCGCCGGGAAAGACGGACAGGGAGAGATGCTTCGCCTCTGCTATCTTTGTCTCTTCTTTGCTCCCCACATGCCTTTCGAACCCCAAAAACATGCTTTTGAACACCCCCAAGAGAAATAAAAATCTCACCCATACCGCCCCCGGCGCCACGTCGAGATCAGGAATCCGTTTTCGCCGTACTCTACGAAACTATAGTGCTAGTTCTAGTATATCTCAGTGTTGTTTTGGTTTTATGTCTTTATACGTCTGCATGTGAAGAGCTCACTATGGGTGAACTAAGGCCTTGTTTAGTTCACCCCAAAAACCAAAAATTTTTCAAGATTCTCTGTCACATCGATTTTTTCGACAAATGCATGAAGCATTAAATATAGACGAAAATAAAAACTCATTGCACGGTTTAACTGTGAATCGCGAGATGAATCTAGTTAGTTTATAATTGGACAATATTTGCCACAAACAAACGAAAGTACTACAGTAGCGAAATCTAAAATCTTTTCGCATCTAAATAAGGCCTAAGAGATAGTATATAGGTTGTAAAGATTCTTATAACCAGCAATCGGCTGCATTATTAATTTTCCTCTAAATATACAGAGGCTATGACTTAAAACAGTTCTTCAAATTTACTACATTCTGTATAGTTTCTGTCTTATATTTTCTATACACAGATAATTTAAGGCACTAGGACCCTCTTGAGTTTATGCAACCATTTTGTTGTTACTTTAGACACGGGAGAGGATCCCCCAACAGCATTGGTCCTTGAACGAGTGACTTTAACCACTGCACTACACTGAATTCTGTTCTTAAACCCCACTAGTTGCAGCATGTTGGGCTACTTTAACAGCAGTAGCTAATCAGTTACGTATACTACGTTAGTATTAGAAAAAAAAAGAAATGGAATCAAAGCAGGAGCCACTACTCTAGTAGCAAGTGTAGGAAAGAGATGCAGTTACGTAGCCATCTTTGGAGCAGCGTCGTCTTTGTCAACAGAGCGCCTTTCGACCAAAATTCTGTACGTATATTTTAAGGTGCTGTGCGGGAGATAGAATACACGATCGCCGACGATTGACGGAAGAAGAGCAGCGATCGGCGGCCGGGCCGATCGGGTCAAGACGAACCACACCGGCAACGCATGGGCCCAGGGCCCCAATTGGAGTGAGCTTTCGGTTTTCTCGTCCCTCTGGCCTTTCCTCACGGGGACCGAAATATTCCACGTGGCCCGGCCGGGACGATGGTGTCGTCATGGCTACGCATCACCACACTCCATGCCACGTCAGTCTGTCACTGTAGCTCTTTTTCAGCTAGGGTATTAGTGAAAATGATACAAGTTTGACTTGAATGTAAAAAATGCGTTCAATATTTGTACCTTTAAATGATTTTGTTAAAAAACTAGACTTAAATCCAATAATACTAATTATATACTATAAATATTAATAATTTTTTATTATATATTCAATTAAAGTTATTTCTCAGGAACCGCAAACAATATTTATTTTAGTATGTCCGGGAGTATATAGTATTATTGCATCAGATATATTCTGATTCGACTAGGTCGAGCTCTCTTCATCCTAAAATATAAAATATCCTAAAATTCTACTATGACATATTATGAGATACTAGCACCTTAAAATATACGATCACGGAGGGACTATAAAACAAATGATACATGTCTCACTTCACCATGAACCTCTTATGATTTTCACAATTTCTGAATGATTTGACATCTTACATTTTAGGATACATGGAGCAAACAGCTGCACGTCTTAAATGTCATGAAAAGAAAATTGATCGAAAGGGAGTAAAAGTTAAGTTTTAGAAATGCACCGTTTAGAAAAAAAAAATAATAATAAAATGGCACAGATTTTATGATGGAACCGAGCCAAAGGTCATTTGATTCTATAGGAAAAGCTCACACACCACCACCAGCAAGTGCAGGATGCTGCTAGCAGCGGTAGGCCGGTACCAAACGCAGACCACATGCAAAAGTTTGACCAAAGTCTCCAGACACACACACCGTTTGGCCCAGTCGGCTCGGCTGCCAGAGCCGATCCCGTGGCTCGAGCCACCTGCCGCATCGAAAACCTTGGCACTGTCATTTGAATTTGAACTCTGACGTTTATCGCCCCGGGCTATTTGGCAAACCCGCGGGCGAACCGCAAAATTCACCTGGGAAACGAGCGCGCGGTAACATGTTTCAAAATTTTTAATAAAATAAATACTGTAGTAATTTTGTTTATATTTAACAAATATTACCTAGTCATAAATTAACTAAACTTAAAAAATTCGTTTAACAAATTATAAATAAACTACATTAGTAATTATTTATATTTAATATTTTATACATATAACGTAAGATTCGATGTGATAGAAAATATAAAACGTTTTGCAAAAAAAATTTTTGAAACTAAACACGGCCGAGCCGAGCCGAGCCGAGCCGAGCCCGAGGCACTCCCGGACCCGATGGCCAGCCAGACAGCTAAAGCACTTAGCGTAGGGCCTAGCCGGAGTAGCAGGCGGCCGCCGAGCCAGGATGGACGGGGGTGGGGCCGGCCGACAGCCGCGCACGCCTCGGGATGCCCCAAGGAACCCACAACTGCGGGGACCGCGGGCAATGGGGAAGCCGACGCGACGAGCAAGGGCCGCCTTCCGGTTCCGGCTCCGGCTCTCGCTGCTCCCGGACGTGTCTCCACCACTCACAGTCACCGCGCTCCAGTCCACCACGCTGCCGGGCGCTGCTGGCCCCGACACCGTGGGGTCACCCCGGTCCTGTGGTGCGCGGGGCACAGCAACATGCATGCATCGCTCCCCTCCCCGGCACGCTAGCTGCTTCTGTCGTCGTCGTCGTCGTCGCAACACCACTACTACTGCGGCTGCTCTCTCTTGCTCTCTAGCGTATAGCGATCTAATCACTTGGGGGTTGGGGTTGGGGGTCGGGCGGGGCGCGCAACTTTTCCTTGCCTTCTTATTCACATCTCCCATCGTTCACATCTCTCACCAACCGCCGGCACCACACCCATCCATCCATCCTCTCGATCTTCTGCCTCTCTGCTGCTCTAGCTTCTTCTACCTCCCTCCTTCGCCCCTCTGTTATCTCCGTTCTTCCTCCAGTTTGCTTGCTAGCTGCACATCGTCGCTCGTGATCTGACAGTATCCTCTCCCTACCTTTCAATTCGTCGACGACAAGGCACCAGCAGAAAGATCGAAGGCCACAGTTATATAGTATGAGATCAGGGTAATGAAGTATATAGTGGCTACCTGCTGTGTGTATAGTTTTGGTGTGTCTAGCTAGGTTTTGCGTGTGGCTCGTTGATCTGTTTTTGGCAGAACACATCTGTATCTAGCTACGCTATTGATCGACCAGACCGATCGATGATGGCCGGGGCACCGCCGATGCACATCTGCATGGACTCCGACTGGCTCAAGGTACGTACCATGATCCATGCATGTGAAGCTCATCACACACAACAAAGTTCTTACTAATTATATATTTGGCATATATAGCTCGTGTGCATCATAAATATAATCATCTCCGCACCACATCATCCGATTGATGATTTTCATATATACGCACCAATACATGATGAGTCTTTGCCGTCTGTCACACACCTTGGTACAATTCCCCTTGCGACCCGCTTGGTTTATTTCTTTTTGCCATAGAACATTATTTCTTGTTCTGTGTTTTCTGTTCGTGAGGATTTCATACAAGGTTTATACATATCATATACTAATTGGCTAGATTAGTTGTCAGGTGTTATATTTTCTGGTTCTTTTATTTAATTCATGCATGTCTGCCTCCCAATTGATCCTTTTTGTTTGGAGAACTAGTAGAAAAAGGTTACAAGTTGAGAGGATCTACGACACAGGCAGCTCAGTATTCTCTTTGTTGATCTCTGTGCCATGTCTCCTTGTTTGCTATTTTTTGGTCATTATTAAGTACTTTAGTATATGTCTACTCTCTACAATGGTTATTTATTAGTGTAGGTTTAAAATGATCAAAGGTTATAGTGAGATCGTCGGTCTGCTCTCTCTCTCTGTGTGTGTGTGTGTATATATATATATATATATATATATATATATATATATATATATATATATTTGTAGTCTTGATGAAACTATTATGATCAGTGATCACAAAATATATGGCAGCATGCATGCATATTTCTTTCACTAGCTAGCTGTAGTTTCAATATATAGATCTACTAGTACCTACTCCTTCTAGTTTCAGTGAATTGGATTTCATTGACACTTTTCTTTACTGGCTACTTACGTCGTTGCTTACACCGGCCAGGATCCAATTAAGTCCACACGTGAACCATTATATACTTACCCTAACAGAGAGAAACTAAATGAAACTCTAGGAGTACTCATAAAAGATGAAGCAAAACACAAAGTAAACAACCACACAAACAGTAGAAAGTGCAATGCACACTGTCAGATTCTTACCCATATATTGCAAGCAAAAGCAACAAGAGATAAAAGGAGATTTGAACAAGTACTGTGTGTTTGATCGTCTGATCTACGTGGCTTTAACTTTAGAACACTGCAAAAGCTGTGTATATATAGATCTTCTCATCAAGACTATCAATATGGGAAAAGAACAAGACGAATAAGTAGACTTATTATTGTTACTAATTATCATAATTTTAGGATGTTGATTTATTTTTTGTAGCTAAATAAGCACATATATACTATATGTCTATGTGTGGGAGATGTTCTTATGCTGTTATATTTGCAAACTAAGACCAGATGTTGTTACCTAGCTAGGGTTATATATAGCAGCACGGCGTGAGAACATTCTTCAGATACACTATACATGATGACTGACATCAAATTAAGGACACAAGGATTTATGTGATCCCAGGTTCTATCTAGTACGAGATCATAGGAAATGCATGCATATGGGACATTATGTGCTTATAGAAATCAAGACAAGTACACCTTGCATGGCCCTCATGATATCTATCTATGTTCGTTGTAACTTTAACATGTGTTCAAAAGCGTAACTACGCGCAAAGGAGATCGTTGGGCCAGGGCAACAAACTGATCAATGTGATTCCAAAAGCCATGGATATGATACACCACAGGATCAAGCTGATCAGAGATCTGAAAACTTTGATCTACTTGATGCCTCCATCATGAAACATCATAATTACCTGTGTGGAGCTTTGCATCCACTTCGTACTTTAGCCTAGTATATATGCATATGCACCCCTTTCCCGCATTCCGAGGCTTCCATTCTGTCACCGCTAATGATTTGCGATCACACTGCGCTAACGTGGTCTTGTGCTTTTCAGGGCATCGTCCCCGAGGAGCCTGGGATGGGATCGTCGTCACCGTCAGCGGAGCTGATCGCATGCCCTAGGCCGATGCACGCCGTGGCGGCGGCTGCGGCGGCGGACCGGCGTCTGCGCCCGCAGCACGATCAGCCGCTCAAGTGCCCGCGGTGCGAGTCCACGCACACCAAGTTCTGCTACTACAACAACTACAGCCTCTCGCAGCCGCGCTACTTCTGCAAGACGTGCCGCCGCTACTGGACCAAAGGTGGCTCCCTCCGCAACGTCCCGGTTGGCGGTGGATGCCGCAAGAACAAGCGCGCCAGCGCCAAGAAGCCCCCCGCGCCGCCGATGCAGCCGCGGCACATGGCGGAGACGGGCCTCCACCTGTCCTTCTCCGGCATGCCGCAGCTGCCGCCGCCGTCGGCCGATCCGCTTTGCAGCCTCGGCCTTCTGGACTGGAAGTACGACCCGATCCTCACGGGTTCCGGTGGCGGCGCCGCTGCAGGCTCGTTGGATGGCGCAAGCTCCGAGGCGCACTTCGCAGGGGCGGGCATGCTGGGCATCCCAGGTGGCGGCGGGAGCGGCGGCGAGTGCCACGCGCTGAGCGCGCTCAGGTACGCGGCCGGCCTGGGCGAGCACCTGCAGCTGCAGGGCCTTCCGTTCGGGGGGCGCGCTGAGCACGACGGGATGGAGGTGAAGCCACCGGCGACGGAGAGGCTGCTGTCCCTGGACTGGTACAGCGAGACGAGCCGGGCGCCGGAGAGCGCCATCAGCTCGCTGGGCGCGCTGGGCCTGTGGAGCGGCATGCTCGGCGGCGCGCACCAGCACCATGGCTCCTCGGCGGCCATCTAAGATCCTGGCACAAACGTGCCTCCGTCCATACTTTGCGTTGCATGCACCACCGTGCACTGCGCATCAGTGGTTTGCTAATGGAGTTGACAAGTACGAGTGACTACGTAGAAGTGCTTGCTTTCTGGTTGTTTTTACCTGTTTTTATCTTCTGTTTCTCGTTTCGTCGTCGTTTCGTTTTTTTGGACGATCCATGCTTGCCGCTCGTCATTTCAGATGATGTCTCTGTTGATGTACCACTTCAAAGTTCAAACATTTGCTGTGGTTCGAATTACAGTTTGGTGGTGGTTGTGATGAGCTCAGGTTTTATCTGTATGGATTATGGTACACAAATATAGAACTTAGAGAGAGAGCATGGTACAATTATTTTGCTGAACTGAAGCTATTAAGTGGAAGTACTTACATTATGGTGTTCCAGAAAAATATATATATGTGGCTAGCGTCTATATATGATATAGACGTAAGAGAAAACCAGAAGAAATTAATAACAAAAAAAAGGGCTGCACTTGTACACTAGTTGAGTACATCCTGAAATTAATGCCATAGCATTCAACACAACCGTAAGTTAACTCAAGTTACTCCCTGATAAAACAGTGGTATATACTCATTTGTCCTTGAAAAAAAAAATCAATTTCTAGCAACTTTAAAACAGATTAGCATGCAAACGAGAAAAAAGACCATGCTACCCCTGATAAAACTCATGGACATCAATGGAGCACACCTCCTATAGGTGAAAAGCAATATATATATCTCTAGTAAAAAGGACAGCTAACTCAAGTTTACCTTGCATTGTGCTAAAAGTAATACATATAACCGATCACTATTGGAACACACCTCCTTAGAGTTGAGTTGTTGCTAGGATTCTAGTGTGCTCCAAGCTTAAAAAAGATTTAGAGAAGTAGGGAAGACAAACGGAAGTGGCGGTGAGGGGCATGGCGACCAAGGAACCTCCGGTCACAGGTGGCCAAACAAGGTGATTAGGCTAGGTATGGGTGGGAAGCTTGCATGGCGGCAGCAAAGCCGATGGCGAGATGCCTGGAGGGGGGGCAACAGGCGAGGGAGTGGACGCTATAGCGTGTCTCAATTGGCCCAAGAAATAAGAAGATTATTGAAGAAAAACCATACATCTGATTGGAATCTGACAAAAACAAAGATTTAAGGCACATAGGAGTTCGAAGACATTTTTTTTGAAGAAAAAGAGATTCTATTTATTTAATAGCACAATTACCTTTATGCCTATAATAATACGAAAGATACATTAGTGTAAATTCAGAGCCCCTAGCGACTTTCTTCAATCCAATCTAGGCCTCGACGATTGCCTAGTTCCAACATGTCGAAACTTAGCAACGACAATGACAATTCCTTGTGTATCATCCTCCAACCATCCACAACGATGGCCCCAAACTTTGTAAATGCTAAATGATCCAATGAGGAGCCTCGCCGGGCGAATATGATAAAAGGTACCATCAATCCAACACCACCAATACAAGTAATTTAGATAATTCCTAACACCACGATAGCGGAATCCATTGAGCCAGTAACACAAAAGTATAAACAAGGAACATGAACATCTCCACCAATTGCATACACCGTGTTGGACGTCTGGATAGGCATTTGCACCGAAGTTATCTATAAGAAACTTGATCTTTGCAAGGAGTCATGTCGGTTCGCTTGAGTTTATTTGCCGAATCTGTCAGCCATTCAGCAGTGTTTTTCTCTCACAACAAATCAGCAAACAATACTTTCAGGCATGGCTTATCAGCTAAGCGAACACCAAGGTGTGGAGCTAAGCCCGTTTAGCTAAAAAAATATATAAAGTGGAGTTAAAAATATAGTAGAGAAGTCACGAACGACCCCTTATTACAATGTGCTGAGTCAAAAATCACTGATCTAGACGGCTGTGATATCTCTAGATTCGATAGAATAAAAAATCAACAATTATTGCTATCATCTTTCCTTGAAACATCCAAGCTACCGCGAAAACACCTAATGAGGAAGGAGGCATGAATTTCGACTGTCAAACTTTCCCATTTAGTTTGCAGATGTGCAGCCAAGGATTTGTTCGGCTGTCGGACTTTCCCATTTGTAGAAAGTGCGCGATGCTGTGTTCTTCCAAAAGCCTGTTGGTTGCCGAGCGTTCAGTACAGTACATTTTGTTAGTTTAAGTCCCATCCAGGCCCTGCTTTGTAAATAAAAAGAATGAAAAGTCCTGCGGGAAGCTCCAGGCTCCAGCGCATTATTTCCGCCGATCCGTTTTTGCTAAAATTGGGGGCATGAATTTACGACACGTATTCATCTAACAATTGAAATTATATCTTAACATCGTAAATTTAGAAGGAATTATTGGAAAGAAAATTTACATCTCTCATAGTTGTTTCATGAGGACCGTCCTCTCCCATTTTTTTTCTTAAAAAAATTGAGGGACTGTGGTCTATCCGCCTCGTCTATTTCTTCGGGCTTCTAGCCGTGGGCCGTGGGCCGTGGGGCACCTAGGGCTGACCTCTTTATGTTTTTAAGGACCGTCTTCTCACTGATGCTTTGCAAACAGAGTAAAGGACCTGAAACTAGCAAGTAAAGCAAGTAGAGATTGCTGCGACCTCGATCGTTGCTTTCAACTTCTTCATGTATGCAAAGCACACTCCCAATGACTAAATATAGAAGAGAAAGTAAATAAAATTCTAAAAAGAAAGTATGAACAAAGATTAACAAAATACAGATTCTTCAACAAGGATTTGATAAAAATATTAGTAATCTAATGCAGTTTAACACCAGCTCCCCTGCTTAATGAAATATGTGCCGTTGCACGATCCCGAAAAAAAAGTTTAACACCAACTGGATTTTATTAAAATGTTAGTGGATCTCCTACGACAACACTAGTCTCTTGGAACCAATATTTTGTGCCCATCTACAAAGGCAAGTGAACAAATATTGAACAATCATAGCCAGTACATGTTACATTTCTTTGCATATAAACATGAAAGATCTGGTCATTGACCACTATCCTCAAGAAGGCACATGAAGTCTGCTCTTGAGAGTATTTTCATGCAACCATTCCTAAATGTGGTCCGACAACCGAGCTTAAACTATGGACATTGACCTTCTGAGCAATGGATGCCAAGAGCCTTTTAGTAAGAGCTCACATACCTGAGGATCAAAGCTCACAAAACAAGTTACCAATATCAATCAGTTTGGAAAGGACGATACTGTCGAAGCTGAAGGGTTTCCACAGTGACAACATCAGAAAGCCCACATGACTCTGCTACAATTAGCATTAAGTAATCAGAAGCTCACTTTATTAGAGATGTATATAGTGGACTCATCGTATTTGACTAGGTCGTCACATCTTGTAACATAGCCTACTTCACTATATATACTAAAGGTAATACCCCCTGCCCCCTCAAGGGTGTGAGGCGTTTGTACACATTTTTTTATCCGCCTTCTGCCACTCGCTGAACCCGCGACAACATCACATATCTAAAAAGAAACAGTATTCTTTCTGTTGCCTGGATATCATCAGCTGAAACTGTAAATGCGTAAATGCACAAGGAATGCACCTTAAGCAAGGATTTTAGGTTCCAGGATAGTTATCCGCCCTATATCACCAAACTCACAAAAGCACACATCTGGATATGCTGTGAAGTAGCCAAATTTTGCGACCATGCTAGCACTATGATAACCTGAAAGCCTGCCAAGGAAGTATAGGGTATTATCATACTACTACCTAGGAGCAAGACATACGTCGCAACCAACAACAAACAGATGCCATTATGCCATGGTAAGAGGAACAAGGATTGATTATTGTTTTTCTTTCTATTCTTACTTTTATCCATTAATTCATCGTATGATCAAACAATCCATAGATACACATTACAGGAGCTAAACTGTGCTAACAACAATGGATGACTAGTTGATGGCTCAGCTAGAAATTGCACAAAAAAAAGACCAAGAAAGTGTAGCATTGAGGGGATCAGGGGAAGTACTGTAGCCTTCTACAGCTGTGTCTCACTATGGATTAGGATGTGGGGGAGAGGGTTGCGCTCTAGGGCTCTCGTAGATGGTGCTCGTCATAGTAGCAATTTGATGTGGCCAGAGCCGAATAGGCAGGCCAAAGGACGAGGGGCAGGCCAGCCACATCACCACAAAGCGGCGAAAGCGTGTAATAAATCCTGGGGCAGCTCTATATTTTTATTTTATCAAGTAGCTTACAACAGAGGGAGATCACTAAGTCTGGAACAGTTGACGACGATAGCGGCTGGATGGATAGGATCGGGCACCTAAACAGTAGCGCTGCCCCTGGTGGAGATCGATCTCTCCCCGGGGGCGCGCAGTTGCGGAAGCTGGCGGCGGCTAGGGTTAGGATTTAAACCTAGACTTGTGATACCATGAAGGAAAATAGAATTGGTGTAATTGGATGGATGTATTGCATTGAGCCCTTGGGCGGTTTATATAGAGTACAAGACTTGGGAGGTAAGGCAACCCACGGATACATATGGAAGTCTACAATACACAATATTTAGATTACCAAATATACTCTAACTGATTCCAATCCCATGCTAGAGCAGGGATCTCCCCTCCCTGTTCTATTTGTAGCGCGACAGAATCACAACTGAAAGTGTGCGTGGAGCAACAGAAAGTTAACTTCAGAAATGTCATTACTTGAAAGATAACTCCTGCTAACCAGCTATCCAATTTTCAGAGGGTTTATCTGAGTAACCAGTTGCTTGTACATATGTAAGGAACAATAATTCATCATTATACAAGAGTGCCCACACTTACCGCTAAGGAAAGTATACCTAGGAAAATACACACCATTAAGGAAAATATACCTAAGAAAATACAAAATGCATATGTATACATCTAGGTCTAGCAGAATCAGAATGAGAAAGACAAATTTAATCCATGTCAAGTTCATTGTTTTGAGCAGTAAAATGTGCTCAGTGTTCATGTGTAATTGAGTACTAAACAACATGCTATAGATAGACACCTCAAACAGCTTGGTAAACAGAACAAAGCAAAGAAATTTAATGCCAATAGGAAGGGGGTCAGAACTGTTTAATAAACTTAACAAAGCAAGCTAACTGAAAGGTGGCTTTCCTTCAGAGTTGAGAACTGAGACCAAACAGTACTAGCTGCAGTTGAAAGGTTCCATGCATACAGTATAGCTAGCCCTTTGTGATGCTTTTACTACTAAAACTAATCAAGCTTCTGAGATGATCAGAACACATATGGGAAAAGATTTCTGCAATTGAGTTATCGATTCATTTCTGCTGATGCATATGAGTGTTACTTCATTGACAGATCAAGCAAGGATCATGTTAGTGACTAACCTGCTATCATGCATGGCGATGTGCAGTACGCACTACAGAAACACATGCCCTTAGTTTTGCTCTGATCCTCGAGGCTCTGATCTGTCAGGCTCTGATCTGTCAGACACGTGCACATTTTTCAGAGTTCTTACCTGGAGAAACAGAGTTTCACGCCAACTAGAAACAACGATTCATACATGCTACCGGTCCTTAATGAAACCAACCAAGTGCAGGTGCTTCAGATAAAACATTTCAGACATTCAGTAAACGTGCTTAAAGTAGCCTATTAGAAGAAAGTCATGTTCTCGACACAAGTTACAATCTGCTAATAGCTGAGAGCATTACCACAATAAGAACTCATTGACAGCTTGCTAACCTGCTTTCATACAAACATGACTAACCCAAACTAAAATCAAGAATAATCAACCAGACATGATAGCACACTCCAAGCAAAATACCACTTCAAAAGGAAGTAGAGAGACTTTTATTTCAGTTTGCTTTCTTGAGGGTTCCCTGACTACGGTGAAGGTGGGATCCACTTCAAACAAAGCTGGTAAAATCCACCAAGAAATCTAGAAATGAAAACCTAGCATCGCTCTTACATAAAAAAACTAGCATTTCTACTAATCCAGTAATTGGAACCAACCCAGCATCTAGAAAGAAAAACAAAGCATGTTTTTAGATCTTCAGGGTCTCAAGGAAGGGGAGGGTGGAAGGAGACACCTTCTGGATATGTTTGGTGGTGATTCCAATTTCCAACGGCTGTCGCATACGCCTGTGGCTATTGGCTGCTGCATCTCTTGCCCTCGACCATGAGGAGGCAGCAGGGAGTGAACATGTGGGGAGCTCGCAATTGAGGCGGCGCGGAGCTAATGCCACCACTCACAAGCGGGGTGACCCTAGTGTCAATTGGGGTTGACACGGTTCTGACCCTTTGGACCCTCTTCCTATTGGGGTTGGCCCGCTCTGAACCATGGGCTCAATCTAGGAGCGGAGCGTTTTGGAGAACGTGTTGACCCACCCCCCTGGCAGGCCTAAATATCTGGAGCACTTTATATGTGCCGCTATGTGTTAGCATTTAATATGACTCTGTAACTGTGCAGACGCCTTGGCACCTGTGTGTTGCGCCTGGGCACTTATGTGCCATATTAGCTACTTTCTCTAGATCCCAAGAGCTGGTTTCACACCTTGGCTCCTTGGTTACTCCCTCTATATATATGTGTAATCCCTCCTCTGCAATGTAAGATTGATTCAATATATCTTCCTTCATGGTATCAAGAGACTAAACTTCCTCTGCCCTGCGCTGCTCCACGCGCGCTCCCTCTCCCCTTCCGGCGCTGCTTCACGTGCGCCCGTGCGCTGCCCTGCCCCCGCTGCATCCGTGCGCGCCCAGCTCTACTCTGCGCCATGTCCCTTCTCGGTGCTGATGACGCCACCGAGCGCGCCGCGCAGGAGGCCCGCATCGCGCAGGAAGCCCGCACCGCTGCCCTCGCGACCGCGGAAGCAGCCGAACGCGAGGCCACGACCGCCCAAGCGGAAATCGTCGCCGCCTCTGCTCGCCTTCGCGACGCCCAGGCGCGTGCAGCCGCGGCCCGTGCTGCCGCTGCCCCTCCTCGCGACGATGTCTCCGTGCACGTCAACGATGACGACTCTGAAGGCAGCGGCAGTGGCCTCGACGACGCCCTTCTTCAACAAGAGGCCAAAGTCATCCTCAACCTCCATGCTCAAGCAGTTTCGGTCCAGAACATCCGCACTCTGGTACCTCTGCTCCTCGACGTCACCTCGCCCTTCTATGCTCGTTGGAAGACGTCCTTCCTCAATGTCCTCGGCAAGTACTCACTGGAGTCCCATGTCCTCTCCAACGTCGTCACCCCTGGGTCTCCTTCCTGGGTCAGGATGAATTGCGTCGTCCGCACCTGGCTTCTCGGTGCCATCTCCGACGACCTCGCCGACATCGTCTCCGAGCGTGGTGCCTCTGCCCGTACTATCTGGCTCGCAATCGAGTCCCAGTTCCTTGGGAATCGAACCACGCGCGCTCTGTATGCTGATCAAGAATTCTGCATCTTCTCTCAAGGGGACCTCTCAGTCGACGACTACCGTCGCCAATTCAAGCGCAAAGCTGACGATCTTCGAGACCTTGGCCAGTCCATCTCTGAGGCGACCTTGGTTCTCAACATCATTCGGGGCCTGAGTGAACGGTTCACCGCCATCGGCATTCATCTGCGCCGCACCACTCCTCTCCCTACGTTCCTACAAGTACGGGATGAGCTTCGCCTTGAGGAGCTTACCATGGCCAAGACTCCTCCAGCCACTGCTCTCGCTGCCCTGGGAGGTTCTGGTGGCTCCAAGTCTGCTGCTCTTCCTCACCAACAGCAGCCACAACCGCCCCCGCAACTACAACAGCAGGGCGGTGGCGGCAACAGCAGATTTGCCTCTCATCTTCTACAGCTGGGATTTGTTGAAGCCAAGACAGATGCCTCCTTATTTGTCCATCATCACGGCAAGGATATGGCGTACCTTCTTCTCTATGTGGATGATATCATTTTGACAGCCTCCTCAGATGCTCTACTTCGGCGCCTCACTGATGCCCTTCAACAAGAATTCTCTATGAAGGACCTCGGTCCCCTTCATCATTTTCTTGGCATGGAGGTTCAGCGCTCCAGCAATGGGCTTTTCCTCTCTCAGCGCAAATATATGATTGACATCCTTGAGCGTGCTGGGATGGCTGCCTGCAAACCTTGCTCCACTCCCGTGGACCTTAACCCTAAGCTATCTGCTGATGGTGATCCCGTGGCTGACCCTACAGATTTCAGGAGTCTTGCAGGCGCTCTCCAATATCTCACCTTCACCCGACCGGATATTGCCTACGCTGTTCAGCAAGTCTGTCTTCACATGCATGATCCACGGGAACCCCACCTCTCTGCCCTCAAGCGTATCCTGCGCTATATCAGTGGCACTCTTCATATGGGTCTCCACGTGCGTCCCTGTGCTCAGGACAACTTGGTGGTATACTCAGACGCCGATTGGGCTGGCTGTCCGGACACTCGCCGTTCTACTTCAGGATATGCAGTCTTCTTGGGAGACAATCTGGTTTCTTGGTCCTCCAAACGCCAGCCCACTGTCTCTCGTTCCAGTGCTGAGGCTGAGTATCGCGCCGTCGCCAATGCAGTTGCTGAGGCCACTTGGATCCGTCAGTTGTTAACTGAACTTCATGCTCCTCTACGCAAGACAACTCTGGTGTACTGTGACAATGTCAGCGCTATCTACATGTCCTCCAATCCTGTTCAACACCAACGCACCAAGCATGTGGAAATTGATCTTCACTTCGTGCGGGAACGGGTTGCCATCGGTGACGTTCGTGTTCTCCATGTTCCAACGACCTCGCAGTTCGCCGACGTCTTCACCAAGGGGCTGCCCTCCTCTGTCTTCACCGAGTTCCGCTCCAGTCTCAACGTTCGGCCTTCCGAAGCTTCGACTGCGGGGGCGTGTTAGCATTTAATATGACTCTGTAACTGTGCAGACGCCTTGGCACCTGTGTGCTGCGCCTGGGCACTTATGTGCCATAGTTATTAGCTACTTTCTCTAGATCCCAAGAGCTGGTTTCACACCTTGGCTCCTTGGTTACTCCCTCTATATATATGTGTAATCCCTCCTCTGTAATCTAAGATTGATTCAATATATCTTCCTTCACTATGAATGACACTTACCGCCTCCATGAAAAGATTTGATTTATGCTACAGCGGCTTATATATGCAATATATTGGTGACCCAAATACCTTTCTGTATGTTCTGCAGATTGAAGCCAACTAGATTCCTGTTAGTGTCCAGACCACAATTATTTGTGACTAGAAGTAGTAACAGTTGCACAAAGGACTAGCATGCTAGAGTGTCAACTTTGTTCAAGTGCTGTGAAGTCCATTCGAGTGTTGAGGTAAACAACTCTTACCTTTTTGTGAATAAAAAAAATAAGCAAAGTCCATTTTTTTGGTGCTAACATGCACCAGTAGGTAGATAATATCCTATACTAGGCTGACTAATACGCCCAAATTTTCTTAACCTGTTATAACTAGTAGATGAAGGTGTAGGCCAGTTCATTTCATATCCCGTTTATCTAAAAGAAGACTACAACTACCAAAAAAGGGTTTCATTAAGCATATCACAAAAAGAATTTTTTTCCTACAGGTAGCTTTGCTTTGCAATAGTAGCGCTGATGTATTCTACACACTTTCATATACTAAGTCATGAAATTTAAGACCACATTTCACAACAAAGATACTCCCTCCATTCCAAACTATAAGGCATTCCAAGAATCTTAGAGAGTCAAGTATTTCAAGTTTGACCAAAATTATAGAGAGAAATATAAAGATTTATGATATTAAATAGGTATACTATGAAAATATAATTAATGAAGAATCTAATGATACTTAGTTGGTATAATAAATGTTATTATGTTATCATATAAATTTTGGTAAAACTTGAGATGCTTTGACTCTCCAAGATTCTTGAAATGTCTTATAATTGGATGGAGGGAGTATAATGTAATCACAGAAAATTGGTAGCAGATTCAATACCTGCTCTTTTGCATGCGATGTATCATACATAGTAGGGACAAAAGACAGGCACTAGTTTGCAGTACCTATGGGCATATTTCCCTACACACAATACAAGAAGGACATCCATCAGCATTCCATTGGGAAGGCAATGTTAGCTATTGAAAGTTGCACTCATTAGAATGTAGAATATGCCGGTAACTTTAACATGAATGTTCAGCAAAAATTTGGAGGCTTGGAGCTTTTCTGTTCCCTAAAAACTAGTAATTTATGCAGAGAATCATCAATGAAGATTCCAGACACCATCCAATTGCTTATAATAATACCTGTTCAAATACTTTAATAAGCTACCTGCCTACAGGCTACAAAATCTGCAGGTTGTAGAACATTGAAATGCCCAAACATTGAACAAAACTACAGGATGTAGCCCCTCCAACCTGATCTTTATCTCAAATATAACTGTCAACATATACAATCTTAAAATTAGTGAAATTTGCATGATGAATTTCCACCTTTGATAATCCATTTTCTTCCACCAGGTTTCTTCTGGAAGTTCACCAACAGCTGAGGTACATCAAGTATCAATTTCAACTCAGAGAAGAACCATCAGCAGAATCCTCGAATGCTAAGCTAGTGTCTACTTGAAAGGAGCAGTCCTCGCCTCTCAACTTTCGTGACAGATCACAGAGCAATGTACAGATATTATCCCAATCTTGGTGAGTCCTCTCCCCAGCAATGAACGTGTGCACTAAGTTACCGACCTCAACTGAACTGTAACCTGGCACTTTACGCAGATCTCTACCCCTCACCATGTCCCTTGTGTCCTTTACACTCTCCCACTTCTCATCATATGCATATATATTTGTCAAGAGATTGTAGTAGCCAACATGGTCAGGATCCAGCTTGAGCAGACTCTTTGCTGCTACTTTGCTCATCTTAGTGTTGTTGTGTTCTCTGCATGCAGCAAGCAAGGCACACCAAGTATGGGCAACAGCTCTTCCATCCATACCACGAATGAACCTTATAGCCTCTTGCAGTTCACCGGCCCGACCAAGGAGATCAACCATGGCACTTTGATGCTCGGCATTTGGTACGACTCCAAAAACTTGAGTCATGCTATCAAAAATTTGTATTCCTTCCTGAACCAGGCCAGAGTGGCTGCATGCTGATAACACTGACACAAATGTCACACTGTTGGGTTGAATTGATGAGGCAATCATCCTTTGGTACAACGCAACAGCTTCCTGACCAAGGCCATGGGCTCCATAACCAGCAATCATTGAGCCCCACACCACAATATCTTTTTCTGTAGTACCTTCAAATACCCTGACAGCGCTATCTATGTCTCCACATTTTGAATACAAATCAAGAAGTGCAGCAGCTACAAATGCATTATTATTGAAACCATTTCTAACTAAATAGCCATGGAGACAAATGGCTAGGCGAGTACCACCAAATTCTGAGCATGCAGCAAGTACCTTCACCATCGTGATGGCATCAGGAACATGATCATCCAACAACATGCATTTGAACACATGGAGGGATTCACCAGGGAGTTCATTTTGTGTGAGGCCACCAATGACAGCAGCCCAAGCGACCACATCTTTCTTTGGCATCCGATGAAATAAGCACATTGCCTCCTCATGACACGAGCACTTCATGTACATATCAACCAGAGCAGTCGCTACACCCACCTCAAGCTCACAACCTATGCTGACAGCAACCCGATGAACTCTCTTACCTTCCTCAGCATCGACAACAAGTGCACAAGCCTGCAGAACACTCACTAAAGTCACTGAATTGGGCTGGACACGTGCCTTGACCATCTCCCTGTACATTCTCAAGCCCTCGTGTGCGTCTCCATGTTGCACATACCCTTTGATCATGCAGCTCCAAGTGATCACATCTCTATCCGTCATACCCTCAAACAACCTCATAGATGCCTGGAAATCACCGATCTTCACATAAAAGCTAAGAACAGTATTTACTAAAGCTAGATCATAGCCCAAGCTGTTCCTGACAACATAAGCGTGGCACGCCTGTCCCTTCCGAACATGCCCCAACTGTGCTGCTGCCGACATCGCACTCACAAGTGTGACTGGTGTCAGCATAACGCCCTGACCAACCACATTCCTTGCAAAGAACTCCAGTGCTTCCTCGGCCATTCCGTTCTGCTCATAGCCGGTTACCACAGACGTCCTAAGCACAATGTCAGGCTTCTCAAGCACACCATACGCATTGATGGCCCCAACCATGTCTCCACACCTGGCATACATCTGCACGATAGCTGTGGCAACAAAGGCGTCTTCAGACGCGGTGCAAGAGCGTATGGCGACCGCGTGCACAGCTCGGCCATGGGCGAGCGAGGGGAGCGCGGCACAGGCCCTCAGCAGGAGCGAGAAGGTGAAGCCGTCCAGGCGCACTCGGAGCCGCGGACCAAGGAGGATAGCGGCGCGCCACTGCCGCGCGCGGATGTGGGCGCGGAGGAGCGCATTGGCGAGGCGAGGCGTCGGACTGGGGAATTCGTCGAACAGGTCGCGGGCGAGGCCCGGAGGGTACCACGCTAGGACATGCGCGGTGAGGTGGTGCGAAGAGTGGAGGAGGCCCGAACGGAGAAGGTTAGCGTGGAGATGCGCGGCGGCGAGAGGCGTAGAGATGGTGGCGGCAGCGGCTTCTAGAAGCTTTTGGAGCGGTGGCATGAATGCGAGGGCCGGAAAACATCCAACGTCGGCCAGTTGCCGACGCCGGTTATCGGTTGTACACTGTGGTTCCGGAGCTGCTGCCCGCCTCGTGACTCCGTCGGAGCCGCCGCCCGCCTTGCCGCGAGGGCCACCGGAGCCGGAGCCCGCCGTGCCACTAGGGACGCCGGAGCCGTCCCCCTCGCCTCGCCGCACAGGCCGTCCGCAGCGCAGCGAACCACCCGTCGCCAAGCTCGAGCAGTAGCAGCTCGGGGCCGTCGGCCGCCTCACTCCATAGAGCTGCGCTGCCACCTGCCAGTCCGCTCGGCCGGCCGTAGCTGCCTCCACAGCACGGGTTACGCGAGGTCAGCCGTCAGCTCCCTTTTTTTATTAAAGTCTACCACCGGGGAAAAAACACCTTGATCGTGATAAGCCCCCGAAAATATTGGATAATTTATTGAGAAAAAACGCCGACTGATAAATTCAGCTGATAAGTTTAAGTCAAGAAAACTGCTGCAATGTCAGCACACAGTGTCGTTTTGCGACACATATCCTCTAGCTTAGGCATGTCTTGGAAAAATACGAGACCCAGTTCAAAATAACAAGTAAAGGCCTAACATTTATTACCAAAATAAAGAAAGATTATAGCAAATATCAATATATTACAAAGACAATATATAAAAAATTAACTAAGTAAAATAAAGGTTGTGCATGGAACTTATACTAGACAATGATCTTCGTCTGGCGTCTTGATCTGAGTCCGGCCGTATAGGATTGCGACTAGATCTCGACTCTCGAGTGACGAACGACGATAAGAACGAGGTTGCGGTGCTTTTCTCCTGAAGGATGTAGTAAGCCACGTCTATTGAGCTTGTCACTGATTTACTAATTAAAACAAGTCTAAAATTATTATATATACTTAGAATACTTAGTAAATTTTGAACCCGTGAATTTTGGAGTCCTAGTTCCGTCGCACCGCCTACACGGGTCCGAGGATGCCCCTGCTCTAGCTTAAGAATGGGGCGGTTCTTCTCTAGCCTAAGGCCTACTTTAGTTTCCAAAATTTTTTAAGATTTTTCATCACATCGAATTTTTTAATGCATGCATGGAGTATTAAAATATAGACGAAAACCAAAACTAATTGTATAGCTTGTCTGTAATTTACAAGATGAATCTTTTGAGCCTGGTTAGTCTATGATTGAACAATAATTATCAAATACAAACAAAAGTGTTACATTAGCCAAAGCCAAAAAAATTCACAAACTAAATAAGGCCTAACTTAATGAATTAAATAGACAGATTTAGACAAGAGAAAAACCACGAGTACCCATTTAGAGCGTCATATCCATCCTTGCTTTGGCCCACCCATGGTTCCACACCGCGGGCTAGTCATCTCGCCTAGGGTCAATATAAACTCACAAATTACATATTATTGTTTATCATATTTTTAAATTTGTTTGGCTATCTCATCTTACTCGCTGATCTTCTATTTAGGTACTCATTCTCTGTTTCGATTTAATAGGTGATTTGCGAGTTTAAGGACCAGTTGATATAGTTAAACAAGTTTGAAAATCTAAATAGATGTCTTGCAAGTTTAGGAATCGAGATGGTAGAAACTAATATGTTTAAGAACCTAAACAAATGACTTGTAAGTTTAGCGAACACGTTTGATGGCCACCAATAGACTTTACTTTTATTTTATTTATTTTTTGTTTTCGACGATCTTAGCTGCATTGTGTGAACATGAATATTAGAAAAATGTATGAGGTTAATTTTTCATGAGAAGCTAACTTATCATTCTCTCATTTTTAATAAATGTTTTATAGCTAACTCTTTTAACATTATTGAAGCTGCATAGACCTTTAGCAGATATGTTCGCACAAGGGAACAAAATAAGAAACGGGTAACAAAAATAGTAAAATGGAGCAATACTTTATAATGCAATAGTAATACGAGAATACAAATATCCTCGAAACATCGATGTTGTTGTTTATATAACGACATTCATAAAATAAGGGACATGATCATGTTCTACTCTTTCGGCTGCTAAGGTCCGACCACATAAACATAACCTAAATCCAAAAGAACCAAACATGGGAAAGAGAGAGAACTAATCCTTTATGTGTAACCACCTCGTTTCCTAAAAATCATTCTTAATGGCTATTTACCTATAGACGGTATTTAAACAGCCATTAAGAACATGTACAAAATTGATAATGGTTCCTGGTCCATGGTACATCATAGATCTATTAGCGCTGATAAAGTTTTCTTTCCTACTTAAAACATTCATAATAGTTCTTGGTTTATGGTACATCATAGATCCACTAGCGCTGCTAAAAAAGACGAGTCTTATGAGCATGTATAAAATTGATGGTGAGATACGAGATTAGTCGGCTTAGTATGTAGATGGCCAACTCGTACATGGCTCGTAGGCTAGCAAGTAGCAACACAAATAAGCCCTTATGGTTGATCAAACAGCTAGCCTTGATATTCAAATAGACCCTCAATCTTCGCATGGTTGAGGAAATGTATCGAAAACCAACCTATACAATGAAGCGTGTATAGTGTGTTGGTAAGGCTACTCGGTGGAGTCTCTGCTGCCTGCATTAGAGTCACTCTAGGCAGGTTTGCACCGGGGTTTTTTCTTTCTTTGATAGGACTCAAATATTAAACATATAACAAAATAACAACTCTGTTACTTTATAACTTGACAGATCATAGTTGTTATAGGTAGAGACTGTATAATGAATCATACTCTGGGTTTAGGGTTTTACTTAGATCTAGATTTGCTCGTGAATATTATTACAATAATATTAATATTTTTGGGCACAAGAATTAATGCAAAATGTTTTAGATCTTTGATTTGAAAATAAGTTTTTCAGATTCAAAAATAGACAGCAATATAATAAAATGGAACTAATGTTTTTTTATCACCTGTCCAAATCTTCCGTATGTGGCTTCCACATCCTTGTACGAAACTAATGGTAGTAATTGATGACAACAAATCTGCAAAAGGCCTTGCTTAGTTTACCTCAAAAACTAAAAACTTTTCAAAATTTGAAAAAGAGCCAAGAAAACCCACATCGATCACGACTCTGCATCGTGACTAGTGAGGCGAAGAGAGAGTGCCAAGAAACCAAAGCGAAGAAGATAACGGGGTGGGACCCGCAGGGCCGCAGCAAGAGCCAAGAGGAGGAGGAGAGAGGCAGCAAGGCAAAGGCAACGCGCCGTCATCTCCTGAGGTCAGAGACCTTCTCGAGTACTACAGTCATGGCCCGCCGCATCTAAGAGGCAGCAAGAAGGGGGGCGGATGGGGCGCGCGTTCGTGTACGTGATCCTGGGCGGCGGCGTGGCCGCGGGCTACGCCGTGCTCGAGTTCGCCCGCCGCGGAGGGTACTCTCGCGGAGAGCTCTGCATCATCTCCGAAGAGGCCGTACGCTCTGCTCCCTTTGCTTCATTTTTCTTTTCCCCATTTCTTTGAGTCTGGCATTTTTTTTTAGTATTCCCGTCTCCCTTCCTGCTAAAATTTCCACTGATAGGACCAGTGCCGGCAATACTTCGGGAGCTTGGATTCCTTGTTCTATTTTTCCTTTGAACTCTGATTAGGATAACTATCTACTTCAGATAGCATATATGTCTGGTGAAGTAGAGAGTAGAGACTGCGTAAGGAGGGGAAACAACCTTTGAACTGAACTGAAAAGGAGCAATTTGGGGAGTCATTGTTAATCTGCAGTTTTATAGTGAAATTTAATCGGCGAGGTATTAGTGCCAAAATCATTTGTACTCTCCAGGATTGGACCATCGCTTTTTCAATCCGGTCCGGTGGTCCGTGGTCTTGTACTCTTGTAGCCTCACATCACTGATGAATATCAAGCAACAGTGCCTGAATGATGTTCTTTTTAGACTATACGAAGGCTGACAAGCATGCAACCACTAAAAACAATGCTTTCTGGCCGGAGAAGGCATGTAATCCGAATTTTTAGGTGTGCATGCTATATGATGAACTATTCCAAGAGTACGAAAAAGGAGTTTTGGCATTTTCCATCCAACAATGCAATATATTAGGCTCTACATAATCTTTTGGCTACGACATACATGGTTTTTCTTTTATTTTTACTTGGTAGACAATACACAGTGTGCACTTTTCTGTTTTTGCAAAATCAGATGTGGAAACTTTGGTCATCGAGAACATGTTCTTTTGCTTGCAAAACTTACTTCAGAATCAGAACTATGTTCTATGATTTTGTTATTTGACAAGTGCTCTGCTAGTTACAATTTCTGTAATCTCGCCAGGTTGCTCCTTATGAACGTCCTGCACTAAGCAAAGGCTATTTACTCCCAGAAGGTAACGTCTCTTCGTTTTGAAGAATTACAATGTTCTGCTATTTTTTCCACAGCTAAAATAATTTTGGCTAAGGTTGCTCCATTTTTTTGGAGGCAAATGTTGGTCCTTTTGATTTTTGTAATGGTCTGGAGTCTGGACATTATTAATATCACTGACTGTTATTGGCCCCTGAGATACTTGCAGGTGCTGCTCGCCTTCCAGGATTTCATACTTGCGTTGGTGCTAATGATGAATTATTGACAACAAAATGGTACAAAGAACAAGGTAGTTTTTTTTTAATGTTCTTTACTGGATTCTATGATTAATTTCATGTATTGCAATTGGCAAATGCTATGGATGATGGGATATTTAAAGAATATCTTATTGTTCATAGTTGATGGAAATGATTCAGTGGATCGATCCATATGATCCTTTTAATCTATTATGTTTTTCTAACTTTTACTTTATTTGATTAGGCATTGAATTAGTTCTTGGAACAAAAGTAATTTCTGCTGATGTGAGGCGCAAGACATTGCTTACAGGCACTGGTGAAACTATCAGCTACAAAACTCTAATTATTGCGACAGGTGCTCGGGTATTGGATCTATTTGTACTTCTCTTTATTTTTTGCTCCAAATTCAATTCTTCATGAAACCTGCTATCCTTCATTAAGAAAAAATCTAGCACATGATGATCAGTTTATGTGTTTTTCTAAATCTCATCTCTTTACATAACATAGGCTTTGAAGCTACAAGAATTTGGAATACAAGGTTCAGATGCTTCAAACATATGTTATTTGCGCAACATCGATGATGCGGATAAGTTGGTGAGTGCGATGAAATCATGTCCTGGCGGAAATGCTGTTGTCATTGGTGGTGGCTACATTGGAATGGAGTGTGCAGCGGCATTGGTTACTAACAAGATAAGGGTCACCATGGTCTTCCCTGAGAAACACTGCAGTAAGCAGTTGCTTTCATCACCTAAGCAAAATTTCACTTATTTGTGTCAGGGCTTCGAACATGCTTTAATACCTCTCCTGCTGGTCTAATTATGAACTTGATTTGTTTCTGCAGTGGGTCGTCTATTTACACCAAAAATTGCAGAATTTTATGAAAACTACTACACCTCAAAAGGGGTCACCTTTGTTAAAGGAACTGTCCTTACATCCTTTGAAAAAGATACAACGGGGAAGGTGAGGTTTCATAATTCCATATCATGAAACTGGAACTGTTTTGAGATATATATTTCACAATTTTACATGTATTACCAAGTAATAAACTATAGTCGTATAACCAAGAGGTCCTGGTCCAGAAACCTCTTTTTCAGCAGTTCCTTTCCAGTGGTTGCTAGAGGTTTCTGCTAGTGCATATGGATAACTATTCAAGTCATACAATTTCATCTACCTAAAAGTTATTATAATAAAACAGAGCAAGAATTTACTATTTTCATTGATTGCTAGCAATAAACTAGGTTTCTGCTTTTTTCAAGAGATTTTCTCAAAATGTGTTATTAATTTGGTGTTAATCTCGTCTCTTGGATTCACCTGGACTCAGCCTGTATGTAATGGGGATAAACTATCTACATCTAGTTTTTGGCACCTTGGTATTCCTTGCTTAAATTGTGATAACACTGGAATATAAATGGTTTGTTTCTCAAATGGTATGCCGTGGCAATAATGGTAGCAATGAGCTTACCTGGATTCGTCAATCAGTGGCAGATCCAGGATTTGAATCTAGGGTATGTCTAGCAAAAATATCTCGCATTTGATATGGTATATAATCCAATACATAATTTGAACCCCGCGAGGGCCGAGTGCAAGCAACGAGCATCAGCTGGGGACAGATGATCTGGAAACAGAAGTACTTCTTTTTAAATTTAGACCTTCAAAATCTAATCTAACTAGTACTAGTAATTTGGCTCAAAATCTAGGGTAGGCCTGGGCCTATATGGCCTAAGGCTGGGTCCGCCCCTGTCATCAATTCCTGTCAATCTTTTTCTTACTGTATCAAACATATTTAGTCAATGAATGGTGAATGCCAACCATATTAGCTCTCCTATTTTAAAGCCTAGTACTCACAATCTGGCCAATTAGAATCCTCAAACAGTGTCAGAACTCAAGCCAGTGCCTATATTGTTGACATTGATAGTTAAATTAATAATTGGAAACAGTTCAATTTTCTCCCTCCGTCCTAAACCATTTTTTTGGGTCCAATCTAATAATCTACCCCTTGATAAAATTTTATGGGGCAATAGGTGACATCATAAATTTTGTTAGAAAAATAAGTATGAAAATTTATCATTATATTTTATATAAATTTTTGTATATGTAGGGCTAATTTATTATTAGATGCCTAATCTATCAAAAATAATTATGAAAAATTTGTGATGTATTTTTCTAACATAAGTTATGATGTTACCTATCACCCCAGAAAATTTGAAGTTAAAACTCGTATGTGGAGAGACAAAAAAGAAAAATCTTGTTAAGGGGTAGATTATTAGATTGGACCTTTTTTTCCTTAAAAAAACTGGACTTTTTTCATAATAATATTTCCATGTATGCACAGGTGACTGCAGTAATCCTCAAAGATGGTAGACACCTTCCTGCTGATATGGTAGTAGTTGGTATTGGCATCCGTGCAAACACTAGTCTTTTTGAAGGTCAGCTGATGATGGAGAATGGTGGGATAAAGGTAAATGGACAGTTGCAGACAAGTGACAGCTCTGTATATGCTGTTGGCGATGTGGCTGCATTCCCGATCAAGCTTTTTGATGGTGATATCCGACGGCTTGAGCATGTGGATTCAGCTCGTAGAACTGCTAGACATGCTGTTGCCTCCATCTTGGAGCCTTCAAAAAACAAGGACATTGATTACCTTCCATTCTTCTACTCCAGAGTGTTCACATTGTCCTGGCAATTCTACGGGGATAATGTTGGGGAAGTGGTCCACTTTGGAGACTTCACAAGCAGCAGCCCGAGGTTTGGTGCATATTGGGTCAACAAAGGCAGAATTGCGGGTGCATTTCTTGAAGGCGGAAGTCGGGAGGAGTACGAGGCCATATCGATTGCTGTTCGGCGGAAAGCTATGGTCACAAACATGGGTGAACTTGAGAAACAAGGCCTGGCGCTTGCCATTCAGGAGAGCCAGAAGGAGGTGCCTGACAGTGGGCTTGCCATTGTTGGAAAACCTACTTACACGTGGCATGCCACAGCTGGCGTTGTAGCAGCAGTGTCAATCGCTGCAATTGGTTATTGGTATGGCAGGAAGCGCCGCAGGTGGTGAGGATTTGGGGCAATTTCCTTTGGTCTGCCGTGCCGACCTGCTAGTGGAATGTCTGGGATGAGTTCTATTGGCTGTTAATTGAAGCAAAGTTGTATACCACATGTATGAAAGTATAGTCTGTGGCAAATGTATACAGAAACACAGATGCCTTCATGTATTATCTAGTGAAACCAAAGGCTGCTTCTAACTCAGTGGCCCTCTTGTTGTAAAACTGCAACTCTTTCCTGAATGAGATCCATAATTTTGTGGCATTGATGGTTACTGTTCTTAACTATCTCAGTTTATCAAAAGCTTTTATAAGTCCATGTAATCAGTGAAGAAGCGAACTAAGAATGGCAATGTGTATGTAGAAGTCTATGTAATCAGCCAAAGCAGATGTTATGGTGTGTTTGGTTTGTGAAGTCAACCCATGTTTCATGAGATAATGCATCATGAGTTTATCCTATAAATTTTGGTGAAATCAATTCATTCCTCATGTATATAATAATTATTAGCTTGTGAGGAATGAAGTGACGATGGATCACCTAATTCCATTCCACGGACCAAATACAAAAAGCAAGGAGTGAGAAGATGGACCACCTCACTCCTCAAACCAAACACACCATTAGTGTCCAAACTTGGATGCTTGTGTACTCTCCATTGCATTGTCGACATTCTGAAAATGACAAATGGCATCCATCTGTGGCAGTAAAGAAGCCAAGAACAAAAGCGCCAAGACGGTGAACCTAACTTGAGAAGAATCACAAAGATATTTCCTTGGAAAGAATGGCGCCAAGACAGAGAGCGGTTGAAAGAGAGCGAAGGAACCAGATGGGCCGCGTGGGGAAAGTTACTTTTGCCCTTAAGGGCATGTGCTCGCACTCTCTGTACCACTGGATTCACATTGAGAAGTGTGTAAACACACATCTCAATGCGAATATGCTTTAAGATGTGTGTTTGCACACTTCTCAATGCGAATCCAGTGATGGAGAGAGTGGGAGCATATGCCCTTGAGGGAAAAAAAAACTGTGTTGGGGCCGCGTGTTCACGTTCACCTACGTTATGGCGTGGCCGCGGGCTACGCCGCGCCTGGCGAGCTGTTGAAGCATGCAAACCGCGACTCTATTTCTGCGATTTTAATCTGTTGACTCGGGGTCGTCAGTTATAAATTATAATGCTACACTACAATCAGTATGGTACTATAATGTTACATACTTACATACAACTTAGATTCTTGAATCTTGATACTAGCCACGCAATTTTGCCCAACAGATCCGCTGGTCCTTTCTTAGAATGGCATCGAACTGTGGCAAGCAAAGAAGCGAAGGATCAATATTTGTCTTCACCAAGAAGAATACCAATATTTCCCTTGTCGGCGAGGGAAAGAACGGCACCGATCGGGTCCACTGGTCCAACAGAACCGCAGAAGCGGGGAGGGAGGCGGGCAAGGCATTGTTTCCTGACAATGCCGGCCCATCTCTCTCTCGTCCTCGGAAGCCAAGAACCGCGCCGGCGGGGCCCAGTCAGGCCTGCTGTCACCATCGCGGTTCAGCTAGGCGGCTACTTTAAAGGTCACCCACCCCATGGAGGAAGACTGGAACAGGAAGAGAGAGCTGTTGGAAACGGCGCGAAGGAACCAAACCAAATGGGCCGCGCGTTCGCTTACGTGATACTAGGCGGCGGCGTGGCCGCGGGCTACGCGGCGCTCGAGTTCGTCCGCCTCCGCACTGACGGTGCCGCCGGCGAGCTCTGCATTATCTCCGACGAGGCCGTATGCTCCCTTCCTTCCTTGCCTGCCTTGCCACGCTCTGCCATTTGCTGTTCAATTGAGCATACATCATTCAGCACAAAGAAACGCTGTTTCTTGTTGCGCTGCGATTGCCATTTGCCTGTTGCCACCAACCATCTTATTCTCCCACCACTTTGGCAGGTTGCTCCTTATGAACGTCCTGCGCTAAGCAAAGGCTATTTGTTCCCAGAAGGTGCGTACGTTTTCAATCTCAGATCAAGGAGTGTTTGCTCTGAAGTCTAAACACGAATGTATGAATAACCGATGCGGCGGCTGATACCGATAGCAGTGCTACTGCTGACAGCGCTTGCTGATAGTGCGTCGTTCTACTAAGAGCTGTGCTAGCATGTCATGCTGTCCACATATAATGCTAGCACAGCTGACAGCGCTTGCTGATAGTGCGTCGTTCTACTAAGCGCTCAAGTGATTTGGGTATTGGAGATCTTGAATTATAATTTACACCGGAACTTTGGACTTTGTCACATTTGCAGGTGCTGCTCGCCTCCCAGCATTTCATACTTGCGTTGGTGCCAACGATCAGTTACTTACAGCAGATTGGTACAAAGAACATGGTATGCTCCGGTTAATGTTTAGTGTGCTATGTGTTATTTATGCTTTACACATTGGCAATCCCTATGTTTGGTTAGATCTCAACAGGAAATGACAACAGTCAGTTACTGACTATTCTTTAATTTGTGATAGATGGATCAGCAAGTCTGTTTTTTCCTCATCCGTACTTTGTTTTCGTTCAAAAAACATGTAGAGATGAGGGAAAAAACAGACTTGTTGATCCTCATCTGTACTTTGATCCGGTAATCAAGTCAACTTTTTTATATATCTAGTTCCTATTTCAGCATTATGGATGATATGCGTTACCATTTGGCTAGGTATTGAGCTTATTCTTGGAACGAAGGTAACTTCTGTTGATGTGCGCGGGAAAACATTGGATACTTCCACTGGGGAAACTATCAGCTATGCAACTCTTATTGTTGCAACGGGTGCTCAGGTATGTTGATATTCTATTTGTGGTTACCTATGCTTGTCCGTGCTATTTTTAACTTAACATGTATCCTTCCTAGTATGTGCAATTTTTTAATGGATGCTACAGCTTGTTGTTTTGGTCTTTTAAAATTGTAGGCCTTGAAACTGGAAGAAATTGGAGGGAACGGCTCAGATGCTGAGAACGTCTGTTATCTGCGCAATATTGAGGATGCAGATAAACTAGTCCGTGTAATGAGATCATGTCCTGGTGGCGATGCCGTTGTCATTGGTGGTGGATACATAGGAATGGAATGTGCAGCCGCTTTGGTTGCCAACAACATAAAAGTTACTATCGTCTTCCCTGGAAAACACTGCAGTACGTAGCTGAAGCTACTGTTTGGTGAACATCCTGCAAGTTTCAATACTAGGAGTTTAAGGCATTTGGGTGCACTGTAGTCTTTTTTTTTTTCTAAACGAGTTTAACAAATACCAAAATGTATGGTGTGACTTTTCCTTTGCAGTGGAAAATCTGTTTACACCAAAAATCGCTGAATTTTACGAGAACTACTATGCTTCAAAAGGAGTCACTTTTATCAAAGGAACTGTAGTTTCATCTTTGGAGATCTCATCTGGGAAGGTGAGTATCTGTTCATCCATTCCATGAAACTTTATGGTAGGTAATCTGAAGATCAGCTACATTCAGATTGCTAATAGAATGTAGCTCAATATCTCCCAGCAGTTTTTCACTGGCAATCTGAAGTTCTGAAACAGCTGACTGATATCTGCCAATAAATATGAACCACCATCAACTCTTCTTGTATTGAAAGTTCGAAGTGTATTTCCACCAATATGAGCATCTGAAATTTTCAGCAATACGGAAACTTAAGAAGTGTTGTGACGCAAAAAAAAAAAGGCTATGTTATTTTGTGTGTGCATGCACAGGTGACAACAGCAATCCTGCGAGACGGCAGGCGCCTACCAGCTGACATGGTCGTGGTCGGCATCGGCGCGCGCGCAAACACAGAGCTCTTCCAAGGCAAGCTTGCCATGGAGAAGCGCGGCATCAAGGTGAACGAGCAGATGCGGACGAGCGACGCCTCCGTGTACGCCGTGGGCGACGTGGCCGCGTTCCCCGTCAAGCTCCTGGGCGGCGAAGTCCGCCGGCTGGAGCACGTGGACTGCGCGCGCAGGACCGCGAGGCACGCCGTCGCGGCGGCTCTGGACCCCTCGGGCGCCACCGGGGACATCGACTACCTGCCCTTCTTCTACTCCAGGGTCTTCGCGCTGTCCTGGAGGTTCTACGGCGACAACGCCGGGGAGGCCGTACACTTCGGGGACTTGGGCTTCTCCGCTTCGTCTCCGTCCACGCCCAAGTTCGGCGCGATCTGGGTCAGCGCCGGCCGCATCGCCGGCGCGTTCCTGGAAGGTGGGAGTCCTGAGGAGTACGAGGCGATCGCGCACGCCGTGCGGCGCGGGACGGCCGTCCCGGACGTGGCCGTGCTCGCGCGGCAGGGCCTCGCGTTCATTGTTCGCGAGGGCCGGAGCGGAGCTGCGCGGTCGCGTTCGGGTGGGCTTTGTGGCTGCGGGAACACGCCTAGCTACGCGTGGCACGCCACCGTCGGCGTGGCCGCAGCCGTGTCCATCGCGGCGTTCGCGTACTGGTATGGCTGGAAGGCGCCCTACCTGGCGAAGCGCGACTCGTGAACAAGGCAGCAGCCTGGTTCGTGGACCAAGAAGACAACAACTGTACATCAATCAATCGATTAGATCTATTATCATCACATTTAGATGTATAAAAGTTACTTATAAGATTAACTGCAACAATAAAAAAAACGTACGCCGAGCATCTCCAAGATTTCCAAAATCCAACCTGAATCTGTTTCTTTGGTAAGATTGAAAAAAAAATGCTCTCCAACAAATCACTGTCTCGAGCTCTCAATCTTTTCGCATTTAGAAAAATGTGCACTTATACACGTATCCATCGACCAATCTCGATGTAGAAGGACGTGGGAAATTATAAGTAGGACAAGGTTCCCAGTACAAATATACAAGATAGAATGAAATATAAAAGTGGCTAGAGTACCTTATATATAGTTTGGGATTCTTGATACACAATTTGTTTTATACTTCCTCTGTCGTGTAATGTAGTGTCTTTTAAAAATTTTAAGACAAATTAAGAGAGAACATAAAAGACACATGTACTCTGGCTTTATTTTCTAATTAGACGCTATCATCAACTTAATTAATGGTGATTGGCTAATAATTAAAGAAATACTTAATGCAAAACCTCTAGATTGCATTATATTTGAAGATAAATTTTGAACATTAAAATGAACTATATTATAGGATGGATAGAGTATTTTAGAAGTGATAATTTGAAAGTTGTTGAGGAACCCAATAAATATGCTCCCAACTGTTTTTAGCCACTCGAAAAATAATTGATTTATCAATTGTTTTTTCTAGAAACTGCTAGAGATGCTCTTAGATTTTATAATTATATAATGACCTAGATTAAACAATGAGTTAATGACTAAAGGAAAAAATGTGTTGGATTTTATGATGATATAAAAGTTTAGTTTAAATCAAATTGTTTGTGTCTAATACAATTGCAAGATTAATCTATATCTATATCTATCTATCTATCCCTAATAATAAAGAGGCAAAATTTCAGCTATTTTTTTCGTCTGGGCCATTTTTCGTCTGGCCCATTCTTCAGCCCAGCTGTTCGGACCACTCCCACCATCCTCCTACAGCAACGTCGCTCACCCCATCCGCCTATGTTCTTTCTTGAAGCCAACCTGACCCCCTCGCTGCGCCGCTTCTCCGCCGGCCCCCGAGCCATGGCCTACCTTCGCCACGCGGCCACCCCTGGACAAGCCCCGGTTGCCCCCGGCCCGATGCGCCGGCCACGCCACCGCCTCGACACGCGCTGACTCTGCCATGACCGTCACACGAGCTTCCTCCTCTGGCCGCGTCTGCCATGGCCGGCCCCGAGCCCCAGGTCGTGCCCCTGCCCCATGCATCGAACCTGAAGCGTCGTGCCCCACGCCCCATGGCTCTGCGCCGGCTGCGCGCTCGCCGGCTGGCCCTTGGCCATCGGCCCCCTCTGGCCTCTGGTCCTCCCTATCCCAAGCTCCTAGCTCAAGTCCCTCGACCATCGTAAGGTGAGCCGCCGCGTTGGTCGTCATACGTGGCGTTGCCGGACACTTCATCCACACATCAAGTCAAAATTAAATCTCGAAGACACCAGTTCGGATCACAAAAGCCCAGAGTAAGTTCGACACGAACTCCTTCCACTATTTTTTCTGTTTATATAGATTTTGGTTGAAACTGAAATTAAAAGTTGCCATTGGGCAATCGTGATCTCGCAGGATTCGTTGGGGCATCGATTTTGGTTGAAACGGAAATTAAAAGTTGCCAATCAGGCATCCTGATCTTGCAGGATTCATAGGATCTCACGGTGCGCTCTGCTCCTCAAGGCGGCTGTGGCGAGCGGGCCGCAGCAAAGGTGCGCGTCAACGTCGCTGCTTGTTAGGGTGTCAGCCGACGGCTGCTACCTGCCTACCTCTGCTCCGATCCAGAGACCAGAGTCTAGAACTCTAGGCACAGACTATACTCCTATTGATGCTTTATCTTCAAAGGTGCAGACGACAGACCACCTACACTGCTCAACCTCCACGGCTTCAGAGTCCATACATGGCTACTGGTGAGTATTATGCCTTTGCTTCATCATCAAGCTCTAGCTATGCATTATGTCTTTTCTTGCACTACTGAGTATTTACTGGATCACTAATCACTAGAATGCATATGTACATACAACATAAACTATATTATGCCTATTTTTCATTTGTCTTCAGCTCATATTAATTAGGTGCCTTTATTTAATTACTGAAAAGTTGAGTGCTAAAACATTTACTTTCAGCACATATGCCTTTTCCTACATAGTATTTAATTACCAACAATATATGCCTTTTCCTGGGGAAATTAACTGGGAGATGTGATTACAGTTCAAAATATGCATAGTATGAGTACAATCAAGTAACTCAGTTGGTAGGTCCTAATTTCTAGATGGATAAACTTTGCTTTGATTCTCTTCTGATTTGCAGTTCCAGTGGCCATCCAATGATATGTCTCTGAAGGAATGTACATGGATAAAATTTATTTACTGCCTTTCCTTACAGGATTTGATTTCTTCATGCTTTACCGCAGTTTGGCAGAGACGACCACCAATCTAGGAGTAGGATTGCTTCACTTAGGCTCTGTAAACTTCTGCCCAAGTGTGGGTCCGATATGGGTGAGAGCAAGGAGCTGTATTCGGGATAGAGAATTTCTTTTTGTTGTTTGAGATTTTGCCGCAAGCATCAATTTTGGAAAAAATGCTTACAGTTATCACTGTGGACTTCTACATAAAAGCATACAACCTACACGAAACAAAAAAGAAAAAGTCTGACTTCTAGATTTACCATTGTTTAATATGCGATTATGGAATATACACTTAGACCTTCAATATTGTTTCCTTATAAGATATTTTGTGAACTATATCTGCTTCTTGCATTCTAGGAAGAACAGAGCTAATTGAGCAATTGGCAAAGAGCAAGATGTTTATACTAACATGTCGAATATAACCATGGTGTCCTCTTTGTCAAATATAAGTCATTGTATCCTCTTTGTCAGAAAGTTGTTGCTTTAGTTGAAACTGTATCCATGGTGTTATAGCATCAATCTTGAACTCTATATTCATGGCATACATATGAAAAGGCTGAACAAGTGCAGCCATCCAATTGGAAAGAGGTGCATCCAACAAGTGGTAAGGACATTGTTTATCAAACCAAATTACTTTTGTTTATTTTATTTTTAATATATTAATTAAAATGATACCGGTTCTGCATCAGATAAGAAAAGCCTACTCAGATATCAGCTCTGGACTTCTATGTTCTTGTACATTCCTCAAAATCAATTTACTTAAAAAGGGTCGCTAAAATGAGTTGTTTTATTAACACAGGCGGCAGGAGCTCTGCCTTTCAATTAAAGCTAAATGAGTTACACACTGACATATTTCTGAATTCCATAATACCTAGATCACTTGGTGTGTTGGCTTTTGTTTCCATTAAGCTGAATACTTTGACATGTTGCAGAGATAATATTTTTTGCATCAGTAATGGTCACACTTGGCTCCCAAGTGCCGATTGAATCATGGTGCCAACTCATAGCTCAGGTACATTGTCTGTGGTTCAAATTTAGCGTAACACCTAATACTAATCTTCACTTGGTTGCTAATACTAAACAAGTGCAATGACCCAATAGGAGCACAGGAATTTCAAGTGCAAGCAAGAGCTCTGGATGATAGCCAAGCCAACAATTTTCAACTCTCTTGACTAAACAACCTCTAATTTTGCATGTCCACATCCTGCTTGAGTCTTTAGTTTTTTATAAATAATTGACATTAGTCATAAGTCAAATTCACATGAGTTTTTAGGCAAATAATAAGAATTTAATCTCCCGTTGCAACGCACGGGCATGTTTTGCTAGTATATCTAAAGAGGTAAAATTTCAGCCTCAAATTTGGTCTGGTGTTTTTTTCGTCTGTCCTTTCCTAACCGACAGCGACGGTCACGCTGATAGAGAAGAAAAATACGACTTAGGCTCGTGGTTAAGCCCATCCGACTCCGACAAGACTATAAATCCTGACGCATATGATCTCTCAGTCAGTCACTAAGCGCGATTGATTTGCCGATCAAACTGGTCAAGAGCCCAACCAAATAGAAACAATGCTGGCTTCGTTCGGCCACGACGGCGACGGCGAGGTCTCGGCGGCGTCTAAGCTGTGGGGGCTCTGCCTCTGCATGCGGACACGTCGAACGAGGACATGGGTGCACTCAGCGGCGAACACTGGCGGCGACGGCGGGCCGCTGGACGAGGAGGATGAGCTGGCGGGGGAGCAGGCGGAAGCCGCCGGAGAGGAGGACGACGACGAGCGCACGTGGCTGCGGGAGACGTTCGGGATGTACGAGATGGAGGGCACCGGGTGCATCACGCCGCTTAGCCTGAAGCTGGTGCTGGCTAGGCTCGGCGCGCGCCGGAACATCGCCGAGTGCCAGGCCATCATCTGTCGTTTCGACATGGATAGCGACGGCGTGGTCAGCTTCAACGAGTTCAGGACCATGATGACGGTCTAGCTCATTACTCGTGATGACGGGCCAGCGTTGCCACAAGCACGATGGGCCAATGGGGCCAGGATGGGCTGCTTGGTCCAGAAGCTGTCTAGGAGGCCGTGATCCAAACATGTCATTTATTTAGGCCCTGTTTGGTTTTTAGTTAAGTTCCAAACACATTGACTAAAACAAACTAAAATAGTTTAGTTCCCTTGGTCACCCAAAAATAGGTAAAATAATTTTAGTTAGCTAAAATTTAGCAAGGGAACCAATTTTGTTTGTCAACACAAACCTGTCAACGCGAACCTGGTGATCATCAAGTTGCGATACGAATTCAGCATGGGCAAAAACTCAAACATCATCATCGGCAGGCACCCTCTTAATGCAGTATTAATTACAAAAAATGTTTTTGTTAAAATCTAAATCAATCAATAGTACATGAACTAAATCTTGATCAGTTTGTTGTAGTTTGTTGTCTAATCCAGTCTAAATAATTTTATTTCTAGAATCATCGATGATGACTGTCATGTAAAAAAATCAAGAGAGGTCTCTCATCATAATCATCAACGCACAAACTAATTCTTGGGACGTCGGCAAATAACTCTTTGCAGACTATAGTTAAACATTATATGAGTCCTAAAAAAAGTCAGCTCGATTGATTTAGACACGTTGACAAATAGTCTAATTTTTTTTGTGTCTTGAAACATGACACCAAAAGAAACACTCAAGGTTATATTTTAATTTGATACAAATTTAATAAGATATTATTATATTAATGACAACACTAAGTTATATTATGGATACATAGTCATCGTAAAAATAAATTACAAATTTCAAGTTTTATATAAAGGATAATTTATAAATAGAATTATATCATTACCATGGTCCCGTCCTATTAAGGTTTCAAAGTTTTATTTTTCTCCCGTTGCAACGCACGGGCATGTTTTGCTAGTCAATACAAATACACAATATGAGAGTAATGGGAAAATAAAAAATAATCTAAAAATCATTCGATATTATGATAGTCTGATGGCTTGAATTGACCAAAGAGTTCATGTAGTATATATATTCGTTTTACGTGGACCACCATTGTTAGTTTACAAACAAACTGATGTCAATAACATTAACTGTCACGGTCTCGTAAACCTTCTTTCGGATCATATCACACAGTACAACTGCCTCTTTTAATAAAGTTTTATAAAGTACAACTACGTAAGAGACTCGTCAAGTCAAGAATTCGAGGAACATGACTGAACCATCAATGTCCCAATTGTGTATGGGTTGATGCCCGATGGGCAGGGGAGCCAGCGCCACAGTAGGATCGGTTGGTTGCACCAATCCAAGCTACCGCACGCATGTGTGCAGTCCGGTAGATCACTGAACCCGCCTGCTTCAACTTGTCCCCACTCCACTCTCTCGCTGCCACTGGGCCCCGCCTCCCCCCGCCACCCAAACCCCACCCTCCCGCCGGCTCGCGCGCGTCCGTCGCCATCGCCGGTCGTTACACCGCTCCTCGTCGTTGCACTTGCGCAGCCCATGCGGCCACACGCCGATCGACCCCTGCTCCGGTACGGCAGTGCGCCTCCCTATTAATACGGGCCCGGCCGCCGCGAACGCTTGAGCAACAGCGAGCTGCCACGCACCGACCATCACGCAGCGGCGCGCGATCGACCGAGCTCATCCAGCCTCCAGCAAAGATGGTGAACTTCATCGAGGCGCAGAAGCCGCTGCTGTCACGGCTGATGAAGATGGCCGGGCTCCGCCCCATCGAGGTGGAGCTGGAGCCTGGCACGACCATGCACGTGTGGGCGCCCAAGCACCACGTCGGCAAGAAGGGCACCACCATCAGCCCGCTCGAGCCTACCGCCGCCGCCGCCGACGCCGACGCCAAGAAGAAGAAGAAGACGACGACGAAGAAGAGGAGCCCGGAGTCGAGGCCCAACGTGGTGCTGATCCACGGCTTCGCCGCCGAGGGCAACGTGACGTGGCAGTTCAACTTCGGCGTGCTGGTGTCGCGCTACAACCTGTACATCCCGGACCTGATGTTCTTCGGCAAGTCCACGACGTCGAGCGCGGACCGGTCCCCGGACTTCCAGGCGGCGTGCGTGGCCGGGGCGCTGGCGCGGCTGGGCGTGGCGCACTGCGACGTCGTCGGCTTCAGCTACGGCGGCATGGTGGCGTTCAAGCTGGCCGAGGCGCGGCCGGACCTGGTGAGGTCGCTGTGCGTGTCCGGGTCCGTGGTGGCCATGACGGACGCCGTGAACAGGGAGACCATGGAGCGGTTGGGGGCGGGTTCGTCGGCCGAGCTGCTCATGCCCGACACGCTCAAGGGGCTCAAGGCGCTTCTCTCCGTCTCCATGTACAAGAAGATGTGGTTTCCCGACAGGTTCTACAAGGACTACCTCAAGGTGATTTTACATTTTAGCCGTTTGTGTTGTTGTTACACTAGTACTCTAGCAGCAGCACTGTTTATTTCCACATATAGGTCAAGAATAAGTAAATAAAAGTAGATAAATATGAGAAATAATGATGATACTGAATAGAGATTTGTTCCCCCAAAATTTGTCAACATAGAGTTCGCGTGACTTTTCTGAAATGTAGTCACATTGCTTTGGCTGTTCTCTTCATTCAGTGATTGTTATTGGGTTTTGATTTTGCTGATGTTTATGCTTGTGTTTGGTGGTGAGCAGGTAATGTTCACCAACAGGAAGGAAAGGATGGAGCTGTTGCAGGGGCTGATAACTAGCAACATGGACGCCAAGATCCCAGTATTCCAACAGGTACCGCCTTAATTTCCTACAAAATCAAACCAACCCACAGCTGTTTGATTTGTTGTTCACCAACTTAGAAAAGTACAAGATCCACGTCACTCAGCTGACAGCTTAGAGCTAAGTTAGCTGACTGACGAAAGTGACCGGCAGAGTGCAGACACATCCAAAGAGCTCTGTGTGTGTCCTGGACTGTTCGGATACTTGTTTTTTTCTGGTGGAGGATCCGACCAACTACTAATATTTCCTTGATCCAATGGCCATGCCCTAGATCCACTAGATTTGAGGGCCCATACTCATTACGAATTGGTCAAAGCCCTGATGGTCTCTGAGCTGGTTGGGCCTGACGGACCTAGCCTAGACAAGGCCACCTGAGCTTTTGGAGAAGGAAAAGAAACAAAAGCCCAAAAGTGAAACGAATTCTCACCGTGGTTGCAGAAAATAATGCTGCTGTGGGGCGAGGAGGACAAGATCTTCAACATCGAGCTCGCCAAGAAGATGAAAGAGTAAGCACTCTTCCCCGCTTTGCCTTTGCCGCTGCCAATCCAAATTTGCCAAATTCTACCACATATTCCTGGCGCTAATTAACCATGAGCGATCCAAATTCAAGATGGCAATGGGTACCCGAAACCCGAGTACCCGACGGGTTTTACCCGATAAGGACGCGGGTATGGAATGGATTTTGTACCCGCGGGTACGTTATTGGGCGAAATCCTTTACCCATCGGGTATAGCGGGTACGGGTGTGGAATAGTAGTACCCATACCCGCGTACCCGTGGGTAAGAAATACCTGCAAAATGAGTAAGCAACCTAAGCAATTTAGCCCATATAGCCCATGAACTGATTGGCTGAACGTGTGAAGTGTTGAGCGGCTGGTGTGCTACTAGTGCTGCTATTAATTTGCTGGAAGTTGTTATGTTTAATTTTCTAGAAGTTGTGATATTTAACTTGCTGGAAGTTATTATATTTCTGTTGAACTCGGGTATATTTTCGGGTACGGAATGAATTTCTTACCCGTCTGCTTTCGCGGGTAACCCGATGGAATAGGTTTTGATCTGGCGGGTGCGGGTACGGGTGGCCAGTACCCATCGGATACGTACCCGTTGCCATTCCTAATCCAAATTTGCCAAATCCTACCACATATATATTGCAGGCAGCTGGGCGACAACTGCTTCCTGTACGGCATCCGCAAGGCCGGCCACCTGCTCCACGTCGAGCGGCCGTGCGCCTACAACCGCCAGCTCCAGAGGTGGTTCGCCTACGTCAACTCCACGGCTGCCGGAGACCAGGCCAGCTGATGGATCGATACAACTACACGCAAGCGCCCTGCTCCTCATGCCCGTTTCATCAGTTGATAATATATGGCGTGACCGGTCCTTTCTCCATGCACCTGTGTATTGCCGTGTTGTGTTATTCATGTCAGTTGTTGTTCCGAAGAAAGAAGACGTAGGTAGCCAACACGCTGTGTGTAGCTAGTGTGTGCTGAGCTGGCCATGGTGCATGGTTCGATCAGTACGTGTACTTCAAGTGTAGACCTCGGTCTCGTCGTACGTGTGGACTCATTCGTTTGGATTAAATTCTTTGTATAAGACAACAATACATGCAGTATGATGAATGAGTGTAATGTACACAATACTGCGTACAACTTGGGCCTTGTTTAGTTTGCAAAAACTTTTGGTTCGGATACTGTAGTATTTTCGTTTTTATTTGACAAACATTGTCCAATCATAGAGTAATTAAACTCAAAAGATTCATCTCGCGGTTTACAGGCAAACTATGTAATTAGCTTTTATTTTTATCTATATTTAATGTTTCATGCATGTGCCGCAAGATTCGACATGACGGAGAATCTTGAAAAATTTTTAGGTTTTTTTGGTTGAACTGAACAAGGCCTTGGTCCGATTCTTGAGTAAGTCCGTCCAAAGTCCAGAACCCACGTGAGGGCTGCAGGCTGCTTGAGTGTCCACAGCCAGCACAGTCGTCTGACGTCCGTCCGGCCGGGTCCAACAGGTGCGATTCGATTCGAGTCCGTGCCGTGATGGTTCCCCCCTGCGGCCCTGCAAAAGTCCCCTCAGTCTCAGTGCGCGCGTGAGTGGCCACCACGACGACGTCCGGATGGAGCAAACCGGATGTCACGTCGCCGATCGGCCACCCAGGGCCCGTGTACGACGAGCGTGGACTGTAGTGTAGTGTAGCTCCCTGGACATGCACCAACGCGCGGAAAGGGCAAGGGAAACAGTGGCCGGCCCGGCCACCGTGGAGGACTGGAGATTCTGCTGCCGTCCGGGGCGGCCAGGACCGGGCAGCTTTTCCAATTCCACATGGATCCGTCCCGTGCATCACTGTTCGTTCCGCCGTGCACCTCCGCCCCATTCCACTCCACCCCCGGTCAGCCGGTGCCGGTGTGGCGATGGGTTTCGTCGTCGGACGGGCGGGCGGGCCGGGGTTGCCCGAGAGAAACCGGCAACTTGTCCTGGATGTGTTCGGCGAAAGTACAGGGCACCCTTTATGTCCGGTCCAGTCAATACGCCGCGCGAGGGCGCGACGAGACCCAGCGGATCGCCGTCCGGCCCGATCCTGGATCGTTTGTTTGACTAGCGGTGATCGGCGCTGGGCGTTTGCGTCTGCGTAGTTGCTTTGCGTGCATGGACCACCGCAGGCGCATCGCATGCACGCAGAGCGCCATCATGTGGGCGCGTCGACCGTCGGGTCGCCCCAGCCAGCGTGCTGGAGGTACGTGCTCCTCCCTGCTGGTCAGCCGGTGGTGCGTGTGATTACTAGCGTGGCGTGGCGCGGCCTGGCCGGTGGCCGGTGGCCTCTGTACATGCATGCATGCATGCATGTCTGGATGTCTCTGCTCCGCGGCGGCAGTCAGCTGATGAGCCGCCCGCACGCTGGTTGGCCGCCGGTCGGCCCCGTGCGGCGCGCGAGCGCGCACGTACAGTACATCTGAGTATCTGACGGCACGCCATCGACGCGTCTCGCGCCGGGTCTGGGAGCTGCTGGGCACGGGCGCACGGCTCTGCATTTCACAGCGCTTTGGCGCCTCCTTTCAAAGTTGAATTCACGCGCATTTTGCGCGACTGGAACTCTCGCCCGCGCGGCCCCGTGCACGTACACATACGTACGTATTATACTCTCCACCAGCTACTTGTCTCGATCGTACAGTACAGTCGTACGTACGAAATTCATGTGCACGTGATCGTGGCGCGCACGTACATCATGCGTGCACGGGTCGAATCACAGAAGCGTGACGGACAAGTCTTTGGTCGGCGTTCCACAAACCAGCAGCACCGTGGACTACTGCGGTCGATGGGAGTTTCAACGTTTGTTGTCCGACGTACTGTACGTGCGTACGCCGGCGCGGTGTGGCGGTGCATGCCGCACGCTTGACGTGCGTCGTCGCTCATCCAGTCATTAGTCGTTGGAGTGGAGACTGCTCGAGGAAGCGGAAACTACCACTCGGCGTATCAGTGTCTGATGCAGTGGTCTCTGCTCAATAAATGAGCTGCGAGCTGGCCATACTGGTGACAAGTCACGCGTTCTCTAGATCGTGCCATACTGGTCCTAGGCCTTGTTTAGTTCCAAAATTTTTTGAAAATAGACACTGTAGCACTTTCGTTTGTATTTGACAAATATTGTCCAATCATGGACTAACTAGACTTAAAAGATTCGTCTTGTCAATTCCGACCAAACCGTGTAATTAGTTTTTATTTTCATCTATATTTAATACTTTATACATGCGTCTAAATATTCGATGTGACGTGGAATCTGAAAAATTTTGCAAAATTTTTCAGGAAGTAAACAAGGCCCTTTGAGAGTTAGTATATAGCTCCAACCTCAACCAAATGGTCGTAGTATATGGTATATCTGTGTATGACCGGCGGTTCCAATTCCGCAAACCGGGAGATGCATCACAAATCTTTTGCGTGGTTGAGAGAAAAAATTAAGTGTAAATTAAGGATAATGGGGTCTATTTAAGTTTTTTTAAAGGTTCCAAAAAGAAAAGAATCACGGATCGTGATTCACTAGCCTACTCCTAGACATGCAAGTCATAGTTTTTCAAATCATCATCATCATCTCAGTTCTTGATGATGTTGTTGTAACTCTACATTTTAGATATACTTTCTTTTTACATAATAGATAAATCTTACAATTTATCATCTAATTTTAACAAGTCTATTGGACTTACTCTTACTTTCTTCGATTAAGTCTCTTGAGTATGAAAGCACCCATTTTGGTACGATTTCTAAGTGGCAATTTGGTGTCATAGAGTTATATTTTGACTATTTATTAGTTCATGTTACATTGTATATGGTTATAAAATTATGAGTATATATGATTAAAAATATAACCATATCAAGTTTGTATTTTAATAGTTAAAAATTATTCATCAAATATTGTAAAGTTTAAATTTAGTATGTATGAATGTCTTATAAACTGGACCACAAGAAAATAACTAGCAAGGTGACCCGCATAAATAGTGCAGGTACCCAACTTTTTGTCATGCGCAAAACAGAATAACTTATGGAGGAACATATATTGTTTGTTTGCATTTATTTTAATATAAATATTTATGTATTGATGTGAAAAGAGTATAGTTCTTTAACTTAGACTCGTAATATATATATTTTTTTGTTTTGAGAAATTGAGTTACACTGCCAGATTTCCCGGGTAAGTTTATTTTGCCTTTGAGGGCATATACCCTCACTCTCCCACCCATTGGATTCACTTTGAGAAATGTACAAACACATATCTCAATGCGAAACTGCTTTGAGATATGTGTTTGCACACTTACCAAATTTCCCCTAGAATTTAGAAGGAGATATATGCGAGCCAGCAACAATTTATACTAAGGGTGCATTTGGCAGCGAGAAATGTTTCAAATTTTCAATATAATCATTGTCAAATGCTATAAAGAGAAACATTTTGAGGTGAATCACACAGAATCGATTCTCGTAATTCTAGTTTTAATTTAAGAATCCAGCAATGAGCTAGACAAATGGTTCAATAAAGTGATTCCGATTTAGCAGAGAAATATTTCTAAAGATAATATAAAATCGAAATGTTCATAAGCGAATTCAGATCACTACCAAACACACCCTAAGTATATTTCTCATTTAGCGGATGCAGATGAACCCATGACAATGTAATTTCTACCAAGGTAAGTAGCCTTTGATTTTTCTCTTGTTGACTTTGATCCGCTATAAAGCCCAACTTCATCATAAATTCTATTTCTAATTTTCTAACAAAATGTTAACTTTGATTTTGGATCATATTTTTACCTTTATTCTAAGGATCTGTAATGACCTTTTTATTAGGACACCAAAAATGAAGAGAATGTTATATAAGAGAACTTTTGATCTTTCGGTGTTAAATAAGGAAATGATCTTAACTTTTGATTAGATTTTTTTCTCTAATTTGACGTAGCACGCTCTGCAAGGTGTGAGCCTGTGATTATGTGTGAGGTCTCTTCGCCACTCCTGTCTGTACCAAGTGACAAATGTGAAATCCATGTGTGCGTGAGGCCGGAGTACGCGGGGCCCGGGCAACAGGTGCCACACGCCCACACCTGCGAACGCATGCATGCACCGATGCACGTGTGCACGGTCGGCCGCAGAGACAGTCAGGCTAGCGATGGAGTTCAATTCAGGGTTGCACGTCAGACTGACGTTAATTCGTACGCCGGCGGCCGGCTGGTGAGCGTTCGTAGTACGGTACCAGCATGCATTCCGACTGGCCGGCTACATAGGCCTTACAGACACGCTATACTCTCACGCATAATTTCTCACTTTAATTATTTTCTAAATCATATTTTAAAAAGAATGTATTTATTTTAGTTTTATTAATAATTCTTCTTTTGGACACATCAAGATGAATGACATGATAAAATCACTCTATACCTTATATGCATTGGCACGGCACATATATCATATGAAAAGCTTACCATGTCATTTTCGTTGGTGTGTGGAAGCTCTATTTTACTACGACACCTAGACTTACAATTCTATATTAAAAAATCATATTATTTTTGTACGTTGAGGATAGAGATGTTTTTTATATGAAAAATCTACTGGCATCTATTAAAACTAACGAATGCTGGTTATAGGAAAAAAAAGGTCTACAACCTTTTAGTTTTAGTTTTTTATTTGAATTTGAAGTTGTGAAATTTCTTAGAAATTGGTACAATGTCTCGGCTGCATATGAAGCATGAATGTTATCTTGGAAAAAAAAATCATATTTTTACCTTATGGACTTCTTGGATAAAGATGAAATTCATATGGAAATTTTAGGTCTGGATAAGATCTACAATATTTCAATTTTGAAATTTTTTATTTGAACCAGTTAAGATGCTTACATGGTCGGCACAGATTTCCAGCAACATATACATTAGTCACATACTGGGCTACAGCTTATATACGGCCGGATTCAATGAGCTACTGCGAACAGGCATGCACGAGAACGAACGCACGCGTGCACGGGATCTTGCGTTTGACGTCGTGCCCGTGCTGTGGCGTACGTCGATGACGTAAAATCAAGAAGATACAAGATGATTCAAAATTTAAATTTATAAGAGGGCCAAAAAAATGAAATTTGTGGTTTTATTGAGTTCACCAAAGAATTGAATGCTACTTGCAGCTGGCCTCGATAGAAATTACATACCCATATGCCACTTTTTGTAGATAGGAGTGGAAAAAAAAGAAAGATGAGCGACATTTAATTTAAGCCAAATAACTGATGGATAGATGATAGTTGTGTGGAGTTCGTGCAACCGCTATTTGCGTGGATTGCTGGTTCGTCCTCTGAAATTTGGGATGGATCGTCCCAAAGAAAAGGTGAACTAGCCCATGCCACTTTGTGTTTCGTTGACAGCGAGCCAAGTTATGTCACTACACTACTACTCACACTCAAGGAATAGATTAGTATATATATTTCATCCCATCTCCGGTACAAAGACAGGCAGCTGAGCCAACCACATCCCTAAAACTAAAAGGGAGAGATGGTCCTAACCATCCCGCTTTATCCCTGAAGCTAAGCACATGCCCCGTTGGTTGGCTCCCAACTAAACCAAAGAATCAACTCCGGCCAATTACTTCAAAAGGAAAATGAATCAACTACACAAGGAATTTTCAACGTAGTAATTGTCTACTTGCATAGTGAATCGAACTAGCTAGACACACTGTGTGCAACGACACATGCTGATGATAATCTATCAAGAAGTTCTCTCTTTTTATTAACCAGTTATACTACAACATAAAGTGTTTTTGTCTTGAACACACACTGATCAAGAGATAAAAGACCCATGCCAAGTTACAATGTCAAGTTACAATGTCACTGCTACGACGGGTTTGTTTTTGCATATATTTCGCGCCATTTTAAATATACAGAACATTTAGTTACACAATAAAATATATACCCAAGACATTACTCCCTCCGGCATATCAAGATTCAACTTTAAAAACTTTGACCAGTAATTAGACTAATAATTTTTAACTATTATAATACATACTCTATATGATTAGACTTGTAAGGAATTATACTGCCCAATAATTGTAAGTTTATAAGCATAAATAATATAATATAATATAAAGTAAACAAATGTGATGAAACTATAGTTTAGGAGAACATGCCATTCTATCTTAAGCGAGATAAAATGAATTGGAGGGAGTAATAGTCAAGGACTCCGGCGTGAGATGAAGCAAACACGCTTGCCTGACACTGATAGCAAAACCCAGCCAGCCCACGCAGATAGCATCTAGCCATCTGCCTACACATAAAAACAGTCGAGCCAACATGGCTATCACTTTCAGTAAGCACGCTTAACAACACGATCGGCTTACCTTTCTCATATCATATCGCCATCTTTTTGTGACACACGCTGATGAGCATTGCTTTTTTCTTTCCTCTCCTCCTTGCTTTACAAACTACTAGCAGCTAGTAGTAATCACCTAGGATACCTAGCTGCCCTTCAAAGCCAAGCATTTGCAGCGTGTGCATGCCGTTGTAAAGCAGGGCTTTAGCCCCAGCTGGATGATGGCCTGGCCGGCCACCCTTCAAGTACGGTACCATGCATGGCTGCTGCACCGCCGGTTAGCGAGGACTGTGCAAATGCAATGGCAGCTTGCATGCCTTCCAAAACGGGTCCGTGCGTTGCGTCCAGCTAGCGCTACATGTTGCCCCGGCCGTCCACATGCTGATTGGCGTACTGGCGTGTGGCGACCTTTCTTGTCCTACGGCGGCACGGCAGGCAGGGATTGTGTTGGTGCAGTGCACGCCGCCAATGCCACACAGAGCTGCTGCAGGCCTGGGTTTGTACCTCGCTGGCTCAATTATTTCACCGATGCGCCTGGCTTGTTCTATAAAAATATTTAGAGGAGGCTTCTACTAGTTTAAAATAATTTCAGCCCATTCTTAAAAAACATCAATGATAAAAATTTGTAGAAGAGGCTAAGGGAGGGCTACGTGGGTTCTACGGCCGTAGGGGGGGCTGGAGCCCCACCGTTGGCTCCGTCGCTGACTATGGGTTGTGTCTTGTGTGTGTGCTTGGGCTGTTGGTGGGTGGGAGAGCCGGACACTCAAGTAGGGGCTTGTTTAGATGCAAAAAGTTTTTGGATTTTGACATTATAGCATTTTCGTTTTTATTTGACAAACATTGTCTAATTATGGAGTAACTAGGCTTAAAAGATTCGTCTCGTGATTTACAGATAAACTGTGCAATTAGTTTTTTTTATTTATATTTACTACTTCATGCATGTGCCGTAAGATTCGATGTGACAGGGAATCTTGTAAAGTTTTGGGTTTTTGGTGTATCTAAACAGGGCCTAGAGCTCGCCTTTTGGGCAGAGAGGACATCTTCTTTTCCAAACTGCTAAGTTTGAAGATTCTCCAAAAGAGAAATGAACTACTCCCACCGTTCAAAAATATACGAACTTTGGTTCATGTTTATTCTAGTTTTTTCACATACATAATAAAAAGCTACTCCCTCCATTCCAAATTGTAAGTCATTCCAAGAATCTTTGAGAGTCAAACTTTTCTAAGTTTGACTAAATTTATATTATAAAATTATTATTATTATTATGATACTAACTAAGTATCATTAGATTCTTTCTTAATTATATTTTCATAGTATACTCATTTTACGTTACAAATCTTAGTATTTTTCTCTGTAATTTTGGTCAAACGTAAAAATGTTTTGACTCTCTAAGATTCTTGAAATGACTTATAAATTGGGATAGAGGGAGTATTATATAAGCATAGTGTAGAGTTATATAGGTTAGAACGACTTATAATCTGAAATGGAGAGAATAGATCTCAATAACACCATTCGAGAGGAAATAGAAACTTGTCGTGCTAACTTTCTGATTGCGTACTCTTTTTACCTTCAAATCGTTCAATTTTATTTCACAGTCCAACGAGCCTGCTTTTGTACTTTGAGTCATTTGTTCTTGCTTTATTTTTTATTTCGGTAGCTCTAGTTCCTCTTTTTTTAAAAAAAAAACAAAAAAATGAGCATACAAGTGTCCATATTTATCAACCTACATATTATTGACTTATTACCGAAGGGCGAGGACGACCTTGGCCGTCACCTATTCATCTTTATCATATTGGAGGTCAGGGACGAGCTCGCTTGCTGCTCGGCAAACATAGGCTTGATGACAGAGGCATGGACGACATAGGCAAGCTCGTCCACACAATTTTGAGGGATGGGCTCATCCAGTATCCCAGCGAATATTCACCTTGAGGATATCTTCGGTGCTCGCCTTTTTCATCCAAACACCAATATAAGAGGATCACCCTGTCTCACCCTATTTTGTCCCACGAACCAAACACTACCTAAAGCATCATGCGGTCTAGATATTTTTCGACAGATACAATCCTACCTTTGCCTCTCCCATCCAACACACACCCTAAAATGCCATATCACTAGTTTGCTTCGCATTCTTTGTGCCCCTTCTTCCACCTTGCCATTGTCGTCAACACCAACACAGCCTAATGGCAACTCTACTTTCTATCACGACACATGTGCGCGAGGGCATGATAGATGTTGCTCGTGTACGTACCAATGACATCTCTCAACACAGCTAAGGACAAGGATCCCTAAACCTAAGCTTGTTAGAGTTGAAGTTGTCGTCAAAGCATTCAGGGCCTCTTTGGAACGAAGGATTATAGAAACATGAGAATAAAAAAATGTAGGCATAAAATACCCTAGCATCAAAATCCTATGGATCGACAAAACGCAAGAAACCACAAGATTGGATGTTTTGGATGGATTGCATGAAAGACACACGAATTCAATAAAGAGAGAATGATACAAATTAAACAAAAATTTCCATAATTTTCAACCTCTTGGTAAAGCTTTAAAATTCCTATGGAACAAGCCATTCCGTAGGAACCCAATCCTTATTCTGAACAGGTTCATAGGAAATTTTCCTACAGGATATTAATCCTATAGAGTTCCTTTATTTTTGAATGTGCAAAGGGGTCCGAATGTCCTCGCAAAGTCTCGTGGCTAGGAATTTTGCAAAGGACTTTGTCGGTAGACAAAAGCGTTGTTCATATTAATTTATTTCATAAAGAGGAAGTAGTCGAGGCAATACGCCGCGTAAAGCGACGTGTTTGAACAGAAGAAGTAATTAGGAAGGCAGTGTACGTACGCTGCTAATTATAGATCAGTTTTTATCGTATGGACCGAATCGGATTCTCACGTCAATTCAGCTTTGAATCCGTGCGCAAAGACACGTTGCTTTTGGACGAGGGTATAATTACATACGGGATTTGCACGTGGCGGACATTCATTCCCCTAGTAATAAACACGCAAAAGCAAGGAAAAGTAGGCTTAGGCCAGTGTAATGTTATGCTCCCCATCCTGGCAGCAGAAGGCCACATCGATCAGCAACCAGACCGACGGAAACATCGACAAATATGGATACAGGAGAAGAGGTAAAGGAATCTAAGGACATTTTGGATTTTTTCTCACCGTAATTTGGCACCGTTAGAGACAAAAGTGAACAAAATGTATGAAGGACAAAAAAAAAGTTCAGACCAGTAGTACCTACGAGCACTAAACTTTTTAATAGTTTGTTGGGACTACGAACTTTTGCAATGGTGCAGAGGGAAAAATCCTCAAGAAAGAAAGGTCTTTGGCAGTTCACGATCCATCCTCAGCTGCGTTCCTGCATTTATCCGGGGCGTGCGCTGCGACGTGCTGACCGGCCTCTGAATTCTGAAGGCCCAGATCAGAATCAGATGGTCCAAGTGCGCCCAGGAGCCCGCGCGGTCCCGTGGCCCGTGCTGTTGACCAGACGTCCAGACCCCAGCAGCAGCAGCAGCAGCAGCAGTCCAGCGGGCAGCAGCATGCATGTCTGCTGATCGGGTGTGCTTGTGGCGCGCGGATTTTAATGCCCGCCTCCGACGACGTGGCCGCGGAGGCGCCACGTCTGTGGACGCCACAGCTGCCGTTCCCGGGGACGGGAGTGTGTAGAGTGGGGGAGTGGAGGATCGGAGGCGGAGTATACACGCTAATTTAATGGGTAGCCTGCATTAAGTAATGCTTAAATTCAATCATAGCACAATTATAACGCCAATAGTTTAAGATCCGTCCAAAAGTCAAGCATCGATTATGGTTTAGATAAATCGGCTGACTCTGGTAGCAGGTCAGTGTAAGGATATGTTTGGTTTCACTTTGCTAAATTTCAGTAACTCAACCATAAACTAAACCTTAATTATTAGGTGTTAGGTTTGGGTGACTAAAAAAGACCTTTTTAATTCCTTTTAGCCATCGTGTTTGGTTAAGGCCTTGTTTAGATCTAAAAAGTTTTTAAATTTTAATAATATAGCAATTTCGTTTTTATTTGACAAACATTGTCATCAGTGGCGGATCTAGAAATAGACCAAGAGGGGGGCTAAATAATACTCCCTCCATCCCAAATTGTAAGTCGTTTGACTTTTTTTACCCCCAAGTTTGACCACTCGTCTTATTCAAAAAAAATTATGCAAATATAGTCAAATTTAAGTCACTCTTGAAGAAATTTTATTAATAAACCAATAGACAACAAAAAAAAGTAATATTTTGTATAAAACTTTGAATAAGACGAGTGGTCAAACTTGATATTAAAAAAGTCAAACGACTTACAATTTGGAATGGATTGAGTACATGCTAAAATTTTTTTCTCACTCAATCCAGTACACTAAGGCCTTGATGAATTCCAAATTTTTTTGCAAAATAGGAATAGTAGCATTTTCGTTTATATTTGACAAATATTATCCGATCATGGACTAACTAGGCTTAAAAGATTCGTCTCGCAAATTACACGTAGACTGTGTAATTAGTTTATCTATATTTAGTGTTTCATACATGTGCTGCAAGATTAGATGTGATGGAAAATCTGAGAAATTTTGCAAAATATTTTAGGAACTAAATAAGACCTAATAGATATAGCTAAGATTGATAATTCAATATTGATTCAAAGTGTTAAAGGCAAAGATTCATAAAATAAGCATAGAAAAATACCAAATATACGAAGTCTTTTGCTAAAAAAAGAAAATGTGTTAAAAAAATGTGAGTCCAAGAGGGGGGCTGCAGCCACCCCAGCCCCCCTCGTGCATCCGCCAATGATTGTCATACTATGAAGTAACTAGATTTAAAAGATTCGTCTCGTAATTTACAGGCAAACTATGCAATTAATTTTTATTTTTTATCTATATTTAATGCTCTATGCATGTGCCGTAAGATTAAATGTGACGAAGAATCTTGAAAAGTTTTTTATTTTTGGGTGAACTAAACAAGGCTTAAATACATGGGACTAAAAGGTGAGGTTTAGCTCCATTTAGTCTAATTTAGCTCTCCCTTGATAACTAAACTTTAGCTTTCCTTTTAGTCCTATTTAATTCACGTGTTTAATTAAAAAATGACTAAATACGCCTTGTTTGTTTTGCCAATGATGGGCAGTTGTTGTGGGGTGAGTTGCTGACACAAAGTACTGGTCCATATGCTGACAGCTAAAGAACAGCTCTTGACGGAGATTGTGGCAATCAGCTGGGATCTCACGAGGCTCAGCTTCTTCTCAAGCAGTCAGGCGTAGATAGAGGTGCTCCAAAGGCCCGATCGCTCGTCGATCTGAGGGAGGCGACTGCGATTCAGGCGACGATCGAAGCATGGACATAGCAAACTGGAACTGGTGAACTGCGGTCTATATTGCTTCCTCGGATCGATTGTGGGAAGGAAAAACAAAAAAAGATCTCGTCACTTCGTCAGTCATCAACGTTAGCTGACCAAAGCCATCTTAGCAAGTCAATTTGGCCCAAACATGTAATTAAACTACAGAAGAGACTGTTGGGTTTGGTTTACATATGTCTGGGGGTATTCATTCCTATGATGCACGAGTCCGCATTAAACGTCGAAGATAGTTAGATGTATATATGGCACTATGTATCCAAGTGAGATAAGCATAGAGTTGGATTGAATCGCACAACCACCTGAGACGAACAAATTTGGCTTCTATATGTTCATCCATGAGAGCTAGTGACGCAACCTTAACAAATGTTGGAGATAGATACGATGCACCCATCCATTTCTTTTTTCCAGATAATGGAAATTTCTGGCTTTAGCCTTATTCTAAGAGGAAGAAGCTTCAGTTCAAACTTATCTATAATTAAAACTTATTGTAGATTCAGAACCAAAGTTCAAGACGACAAATGAAAAACCATCCATTCGATGTGAAGAACTCCATGGCTCTCTTCTAATAGCTTGCAAGCGTCAAGAATCCATTTCTTATTGTCATCCGAGTTCTGCAATAGAGCCTAAAATCATAACCAGTGTGAACATGGAGAAAAAAATTTAGGTGACCTTTATAAAAAACCACATCGTTCTTTATGATCTATATATTGTCCAGCAAAAAAACCACAACCCTAATCAATAAAAAATTGATCATGTTGTTTGCAATCTCCTTGTTTTGACCAACTATTGAAAAGATGGTTAAACACCCCTCCCCCCATCAGCCCACAAAACTAACATTAGCTAGAGACCAATACACACGCAGGCATGTTGGTATGAGACACGGTCTTTTCTTGCTCCGTGCCAGTCTGAGTTGGGCCTTCTAGGCATGCAAGGCACGTCACGGTGTGCCGGTATGGCATATTAAGGGGGTGTGTGGGGCTCTGTTCCATGATTTTTTAGCTCTTTATATTTTTTAGCCAAACGGTTTCAGCTCCACGCACTCAGTTCGTGGAACTAAAGAGATACTCTACAAACTCTAGTTTTTTGTTGAGCTGCTCCACAGTAGAGTTTGTGGAGCAGTCACAAAACACCCCCTAAATCATTGCTTTGATCCAAGCATCGGTCTATGACACGTATTTATGTCATATGCCGGTCCAAATACAACTCTCAAAATATTTTTGTTAGTTTCTTTATAAGTTATACGTACTATTTTTATTAAAATTTTAATAATTTTTATTATCTATTTAAGAAGAGCCTAAAATGCCGGTTGGACCAAACAAATTATCGTAATGAGATCCTTGGTACAACATGACTCTCATGTTTAAGTCGTGTCATCAGTTCAAAATATTTTTTTGTATCGTGTTGTGCTTTAGACCCTGCCGAACAGGCCTGTCTCATAGGGGGGTGCAGGGAGTGCGACGGCCGGGGGCCCATGGCGTTGAGGGCCCATGAGTATACCTCTCTATACTATAGGTATTGAGGCTCATATTTAGTCGCGACCCTTCCTATTCGCAATAGTGACTTTAGAGACAGTGTGCTTCGCGACCTCGTGGGAATCACCGATTAAGTCATCGACCCTTAGTGTCTTGCTTACACAAGGGCCCTAAAAAATATTGAGACGGCACTGCTGTCGAAGATCGTATCGCGGCCCACCCTCAAATAAACATAGCCCAAGACCTCTCTAGCTTGATATGCAGCAGATTTTTACTGTAAAGTGGGATGCAGGCAAGATTGTTTTGAAAAGTGCTAGTCTGCATATACGTACGAGGGTGCAAGTAACTAAATATGATAAGCTGCGTTAGGGTTTTACATAATTGACTTAACATTTGTTGTTGTTTGCAAACTCCCAAAACAAAATGCAAAGTCTAAAAATAGACCATCTCCAAGGGTTTTGTATAATTGACTTGGCATTTACCCAAAGTGGATTCGGATGCGATTTTTTTTTCCCGTGTGGCATGCGGATCTTTCCCACGCGGTCGACTTCTTCGCGCGCCCAGGTACCCGTGCCACCACTGTATCGCCGCCGGTTCTATCGCCAATCAGGTCGCCGCCATTTCTGCGGCGTGTGGGGAGGGAGTTTCTGCGCGATGGAGTCGGTCGTGATCGGCAGCGTACGGCGACGCGTGGAGGGCCGGTGCTCGCGACGGAGTCCCTCGCGACTTCAATCGGGTTGCGGACCGCGGCACGTCAAGTGTCGGGGGGTTTCTGTCGCGATCGATGGAGCATATATGGCGTGAAGAAAAGTCCGGATCGCGTGGGGGACCATGAGACGCGCACGATCGGACTTTTGCCAAGCCGTCTGCGGCTTGGCAATTATGCCAAGTTTGCTCTCTTATTTTCCAAGTTACCCAAAATACAAACTCCAAATGCAAAACCGTTTGATACCTCATTTTGTGATTTTTTGTCAAATTACAAGAATGCAAACCTGTTGGAGATGAGGGCTGGACGAGGCAGCTAAGGAGAGCCGTAGTTAGGAGGTGTTTGGTTGGGGCTGGTAAAGTTTAATAGGTATTATAGTATTTTTATTTTATTTGAAAATTATTATCCAATTATAGACTAATTAGACTTAAAAAATTGGTCTCGTAAATTACTCTCTACCTATGTTTTTAGTTTTATAAATAATTTATATTTAGTACTCCATGCATATGTCCAAACATCGGATGTGAGGTGGAAAACCAAACACCCCTTGATTGCAGTGGAAGAACAGGAATCCTACCTCGCAACCACCTCTCAACACGTTTGGCCGCATTTCTGCATGTAATAATAATCCATGGCGCCTGTGACTGTGAGTGACACAGCCCCTAACAAAGGCCGGACCGGAGGCAGGGGCAGTGTCATCATGCATGTATGTAAGCACTTGTTGGCAGGGAGGCAGTGCAGGAAGACAGCTGTGGTGCACTGCTTGCATGCATGCCAAATTGCAATATGTGTGACACACTGACACCAGTACACAACACTCGCTTGCCAACCGCTTTTTCTCTTGTAGACTATAGGCATCTGAAGCACAAAACAAAAATGAATAAATAAATATAAATAAAAGGTAAAGAAAAAGAAAAATAAAGACTGCTAGTACTTGTATTAGAAAGAGGGAGAGAAATTGCAATGCCCAGGCGGGGAGGGGAGGGGGTGAAAGTGAAGCCGTGAAAGGAAGAGGGGGATGGAGGCATGACAAGAGAGGGGCATCAATGGTAGTGGCAGACCGTGGCACACCAATTAGAGTGCGCCTGACGATGGTGTTTGCGAAAGGGACCCCAGCGTCCTCAATTCCCAAAGCTGTCCAGCATCTGATGACCGTTCTGCCCCTATGCGTTGGTGCGTGAAACCATGGTTTTACCACGACAGACAGACACGGTAGACTACCCCCTAGCTGGTGTCTTGTGCTATGGGATGATGGAAGAACGTTAAACTGTGCCACCTAGGCAGGGTAGCTTGGATTTTAGGGGGTGCCTCGGCCTGTACGTACGGCACAGAGATGCACTCATGCAGTTGATGATTAAAGAAATTTTAAAAGGGAAGATCTTTATACTAGTAAAGGACTAGTAGTATTTTTTTTCATGCATACACGCACTCTACGTACTTAACAACACCCTCAAAGAACCCATGGCAAGCATGTAGTATAGTATGTTGCTTCAACAAAACGTAAACTGGAATGTTCTGTTGAAAAAAAAAATTACTGGTTTACTAGCATGTGTGAATTATGAGGTTACTTGCTTGATCAGGTGACAATGTACTGTACACTGCATGTTGTCATAATTTTTGAAAGAAAAACAGGGCAGGGTCATATTTTACCATACGTACAGGTACATTGGCGGTACTGGTACTATCAGCTACAAGTTCAGAGGGGGGGCGTAAATGCAGCAAGATGTGCGAGGCAGTAGGAGACACGCATGGATGTACTTGGAGTCAATGGGGTTATACCACACAGCTGCACTTATTGCGGTGTGGTAGTAGGTCACTGGCACTGCCACAACTTGGGAGCTAAAACAGGAGCCGTGGCGAGTGCAATTAAGCAAAACTAAGCTAGGGCAGCGGAGAGAGATCAGAGGGGGAAATGACAATGGGCAATGGCCATGGCCATGGAGGAGAGGTGGTGGTGGCAGGTCTGTAGGCCATAGTGCAGGTGTGGGAGGGGGTGAAACATGGCCCCCTGTCGGTGGGCATGGGCTTCTCCTCCCTCACCACCCGCAAGTCACTCTCACCATTGCCTTGTGTGTCATTGTGTGGGGGAATGCTAGACTAGCTAGACTCATTCAAACATAGGCGCAAGCCTAGCTACTCATATCTCCTCTTCTTCCCCCCTCCTCCCTCTCTCCCTTTGCTGTTGTTCCCTTCTTCCTCCTTGGTCTCGATCCTTTACAAGGGGTGCATGCATAGACGATGGATGATGGATAGAAAAGATGGATATGTTTTCCCTCTAGCTAGCTAGCTCTTCTATCTATCTCTCTCAAGGAAACATTCCCCACTTTGTGCCAAAACTGTTATTGCGATTGCTATGGTTAAGTGTATTTTTATCACTCCCTTGTAATCTAGCTTAGCTTTACCAAGCAATATAATCCCCACCACCATCTTCTCCTTCCCCCTTGAGGCCAACACCATCCTCCTCCTCCCTCTATTTCTTCCCAAAACCTACAAGTAGCGCACACAGCGACAACACCAACACAGCCTCGCAAGGCAAGAGAAAGCAAAGCTAGGAGGGAAAGAAAGGAAGAAAGAAATCCTTTTCCTAGCTCGCTCTAAAGAGACCACCAAACCCTGGAGCTCTAGCTCAGCCTCCCAGCCTAGCTCGGTAGCCGAAGCCATGGAGTACAAGAGATCATCGCATGTGGAGGAGGAAGAGGAGGAGGATGAGGAGGAGGAAGAAGAAGACGAGGAAGAAGAGGAGGAAGAGGACGAGGAGGCGAGAAGCCATCGCTACACCACGGCGGCGGCGGCGGCGGCACCAGTGGGTGCTCCACAGCAGCAGCAGCAGCAGGTGCACGCCCAAGCTCTTGGCCTCGGCTCGCACCCCTCCCTGATGGACTCTGCCGCCTTCTCGAGGCCGCTCTTGCCTCCCAACTCATCTCTGGTGACGCAGCCACCGCTGCCTCCACCAGGCTTCCTGCCGGCTCACCGCCAGCCGCCGCATCAGCTCCATCCGAGGAAAGTGGAGAGGGACAGGGACAGAGCCGCGGGAGCGCAGCAGCAGCCCCAGGTCCGGCGCCACCAAGAACCAGCGAGGAATGGCGTTCTCGGCGGTGGCGGTGGCGGTGGCGGCGGCGCCGCGCCCCCATCGGCGGCCTCTACCCTCGGCCTCGTGTCCGTGGGGCCCGTGGTGGAGGCGGCCCAGTGGAGGTACCGGGAGTGCCTGCGGAACCACGCGGCGCGGCTTGGCGCGCACGTGCTCGACGGCTGCTGCGAGTTCATGCCGTCCGGGAGCGACGGGGCCGCGGCGCTGGCCTGCGCCGCCTGCTGCTGCCACCGCAGCTTCCACCGGCGCGAGGCGATCCCCGGGGGCGTCGCTGCCGCGGTGGCGGTATCGCCATCGCCGGTGACCCCCACCGCCGGCGCCGGCGCCAACTCCTCCCGTGTCATGCCGCTGCTCCTGGCCCCGCCGCACATGCACACGCGCCCGCCGCACGTCCCGGCGTCCCCGGCGTCCGCGCCCGCCGCGCTGACCGAGTCGTCGAGCGAGGAGCTGCGCGTCCCCGCGCCGGCGCACCCGGCCGCGCCGGCGACGACGCACCCGCCCCACGCGCAGGTGGCCGTAGGGGGCTCGGCCTCCGCTCCCCCGGCGCCGAGCAAGAAGCGTTTCCGGACCAAGTTCACGGCGGAGCAGAAGGACCGCATGCGCGAGTTCGCGCACCGCGTCGGCTGGCGCATCCACAAGCCCGACGCCGACGCCGTGGACGCCTTCTGCGCGCAGGTCGGCGTCTCCCGGCGCGTCCTCAAGGTGTGGATGCACAACAACAAACACCTCGCCAGGATCCCGCCCTCGCCCCCATCCTCCCACCAGCCGCCGCCGCTGCTGCCGCCTCACCACCACGACCACCACCCACCTCCACCTCCACCTCCGCACCACATCCACCATCACCACCCGCCTCCGCCGCCGCCGCCGCCGCCACAGCAGCAGCATGATGCATGAGCGAGTACCGAGTAGCCGCAGAGCAATGCCAGAGGACCAGACGATGCCATTAGCTTATTAATTAGCTCCTTTATTTATCCTTCTTCTTCTTCTTCTTCTTCTTCTTCTTCTTCTTCTTCTTCCCTGGTAATTTCAGTGACATCCCGGTTGTTGAGAAGTTGACTCATCATGCAGCAGGTAGGAGGGATTAATATGATTATGTGACCTAATCTCATCTCAGCCATGCTTCCAGTGTTCCGTCGTCCTCGTTGCTTTCTTGGATTACCTCCATTATTAGGTTATTAGCGTCAATGGCGCTTGCATTGACATCCATTACACTTCTTTCTTATGTTAATAACCTAATAATGTTCACTGTGTTAGTTTTAGGGCTTTCTCTCTCCCTCGTACGTCCTCTCTCTCAGTCTTTGATACAGAGATAGAGATGGTGCATGCGCAGCTGTGTTTGTGTGTGCAGTGTCGTACCAGTGCTGCTGCAACCCTGCATTGCCATTGCCATTGCTTGATGCAATGCTCTCTTGGGCGCCTCCTCCTTTTGACTTTGCTTTTTGGGGGCTTGTTGGATTCCTTTTGGCAGGGCAGCCGCTCCGGGGAGTCCAGAGAGCATTGTGCCGTGCTCTGTATGCAATTGCATTGGCATTGCATGCATTGGGGTTTGGTTTTTGGTTTGGTTGGGTTTGGTGAGGGGCCCTTTTTGCTGCGAGGGGAATGTACTTAGGCATGGGGCTTTGTCATTTGGTGTGCAAAGTACCATTAGGAGGGGTCATTAAAGCAGGGTTCCTGGCTTCTAAGCCTATCTCCCACCAGTTGCTTTCTGTCCTCTCCTGAGGGTGTGTGTCCTCTTCTGCTGGGCTTGCAGCCGAAACCCCTTTCTTAAGGGCTTTTGCAGCCTTTTTTGAGGGGCAATTTTGCTTGAGCTGCTTCTACATCTACTGGCCTTCTGCCAAAGCTCTAGTGTAGGTACAGTAGCGAGTGTAGCATGCACCGGGAGTAGAGGTTTTTTTTTTCCTGGCCCCATCACTGCCTTTGGCCACAACCACAAGTCCACAAGTGCACAGCATTACTGTTAGTCTGTTACTGTAGCTGGAGTTGGGGGGCCTGGTGGGCTTCGGCCAGAATGCTGGTGTGTGTGCCATGTGAGTGTGAACTGCTGTGTCAGGAACTCAAAAGAGAGAGAAAGAAGCCCTGTGTTGTATTTGAGTGTATGCTGGATTCATGTATTATGGGTATGCAGCAGGGTGAATGATGATATGTGAATTGTCGGCAGCTGGAGGCTTGGATCGGAGCCATCCAAGCATTGTTGTGTCGATCTGATGTGTTATGTTAAGGAGAAAAAGGTGTGTTGTTGCCTTGTTGGTATCGACGTCTCATCTCATTTAGTCGTTTTATGTCACCAGCACAAGCATAACAACAGCAGCAAAATGATAGGGCAATTTGTAGGGAGAGTAGGGTTGGTGGAATTGGATATTTCCATTGATTCCTAGGCTGGTATATATAGGCCTTGTTTAGTTCCAAAATATTTTGCAAAATCGACACTGTAGCTCTTTCGTTTGTATTTGACAAATATTGTCCAATCATGGACTAACTAGGCTCAAAAGATTCGTCTCGTCAATTTCGACCAAACTGTGCAATTAGTTTTTATTTTTATTTATATTTAATACTTCATGCATGTGTCTAAAGATTCGATGTGACGAGAAATTTGAAAAATTTTGCAAAATTTTTTGGGAAGTAAACAAGGCCATAGAGTTTACATGATTTGGGGATCAAGTCTGTATGAGATCTTGATCCTAGCGAACTCTATTCTAGTCATAATTAATATACCATAATATCCCTTGTACTCATAGAGGGAACGCTGCAGACAATGAGATTGTAGAAGAAGCCAAAAGTGGAAGATGACAATCTAACATCCCTTCACAATCTAGACGGTCGATACATCGCACATGTTGTGGCTACATATGAAAACCAACAAGTAGCTCAAGCAAGACGACTGCTATTTGTGCTGATGTCGAGATAACCGAGCGTGAGATTGAAGTAGCCATGGTCCAAAATATCATGTTGGAGATAGTCACAGTCAGGTTGCCAATCTCAAGGCGGATGCACATGAAACCACAGGCGCAAAAGAGGTGCCATGGTGATGACAGAAACACGTCGAGGCAGTTGTCATGGAAGGGGGGCGATGATGTGTCGGTCAAGACCGTCAAGGATGTGGATGAAAACAATGTTGCGATCGAGATAGATGGGATGAAAACGAGAAGATTGATGCAGTCAAGCCACATGGACGAAGCATGTGTTGAGGTGTTAGTCTCAGAAACACGTATGAAATAAAGAGCAATGCACTCGTGTTGTTAATACTAAATATTCAAGGTAGAGGGCTCCAACCATATGCCAGTGTCTAAGGTGGCAGCAGAGGGGCTCCACCACAATTGCGGTGCATAGAACAATAGGGGAGAAGGTAGGAAAGAAATTATGTGTGTTGGACGAAGAAGAAGCAGTGTGGGTGTAGACACTTCTACCCAAATGCAAGCAATGTGGGCAGCCATTTTTGCTCGAAGGCGAGCAGTCCTAACACAAGGTATGGCAACAGAAGCGCTCGATGTCAGCGATGGAGATTTGATCCACATGATGAAGATTAGATATACATAAGTACACAAGAGATTGCACAACATAGTTGTCAATGCACGAGGACAACAATGAAGATGCGATAGTGAGGGAACACATCGGTGGTAGTGTTACAACTCAAGGAGACGACACAACGATAGCCCTGTTGTTTGGAAAAGATGCACGTCTTTATGAGAACCAGGTATATCATGTACCAGCAGTCCATTAGACCGAGTACCTGTAGGGCGGGATGATGATGGAAAAGGTTGGCAGAGGCATTCCACTATGTGGTGGCGATGTTGTACATGTACGAATACGAGTAGATGTGACTGAGAAGCAATGCAAAAAGACGTCCTCTCGATATCATGTGCCCAGCCCCTATAGGGTCAAGGATGTAGAGGCTGGTGTAGTCGACCAATAACGGCTGGATCAATAGGATCTGTCGTCTAAACAGTGACACTGCCTGAGTAGATATTAATCTCTCCGGGGGCGCATGGTGTGGAAGCTAGCTAGCGACAGCTAAAATTAATATTTGCGTTTAGCCTCTAGAGAGGTATATATAAATTTTGATTTGAGTCTCTAGAGCTATATATATATAATTTACATAACTTAGGGGTCAACCCAGTACATGGGACCGTAATCACAATTAACTCTATCCTAATCATAATATATTGTACATTAACACATTTACTCTTGATTCTGAATTCTGAAATTGGTGTTTGTGTCTAGTTCTGAATCGAGAGTATTGCAGTAGTACAGATAAGATTTGTGTGATGTATCTCTAAAAATTGTGCTCATGCCCTTGTTTAATGCATTCAGGATTTCGAATAACATTGGATGAACTAGAACCTCACTTTTTTTATATGCGAGCAGCAGCAGCCGCCACGCAGGGCAACAAAAACTACAAAATGCACAAACACAACCCTAAACCCTAAATAAATAAGGGGGCCCAATCTACAGGTACTGTGTACTTTGCAATAGCTCACCTTTTGTGGTTCCAAAAGCGAGATTTTCAGATGACGTTACTGATATACAGTGATGTGCGTGAACGTGAGTGACCATGCTTATTATTCGACCGGAGACTGCATCATTTACCCGAACCATCATTGATCTAGCATGGGGACCAGCACTGGGTCGCACTATTGTGTTCGTCACTTGTCTACGTAGTAAAAAAAAAGACTTCCTTTTTTTTGTGGGATCAGTACAGAAGAAAATAGAGTGGCAGTCATTTAAAAAAAAGAAAAGAAACAAGCTCATTAGAAACTTCTTTGCTCAAATTCCTGTTTTTCACAATGTTCATTCTCAACACTTGCACTTTATTTTATGCTCTGAATCTAAGGTCCACATTGTTCTGAGCTCAGATGAGCGAAGCAAATGCATTGGTGTAGCATGAGACGGTTTCAGTAAGTGGGCATGACACGAGGCAGCGATGAAAGTTCAGAAAGGAAAATCGCTTGCAACCAATCAATTAAAAAACGGACAAGTTCAACAATTATCACCTAATTCCCCGCAAAAAAAACAATTATCACCTAAATAATTTGACCCTTTTCTTTGGCATAAATAAGTCGTACAGATGCTACCAAGAATGGGGCACGAGAGACTAGGAAAAAGTTAAAACACGGTGCAAACCTACTAAATGAGTAAACTAAATTCAGTTGACCAGGCCTGTATGGATGTCCATCCGGGACCAACCCTTGCTGCAGGCAAGGCACATGGAACAAAAGTGGTGGTAATAGACCCTCCGTCTACAAAATGTCCTGCGGGATCCAAAACATGCATACACTACTACTTAAAGTCAGTGGGAGGTGATTGTCACTCACCACCAAACCCAATCTCTACTTGAAACCTGTGGCTTCCAGGTAAATATTTCTTATTGATCAAACCATACCCTCGGAAGCAAGCTTGATGCGTTGGTGATGCTCAGTCACTTTGTAGTCAACTACCTCCGAAAATAACTGTGGATCCAATATACAGTCAGGCCGGCCATAAACAGCAGCTTGCACACTAGCCACGAGCTTCGCAATCTCCCTCCCAGAGAAGCCATCGATCTTCCTTGCAGCTTTCCTGAGCAAATCATCGCTTATGCCATTCACCTGAATCTTCCGCTGCTGCTTCTTAAATAATGCACCCCAAGAAGATCCTTTGCCCTCTTCCTTGAGTATATATTGGTTCAAGTATAGCTTGAGCAGTTGAAACCTCTCCTCCTCTCCGGGCAGGGGGAACTCTATGACTTCATCAATGCGGTCAGTGATAGCAGCATCAAGGTCACCCGGTCTGTTTGTTGCCAGGACAAGGACAATGTCCCTGGACTGGTCGCCAGTTCGAAACAATAATGCATTGAGAGCACTCCGCTGAGCTTCGCTCATATGGGTACTGTTACGCCTGGTACATTGGTAAATAAAAACAAGTGATTAGAGATAGATGGAACCTGTGGAGCTTCTTGTACTAGTGGTACCAACCATTCAATGCAAACACATTTACAGCTTTGCTATGATTTTTATATCAATGGGCTCGGATGCACTAGCTGAAGGAGAAGGGGATTTTTCTTCAATACTGAATCATTTCTTATCTTAATTCATATAGGAGAGAGATGAGCCCATATAGATTGGATGGTGAAAGAGTATGGGTGAGAACAGAAAACTGTAATGCTCCTGCAAGACCACACAGTACAAATTAAGGTGCTGCTTGGCTATGATTAAGCCAGGGTCAACTTAAGCATTAATTGAACTAAAAAATTGCCAGGCTTGTTAAACCAGGTTGAATTTATTTTAAGATTCAAAATTAGTTTAATTCAAGATCAAGTGCTTAAGTTCAGTTTTGTTCAACTAATCATAACATTATCAAGTAGCATCAGGCATATAATTTTAGAAAACTTACTCGCACAAGAATGCATCAGCTTCATCAATGAAAACCAGCATGCCTTTCTTGGACTTCTTAGCCCAGTCAAATATTTGATGGATCTTGGTAACAGCCTCTGATCCTAAGGGTGCAACATCTCCTCCCGTCATCATGGCATAATCCAGGCCCTGTCATGTCAGGGATGTAAGGGTGCAAGTAGTATTGGATACCAGGACCCATAAAACATTCGAACTGATTATACTAATTACCAAACTTGTGTCCCCCACTAGTCCCATTTCGAAAGAGGAAGAAGATAATCCAATTAGTAAACATAACAAAAATACAGAATCTAACAACTTCCATAGACCACCAACATCTCTATTATCGTTTTAAGTCTCAAAGTGACAAGGAAAAACAGGTTGTTTCAGGGGACTAGCATGTTCCTATGGATGGAGGATGGTGCAAGAAAAAATAGATCCACAGAACTTACAGATTTGCGAGCCATCTCCCTGGCTACTAAAGTTTTCCCAGTTCCAGGAGGTCCATAGAACAGCATGTTGCGGAAAGGTGCACCGTGAGACTTTGTATTTGCAGTTGCTCGTGCAAGATGTTCAATCCTCCGCTTGAGTGAAGGGTGCAGAATAACGTTCTCAAAGCCTGCTCCCCCCGACAAAGATGCTGAGCTAGGTTTGAGTAACCTAGACATTGGTAGTGGGAACTTTGGCATAGATGATTCACGGATCAGCGAAGGCTGACCCAAGATTCTATTGATGTAACTCCATGTAACCCTGGCACCTTCCCTGAAAAATGAAAATAGAAAACAATAAAACTTAGAAGTCTCTATTATTGTGTGTGAAAATGTAATAGGTACAGGTAGGATTTGCTAATGTCTTGAGTCTATGAACTCTAAAAATAAAATTAGGGAGGCAAACCTAGTAGTATAAACTCCAGCAGCCAGTGCAGTAACTCCTCCAATACCCATTATTAGTTTGCTCCTATCAGTTAACAGCGCTTTGAATCCACCTACAAGTCCACATGAGAAACAAGGATCATAACCAGTGCAAATAAGAAATTAATATAGTTTAGCGTTATTTTAGTACTAGAGTTGTTTATAAGAAGAATGGCTTTGATCCTTGTCTGTAATTCAGCATAAAATTACCAAATACGGTTTCAGAAAATATGATGCAATAGTATTGACAAGAGTCACAAGACCAAAGTGCATATGCACTTGCAAATTACAAGACTTAAATACTAGCACTCTGTTCAACTAAGTGTGAAGAAACATTCAAAAAAAACTTTTAAATTTCCTATATCAACTAGTCCTGCTCCAAATTGTAAGTTGTTCTGGACTTTTTAGATATACTCCCTCCGTTTCAAATTATAAGTCATTCCAAGAAACTTGAAGAGTCAAAGCATTTTCAAGTTTGACAAAAAATATAGAGAGAAATATAAAGAATTATGTCATAAAATAGGTACACTATAAAAATATAACTAACAAAGAATCTAATGATACTTGGTTGGTACAAAAAATGTTATTATTTTGCTATATAAATTTGGTCAAACTTGAAAAACTTTGACTCTCCAAGATTCTTGGAATGACATAATTTGAGACGGAGGGAGTACATAGCTATGTATCTAGAAAAGCAAGACTGACTTACAGTTTGGAACGGAGGGAGTATTTTTTTAAAAAAAAAGATCAGCAGACATGTATTTGTCCAACTAGACCAAATTATAGGTTTATCCTTTTTTTTTATTGCCCGGACATTCTAGTGAGAGTGGTAGATTAACTTCATAAAAATTGCTAATGAAAAAGGCATTGAAACCTTCAATGTGCGAAAAGGTTGTATTTATTGCAGAGAGCCACTTTTCCTTTTCACCCTTCATACGTTCCAACATCATTCTTTTTGTAACTTCTTCTGATTCCTTCTCTTCATGAACGCGAGCATTTGCTTCTGCTAAAGCTTTAGCTCTGTTTAATTCCTGATCTATTTCAGCCTTTTCCTTCTCAGTCCGTATCATTTCTTCCAAAATCTTCTGTTCTGTTCCACGCCTAGCTTCTTCTCTCCTGAGGGCAGATGCCTCTTGCATCTTCACAAGTTCAGCATCCTGTCTCCTTTGTGCAGCATGCTCTGTCTGCCAAAATGGGTATGCTTGATTAAATTGTCTGTTAGCCTCATAGCAGCAGCACCATTATAGGAGGTAGCTAAATGAATTATAAAAATAGACTCTTCAATACCTGCATTCTTTTTCTAGCTAATTCATCCTCATAGCGTAATGCTTGAGCTTTTGCCTGAGCTTCTTGTTGCAAACTATTTCTGTAATCTTCAGCTTTTTTCTGCATCCTCTCCTGCAGATCAGATATTAAGGATCACTGGACGAACATAAGTTCACTGCCGGCCATACCAAAGAACCACAATAGTTGAATGCACGCGCACGTGCACACAGAGAGATGGAGAAGTTGAAAGACTCTTAACACATCACCAAAGTTCTACAGCTCTAACTTTTCATGTTGATCAGTTGTTCATTTTATAAGCTGTGGACTTGTGGACTTCTAAATTTGTAGTTACTTGCTACCCACAAAGGTCAGCCAGAGTTGTTTTGCACGTCCACTGTTTTGATGAAGCCCACAATATTTCAAGTTTTGACATCTCACTGTAAAGTTAATATGCTTTACTGATTCCAATTATAACGCTAACCCCAATCTTATGCAGTTGCCACAAAGTAAAGCAAGGAAGTTAGGCAGGCTGTTAGGCAAATAAGGTACTTGAGAGGTTCAGGTCGCGTGAGCAACCAATCTCCACACGCAGCCGACGTCCTGGCTGCAATACTAACATCATTTGTATCAACAAAAGGGACAAGGCGTCAGGAGCTCACCATGTCCCTAAGCCTCTCGTGGACAGCGTGTAGGACCTTCTCGGCCTCCAGCTCAGTGAGGCGCGTCTCCTCCTGCTTCCGCATCAGCTCAAACACCTGCAGCCGAGCAACAACATGAACAGCAACACGTCAGGAGGGGCAGACCCCGTTATGTGGCGCAAAAGGGCGGGCACCTTGCCTGCTTGGCGAGCGGTGAGTTGTTGATCTGCCGCAGCGCTCGGGCCATGCGCTCCAGGGTCTCCGGGTCGCGGCCGAACGCGGAGGCTCCCAAATTGTCCTCGTCGCCTGGATTCGACGGTGGGGACTGGCGGCGGAAGAGCCCGTCGGCGTAGGCGACGTTGGTGAGCGACGCCATTGCAGCGGCCGCGCCGGCGACAGCCGACGCCGCCCTACCCGGCGAGCGCAGGCGGAGGCGGCGCAGCATGACGAGGGAGGCGTACGGGCCCAGGGTTTATGGCAGTGCGCCGTGGGGAATAGAGACGCGAGGAGGCGAGAGGAGGAAGAAGGGGGCTGCGCTGCGAAGGCCGAAGGGGTTTCTCCGCTAGCTTCTGGCTAAACCCTCCGCTTTCTTTCTTCTTTTCCAAGAGTCCGGAGTCCAGCTTGACCTGGGCCTGCCGACAAACCTGTATTCAGGACCAGTTTAGGCCTTGCCTGGCAAGACCCAACACAGGCCCATCAACATGAGGCAATGACAAACTGGGTCTTACCAAACCAGGCCTTTACACGCTAAAAAGATTCAATGATGCAATGGAGATATATTAACTCGGAAATTCAGGGGGGGAAAACTACTGTCTGAGAGCAAAGTTTGCATAAAATTTTAACAATCTGGTTAACTTTCATCGACCTATGTTACAAATCTGAAGAGGTGGAGGAGGAAACCAAGATGCAAGCAAGTAAAACAAACGAGTTGGAGCTGCAAGAGAAGGGAGGCAATACATAAAGAATCATGTGCGGCTATAGGCTAAATTGAAGTTAATCCGCTAAAGTAACCCTACAACATGGAGGAGTTAGTAGTCATCTTCGTCGTCCAGGTCTGGATCATTCGACGGCCGTAGTCTCTTGCCATCTCGCCCACCAGGGCGCCCTCCCTTCTTCGGTTTGCCTCTGTTGAAAAATACGCAGCGACTCAGAACCAAGCATCAACACCATGAACCAAAAGTTCAAGTCGCAAGAACTAAGACAAACTTCTTCACTCTAATGGCTCAAGTGTTTAGTGAACTTCATAAAATCGCTGCAGAAATTGTAACTGAAAACTTACTGCCCATTTGCAGGGGTGCTCCCACCCTTTGAACGACCTGCTCCATACTCTCTTCCATCTGCCAGGATTATACAAGTATGACAGATCAGGTAATACTCAATACCTGTTCATGCAGAATATGAAAAGATTGCTTCGCAGGTAAATTAATGTCCAGAGAAATAACATTGCCCAAATCAAAATTGAATGTGCTTTCTTTGGCACCATGGAATTAAATTTCAACCAAGAAGGAAATGTAAGAAAAGCTTACCATCTCGTCCTTGTTCATCAACCTGTATATGCACAGGAAAACGGAGCAGAAATTAACAAACTCTAAACTTTGGAAAGCCATAGGAAAAGAATAATTTGAAGCCGTGTGCTATTCAGCAACATTTAGCAGTAATGCTCGTACCGCTGGAGAAGTAACTGATGATAGAGAGAATAACCTCTCGTCTGCCTGAAATTTCCGAGAGCGCTTAAGGCTGAAATCAGTCAGAAGCCATCATGAATGTTCTATGTGATCAGCATTCATGAACTGACTCTAAAATGCCAAATAAAAAAAAAAGAACATTTTCCTCTGCAGAATAATCGCATCACACCATAATCTCAAATGGACAATCATCACCATAGTCTAATTATATTTCCAAATATAAAGCTCTCATGCTGAGTTTGCTGACCCTACACACAGTAGGTAAAGGAACTGGCATGACAAGACATAACAAGAGCATAAAAGGATTCCTTGCACACAATTTTCCTCCAATAGATAGATTATACATGACCCATGCTGATATATAAAGTTCTAAGGACAGGTCTCAATCATACAGTTAATGCCATCAAGGAACAGATACATTGAAATGTCAAAAACATTGATACTATATGCCAAAAAATAATAAAGATCTCGAGATATTGATTGCATCAGTTACTCAATAACAAAATAATGAAAACTTAGGTGTCTTACTTAGAGCTGTTTTTTGAGGATGACAAAAAAGATTCGAAACCCTTCAGCACACTTCCAAATTGATTAGACTCTTGTAGGTAGGTGGTCTCCATATCATAAACCTGGGGTTGTCATTATCATTAGTTCAACAAAAATACTAAAAGCATGGAGAGTAAACTTTAATTTTCTCTGGTTGCTTAATTTTTGCTCATATCTAAAGAACAAATGATGTTTTTTTTTCAATTTTGCTAAAGACAATTGCCCATCTAGATATTACTGGTCTAACAAATAAAAGCACACTTTAAAACGGAAGTTTACAAATATTTGAACATAGTTGGATGCTCCTCAGGTGTATAAATTTAACTTTAAGTCAACTTTACTACAAGCAGGTGACACTACAGATATTCTGCTGTCTCTAGAACATAGGATTAACAACTGCTAATTTGGTTAAAAAATGATCAACCTCCAGTACTGTGCTTCCTCAGTTGAATTGAAAGGCTTCAAACAAGGGCAATATGTATCCTTCCCTTTTATGAAACAAGAAAGGTTACCCTCTTTGCTAAATCAGCTATTCAATTGATTCGATCATTTTGGACAAAAACATAAGATTCAAAACTAAAGTATATTTAGAGCTATGTGAGAAAGCATACTGGAATACAGCTTAACTAATTATTCTGGCCATCATATAAGTGGAATACATCTTTTATTATTTTTGTAGTCTGATAATCAGCAAATGCAATTTTTTAGCATCAAGTGTTTCATATCACTTGAACTTGAGTGATTATAGCAAAGATAAGAGCATCAACAAAAATTCTGTTCACCAATCTAGATTCTTGATTTAGTCCGATAGCAGACTTTGCTCACTGTGTCGGTACCTCCACCGAAATGAAGTCACAGTTTACTTCCATCCTCTCCTATGGATACTATATTCTTTAGGATTGAAGGCCACGATGGCCCTGTGCATGTGCAATAACATCAGGGTTAAATGTAGCTGTTCTGGTGCATAAAAAACTGTAGTTGTTCTGAAACTTTGTTTTTCACTAGGATCTGTATTGTTCTTGAGCCAAAACACGCATTTTAGGACAAATTTTGGTTGCCACATACATCTGTGAGTCGAATTCTACGACCTTTCAGCGCCTCAAATAAAAATGTCCACCAACAGTTCTCCCAGAGAGGGAGCGGGGTTTCATATCTTTGACAACGGCAAGTCCAGTGAAGGACCCGAAGAAAGATCGCAGCTTTTGAACAACATACGCGCCCACCGACACAAACCCTAACCGAAAAGGGATCCGGGAGGGACAGTCGGAGGTGGAGAAGACCTAACCTGGCGCTCGATGGAGCGGAGCTCCTCCTGGAGCTTGGCGCGCTTGCTCATGAGAGCCGAGAGCATCGCCGTGGGGTTTGGCGCCGGCGGAGCAGGCGAGGGCGCGGAGCCCGAGGCTGCCTTGTGCGCGCCGCTCCCTCCTCCGCCCCCCGAATCCATGGCCACCGTTTCTAGGGTTTGAGTTCGCGTCCGCCTGTCCGGGATGTTGGGTTTCGGCTCGGATGTTGTACGGTTACAGGCGGGTCGTTGACAATCGACCACGTCGCGCGCGAATCCTCGACTCGAGCGAGACCCTTTTTTTTTCAGAAGTGAAATTGCGTTGGAAATGTTCCGAGATGGTGCTAGATGGTAGATACAATGAATTTTTGGGAGGAACTTGCTCTTGTTAATTCTGTCCTCTATTTAAACACTAAATTTTGGAGCCAAAAATGGAAATAAAAAGTTAGAGATCATCTGTGCAAATTTACATGTGGCGTGGAGGGACCGAATTTGTATTGTATTTAATGGATAAAAATATTAATTAAAATCATTTGCATACCATTGAATGGGTATTTTCCCTAGCTACAATGGTCAAATCATTTTCTATATAAAAGAAAGTTTATTTGCTTCTACAGTTCATTTGCATACCATTAAATCATTTTCTAGACCAAGATCAACAATAAAGAAAGTTTATTTGCTTCTTCAGTTTTTGATCGATCTATCCCGAACCATCCTTGACTAGCCGGACTCAATAGTAATTGGAGCATGATGTCTCCTTGATCACTCCAACACCAGTCTCACACATACTTGCCATGAAAGAGACATCGGTGTTCATTTCTGTCCATCCAGTGGATGTTAAAGGTGGACTATTTAAACACTAAATTTTCTATATAACGTGGAAGCTTGTCACGGGGTTGCACTATGTTTGACTTTTATGGATGAAACAGATCACTTTTTCTTGTAATATATGGTAATACCTTATTGTTTTATTAGGTGTTCCACAGAGTCTCCCACAGGCTTAGGAGAGAATGGATCGGTTCAGTAATTAATGTGGCATCTAACTAATGGGTTTATGTTGTTGCGAACCGATCATGCTTTCCATAAGAGAGGCAGCACAAGAGTCTTTTGACTCGAAAGATTTGTTCAAAGGTAGTAGCAATCAGCTCGAGACCATGGGACAAACTATTCCTCATTTGGTAAATCCTAATAATGATGTCATGTAAGAGTTATCTCTATTTAAGCTTATCTCTATATCCCCTTGCCTGAATATCTTAAATAATCATAAGACCACAAGCTTCCTTCTTTAGCATGAAGATAAAGAGGAGTCCATTTATCTTTGTGCTCTCTTCACCCACTGCCAGCTTGTCCATCCATGGCAAAACCTTTTTTTAAGGTTTTATGGGGTTTTGTGTTGTTGGGTTTCGAACGAGCTTATCAAAACTAGAGGAAGGCAAACTCGATGGTTGTTGTGCTTACAGGGTTGGGCAATGCGTGCCACTGACTAGGTAGGTGGCAGTGGACAATTGTTAGCACAAGAATGGTTTGAGAAGACAAAGAACGATAAAGATATGGGGTTTGTGGGTAGTGATGGAAGGTGAGGTGGTAGTGTTGATAGCGCTAGAGGTCGAGGCCGCTCGGTAGGCAGAACAGGGGCAACAAATCAGGGTTGAGAAGAAGGTGTAGAGGGGATGTACCTGGTTTACACTAAAAGAAGAGTGCTCCCAACATAGAAATTATATACTAAATTTTAGGTTCAAATCTCTCCTATCCAGCTATCATCGTCAGAGCGTCAAACTGAGGCCTTTATCGGGAGTAAGACCTCGATCACCCAGTTCTAGATTATAATCTTTATCCTTAAATTATAGAATATAGGCTTTATCTTAATTTTTGAAGAGTGCATCAATGGAGACAGACCGTAAATGGTGACAAACAAAGGCGTGTGACTTTTTTTTTCTAAACGAATAGGTATATAACCTAGTTTTGTCCTAATTTAACATCTATCATGATGGATCCAATAATACTAATCATCATAATTTTGTAATTATATCCTATTATTAGATTGGTTAAACCATACAATTTAACTTAGGATAAAGTAATGGTTATATTTAAGGGCCAAGGGAACACAACATTTTCCTAAATTTTAGATGGGAATCGAACCTTGCCTAATCTCGCGCACCAAGCTGGTAGCTGGCAGTCGATACGGCACAACCAGTACGTCCAACAATTGCAAGTTGAGACTAGTCGGCCAAACTTGCGCAACATAAACAGAAAACGCTGCCTTAACCCAAATTGATGATATTCATGTTCAGGATAACATTTCTTTCATCAATCATGGAGGCAATGTCTGTCTCTCTGAATGCTCCAATGTATTTCCTATTCATTTTTCTGTCTTCAGAGACTGTACCGAGTGGATATGCACAACACAACACATACTCACGTATTGCCTTTTGAGCCGCTACGTTAACCACCTGGCGAAGGATCATGTGGGTCTCTGTTGCCGCTGCTCTGGGACCAGCCTGCACAGTTTGATGCCCTGGTCAGTTATCCTTTTGCGGATCGCCCAGTCACTTGTCCAAAGATGAGCAGTTTTTCCTTATCATACAACTGTTTAGTACTTGGCCCTGAGTTTGGAGCTATATGCCAAAGCCTGTCCACGTTATCACGTCAGTCAGCAGAATCAGCAAACAATGGCGACAAACGGAACGTGTGTCGCTTCATGACTCAACCAACATCACAGGCAACAGGCATGCCCGAATTGGGGATTGGAGCAAAAGACAGTTACCACACAACCACAGATTTATTTCACCATAGCATAACACAACGCTACCAGGTAGCAGATTACACAGCAAACCGGACATACACTTGGATGGAAGCCACCAAATAGCATAGTTAACATCTTTAGAGAGCGCACCAATCATGTTATTAGTTTTCTGGACCAATTGCTGCTTCACGCTCTAGAGATATAAGCTCTTACAAGATCACATTCACTGCGGTTTGGGGTGCCTCATCCTGAAATAAGAAACCACAACGGGTCACTGTTATCGTTGGCTGAATATTGGAAACATGTGAAAGCTAAATTCGGTATGCACTCTCATGCAACACAACGGAAAACCCACTAGTGCCTGTAACCTGTCATAAGGCGAACACCTTTAATAAAGGTATAGTAGTTGGGTTCTGTAAGATGCAGAACTTTACGCGAATATGCACAAGGTTAAGGCATGGGGAATGGGAGGAAAAGGCTACTTCTAGAAAAATAATACCTTGGACTGATATTCTAGTGTTGCCTACTTGTTTCACAGAGAAATATTGATTTGGGTGCTCAGCTTTACAGAAGTTTAGTGGTAGCAGCACAAACTACTAATGGTTATCGCTTGCAGAAAAGAATTTCCAGGCCAGTACTAAGGTGATCAGGTAGTATTTAGATCGGCAACTGCAGAGGTGTACTGGAGTCTATCCAATATTTCCCAAGATAACTAATGTATAAACTGAGACTAAATTGGAGCAGATAACAGCTATAACTATCCACTTCAAATGAATGGTGTTGTCAACCAGTATTTAGCTGTACTTGTCATTTATAGTGTATCCTCCATTTACTTGAATTTGCATGTTGCCAAGCAAATCTGGTGATCGACAGCTAAATAATGGAGAAAAGAACAAATGGTAAACTCCAATTAAAATAATGTCTAAATCGCAAAGAACAACTAGAAGAGCGAGCAAAAAATCACATCGCAACCTGTAAATAATCCTTATAAACAAGGTCCATACTATATAGACAAGTTCATATAAGGGATTATCCTAAGATGAAACATGACAACTGCAGTATAGTCTATATAGACAAGTTCATAAAAAGAAGGGAAAATCTTTTTCCAAAAAAAAAGAAGGGAAACACATATTTTTGCTACCATGCATTTCTGATTAGCAAACTAATAACCACATTAAATGTTAAGAAATAAGTTAATGCAGCAAATCTTAATAACCATGGTTTTGACTTAAACTTTTGGAAAGCATATGACAATGATAGTCAAGACTGGGCCCATGCATACACACAGTTTAAAAGGTGAGTAACGGGGGGGGGGGGGGGGGGGGGGGGGGGGGCAGAAGGGACAGAAGGAACAAGCTAGAAAAAGGCATGTTGAAGATTAGAGGGAGAGAGATAACCTAGGTGGACAATGGAACAAAGAAAGTAATGAACATTAAGCCAAAAATAGTTTCAAACTCAAGTGTCTGCATCAAGAAAACAAAAGCAACACTTCTACTGCACGTGTGCCAAAGGCTAGCCTGCTAAACAGCATAGTAAGAAAATATGCGATGCAATGCCATGATGCATAGATGGAGCAGCGATGTAGAAGCAATGCGTACTCTACTCTACTACCTCTTGTCATCATTGTTCCTGCCACAAGAATTGCTGCTGCTTCCACTACCACTGGAGTTGCTGGAGTGGGATCCTTGACCGCCTTCTCCAGATTCAATTTGCTGCACATCCCTCTTCAGCCATCTGTAGTGCCTCTTCACATCCTCAGCTGTCTTTCCACAGCCAACTGCTCGTGCAATATTGTGCCAGCGGTCTGGTGTGTCCTTGTCATATACTGCCAGCGCCCTCTCGAAAAGCTTGTTTTGACTATCGGTCCAGGATGAACTCATTATTTTTCCTCCCTCTTGTTCTCTTTACTCAGCAAGAGAAAACACCTAAGAGAGATGCAGGGCCAGCAGTGACTGCTGCTTGTGTCTGTTTGGATCAAAGAGTGAGGGCAATGGTGCTCTTTATATAGAGGGGAGCATCGAATAATACCCAGTAGAGGTGGGGGTGAATTATATCAACAGTACAGAACAAGTTGACAAGTCTATATAGGAGAAAGCCATATGAGAAAGAGCAAGAGGTTTCATTGCTCCATTAATTCCTCACGTATTACAACTTGTTGGGAGGAATAACCAGAACCTCAGGTTTGCTGGGGAAGATGACAAACTTTTTATTTCTTTTCTTCACGTCCAATCTTCATAAAGATTCTCTTGTGCAGTCCATAAGAGGTGGGTCAGTCTTCATTATTACCTTCAGTTCTCTTTCTTTCATATCGATCAGAACCCTTTAACTAATATGATACCAAACTCAGTAGAAGTTAACAGACATTAACATATGCCTATGTGGCCTTTCCTTAATTAGAGAAAGAGGAGCTTTTATTGGGCCAGAAAGAATAGGGTTACTTATTCAAAGCATTTACAAGAACTGATGGACAGAGAACGAAGATATGAAAAAATGGATATAATAACATTCTCTGCTCAACGGATAAATTGGGCCCAATAATTAGAAATCCATCTCAATCATCAGCCCCTTTCAGTGTTATGTTGACAAATTGGATATTTTATTCAGCAATGTATCGGTAGATAGAACTTTATTGGACACAGGCCTCAAGAGAAGATGGAAGTCTAGAATTCTAGCCTTCTGAGATCTAAACAACACTATTCTTCATGAAAAAACTTGACCAAAATTTAAGAATATAGCACGCATCATTTTTTTCAAATGGTTAAACCCTTCTAGTTTCTCCAAAATGTTTGCTGTTACATATTTATTCTGTAAGTTGAGCACAGCATTTGGTTGAACTTGTATACAGACTACAGTGAAGTTACACTGTCTATTGATCTTCATTATTATGTAGAATAACTCTCTCAAAAACAACATTATTCCAGAACTTGTATCTCAACAAAATTACTAATAAATGTTTCTGGCTTAAAGTTACTTTAAATTATTGATATTTCAGTACAAAACCAAATACAAAGAGGCTACGTGGCATGGCAGTAACTCCTGTAGTGTTGGAGTTGGACGGTATAAGTTCAAATGTAGTCACTTACAATTACACTTCAAACAAAAAGCAAATAAAGAAAAGATGATTCGTTAGTGACATGATTAGAAGACACAATGGGGCTATTTTGTGTTACCTTGATAGCAATGGATGCATCTTTACTAGTACATGTAGAAACATCACTCTTCTTTCAGATTTTGATATTCCCTATATACTGAAACAGCACTAAGGAAAAGATGCTCCAACAAGGCAATTAACATTTAGTAAAAAGTGACAATTCTTTGTAGGAATCATCGAAACATTTGTTTGTCCTATCCTCATTTCGAAAGAGAACCTTGTGTATTTCTCCAAATTGATCTCGTGATTTCAAGTAAGAACGTAGTGCTACAAAATACTTTGCCAGGATCCACACGTTTGACTGTGAACACATCTGGAGCTTTAGAAAGGGATCTGTGATGAATAAAACAAATTGAGTAATCATGACAATAGAGAGTTCATACCTAGATTTTCCCCTGAATGTACGGAATGCTAGTACTGCTTTACATCAATCACGTCAGAACAAAACTAAAGGACATTGAACATTTGCAGATCGCCCATGGATACTTTCTCATCATTCTGACTGGACTTGTTGGGGTGCTGCTGGGAGCAAGCCCCACCACGAAAAACTGTAGGATCCTGAATCAACTTGAATTTAGTTCTACAAGTCTAGTTTTTAGAAAAAATTGACTCAAATATTCATTTGACTCTATTATTGTACCATACCTCTAACAGGCCAAAGCAACTGAATTCTGCTATTTCAATCTCGGGAAGACAGTATTGGGTTCCAATTAATTTGTGTTACTTACAAAAGTTAGAAATATGTTGCTCCTTGATGCAAGGTTTGTTTTAACTGAAGACACAAGGTTGACCACACCATCATCCTGCACCATAATATGAACAGAAAAACAATATAAAATGGATACAAACATCAAAAGTTATGGTCAAACGAACCTAATGCAAAATGCAGCAACGATACAAACATTAAAAGTTATGGTCAAATGAACTTAACCAAAAGGCAGCAGTGTTTGGATGCAAATAGAAGGATCTGTGGGAGGATTTACAGGGGGAATGGTATATCCTAACTTTCTGATATTCTGATACTCTCGAAAGGACTGAATAGACAGATTTCTCCGAGCAAGTGTGCATTTCTCTAGGAATAAGCATGGAATGTATGTGACAGTGATGTCATAATAATAGAAGAATCATCTATATTGCATCTGAAAGATTGGATTCTGAACGCGGATGTGAACTTTTAAAGGCAGGGAACCTCACAGGAAAACGAAAGTTGATAAATGGTCTGTGGCCTAGGAGGTAAAGAATGATGCCCAGATAAGATATGATAAAACCACTGTGGGAGGAGGTGACGAAATAATAGATAGAAAAGGAATAAGATCCAGCCGATCTTCGGAACCCGATGTTCCACTTACAGAATACTACAATACAAGTGGACCAACTTTTGCAGACAGGAAATTGAATTGGCAATTTGGCATATGGCTTGGACAATGACGGTGGAATGAAGCAACGCTGTTACAGCCTTGTTCACTCCGTGCGAATCCTAAGATGCGAACCAGTACAGATGTACAAAGATCACCAGTGATGTCATACCACCTTGCAGCGAGCGAAGGCATTTCTGCTAAACAAAACAACCGAACGGTTAATTAAATGGGGTGGCGATCACCGGTCATGTGCCATCGCCAGTTCGCCACTCCCTAGTGCGGCGGTGCCCAAGAGGCATTCACGCAAACGCCTGGCCTACGCGCGCGCGGGTCGCGTACGAGCGACGGGGGTGCGCGCTCACCTCACACCCAAAGCAGTCAGACAGTCACCTTGAGCGGCCGAAGGAGATCCACGGCGCCTGCGCCGCCGCCCTGTGGACAGGAGCTCGCTGGGCGTTGAGCGCCCCATGGCCCCACCCGCGGCCCCTACCCCACGCTATGCGCCGGAGTAGAACAGTAGGCACTGCCAGGCAGCCGAGGTTGCGCGGCCATGCGGGGCAGCGGGCGGGGGGGCAGACGAGCGGGGCTTGTCGGGCCGTATGCCCGTATGCAATCGTGGTCCGTGAGGGGGAGAAGACAGAAGAAGATGGGCCCCCGAACTATTATATCCCCGCGTGGCCGTGTGTACGTACTGTGGCCTGCCAAATCGACGACGCGACGCGCGGGCCGTGGCCCATCGCAAGGACGTGGGCTCGGTTGGCACGGCCCAGTTGTAACTGTCTGTAACATCTCTCTTGCAGCGCACACGCAAAGGTTCGCCTGGAGTGAAGACTGAACACTGAACGGCAATCCGAAGTGAAAAACACTAGCTAGCACACCGTGCTCAGTGAACGGCAAAGCCCTGGCCTGAGCTGCTGTCAGCGCGATTCAAGTGTCACGTCCTCGAACCAACGTGAGAGAATCGTTCGTTTAGCTTCGTCCTGTGATTTACAGTTAAATTGTATAATTAGTTTTTATTTTTATCTATATTTAATGTTTTATTCATGTGCTAAAAGATTCGATGTGACAGGGAATTTTAAAAACTTTTTGGTTTTTAGGTGAACTAAACAAGGCCTAACATCGGATGGATCACTGACAGCACCCTGCGCTAGCTGACGCACGTCTCTGATTGCTCTGATTAGTGATTAGCGAAGTCAAACCCACACAGGCGTACTAGTGTGTGTGCGTGTGTGTGTGGAAAGAATCTCCAGGGCCGGGAAACCATGGTTTGCCTGTTGGCGCGACCAGGACGAGAGCACCTGGCTGGGCCAGGACAGGACGACCGTCAAAGTGTCAACCCCTAGTCCCTAGGCTAGTCACCGCTCGGTTGCATGCGCACCGGCGCATCACACCGCACAAAGCAAGCTTCTTCAAATGGAGAAGTGGTCATGCACGGATAATACTAGTCGCGTTTGAAGTTTCAAGTTTGAAGCCATCGTGAGGGAGCATTATTATTGCCGTCGTATTCGTATCGCTCCTTTGTCTTTGCGTGTGTTGGCGCGTATTGGACTTTGGGCAAAAGGCACGTACCATTCCATTTCCATCTCCTTTCGTGTATATTCCTACTCACCTCTCGACGCATGGCTAGCTCGATCCCGTGTTGTCGTCACCAGCGCGGCTCATGCAGCATACGGTGGAGTACATTTCTTAGCCGAGTGACTGACCCGTCAGTCCGTCACCCAGCTTTCAGCCCTCGAGACCGACCAATAAGTGACCAACCGCTATGCTCCGATAGATGCTCACATTCACCAATGAACGACGACGCCTCTCTCGATCAAAAAAGGGCCGTGCTCGTGCACACGTGCTTTTTCCAATTCCACTGCGGCAGATTCATATGCAACCGCTGCGTGTTGTATTAGCGAGAAATCGAACCCCGATCCATCGTTTTCTTTTATTGATCTCTCACTCTGGTAGCGAGAAGAACCTGTGCCAGTCTCCACGACGCTGCCTTCCGCTACACTGTCGTGTGCTGTTTTTTTTCTAAACATTTATTTTTAAAATAGCTTTATAGATGAAACTGTTTTTCTTCTTCTCTCGCAAAGACATAAGTTGAGATAAAGCTGAAGAAAGTAGTTTATTGCAGTTCTCTCTCATTTCTCTCTCTCCCTCATCTATGCAATAAGTAGTTGGTGAAGCTATTTTACCAAACATTTATTTCTAAAATAGCTCAGCTTTATTTAGAAAGTTGTTCATGAAGTTATTTTTTAAAAAAACAGTTGTGAAGTTGATCTGTGCCAAATAGAACCTAATTCTTCTTTGATCATATACTCTTACAAAGCTAAAGCCCACTAGATGAATTCTCTCTTCATGCAAGGTGTTCATATTATTTCCCACTAAGTAACTCACTAAATGTTCTATCTCTTCATACAAGGTGTCCATATCATTCTCCACTAAGTCCATGTCATCCCTATTAATTACAAAGAATGATCATATCATCTATATTATGTAAAATAGTTTTAATCTCTAATCTATTAACATACAAGTCATTCACATATATTATTAATTTGTTTCATCACCAATTCCTCTTTAATGTAACCAAATATTAGTTTTTCTTCTATTAATTTAGTAATTTTTACTAGATTTAATATAATAAAATACACGTAAATTAAATTAATACCATATAGTAATGTTATGTATATAATAATTTATTTTTAATAAAATCTCGCAACAATGTGCGAAAAATTCACCTAGTTCTTCTAATGATCGAGAACTCCGACTTTGTATTATTGTAAGTCTTGTCCGATACTTCTTCCACTAATTAGATCCGATGGCCATATATATAGTTTCCGTCGGTTTGATATTAATCGGATCGATCTGGGGTTTCTCTATTCGATTTCAGGGGGTAGCGAGATTTGGCGCCGGCCTGGGCGCTCCCTGTCCCCCATGATTCCGTGCAGCAAGCTGCGCCGCCTGACGCACAGCGACGCCGGAAACAGGCATACGGACTGGGCGTCGCTGGACCAGGATCTAGTGGAACTCGTCGGGTTTCGGGTACTTGCCGGCGATCTGCAGGACTACGTCTGGTTCCGCGCCGTCTGCTCCCACTGGCGCGCAAGCACCGTCCGCCCCTGCGGCCGCGGCGTCTTGGACCCGCGTTTCTACCCGCGCCGATGGATGATGCTGCCGGAGGGCCACGGCCTCCACCCCGGACATCCCGACCTCGGCGGCTTCGTGCGCTTCTTCAACCTCGACACGGGTGCCTTCGCCCGAGCCCACCTCCCGCTACTGGTCGATCACGTCATCCTCGACTCGGTCGACGGTCTCCTCCTGCTGCACCACAACGACGACACCACCATCCGCCTCCTCCACCCCTTCACTGGCGATGTCGCCGAGTTCCCGCCGCTGGCATCGCTCCTGCCACAGATGGAGCGAAGCAGCTACAATGAGCGAACCAAGCGCTACATGCTCATGAAAGTTTGCGCCTCAGTTACTGTCAGCTCCTCTGGGGCCATCACTCTCGTGCTTGCCCTTGACCTCCTGCATCGCGTAGCCTATGCCACTGCCGGTGACCAAAGCTGGAGCCTCTCTGCCTGGAAGCTCAAGCCTTTTCTCAAACCTGTATCTTTCCAAGGCAAACTCTACGCGTTGCAGCTGACATCCGTGGACATAGGTAAGCTATACATTTACCAATTTAACCCGCCATGCCCAGACAGCGGCGACGGACAGTCACGTCTGCCATTGCCAGTGAAGATTGCCGAATGCCCAAAGCACAAAATTTGTTTCGTCCTCCACTTTGTAGAATGTTGTTCAGAACTCTTGCTAGTTTCTTACAATGATGTTTCCCGTTCGAAGCTACTGGTCTACAGACTTGCTGACCTTGTTAGTGGAAAGATTGAGCCATTAACAGACATCGGAGACCACACCTTGTTCATCGGCGATCGTTCTCTCTGTGTCTCACTCTCACCTAACAAGGGGAGTAGGACTAGGAGCTTTACTTCCATGTCGCCGAACTCTATCATATGCATGCATACTTTTAGTGATCCTTATTCTGAATTCGCTCGTTTTGAGCAATATGATCTAAGTACTGGCAACTGGACCCCAGCCAGCGACGGAGATGTTTTCCAAAGACCACCACCTAGCCCCCATACACTAATCCATCATATCTTTACTTCCTGTAAATACAGCTTTTGGTAAGTCTAGCCCTCGACTCTGTCTGTTTTTTTTTTTAGCTTCTGCAGATTACTTTGACAAGTTGACGAGTGTGAATCCTTGTCTCTGCCTGGAGGATTAAAGGATCGATGTATTGCTGTAGAAGTGGACCACAGCCTACGTAGTTGGTGAAGCGAGATCTATGTCAAGCGGTAAGTTTGTGCTCCTGTCAATTTCCCTCCTCATATATTCAATTGTCTTTTGCTTGTTATTTCACTATTCAGGCATAGCACAGTTTGGTTCTAAACTCAGTTAGCATTAGTAGTAGCTAATGTCGTTAGGCATTGTTAGGTTTGGATGAACTGTACCAAAATTTGTGATGTTTTGATACAATACCGCATAGCGGGTAATATTGGCAAAGATGTCAAAGCAGTGTATTAGAAGCTCTGGCTGTTCTGTTGTATTTCACGTTACTAAGATTGGTTTATGTTTCATGTTTATGCATGCTGGTATTCATATGTCAGTTACAACGACCTGGCATTATGTGTATAGTTTACTTTATTGAGGAATTTAGAGACATACTTCCGTATTTAGCTTTGTTATTTGCCAGATGTATAATTATTGTGCACTTCGTAAAAACTATAAATGTAAAGTCGACTATACGATATCACTATATCAGTAAGATCTCGTCAGTTGTCCAACAGTTTTTTTTTCTTAGTGATATAATTAACTGTTGCGGAAGATTTTGAATAATTGAACTATTCGTATCAAAATACATTTTTGTTATAAAATGTGTGTCTTTCTTCCATTTGCGAACATATATAATTTTGGTTTTGTTTGTATATTATCTGTTGCTAACATTCATTTCCCTGTTTCTAGGCTTGATGGTCTCTTGTTGCTGCTGATTTTCTGAGGCCTTTGCATCAGAATGTCTAGCTAAAGGAGGAGCAAATATATTATATCGTGCATTTTCTGTTGATGTCATTGGCTCAATGGTTAAAAAAAGATAGGGCAAAAAGTTTTGTAACTGTTAGGCCTTGTCCAGTTGACAAATTTTTTTAGTTTCGGGTATTGTAACATTTTTATTTGTATTTGATAAATATTGTCTAATTATGAATTAACTAGACTTAGAAGATTCGTCTCACAAATTACAGACGAACTGTGTAATTAGTTTTGTTTTCGTCTATATTTATGCTTCATGCATGTGCCATAAGATTTAATGTGACGGAGAACCTTGAAAATTTGTAGGTACTCTTTGGGAACTAAGGCCTTGTTTAGTTCTGAAAATTGTTTGGTTTTGGGTACTGTAGCATTTTCGTTTTTATTTGACAAATATTGTTCAGTTATAAACTAACTAGGCTCAAAAGATTCATCTCGAAATTTACAGACAAATTGTACAATTAGTTTTTGTTTTGATCTATATTTAATGCTTCATGCATATGCCGTAAAATTTGATATGACAGAAAATTTTAAAAAGTTTTTGGTTTTTGAATGAACTAAACAAGGCCCGTGCATTGGCCTGAGCCTTCCCGTTCGCTCATCCAAATTCCAGATGGACGGATCTTAGGCCTTGTTTAGTTTTAAAAAGTTTTACAATTTTTTTTAGATTTTTTTTACCAAATCTTGTGGCACATGTATAGAACATTAAATATAGATGAAATAAATAACTAATTATACAGTTTACCTATAATATTTACGAGACGAATCTTTTAAGCCTAGTTAATTCATAATTGGATAATATTTGTCAAACAAAACAGCTACAGTGTCTATTTTAAAAAAAAATAGAAGTTGGCACACTCTGGCCTTGTTTAGTTCTCTACCTAAAAAATTTTCAGACATCACATTAAATCTTTAAATATATGTATGAAGCATTAAATAAAAATAAAAATAAAAATTAATTATACAATTTAATTGGAAATCACGAGATGAATAAGACTAATTAGCCTATATAATTACATACTAAAACGAAAATGCTAACAAAGCCTCCACACCCCTGAGCCAGGTCCAGACCTCGATCAGGCCAGTCTCAATGCATGTTTTATGAGAGTGTCATGCATATTAAATAGGGTGTCACATAAGTGAAATTGCTGACTTAACAAGGTCATTAAATAAAGGAGTTTCATCAGATGAAAGATGAGTTTCATCGTCATGAAACTTATATGGCTCGGTTAACTAATTTATAGTTTTAATAACTGTGCCATAAAACTATATATTGAAACTAGCCCTCACCGCGGCAGGCAACTTTACCAAGTCAAGACCGGGACACCTGGTTGGCGAGGTGTGGTGGAACGAACAAACAATCCAGCTCTCCAGTGCTCCACACGCACGAAGAACAGCTCAAAGCAGGTGTGGGTGCCGCTGCCGCCGCCGGTGCATACAACACAAACTACCGCGACGTTCACATCCCAGGGGCCAGGTCGCGCAAAAGCGCAGGCGTCATACGCGTGTCTGGCGTCAGATCCCGCAAGGCTGTAGGCTGGCACTCCGCTCCGGTCGGTCGGACTCGCTCGTCCTTCCGACCTCCGTCACGTACTCACGCACGGTTCGTTGCTCGCGCGCGAGTCTACCGGCTGCACTGAAACGTTCAGAGACATTGACGTGACGCCCTGAACCGCCGTGACATAGGCCTAGTTGCAAAATATTTTGCAAAATGAACACTATATTATTTCATTCATATTTAACAAATATTATATTACCATGTACTAATTTGGTTTAAAAAATTTGTCCCATAAATTATAGATAAACTATATAATTAGTTATTTTCTATCTATATTTAATACGTTATGCATGTGCAGCAAGATTTGAAGTGACAGAAAAATTTTGATTTTTTTTTGAATTTTGGCTGAACTAAACAAGACCCTACTACTCCATCGGTTTCGTTCGTACGTTACGTTTGGGTCTTGTTTAGTTATATTTTGTTTTGCAAAATAGGTATTGTAACATTTTTGTTTATATCTAACAAATATTATAGTTCACTCGAAAATTAAAACTTTTTTAAGATTTTCTGTCGTATCGAATCTTGTGGTACATGCATGGAATATTAAATATAGTTGAAAACAAAAACAAATTGCACAATTTGCCTATAAATCGTGAGAGAAATCTTTTGAGCTTGTTAGTTTATGATTAGACAATAATTGTCAAATAACAACGAAAGAGCTACAGTACCAAAAATAAAAAAATTTCGAACTAAACAACGTCTAATTATAGACTAACTAGGCTCAAAAGATTCGTCTCGCAAATTACGACTTTTTGTTTTTATTTAATATTTGATACAAAACTATATAATTAGTTATTATTTTTATTTTTATTTAATATTTCATACATGCTTACAGGGCGGTTGTGGGTTTGCTTTACGACTTTTTGTGAACAGGAAGTACATGGCGGCATGGCGCCGCCGCGACGACCGACATAAGCCGCCCTTTGACTCTCCGCCGTTCTGTCGTACTCGTACGCTAACATCGGATGGATCACCGAACAGCACCCCGCGCTAGCTGACGCACGTCTCTGATTGCTCTGATTAGTGAAGTCAAACCCACACAGGCGTACTATAATGGCCTTGTTTTTCATCTTAAAAACAAAAAAACTTTTTAAGATTATCAAATCTTGCGGCATGCATTAAGTATTAAATATATATATATATATAAAATAATTACATAACTTGTCTGTAAATTGCGAGACGAATCTTTTAAGGCTAGTTATGCTATGATTGAACAATGTTTGTCAAATAAAAACGAAAATACTACAATATCAAAAAATTTTAAAAAAATTAGATCTAAACAAGGCCATGTGTGGTACCGTGGTGTGGAGAGAAATATCCAGGACCAGAGAACCATATGGTACGTTTGCCTGTTGCGCGACCAGGATGGGAGCACCTGGCTGGCCCGCGGCCGCGACAACCGTCAATGTTAAACGACGTTTCATCCCCTGATCACTGTCAAGTGTCAACCCCCTAGTCCCCTACGCTGGCCACCGCTCGGTTGCATGCGGACCGGCGCACCGCACCCAGCAGGCTTCTTCAAATGGCGAAGTGGTCATGCACAGATACTAGTCACGTTTGAAGTTTCAAGTTTGAAGCCATCGTGATCGATCGAGCATTGCCGTCTTATTCTCGTAGCGCTCCTTTGCCTTTGCGTGTCTTGGCCCGTATTGGACTTTGGGCGAAGCCACCATTCCATTTCCATCTCCTTTCTGTATATATTCCAACGCACCTCGATGCATGGCTAGCTCGATCCCGTGTTGTCGTCACCAGTGGCTCATGCAGCATACCATCCGGTAGCTTTCTTAACCGAGTGACTGACTCGTCACCCAGCTTTGAGCCCCCGAGACCAGCCACTATTCTCCAATGCTCACATTCACCAACAAACGACGATGTCTTTGTCGGTCAAAAAAGGGTCGCGCACGCGTGCTTTTCCCAATTCCACTGCGGCAGATTCATATGCAACCGCTGCGTTGGCGAGAAACAGAACCCGATCCATCGGTGTCTTTTATTAATATCTCTTGTAGAGAAAGAACCTGTGCCAGTTTCCACGACGAATCTCGTGACGGACCTGATGCTAGTTTTAAACTGCCACGCAGTAATATATTATTATACCTTTCTTTATGACTCCGGCGGCATGCATGCACAGGAGGTCAACGGTCGAGGTTTGCCTGCCCGCGGCAGCGACGTCGCCTGCTGCGCGGCTGCGCGTATCCGGTCGCGGATCGTGATGAGGTCGCCGGCCGGCCTCTACTAGTCAGCTTTGAACGCAGCCGTGTCCTCTCTCGCGCGGGGTAGTCGTCGTCGTCGTCGAGTGTGTGTGTGCCGAGGCCCCGTCGCTACGCGCCACAGGAGACGAGACACGCGCTCGTGCAACGACGGCGGCTCAGAGCACGTACTATTCCATCTCTAAACATGGCCGCGAGTGGAACACTGGAACGGGAGACAAAACAAAGGAAAAGCGGGGCGAATCCGGGGAACGGGGGCGCATGGGGGCACACGGCCGAGGATTCGCCACGGCAGCGCACGGGGGCACACGGCCAGGTGGTCCCCATCTCCCTGTTGCCATCTCGCGGGCGGCCGCGGCCGCGGCCGCGTCCACGTGCGCCGGCGTGGGCGTCCACGCCGGGCCGCATACGGAGTACATGGCCATCGATTGCTACAACGCTGCAGACCTCCTGCAGCTGCGTGCCATCACAAGACGTGTGTTCATCAGGATCGGATCGCCTACTAGTAGAAAAAAAGGAAGATCGATACGTGTCCGTGGACACGAAAAAGAACGTGCCACACAGAATCCATAGGAGCGCAGAAGCACTACTATAAGGGTAACCGTCCAGACAGAATCATCGTGTCCACCTGCCAACAACCACCACTCCATGTCCGCAACGGTCGCTCCGCGACACGTCGAAACACACAAACATTCCCACAACGTGCCGGGTCTGTACGGAATGCGCAAAGTCTCATCATGGCGTCGCAGGAAGCCAAATGAGCCTTCTCGCGCACCAGATCTAGTACGTGGCCACGTCTCGAAGCCCAACTGAGAACCGACCACACACTAGCGCGCTCGTCCGATCGACGCACAGAAAAAAGAAGAGTCAGCGCACGGCACCGGTAAGGCCCAGGCCTTTTTTCTGTCACGTAGGCGTAGTATGTATTGTTAGGATTAATTAGAATAATTAATTAGATGATCAATTAGTATATTCCTGTCATTAGACACATGCTAATGACTGAACCGTCGGGACATCATTTTAGGCCCCGTGGGCGCCAAGGCATCGTTTTTGTGTCACTGACACAAATAACTGCCTCTTGCATATATATGTAAAATCACTGTTCACTACTACGATCAATCATTACATCCATCATTTTCACTTTCGCTAAACACGTTATCACGCACGCTCTTCCAACAACCGCTGACGCAAAGCCAGAGAGAAAGGAGTTCGCCGGAGTTTCACCGGAGACTCACCGGAGAGATGTCTGATGAACTCAATTCACTAGAGGAAGAATTATGTATTGTGGACTCAGGGGCCACAAACTCTATACTTAGAGAAATTAAATATTTCCAAACTCTTAAGAAAAGAGAAGGGAACATCTTGACTATTGCTGGTCATGATGCGTTAATAGTTGGTTCTGGACGGGCCACTATTACTCTCCCAATGGGTACACAGATTACGATAGAGGATGCATTGTTGTATCCCGAATCAACTCGTACCCTTCTAAGTTTTAGAGACATCCGTAAGAATGGTTTTCATGTGGAAACACATGAAGATAGTAAAGAAGAATATCTTCTCTTTACCAAAATTATGGCATTTGGCAAACGAATTTGCGAAAAGATTTCTTCACTCCAACATGGATTGTATTTCACATACATAAAACCTGTAAAACATATTGCTTACAAAATAATTTTCCGAGATGTCGATACATTCCGTAATTGGCATGATCGACTTGGGCATCCTGGAATTGGGATGATGAGGAAAATTATTAGCAATTCTACTGGTCATGACATGGAAAAAGCAAGATTTCCCCAAAATAAAGATTTTTGTTGCACTGCTTGTGCTACGGGGAAATTAATTTTAAGACCATCACATCTTAAAATACGAGCTGAACCACTAAAATTCCTAGAACGAATTCAAGGAGATATTTGTGGTCCGATTCAACCATCATCGGGTCCGTTCAGGTACTTCATGGTTTTAATAGACGCATCCACTAGATGGTCTTACGTGTGTCTTTTATCGACACGCAACCATGCCTTTGCCAAAATAATGGCTCAACTTATTAAGTTGAAAGCTCATTATCCTGAACATCGGATTCAGTCAATCCGAATGGACAATGCTGCTGAATTCTCATCCCGTGCTTTCAATGATTATTGCATGGCATTGGGAATTCAGGTTCAGCACTCTGTACCTTATGTCCATACTCAAAATGGTTTGGCTGAATCGTTGATTAAAAGAATCAAGCTCATTACACGACCATTGCTAATGAATTGCAAATTGCCTACGTCATGTTAGGGTCATGCAGTCCTGCACGCTGCAGACCTAATCCAACTACGACCAACTGCATATCACGAAACATCCCCTTTACAATTAGTACGTGGGAATCCTCCAAGTATTTCCCATTTGCGTAAATTTGGGTGCGCTGTATACGTACCCATCTCACCACCTCAACGAACATCAATGGGCCCACACAGGAAATTGGGTATCTATATTGGATACTCATCTCCGTCAATTATTAAGTATTTAGAGCCTCTTACAGGGGATCTATTTACTGCCCGGTTCGCTGATAGTATTTTTAATGAGGATCATTTCCCGGCATTAGGGGGAGAATTGTACCAAAAAGAATGCCAGGAAATAGATTGGGATACTAAAGGCATCTCATTTACTGATCCACGTACTACGAAAACTGAACAACAAGTTCAAAGAATCATTGATTTGCAAAATATTGCAAACAATCTGCCAGACGCTTTCATTGATCATAAAGGTGTCACAAAGTCTCTACATCCTGCAAGGAATGTGCCTGAACGAGTGGAGGTACCTAATAAAACCACTCAACCCCAATTTGGTAAAAAGAGGGGGAGAAGCACTTCCAAGAAACAGGATCTGATTATTGACAAGCAAAGACACCCAAAGGACACATATTGTCCATCAACTAGCTCAGTTATGCGCATAAACACTGAGGCTGAAACAGCTGAAAACCCTCGATCCATCATCTTGGGAAATCATGATGAATCTTTAAGGGTAGACGAAATTTCTATAAATTTCGCTGAGACTGGAGAGTCTTACAATCGTAAGTCCATAATTGTCGACATTTATTTCTCTGAAGAAATTGCAAATATCATCCAAACTGATACAGATCCCAAGTCCATGGCTGAGTGCAAGAAGCGCTCAGATTGGGATAATTGGAAGATAGCAATTAAAACAGAGATTGCCTCGCTTTATAAAAGGGAAGTGTTTTCGGCTGTAATGCCAACACCCCCTGGTATCTTCCCTGTGGGATACAAATGGGTTTTTGTCCGCAAAAGGAACGAAAACAACGAAGTGGTGAGATATAAAGCAAGGCTAGTGGCACAAGGTTTTACGCAAAGACCTGGCGTTGATTTCAACGAAACTTACTCTCCAGTAATGAGCGGAATAACATTCCGATACTTAATAGCATTGGCAGTACAAAATCGTCTATCTATGCAGTTGATGGACGTCGTGACCGCATATTTATATGGGTCATTAGATTCGGATATATACATGAAGGTTCCAGATGGAATCAATATACCGAACCCGAAGGCAAATCGCAATATGTATTGCGTAAAGTTGCAGAAGTCATTATATGGCTTAAAGCAGTCAGGCCGAATGTGGTACAATTGGTTAAGTGAATTCCTTAAGCAAAAGGGATACACAAATAATGATGACTGTCCTTGTGTCTTCATTAAGAAGTCATCAACTGGATTCTGTATTATATCAGTTTATGTTGATGACCTCAATATTATCGGCAATGGATCCGATATTGATGAAGCACGTCATCATTTAAAGACGGAGTTTGAGATGAAGGATTTGGGTCCAACTAAATTTTGCTTAGGTTTACAACTTGAGCACTTACCTTCTGGTATATTCGTATACCAATCTACCTATGTCCAAAAGATATTGAAAAAATTCAATATGGACAAGTCATATCCAACAAAAACACTGATGGTAGTAAGGTCCTTAGATGTGGAAAAGGATCCGTTTAGACCTCGGGAAGAGAATGAAGAGATATTGGGACCACATTTCCCATATCTCAGTGCCATAGGAGCACTAATGTATCTTGCTAACAATACCCGGCCGGATATTGCATTTGCAGTAAATCTGCTGGCAAGACATAGTGCTGCACCTACCAAACGCCATTGGGTAGGAGTCAAAACGGTATTTAGATATCTTAATGGCACAAAAGATCTTGGTTTATTTTATAGCAGAAATCAAGATCCAATTTTGTTAGGATATACAGACGCTGGTTATCTATCAGATCCACATCATGGTAGATCCCAGACGGGCTTTGTTTTCTTACAAGGTGGAACAGCAATATCTTGGAAGTCTTCAAAGCAGACACTAACGTCCACCTCTACCAATCACTCTGAAATAATTGCTTTATATGAAGCATCACGCGAATGCGTATGGCTTCGCAGAGTAATTCACCACATAACGCATTCATGTGGTATTAGTACAGCTGAGACACCGACGATTATCTTTGAAGATAATTCGGCTTGTGTTACTCAGATGGAGTCAGGATATATTAAGAGTAATATGACTAAACATATTATTCCCAAATTATTCTACCCTCATGAGCTCCAAAAGAATGGAGAAATAGAGATCTTGCAAACAAAATCTTGTGATAATCTAGCAGATATTTTCACAAAATCTCTGCCATACTCCACATTCAAGAAATGTGTTGATGGAATTGGTATGAGAAAGCTTAAAGATTTGCAAAGATCAGGGGGAGAATCTCTCTAAAAGATATTCTACTTCATCATTATATTATACTCTTTTTTCCTTTATATGAGTTTTACTCTATTAAGAGTTTTCTCACATAAAGTTTTTAATGAGGTAATAGTAACACAAGGTGATTGTCATATTATCTATTTTTCCTCATTGAGGTTTTTCAAGGATAATATTTGACATTTTGATCTCTGATCAAATTGTTTTAGACTAAGTCTTTAGGTTACCTAAAGGGTCTATTAACATTGGTTTCATATATATCATGGGGTTTCTCATTATTTTTCCCACTGGGTTTTAGGGAGTTTTACCTGGTATATCCATATACTTTGGATTTTTCTCACAGGGTTTTTCCAAAGCATCAAGACATTTACTGATGAACAAGAAAGGGTGCCCACAAGAAGATTAATTGATCAAGGGAGAGTGTTAGGATTAATTAGAATAATTAATTAGATGATCAATTAGTATATTCCTGTCATTAGACACATGCTAATGACCGAACCGTCGGGACATCATTTTAGGCCCCGTGGGCGCCAAGGCATCGTTTTTGTGTCACTGACACAAATAACTGCCTCTTGTATATATATATATGTAAAATCACTGTTCACTACTACGATCAATCATTACATCCATCATTTTCACTTTCGCTAAACATGTATTATAACACGATTACACGAGCCGCGCCGCGAAAATGGCCACCACGGGCCTTCGAATGAACGCGTTGCTTTCCTCGCGTCGCGTCGCGTCCGCGGGGGAGACGTCGCGGTGACGGTGGTTGCAGATGACGAGCACGGCGGCGGAGGGGGTCGATCTGACCGGTGGATCGAAACGGAGGCGAAAGATTCGAGTTCGACCCACCAGGCACCAGCCACCAACATGGATGCGCAGCGCGGGCCATCCCCTGTCGGCCAACGGCCGAGGCGGAGACGGACACGGCACCGATGACCGATGGCTGGCTGCCTGGCCGGTCGATCGAATCGGGCGGCCCAGGCAGGCTCTCCGGAGACGTTCGCGTTCGGCATCCATCCGCGCGCGCCTTTTGCAGAAAAGTTGCAGCGGCGATTGGCTTGTGGCCGGCGCACGGGTGTCGCTGGAAACGTCCACGGTCCACCGTCCCCATTTCGCCGAACCCGGTTAACCCTTTTCACTCCACCACGGCCCCACGGGCGAAGAGCGAAGGCGCCACCGGCAGCAGAGATGCTTTGTGACCGGCCCCGCGCCGCGTCATCTCGCGATCGCAAAGCGCCGGGCCGCTGGTGGCCACCTTCCTATCGCTTTTCACAAATCACGATAACGAACCGTCTCGGCATTGGCCGTAAAGTAGCGCGCGACGTTTGCGTGATGCCCGTGCTACAGGACTCCTGCGGATCAAGAGTCTCTTTCATTGGTTTCAAAAGGATTAGAGGGTTTAGGTTACCTTTTTCCCAACCATGTGTCTGGCGGATTAGGTTCGGTTTGAGGGCAGCCAAAGCTTAAACTTGGAGCCACTCGTCATCAGCAGACCAGCTTCTGGAATAAGTCAGGTCGTGATGGAGTCCAGCCTCTTCCAAGCACAAACACATCTGTATGTGTATATAAAACAAAGCTTTCAAGCTTCCAACTCGGTCCCGCGACTGACATCACTCACACCTTGGCCGCCGTCAGGTCAGACCTCGCGAAGAATCTTCTCTCAACACAGGCCGGGTCATCTTAAGATTTGTTTGAACCACTTCTAGATTATTACTATAATTTAGACGTGATCTTTGTACGTTACAACAAAATCAATACCCCTTTATCCCAAATTAATTGTCATTTTTAGTTTTCGTTTCATAAATTTGACCCGATTTATTAAAAAACGCGTGCAATATTTATATCTTCTAATAAATTTATTGAAAAACTAGATGCAAAGATCTTTTCAATAATACTAATTATGTGACTCAATTTAAGAATCATTTTGCTCTTTATAGTTAGATAGATAGTTAGATATATATAGTTATGAAATATATAGATATAGAAACAAAAATGATATTATAATAATTTGAGCTATAAATTATAAAAATCTATTTGGATCCTTAGATTATAGGTGCTGGATTATATAATTTGGTCTCCTGAGCATCTGAGCATTTTCTATCCATTTGTTACAGCTGTGGTCTCATATATGCTGAAATAGTTATGTGGTGAAGCTGTTATAACAATATGTTAATTGGGTTATTATAATCCACCCTATAATCTAGGGTATCATCATGGGATATTTTTTTTTGAGCAATTTATTATGGAATATTTGAATCACTAGAGAGTACTTTTATCAACCAGAGGGCCTTAACTTGCTGCTCCCTACTAGTCTGCTGTCGTAATCCCGGCGACGCAACCTGCTGCTAATCCGTTGCTGTCTCGTCTTTAATTTAATCCCAAGGTGCCGGCGGGCGTGCGACGCATGCCGCGCGCGGAGGCCGGAGGCCGGAGGCCGGGGAGGGCTCCGGCTCCGGGGTGGGTGGCCAACCGCCGGTACGCCGCGGAGGCGGAGCCCGCGTCGCGCTCACCGCGCTCGCAAATCATCGCGGAAGGTGGCGCGCGGGGGCCGCACGCAGCCGCAGACCAGAGATCATTGCCTCTCATCATCAATCGGCTAGTCGCCACGCGGGCCCCGCCAACACAGCAGCCTAATCTATCTCTCTCCGGTCTCCCTCAGCCGAGACGGGGGCCGAGCAGGTGGCGGGCCCCGCAAACCGCTAGGTCCTCTAGGCCTGCGCGGAGGCGACGACCGCGAAGGTGACGTGGTGGTGGAGTGGAGTGCGGTGGGCAGCGCAGTCGGGCGAAGAATTCAGACACGAGCCCGAAACGAATAAAACACCAGCGTGCGCGGTGCGGGGCGCCGTGCAGCTGCCTGCCCGCATCCCTCTCTCTCATCATTTCTTCCACGATCCCGTTCCATCCTCTCTTCTTCTTCTCTCCCTCTCTGCGCGGGCGCTATCTTTATCCGTCTCAGCCGGGGCGGGTCAGCACTCAGCAGGTGCGAGAGAAACAGGGGAGAAGGAGAAGGAGAAGCCGTAGGGCCGCCGCCTTCCCTGATCGACTGCTCCTGCGTGCGGATTCAGGTGCCGGGTTTTCCAGCCATGGTTCGGTGAGCCGGGTGGAATCCTTGCGCTGCCGGAGAAGGATCATATTCGTCTGCGGTTTGTCTCCTCTCACCTCTATTTCTCTGCATACGTTTGGTTCAGCTTGTGATTGAGGGAAGAGTGAGTTTCCATTCTGATGTTCTTCCGGGGATATGACAGGAGGTCCCTGCGTGCACCGATCGTCTCCCGAGTTTTCGAGAGCACCCTCCGCTTCTGGATTCATTGCTTCGATCGATTCATCAAGCAGGTGCAGAGAGATCTTCACGAGAAGGTTGGTTGCCTTCCTTCCACCTTCTGCTCTGTTTATGCTACCACTATTGGTGCTTGATGATTGTTTGTAGGGTTTCTTCTATTCTCTGCTGTCTTTCCCCCTCTCTCAGCTCAATTTTCTATAACCTATAAGGATTTTTGTCATTTCCATTAAGGATGAGCGGCCCTGCTGTCTGATTCTGTACCTATATCGAGGAATCAATTGTTCTCGTACTCGTGTCCTGTTCTTTCAGGGGACCGAAAACCCTCACCTTTGTTTCTTCTACTAGGTCCACCCCTTATTATTATCTCATAAAAACAAAAGGGCCGATCTGTACTTTTTCTCTTCTCCTACCTGTATAGTTTTCTATTTTTCCTGCACGAGTACTCGACCTGGTTGCCATTTTTTACTCATGGTGTTCTAATAGTCATTTCATTCATGTCATGTAACTAAGTGGAAAGACTTCGATAAGTGTAACTGATAGGGAATCATGTTATAAAATTAATCTGCACGAGTACTCGACTTGGTTGCCATTTTTTACTCATGGTGTTATACCAGTCGTTTCATGTCATCTAACTCAATGGAAAGACTTAGATAAGTGTAAGTGTAGGTGTAACTGATAGGGAATCATGTCACAAAATAGATGTGCTTTATCTAGTTTTTCCTTTGGCGGGCATAGCACTTGCAGGATGTAAGCATGCTTGGTTCGTAGGGCTGAAAGTTTGTTGGTAGTTGGTACAGTTGGTGCAATGCAAACTCTAAACTCAAAACGTTGATTAGTTTAGTTACATTGAAAATTTTGTCAAAGTGGTTTTAGAAGCCAGTTTTCTTGGGCAAATAAAAAAGGAAACCAAATGCTTATTGCTATTTTGAGAAAATGCACGAATATTGAAAGTACATATCGTGTTGTGTCAAGGAGAGCAAGTATTGCAGTCAATATGCATTTGACTGAAGAAACATTTGTTTTATCACAATAAGAAATTGAAAAGGCATCATATCCATAAATCGATTGCCTTTTACCTATGGTGGGAGTGGGAGTTCAACTGAAACGAACCACGTTTGGTTCTTTTTTGAATGCCTCAATGTTAGAAAGAACAAAAAGGCAGATTTGACCAATTAGTTGACTTCTGCGTATGTTGGTAACTAGGAGTTGGTGTAGGACTGGGACCCTACATTTAGCCATGGATCACAGAATCGGAAAGTGTTGACTATTTGGTCCGCGAATACTAATATTGGCCATTGTTCAAAATGTTATTTAGGTAGAGTTGACCCTGTATGATGCGTTTGTTTGATCGCTGATTTTTTGACATACTGTGAAAATCAATGGTAATAGTTAATTACTGGAACCATTGATGGCATGAATCTTTTCCAAAATATCCAAATGTCATTTGCTCTTTGTTTTAGCTCAGGATAAAGGTAAATAATAGTCAAACTTTTCACACAATTCAAATGATGAATAAATAAAGAAAGTTTGACTATCCCTTTCCTGCAATGATCCATCATATCCTTTGAGATTAGATAGTTCTGGTTGACCTAACTATTCTGTCCTTGATAATTGGTAAGTAGCTAAGCATTCATTTATGAAGTGCACTCGCACTTGATATCGTTTCAACAACACTATTCAGTGTCATCATAAGACTGGATTGGCCCCCAGATTATTTCTGACATTATAATATTCGTCTTGAACAGTGTCATCATCAAGATTGGCAGCCTTCTCCGTGGATGGCGAACGGTAACAATGAAGCGATGGGTATATCTCAGCGCAAATCTTGCCCCAAGGTAAAGTATTGCCCTCCTTTTTCTAACTACAGTTTTTATTTTCGTTTGAACATTAAGTGTACGGCTCATCGTTGTCATTGAAGTAGGAAAACTCTTTCCGTGTAGCAACACGTTCATATTCCTTTTCTCGAGATGCTAATATGTGTTTCTGTGTCATGGTTGATCATGCAAAATTAAACACAAGTGAACTGTTGAATTTTCTGGACAATTTGAACTTGAATTGTGGTAGATGTACAAATCCTTGTGTTATAATGTCTGGTGTCCTGCATTATGATTAAAGCGAGGAGCTCAGTTTACCAATCTTATCTTTTTCAACAATTTTGTTTCGTTGCTAAAAACTTATGATTCATCTTTCTAGATCATTCTTATAGATCTGTTTTCATAGATGTGTACATACCATATTTGTTCATTCCATTTCATCATATCGTGCCTATTATTGATGTGATTCATGCTTTGCTATTTTGCTTTTTTAGGTTCACAGCTCAATGTGTAGTGAGCTGACAATGATGTTGGATAAGATCTCTTCTATTCTTCCGTCAATAGAGGCTGCTCGACCAGGTTGTAAAGCAGGCATACAGGAATTATGCAACCTATACAATATTGTCGAGAAAGGGAGGCTCATAATCCAACACTGCATTGACTGTAGTAAGCTCTACTTGGTACGTTGTCTTCATGGGAAACTAAGTATTCTGATAACCTATGTATATTGTTTTCGTGCCTTCTTTTTTTTTTCTTTGACAATTTTGGATATTCGTGATTCAGGCTATTACTGGAGAGACGATTGTAGCAAGATGTGAAAGGATCAGAGACTCACTGAGGCGGAGTTTGTTCCTTATTCAGAATATGGTTCCACCAGCACTAGCTAATCAGGTTAGCTGATATGATTTCATGTTTTAGTCTTCTTTTTTTTAATCTGTAAAAGTCAGTTCAATTTCTGCTACTATTGGTTTCAGAGCAAAATGATCGACTTGACATTATGTTCTGATAGCATATAGAACAAAGTGCCACATCTACTTTTATAGTGTAGTGTTTGTTTTTACTTAAAATAATCTGTGTAATAAAATTCTGTAAATTGCAACTCAACCCGAGTGTGCTCATTTTTGCTCCCACAGGTATTATGCTGGCCTATGCACATTAAAATATATATGTAAATATAAATTCAAGTTCATGTATTACAATTTGTTTGATTGTTACTGCATTACTGCATACAGATTGCTGACGTCCATAATGATCTTCGGGATGTCAAATTTGTTCTTGATCCGATGGAAGAAGAGGCTGGCAAAGCCATTTTACAGATGCTCCGGCAGTCCGATGCAAGTGAAGAATTAGAACTTGAGACATTCCTGCATGCTGCTTCAAAGTTGGACCTGACATCTCCTAAAGCAGTCTTAATTGAGAGACGAGCAATCAAAAAACTGCTTGACAAAGTTAGTGGCAATGATCGAAAAAAGGAGGGGGTCCTTAAGTTTTTCCTGTACCTCATCAAGAAGTATGGAAAGAGCATCAGTCAGGACTCTGGTGAACGGAACGAGAATTTACAATCTGAAAGTCAATCTTTAACTCTGAGCACACCTTCCTGTGATGCCAGCGCTCGTGGAAAATGTTACACACCAACAGACTTTCAGATTTATGAGGATCACAGTAATATGTCTGGATCAGCTACTCCACCTCCAGAGTTCTGCTGCCCAATATCAACAAAGCTAATGCACGATCCTGTTATAATAACATCTGGACAGACTTATGAAAGAGAATATATTGAGAGGTGGTTCAATGAAGGATATGATACTTGTCCTAGGACACAGATGAAGCTAGAGAACTTCTCCATGATCCCAAATACCTGCATGAGAGATCTCATTTGCAATTGGTGCAAAGAGCATGGTTTTACAGTTTCTGATTTTATTCCTCCAAGCGAAAATGCTTACGGTTACTTACCAGAGCAATTGCAGGGTTACTCTATGTCAAGTTTGCACAATGTTTCAGTACCTCTCATTGCCGGAAAGGCCAACAGTTTTGTGATTGACCACAGCAATATATCTGTTGCATTATCTGATGCCAGTTATGTCTCTAATGCATCCCACGCTAGGGACATGGAGGATTCAAAAGATATTTCTCAGTTTTCTTGGAACGCCGACTATCAAAAGTATTTGTCGTTCCACAACTTCAACCAGAAGATGTTTCTGAACTTCTTTCATGAGCTGTCCATGCTCCCATTAGAGCTGCAGGACAAGTCAATTAAAGATTTGAAGAACGTTCTTGATTATGAAAGTGAGGTTTCATATGCTATGGTATCAAATGGATTTGTTGAAGCATTCCTTGAATTCTTGAGAAATGATACTGGCAGCTACAGTGTGCAAGCTCAGGAAGCTGGATTTCGGTTTTTTCTTGCTTTTCTTTCCAATAGCAGGTAAGGTTACTTATTCTGATCAAATATGCACCCTTGCTTTGTTGCTCTAATGTTTGGGCGTTCAGTAGCATATGTATTTCCAACCTTTGTAGTATAAAATGGCAAAGTAGGCTGATGACACTTACAATCAACCTGCTTTATGACTATACTATGTATTATGTTCTAAGTAAAAGAAGTTGGTGTTGGGCAGTCACTTATATTCATATCATACATAGTATTTCACGAGACTATTTTCAAACATATCTTTTTCTAACATGTAGGGCTAAAATTGAAGCTATGAATGAAGAACTATTTCATCTGATCACATCCTTCCTTGACTCTGAGCTAAAAATTGAAGCTTTGTTGACGCTGCATGAGTTGATTAAGCACTTGAGTTGTCCAAGATCTCATGTGATGGCCTCTGTTGTTAGTCCTCCATTGTTCAAAATACTGGCAACTGAAGACACTGAAGACCTTGAATTGGCTCTGAAGATCATCTGCGAGCTTTCATCTGACGCTGATATAAGATCTTCATTAGTTTCAATGGGAATAATCTCAAAGCTTGTTCCCATTTTCACAGAAGGAAACTTTGTTGAGTGCTGTTTGAAGATTTTGCGGAACTTAAGCGACATGGAAGAAGCTGTAGTGCGTATTACGAGAACCGACCGGTGTCTTGCTTCTGTAGCAGAATATCTGGACACAGGAAGCCCTACAGAGCGAGAGCATGCCGTGGTTATACTTTTAGCAATATGTTCGTATAGTGCCGAGGATTGTCTACTTGTAATGAAGGAAGGTGTGATCCCTGCCCTGGTGGACTTGTCGGTGAACGGAACCGAAGAGGCGAAAAACTGCTCGACGAAGCTACTTCATCTTCTCCGGGACATGAGGCGAAGCGACCAGTTCACTAACTCATGCTCACAAGAAGTGGCTGCCACAGGAACGGTAGAGGATGCTCCCAACAACTCAGTTCACAAGCAGCCGGTGTCAAAGTCGTCCAGGTTTTTCCAAAGAAAGCTGAACATCTTCTCAAAACCCCGGTCACTCACGCTGTTCTGAGAACCGGATTTAAGTTTGTTGGAGTTGGTAGTCCATTTTAGTGGGAAGCGAGTAGTCCTTGACTCCTTGTACATGCTACAAAACTAACCACCTTCTCTATAGATGGTAGCGCTTGTATTGTCCCGAATGAGATGCTTGATGAGATGATAGTTTTTCATCCTCATGTATTTCAGTATAGCTTGTTTAGTTGCTATAGCACTGTTCTTTGTGTTAAAGTCAGTCAGTAGATACATCTCTTTTCTCTTTGGCAGAAGGTCTGCCGTTTTGTGTTCTCTTGTTCCCAAGATACCTTTAAAGCCTGAATAGAAGCTTGTTTTTTAAAGCCTGAATAGAAGCTTTGTTTTTCCAAGACCCTGTTCATATTTTCCCATTACTTGGTACTACTTGGCATAGAATATACTGCCCTCTGCAACCTAATTTGATGCTGTTATGTACTCTATCTATCTACATGCTGTGGGGGTGTGGGCGTTCTGAAAGTTCAGTTACAGTCCAGTCCCTTTCCAGACGAGGGGAACAGAACAAACCTCTCATGATCCCATCCCATTGGCTGCCCATTCCAATTACGCTCACATCACATGGGGGTTACATCTCCATCTCCATCCGAGTCGGCAGCCTCAGAGTCAAGTCAGGTCATTACCCCTTCCCCCGGCTGATGATGAGCGATCCATCACTGCACTGCAACCGTCGGTCTTCGCCCAGGTGCAGCGCACGGGAGCGAGTGGGAGTCCCGGTCCGGCCGCTCGATCGTTTCTTCAGTACCAAGGCACTATCATGAAGCTCACGATCATCTGGCGACCTTAGCTCCGAATCTGTTGTCCGAAGCAGTACCTACATCGTCTCCATGCCCATGCTCCATACATACATGCATGCATGCATGTTCCCAAACACCGCCTGCGTCCCTCGCCTATGCCCACGGACTGCTGCTCGTCTGTGCCACTGCTCGTCCTTCATCAAATCATCGTGAAGCAGCAGTACGGCATCCGCTATACACTTGGTTTGATCAAAGTCCTGTAACCGCATATGGGCTGGCCAGATTAGTGCGCAGACTAGCTAATTACTAGCGGCCGGCGGTCTCAAGTTCGTCATCAGTGTAGTGCAGTGTTCGCCGAAACCGAAGCCCACGAGGCCAGAGCGCCGGCCGGCACACGCTTCGATTCGATCCCACCGGCGCTCTCCCACTGTTCAGTAATCACTGCCGAAGCCGCTTTCAGCCTGGATGGCAGTCACTGCACAGGTCTTTACGTACTGATCTGTCTGCCTTTGCTGGAGATCCTGCACTGCGCTGAAATCTGAATGATTCTTAGCATCAGTCTCCAGTCTCCAGTCTGCACTGCACATCAGGCCGTTGCAGTTGCAGATGCTGCGGCTGCGCCTTCGCGATCCGGATCCGCCCATGGCAGCTGGAGCGCACGCAGGACGCCGCCGGCCGGTCTCTCTGATTCAGAGCGACGCCAGAGCTAGGCTGCTGCTCCTTTCCTTTCCCTAGACTCCCCACTAGCTAGTAGCTAGTGGGATAGCTAGCCTAGACCTAGCCTCTCCTCCGCGGCCAGGTTCGGTGCATCGTCATCGTTTGTGCCCAAGGGGGGCAAGGGCTGGGTCCCCTTCACCCTGCTGAGTGCGCGGCGACCACGCCTGCCTGCCTGCCCGCACTGGCGCCCTCTGGCTCTGCCCCTCAAGGATGCTGCACGGGCACGGCGGCGCGCCCGCGGCAGCAGCTGCCGCTGAAGACGACGCGACGGCTCCTGCCGATCAGGAGATGCTGATGCTGATCGAGCGCGAGGTCTCGGGCGAGGCGAGGCGAGGGCCGGGTGTGCGCTAGCCCAGCCGGCCGCGTGGGCGCGCAGGCCGTGAGTGGCGACACGTCTACTGTCTCGGCGACGGCGACCGCGGCGAAGCAGGTTCAGGTATCGCGACTCGCGAGGGGGATGCACGGCAGGACGATCGGTGTGGCGCAGGGGCAGGGGCAGGATGGGATATTTGGTGGTGGCCATCATGCTTTGGTTAGTCGACTTTGATGGCAGCAGGTGTGTGGAGCCAATAGTTTTGCCGACACCCCCTGATTATTAAATAAAACCATGGACCAGCAGAGTCTCATAATTTAAGCTTTGGGTATTTGGATTGGATCGGAGGGAACAGTGATCAAGAGATGTTTTTAGCAGAAAACCCCTTTAGCATAGGTCTAGTTTAAAATTTTCCATGGCATATCTGGTTTGGTAGTTTAGTGGTTATTGTGGAAATCTTAATGAAAGCTTCAACATGATCCACTTGCAATTATTGGAAAAACATGATCCTCATGCCTCATCCAGGACTAGTTATTAGTTGGGACTAAAAACATAATCTTTCAGCTAGAGGTTGGAGACAGCTAAAAAATAATCATGCTTTAGGAAAAAAAAATCCATAATGTTTTTGGCTAATCTTGATATACACCCATTCTTCAAGAGAATATTAATCCAAACGCATCGTTTTATTGTTCGAGAATAAGATTCTAAGTTTCTAACTAGGACTCAGCTAAAAAACAGAATGCGAAGGTTTGGTTTAGCTTGTTAAGGCTGGGAGGTAGTGGTGAGTTCTGAAAGTGTGTTGACGGTTGAGTTTTAGTTTTCTCCTGAACTTATGGACGGGTGAGCTCCACCTGAATGCTGTATCTTAAGACAGGGCCGTGCCTTATAATTCTAAAAAAAACTAGGACTCGCCTTATATTTCAGAAGGCTGTATGATGACTATGAGTCCGCCGCTGCGATTGGTCAAAACCACGATCGAAGAACTATTTAAACTGAAATGGCAAGAACAGTTGGATCTTGTATGTTTTCCATTTCAGCAGTTTGGTGTCCCTGTTCCCCCGGTTGTGACATTGTACCTTGCCCTTATCTTCACACAGCTGTGGCGAGGCCAAAAGACGCATGGGACAGAAGAGCGCCACCCGAAAGTGTAGCAGATATATAAGATGCCCCTCCAGTCCTCCACCTCTCAATCTCAGGAGTCAGGGCGCCGGGCCTATCTTGGATTGGAGACCAACAGGCTTGACGATGACCTGCTGCTGCTGCTGCATGCACCTTATGATTGCCCCTTGTAGGTTTCTCGTGCAAGCTTCGTTGTCTTCCAAAACTGCTACCTCCATCAGTCAAGTAGATAGTTGAGTACCTCTAATATTGATTAATAACAACATTATTTGTGCCACTCCAGGATGAATAATCTGACATGATGTGGGGTGTACGAGGCACACGTAGAATTGAGATATTAGAATTTCCTGAAAGTAAAGGGAGGACTGTGCCATTCCACTAAAATACATTGGTTTCTTTCCTTCCAAAGGTTCCATTCCGCACGAATTGAGCTATGTCATTTAATGAGATATTATTTTGAAGCGATTTGCCTCTAAAAATAAAGGGGTGGGGGGGGGGGGGGGGGTAAAAACTTGTGTATATGGTTTTGTTGTCCTACCTACGTCAAATCATCAGGTGTAAGTTCAATGTTTTAAGATGCCGTTTTGCTGCACTACATCAGGTTTGCTTGTTTGTTGCTTGTTTGTGAGTGGAAACTCCAACTATCAGCATAATAATGCTGGTGTTCAAATCATGGCCACTCAGATTCACCCAAGAGTGACTCTTTTCTGCAGAAAACGAAACTGTAAAGATGAGGTGGGTGTGGTGCCACCGTGCTAAGCTGACACTGCATCCGAACAAAAGTCGGAGTGCCCATGATAATGAAGCAAGCAGGTGAGGTGCATCGTTACACAGGAGATGATGAGAGTACTAACAACCTCTAGGACTCTGGAGTAATCCAGTCGGTTTCAATCAAAGTCCTGGGAAAAGGATAGTGCTCTGCTCGATCAATCCATGTGTGATGGCCCTGATGGGAACGCTACATCTATCTCTGATCACTTTTGAGGGATAGGCTAACAACAGTAGTTGACAAGGAGATGCAACAAGCAGAGAGAGTGGTGGAGACATCTTAATACCCATTAGTAGGAGTAGACACACTGTGGAATGAAATCAGGTGGGGATCGTTTTGATACCCTCGTAGTTGTTCTAAAAAAAAGAGGCACGAAAATGACTATCCTTTTTGTCTATGGTCTTGTGTATTATTAAGGTGCATATATAATCCGAATCTTATAGATGTCTCTCATGTATATATGTAGCAGACTTGCAGGGACCTCAAGTTGCAGACATATAATTTTGATCACACAGCCACCTCTTCATGAAAGCAGAATACAAAATATATGTAAAATTAATTTGTGAATTTGATAAAAAAAATAAAATCGAACTGTTTACCATGAAATTGATGTGTGTTCCATCCGCTGTACTTCTTCCAGCTGCTATTGCTTTCAGGTTTCTATAGGCTAATTTAGCACGCTGTCCTCTCTCTCTCCCTCTTCAGATGGCAGCAGATGCCGTCCTACCATCTGTCCACCGGACGAGGACGCCACTTGGACGCATGGATGGACCAGCTAGCCAGCCAGCAGCCATTGCTGCAGGTTGGGTTAGCTGGCACTGGCAGGGCCAACGGATCATCACCGGGGTGCTGGATCGTCGTCGTCGTCCCGCGGCGGCATCGGCATGCACGGCGCATGTGGGGTGTCCGCCCAGGGGTGGCTTTCAGGGCCCCTGTTGGGCTGCACCGGCAGAGATCCCCTCTGCCCCGCCTCCCGCCGGCAGCGACAAATAGAAGACAACCCACAACGCCCCCACGCCGCCTGCGCCGTGGCTCCCAACGGTCTGCGCGCAGGGAGGAGACGCCGGCAGCAGCCATGGCCCATGCATAGGGGCGAAGGTATACTATGTCTAGGTGGTGCAGATGCACCACCCCAAATTTGAAAAAAAACAGTAGTTTTGGCTTAAATTTCACCATATATACACCATCCCTGATATAAGCATATGCACCCACAAGACAAGTGCATCACCCTTCAATTTGCTCTAGCTTCGCTACTGCCCATGCATACCACAGACGCTTGCATTGCATTGTACATACACTCCTGCGTGCATGGTGGGTGGGGTCAGTGATGCGTGTGCGTCTTCCAGACGAATGTATTTTTATTGCAAAGGCGTGATTTTATTGGGGAAAAAATAGGGGGAAACTGACATTACTTTATGTAGATATGCGCGACATATACAGGACTACAAAAGGCTAGAGCACACTCATGTCTCACAAGCTTTCCCACTAGAACACTATAGCATTTGCGTAAGGTCGGCATCGATCGACACTGTTAGGTGTGTACTCGTGATCTCTAAGTACATAGCTCTAACACACCTAACAGGGCATATGCATGCATATGGTTCCATTATTGTTCTTTTGCTTGACTTGAGTGCATGGCAATTGTGCCAACATGCATGACATATATACAAGACCAGCAGCCCTTTCTGGAACTACTACTGCAGCGATTGATCGATCCATATGCATGCGCTGATGACTCATCACAGATTAAATTAAAAGACATGCATGGGCGCCACGTACGAGAGCACGGCTAGGTGTTGGCCTGGCCCGTGGGCATGGAGCCTTCCCGTTCCCGCCGAGCAGTCATATAGTTACTGCATGCCACCGAGTTTTCTATCGAATTCGTTTGCATATGTGCGGCGCTGGCTTAGCACACATGTTGCCGACAAGTCGCAGTGCACGGGCGTCAATATACTGCTTCTTCGATCTTCTTCTACCCTTTCTTTGCGCGCTCGCTGTCGATCTCTCTCTAATTGATTTCTGTATTATTAAAACTAAAATATGCAATAAAACAGATGACTTTAAATGGAACTTTGTGTCAGTACATGGGGCATGCAGCTCAGCAACAATACAAATGAAATGGTTTTCAACATATGCTTATTATTGATTCATGGCTTGGGATGGCTTGAAAAGTGAAGATAGGCTTCGAGTGACTAGGCAAGAGGTGAAGGCAACCGATGGCTTGGACGTCAATAGACAAAGGTTAAGATGAAGAAGAGAGTACTTGCATTGATTCTTGCACAAGTATATATGAAGTCATATTTGTGAGAAGGATCAAATTATCGTTGAATTATGAGGAAAAATGACTTTTGGATGAAAAGTGTAGTCCTGATCTAATGGGTTTAGTAATCCAAGCTCATATCTCAAGGTGGTTCAGTTCAGAGCATTTAAGGAGTTGAAAGCCCTCAAATGATGAAAATTAAGAAAGCATGCTGAAGAATGAGAAACTCAAGTGGCTTAAATCACGAATCTTTAATACTTGTATATAGATATGTCATACTATTAAGAGGATACAACACTAAAAGTACTAGGCAAGGCCGAGAAGTGCTCAAATCAACCAAAGTGAGATATGCGAGTATTTAGCTAGAGATGAGCGGCCGTTTTTGCCTGTTTTAGTTCTGACACACCGAGTGTTAGGCTCTATCAGCTTGTACCGACCTCCTCCAGGTGCGCCTATTGAAAGCTTCTTGGTGGCGAAGGAGGCCGGCTCGAGGGGCTAACGATCAGGCCCAGGAGCCCCTGAGCCTCTGGAGGCTGCAAAGGAGTTTGTCTTCTTGTGTCATACCCTGTGCGTGACCTTATCAGGGAAGTGGTTGACAACATTGTGCCCAAGGGGCAAAGCTAGGGAGCCCCTGAGCCTTGGTGGCTCGGGGCGCACCTCCTTGGGGCTTAGCTGGCTCCGAAGGCCGGAGAGCTAGAGACCGGGTCCAGACTTCTGTCAATCGAGAGTCTGGGGCTCGAGGGCTCGCCCAATCAGAGGCGGCAGACATGCTCGAGCTCGACCGAATCCCTTAACTTGAGGATACGCACGAGCATACTCGATGGGTATAGCTCCCAAGCGATCCTGGTGGGGTCGCTTGGGGGGTCTCTCAGTCAGAAATCATTGATCCCGATGCTTAATATACCCCTATGTTAGGATCTGGTCAGTTAGCTTTGGTAGAAGTCTACATCTTAGCTGTATTTTAATTGCTAGTTTGTTTTTTTTGTTATGCCTATTCAACCTTCCTCTAGACATCGAGTTTTCTTTCAGAAAGTATATTTCTTACAGTGAATCTGAAAACATAAATATTATGTTGTTGTTTTATATATTGTTTAAAATTAATGGTCAAAGATAAAAATATTTGATTCAAAAGTTAGAGAAAAACTAATATGACATGTAATTTAAAACAGGGAGTACCGTAGTGATGTCTATCGTTAATTTTTACAAATTAGAAGTGAGATGGGACTTCCTTTGTGCCTGACCCAAGATCACGAAAGCATTGGATCTTGTTTTCGCCTAATGAACCCGTCATCTTTGTACGAATATATATAAAATAGATATAAAATATTTTTACACTATAGTTCTCATTATGTAGTGTGTGAAAAATTTATAGTATAATTTTCTAGCACTTATATGATTTATATCTATTTTGTAATAATATTTGATTAGATGTAGTGTCCGCTAGCAAATTTGACAAGAAACATAGTGTCTTTGAGCAATTTAATTTTTTCTAGTGTCCGCTGGCAAATGACCACCATTCTATATGTCCTACAGCCAATTCTCTCTATTTAAAAACATGTAGCCTGGCCGCAAAAACAACAGAAGCAGGCATTAAGCTGCCTTGTGCATGCATGCAATGTATCGCTACTGTCCTAGAACAACGCGAGATTGTTGCGAAGGGACTTATCATTTAGATGGAGCCACACAAGACACAGGACAAAGCACTGGATAGCATCTCCATACAGGCCAAGATATAAATCCTCCTCAGCTTCATCCTTGCTCTGCCAAGTGAAAGCCGCCGGTTCGGTCTTTGGATGTCCCGGTTTCAATGATTTTATGGAACGATACGACATGCCCTGTCTTCGCTCGATTTTCAGCTTTCAAAGCGCGATGATAAATGCTATGCTTCCGGATTCCTATCAGGAGTCACTAGAGTCAGGCCTGATCATTGCTGTATGTGCACGTGTACAGTGCCCGTCGTAGTACTCTTCTCCATTTTTTAGGCCTTGTTTAGTTAAAAAATTTTTGGAAAAAATCAGATTTCCTATCGCATCGAATCTTATGGCGCATACATAGTACATTAAATATAGATATAAATAATAACTAATTATACACTAATTTACGAGACGAATCTTTTGAGCTCCATGATTGGATAATATTTATTAAATACAAATGAAAGTCTTACGGTGTTCATTTTGTAAAAAAAAAAATAGAACTAAATAAGGCCTTAAGGAAAGATTCCTTTTCTTCCATTTTGATCATGGGAAAATTGCTTTGTATGTATGTCCACTTAGAGTGCCACATCCTGATCCATAAGCTCAATCTGCTTAATGTAAATTATTTAGAACTTCTTTTTATTTTTTTTCTTGATAAAATATGTCCTTTTTGGGTGAATCTTGATGAAATATGTCTAACTCTAGTAGAGATAAGAAAAAAATGTGGGAGTAATACAACATCCACATTACAATAGTAATTGTTGTTCTTCTCTTCGTCCTCTCGAACATCATTTCCCATCAATCTTCTAGCTCCAACCTAGATTCCTCCACATTACAGCCTTTTTTTTTCTCACCTCCTGTAAGTTCGTCAGCGGCATAAGGGAGGAGGTCTCGCCCTTCGATACCCCTCCTCCCTAGTTTTTTTGTAGTTTCTTGGTGTGTTTCATCTGGATAGGCTCCTTCCCATCCCACTACCACTTATGGTTTTCGGTGGTCTCAAGCTTGAAGTCTCCATTGCGACGACGATAGCAAAGGCCACTCGCGTCATTGATAGAGGTCATCACTTAAGGAAGAATAAAATAAAGATCTTCGCCCCCATGCCACCGAGAGGCAACCGGATCTGCTCACCCCACCTTGGCTTCGTGGCTTCATATGTCCTCCGTTCTAGATTGGGCCAGGTCTGATTTAGACCCACCAAACTTGGGTCAAGTCGCTCCTTGTTCACCGGAGTATGTTGTGGCAGATTAAGAATCTCCAGCGCGTCAACTCCACTCCCATTGATCTTTGTCAAGCAGTGCTCTAAGATTGTCATGACCAAGTCCTTATTCCTCTTCAGCAAATAGCCGATAACACTTTTGCTTTCTCAGAGCTCAGGTGCTTTCCATAAGACTTTGTCAACCTCTCTTTTGCTCCGTCATTCCACCGCTCAACATTTGTCTTCGCCCTTTTGCGCCGATGTTTTACAACCTTTGTAGAGCTTGGGACTTACCCGTGCTCTATGTCGCCATCATCCTCATCGTCAATTAGGACTAAGTTCTTCTTAATCACACGTGTTTGTAATGCTTCTTCATTAATTAGCAAACTTATGTTATTATAAAAACAGTAATTGTCAATAGTTTTAGGGCGGGTTTGGATTCCTTGTCGGTCCCTTGCCTGGCCGAGCAAAGTTCATGGTGTTCGGCTCCTTTACCCACTGCCTTGTTATTCATGCTTTCAAGATTTATCCTTGCATGATCAAAAGAACCAATTTAGCTTGCCTGCACCGGCGATGATGGCTTTGCCAAGTGAAGCAACAAGGTGAGAGATCCAACACGCCCTTATCTTTCTGGTGACCTTACCTGTTACTGTGGAAAAGCCAACGTGGCAGAGAACGTGTGGTGAGTCACTGGGGCCCGGCCAGCACAGAGAAGATAGAGCTGTCCATGCTGTTATTGCAGCAGGCGATCCAGCAGCTGTCGTCTCCCTCTCTCTCGTCCTTTTTGCAGCACCAGGAAAAATTCAGAATGGCACATCTCACTGTCAGCACACGCACAGCTAGCTAGAACCCAAGCCTCAGTTGATACTCTCGATCATTAGTCATACCCGAGCCTCAAAAGAGAAGCCTTTGCTGTTTGCACTCTTTTCACACCTTTGGCAATCTTCTCCATGGAAAGCTTCATTCGGAACGCGTGAATTCTGAAGATGCCTATGCATGAATTACTAGATGCTAAAAAAGCTAGCTTTTCGTAGAGTGTTTGGGTGTTCATTTCTGATGCCCTGCTGCGTTGCAGTTTATGCGTAACTAGAGGCCCCCCCGGCCCCGGCAAATTGGGGCCCTACGATATGCCAGCTGAAACACACTCCCCCCCCCACACCACTGTGGCCAGCCAGCCCTACCTCACATGATCGCACCTAAAGGGAGGGCCAAATCCAATCTCCCATGGCCAAGTACCATCACCCCCAAGCAAAGGGGCGCCGGGCTCCCCTATCTATCCACCCGTCGTTCTCCCTATATATATGGATTGGGAAATTTTCCAGGAGGGCACACAAGCCGGGAAGCGAAAGGGACGCGCAAGCTTCATCCACAAGACCCTCCCTACACCACACACCCACCCTCGATCTCCTACATAATTGCTAACCACGCTGCTGCAATTCACTCCTCATCAGTGGCTCAAAGACCTGCACCAAGCAGCTGAGGCAAAGCTATAGTTTGTCCCCAGCACCTTAGCCTTAGGACTCTCGGCGTTGATACCGTCTCCGGAGCTGCTGGCAATGGCGCGATGCCAGGGGACCGTCGAGAGCCTCTGCCAGGGGCTGCTCGACCTCGACGACGACAGGTTCAGCGCAATGTGCAGCGCCTTCGGCTACCTCCAGGAGTGGCCGGACCTGGGCGCCATGTGCGGCGCGAATCTCGCCGTGCCTGCCGTGGCGGCGGCGGCGGCACCGAGCGCCGGCGACGGCAACGACTCCTCCTCTTGCAGCGGCAGCGGCGGGATCAGGAAGAGGAGACCGGACGCGTACCTCGATGCCAAGGTGAGAGGGCGTTGGTTGCTGGAGCTTGAGCAAGGCTTTCTGCTGGATTGTCAAAGCCTAGCCTTTGACTGACAGTTGTAAGAAAAAAAAAACTGAAATTGGCAGGGTGGTGCAAACGACATGAGCAAGAGACCCAGAGGGAAGCAGCTGACTGGCCTCTCTGAGATCGCGGCGCCCGGGAAAGGGAAGCAGGAGCGGCCAAAGGCTGGCACCAAGAAGAAGGCGGAGGCTGCGTCGACGGCGGCGGCGGCGGCGGCGGCGGCGGCAGCGGCTGCCGGCCAGAAGACCGACTACATCCACGTCCGGGCCCGCCGCGGCCAGGCCACGGATAGCCACAGCCTCGCCGAGCGGGTAATATATTAATTTAACAGCTGAATTACTGAACAAACATCTTTGCGTGCTCCATGGCATGCTGCTCAAGTCATGGGCACCGATCGACCCCTGCCGCGTGCATCAGAATTCATGGCCGAATGAATTGGCGTGCAGGTGAGGAGGGAGAGGATCAGCGAGCGGATGCGGTACCTGCAGGAGCTGGTGCCCGGGTGCAGCAAGGTCACGGGCAAGGCCGGCATGCTCGACGAGATCATCAACTACGTCCAGTCCCTTCAGAAGCAAGTCGAGGTACCGACCGACCGACCGGCCGCCGGCCAGCTTCATCTTCTCGGCTTCTTCCAGCTAGCTAAAGCTAGCGCTGTTGCGCGATCGCTCACCGGAGCTTCTCCTTGCTTGCAGTTCCTGTCCATGAAGATCGCTGCTTCCAACCCGGTGGTGAGCTTCGACATCGTCGAGGACCTCTTCGGCCGGCAGCTGAAGCAGGCGGCAGCCCTGCCCGCGATGGCTCTGCCGGCCGGGCAGCTGGAGCCGTCCTGCCTTCAGATGAGCCCCATGCAGCAGGTGCACCCATCTGCAGCCGCAGGCGGCTCCACTGGCTTTGGGCTTGAGATGGTCGTCAACAACCTGTACGCGCCCGCCGCCGCGAGCTGCCCTGTGTCCGCTGCGCCGTCGGTATCGGCGGCTGCCGGACCGTCGACGATCGAGCCGTGCCTCAACGTATGTACCTGAAAATCAGTTGTCCTCGAGTCTGCTACCTCCCGTTCTGAAGCCTCAACTGAACTGAGTGACTTGTGCTTTCTGCAGGTGAATGGAACTGCTGCTGCCTGGGATATTGGCGCCCAGAATTTGTTCAGCGGTTTTGATGCACAATTTCAGTCAGTAGAAAGTGAGTAGCTGCTTCCTGAAGGCCAAGCCAGCAGTTACTTTGCCTCATGTGAAATGAAAGAACACAGTAGTGGTTAGATCAGGGTAAAATAAACCCCTAGCTGAACATGTTTAAAGTTCAGAGTTCATAATAGTCGTACATGCCATCACAGAATTCTCGAAATGGCAGCCGATCAAATAACTTTACCACAAATGAGCGGATCTAATAAAATTTAGCTATGTCCATGCAAATTCAGATTTGTATGAACGGTGCATATGTCCCTATACATTTAACTCCAGCATAAGTGACTGAATCCAGCTAATTTCCCTGCAGGTGACTGTTTGCTAGACAACCTCAAAATGGAAATGTAAGAAGAATTAATCCTCATTGCTGGAGTTTTAACCACGGCAAAATTTGTGGCTGAAGATTCTTTATTCATAGCAACTGTACTAATGAAGTAATTCTGTCAGCAATGGCAATACAAGTACATTTCTTGTGTTATATGTTTGTCTGCTACTCTCCCAATTTCTAAACATTCCTTGAGAGTCAAGCTACACAGAGGGTTCAGAACTTCAGATTACAAGCAAAGCACTTAAAAACATGTTCCCACAGGCCACAACTAACCAACACCAATATACAACACTTTATCACCTAAACTGATAGTACAAGAAACAGGAACAACTCTCCTACTCATCTTCCTTCAAAGCACAGACTGTTCACCAGCTTCTGCAAAGACAGAATTCAACCTTACTTGTAACAGAAGTAAAGGATAATTCGCTTGCACAGTATACACTGACACTGACCACCGCAAAGGATTTGAGTGCAGAGATATCAGCCAAATCTTACAATATTAACATGTACCTACACTGACATGGCATATGATTTGAGTGCCTTAAGGTACCGACTACCCGCCGGATCTTATTTCAATTTTGACGAATACTACAAATCCCTTGTGAACCACAGAAAAAGTATTTGTTCAGAACACTAATTTCAGGTCCCCAAAAACATAGTTTTGAGCTCTCGTTGTGACTAGATCAAAAAAAAAAAAAGTTCAGCCTAAAAAACAGTTGTCTCCCTCCTCCATCCATTTGTGCTTATCTCGTCAACAAGACTTCAGTGTGCAGAGTAAATGAACTGTTCTTTATTTTTCACATGTCTGGTCGTCAGAAAGATCCAAAAAACGGCTTGCAATTATTTGATACAGGAGAGACTCAAATACATAGGAAAAACTATTTCCTTGTGCCACAACAAGACTAGATGCTTCTTGTGCTTATCCACAGCCATCCCTGTTCATATCAGGGTGTGCATTCACAAATGCATTGCTATGCTTTGTAGCACCATAGCAATGACCTTTACTTGAGACCCAGTCTATTTTCGTGAAATGCTTGAGACGAAGTAAAGGACCTGAACTAACCTTTGCCAGGCACAATGATAATTGGTGCTGCTTTACAGTTGCGGAAGCAATACTCACTGACACTTCCCTGCAACACACTACAGTACAAAGGCAAAGTTAGAGATATACTTATAAATGCAATCTACAGCTCACGTTCAGCAATAAAATAAGAACTAGGGACCAAAAGGGAAAAGGAACAAACAATAAACAACGTTTAATTGCATTCATTTGCTTTAGTGCCAAATGCTTCTTGTCATTTCAGACGATTCTGCAAATTATCAAGTTCTAAAAGGGCATTCTAGTCACTGTTCTTTCCATGCATTTGTACAAGCATCTCACCATAATTCAGCCAAAGTCGCTTTTTATACTGAGCAATCAGACCTACCTTCTCTAATCATTGGATTTGAGCATGGGCTCAGCACATTTCAGCAAGCTTCCAAAGTAAGAGGTCCAGGAACAAATTATGACGATATTGTTTTACATCAAAAGGGGTAAAGGCAAGGATATTTCATATCTGAATCTCGCAAGATCCTTTTTCTTCAAATGGTGATGTTTACTTTTACAAACAGCAGGACCATGCCTGCCCTAGTTTCAGCTTCGTGCAACCAGTAATGGTGTTAAACTGTTAATTAGACAGATCCCTTGGTATTATAAAGCCAATAAACAATACCTTAGCATCAAGACATCTCTTCACCGTTGACATCATATCAGAACTGAAAACATGTAATTTTATTACTGTGATGAAGTTTCTTTTCTTAAAGTAATTCTTTTAGATGGTGAATTTCTGAGCTATTTGTATTCATAACTTGCAAGTAACAAGACAAGTGTATCACAGGAACGTAATCACAGTACGTGTGTTCATAGGGGTGAGTGTGCGTATGTTGTGAGTGTCTGCGTTGTACTGTGTAATTCTTAAAAAAAAAGTGTTCCAAAGAAAAGATGCGTGATTAACAAAAATGTTGCAAAGGCAATTGTAGGAAAACTTTATGGATTACATGCAGTGTGCGGAATTTCATTTTTGAAGGGATAGCAGCAGTATTATGACTTCGAATGATCAGAAATTTTCTACTGCGAAGTTGGCTGGATATAAAGTTAAGTCAAAAGACCATAAGCTATAAAGCTTATTCAAAAGGGCTGGATATCTAAATGTCCCACAGATATATAAATGATTTGGGGGTTTAAGAGTCCGGTACCTTTGAATAAGGCCTCTACCACGTGTACCAAGAATGACAGCAGCGGGCTTCAGTCGATCTGCTTCTCGGCAAATAACTTTTCCAGCATCTCCTTCAACAAGTCTGGCCTTGGTTCGGACCTTACGAATTCTCAATTGAAGGCACATGTATCAATTCCTTGAGGAAATATGGAAAAGAAGCAAAAACAGAATTCACAAATGTACATACTTTGCATCAACTCTGTTTTTTGTCAGAAATCATTTACAGGAACGCACTAATACAATTTTCTAGAATACAAGGCAGTAACTGAGGTACGGGAATGAACCATTCACATCCTATACATGGCGATCAACATGAAAGCTTCTATGCATAATGGTACAAAAATATATAAAGATGAAGAGAGCGTACCAGTAACGTCTTGAATGCCTCAACGGCTAAATCCTCCATCAGCTCCCGACTTTTATCATACACAATCTCATTATGCACACCTACACAGATTGAAATTCACATTCAGCCAGAACAATTCTTTATGTAGTGCCTCACACATCTTCGGGAGAGAGATTGGGGGAGGTGGGTTATTATGAGCAAACCCCCCTAGATAGGGGTGACTCCGTCTGCCATTCAGAAGACTAATCTAACCCCTTTTTTTCGAGTAAACATGCCCAACTAGATGGCTGAAGGCAGGCAGCAGGATGCTGGATACACGAGGAAACAGCCAAATTATAGTCAATTATCTAGACTGATCCACACACTCGTCGATCCGTTTGAACTATAAACAAACATAGACGTAGTATACAATATTGAGTTCACCAACCTACGGCGCCAAAATTTAAATCAAGGTCAGAATAGCAAGGTAGATAGAGGAGACAGATAGGGTTTCAGAGTCGACGGACGGCAGGAAGGGGGCTCAACTGGACACGGCGTGGACGAGGTGGACCGTGTCGGCCATGCGGGCGATGTGCGCGAGCGCCCAGTCGAAGGCGTGCTTGGAGTTTGGGCCGAAGTCGACGGCGACGAGGAGGTCCCTGCCGCGGCGGCGCTCCCCGGTCTCCCGCTCGAGCTCCGGCGGCGCGCCGTCGGAGACCACGGGGACGAGGTGCGGCAGCACCACCTCCCGCCAGCTGTACTCCTCCACGTCCTCCTCCACCGTCTCCATCCACCGCGCGCTCCCTCGATGCATTCAAACAACTTACCGGCGGCGTGGCGAGCGGCGACGGAGCTCAGAGCGCGGACGCTTTTTCCTCACGGATCTACGAATACGGCAGCACGGGGGGATGGATTGCGGCGGTTGTGGCGGGGGCGGCCGCATTAATTCCCGGCAGGGCAGCAGTTCCGTATAGGCGTGACTTGTGGACTCGTGTTCCTCGTTGAAAAATCCTCTGAATTTTCGCCCCACCAACGTAGGAAAGCGGATCAAATTTCCTCTCGTGTGCCGCGGATTTCTACGGTTTTTCCCACCGTGCTGCGGGCATTCACGTATCACGGACTGGTCGCAGAAATGATAGATCGTCTATAGAAGTACTGGCATTCACGTATCTACGGATCGTCTATACGCGGATTTCTAGAGTATAGGTTTTATAGTTTTGTCAGGGTGATTCGTCATTGATCTCCTCTACTGGGCGCCCGACACTGCATGATTTGGGTCAGGTTCACGTCATCGCGTGAGAGAAAACCACGGGCGTAGCCGCCACCAACCACCAACCTACGGCTGGCCTCGCCTCGCCGTACTCGTTGGGCCGGCGTCCAAGTCACGCAAACAAGGACGAGAGAGGCAAGAAGAAGAGGACAGCCATAAAAAGGCCTTGCCGATGAAGCCGAGGGGGCGGTCGCGCATGCGCTGCGGTCAGGCCACCGTCACGCGGAGACGGGGCGCTAACATCCATGGAGCGGCACATGTTCGTCGTGATGGAGCGGCACATGTTCGTTTTTGGTACCGTAGCACTTCGTTTTTATTTGATAAACATTGTCCAATCACGAAGTAACTAGACTCAAAACATTCATCTCACAAATTACAGTTAAACTGTGCAATTAGTTTTTATTTTCGTCTATATTTAATGCTCCATGCATGCGACTAAAGATTCGATGTGACGGGAAATCTTGAAAATTTTTGCGAACTAAACAAGGCCTCAGTCGGATACGGACAGCATCGAGCAGACAAGGGTTAGTGACATCGCCAGCATACGGAACGGAAGAATGCAGATACGCAGGCAACAGGCACCAAATCGCTGAGCAGTGGGCAACTGCTTCATTCATGCACTCCCATCTTGTTTTTGTGTGGCAGATGCCCGCTGCTATCGGGGTGGTGGACTGGTGGTGCTCTCCTCATGATTGGGGGCCGGGATTCTGTTAACTCCGTATTGCAACTTCTTCACGCGCCAGATGCAGAGCACGGCCCCCGTCAAATGCTCCCATTTGCCATTTCACGTCAGTCACAACATGAGTAGGGTGCCAGAGGAACAGACAGCGGCACGATCCCCGCCAACCAAAGTGCCAAACCTGAAGCATCACGGTTCAAAAATGAGAGCAGAGCGAGCGAGCAAGATGGTCACAACGTTCATTATCGATTAAGGCAGTGATATTTCACAGCCAAACATCCCAACAATAATACATGTAGCAGTTGGATAAACCAGGTCGCCCAAATCTCTTCCAATGGCCACAGATGCCATTGCTCATCTTCGCTCACAAACTACCATTTTGCCCGGGTAGAGGCTCAGAATGAGAAGATCAAGAATTTACATCGCCCAGGAAGAACATAGACATACATAAGAGACCTCCACCACCTGGATTTTATACTATCGTCAGTTATTCGCAGGCTGGTTTGGTGTCGAAGCTGGTCAGGCAGATTGCGAAGGCCTGGAACGCCGAGAGTGGGTACCGGTAGTCCATGGTGAATATATCCTTCCCTATCTTCCCGAACTGGAGGATCACCTTCTCCTGTTCTGCTGCAGGGATGTTTAGGGAAGGATCAACAGAGGCAACGAGCTGGAAGTTCTTCACTGATGCGACGGTGACGCGCCCCCGGAAGTTGAGGCACCAACACTGCAGCTGCTCATGCCAACGAGGTGCTTTGTTCTTCAGAACCAGAGGTGTTTCATTCGCGCAGGCCAGTGCCAGTCCAGACAGATCAGCACTGAGGCTTGTCGAAGAAAATTCTAAAGCCACTTCTTTCCCTTTGGTACTAGGTGAAGTGGACACTGGCTCATCAAGCGACTGAATGGTGCCGGTAGGGGTAGGGGCCTTCCCACCCTCCTGAATGCACTCGGCTGGTATCGAGTGCATGGTGCATTGCATTCTCCTTGGTCCCCTGTTGCGTAGGACGGTGAGCTCATACGTGACTGTAGCAACATTGTAATTGCCTAGTGGCAGTCTCGGTGATACTTGTTTGGACTGCCTTTTGCTTGGTTTATTGTTTGGTAGCACTACAGCATCAGGAGGAGGCTGGCTGTCAAAGATTGTGAACTTTGTGCCGAGGAAGTTTGGCCTGATTTGTGAGAAACAATGGCGAGTTTAGAAGGTCACTAAGACAAAAAAAAACAGTCATGCCACATAAACTACATAGTAAGAAGCTTACTTCAGTTTGCCAACATAGGTGCTACTAGAGTGAGAGAAATCATCAGAGACCAGTGAGATCACAAAAGAAGTCCTCGTGGCACGCCTGACCTTACGAGCTGCAAGCAATAGCTTGTCGTTTTCCATATTCATAGCTGCATAATATACAAAGTTATCAGTAAATGATGTGTGATCACATTGGGTGAGCGCATATAAGCTTCAGTGTAAGTGTTCTGTCTAAATTACTGTAAAAGTACTATGATCAAGATTTATATCCTAAGTAGGACGTGGGAGTGTTAAACAATCCTGAATGCATCCTCCTACTCAATGTGACGCCGGAGTTTTTAGTTGACAGGACCACATCCACATTAATAGGGGGCCAAGGGAGTAGATATCTGTGCACATCTAGCACAAATAGGAATGTGCAGAGAAGTATGCATACCATGGATAGTCCACAATAATGACTAGTTGCCTATTCTAGTAAAACATAATGCACCGTTCTTCCAGCAGTTGAGCTCATCTTTGGTCCCTGCTATGTTTGCTATGGATGCAAGGAAGTAACTTCAATGTGGTCAGAAAGGTATGTTCAGTCTGTACCGAATGCTTACACAGTTCACTAGTTACAGTTGGCTTCTTACTCAAACCAGACTAGCAGCACATCTCTTGCAGAGAAAAGAGATATTTATTCGATTGTTTTGGATTGTAAATTTCTAAGGTGAATTTTTTAATAGTATGCTCAAACAGACAAGGCAAAAACATCCAGGCATGGAAACAGCTGAGACCAGTGCTCTTGCACGAAGTAGAAAATATTGACAGATATCAAAGAACCGAACCATTTTGTTGTTCACCTGACTTGAACCTAGCATTTTCTCTTCCATCAAGCAGGAAATATTTTGACATAAAAAAATAATGGAACCATTTTGTTGTTCGCCAGACTTAAACCTAACATTTTTTTATACAAATCCTATGACATTTGATCAACAAAATAAACTTACCAAATTAGATGATCATTGCAAGGACATGTTTATTCAGGCTTTTGTTCTTGCAAATTGACAGTTCAACAATGTAGCCATAACTAGAACAGTTCATCTTGACGCAGACAAATGACTACAAAAGAGATAAGAACTACTGAACAAGAACACTATCTTTCGACAGCCAAACATGATAACTTACATGGGCTGAGCCCTAGGTAGAGTAGATATGTGGATGTCGCCCTCTCCCTCCTCACAAAACACTGGACCGGCAGATCACGAGGCCCCGGCTGCACAAAATAAAGTTAGCATCAAGGCATCCAGTTTCTCACTACACCTTGACCAGCACAAAATATGTGAATCATGATATCAGAGAACAAAGCAGATACCTGCTTAAGGGATATGGGGAAGGTGATCCTGCCGCACTCCTCGAGCGTCTTCACCACCTCCTTGGTGACCTCGCGCCACGACCGACAAACGGCCGCGCAGGCCACGACCTGGCGCCGCGCCGGCCACGTTGCCTCGCTGGACTCCACCCTCTGTATCACATCCAGCAGCAGTTCCGGTGGCAGGTTCGCCCACCGCCCTTGATGCTGATGCTGATGCTGCGGCCCCTCCTGACCCTGCCGCTGCGGCTGTTGCTGCTCGGCCCACAGGCTAGGCCAAGAATGCCGCGACCCCGAGCGGCCATGGCCGGCACGCCCGTCGGAGCCGCTGCCGCCGCGTCTCGACATGCTCCCGATACCGTCCCTCATCTCCTTCAGCTCCCGCACAATGCTCTTGAGAGACATTGCAGCTTACGGGCAGGTTCCTTTCGCCTTCGACGAAAGGAACTCCTAATGCTCCATGGCAAGATCCGCCATAACTATAGCGAATCTAAACCCCAAAGTAGCAGCCTAGCAGGGGGCAGCTCATAAAGTAGTCGACATCACTCCCGCATCTACCCCAACAGGAAAAAAAATCGACCTTTTTCGCCCAAGATTTGAAGCACGGCGCTCCCAAGAACAGCTCAAGAAACCCAAAATTTTGGGGGGGATTTGTGGAGAAGGCGAGCAGAGATTCCACCTTTCTCCTTGTGGCAGCTCGGATCTGGGGGGAGGCAGCAATGCAGTAGGCTAGCAGCAAGGAAGGGGAAAACTTTCTCTTGGATGGCCTCGAGATCCAAGTTTCTCCGGCTCCGCGGCTCAAGAGAAGAATTCTTCCAGCTCAAGAACAGATCAAGGATCCCCTCTGCCAACTGTTACCATTCCAGCTCCTTCTCCCTCTCCGCTCCCCAGGAGCTCCAGATCTCCCTCCTCCCTCTATACGCTGTGGATTTCTGCTTCCGCCTTCCAGCTCTACCGCTCTCCACTCTCCAGTGCGCCAAATAATGAAATCTCTCTCCCCCCAGTGCCGGTGCCGCTCCTCTCTCTCCTCACTGCAGCTCTTGTGAATTCTGTGCGCCTACCCGTGGGTTTGTGTTTGGCGAAGGATAAAAGGGGGGTCCGGGAAAAGTTTGGGCGATTTTTTTAAGCACGGTGGGGCAGCTTTTGTTTTCTTTCCCTGAGCTTTCACTTTTCAAGGCGTTTATCGTTCCTGTGCGGTACTTGCAACTCATCAACTCCCAAAACTCACAACTGCCCAGCAAGAATCCTATGCTAATACTGTGACTCCAGTAGCTCACGCTGTCCACAACTACTCGTCCACGACTCCGCTCTACCACCAGCTGCTGTTCTGGTTTGCAGTTGAACAGTGCTGGTGAGGTAGTAGTATACCAAGGACGAGTTACTCCATGGTAAAGCTACTTTTTTAGGTGTTGAAAAAGTCTTCTTGGAGAACGGATGGCCAAAATGTACGAGGTGAGATTGTGATAAGGGTACGGATCACGACGGCTTGGAGAAAACTTCACCTTCTCCGCCAATTTCATGTCCATCCACTGGTAGTAGTAGCAGGGGAAAAAAAAGAGCTGTGTGACTGCCAAAGTAATGAAAAAGACCAGAATTGTGTTGCATTGCATGGTAAGTTGGTAACGACATCATCTAGCATATTATGCGTGTCTGGCGTGTCAAGTTTCGACGTCAGAAGATTACGTGCGCACGTTTGTGAAAAAGGCGACGTTCGTGAACTTCTGGGTAGGAAAAGGCACGTACGTGTGGTCCTAAAGTGCATTTCATGCACGGCGCTCTAGTAAATTACGTCCTAATCTTACGGAATATGTCCTGGACCGAGAAATTTCCTTGTAGCTTCACTCCATGAGCCCACACGATTGCTCATTTGGTGGCTGGCTGAAACTTCAGTACTTCTGCCCTGAAAAAGGCAACTATAAAGAGTTATCCTGAGAGAAATATCAATTAGTTGATCCTGCCATAAACACGTAATCTTTTTTTCATATATAAAGGTGCCTTTTGAATCAAAACTCTCAACACGTTATTGCAGTGGATTATACTACTATACTGCTCATTTTACTCTACTCAAGATATCTAGCACGAGCCATCACGTCACGTATTTTCCTTTTTTCAGGAAAAATCACATCATAGATCGAGCAAGTTGATTGCACACCCATGTGATCAAAACGCCGAACTCCCTCAGATTTATGGAGAGGCCACAACGTAGAGGTCAATCAAGGCATGTATATATATAAAAAAAACAGAGATGGAATTTTCTTGAACGGAGCACAGGAATCAAACCAAAACGATCAGCAACGTACAACACCGATCCTACTGCACATGATAGCGGATGATCTGCTGATTGCACCCTTGATGAGGGTGACAGCTCTCGTTGGGTTGCCATTGGCATCATTGCATTGCATCATCGCTTGCTCGCTCTGCATTCAATTCATGGCGTCGACATGGGCACTCGCAGGCGAGGGCCGGGCGCCAGAGCATATTCATTCCATTCCATTCCATGCCTGCCATAGTGCCATGCCGCTCCGTTCGTATGCTTTGTGGAGTTGTGCCTTGTGCGTGGTGACCACACCTAGGCCACCACCATCTTCTCGCGTGCCATGTTCAGGCATCTCCGATCCTGTAGGCTGGAGCAAGAAGCTAGATTTTGCTAAAACAATGATACGATATACTAGTTGATAGGCAGGGTTGTAGTCATATGGAGTATATTATTATGTACATATACGGCGTCGTCGGTGACTCGGTGTTCCAAATCAATCACCAGCCGGGACAGCTACAAATGACAGTGTGAGAGTTTTTCAAAAGGGTGCAGGTTCATGATGGTCAATTTTCGGCGGAAGCACATGCATGATGGTCCATGATCTGCAAATATTCTTGGGTTTTGCACGTCATGAGAGTCCTAAATCCTAATCATGGTCTGCCCTGCACAGTTGGACCATCTTTTCTTCCTGCCCTTTTTGACCCAGCAACGTTGCAAAAGGGGGTGGTGGCACTGCTCAAATATTTTTCCGCTTAGGATTTCTACCCAGTGCCAATTCATCCTCTGCTTGGAAATACACCGAGTCACCAGGTAAGTTGTCCGTGTAAAACCACGCATCAGCCATCAGGTAAGTTGTCCATGTAAACTCGGCCGCTCCCACTAGTTTTGCAGTTTTGCACTTGCACGGTTGCACCGGGCGATGGCCACGCAAGCACCAAGCATGTGCCGCTGACTAGACGCGCCACCTCATCCCTGCTCGTGACGTGGTGGCCCAGTCGGCAGAATGGCAGAAGGGAATACGGGATGGTTCACCTAATCTAGGGATGCTAATCAAATCAAGGGGTTAAATCTAGGTCTTGTTTAGATGTACCCAAAAACTCAAAACTTTACAATATTCTCCATCACAGCGAATCTTGCGGCACATGCATGAAACATTAAATATAGATAAAAAGATAACTAATTGCACAGTTTACTTATAAATTACGAGACGAATCTTTTAAGTCTAGTTACTTCATGATTGAACAATGTTTGTTAAATAAAAACAAAAATACTACAATGTTAAAATTCAAAAAAAAATTGGATTTAAACAAAGCCCTAGTCTAGTAGTATTTGGGCACAGTGGACCTCGTCAAGTAGTGAGGACCGTTGGTCCCCTGGCGTTTGATTTCAGAGTATTTCAAGTTCCCTCGCCACGATGACCACCTTATTAGCTCTGGTCCCTCTTTAGGCCGACGCTGACAGCCAAGTAGGCCATACTTTAATCTCACTCACACTTTGATCGATGATGCCTCTCTTGTTGTATACTGCTAGCACTAGTAGTTTCATATGGGCACCATCGCAAAAAGGTCTCTTATTTCTCGCAAAGCTACAAAGTGGTCTCAGAGTCTTTCATATAGTTTATTTGTTTTCTATGCCTCGACGTTTTTCACTAACTCTGATAAGTGGGCCAATGTGCATCTGGACACATTTGTCAGTGTTTGGGGAGCTCGAGAGTACTGCGTGATCCCTGTTGCGAAGTTGGTTGGTACTGCAAAAATTTTCCCAAGTGGAGTGGAGTCTGTGGAGGTGGAGCTCACTCATCCGGAGATACGTGCGGCCAGAGGCCCTCCGCCCCACTCTGGTCCATGCGTGGCGATGCATAAACTACTAGTGCTTCGCGGTTCGCGTCGAGTCCCCTCTTCTTCAAGCGAGCGCGAGGCCCCGGCTGATGCCATTCACGAGCTCCGGCCGGCGTCTAGAGATTCCGAGGAGGAGAAGTAGCAGCGGCACTGTTGTTACTGTTCTTCAGAGCTGCGTGTTTGCAGCGAGCCCGCATGTGCCGTAGTGGGACTAGTGGCGCAGTACCGAATAGCACACGCACGCTGTCAGTTTTACCACTTACCAGAAGTTTTTTTTTATCGCGTTATACGTGGAGTAAGGAAAATATTCAAGGTCTCGAAAGACTGTAATTTCTGTGGAGAGAGCAGAGCAGAGCGTCGATCGTCTCAAGAATTTTGGGCCTGTTTAGTTGACCCAAAAACCAATTTTTTAAAGATTTTCAATTATTTTAAATCTTTCAATTAATACATAGAGTATTAAATATAAATAAAAAATAATTAATTATAAATTTATCTGTAATTTAAAAGTCGAATCTTTTAAGAGAGAATTCTTTATGAGCCACTGTAAAAGATCGTGAATACTTGTGAGCTACTAAAAAAGTTCAACGGCTTCAGCGCCACTACTCTAAATTTGTTTGCCCTTCAGGCTGCTAGGCTGCTGCTGTTAGATTAGGCTCTAACAGTGTCAAACCGCGGGTGTAAAAAGTCAAAAATACCTTTAGATATAAATATGCTATTAATTTTTTTGAGCATATTAACGACTTTAAATGAAAAAACTCAAAACTAGAAAGTTGTAGATCTCGTCGAGATCTACAATTTTTATATAAAAATTATTTTCATTTAATTTTACAAAAAATATATGTTTTGATATGATTAATATATATCTTAGAAAAATATACATCTTTTTTGCGTTATTGAATGAAAATATTTTTATATAAAAATTGTAGATCCCCACGAGATCTATAACTTTTTAGTTTTGAGTTTTTCCATTTAAAGTCATTACGATGCTAAAAAAATTAACAGTATGCTTATATCTAACGGTATTTTTGACTTTTCACACCCGCGGTTTGACACCGTTAGAGCCTAATCTAACGGTAGTGGACTGGAGGGAAAAAAATTGGAGAAGTGGCGCTGAAGTCTGTTGAACTTTTTCAGTGACCCATAAGAAATTGTGATCTTTTACAATGGCACACATAGAATTTGCTCATCTTTTAAACCTAGTTAGTTCATGATTATATAATTATTATCAAATATAAACGAAAATACTACAGTATAAAAATCGAAAAAAAATTAGATCTGCCTCGCTGAAAAACCATCACCTACTACTCCCTAGTTAGGCCCTGTTTAGATTGGAGATGAAAAATTTTTGGGTGTCACATCGGATGTGTCGGAAGGATGTCGGGAGGGGTTTTTAGAAACTAATAAAAAAAATAAATTACATAGCTCATCAGAAAACTGCAAGACAAATCTATTAAGCATAATTAATCTATCATTAGCACATATAGGTTACTGTAGCACTTAAGGCTAATTATAGACTAACTAGGCTTAAAAGATTCGTCTCGTGATTTTCAACCAAACTGTGTAATTAGTTTATTTTTCTTATCTAAATTTAATGTTTTATGCATGTGTCTAAAGATTCGATGGGATGGATGAAATTTTTTTGGAAGGGAACTAAACAGGGCCTTATTTCTGCCATCCCTGTCACCTGTTCGTCTCTCGGCCTTGTTTAGTTTCCAAAAAATTTTGCAAATTTTTTCAGATTTTCCGTCACATCGATTAGACGTATGCATAAAGTATTAAATATAGATGAAAATAAAAACTAATCACACAGTTTGATCGGAATTGACGAGACAAATCTTTTGAGCCTAGTTAGTCCATGATTGAACAATATTTGTCAAATACAAACGAAATTAGTACTATTCATATTTTGAAAAAAATTTGGAACTAAACAAGGCCCGTGCTCCGCGAAATCGCGGCTATATATATTCACACGGTTTTCTTTGTTCGCCGCGCAAGATTTGAGTGGGCCCACTCCGTTCATCCGCAGGCCTCAAAGCACGCGTGGCCCAGCCGCGGCCGGCGAGCGAGCCCAGTTCCCGTTCTCGCTTTCTCACACGCGCCCGACGCAAGGCGCCAGCAGACCGGCAGATATTTCGCGGCAGCGCGGCTTCATCAGCCAGCCGCCCAGCCCAGGCGAAGAAAACCTTGGCCGAGCCGCACGCCCCGCACCTGTCGTTGGCGCGTCGCCTCGCCTCCCCCGCAAACTCTTTTGGCCCAGGCGCGGCCACGGCTACCCGATCGCGCGCCGCGCCACGCTGCACCACACGATCCCCGGACCCAAACCTATACTACACACACACACACACACACACACACACACCAAGGAAAAAAAAAGACACTAGCGAGCCTTCACTTGCGTTCCCCTGGCCCCCGTCCTCTGTTCCAGCGTTTCCGCCGCTCTCCAGAAGCCCTGCCTACCCGATGTCCGTCGCGTCCGTGGCCGCCCTCCGGACGGCCGCCTCCGGCTCCGGCCGGTGCCACGGCGCGGGTTCCCCACAGGTCGGCCTGAACGGTGGGCGCCCTCGTTCTCTACCAGGTCCGTGACGCACTGACGCTCTAAACAACTGTATTGGCTGATCCTTGTGGCCGGGGCCATTGGCTGGCAGGGGGCAGGTTCTTGATGATGCAGAGGAGGGAGCTGGTGACCAAGGCCGGGATCGCGCTCGCCGTCTCCTGCTCCATGGCAACTTCTCCAGCCCCGGCCAACGGCTCTGCTCAAGGTATGTATCTGACCAGGGCTCCACGCCTCAGCCAGGAGGAAGGGTGTCACTCTCGAGTCTGAACCATGCGTGCAGGGCTGGAGGTTTTGCCGTTCAAAGCGGACGGGTACAACTTCTGGACGTGGCGGGGTCGCCGGATACACTACGTCGAGCAAGGCGCCGGGCAGCCCATTGTGCTCATCCACGGCTTCGGCGCTTCCGCCTTCCACTGGAGGTTTGGTTATTATGGGCACTGACCGCTGAGACAAGTTTAGATGTCTGAATGTTATTGTTTGGCCCGGCGTGAAGCATTGGAACTGCCAGCAGCGACACTGCGGAACAAGAGCAATGCATGGTACTGAATATTGATGTGCTGTGACTGTCAATCAATTCAGGTACAACATCCCTGAGCTGGCCAAGAAGTACAAGGTGTACGCCATAGACCTGCTGGGGTTCGGGTGGAGCGAGAAGGCGCTGGTGGACTACGAGGCCACCATCTGGATGGAGCAGGTCTCCGACTTCCTCCGGGAGATCGTCAAGGAGCCTGCCGTCCTCGTAGGCAACAGGTACGCAACAGTCAACTGATACATGGCATTTCAGTTTCAGGATTCAGACGGTACATGCCTGACTGAAACATTTCCTTCAACACTAAAACAATCAACTGATATATATATACATCAGCTTGGGAGGTTTCACGACGCTGTTCACGGCAACCGAGGTGCCGGAGCTGGTCCGGGGCGTCGTGCTGCTCAACTCTGCCGGCCAGTTCGGCGACCCCAACAAGCCGGCCGCCGCACCGGCCGAGGAGGAGGAGGGCAGCCCGCTGTCCAGGTTCATCGTGAAGCCGCTCAAGGAGGCCTTCCAGCGGGTGGTGCTGGGGTTCCTCTTCTGGCAGTCCAAGCAGCCCGCCAGGGTCGAGAAAGTCTTGAAAAGCGTAACGATAACTCAACTGGATATCTAATCGCATCGATCGGCTGCTGCCATGCCATATTGGCATACCAAGTTCGTCATCTGAGATCGTCTTGTCGCTGCAAAAACCTGCAGGTGTACATAGACTCCAGCAACGTCGACGACTACCTGGTCGGTTCCATCACGGCGCCGGCGGCGGACCCCAACGCCGGCGAGGTGTACTACAGGCTGATGTCGCGGTTCATGTCGAACCAGAGCCGGTACACGCTGGACCGGCTGCTGGGGAAGCTGTCGTGCCCGCTGCTGCTGCTGTGGGGGGACCTGGACCCGTGGGTCGGCCCGGCCAAGGCCGCGCGGATCCAGGAGTTCTACGCCGACACCGCCGTCGTGCACCTGCAGGCCGGCCACTGCCCGCACGACGAGGCGCCGGAGCAGGCCAACCGGGCGCTGCTCGAGTGGCTCGCGGCTCTCGACGCCCGCGCCAAGCCGGCCGAGCCCAGCCTCCAGACCGTCTGATCGATCAGGCGTCAGGGGCTTAGCGTACATACATACACTAGTCAAAGCATACAATTTGGTGGCCATGTGCCAATGTAGCATAACACTAGTTAAAGCATACAATACGGTGATTCCCATGGTGCGAGTAATTGAGGAGTTGGGTTCTCGGACGAATGACAAGTGATTGATCAAAATTAATTTCAGAGAAATGGATTTCACATAAAACAATTTACTTCGGAATTCACAAAAACATGGCTAAACGGTGTATTATCAATGAAACAATAAAATGACAATCATCAATAAAATAATAATAAATTCCCTGGCTAAGCATTCAGTCACCTGTCACCAACAACACCGTAAACTTCGCTCCAAGCCGTCCGATCAGCGAGAGGTATTGAACCAACGGTTCATGATTGTATTTGATCGTGAGATAACCACACACACTCGGTCACAGCCGCAGCCTTCCGGAGTTTCCTTGGCAGCAGTTGCCAATCGCGCCGTGGGATCTCGTCGAACGGAGCGGGCGGCGACGGCGATGTCAAGGGAGGCGACGAGGACGAGGAGCCGGGTCCTGGTGGTCGGCGCCACCGGCCGCCTCGGTGGAAGCATCGCTCGGGCCAGCCTCGCCGCGGGCCACCTCACCTTCGCGCTCGTGCGGCCCCACCACTTCGCACGCCCCGACTCCCCCTTGCTCGAGCCGCTCGTAGCCGCCGGCGCCACTCTGCTCCAGGTAAATGCGCGGCACCCCTAATCTCCAGCTCCACTAGAGCGTGGTTCAATTAACTAAAGGGCTTCGGTTCGTTGTGACCTAGGGGTCACTGGAAGATTACTCGAGCCTGCTCGAGGCGGTGCGTCAGGTGGACATTGTCATCTGCGCGGTGCCCACGAAGCAGGTGCTCGAGCAGAAGCCCCTGATTCGGGCTATAAAGGATGCTGGATGCGTGAAGGTGAGCTGGTTCTATAAACTTGGTCAAAGCTAGAGAAGTTTGACTTAGAACAAAACTAAAACAGCCTACTCCCTCTTTTTCTTTTTATAAGGTGTATTAAGATTTGAGGAAGTCTTTAAGGATATACTTTGACCATTAGTTTTTCTTATAGTATGTTATTGGTCACTACAAAACCAATCTCTTACTAAGGACAAATGAAATAAGAATATATTGATGTACCTTTTGTGCACTAAAAATACATATGTTTTGAGTAATTCATGGTCCAAGTTTATATAGTCTTTGCTATTTTGAATCTTACTACACCCTACATTTTGAAATGGAGGGAGCACGTTTTGAAAAGGAGGAAGTAGTTTCTGATGACATGTTTTAGGATGGCCATTTTTTATTTCATAACCTTTTTCTGACTTTGTCCACCAGAAAATTTAGGATAGCCGTTGTTGCGTTGCTTCTGACTTTGCAGTGATTTCATGCAGAGATTTATTCCAGCAGAATTTGGAGCAGATCCAACAAAGGTTCAAATTTGTGACATGGATTATGGCTTCTATGAGAAGAAAATTGAAATCCGCCATTCAATAGAGAGTGAAGGCATTCCTCATACCTACATATGCTGCAACTTCTTTATGCGCTATTTGCTTCCTTCACTGGTGCAACCTGGCCTAGATGCTCCTCCTAGAGATGAAATCAAAATATTCGGTGAAGGAAATACTAAAGGTCTGATAGTAATGCTTCTCTATTCTTTTAGTCTTATATCTGAATTTATCTGAAAGTATAAAATATTATTCTACATGTATATTTCGTTACCTCAGGGAAGAACATTTCTTTGCAGGTGTTTTTGTTAAAGAGAATGATGTTGCTAAATTTACAATTTGCACCATAGAGGATCCCAGGACATTAAACAAGACGTTATATCTGAGGCCTCCAGGAAACGTCTGCTCAATGAATGAATTGGCTGACCTCTGGGAGACAAAAATCAAGAAATCCCTGAAAAGATTCTATGTAACAGAAGAGCAACTTCTTAAAGAAATCCATGGTAAGTTGAAACTGCTAAAGATGAGGTGTTTATTATATTTGTGTTGCTTTTGTTAAAGCCCTGCTGTCCAGTGTATTTTCTTGAAATTTAATCAATTCCTTTTCAATTTAAGCTTTAAGATACTGTCGTAAAATTTGATGTATTCCAAGTTTGATGAAGTTACCGATGCTGTTTTCTGATATGTGATTTACTGATACTTTGTAATTTAGTCAATCTTTTTCAGTTTTTTATACCTTCACCTAAATAGCTGCAAGTAGATTTGATCATGGAGTAGAAGTTTGCTGCTATGTCTACTAAGAACATAGTTGATGAAAATATGAAGAAACTGTGAAACATCTCTTTTAATAGTTGCAATTTGCAAATCATTTTCTGAAAGATGTTTGTTTCATGCATAAGTCATGTACTCTCATTCTTTCTTTCTCCTCATCGCAGATGCTCCATTTCCCTTGAAGATGGATCTAATTTTCATATATTCAGCATTTGTTAAGGGTGACCACACATTTTTTGAATTTGACTTGTCAACTGAAGGAACTCAACTATATCCCCATGTAAATTATACAACAGTGAACGAGTACTTGGATACTCTAGTTTAGAATATTTGGTCGATGTATATCTTTCTTGTAAGTCATAAACAATGCCTTTTTTGTGTCAAATGGAGTATTAAAAGGAGAGTGATGGATACCTGTCCATCTTTGTTTGATCTGACAAGTGAATGTGGTGATGATCGGACAATTTTTTATCCTGCATATACGATGTGATCTTAGGTCATGCATAAATCAGTAATGGGCCCATATCCAAGCAACAGACAAATCGTAAACAAATAAAAACTCTCTGACAATTTAGTAGGCATCTTGAACTTTCCTTACCGAAGTTTTGTAAGGATCACAGAATGATAAAATGGTGAGAAAGAGTAGATCAATGTTAGGAAGAAGTCATACCACAATATTTTACAGCTGGTTGATCCTACATAAGCTGTCTCCTTTAAATATATGTTTTATGTTCCTAGGAATATATGACGATTTTTGGAATAAGTGACTTAGGTAATGGGGAAGAATGACTTCTTCCTCGCTCCTTTGGTTTCTTCTAGAAGAGGACAAAAATGCCAACAGGCGGACAGAAAGGATGTGTTTTTTCTTGTCTTCCTTCTTAGCTGTCTCCTTATAACTCTTGCTTTGTCCTTCATTTGGCTCTGCAACTGTGGGTGTTTGAAGAATGCCATGTTCTCTTTCCTTGAGGTAACTACTTTTCTGGTTCATCTTTGATTCATAGAATTGATGAAGATTTGCACCACATGTTTCCTTAGCCTGAGTTTTGATCTTAAGAATAGAAAGGAATGATGCTTTGATTTTGATTCAGTATACTTTATGTTCTGTACATTTTTGTCACAATAGCTAAGATACGTGCTAATCCATCATCCATAAAAACTGTAACATATGCATATACACTAACATGCTATCCGAACTTAGAAAGTAGTAGGTCATTTACTTCAAATCCGGACACAAACTATAAGCATAATTTGTGCTTTTTGTAAGACACCCTCCTTGGTGAATAGCACAGTTAAATCCCACCATCTCTGTTTTCGCATGTAGATTGTTTGGGCATGTCTCATTTGAAATCTGGAGTAGTTTACCTATATGGGAGCCTGTTTCTTGTTCTGCACAAGTTTCAGAATCTTCAGCTAGTTCACATAAATTGTCGTGATGATTTGCTGGTTTTATTCCTTTCTTTCCATCCTGATTTTCTCTTGAACATCTCATTTGTTTGATTGATCACATAAAAGGGCCACCTGTTGCAGCTTATGTGTTATTCATGAATACCATGAAGCTTATGGGTAAGGTTTACAACAAGTATGTTATATTTCGTAATTCAGATTTTAGTCATTTTGCAATTAAAAGAAAATAATTATTCAATAGTTTTATCATTAATCTGAAATGAACCAAAATGTGAATTTGGATTTGCTTATACTTCTAGAAGCGTAGCCCATGATAAATCTTGTTTTTCCTTACTAATTTAACTATGCCAGCATTTTGAACTTGAATTTGGTTATACCTTTTATTTTCTTGACATTACAATATTGCATATTTTGTGAATCACAGGGATTTCAAGTAATCAAGTATGCTATCTGCACAGAACTACTCGGGGCATAATAGGCATTCTCGCAATGATGCTTCCACAAAGCACAAAAGTGGCTATGAACCTTCAGACACAGAAACTGAGTGGCATGAAAGCCCTTGGAATGATGGAGCATTGACATCAGAGAAGAATCGTCTTCCTAAAGATCGTGGTAGGAATGACCAAGTTGGTACTAGGAGGCAAAACATATCTCCTAACCAGACAAGAGATTATCATGCTGAGAAAACTTCAAACTTGAGATACAGTCGTACTCCTCCAAGGGTCACAGAACAAAGGCGCCATCCTTCTCCATTTGCGGCTGTGAAGAATGAATCACGTAAGAAGAGCAGCCGGACGCCTCCCAGATTCCGTTCTTCTATGGAAAGCTTTAATAGATCATCAATTAAGGCAAGGTTTTCCCGCAATCGTTCAATTTCTACACCGAAACTACGGCCACAAGAGAAGGAACATCCTGCTAGAGCTCCTGCATTTCCTGGCAGTAACCCTGTCTCAACACATCCAGAAAGAGAAGTTGCTGATAATATAGAAGAAGATTCACATGCAGAAAATTGTTCCCAGGAGATCAATGAGTTGATTGCAAATGGCAAGTTACCTAATTCCAGATATAATGAGTATGCTTTTACGAGCACAGAGTCGGTACCTACAGGTGATATCTTCTTCTCCCGTGATTGCAGGGCTCCACTTCAGAAAACATCAACAAAGCATACCAACATTGACCAATCATTTACCTCTGACTCAAATGCCCATGCTAAGAATGATGGCACTGTTACTCAAAGTAATTTGGGCCAGCCATCACAATTTGTTTCAGCTCGGACAGGTGTTTCACGCACAACTACAAAATCCAATTATGCTACTGGTCGCCACTACCAGATAAGCAGCACCACCACTTCGAGTAGCCCATATAGCAATGGCAGATTAAGTGGGGAGAGTGGAAAGTTTAGTGAAATCACTGGGAAACTAGTTGGAGGCGTCATGAAATTAACATCCACCAAGGTGCAAAATGATGCGTGGCTTCCATGTATGACAGGGAAGGCATGTCGGAAATCAAGAACATCGAACAACAAAAAAAATGATGAATCTGAATCAAGTTTCATTCAGAAGGCACTTGTCGTTGAGAAGATTAGACTTTTGTGGGCTGATAAATATTGTCCACGAAATTTAAATGGATTTACTTGCCACAGGGAGCAAGTTCAGCAGCTTAAACAATCGGTAACCTTTCTGACTTCTTCCCTAGCTAAGTGTGTTTTTATCTATTATGAACTGTGTTTTCATAAATGCTAAACAGTAGACAGTCGGTCATCCTTTCCTGTTTAAACAGTAAATGGTGGTCGATCATGTTGTAAAAGGTCCATTAAATAGGGGAAAACAGTCTTTTAGGCTATCAGGCGAACAATGATTATAAACTTATAGTTGTTGCCTTGCTTTAACAAAGTATTTTATCGTCTGTTTCTGACATTTTCACGGCGCAATGAGTGAAATTATTTCGGTTTGTCCTACCTTCCATTTTTATCATAGTGTTCAAAATTGGTGCTCTTGTCTTCTAAACATTAAGTATTCTGTTGTGACAGGTATCCATGGAATTCTGCCCACATATTATTTTCAAAGGACCTCCGGGATCAGGAAAGAGATCTTTGTGCAGAGCTGTCCTCACCGAAATTTTTGGCGATTCCTCTCTGAATGTACATACTTAAATACCAAATATGAAAATTTCTGTTAATATATATACTCAGCACAGATTTCATCAAGTGTTTCGACTTTTCCAGGTCTCTCATTATTTGAAGAGCTGCAATGGCCAGGTCTGTTCTGTCATTAATGCTTATCGCTACCTTTTACTTTTAGGACAATGTACCAATAGTTGACACGGGAAATTGTCTCTGAAGTTTTTCCATTAATTCTTACCAGTCAACATTAATCTTTTAAAAAGAGCATGACATAAAGTAGTTATGTTTCTTGAGTTCAAGTGAGCAAAGGTTTCCATAATGCTGCAGGAGTCCGTATCTATGCCTATTCTCGTCCCAGTTTCATCCAGCAGTAACCATGTGGAACTCCACATGAGGTTTCAATCCAAGAACGCTAGATATGCTTTGATGACTCTAGCAAATGAAATGTCTGATAAGTGTAAAATCACTGAGCCAATGGTGAGAAAGAGCTTTAAAGGTATAATCACTCTCTGCAATTCTGCAACATTGTTCCTTGACATGCCATTTCATTTGAATCATTAATAACATGTTTTTTTTGGTTCCAGTAATTGTTCTCTATGATGTTGATAAAGTCAGCGAAAATAACCAGCGTCTGATAAAATGGATAATCGATTCCTCCTCTGATGCATGCAAGATAATAATGACTTGCCAGGATGAATCTAATCTCCTAGATTCTATAAAGAGTCGTTGCAAGATTATTTCAATTGGCGTGCCCAGTACACGTGAGGTGAGTTTCATTTTAGTAATAAGCCAGGACTTATATGTTAGCTTTGATCAACTATAAATCTGGAATTCATAAGACATGAGATAATTATTCAGCTTTATTAGTATGTTACTTTCATTTGACATGACTTACATGTAATTTATGCATGGGAAAACTCATTCTAGATAAGTAGCGCATTGAACATAAATAAAAACTCGACCTGAAGAGGTTAAGACTGCCCCCACAGCATTCCAAATAAGAAGAAGACGACCTTGAAAACCCCCGAGCCCGTCGAACCACTTAATAACGTTTTAATATTTCTGTCAGGTGGTAGATATCCTTACCTATATATCAAAAAAAGAGAGTTTTGATCTTCCTGCAAGTTTTGCTACTACCATTGTAAATCAATCCAGGAAGAACTTGAGGGAGGCTATATTGGCTCTGGAGGCATGTAAAGGCAACAAGTATGATCATAGTGTCCCTCTAGCATAAAAGGTTCATAATTTCCTATCAATCGACATCATATTTCACTAGTATCTGATTTTTGTTTTTGTTTCCCTTTAAATTTACCCAGTTATCCCTTCATCGATGGACAAGCTATACCACTAGGATGGGAGCAGGTTCTGGAGGAACTTGCAGCAGAAATTTTGGATGATCCTGCTCCTAAAAGGTCTGACTGTAAAATTAGAAGAATTGTAACTGTTGAGTGCTCATATTATCCTTTTGTTGATTGGGAGGCTAAGATGAATATATTGTTTGGTGACTTATTATCTGTCTTTATGTGCGACAGTTTGTGTGATTGCATCCTACTAGTCTATTTGCATAATAGATGGAAAAAAATTGTGTAGGTTATTTCTTGCACGAGGCAAGCTCCAAAAGCTCTTGGTGGAATTTGTACCTCCTAAACTAATACTCCAGGTAAATTATGCAAACTAGATATTTATTTATTGTTGTTACTCCAGGTAAATTATTGTTATTCTTTATTTATTTATTCTGTGCTTCAGGGATACTACTATCTCAACTGAGATAACTTGCATATGAACTTCATTCTCGAATCTCTTGCAGAAGCTCGTAGAACTCTTCCTGAAGGGAATTCATACTGGCGTGAAGAGGGAAGTCTATTATTGGCATGCGTACTATGTGAGTTTGGTTTTCGCACCATCCAGTTTAGCATGCACTTCTGACTTCCCTGGTGAGCTATTTTAACAATACAAGAGAGTAATAAATTTCAGGATAAGAGGTTGCCTGTCGGTGCAAGTGCTCTGCTTAAATTGGAAGGTAATTTCTTTTCCTGCATTCCAATAACTAGTGCTTGTAGAAAGTTTGCTTTTGTATTTCGGGCACCTTTCACGGGGAATTATCGGTTGGTGGCAAGTGATTAGACTCGCTTATGAATCCACCTTTCATTTGAGTTGCTATCGGAGAAGGCATATTGTCAGTGCATTTATGTGTCGTCTTCCATTGGCTTTGCCAATCACGGGAATTCCCTAAAGTATCTTTTTCCCTTGTTCAGAATTTGTTGCCAAGTTCATGAGCATCCACCGGAAAAGCCTGTCACATGAGCCCAAGATTCGTGAGGTGGCGCCGTGAGAATTGGTAGAGCATGTCCTCATGCGGTTCGGCCGTGTAAATCCCTGTGGTGTGGTTACTCTGTTTTATATATTGACCTTATGTGTCAACTTCAACTGTTATAGTTCATCTTTTTTTTTTTCGTTGTATGGTACATATGCTGCTACTGGGTGTCCAGCCGAATAAATGTCTATACGAGTGGGTACATATATGCTGCTACTGGGGCCTTGTTTAGTTCACCCAAAAACCAAAAAGTGTTCAAGATTCTCTGTCACATCGAATCTTTTGGCACATACATGAAGCATTAAATATAGACGAAAATAAAAACTAATTGCACAGTTGAACTGTAAATCGCGAGACAAATCTTTTGATCTAGTTAGTCCATGATTGGACAATATTGGTCACAAACAAACGAAAGTGATACATTAGCGAAATCTAAAATCTTTTTGCATCGTCCGGGTGTACAGCCGAATAAATGTCCATACCAGTATACCTTCTGTGTTGGCAATGTCTTGTTGCAAAGTACTCCCTTCATCTCAAATTGTAAGTCATTTCAAGAATCTTTGAGAGTCAAACTTTTCTAAGTTTGACCAAATTTATATGATAAAATAATAATTATTATGATACCAACAAAATATAATTAGATTCTTTCTTAATTATATTTTCATAGTATACTCACTTTACGTTAAAAATCTTAGTATTTCTCTCTATAATTTTGGTCAAACGTGAAAATTCTTTGACTCTCTAAGATTCTTGGAATGACTTATAATTTAGAATGGAGGGAGTAGTAATAAAGCATGGAAGCGGACGTATAATAACCCTTTTGATTGGAGGTATTAGGGTGTGTTTGGTTGGGGTTAGTAAAGTTTAATAGGTACTATAGCATTTTGTCTTATTTGAAAATTATTGTCCAATCACAGACTAATTAGACTTAAAAGATTCGTCTCACAAATTATTCTTAAGCTGTGTTTTTAGTTTCGTAAATAATCTATATTTAATACTCCATGTATGTGTCCAAATATTCGATGTGACGGACGGTACATACACTTCTGCAATAAAGTAGGCAAAGCCCTATCCAAACCGCAAAATCCATCGTCTACCGTGTTTCATGTCCTCAAATCACGTTTCAATAGAGAATGTAAACACAACGTATTTTGCGTACGAGGCCAAGCAAAAAGTAATACGTGTGTCCTTAAATCATACTCCAACAGAAAATGCAAACACAACACGTATTTTGCGTACGAGGCTAAGCAGAAGGCAAATATGCACCACCTCTATGCACGACGCAAATCTCCGGCGCTGGGTCCTCCTCCCTCTCCTTCCTCTTCTCCCACCCCCACTCCGACAGCGGGAGCACGCGGAGGTCTGGCGACCACGGACGACGACGTCGAGGCAGGACCGTGGGCGTTAGCAAGGCGCGGCCAGGCGAGCCCATGGACAGCGCTCGGCTAGACGAGTCCAATGACGGCGAGGCGAGCCGACGTTGCTAGATTCGCCCGTGGGTGGCTCAACGCTCGATGGGGAGGGGTAGACCCGGCGCTCAGCGGGGAGCTCACGGCGGAGCTCGGCTGGGAGGGGGTGGGCCGGCGCTTGGTGGGGAGCTTGGTGGCGGAGCTCGGTGGAGAGGGGGCGGATTGACTGCTTAGGGCCTCTGTGTGTTTGCCTTCGCTGTTGAAGTTCACCAATTTTAGACTATCTCCAATAATGGAGACCCAAAATAGACACCCATTCTACCATATAGGTCACGCACAGTAAAACAATAACTCACCCAAAACTTCCTTTCTCCAATAGCTACCCGAAAAACTACCGCACGCTGCTCCTCTTCTTGGTCCGGCCGCTCGCCGTGGGCTTGCCCCTGGCCGGAGTTTTTCCCCAGCACCCACCCCAGCCCATGGCCTGCTCCTCGACGCCCCTGGCCGGAGTTCCTCTTCCCCAGCACCTGCCCCAGCCCCAAGGCACGCCGCAGGCAAGCTCGTCCTCCTGGCCGCCATGGCTGCCGCCGTGGAGAAGCTCCTTCTCCTCAGTCTCCAGGCTCAACTCGGACCCCACCAACCTCGCGCCACTCACCACCATCGTCGTCACCGTCCTCCGCGTCCGCCGCATCGGGCCGCACTAGATCCGTCGCCCAGTGGCCTTCCCCGCCTCCGAGCCACAGGACCAGCGGGCGAGCTGGCTCCATTCGTGGTGGTCGGTCTGCTCCAGTCATGGAGATGCAATCGGGTAGGAAGGAGCTAGGAGGAGCAGGAGTTGGAGAGGAGAGGACCGATCGTGGCTGGGGTCGGAGCGGAGAGAGTGAGAGAAGACATATATTTGCCTTCCGCATCCGCCGCAACGCAAAATGGGTGTTGTGTTTGCATGTTCTATTGGAGAGTGATTTTTAGCTCCAAACACACTATGCACCACTCAATTTGGGTATGGATTGCCTTATACCTATGCTGTTGAAGATAGTTACTTTATTTTTCACTATACGTGATGCAAATGGTGAAATAGGTCTGGATTTGCTCTATTGGAGATAGTCTCGTGGGCTTGTCCGAGTGGTGAGACGGAAACGACATGGCCTGTGGCGTGTGCCAGTTCTGTGTGGGGTGGCACCAGTTGGAGGCAGCTCGCCCAGGCCCGGGTTCCCACCGGGCCCCTCCTAGAAGGCTCCAAGCCCCCGAAATGGAACCCGCGACTGTACCTGTACGGACGGACGTCGGCGTCTCCAGTCTCCACTCTCCAGTCCACGCCCACGGTGGACGAGGTGTACCCACGGCGGGCGCCCGATTCCCAAGTATATTCTTTCCCCGGCGTGGCGTGGGACGGGAATCAGATGCGGTGCCGCCGTGCCGGTGCGCGCGCGCCTCCCCCTCCCCCCCTCAGCTTCCACTCCACCCCGCTTCCACCGAAGCGTTATCCCTCGCGTGGCACGATCGCCGCCGCCCAGGCGCCCACGTCCCCGGCGCCCGGTCATTGGACGGCTCGGAACAGGGAGTCCAGGGGACGCCAGGGCCCACCCGTCAGCAAAAAGCGAAGAAGGCTGCTGCGGCCTGGAAGCCCGGAAATATCGAGCCAGCCCCGGACGGTGGACAGCAGCAGCGAACTCGAGGCCGTCGCTCCGCCACCTCCGCACTCGCCTGTCGCCTCTCCTCGCTACGGAGGGACGGGACCTTCCGATCGCCTCCGGTGAGTGGCGAGGGGCCCCTCCTGTTTCCCTCCGATCCGTCGCTTGCTCGTGCTTCTCTCACCTTCTGATGGCGGTGGTTTTTCTCGGGGGCGTCGTGCTGTACGATAGCATTTTCTTCGTCTCTTGCCTCTGCCCTGAGGCGCGGTCGTGTGCTTTTTATTTCCTGCCGATGCGCATACGCCCCCATTGGGTCCTTCGCTTGGCTTTGGTGCTTCTTCGTTTCGCTTTCCTGTGCATGCTTCATCTGTTGGTGATGTATTTGGTGATCAGATCAGATGCTGGTGGTTTAGTTTGCGACCGTTTCTCTTTGTTTTTCCCTCGTTTTTCGTACGTTTTGGGGTAGGTTTCGTGTGTTTTCTCTTGTCCTTTTTCTGGTGCATTTTTTTATAATTATTTTGCCTAAAATAACTTTGGTGTTCTTAAGTGCTAATAGTCTTTACTACCAGTGGTACTATTACAAGGACGGCATCAACATTTTCGTTCCCCACTTTATCCGTGGTAGGGGGGAAACGCCTGGCGATCGAGTTTTGTTTTTCTGGATCTGCTTCGATTTGATCTGGATAGGATCATTATTTTCTCTTTGTGTGGCTTTCCTTCCCTTCCCTTTTCGAGCGTCCCTTTCTTGTTATGCATGCTGCGTTTGCTATAAACATGTAGCAGCACTGCAACCTCGTTGGCACTCTCTCCATCCTCTGTTTGTGATAACAATTGTTTTGTTTCCCATCGGCTTCTACTCCATGTTTGTAAAAGGTGGTGCTGCGATTATTCAGTACTTGCGAGCATGTGTTTGTTTGTACTAGCACTGCACTTGTGTTGGTTTCTAATTTTGTAAAATGTGGTGCTGCAATTGTTCAGGAATCAGGACTAGGTTCTTCATCTTGTCTAGTGCGGAGTTGTAGGGTACTGATGTCATCTCTTCGTATGTCTTGATTAAGGAGTCTCCTTGACTAAGATCATGCTAGTTTCGATTAATTTATTTCGATCCTTCTGACGGCTGCTGGGAGCTTGCATAGAAAAGCTGCACTATGGGCTAATCTAATCGCGCCCTTTGGCAATCCCACACATACATTAATTTCACTTGGTATTGTTTATTGGCCTCTTTCTTTGTGCTGTTTGCAGTAACGTAGAAGGCCACTTTCCATTTGCCTTTTTTCTGCTTCGGTATGGCTTTGAAGTTACTCAGAAGAAAGAACTTTTCTGCGTTTTCAATTTGTTGACTGTCCATGGCTGCAAAAGTTATTCAGTTTCTGATCAGATTTTGTTTCTCCCTGGACATGACAACAGAGCGAGAAACCAATAACAGCTTTGTTCAGCTAGTCAGTAGTCACTTAGCTGTGAGGTCATGGATATGGTGCTAGTATTTTTAGTGTAGAATTGTGTAAGTTGGTTGCAGAAGTCTTCTCAGGCATTGCATGTTGATTTTAAACAGGCAATACAGATTGAAGCAATCCTTGCTCTGGAAATTCGGGAATTATGCTAAGATCAGGGATAGTGAGCTAGACCGAATATTTGAGATGGGTGAAGTTGCATATAGAAAGGATAATGAGGTTCAGCGTGATTGGAAGTAGAGCTGCAGTTGCAGCTTTGCCACTTCCAGTTTCAATTTGCTATTGCTGCTGGCTGGCTGGCCCTTTGCAGCTGCAGCTGCGATCTCAACAGATCAGAGCCGTTATTATTTGATTTGCTTACCTATTGTTTGAGCACATACTCTACTAAGTGGCACAAACTATTTAACTTGCCTCTTATGGTCCTTGAATTATAGAATTGTTGAATTAATGTTTTTTTTAAATCATAGCCATGGCTGGACCTGGTGTTCTCAATGAGCGTATCCTTTCTTCCATGTCCCAGAAACATGTTGCTGCTCACCCATGGCATGATTTGGAGATAGGTACTAAACACTTCTTCCCTTGTCAAGAATATATTCCTATCATTTTGCTATGCTTGTTTCATATACTATGATATTGTCACCTTCCCATTCCCTGATTCCCTCATGGTGTAAGAATATCAAAATGCACTAGTGCTCTGCTCTGCTCTATAAGTGATTTGCTGTTTTGTATTTGCCTTACCATGTACACTTTCAAATGCAGGACCAGGGGCTCCTGAAGTGTTCAATTGTGTAAGTTTACCGTTTACTAGTAAATTTACAAATATGGTTGGTGTTCTGAATTCTGATCTTACTGATGGATAGCAATTTAAAGCTTTTATCTTCATACTTACATTAAACTTGGCCTGGTTAGCAGTTGTGGACTCCACATTTTATAACCTCCCTACATATATTAGGTCTATTGAAACTTGTGGGACAACATTCTCATGGTTTTTGGATTTGCACATCATTTTGGCTGTGATATGAATATATGTCTAGTGGATATATATGTGTATAAACCAGCTATACACATACTAGTCGTCTAGTAGACACTAGATATATTTTTTTTTCCTGCAGCCTGGACTCCTTTATTTACCTGTCTTCAGCTGTGATGCTGAAATAAAGCATATCTCAATTCTCAAACCTATCTTATCATGTACTTGCTTGATTCCTATAAAGTAAGTTTACATTTGCATTTTTTTTTTTCAATTGTCAGGTGGTTGAGATTCCTAGAGGCAGCAAGGTTAAGTATGAGTTGGACAAGGCATCTGGTCTGATCAAGGTGAGGTCCTATTTCATGTTCAGCACATTGATTTTATTTCGGTATTTCTTAATTTCAAATCACTTAGTAATTATATGCACCATATACTCCCTATTGGAAAGGGGACAGCATTGCTGAATTCTAGTTGATGAATGTGCCTAAGCCAAGAGGCAATTGGCACAGCTCCATACAAAATGCAATCTTTATTTCAAATCAAAGGAATAAAAAGGACATGTCTTAATAATGTGTTATTAACAATATTTCCGTGACCGTTAGTAACACCTAGGATTGAGGTGGGCTTGCTTGCTACATCTTGTTTTTTTTTCACCTTGGCAGTAGGTAATCAGAGGTTACTTGTTACAGGTGGACCGTGTCCTTTATTCCTCTGTTGTTTACCCACATAACTATGGTTTCATTCCACGCACACTCTGTGAGGATAGTGACCCCATGGACGTCCTCATACTGATGCAGGTATTTAATGTATGTAGCGTTTCCATAGCCTTCCATTATCAGCTTTACTCTAACATTGCGAGCTCTTTCTGGAAGGAACAAGTTGTCCCTGGGTGTTTCCTGCGAGCTCGTGCTATTGGGCTCATGCCTATGATCGATCAGGTCTAGTCTCTCCACTTGATCGCATAATGTTTGCTCTGTTCTACCTTTGGCTATGGGCTACTGCGCTGTGTTCTTCCATGTAATTTTGATATCACTTGATGTGTCAGTTCTGACCGAGCCACCATAAGACCTTTCTATAGAATATAACAGTTCTCCTTGTAAATTTAGTTCTACCCCAAGGGCCAAGGCTGAATCCTTGCATCTTATTTAATTGTTGTTCAACATCACTAGGGCGAGAAAGATGATAAGATTATAGCAGTCTGTGCTGATGACCCTGAATTCCGTCACTACACGGACATCACGGACCTCCCCCCGCATCGCCTTCAAGAGATCCGCCGCTTTTTTGAAGATTGTATGTTCTTAAACTGTATCCACAGCTTGTCCCTAGTGTTACACTACAGATCATCAAATGCAGTAACTAGAGTCTTCGGTATATTTCTGTTGTGTTGACAGATAAGAAGAATGAAAACAAAGAGGTTGCAGTGAATGAGTTCCTCCCAGCAAAAGATGCCATCAACGCAATCAAGTACTCGATGTGAGTTTTCTTCCACATACTCTGGCATATATGTTACTACTCTATACTAGCTTGCTTTGATCCTATTCTGTACAGGACAAATTTGTGTGTTATCAAAATAGAGCTCACTAAACCAGTTTGGATGTTATACTGCAGGGACCTGTATGGCTCATACATCATTGAAAGCCTGAGGAAGTGATTTCCAGCTGCTTGATTGTGGATGCTACATCATTTTCTCAACAGCTCATCGAGAGTACCGTAGTACGACATATGTTAACACGCACGAACTGGAATCATGACCAAGGGGGATATTACCTTTTGTTCACGTTGAAACAATCGGCAGTGGCTTCTCTTTCCATTATATGTCATGTCAAATCAAGGCACTTGGCCCTGAAATCTTTGTGGTCAAGTCAAACCAGCACTTTGACAGAACGATTGCTGGATGCCTGGATTACTGTTACATAAATGCCCATTTGCTGTACTTCATTTCTTATTCTGAGATGCATCCTATTTACCGTGAGCTTAGTATATCTTATCTTTTGGTGCGTGTTCAAGAGATGCCTAGGACTCATCTGAAGCATTACTGTTATGACTCTGAGGCACTATTTGGCATAACTTGTGCTTGTGCCGAATATAGCTATTAGTTGGCGAGAAAATGCTTCAGTTCAGTCATGGCTTCTGCCTACTAGCCAGAGCGATCGCAGAAATACACCGTTTGGTTGAGTTCCCCTTGTTTCTGTGGAAGTAGCAGCTGCCCAGGATGGGAGGACGCAGGATGCCCGCCTTTTTCCAAGAAACTTTAGAGGACTCCAATCAGATGCAGCAAAAGCAAAGGCAGGGTGCAGTGGGACAGACAAGGATGGACCAGTGGAGCCAGGCAAAACTGATCCATGGTCTCAGCCAAACGTGCCCTTAAAACTGATATGATTTGCAAACGAAACGTGCCCTTAGAACTGGCATGATTTGCAAGCGAAACTAGCACAGAAGTTTATTTTTTATTACCAAACTTTTACAGTACAACAAACTCCTCCCTGAAGAACAGTCATCACATTACCAAACAGTTCGTCTGAATTAAGCTTTCATATATGCCCTAAAGCCAAACAACCTCAATCCCTCAGCGATGCCTAAGAATTTAAGAAAAGTGTGACACTGGTGTGCAATAGGGGAGTTAAGCACCGAGCACGTGGAGCATGATGGCATTCTGAGCGTGCATTCTGTTTTCAGCCTGGGGGAACACGATTGAGTTGGGAGCCTCGATGGCACCGTCTGTCACCTCCACTCCTCTCTCAGCAGGCAAACAGTGCATAAGGTAGGCTTGGGAGCCAGCAATCTCCATCAGGGCTTCATCGACCTGCAATATAGGGTAAAAAGCAAAAGTGTTAGCTGAGAGCCAAGCTGTCATTACTGAGCAAAAACAATGAAATAAGACATTGCGGCATTGCACAACAGTTGCTTGTACAGTTTCACTGTCACTTGAACACCACAATTATGATTGAGATAAAAACTAGTATCTTGAACCATATGAAGGTTGGAACATAAATGATTATTTCTCTAGTTTCGCTTCATGGGCTTATGCAAAGTATATGTAGTTGGAGTCCAGTAAGACACAAAAATTCTAGAAAGTGTGAAAAACAGACAAACCGTGAATCCCTGAAACTTCTGTTTTCTATAATCAGCTTCTTCCTTTTGGCCCATGCTGGCCCAAACATCTGTATACACAACATCTGCTCCCTTAACTGCTTCCCTGGGATCGTTTGTTATTTCAATCTTACTGATTCCAGCACTCCTAGCGATCTCCACTGTCTTCGCATCAGGCTCAAATCCCTTGGGACAAGCACATACAAAGTGAAAAGGAAGTACAGCAGCCAATAGAAGCCATGAGTGCACAATGTTGTTCCCATCTCCAACATAGACAACCTACACAATTGAAGACAATTGGTCACAACCCAGCTCAAAATTAGACACATAGAGCACATGCAATTACTTCAGTGGTATGATGATCTACCTTGGTGTTTTCAATACGACCAATGTGCTCAAGCATAGTAAGTGCATCAGCCATTATCTGGCATGGATGGTTATAGTCAGTGAGACCATTTATGACAGGTACAGGTGCATAATTTGCCAAGTCCAGAATATCCTGCAAAAACCATATGAAGTTAGGAGATAGTGCTTGGATGGAAACAAAAAGGAATCAGCATTGAGTGGAACTACCTCAAGAACAATACAATAAGGACAAACGACAACGGTCAATTATGCAGATAAAGTATCTGAGTAACAAAGGCAACTAAACAAAGATGATCTCAAAGCAAGAGATCAACCCAAAATATCACTTATTTGTCTACATCAGACGGAACAAGTTTGATACATAATTATCAAAGGACACAAACAGACAAAGAAACCACAGAAGAAAACTGCCAAGATAATGATATCAGTTCAAAACCACAATGCATCCATATACATACCAGGACCCATGTTGGCTCTTATATTATTAGTTAGAATTAAACAAACTTACCGTTTCAATTAAATCTATACTAAATCGAAGTTGGTATTTTATATTAATAGATATAATTCTGACTGGCAAAATTTTACTTTAACTGACGACTATGTACTTGTTGCTTTGAGGTACATATCTAATTGTTGTGCATAAGCAGCATGGAGAAGACAGATCAAATATGTAAAAAGAAATGATCCAGATTATGTCTCCTTGTTGGTTATGTTGGTAAAAATACCACAAAAAGAAATCTTAATCATGCAACTCATGACCATACCTGGTGAGCAAAGACCCTAGCCATAATGATGTCATTATAGCCAGAAAGTACTCGAGCAACATCACGAGTCTCCTCACGCTTGCCCATCTGGATATCATCTGGACCCAAATAAATAGCATGCCCGCCAAGTAAGAAGAATCCCGTCTCAAATGAAACACGGGTCCTCATTGATGGCTTGGCAAAAATCATCGCCATTGATTTCCCTTTGAACGGTTGGAAGCTCCTGTCCCCAGACTTTATCGCTGCCTTAACCTCAATCGCTCGATTAAGGATATTCATTATTGTATCCTTGTCAAAATCATTGATATGAAGGAAATCCTTAGGAGCCTGTTTGGCTGCAAGAAATTGCTAGAGTTAGATAGAAAGTTTGCTAAGCCTGACACAGTACTTCCTATAGAATGAAAGCTCACATCGATATGCCTAAAACATTTAGAAACAAATAAAAGTCAGAATTGAGTGCATTTGATGTTCTACACATCAAAAAGCTGGAATAGCTCAATGGTGAAGCTAAGAAAATCAAATTACACAATGCGGAATTCACAAGTGCTGATAAATTTGAAATTCAAGAAAAATGAAAGGTTTAGTAGTTCACATATCACATGTATATCTCACTCAAAATAAGCGTTCCTAATTGGTCTAGTGGCTACACTTCACCAGAACAGAATTATAGAAACGAGCCTGAAATTTGGCATGGGAAACTTTTCTAGTTCAAAGAGGAAAATACAGCTGAATTTTAAGAGGTACTAACAAGTAAACAACCTACACCCAGATGAGCACCCAGAGTTGGCTACAAACAAAAGGACTTGATCACATTTGATGACTGTCCCAAATCAACGAAATCAACCAACCATCGCAGCTCAGCTTATAGTTTATCGCATCTCACAGCATTTTTACTTCTATTCTAGTTCATCATCGAATCCCAAAACCACACCGAGACCACAGAGAAACAGCCATACCGAGACCACAGACAAACAGCCATACCCCTCAGCAGAACCCTCGATACCAACCAGCCCCAACCCAGCAACGAATCAGATTGCTTCAATGCGGCGTTAGAATAACTAACCATCCTTCCCCGCGGCGGCCGACACAGCGGGGCTGGACACGGCGGCGGCCGCGACCCCGCGGCGGGCCACGGGCGAGGCGGCGTTGGCCGCGATTGGGCGAGCGGTGCGCGGAGATGGCGGGAGCGGCTGCCTGAGGCAGGGGGAGGAGACGACGAGGTGGCCGCTGGAGCCGGAGATCGCCGCCGCCGGCGTCATCGCGAGTGGCGCGCGTGTGACTGGGGCGCGGTGGCAGTGAGGCGGATGGGTGCGGGAGTGCGAGCGCGGAGGCAGAACCTAGTCTGATTGGACCGGCTTGTACTTAGGGCGATACTCGAGTTCCCCGTCAATCTCACTTGCTCCTTCTCCCCTATCTCCGCGACAAAGTAAGCAGACGCGGCGGCGGCGCAGGCGCGGGCATCCTCGAGACCTCGACTGGATAGGCGAGGCGGCGACGACTGCCTTCTGCAGTCAGCTAATCTTCACCGTCCGCTCCATCCAACGACTGCGAGCTCTCCATGCTCCCACGCGCTCCACCTCTTAAGTCCTTAACGGGCTAGGCCTTGGCCCATTAAGAACACGGAGTCGCCCAGGTCATCGTTGATCCGCGCCCTATCATCGGTAAGGCCCCGTTCGTTTTTACGGGAACGATTCCTGCCTGTACAATCCGTTCACAAATTTGTACAAAACAGGAATTATTCTACGCCGTTCCGGGCCAGGGCCTAAGTTTTTTTCTGTCCTGACGGTGTATGCTCTCCCTCTTTCTCACTTATTATATTCATTCATATTATTCATATTAAGAAGTATATAAATATATATTTTAATATAAAACTATATTAAAAATTTAAGATGTAGGTTTACACACTTCTCAATAAGAATCCAATAAATAAGAGAGTGGGAGCCTATGTTCTTAAGAGTATCTCCAACAATTATGCAATTGGAATTTGCCATTTGTTGGAATTATCAAGTCCCTAAACGTTTTGTCAAAGAAAAAAATAAGTCCATCTCCAAGTGTTTGGCATTTTTGACTTGACATTTTATAAAATAGTGGACCCAACTATTTTTGTCCGAGATCTTCTTTTGTTTGGCGCGCTTCGCGCGAGATTTTTCCTCTGCGCGGGAATTTCCGTCGCCCGTCGCCGCCAGTCCACGAAGTCGCAAGTCACCACAGTTTCTGTGAATCACGGCCTCCCGGTCCGCCAGTCCACGAAGTAGCGGTTCGCCAGAGTTCCGTCGCGTGCCAGTAGTCCACGAAGTCACAGGTCGCAGAGTTCACGTCGCGCGGGAAAGAAGAGTTCGCGCAGGGAGAAGGAGTCCTCGCGGGAAACTACCGTAGCGCGTGGGGAGGTCGCGCACGACAAGGAGTCCAGGAAACTCCGGATATTAAAATTGTCAAGTCATTGTGCCTATGCAAAAATGCCAAGTTTGGTCCATCAAATGTTAAGTTTACCAAAATGCATAAGTCAAATGCATAATTGTTGGACATCAATTTTTAAAATTTTTAATAAAATTTTAGAATGCATAGTCTAATTGCATAACTAAAACAGAAACCCTCCTTTCAGCTATCATCGTTCACCAAAAGTCGAAGACTAGAACCGTCCAAATATAGAATTTATGAGCTACGTCACTGTCATTCCAAACCTCCGGGCTAGCTACACGGCCATGTTGCGCCGGACATGGCTAGCCGCCTCAGCAGCGTTAGCACCGACATGGTTGGGATAGGCAACGGAGGGTGCACCTGAGTTGCGACCCGACAAGCAGCGAAGGAAGCAATGTCACCGCTGCCACAACCGCCTGCCTCGCGGACTCGCTCGACCTCGCTGCCGCTGGGCTCCCGTGACGAGGCCGCGGTGGCCGCGACTTCCACGCCCGTCGCTGTCGCGCACGCGGGCGCTGATGAACTGTTGCGCGCGCGCCACTTGCTCGCTTTGCTGATGATGTCATCGTGCTGTCATGCGAAGCCGCGCACGAGGACACCGCACAGCCTTCGACATGCCAGACTCCGGCGACGAGCTGTCCGCGAGACCGACATCGCCGCCGACATCAAGGACCTCACCACCCTCCTCGTTGTTCCCTTCAACCTCGGGCTCGATCTCATCTAGCACTAGCAGCATAGCACCGATGCTCTTCGACGATAGCTAGGCTCGCTGAGTGCGACAGCAGGGGGCTCTCGCAGTCTCGCGCAATAGCGCATTCATGCGGTACTCGGTGGCTAGGGGCATGTGCCGCGGTAGGGGTTTTCCATGGCAAGGAGTGTGCGATGCACGGGGTGGGCAGGGTGCACACTACACCTGCGGCGAGCTCATCCTTCTATGACCATGCTCGCCAAGGATACCCACCACTTGCTTGACAAAATCGCTCAAAAAGGATAAACTTACTAATTCAAAGAAGAAAGTGATTCTACATAAAGTAAAGGGAGAATTGACTGTGGAACATGTAAAATGGTGGCCATTTGCCAGCAGACACTAGAAAAAATTAGATTGCTCAAAGACACTCTGTTTCTTATCAAATTTGCTCACTAGAAGACATTAGAAAAAATTAAATTTGCTCAAAGACAATCTAATTTTTTCTAGTGTCCGCTGGCAAATGACCACCATTCAGCATGTCCTTCAGCCAATTCTCAAAGATACGCTCCCACCAATTTGGCTCAGCATGGTACCCCTTGGGCAAATATACTACCAAGATTATATTTGGATTATACACATCCCAATTAGCATAGTTCTTCTACTAAAATGAGTATATGTAATTGGACTAATTTTGTATCCACTAGCTTACCTGTTGTATTATAGTTGCAATTTACTCAAATGAAAAAAGTAATGATTATGACCAAATTCCCACCATTTATACCTATTAGACCAACTATAAAGGTGTCTTTATATTGTTTCTAATTGATAAAATAAAGATTTAGTGAAAACACTCTAGAGTTTTGTATTGACAGTTAAAATAATTTTTTTGTTATTCAGAAATAAAGGACGATGCTGACTAAACCCACAAGATATAGAAATGTTTGGAGGGTCAAAAATATAAAGAGCAATCTCTATTTGAATGACTTTTTAAAAAATTATGATATTCTCGGAGATACTCTGCGCGGCTGGTTTTTGGGCGACGGGGCGGCAAAGCTCTCCAAGAGTGTGGACTCTTTATCTCCTTCCCACGGTGAATATCACGAAACAAAGCCCCTATTACTTTATTTTATGGTTGATTTTCCGAATCTTATTATTATATTTCCTCTTTCTTTGTCCAGAAGACCAAGAGACCTATACTGGTATCATTTTTAGGCCTTGTTTAGATTCTTTTTCGGATTTAACTATCGTAGCACTTTTATTGTATTTAATAATTATTATTCAACTATGAATTAATTAGGTCTAAAAGATTTGTCTCATGACTTATAAATAAATGTGTAATTAGTTTTTATTTTCGTCTAATGTTCCATGGATGTGTCTAAGATTTAATGTGACAGAATCTTGTAAGCTTTTGTAATTTTAAAGCGTATCTATGTTTAGTACTATTTTTCTTTTTGCAAAATAAACACTGTATCATTTCTGTTTGTAATTAACAAATATTGTCCAATTACGATACACCTAGCGCCTGGACGTTCGGACGAGACGTCACGTCCGGACATAGCTCAGACACCTACGCCGCTCATGTGCTCGTATGGCTCTTCTCATGCCCTGTGTCTCGCCCCAGCACCCACGCCCGCATCCGTTGCAGGGACCCATGTCCCCGTGCCCACCCCACGCCATGCCCCAGCACCCACGCTCGCATCCGTCGTAGGGACCCATGCCCCTATGCCCACCCCGGGCCCCGCCCCAGCACCCACGCCCGCATCCGTCGCAAAGACCCACGCCCTGCGCCCCGCATCGAAAAACCACAGTTGCGCCCCAAGCAGCAGCAACGACAACCATCGTTCACACCGTGTAACAACCCAATCTACTTTTGCAATATCTAGATAAAACCTTTACAACACATGTGTAACACACAGATGAAACATTTGGAACATACAGTTAGAACACCATTGCAACATGTACAACATCCCGATCTAATTTTGAAAACACCCAACATATAAAAAAGAAACGGTTGGAACACTTAAGACATGAATTTGAAACACTTTGCAATATATGTGTAAAAACAGATGAAACATTGGAGATAGATGCTTGCGACATACGTGTGCAACTATTGCAACATATGCAACATCACCCTACTTTGCAACATTCACACGAAACAATTGAAACATACATCTCAAACAACCGAAACACTTGAAACATGAGCTTACAACATATCGAAAAAACATCCAGAAAACACTTGAAACACAGCATCGCTGCACGGCCATGGCTACCTTGTGGGCAACTGTGGTGGCATAGGCTCACTGGATGGTGCGCACACGCACACCCCCACCACACTTGCAGTCGTCCTAGATGGTGCGCACCCGCATGCCCCACCATGCCGCAGTCGACCGAGGGAGAGGAGACGCTACCGAATCTGGGGAGGATCCGCACGCCTCTACCATGCCCGCAGTCAACCGAGGGAGAGGAGACGCTGCCGGATCTGAGGAGGATGCCACCAACCAAGGTAGGGAAAGGTCAATAACTTGCTTGAGCCCACCAGGCCGTGCCCAACAGCTTGCTTGACCCCGCCACCTAGATCCGATGAGACACCGATGGAGGACGAAACACGGAGCGCAGCAGCGAGGCGCGGCGTGCAACGAGTTGGAGCGAGTGTGTCAGGGTATGGAGCACACTGAATAGGGAGCCACACGATGCGAGATAGGGTGCACAGGGGAAGACACAGTGGAGAAGATGGTAGTTAGCCAAGTAGCGAGGGCACACACACAACCACACATGAATAGATGAGTTCGAGAGTGGAAGGTATTTTGCTGATTCTAGGAAAGATAGGAAGACACAAGAAAACAGGCTTGTTGGGCCATGCAGGCCCAGGAAAGTTGCATCCGGCGTGGACGGATGTCCACTCGCAAGCATTACCGGTCCAATTATGAATTAACTAGACTCAAAAGATTCGTCTCGAAAATTACATATAAACTATATAATTAGTTATTTTTTTTATCTATATAGTAAACTTTAATAACTCAAACAAAACACATCTTTGTTATAAGAGTTCGTCTGGTGCCTGACCCTGACCGCTTGCTTTGAAATTCCCCGATCGCGTCATCAGTTGCATCATCATCCATCGACCAACAGAAAACACCGACTCGAGGGCGCACGCTGGACGTGTCCGGAAAGAGCAGAAGCATCCACGAGCCCTGCCGCACCCGCGTGCGCCAGCGCGCGCGTCACGTGGTCAACTGATCCAACCCGGGCCCTCCTCTGCCAGCGCCCGCGCCCACGCGAGGCGCGAGCCGAACCGAACACCCCAACAACCCCTGCAGCTCCCTGGCCTGTCGCTTGTTGCCCACGGTCCACGGACCACCCAGCCCCGACCGGGTCCGTCCATCCCGCACGCATCCATCCAGAAGCCGCGCCAACCCAACACGAATCTCAAATCCATCTGACCCCGCCATCGATCGCGCTCGTGCCGCGTACGGGGTACCCCACCAAACCACCAGACTGTGAGGCAGTACTAGTGAATAGTGACCCACGCCACGGCCACCGTTCAGGCAGTCCACCCTCATCCTGTCATCCACATGCCACACGCCTTTCTTTCCCTCCAAGAACAGGGGAGCCTGGGAGGAGGGGGATCCGCCGCGCCAGCCGCCAACCTGGCTACCCATCCGCTGCTGACAACCGGGACCCCCGACCGCGCCGTGGAAGGTACGCAAGGGATTCGGGTGCGTCGCTTCTTTCGTGTTCTCCACTCTCCTCCTCGGCTCCTCAACGCAGAAGGCCGCCGATAAATAAATAAATAAAGCGGATAATAAATCCCGCAGCAAAAAAATCGCGCACCTTCCCTCCCCGTCTCCTCTGCCCCCCAGCTTGTTGCCTTGCGCGGTTAGCTGCGCCAGCGAGGCTCGTCTCGCGGCCCTCCCCCTCCGTCCTCGCGCCGCTATTCTGCCCCGGTCCCATAAATTCGAATCCAAACGCGCGACCGTCGCTGCTGCGGCCGTGGCAAAGGAAACACAGAAAAAGGCCAACGCCGTCTTCTCTTCCTCGACGACGCCAGGGAAGGAGGTGGAGCGCAGGCAGCTGCCTCCGCTAGGGTTTCCCATCTTCTCGGTGGAGGCGCCGCCGCCTCCGTGACCCGGACCCTGCCAGCCAGGTGAGTGCTGCTACCTCGATCGAATCTTGTCGTCCTTCGACGTCGGGGTTGGGTGAGGGATCTCGCGCCGAAGGTGAAGGGGGTGGGGGGTTGAATTCGTTCGGCTGACAGGATGCTGCGAGGCTGGTTTCTGGGGCGACGGTCCCGCCTCATCTGGTGTTGGGTCGTCGGTGAGGCGGATTTGGGCGTTCCTCTCTTACGCGTGGTGGGTTCGTCGGAGTTTTGGTCAAATTCTGCAACGGAGCTGTTGGATTTGGGAGGAGTATGATTCGTGCGTTCCTTCGCGCGATCACGGGGTGGGGAATATTGAGCGTTTTCTCCTTTTTTTTTTCGGGGAATGATTCGTGTGCATATCATGATATCACCATCTCATATTCTCATGCCTGCGGCTTTTCCAAAGGAAGGATACGTGTTCCGCTTGAAATGCTTCCGAATATTTTGGATCGGAATCCCCCAACCGTGGCATATTTTCCCCCACTCGAGCAGGATTTTGATCTATTCTGACGTCGAATTTCTCATGTCAATTTTGATTCAGGTCCACGTTGATGCCAGGGAGGTGCAGCCGTCATTGATTTCCCTCCTGCAGCTGCATCCCCATGCCGACCATCACGACCATCACGCACTACGTGCTGGATCCCTTGCTTGAGACGCGGTCTCCTGCGCAGGTCCAGAAAGCCACGCCCAAGCCGCTGCCCTCGCCTCCGGACAAGGCCACACCCGTGCCGGTGGCTCCTGTGAGGACGCAGACGTCGCCGGCGTCACTCTATGCCACGCCTGAGAGCACCACTCTGCCTGACTCGCCTTCCTCGTTCCCCGGAACCTGGTCGCCGTACATCATCAACCATAAGAGGCGGGGGGCCTCCCTTGCCAAGACATTCTCTCAGGGTGATGATGGAAATGAGGGCAGCCAGCCGAAGCTCCCAGTGGTGATGCTGCCTGCTTTGCCCAAAGGGGCTCAACCCACTGCAGTGCAGGAGCCTGAGTTTGCGTTTCAGCAATCATGGAATGGTCAAGCTGAATGTGACATTGGTGTGGAAGAGGCTCCCATCAATGGAAAAAATGAAATACTACTGAAGGGCAAGGGATCTGTGTCAGCCAAAAATGAGCAGGAGCAGCCTGAGTTTGAGTTTCAGCGTGGAAGTTCTGAAGCACTAGTGAAGCCTGTTAATGTTGGGAGGCCTTTGATTGGTGAAGCACCTAAAAATGATGAGATCGATGCCTTCCTTGAACTTCAGGATTCGATGAGTGTGGCTAGCAATACTGAAGCTGATGATGCTGGTATGCAAGAGCGGTGGTGGAAGCCCAGTTCGCCTTTTGGGACCTCTGTTGGCACACCTGGTGCTGAATTCTATGATGCATTTGAAGGTACCAATCAGTTTGTTACACTTTGTTTGTCAGTTATTTTCCTTTTTTATGTGTAATTCTACCAGGTTTCCATGGTATTAGACTGTTAAAACAACATTGAAAATAAGTATTCTAGTGAGTCTAATGTTATTTGCAAGATGCTTCCTGCAGATTTTCTTTGCAGACTATTTCCTCCTAAGATGCAAGATTCATCATGTTCTGCTTTTTTCTTATAAGTTTTGTTATAGTGTTTTTAAAGTAGAATTGATCTTAGGAGTTTACCCTTTAATGAGTACAAACAATAATGCTCACAGTAATTTTTAATGTTAGAGGTATGCAAAAGTCATCCTACATATGATTTTCCATGATATGAATTACTACTTTCAGGCTAATGTAAAGTATGTGTAGTCTCTCCTAGTTATGCCTTTAGCCCTGTTAGGGTTTGATTTTTTATGGGAGCCATTGTTTTGATTTGCCTCAGTCATCTTTATTTCGTTGAATCTAGCTTCTCTTCAACCACGTGATACACTGCAATCATCTATTGTGTTGTAATGACTGATCACCATGAGCTAAGGTCTTTTACCCCAAATGATGGAACTGTTTAGAATACATTAAAATATTAAATGTTGTATGGTGATAGTTTCTGCTAATCTTTTCCATTTTACTCGGAAAATTGCCTGTTTTACCGTGGAAATTTCTGGATGCCTTGATGTATTCAGAACTAGTAGTTGCTATGGTGCTTTTGTGCTAACTTCAATGTTATTTGACAAAACTCAGAAATATCAAGTGATGGTGGAACTCGATCTTCACGAGCCATGGATGATGACCTTCGTGAAATGAGGTTAAGTCTGTTGATGGAAATTGAGAGGAGGAAGCAAGCAGAAGAAGCACTTGAGATCTGGCAGAAGGAATGGAAGAAGCTGAGTCACCACCTATCACATGTTGCCTTATCACTTCCATCTCCAAGTATAGCTGAGGATACTGATGATTCAAGCGTGGATCCTGGAGCTGAGTTGTGCCAGCAAATAACTGTTTCACAACTTGTAGCTGCTGCTATTGCCCAGGGTTTTGCTCGTGCTGAAGTTGAATCAGAGATGGAAACTGTGATTGCAGCAAAGAACTTTGAGATTGCAAGGCTGTCGGATAGGGTCCAGTACTATGAAGCTGCAAACAGGGAAATGTCCCAAAGAAACCAAGAAGCTATCGGTAAATACTTTCTCCATCGCAGTTGGCTATACTTAGCTCAATGGTAATTTTTGTACAGGAGATTACCTTGATTAAAAATATTTGAAATGGTGACACCCCTATGAAGGGCTTATATAGATTCTAAGGTAATTGAGCAGTCCGTAAACAAAATCATGGGCACATAATCCTCCTAGTCTGCACCTAAGTCCTAGGTGGTATGCTCCCTTCCTCTCCTTGTTCTTTTAGAACACTGCTGATTGTATATAGTTTTCAGGTGTTCGATAAATTATTTTAGACGTGAACATCTGTGTGAACTGGATGCAAAAAGCTTACAGATGTTCTATGTTGGATATGCAAATGATATTTTATCTGTTTTCTAGGTTCTAGCTAACATGAAATATGTTTGTTGTCTTGGCAGTATTCCTCCTATATTCTCTTAGGGCATGTTTGGATACCAGAGCTAATTGTTAGCTAGCCAAAAAATTAGCTAAAATTACCCCTATTGCCATCCAAACGGCAGGGCTAATAGGTGGGCTACTTTTTTAGCCAAGTCTTCAACTAGGTGTTAGCTAACTGTCTAGCCAATCTCAGCTAATTTGAGCGAATTTTTAGCCCAACTAGGCAACTAGCAACTAGTTACTAGCCCTAGCTCATCCAAAGAGCCCCTTAAATTAACTTTGAGCTAATTGACTTTGTGTAACGTAGTAGAATTAAGGCTACCTTTATGCACTACACCCACCCACTTATTGACATCAATGTGCATCAATCGTCATTTAACAAGGGTTGGTTTAACCATACTAGTGGGCTGCCCTGTGCTTGAGGGAGAAATGTTGTGCGGATTGTATGAGAAACATTTAATAGATGGCACATTGATAGGTTTTTTTAGTACTGTGTACTTTTGTATTCCAGCATATTAACGCTTCCATTTTTTTCTTATGATTTGCAGAGATGTCAAGGCAACAACGCAAGGAGCGTAAGAAGCGACAGAAGTGGTTCTGGGGATCAGTTGGGCTTGCAGTCACCCTTGGTGCCACAGCTATTGCCTGGTCTTATTTACCTTCATCGCAGCCCCAAGCTAGTGCAGATTCAAAGAGTACTGCCAACAACTAGAGCTAGGATGAAGACATATCTCATTTCAGAAGCCTAACAAAGCTCTAACTATACTCCTAGAGGGGAAAAAAAGGTTGTATAAGTTTTCTCTTTTGGTGATCGGCCATGATCGCTACAATCTCTTCATTTGTTGCTTCGTCTGTAAAAATGTTGGATGGGCCATCTCCATTCAGGATTGGCCCCATTCCAATCACCGTAAATCTCTCTCTGCATAGATGGTTGAGCAAATAATACAAGCAATGTGGATATGGTTAGTAATCCATGCCCACCGACCCCACTCAAGAGGAGTTGATTTTGTCAACCACAGTTTTGTTCTGCTCATCCTTTTTTCTGTTTTCAAACAAAGAGATAAGGACTCAGTTCTGTGCGCTTGTAACTGCATTAAGTGTGGTTCTGTAGCCGAGGGTTATCTGAACCCTTTGTGGCTATGACAGAGCAACTAAATGCCGTGGCCTGGGCAACAGAATTGCACATTCTGTTTCCATTGCTCTTTGAATTTTGTATATTTATGTTTAAGTAGGAACTGTCACTACATTGAAATAACGTTGCTGGACACGCAGCGCCCATATACTGTTAGTTGTTGCATCTACGTTGAAACATTTATAGGGTGTTTCGTTTAAGGAATAGTTTAAAGAACGAGTTAGACCATGATCTTTTCACTCACTTTTGTATTTTGTTTGTGGAATGCAATGGATTGATTCATCGTCACATCATTTCTTACAAACTAATAATTAGTACTAGTATGGAGAATGAAACCTAAATATTATGTCACCAAATTTGAGGAAGACTTATGATGCACCACCTCATCTGAAATAGTTTGGTTCCTTCATATCATCCATCTATAATGGTTTGATTCCTTAGTGTCAATGAAGTGTCACGTAAAGTTTGTACCCCAAGGAAGCATCATGTGCGAAACAAACATGGACACACTATTTATTTATAATGTTATTTGTGACGAATGGATCGATCCATTTCATTTCATGAAACAAAGAAAAAAAAGCAAGGAGTAAAATCACTCCTCAAACCTAACACCCTTTTTCTCATGTGTGAATATGTGATTGATATTTTTTTTTACCTCAGAATAGCATGTTTTTACCTCAGAATAGCATGGAAGCAAAGACTGTTGACTGTTAAGTCATGTACCCCGTCCATATAGAATAAGTCGTTTAGAACAGCGACACAGTCTGTAAAATATAATGTTAACTTCTTATTTTTATAAATATATTTAGAAAAAATATATATGTATATTTTTATAAAAATATTTTTCAAGACAAATCTATTCATATAATTTTCACATTTGCAAACTCAACAATTTTAAAGTTATTGATGATTTATACAATGTTTTATATGTATATTTTTATGAAAGTATTTTTTAAGACAAATCTATTTATATAATTTTTACATCTGCAAACTCAACAATTTTAAAGTTATTGATGATTTATATTCACAATGTTTGATCACCCAAACCTTGTCCAAAACGACTTCTAAATCCTATACAGAGGGAGTCATGGTGGAGTTCTCCTAGTGTTTTTAGTTAGTAATAAAACACTACCACTAGTCAAAACACTAGGGAATCCTCACTAGGAGACATTTACTAGGGAAAGTTTATACTAAATTTTGAATGCTAAAACACTAGGAGAATCCCACATCACTAGGAGAAATTGAAAAATCTAGTTGTGAGTACTAACTAAAAGGCACCAACATCTATGCAAAAGAAGGAAACCAAGAGGTTAATTATTTGCTATCACAAGAATCTATGCGTTTAACTTCCCTTCAGTGTTAAATAAAAAGAATTCTAATTCAGAACTGAATTTGCAATGTGTTCAGTGGGCTTTGAACCATGATGACTTGGTATAGAAACGTTTCGGATATAGATTCTTTCAAGAAACATTTCTAATGATCAATTAGAATCATTTCATGAGATCCTTTGGCTAATAGACTAGATTCTGATTCAATAAAAAAATTCTTCATAAAGAATCATATAAACAAAAAAAATTCTTAAAAAATCTGAACTTTTGGGGGCTTAGAACAACTTAAATACAACCCATTTTAAATTTATTTTACTTAAAATGATTAATTGGAAAACATACAATTGCTAGTGAGACAGGAGACATGTTACTATCACAAATCGGTATGATCCGTTCCTAGAATTTCTGAAGGAAAGGAGAATCGTTTCACTCCTGAATCACTCGGCTCAAAACCCGTTTGGCACCATTTCAATCAATTCTGATAAGAATCAGAACAGATTCAATCATCCAAACGCACCGTGCCTATCAGTCGATCTCCCATTGCAGCTACGAAATGCATTACTCATCCTTGAGCCAGTGATGAATAATGTAGATGACAAAGCTAACACAAAATGTTGTTGATCCAAGGATGACTGCAATCCTGACCAGCAGAGAAGAAGCAAAAGCCTCCTGAACAAGCCAATGCCAGAGCACAAACCATAGAGCACCGAAGGCAGATCCTACAACAGCTCCCACAGTGACCTGGTTTAGTGTATGAAGGCGCTGAGACACTCGTAGCCAAGACTGCACGTGAATAAGACCAGAGTTAGATTGCAGCCAAAGCTTAAAACTAGTGCGTACTGATATGGGAAACTCAACATTCAGGATTGAACATGATGGAGGCTTGGAGCTTCCAAGAAACCCTTGACTTGACCAACGGAGTTAAACTCAAGTCAGTAGGGCACTATTCTTACCAGATAGGCGGCCACTAACAGAGTTGCAGGCCCAAGAATCATGGTCAGATAATTTGTCCCAAGCCAGTAGTACACTGCATTTGAAAGGCAAATTAATTAATCACATTGTGCTAAACTGGAGAAAAGTGTATTTGATTGTGTCCATGGTTTAGAGTGAATTTTTTTGTTGCTCTTAAGTTTCTTTATCATAAAATACAATAGTTTTAGTGGTTGAGATGAAAATTTTATTCCTCCTAATTTTATCATAAAATTGCAAATCACAAAATAACCATATTATATCCAATTTAGTTTCGTTCACTTTGTTTATGAAGAGCCACATAGCAAAACGACAAGAAAATACAAAAAGGAAATAGTATTATTGTTAGCAACACACTTAGACCAGCTAAGTAGCTCTAACCAGCCTTTATGCGTTTAGTGTTTACAGGAGAATTGATGTATTGTCATGCCATATCATGACCAAAGTAAAATTGAATACTGGAGTCTTTCTGAAGTTCTTACATGAAAGAGCTAGGATGGTCGTAGCATAGAATATGGATTGTGCATGGGACGATGGCATCCCAGGATCAGACCGCAAAGCTGGTGCAGGTCTTTCATGGTTTAGCATCTTTTTAAGAACCAATGAAAGCAGAGAGTTGCCAACCGCACCCAGCAAAACCCACATAATTTCAGCATCATGCTTCCATATAGCTGCAAAAGCAAAAGAACCAGACACCAGCCATTTACTCTGGTGCACAATATTATGATTTCAGCAGAGCGTCCAGAATTCCAAGTAATATCGCAAAGCTGAGCTCAAGTTCTAGTGAAAAAGGTCATTTTCAAATATTGTAATGGTTGATTGAAACTCAGCAGTTAGCAGGAAGTTTGGGCATCCATAATTTTATCCCTGACAACAAGCATACACTTTACAAATCAGGGCATTAGGATCAGATTAATGATTCTACATGTCAACGAAGAAGGTCCATATGAAAACCGTGCAGCTCATATAAGGCCTTGTTTAGTTACCAAAATTTTTTAAGATTCCTCGTCACATCGAATCTTTGGACGCATGCATGGAGCATTAAATATAGATAAAAAAATAACTAGACAAATCTTTTGGGCCTAGGTAATCTATGATTGGACAATAATTGTCAAATACAAATGAAAGTACTACAGTAGCCAAACACAAAATTTTTCACCAACTAAATAAGGCCTAAGTAGAATTCACTGCCTGACTATACACCTATACAAAGACAGATTGATTGAAACAATAAAGTAATGTACACTCCCTATATACTGAGGAATCAGAATATCCTGGAGCTTTAGTGCCCTTTGGTAAGCTTTGGTTCTATGCAACCTTTTTTCAGCCTGGCTAGCATCTAGCAAGTTATAAAGTCTTCTATGTTTAAAGATAAGATCTTTTTGCAGTTACTAATATATATATAACACCGCAGCAAAACAAACATGTGGTTCTCAGAGTCTTTATCAAGAACACATACAGCATCATGCCAAGAAGACACTAACCATCCGATTCAGCGCAGCCTCCACGGACGCCCACCGGCTCGCTTCCCACCTCGGGCGGGACGGCGCGTCCCCTCCCACAAGCGGGTCACTCTCCATGGAAACCCCAACCTCGGGCGGTTCCCCGCCGCTCCCAACCCTGGTCATCTCCGCCATTCGCACGCCAAGCCACGGACTTGGCCGCCTCCGGGTCCGGGGCAGGAAGAACCGATATTTGGGGAGTGGTGGCCGACTTACCGAGTCGATTAGACAGGGGCGAGGCGGTGGCGGTGGAGGTGGAGCTAGAAGCAATAGGCAGGGCATGGTTCTTGGAGCGGCAACCCGCGTGACAGCGCGGCGGGAGCTGAACTAATGGAGGAAGAGAGCATCTTGATGACTCCGTGAGAGGGAATTAGGGAATTGCGGGGGTTTGGATGGATTACGCCATTGCGGTGGACGGTGGTCTTTGGTAGGTTGCCTATTGCCTTGCCCCGATGTGGTTGACGTTGACGGGATAGAAAATGGCCGTGGCCCGTGGGATGACTAGTCGTCTCTCGTCTGGAGGGGAGAAGCTGGGATAACGGATGGCGCGACAAGCAAAGCCGGGTGTTTGGTGGTGGTGCTGGTGGGCGAAGATTATCGAGCTTTGACCTCTAACCAAACACGCCCTAGCGGCTAGCGGCTGCACGGCTTCTAGTTCATGCTGAGTACTTGCCGAGGACTGAACGTAGGCAGCTGCAGCAAGCCGCAGCTCCTCTGTGGTTCTTTCAATTTTAGCGTATATCAAGAGAGCATTAAGATGGCACCATTCGAAGCTCTGTATGGCAGAAGGTGTAGGACACCTTTGAATTGGTCAGAACCTGGAGAACATAGTCTCTTCGGGGTTGACTTAGTCAAAGAAACCGAAGACAAAGTCAGGCTCATTCGAGAGAACATGAAGGTAGCACAGTCCAGGCAAAAGAGTTATGCTGATAAGAGACGTCGATCTCTTAGCTTTGAGGTTGGTGATTATGTATACCTCAAAGTGTCACCTATGAAAGGAGTCACTCGTTTTGGAGTAAAAGGAAAATTGGCACCTCGATATATAGGTCCATATCAAATTCTTGAAAGATGTGGAAAGGTGGCATATCGTCTAAATTTACCACCACAGTTGTTATCAGTACACAATGTGTTCCATGTCTCTCAGTTGAAGAAATGTCTTCAAGTGCCTGATCATGTCATTCATGTTGAAGAAATAGAGTTAAAGCCTGATCTGACATATTCAGAGTATCCTATCAAGGTTCTGGATCAAAAAGATCGAGTCACTCGTAGAAGAACTATCAAATATTACAAGGTGCAATGGAATCAACATACCGAAGATGAAGCCACGTGGGAATCCGAAGAGTTTCTCTTAGGAAGTTTTCCTGAGTTTCTTTCTTCCGTCTTACCCTTGTAATCTATAGTGTTATAATCTACCCCTGTTTTTGTAAAGGTTGGTTTTGGAAGTCCTTGACAAACTTCCTTTTCCATTAGTTAGACTTTAAGGTAAATCTCGGGACGAGATTTCTTTAAGGGGGAAAGAGCTGTAACACTCTCGTGTTAAGCGAATTAAAAATGGGACATGTCATCATGAGCATTGCATCAAAAATATGTTAAGCACACACTAATGCATTAACCTAAAATAAGTTTATTTTGGATAAATGTGTTTAGGAATTTGAGTGTGTTTATTTTATGTGTGGATGCTTGTTTTGGAGTTTAAAAACGTTGGGTGAGGGTTTTCCGAGAAGCTTAAAGGGGGGAAACCCTAGTTTCCAAAACCCTAGATTTGCCCCCTTTTGTGCAATTCAAAAACCAAGCAGAATTTGAAGTTGAGTTTAAAAGCAAAGTTGTAGATCTGGTCAAGATGTACAACTTTGGTGTTTTGAGTTTTTGAAGTTTCAAAGCAAAATTCAAAGTAATTTTGAAAATACAGATTTCCGGAAAATGTTCCCTTTTCTAAATTGAATCTCCAATTAAAAATCTGTTTGGAATTTTGAAAAATGGTCAACATAAGAGTTGTAGAGCTTGAAAAGTTGAACAACTTTCATGTTGGAAGTTTTTCAAGTTGTTGTGTAAAATCAAAAGTAATTTCTGAAATTCTGTTTTGCCCCAATTCAAAAATTTGGGATTAAACTTGAATTTCAAACTGTTTGGCTCAAATTCATCCCTTTCCATTTCAAATCTGTCTTTGGTCATTAAAGATGTTTTGTAGCTCACAAAATTTTGCACAAGTTTCTTTTTGGTGAAAATTTGACTTCAGTTCAACTTTTGGTCGATTTTTGCAAAACCAGACAAAAAGGGGGGGATAAGCTTTGGTTCCTGTTCATGGCGGTGGACACCGGGTCTGGATCGGTGAATGCCAGCGCATGGCCACCGTTTTACCTCGTCCACGCGCGTGTTCACGTCCGTGACGATGTGGAGCAGCTGCTGGCAACCAGAGGCGCGACGTGCCCTTCTCTTCTGCGAGCACCGACTGCTTTTTCGCCACCGGAGCACCGAGGAGCAGTATCACGTCCTCATCCAAATTGGCCGTGCTCGATCCTCCTCGCATCAAATTGAGCCGTCCACGATGATCGCCACCTCCTTGCGAATCCAGAACACCACCAAGCTCGCCCCATAACCCTCTCAATCGCCGGGACACCTCCATCCTCTCCAACTCCGATCAAGACCGCCGCCGTGGGTCTTTTTCCGTGGCCACGGTGTTCTGCTCGATATCATGCTTATCCAGCCGTTGTTTCAAGTTCTACTTGTGTTCTAGTAGCTCATGCGCTCTCTCTTTTGCTTTGGGCACGAACAGAATCGCCGGGACGAGCTCGCCGGAGCCGGAGCGCCCGCCCGATCGCACTGTCTTCGTCGCCAGCAACTTCAGCTGCTTCTCCCGCCGTGGTGAAGTGAGCATCGTGTTCCTTACACCACCTTGAACCTCCCTATGCCTTTCGTTTGCTCTCTACCGAGTCCTAGTGGCCGGCCGACCGTCGGCCATGGCGACCGCCCGCTCCTATCGTAGCCGGGGTGGTAGCAGTGCGGTAGAGCGTCCGCGAGTGGTACCAATGGAGTCGCGGAGTTGAGGCGGAGCCGATGCGCACGCGCGCGGAGGCCAAGAGCCTCGCTATCGGTCGCCGGAGTCGCGGCCGAGCCGCCGCGCGTGAACGGGACGGAGCTGACAGGTGGGGTATATCTGTCAGCGTCCTGCGTGAGGGAGAGGGCGCGGGCGCGCGCAGCGTGGATGCGGGCCGAGTTGGAATGGGCCGGCCTGCGGCCCAGTTTCCGGGTCATCCACTGTGCAGTTCTTTTTCTTTTTCTTTTTGTGCAGTTTATGATATATGTTTGAAATTGTGTAGTAAATATTGTGCTGGTTCAAAAATCATGGAAATATTTGTGTGGGTTCCAGATGATGTAAAGAGTGTAGGAAAAATATTAAATTTTGTTTTATGATAGTTTGTATATATCTTTAAATTGCCTTTGTTTATTAATGAATAAACCTTCCATGATTTTTAACAATTTATAGGTATATCCAAAAATCATGAAATTTAATATGTGATTTGGTGTAACTGATATCTAGCTTCATGATTAATTTCAGCTCTGTTTGATCAAGTATGCTCTGTTTCTTAATAAAGCTATTTAAAATGCTTATAAAAAGAAATAGAAATAATTAATCTCTTTAGGATTTGGGTGATATTTTGGATTGTTTGACAACCATGGTTACTTAGCATGATATGCTCCCTGGTTATGGTTTATTTCATGTAAATAATCCTTGTGATATGTTGAGTCCATAACCTTGTTTAATAAAAATAATAAAATGGATTTAGCAATAAACCATGCTTTGATAGCTAGATTACTTTGTTTCTTTACCATGAAGGAAAATTGTACTCGAGATAATCATAGTTTGTTGTTGTCATTCAAGAACATGTAACCTGTCTTTATCATACCTTGAGTATATCATAATCATGCATATGCACTTTTACGTATAGAATACGCTCCGGAAGAATCTGATCCCCAGTGGGTTTCTTCCGAGTTTGTGGATCCTTCGAGAGTAGTTGAGTTTCCAAACGTCCCCTCCGACCAAGGCAAGCCCCGGACATTAAACCCTATCCTTGTATTTTCATAAAGTTATTTATATCACTTGAGTTAATATGATGCATTAGGTGAATAGGAGTTGAGTGAATCCTTTTTGCTGCATTATCTACCTTGATGATTTCAATATCTACCTTGGTACTTGCTTTATGAAAATGTTTAGTATGCTTAGCCCTGCTTATTAGATAAGTTTTTCAAATGAAAGAGTTTGAAGGGTTGTTGTGGAGTACTCTTATAGTTAATGATGTTCAAATTGAGACCGGTCGGTGGACTTGCTTTAAGAATGGAGTCTTAAAGTAGTGTCTCCAACTGTGTCGATTAAGGACCGTACCGTTGATTGGCCTGTTGTGATTGAGAACTTTGAGTACAGCCCACATGCGCTGGTAAGCCTTACCTATAGCTATTCCGATACTTGAGAACGGCTAACCGCGTACTGGGAGTGGAAAGATGGCGAGAGTAGCGTGTACCCACCTTACGGATCTGAGATGACCGGGAAACATCTAGATTGGCTGTAGGATGGTGGTGTACTGTACTCTCGGGTGACGCTGGACCCGTTCTTGTATGGGAGGATCTATAGAAACAGGTTGACATATGCAAGATTAAGTTCTACATATGTCGTGTGGTACTGAATCCCCAGCTGGGTTTAATCGATTCGAATCGCCGTGTTTCCTCGGATATGGAGCCTCAATCCTCGTACCATCATCGTAGTAATAAGTGAATCTTTGGTATAAGAAAGAGATGAGTTGTTTATGCAAGTTGGATAATGATCTTGGCTAGTTATAAGTGATAATCTTGAGTTAAAACTTGAAAGTAGGCTTTAATCTTAGTAAGCTTTTATGCAAAAGAAATACTTGATCTTGTTAAAGCTTTACCTTGAATCCCCATAGCCTGCATACTTGAGTCTTCACCTCTTTTATAGTCGGTTAAGTCTTGTTGAGTACTTTCGTACTCAGGGTTTTATTAACCCATGTTGCAGGTGAATCTCTTGGTTATCTTTTCGATGGTCATGGTTACTTTACTCTTGTGGAGGAAAGTGACGATGAGGTTTCTGATGTGTGACCTTGGGCAAGTAAAAGTCGTTGTGTGAATCTTTGGTTTATGTAATAATAAAGTTCCGAAGCCTTTATGTATCAAATACTTATGGTTTGTAAACTATGAACTTAAGTTTCAATCTATGTTATGTAACCTTTCCGCTTTTACTCTGATTTCTCTTATCTATGAAATGTTGTAATACTGTGATGCTTGATGAGGGAATTCCTGAAAAGATTGTTACGTGGATGATTCGGGTTTCCCGAGGACACCCGACAGACTTCTTGAGTCATTTGGAACTCGTGCACGTCGATCAGAAGTCTTTGGGACAATGATGTGTGCATGTGGGCCATTTAATTCAGGAGGTTCTGCCACAGCTGGTATCAGAGCAGGTTTCCCTTAGAAAGTATAGCAGTATTCGATTTTGAAAACTTCAAAAGCTTTTGAGTCAAACTAAATTCCAAATTAGTTTGAGTCCAAATTGCTTCTAAGCTTGTCTTATGCTTCTAACTTGTCTCAATTCATTCTTTAGACTTATCCTTCTATCCAATTGGATATGTTCTTAGTATAATTATGGTGATATTTATATACAAGGAACGATGCTTATAATGTTATAATATTGCCCTATTTATGAAAAGAATGTTTATGCACTTTTATATCAAGTGACTAATTTAAAGATAATTACTTGTTTGATGTATGCTTTGTTCGTAAGTACGCTTCATGCATCATTAATGATAACATGTAATTAACTTTCCTCCTTAAAGTTGTTAATAACTAGGGGTAATATGTCCATCTAATTGTAAAACTCTATCCTTTAACTTTGGAACATATATAGTTCTAATATTCAAAATAAAAATATTTTGGCAGATGGCACGTACCCGCCTAACCGCTCGCAAGTCCACCGGAGGTCGTGTCCCCAGGCACCAGCTGGCACCAAGGGATCCGCCACCCTCCGATAGCAGCGACAGCAGCACTGACAACTCCAGCGACGGAAACGGGAGTGACACCAGCGGAGGTCCTCCTTCGCCAAGGACCTACAGGCTTATGAAGAATGATCTGCGCCTGATGCTCACTGACAACATCAACATGGAAGTTCAGCTGTACCATATGGCAGGGTATGTGGTCACTCTTGAGGCTTATGCCAACACCCTCCATGAGGAAGTGCACCAGCTGCAGGATGCCCTCAATCCACCCGAGGCTCCTGAAGCAGCAGAGGAAGGACCAGTTGTCATCCAAGTGGATAGTGATACTTCTGAGGATGAAGCAGAGGAACCAGGAACCCCCACTCCAGATGAGGGTGTTACCACCAGTGAGTCGGAGATGGATGACGACTAGGTGTTGAGAAGGCAAGAAGTATGACCGAGTGTGATCTTCTGACTTTGTAACTTAGTTAGTCAGAAAACCTCTAGTATGGGAAGTGTGTAAGATAGTGGTTTCGGAAGTCCTGCCCAGGAGCGGACTTGTATGATAAATAAGATGAACTGTTTGTGTTATGTAAGCCATGAGGTATGATGTTTAAATAAGTATGTTAATCGAAGTATGATGTGTTTTTAAACAGATGGCTGCTAACAACCATGGAGCTAGTTCTTCCCAGGGTGGGGATGATTTTCCTAATGCACCACCAGTTCCACCCTCTTTAGCTGATGCAATTGCAGCATTGGTCAATGCAACAACTCTGTTAGCACAAAATCAGAATGCTGGTCAGCGTGGCCGTGGTCGCCATAACAGAGAAGAAACCACATATGTTGACTTCACATATACTCGTCCCCCAGTATTCACAAAAGCTGATGAACCTCTTGAAGCTGAGGATTGGCTTCGCACTATGGAGCAAAAGTTCAGTCTCATCAACTGTACTGAAACTCAGAAGCCAGCTTTTGCCGCTCAGCAGCTGAGGGGAGCAGCAGGAGTTTGGTGGGAAAATTTATTGGCTGTTCAACCAGCCCGCCACCGAATCACTTGGGGAGAATTCAAGGAAGCCTTCAGGGCTCATTACATTCCCAAGGGAGTTATGAAAATGAAGCTCGAAGAGTTCTTAGCTCTCCGTCAGGGGGATGACTCAGTTATACAGTATATTGGAAAGTTTAATCATCTATCCCAATATGCAATTGAGCAAGTCAACACTGATGAAAAGAAGAAGGATTGTTTCATGAGAGGTTTGAATACAAAGCTTCAGCTGATGATGGCATCATGTGGCAATATATCTTATCATGAGGCAGTGAACATTGCTATCTCCAGTGAAGAAAAGAATCGCAAACATAAGGAGGCTAAGAAGAAGAAGGGGTTTGTCTCAGGGTCTGGATCATCTGGCGGCAACAAGAAGCGTCAGAGGCTTGTATATCACCCAGCCCAGCAGTTCCGCCCATCTTATCGCCCTCCTTATCAGCCGTCTCAGCAGCAGAATATGCAGAGGAATTTTGCAAGGCCGACAATGCCATTCAATGTTCAACGTCAGCCAAATGTTCCTGCCATCCGTCCGCCAATGTCACAAGCTGTAAACAACCCTTGTTACAATTGTGGGAAGAGTGGACATTTTTCTCGTGAATGTCCATATCCAAGGCAAAATATTCCAAATGCCAATGCACCAAGACCAGTTGGAAATCAGCAAGCAAATCCCAACAAAGGTAATGTCCAGAATCAGCAGAACGGTAAGGGTACTCAGAAAACAGGAAGGGTTTTCCATACTCAAGTTGAAGCTATACCTGAGGGAGAGCCAGTGATGCTTGGTATGTTCCCTGTTGCCCAACACCCAGCACTTACACTTTTTGATTCTGGAGCATCACATACTTTCATGAATAGAGCATTTGCGGAAAAGCATAATATACCTATTGGTGCAACCAAAGATGAGTTCTTTATACAGTCACCTGGGGGTCGACTATGCACTAAGGAAATGGTACATCAGGTACCAATAGACTTGGGTGGATATATATTTCCAACATCCATGATAGTGTTAAAAGATCCGAGTATAGATGTGATCTTGGGTATGAACTGGATGAGTCAGAGAGGTGCAGTTATAGACACCTTAAATAGAACTATCAGGGTCAACTTACCTACTAGCAAGTCTCAACTTCTTATCCATCTTCCTACCCTTAAGAGAGCAGTTGAGCAAGTGTGTGCTATCTCTGTTAAGGAAATCAAGGATATTCCAGTGGTCTGTGAGTTTCCTGATGTGTTTCCAGAGGATTTACCTGGTCTGCCACCGGATCGTGATGTGGAGTTTGAAATAGAGCTCAAGCCAGGGACAGCACCAATATCTAGAAGAGCTTATAGAATGCCACCAAAAGAGTTAGCAGAATTAAAAACTCAGTTGCAAGAATTGATGGATAAAGGTTTTATTCGACCTAGTTCATCACCCTGGGGTTGTCCGGCAATCTTTGTGAAGAAAAAGGACCATACCTTAAGGCTATGTGTAGACTATCGTCCTTTGAATGAGGTAACAATCAAGAATAAGTATCCTTTGCCCCGTATTGATCTTCTCTTTGATCAACTAACTGGTGCTAAGGTATTTTCAAAGATAGACTTGAGATCGGGGTATCATCAAATTAAGATCAAGCCAAAAGATGTTCCGAAAACAGCATTCACTACCAGATATGGTTTGTATGAATATCTGGTCATGTCTTTCGGTCTGACAAATGCCCCAGCACATTTTATGTATCTGATGAATTCAGTGTTCATGCCAGAGTTAGATAAGTTCGTGGTGGTATTCATTGATGACATTCTCATCTATTCCAAAACTAAAGAAGAGCATGAAGAGCATCTCAGGATAGTGTTGACTCGACTGAGAGAACATCAGTTATATGCTAAGTTTAGCAAGTGTGAATTCTGGATAGATGAAGTCCAATTTTTGGGTCATGTTTTGTCAGCTGAAGGTGTTGCAGTAGATCCAAGCAAAGTTCAAGAAGTTCTTGACTGGGAGTCACCAACTTCAGTACATCAAGTTCGGAGTTTCTTAGGATTAGCGGGGTATTATCGCAGGTTTATCCCTGACTTCTCCAAGATCTCTAAACCAATGACAACACTGCTGAAGAATGATACCAAGTTTGTGTGGTCATCCGAGTGTGAAGAAGCTTTTCGGACCTGGAAAAAGTTGTTGACCACTGCACCAGTGCTAGCTCAACCTGATATTGAAAAATCTTTTGATGTGTATTGTGATGCTTCAGGCAAAGGCATTGGGTGTGTACTAATGCAAGAAGGCAGAGTCATTGCATATGCTTCACGACAACTTAAGCGTCATGAAGAGCATTATCCAACCCATGATCTAGAGTTGGCAGCTGTAGTCCATGCTCTGAAGATCTGGCGACATTATCTATTGGGCAATACTTGTCACATATATACTGATCATAAGAGTTTGAAATACATCTTTACTCAGTCAGAGTTGAATATGCGTCAGAGGAGGTGGTTAGAACTGATAAAAGATTATGATATTGAAGTACACTATCACCCAGGCAAGGCCAATGTAGTGGCAGATGCTCTCAGTCGAAAGAGTCATTGCAATTGTCTGGCAGTTAAGCCGATAAACCTTACCTTGTGTTATGAATTTGAGAAGTTAAGTCTTGAAATGATTCCACAAGGAAGTTTGACAAATATGACAGTTCAGTCATCTATCAAAGATCAGATTATTACAGCCCAGCAAGAAAATAAGGGTATAATCTTTTTGAAAAGAAAGGTTCAGTCTGAACCAAATTCCAAGTTCAGGATAGATGAAGCTGGAGTAGTTTGGTTCAAGGATCGTTTAGTGGTTCCAAAAGTTCCTGAACTTAGAAAACAAATTCTTGATGAAGCTCATGCAACAAGACTTTCAATCCATCCAGGCAGTAATAAGATGTATCATGATTTGAAACAAAGATTCTGGTGGACTAAGATGAAGCTTGAAATTGCTAGTTATGTGGCTAGATGCGATACTTGTCAAAAAGTAAAAGCAGTTCATCTTAGGTCTGCTGGAGAATTGCAACCATTGCCAATTCCATCCTGGAAATGGGATGACATTAGTATGGACTTCATAGTGGGTTTACCCAGAACCTCGAGAGGGTTTGATTCCATATGGGTCATTGTTGATCGTCTGACCAAATCAGCTCATTTCATTCCAGTAAGAAAGGATTATCGAGCTTCTGACTATGCTAAGATATACTTTAACAGAATTGTGAGTCTACATGGTGTTCCAAAGACTATTGTATCTGATAGAGGGACACAATTTGTGAATGCTTTCTGGAAGCATCTGCATAAGTCCTTGGGTACCAAACTTCTGCATAGTACAGCTTATCATCCACAGACTGGAGGACAGACTGAAAGAGTCAATCAGATCTTAGAAGATATGTTAAGATCTTGTGTGCTCAGTTATTCAGAGAAGTGGCACGAATGTTTGCCTTTAGCAGAATTCTCTTATAATAATAGTTATCAAGAGAGCATTAAGATGGCACCATTCGAAGCTCTGTATGGCAGAAGGTGTAGGACACCTTTGAATTGGTCAGAACCTGGAGAACATAGTCTCTTCGGGGTTGACTTAGTCAAAGAAACCGAAGACAAAGTCAGGCTCATTCGAGAGAACATGAAGGTAGCACAGTCCAGGCAAAAGAGTTATGCTGATAAGAGACGTCGATCTCTTAGCTTTGAGGTTGGTGATTATGTATACCTCAAAGTGTCACCTATGAAAGGAGTCACTCGTTTTGGAGTAAAAGGAAAATTGGCACCTCGATATATAGGTCCATATCAAATTCTTGAAAGATGTGGAAAGGTGGCATATCGTCTAAATTTACCACCACAGTTGTTATCAGTACACAATGTGTTCCATGTCTCTCAGTTGAAGAAATGTCTTCAAGTGCCTGATCATGTCATTCATGTTGAAGAAATAGAGTTAAAGCCTGATCTGACATATTCAGAGTATCCTATCAAGGTTCTGGATCAAAAAGATCGAGTCACTCGTAGAAGAACTATCAAATATTACAAGGTGCAATGGAATCAACATACCGAAGATGAAGCCACGTGGGAATCCGAAGAGTTTCTCTTAGGAAGTTTTCCTGAGTTTCTTTCTTCCGTCTTACCCTTGTAATCTATAGTGTTATAATCTACCCCTGTTTTTGTAAAGGTTGGTTTTGGAAGTCCTTGACAAACTTCCTTTTCCATTAGTTAGACTTTAAGGTAAATCTCGGGACGAGATTTCTTTAAGGGGGAAAGAGCTGTAACACTCTCGTGTTAAGCGAATTAAAAATGGGACATGTCATCATGAGCATTGCATCAAAAATATGTTAAGCACACACTAATGCATTAACCTAAAATAAGTTTATTTTGGATAAATGTGTTTAGGAATTTGAGTGTGTTTATTTTATGTGTGGATGCTTGTTTTGGAGTTTAAAAACGTTGGGTGAGGGTTTTCCGAGAAGCTTAAAGGGGGGAAACCCTAGTTTCCAAAACCCTAGATTTGCCCCCTTTTGTGCAATTCAAAAACCAAGCAGAATTTGAAGTTGAGTTTAAAAGCAAAGTTGTAGATCTGGTCAAGATGTACAACTTTGGTGTTTTGAGTTTTTGAAGTTTCAAAGCAAAATTCAAAGTAATTTTGAAAATACAGATTTCCGGAAAATGTTCCCTTTTCTAAATTGAATCTCCAATTAAAAATCTGTTTGGAATTTTGAAAAATGGTCAACATAAGAGTTGTAGAGCTTGAAAAGTTGAACAACTTTCATGTTGGAAGTTTTTCAAGTTGTTGTGTAAAATCAAAAGTAATTTCTGAAATTCTGTTTTGCCCCAATTCAAAAATTTGGGATTAAACTTGAATTTCAAACTGTTTGGCTCAAATTCATCCCTTTCCATTTCAAATCTGTCTTTGGTCATTAAAGATGTTTTGTAGCTCACAAAATTTTGCACAAGTTTCTTTTTGGTGAAAATTTGACTTCAGTTCAACTTTTGGTCGATTTTTGCAAAACCAGACAAAAAGGGGGGGATAAGCTTTGGTTCCTGTTCATGGCGGTGGACACCGGGTCTGGATCGGTGAATGCCAGCGCATGGCCACCGTTTTACCTCGTCCACGCGCGTGTTCACGTCCGTGACGATGTGGAGCAGCTGCTGGCAACCAGAGGCGCGACGTGCCCTTCTCTTCTGCGAGCACCGACTGCTTTTTCGCCACCGGAGCACCGAGGAGCAGTATCACGTCCTCATCCAAATTGGCCGTGCTCGATCCTCCTCGCATCAAATTGAGCCGTCCACGATGATCGCCACCTCCTTGCGAATCCAGAACACCACCAAGCTCGCCCCATAACCCTCTCAATCGCCGGGACACCTCCATCCTCTCCAACTCCGATCAAGACCGCCGCCGTGGGTCTTTTTCCGTGGCCACGGTGTTCTGCTCGATATCATGCTTATCCAGCCGTTGTTTCAAGTTCTACTTGTGTTCTAGTAGCTCATGCGCTCTCTCTTTTGCTTTGGGCACGAACAGAATCGCCGGGACGAGCTCGCCGGAGCCGGAGCGCCCGCCCGATCGCACTGTCTTCGTCGCCAGCAACTTCAGCTGCTTCTCCCGCCGTGGTGAAGTGAGCATCGTGTTCCTTACACCACCTTGAACCTCCCTATGCCTTTCGTTTGCTCTCTACCGAGTCCTAGTGGCCGGCCGACCGTCGGCCATGGCGACCGCCCGCTCCTATCGTAGCCGGGGTGGTAGCAGTGCGGTAGAGCGTCCGCGAGTGGTACCAATGGAGTCGCGGAGTTGAGGCGGAGCCGATGCGCACGCGCGCGGAGGCCAAGAGCCTCGCTATCGGTCGCCGGAGTCGCGGCCGAGCCGCCGCGCGTGAACGGGACGGAGCTGACAGGTGGGGTATATCTGTCAGCGTCCTGCGTGAGGGAGAGGGCGCGGGCGCGCGCAGCGTGGATGCGGGCCGAGTTGGAATGGGCCGGCCTGCGGCCCAGTTTCCGGGTCATCCACTGTGCAGTTCTTTTTCTTTTTCTTTTTGTGCAGTTTATGATATATGTTTGAAATTGTGTAGTAAATATTGTGCTGGTTCAAAAATCATGGAAATATTTGTGTGGGTTCCAGATGATGTAAAGAGTGTAGGAAAAATATTAAATTTTGTTTTATGATAGTTTGTATATATCTTTAAATTGCCTTTGTTTATTAATGAATAAACCTTCCATGATTTTTAACAATTTATAGGTATATCCAAAAATCATGAAATTTAATATGTGATTTGGTGTAACTGATATCTAGCTTCATGATTAATTTCAGCTCTGTTTGATCAAGTATGCTCTGTTTCTTAATAAAGCTATTTAAAATGCTTATAAAAAGAAATAGAAATAATTAATCTCTTTAGGATTTGGGTGATATTTTGGATTGTTTGACAACCATGGTTACTTAGCATGATATGCTCCCTGGTTATGGTTTATTTCATGTAAATAATCCTTGTGATATGTTGAGTCCATAACCTTGTTTAATAAAAATAATAAAATGGATTTAGCAATAAACCATGCTTTGATAGCTAGATTACTTTGTTTCTTTACCATGAAGGAAAATTGTACTCGAGATAATCATAGTTTGTTGTTGTCATTCAAGAACATGTAACCTGTCTTTATCATACCTTGAGTATATCATAATCATGCATATGCACTTTTACGTATAGAATACGCTCCGGAAGAATCTGATCCCCAGTGGGTTTCTTCCGAGTTTGTGGATCCTTCGAGAGTAGTTGAGTTTCCAAACGTCCCCTCCGACCAAGGCAAGCCCCGGACATTAAACCCTATCCTTGTATTTTCATAAAGTTATTTATATCACTTGAGTTAATATGATGCATTAGGTGAATAGGAGTTGAGTGAATCCTTTTTGCTGCATTATCTACCTTGATGATTTCAATATCTACCTTGGTACTTGCTTTATGAAAATGTTTAGTATGCTTAGCCCTGCTTATTAGATAAGTTTTTCAAATGAAAGAGTTTGAAGGGTTGTTGTGGAGTACTCTTATAGTTAATGATGTTCAAATTGAGACCGGTCGGTGGACTTGCTTTAAGAATGGAGTCTTAAAGTAGTGTCTCCAACTGTGTCGATTAAGGACCGTACCGTTGATTGGCCTGTTGTGATTGAGAACTTTGAGTACAGCCCACATGCGCTGGTAAGCCTTACCTATAGCTATTCCGATACTTGAGAACGGCTAACCGCGTACTGGGAGTGGAAAGATGGCGAGAGTAGCGTGTACCCACCTTACGGATCTGAGATGACCGGGAAACATCTAGATTGGCTGTAGGATGGTGGTGTACTGTACTCTCGGGTGACGCTGGACCCGTTCTTGTATGGGAGGATCTATAGAAACAGGTTGACATATGCAAGATTAAGTTCTACATATGTCGTGTGGTACTGAATCCCCAGCTGGGTTTAATCGATTCGAATCGCCGTGTTTCCTCGGATATGGAGCCTCAATCCTCGTACCATCATCGTAGTAATAAGTGAATCTTTGGTATAAGAAAGAGATGAGTTGTTTATGCAAGTTGGATAATGATCTTGGCTAGTTATAAGTGATAATCTTGAGTTAAAACTTGAAAGTAGGCTTTAATCTTAGTAAGCTTTTATGCAAAAGAAATACTTGATCTTGTTAAAGCTTTACCTTGAATCCCCATAGCCTGCATACTTGAGTCTTCACCTCTTTTATAGTCGGTTAAGTCTTGTTGAGTACTTTCGTACTCAGGGTTTTATTAACCCATGTTGCAGGTGAATCTCTTGGTTATCTTTTCGATGGTCATGGTTACTTTACTCTTGTGGAGGAAAGTGACGATGAGGTTTCTGATGTGTGACCTTGGGCAAGTAAAAGTCGTTGTGTGAATCTTTGGTTTATGTAATAATAAAGTTCCGAAGCCTTTATGTATCAAATACTTATGGTTTGTAAACTATGAACTTAAGTTTCAATCTATGTTATGTAACCTTTCCGCTTTTACTCTGATTTCTCTTATCTATGAAATGTTGTAATACTGTGATGCTTGATGAGGGAATTCCTGAAAAGATTGTTACGTGGATGATTCGGGTTTCCCGAGGACACCCGACAGACTTCTTGAGTCATTTGGAACTCGTGCACGTCGATCAGAAGTCTTTGGGACAATGATGTGTGCATGTGGGCCATTTAATTCAGGAGGTTCTGCCACAGCGTACGGACAAGGTCTCCAAAATACTACTACTGACACATGATCGAGGCCATCGGTCTGTCTAATGATCATTAAAAGTTACCGCAACAGTATGCATAATAATTATTAGTTGAATTTAATTAAACTTAGGTCTTGTTTAGTTCACTCTAAATTTCAAAAACTTTTTAAGATTCGCCATCATATTTAATTTTACAGCACATGCATAGAGTACAAACGAAAGTGCTACATTAGAAAAATCCAAAATAAATGAATCTAAACAAGACCTAAATACATGCTTGATTTGTGTTCTCGGTTCTGTAAATTGTGCAAATGTTAGTATACGGATACGCTAAGTGCTAGCAAGCTATGGAAATTGTGACGGTAAAGGAATTGTGAAGATTGCCATTTGTAATAAATTTTTCTTGAATGCTATTGTCAATGTAATGAATAAAAGGTGTTACCGATTATTGCAACTTCAGAGGCCACATAAAATAGTGTATCTTTCTTTGGCATCCAGTTTATACTTTATAGTGTATATGACATTAGTGTTGAACATTACACTAGACCATAAAACCAAAAAGTCAAAAACTATCTAAACATAATGGCCAAGGAGGCCGACGAGCCATTATTGACACTTAAATTGGGCCTGAGACGGTTTTAGAAATCGATCCATGCTATTTTTGTCCCAATTCAAGAAAAACCTTATAGAACGACATGAAATTGTTACACATTAGCTTTGCAGGTGATAAGACCATCCCTACTCCGGAGTATACAACCAATTGAGGTGTCCAGCTACATAATTAAAAATAATAATGTACTATCTCGCTTTTGCCTTTCCATCATCCATGCTATTATTTATTGTTTGATCCGATGACCAAGGATGACGTTGTAGCCTCGCTGTCAGACCTAGGGCAATTTGTCAATGTCCTTGCATTAATAGGGTCCCTACCAAGCAAGAGCTTCGATGGTTTCTTTGCTAGTTTGCCCGAAAATTAGATGTTTTTCATCATGTAAGCATGATAGTTATCCTTTGCTTGTTTGCTTGTAAACCTTGTCGCTCTTCACCATGAAAACATGTTGGTTATCGCTGTGTTCTTCAATCTATGGCGACCTAGGTGATCTAATCCTTGCTTGTGTGTGATCGATTTCTTGCATCAACACACTTTTAGTGACTCTGCTAGGGAGCAATTATTTTGGTCTACTTTGCAGACGAATCTTTCTGCCCTAGTCATGTACTTGGTTGGTTATCACTCTTGTGTTTTCCATCACCATTGCATCTGGGCTAAAAGATTAATCACATATGGTTTTGACCCCTTGTGATCTTGCTTGCCATTGTGCAACATGTTGCTATTGTAAAAATTAACAAGGTGGTGAAATTCTTGATCGCGGAGTATTTGGATTTTACACCTTAGAACTCATGCAACTACCTTGAGGTACAACTTGCAAACATGTCATATGATTCTAGTAATCATTTTGCATGTACCATGACTTCTCATGTTGGTGTTGCTAATCATGTTGATAGTGGATATGTTGCATCGGTTGATTTTACATTTGTTATTCATCATATGAATTATAATTTCGAATATTATGCTCAAGACCCAATGTCAAGCATGTATACATTGAGTTTTAATCATGCTAGCAACATACAACATGCATATGTGTATCCTTATTCATTGACTTTAAATTCACAATATGTAGTTCCACCACAAAACATGTCGATGTATGACAAAATTGACTATGATGATGCTAACTATCTAGTCACAATATGCTAATAGAACGAATGTTTCACCTAGAAGATCAACACCATATGCAAATGTTCTTATTCATGATTTGGTTTCATATGTTGTTTTTAGCTCTAGCCAAATCAATGAAATTAGCAAGGAATGTGAATACTAATATTATGATTTGGCTTCATATGTTACTAGTAACTCAATCTGAATCAATGAGAATCTAGCAAGTTATTCTCAATTAGATCTTGCTGAACTTAAAAAACAATTTTAGAGTTTCAGAGAACATTTGATATAGATGTAGACAAAAGTCATGGCAATGCTTTGTACCCACTTGAATTATTAGCAAGAGAATATGATCCACTGCATCATCTATAATTACCTTTTATGTATAACTTTTTGCGGACAAAAGTTATACATATAAACCAGTGAAAAAAATCTCACAGACCCAATGATTTTTCATTTTTTGGAAAAATTATTTCCATATTATTTTTTTGTAAACTTTCAAAGTTATACTTACCTTTTTTGTATAACTTTTTACGAACAAAATTTATTGCCATATTTTCTTAGAAAATTGCAAATTTATGCACATGACTTTTATGTATAACATTTTATGGAACAATATTTATCACTATCATTTCTTATAAATTTACAAAACTGTAGTAGTTTGTAGAACAAATTTTATGTATAAAATTTTGTGTATAACATTTCTTAGAAAGTTGAATTTTATGTATAATGTTTTGTGTATAACATTTTAAAGAACAAATTTATCACCATAAATTTTATCTTATTTTTTTATATAGTTTTTTAACATAATTTTATAGATAAATTATTATGGTAGCTTTTTCTGTGTTATCTTTATAGTACTTTTTTACTTGCAACTATTTGTAGGCAAACTTATCATATCAATTTCTAACTTAAGTTTTTTGGCATAATTTTTGTATAATAATTTTATAAATAAAATAACTTATATACATAAGTTTTATTTATCTAATAACTTTTTACATAATTGTTCGAGACCAATTTCTAAATTTAAAATTATATTGATAGCATATAGAAGGAAAACCGATAGGTTACCATAAAAAATATACAAAAAAAAGATAAAAACAAAAAAACCGTGATACATTAATTAATACCAGGAACTACGAGAAAAGGAAAAGGAAAAGGAAAATGCAGATAAAAAGCAAAAGGAAAAATAACGAAAAAAAGTAGTGCACGCTAGTCGATCCGATGCCATACCAAACGCCACCGTCCAGGCGGGCGGGCCATGTGGTCCGCAGGCCGTGCATGCAAGTCGACCCGATGCCAAACCAAACAACATCATCGTGCGATGGCGCGGCGCGCGGGAACAAACGAGGCCCAGCAGCTTGCGCGAGCTTTGTGGTCGTGGAGCGTTCGCTCGGAGAACGTCCGTCCAACTGGAATTGATGAGGCCGCCGAGGCACGGCAACCGCGCGAAATCAAACCCGGAGACGGCACTTTACCTGCTCACTGCTTCGCCGCGCGCGCGCGCGTATGGAGGGGGACGTAGCCGCGCGCCCGCGCCCTGCGCCACCAGTCGCCGGTGCGCGCTCCGCGTGCCACGCCATCGCCGAAAAATATCAGCTTTCCACGAAGGATTCATTCACCTGCAAAGGTACAGCCGCTCGTCGGTCCTTCTGTCAGTTGGTTCGCTCGTTCCCGCGCGCGCATCCTCCCGTAACGCTGTCTCCGCCGCGCGACTGCGCGAGCGCGTCCGGCGGCGGCGGAGGCTGGGCTGTGGTGCGGACAGGAAGTAGCAGCAGCATGCCAGCATGTCGCTAGATATCCTCTCCGGCAAGTTCGTGTTCTCTTCGTGCGCCGCCGCAAAGCCTCCGAGCAAGAAAATGGTCACGTTTCTCGCTGCCGGTGCTTCGCCGTCGACGCCGTCGAGGTCAACGTCATCCAATGCCCCATCTCTTCGGCCGCGGCGCGTACGGACCGTGCCGTCGAGCCCCACCAAGCAGGCCCCCCGACCTGCCGTCAGCAGCACCAGCGGCACCGCGAAGAGGCGGGTGCGGAGGAGGAAGGTCGAGGAAGAAGAGAAAGGCTTAGGAGGAGGTGGAGGAGGGGGCGAATGCGTGCCGTCGATGGAGGAGGCGCCCATCAGCGTGGCGACGCTGTACCAGAACGGCGACCCGCTGGGGCGGAACGAGCTCGGCCGGTGCGTGGTGGAGTGGCTCAGGCAGGGCATGCGGTCCATGGCGTCCAAGCTCGCCGCGGCCGAAATGGCAGGCGACCTCGTTCCCACGGCATTGGCTCTGGAGTGGGGGTCGGCGGAAGGCAGGCTTGCGTTCGTCATCCAGGCGCAGCCTTACCTCTCGGCCGCCCCCATGCCCCAGGGTCTGGAGGCGCTCTGCCTCAAGGCCTGCACGCACTACCCCACCCTGTTCGACCATTTCCAACGCGAGCTCTGTGATGTTCTGTTGAGTTACCAGCACCAGGGGCTCATCTCGGACTTGCGAGCCACACAGTCATGGAGGGTTTTGGAAGAAATGGCCAATTCTTCAGAGCACCAGGCTGCCGTGCGAACGACATCTCCACGGCGGCCTAAGGCCGTGCACAGCAGCATTGGTATAAGCCTTAAAAAGGTGAGGCTGATGCAGACCAGCATTGAGGAATTTGTTAGGCATATGTCAGATCTTCTTAGGATTGAGCGGGATGTGGAGCTGGAGTTTACACAGTTAGAACTGAATGCTGTTCCAATGCTAGATGATGATTCCAAGCCACCCAAGCCTGTCGAGTACCTGGTGAGCCATGGGCAGGCTCAGCAGGAGCAATGCGACACCATTTGCAACTTGAATGTGATCAGCAGCTCCACTGGTGAGGGAACAGTTTCGGTTACTTCTTTGCTTTTATGTTCAGATTTTATCCTCAATTATTACTTTGACAGATTGAATGAGAGAAATGTTTGCTGCTGTCCCAAATTGCCACTTTTGCAGGGTTGGGAGGTCTGCATTTGGTTTTATTCAGAGTTGAAGGTGGGCATAAGCTGCCTCCAACTACATTGTCTCCTGGAGACATGGTTTGTGTGAGAACATGTAACAGCCGTGGCGAGGGCGCCACTTCTTGCAAGCAAGGCTTTGTTTATAATCTTGGGGAAGATGGTTGCAGCATTACTGTAGCTCTGGAATCACGCCATGGTGATGCTACCTTCTCTAGGCTATTTGGTAAAAGTGTGCGAATTGACCGAATTCAGGGATTGGCTGATTCTCTTAGATATAAGGTATTGGAATTCTGTCACATAACTAAAATGTATTTGCTTTAGTGCTTTCATCAGTCAGTATTAAAGATCTTAACCACTAGAGCATTTGATTTGGCAGAGGAACCTTGAAGCGTTAATGCTTCTTGAAAGGAATGGTTTACAGGAAGACAATGTTTCCATTGCCGTTGTGGCAACATTATTTGGGGACAGTAAAGACGTGGTGAAGATGGCGAAGAATAACCTGACTGACTGGGATGAATCAAGTGGACCTGATCTGAATCTATCAGAGAGGTATGCTTATGATGCCTCCCAGTTACGGGCTCTGAAATTAGGCTTGAACAAAAAGAGGCCCGTTCTAATAATCCAAGGGCCTCCTGGCACTGGAAAGACAGTCTTGCTCACTGAGCTGATTGTGCGTGCTGTCAAGCAGGGCGAGCGTGTACTTGTGACAGCTCCAAGCAATGCGGCAGTCGATAAAATGGTTGAAAGTTTGTCGAGAACCGGATTGAACATTGTGCGAGTTGGGAACCCTGTTCGACTATCACCCTTTGTTGCCTCAAAGTCCTTGGGAGAGATTGTGAATTGCAGACTTCGACAGTTCAGGAAGGAGCTTGAGAGAAAGAGAACAGATTTAAGAAAGGACCTGAGGCAGTGCATAGAAGACGATTCTTTAGCTGCTGGCATTCGCCAACTACTGAAGCAACTCGGAAAGGATCTAGAAAATAAAGAAAAGGAAACAATCAGAGAAGTGCTCTCTGATGCACAGGTTGTGCTATCGACTAATACAGGGGCAGCTGATCCACTCGTCAGGAGAACTGGTTCCTTTGATTTAGTAATTATAGATGAAGCTGGGCAAGCGATTGAACCAGCCTGCTGGATACCTATATTGCAGGGGAAACGCTGTATTCTTGCCGGTGACCACTGCCAGCTTGCACCCGTTGTACTATCGAGGAAGGCCTTGGACGGTGGGCTTGGCAAATCTTTATTGGAAACAGCCTCGTCATTGCATGATGGATTACTTACTACAAGACTTACTGTCCAGTACAGAATGCACGATTCAATAGCCATGTGGGCATCTAAGGAGATGTACCATGGATTGCTCAAATCCTCTGATTTGGTTGCTTCACATCTTCTTGCTGACTCTCCAGTTGTCAAGGTATACACATTTGCACTTTAGTTCTAGGAATAAAGTGTGGATGATCTTGCTTAGTACTCTCTGATTCAATGCTCAAGGATGGTGATCAAACTCCCTTCTATGCATTTTTTAATAATAAAAAAATACGACTTCCTTGAGCACTAAATTAAAAAAAAGTAAAAGTTTCAGAATGATCCCAATGAATTCACTACATTGTTCATAGGAATCTCATGCCGTTACCATTCGATTTCAAATAATCCATCCTTCGTGAAGGAAAAACATCCATCCTCTACAACTTTTTCCTATAGGGTTGCTGTAGGCCACTTATGCTAAATTCAGGGATCTGTTGAGCTTTAAGAAAGTAGATTTGTTAATTTGATATGCTGTGTTTGAGTGTTTCTATCAATATATGTTAAAAGCATCCATTTTTTTAACATTGAAGATCGAACAAACGCTGCATAAACAGCGATGAACAACTACATTGCATCGGTTTTACAGACCTGTCAATTGTATCTTTTGTTGATTTTAGGCTACTTGGATAACACGGTGCCCACTGCTCTTACTTGACACCCGGATGCCAAATGGAGCCCTAAACATTGGTTGCAAGGAGCACTTAGATCCTGCTGGCACAGGCTCGTTTTATAATGAAGGAGAAGCAGATATAGTCACACAGCAAGTTCTTAATCTTGTACACTGTGGTATATACACACACCATTTACTTCTTTACTTGAACACTGCACATTGTTGTATCATGCTTTTCTTTGCATATCCCTTTCATGTTCTATATTCCTATTTCAGACCTGTTGGTTATTGATTAGGTGTCGACGAAAGCTAGTCGGCAGTCTACCTTGGGGTATACCCACGGTAGTAGTTTATCGGTAGACGGTGCGCGAACTACGAACTCGATGGTGACGCAAGACACGGACAAGCTTTTTATCCAGGTTCGGCCGCCGAGTTGGCGTAATACCTACGTCCTGCGTCTGGTTGTATTGATTTGTGTTGAGAGAATATGATGCATCCTAGGGGGGTCCCTTGCCCCTCCTTATATAGTCTGGAGGGCAGGGTTACAGATCTGGAAACTAATCCTAGTCGGTTACAATTGCCATGGATAATTCGATATCAATTCCTATTCTAACCGACTAGAATCCTGCTTGATCTCCACATCTTGTTTCCTTGCGCGAAACTCCAGGTTGTCGGATCAAGCCTTGAACTCGTCTCGTAATGGGCCAAGCTTCCTGGCCGAAGTCTAGCCGTAAGGGTATAGGGGTTTGTACCCCCACAGCTAGTCCCCGAGCACCATGTATTGTGATGTAGCACGCCGTCTTGAGCTTCTTCGATCAGTGAGGCTTGACGTCTTCAATAAGCAGGAAAGTCGCCCGAACAGTTGCAACGGTATTTTGACCAACTCAAAAGACAGTTGATCAACATTGACATCGAAGAAGCAGGTTGTTCGAAGAATGCATGGTGCTCTTGAAAAAAAAATTTCTTTCTTGGTGAAGTGTGCCCACTTTACTTTTCTAAAAAGTATAGTCTTTTAAAAAGCAAGCATATTCACCGCAAGGTGAAGTGTGCCCACTTAGTCCCCGAGCCTGGTAGTAGGTGACGTAGGCACGTGGTGCCAGGGTCAAAAGAAAATTCCCCAAAGTAGTTTTGAGACTGAGATGCATCGCAAGATGCATCGTACCGATGTAGTCCCCGAGCTTGCTGGAAGGCGAAGTATGAGCCTTGTAGCAAGGTCTAAAAAATTGATTTTACCAGTCCCCGAGCATATCATGCTCGTCTGCGATTGAATAGACTAATTGACCAGTCTCCGAGCATATCATGCTCGGTGGTCGGTACGTGCCTTAAAGCCTTGAACCGATAGACTGAGCGACCAGTCCCCGAGCGTCGAGTACTCGGTGGTCGGTACAGTCCTTGAGGTTCCAAGATGATAGACTGGGCGACCAGTCCCCGAGCGTCGAGTACTCGGTGGTCGATGCAGTCCTTTTAGTTCCGAGCTGATAAACTGGGCGACCAGTCCCCGAGCGTCGAGTGCTCGGTGGTCGGTGCAGTCCTTGAAGTTCCGAGCTGATAAACTGGGCGACCAGTCCCCGAGCGTCGAGTGCTCGGTGGTCGGTGCAGTCCCTGAAGTTCCGAGCTGATAGACTGGGCGACCAGTCCCCGAGCGTCGAGTGCTCGGTGGTCGGTGCAGTCCCCGGATTGCTGACTCACTGGCGTATGTGTCTTCTTACTTTTGAAAAAGTCTTTCCCATTAAAATTGACATGACGGGGTCTCCTGACGATATGTCAGACGGATGCATGAAAAGCCGCGCCTGGCAACTGTACAACCGCTCTTTGCATGGTTTGAGAAAAGGAAACCATCAATTGGTACGAAAACTCCGCCGCATTAATTGCCTATGATCATTGTAAGCTGAAACGCCGCGTCCGCCGCATGGCCTGCCCACTTCCCGAGAATACAGGAAGTGGGAGAGGTGGGGTCGCGGGTTTATAAGGGCCTAATAGTACCTCCTGTACCGCTTCTCCTGCAATTGCCGTCAAATCTTCCGCTCTCATCTTCTCCAATCTCCTGCACTTTCCTAGCCCAGCGCGCACTCGCACCTCTAATGGCGAAGAGCGATTCCAGGAAGAGGGCCGAACTGATGGCCAAGGAGTGGAAAAAATCTCGCAGCACCACAAAGTCTCTTGGTGACCTCGTCGACATGGGGCTTCTGCACGACGCAGAGCTCGGCGGCTGGAGGGCGCCAGAAGGGGAGAGCTACCCCGACCCTCGCGCCGGTGAGATCGTCGTTTTTGAAGACTTCATCAAGAGAGGCTTTGGTGTTCCTGTTCATCCCTTTCTACAGGGTCTTCTTTTGTACTATGAGATCGGGATTTGCAATCTGCACCCGAACTCGATTCTCCTTATTTCCACCTTCATCCATCTGTGCGAGGCCTATGTTGGCATAGAGCCGCACTTTGATCTTTTCCGGTACCTTTTCTGTCTGAGGAAGAAGGGAGCAGTTGGAGGCTCCAAGGTTGCAGGTGGAGTATACCTCAACCTTCGTGATGGGATGAAGAACCGCTACCTACACTGCCCATGGAACACCTCTTTGACCGAATGGTACAGGAGGTGGTTCTACGTCAGGGAGGAACCGGGCAGCTCCACGTTCTGCGACGTGGGGTACGTTCCCGAGAAGAGGGCGAGCTGGAGCGACCGCCCGGAATACGACGGTCAAGTGGCGGAGCTGATGAAGCTGATCGACTGGTCGCGCCTGGACGGGTTTAGCGTGGTCGGCAACTTCATTTGCCGCCGGGTGATGCCCTGCCAGAAGAGGGTGCACTCGGCGTATGAATATGCCGGAAGCGCAGACCCGACCAGGATGCGGTCGGAGATCCTGGAGAAGGCGGAGGTACAACAGCTGCTGAACGAGCTGTTTAACTTTGCCGATGGGGGCTTCACCCGTAGCAGTGATCGGGTGCAAGCCTTCAAACTAGGACGACCAGCACCAAAGGTATGTAGCATAGCCCGTTTGATCATTCTTATGTCGTCTGCAGTTGGCTCACCTCTGTTGCTTTTGCAGGTCGGTGATGTCGACCGGTGCGTAGTGTACGCATCACTGGCACCGGGGATGGAAGATCCTGTGGGAGAGGTCCCGTCGGAAGAAGACCGAGCCCGCCCCGTCCTGACCTCCGAGGAGAGGGTAGCGGGGAAAAGGCCATTGCCAGCGAATCCCTTGCCCACGCCGGAGCTGCCGGCAGACCTACCGGCGGAGAGCAGCCAAGCGCCGAAGCGTCGTCGGCTCGTGCGGATCGTCGACGACGACGAGGACGACGAGGAGGCTGCGCCGTCGCTGGTCCGACGGCCTCGGGACCGCCCAAACGCTGCGCCGGTCGCCACTGATCGAGTGGCCAGCGACGCGGCTGCCCCGCAAGCTGCCGGGGTGGGGGCACAGGCGCCGACCGGCCGGGCGAGGAGGAGGTTCACCGCGACCCATCGGCGGTCAGACCTGTAAGTGTTCAACTTACGTATTTTGGACTCCTCTCTATTTTTTTTTCTTTTTTTTTTTTTAACTTTTGTTCCTGTAGTGCGGCATCGGATGTCGACCCTGGCCAAACTGCTGGCCAGGGAACGGGCGAGCCTGCCCGCGGTTCTGGGGATGCGGCCCCCCAGACCACAGAGCAGCCAACAGCTGCAGTCGCGCCTGGGAGCACGGAGGGGCTCCCGAGCGCGGCGCCTACTACAACAAGCAGCCCGACCAGGGCTGGGGAGGCTCCCCCAACTGACTCCTCGGAGAAGGGAAAGTCTCCGACCGCTCCTCCTGCCGGGGGGAGTGAAGTCCCCCTGCCGCCCCGAGCAGGAGCCTCTCCGGCTGCGGGCTCCCCAGGTCTGGTCCAAGGGACGGTGGCGCCTGGGACCACCACCGGGGGTGACGCAGCCCAGGAGGAGGAAACCAGGGCGGCCTCCGACGACGAGGTAGAAGAGATCGAGGGTCGTCCCCGTGATGGCCGCCAACACGTGTATGTGTGGCGCCAACGCGGGGATCACTTTATCGGTCATGAGGAGCTCGCCGAGTCCGAAGAGGCCGCCAGGGTGGAGCGCGCGGCTAAGCGCCTTGTCGACGAGGTCAAGGTAAGCGGCGTTTTGAGCTGCCGCGCGATCTTTTGCCTTGTCTTCTGCGCATTCTTATATGCTTGCTTTGTAGGACGTTATGAAAACGGCGAAGTACCGGAAACGGTGCTTTGACCAGATAGAAGGCGTCATGGCCGAGAACAAGGCCCTTGCCGCGGAGGTAGACCGGTTGCGGGCGGAGGTCGGAGAGAAGGTGGTCGAGATGAGCGCCGAAAAGGAGCGTCGTCTCGACCTCTCTCGTCGCCTGGCCGACCAGTACCGGCTGCAGGAAGGTTAGTCACACGCTCCGAGCAGTTTCACATACTTGTATAGTTTGCTTTGCTGACCAGTTAATCGATTCACGCAGACTTGGAGGAGGAGGTGGCGAGCCTCCAACAAGAGAAGGAGCAGCTCGGCCAACAGCTCGCCAGTGCACAGGAGTCCGGGCGGCGAGCGGAAGAGGAGTTGGGCCGAAAAGACCGAGAGTTAGCTGGTAATGAGTGCCGCCTTGTTGATTGCTGCCTGCCCTGTGCTTGTCTGGTAACGTTTCATTTCGTTTGCAGTGCTCAAGGTGAACACCAAGAAGCACCTGGATGAGCTGATCAGGGACCGGGACTCCTGGAAGGCCAACTGTTGCAAGATCTGGAAAGGAGTGTCCCCGGTCCTGGACCTGATCAGTCCCGAGCTCCCGGAGAGCCAGCCCCGCGCGCCGCAGTTGACCCCAGTCGGGAAGGCGCAACGGGCGTGGGACTGGCTCCAGCAGTTTGTGAAGGACGCCGGAGAGTTTGCCGGCGCGCACGTCCTCAGCATGGTGCGCGCCCACTACCCCCTGGTTGACTTGAGCAGGCTGGAGAAGGGGTACCCGAAGGAAGTCGGCCCACAGGAAGCGGACGAACTTCGGGGTAGTCTGCTGGATTTGTCGTCGACGGTGATCGGCGACATCAACCTGTGCGGAACGGCCACTCCTCCAGACCAGCCGAGCTCAGATAGGTCGGCCAGGGAGTTGTCGGGCGCGTCCGTTGCTGGAGATGGGCGGTCGACGCCTGCGGTCTCGACCAGCCAGGCGCCGGTGGCCCCGACCCCTTCGTCCGGGCAGCAAGGCCAGGCGGGTGATCAGCCCGAGCAGCTAGGCCAATAAAGTAGTCTGTAGGAATAGACTAGTATCTGCCCGTCAGGGTGTTTATTGTAAACTTTGTATGTAAAGTTTGTAATAAAGTTTTCTCTTTTGTCATGACTGTTGTTTTGAGCGCTGTAAGAATGTCTGAGTGACGTGTCACCGTATTTGTCTTGGTTGTCGCCAAGAGCATCCATTGCAGGAGTTTTGCTGGGTGCTGCGTACGACAAGATATAGGCGAGAAATATAGAATATTATTATCAAAAATTATAAGATACTTACAAAAGAAAGCCATTAAAACGTTATGGATAGAATCGTCGCAGTTTGTCGATGTGCCAAGAGTTAGGCACTCGTGTTCCGTCTGGGTATGCCAATCTGTAGGACGTAGGTCGTGTGACCTTGGTCACCACGAAGGGTCCTTCCCAGGGAGTGGATAACTTGTGCATTCCCTCCTGGTTCGTTTTCCATCGAAGCACCAGATCGCCGACCACAAAGGAACGGTCCTTGACGTTCCTGTTGTAGTATCGCCTGACTGCCGCGAGATATTTTGCTGTTCGGAGACATGAAACTAAACGATTTTCCTCCATGCAATTGACTTCGAGTTCCCTGGCGTTGTCGGCAGTCGCCTCGTCGTAGTGCTCGATTCTAGGAGATCTGAAGTGTATGTCGGCCGGCAGGACCGCCTCTGCACCGTATACCATGAAGTAGGGAGACACCCCTGTGTTTCGACTGGTCTGGGTTCGGAGGCCCCAGACTACTGCCGGCAATTCTCTCATCCATCGACCGGGTGCTCTGTCGTTTTCGGTGTACAGCCTCTTCTTTAGGGCATCAACGATCATTCCATTAGCACGTTCGACTTGACCGTTAGCACGTGGGTGTGCTACTGACACATATTTTATGACTATGCCTCTGTCATCGCAGAAATCCCAAAAAGTGGTGCCAGTAAACTGAGTGCCCAGGTCGGTGATTATGCTGTTCGGGATGCCGAATCTGTGTATGATTTGATTGAGAAACTCCACGGCCTTCTCGGAGGTTGCCTTGACCAAGGGCATGTATTCGATCCACTTGGAGAACTTGTCGATTAGCACGAAGACAAACTTGAAGTTGCCCGGGGCTGGTTTAAATGGTCCGATCATGTCAAGCCCCCAGCAAGCAAAGGGCCAAGACGACGGGATAGTCTGAATTTCATGGGCGGGTACGTGGGTCCTCTTAGCGAAAAACTGACATCCTTCGCAATGCCGAACCAGTTTTTCTGCGTCGCCGACCGCGGTTGGCCAATAAAAACCTGCTCGGAAAGCCTTTCCGACCAGCGTTCTAGATGCGGCGTGGTTGCCGCAGGATCCAGCGTGTATGTCTTCCAAGAGCTTGATACCATCGTCTTGGGGTATGCACTTGAGCAGTACTTCGGAGCTTGCGTTTTTCCGCATGAGTTTTCCGTCGACCAGGACGTAGTTCTTTGACCGTCGGATGAGGCGCTCGTTCTCTGTTTTGTCCTGATAGCCTGTTCCGTCTGATATGTATTTGATGAACGGGGTGCGCCAGTCACGCCCACCGGTTGCCGGAGTGGCGTCATCTATGAGCATTGCCTCGGTGGGTTGCTTGTCGACCAGGGGAGGGCTTACGCTTGGCTCATGGATGTCCTGGACAAAAATACCCCGCGGGATCTGGGCCCGAGATGAGCCTAACTTTGACAACGCATCTGCTGCTTGGTTCTTGTCCCGGACCACGTGGATGTACTCTATGCCATAGAAGTGAGTTTCCCATTTGCGAATTTCTTTGCAGTAGAGATCCATCTTCTCGTGGGTTGCGTCCCACTCCTTGTTGAGCTGGTTGATGACCAAGGCAGAGTCGCCGTAGACATAGAGGCGCTTGACCCCCAGTTCAACGGCTAGTCGTATGCCGTGTAAGCATGCTTCGTATTCGGCGACGTTGTTTGACGCCGGGAAAAGGATCCTAAGGACGTAGCGGAGTTTGTCCTTGTTGGGTGATACGAACAGTATCCCAGCGCCTGCACCGTTGATGTTCAAGGACCCATCGAAGAACATAGACCAGTGGTCTGAGACATCGGGAACGGGAGGTTCGTTGAGATCCGTCCATTCGGCAATGAAATCGACCAGGGCTTGGGACTTGACAGTGGTGCGACTCTGGAACTCCAGGGAAAATGGGCATAACTCCATTGCCCATTTCACGATTCTGCCATTGGCGTCTTTATTGCGCAGGATGTCACCGAGAGGAAAGCTGGTTGTCACCAGGACTCGATGGCCGTCGAAGTAATGCTTCAGTTTTCTTGACGTTATCAGGATGGCGTATATAAGCTTCTGTATTTGTGGGTACCTGGCCTTGGATTCGTTTAAAACTTCGCTTATGAAGTAAACGGGTCTCTGGACCTTGAAGACGTGACCTGGTTCATCTCGCTCGACCACTATTGCCGTGGAAACAACCCTGTCGGTTGCAGCAATGTAAAGGAGCAGGTCTTCATTAGGCTGAGGCGCTGTGAGGACAGGCGGTGAAGTGAGGAAGATCTTAAGCTGAGTGAACGCGGCGTTGGCTTCTTCGGTCCAGGAGAATTTTTCTGACGCTTTCAATAGTTTGAAGAAAGGGAGGCCTTTTTCTCCCAGCCTTGAAATGAAACGGCTGAGGGCGGCCATGCATCCGGTTAACTTCTGAATGTCCTTGACGTTCTTCGGTGGTCGCATGTCGAGTACGGCTTTGACTTTTGAAGGGTTTGGTCGTATGCCGTCGCGACTGACGACGTTGCCGAGCAGTAGACCGGAAGGAACGCCGAAAATGCATTTCTTGGGGTTGAGCTTCCACTTGTACCTATTGAGTGCCTTGAAGGTTCGGTCTAAGTTGTCGATCAGGGTGCTCGCGTCCCTTGTTTTTACGACCACGTCGTCCACGTAGGCCTCGACGAGGTCATCGCGAATCTCGTCGTGGAGGCATTGCTGGATGGCCCTTTGATAAGTGGCCCCGGCGTTTTTAAGTCCGAAAGACATGGTAGTGTAACAATATGCACCGAAGGGTGTGATGAAGGATGTTTTGATCTGATCTTCTTCCTTTAACGAGATCTGGTGATAACCAGAGTAGCAATCTAGAAAGGAGAGGAGTTCGCATCCGGCCGTTGAGTCGACCACCTCGTCGATGCGAGGAAGACCAAAAGGATCTTTAGGACAGTGCTTGTTGAGATCGGTGTAATCAACGCACATTCTCCATTCATTATTCTTTTTGCGTACAAGAACCGGATTGGCGAGCCAATCGGGATGATACACCTCTTTTATGAATCCGGCTGCTAGAAGCCGTGTTATCTCTGTCCTAATAGCCTCCTTTTTGTCACGAGCGAACCGTCGTAGTTTTTGCTTGATTGGTCTTGCGGTCTTCGAGACGTTTAAGGAGTGCTCGATCAGGTTTCGTGGGACACCGGGCATGTCTGCGGGTTTCCATGCGAAAACGCTCACGTTGTCCTTTAGAAACCTGACGAGCGCGTCTTCCTATTTTGGATCCAGGTTGGCCCCGATGAGGGCTGTCTTCTCGGGGTTACCTTCGACCAGCTGCACTTCTTTGTACTCCTTGGATTTCGAATTCTTTCTGGCTGTCTCTTGCTCGGGTAATCGGAGCTGGTCGGGGGGCAGCTGTGCGGCTTGGGTTGCTGTTTCCGCCATGCGGATTGAGAGGTCAATTGCCTCGGTGATCTTGAAACTTTCTTCTTCGCAGGTGTACGCAGTATAGACGTTGCCTCTGACGGTCAGGACGCCCTTCTCCGTGGGCATCTTAAGCACCAGGTATGAGTAGTGCGGGACTGCCATGAACTTTGTCAGTGATGGGCGGCCCAGTATGGCGTGGTAGGTCCCGTCGAAGTCCGCGACTACGAAGTTGATGAACTCCGTCCGGAAGTGATCGGGTGTGCCGAATTGGACAGGCAATGTTATCTGTCCGAGGGGCACCGAACTTTGACCTGGCAAAACCCCCCAGAATTGGGCGTCGTAAGGTTTTAGTTGCGCCGGTGATATCTTGAGGGCGGGCAGGCTGTTGCGGAAGAGGATGTCGATGGAGCTTCCCCCGTCCACGAGCACGCGCTCGAATCTGATGCTATTGATGCAGGGATCAAGAATCAGTGGGAAACGACCCGGCTCTGGGATAGTGGCCCACTGGTCCTTCCTGCTGAACGCGATCTCCCTGTGGGACCAGGCGGGAAATTTCGGATCTGCGATCAGCCCGTCCGTGCTGTCTATGTTGAGGCAGGCTCTCTTTAACAGTTTTCTTTCTCGCTTGGACTCAGTGGAGACCTTGCCCCCGAAAATGGAGTGAACCACGTCGGTAGGGCTGACATATTGGTGTCGGGGGTCCCTGTCTTGGTCCTCATCCTCATCTTCGTGGTCGTGCCCGTCGCGTTTGCTGCTTTTCTTGGCGGTGTCTTCTTGGGCGGCCCGCCGTGTATAGATACTTTTGAGGACGCGGCACTCTTCCATGGTATGGTTAGACTTCGGGTGTAGCTGGCACGGTCCCTTCAACGTTTTGTTGTAGTCGTCTTGGTAGTCCCGTCGTCCATTGGGACGTTTGACCGTGTTTACTTCGTGGTCGTACTCGCGAGGGCGCTTTCCTCTGAAGTCGTCGCGGCTGTCGCGCCGCCGATCCCAACCCTCTCGGTGATCGCGGTTGTCGGAGCGGCGATGATTTCTGTTGTCGTAGCGACCACGACCGTCGTCTCGCCGGGAGGGCTGGTCGGTGCCTCTCGCATCGTCTCGGATTAGTTTTTCTGCGTCATCAGCATCGGCGTAATTTTTAGCCGTGGCGAGGAGCTCCGCTACCGTTGATGGGCGCTTACGCAATAGCTTGTTCCTCAGCGCTTCATGGAAACGCAAACCCTTGATAAAGGCTGATATGGCCTCGTCATGAGAAATCCTCGGGATTTTGAGACGCATATCCGAGAATCGTCGGATGTAATCGCGCAGAGGTTCATTCTTCCTGTCTCTTATCCTTTCAAGGTCATACTTGTTTCCGGGCTGCTCGCATGTGGCGATGAAGTTGTCGATGAAAGCCTGACGCAGCTCCTCCCAAGAGTCGAAGGAGTCCTCGGGCAAGCCGAGAAGCCACTGATGACCAGCCTGGTCGAGGACTACGGGGAAGTAATTAGCCATGACGTGCTCATCTCCTGCCGCTGATCGGACGGCGATTTCGTAGAGAGTGATCCAGTTCTCTGGATTTTCCTTGCCGTCGTATTTTTTAAGTTTTTCGAGCTTGAAATTGCGGGGCCACACGACTTGGCGGAGGTGTGAAGAGAACTGCCTTAGGCCCGGAGGACCGTGGGTCGCGTCGTACTCGATGCGGCGCAGGTTCTCATGGACTGCTCTTTCTGCGGCGCGCCTGTTGATGCGGTCCCGGGCATCTTTGGGGGGGATGTTGTGGCGGAGATCCCTGTGTTGATCTTCTTCTTCTTGGCCGCGTACGCGGTCCTGCTGGCGGCGGCCATCGGCGTCCCGACCACCATCGTCGCGCCGTGAGTCCCCTCGACGGTTGTCGGGGGAGCGGCTGCGGCGACGCCTGCTGGGTGAGGCCCGGCTACGATGAGTCTGGTCGGAGGCGGCTTCCGTATAAGAGGCGTCCTGGACTCTCTTGAGCAGAGCGGCTGTCTGTCCCATTGCGGCGATCAGGTGTGCTCGGATACTGGTCCGGACTCCCTGGCATTCGGGGGTGTCAGGAAGCCGATCCAGATTGGCCATGGCGACAGCCACGTTGGCGCTTGGCGTTTTGTAGACCGGCTGGTCCCCGACCATGTCGAAGGCATCGTTGAGGTTGCCTGGCGGCGTCTGTTGTTGCTCGTCTGCACGCCGTCGGGCGCGCTCGGCGTTACGCTGTTCACGGAGTTGCCTCTGGTCGTCTGTTTCTCCGTCAACGGCTGGTTCGTCGGCGCTGACATTGAATACAATATCCCCTCGCCGGGGGGGGAATATCGGGAATCGGTCGAAACCCGGAGGGTGTGAAGGAAAATCCAGGTCATAGTCCTCGTCTTCGGTGTTCACAACCTCGGTGGGGACGGAGCCGGTGCTTGAGTTGGTGCTGGAAACCTGGCCGTCCCGTAGCTCTCGGATGGTCACCATGTTGACATGGTGGCGATTGTTCCTTGTCGGCGACCAGCCCGCTTTGCTGAAAACGGATCGGACATGCCGTGAATAAACAGAGGCCGAGTTGTTCAGGCCGCAAGGATGGTCTTCCTTTTTGAGCTCGACGGATCGTCCTGAGGGGGTTGAGGTTATCGTCAGGGATGTTCCCAGCCGTTCGTGTGTGGTGACACGAGTTGGCCGGCGGAATTTCGAAGAATCCGTTCGAGCGGCTTGGTCGGGCCGGCGCAGAACTCCATCTATTAGTTGGGAGACTTCGAATAGCTTGGAGTCAGCGCGATCGAGTGCTTGGAGGAGGTCCGAGCAGTCGATCTCCCTTCCCTTGTAGAGCGGGAGCGGTGGTCGGGAGCTTGGTGTCGTTACGCGCGTGGTCGGAGACGACGTGGTCTCAGATTGGATCTGGATCTCTTTAGGAACCGTGGTCGCGAAACCGCCGCTGCGCGTCGTCCACGTGATTTGGCTGACGGTGAACGTGAGGCCTTCGGGCACGGTCGCGGAAGCTGGGATCGTGACCATCTTGTTCGCCGGAAAAGTTGCACGCACACCCCCTACCTGGCGCGCCACTGTCGACGAAAGCTAGTCGGCAGTCTACCTTGGGGTATACCCACGGTAGTAGTTTATCGGTAGACGGTGCGCGAACTACGAACTCGATGGTGACGCAAGACACGGACAAGCTTTTTATCCAGGTTCGGCCGCCGAGTTGGCGTAATACCTACGTCCTGCGTCTGGTTGTATTGATTTGTGTTGAGAGAATATGATGCATCCTAGGGGGGTCCCTTGCCCCTCCTTATATAGTCTGGAGGGCAGGGTTACAGATCTGGAAACTAATCCTAGTCGGTTACAATTGCCATGGATAATTCGATATCAATTCCTATTCTAACCGACTAGAATCCTGCTTGATCTCCACATCTTGTTTCCTTGCGCGAAACTCCAGGTTGTCGGATCAAGCCTTGAACTCGTCTCGTAATGGGCCAAGCTTCCTGGCCGAAGTCTAGCCGTAAGGGTATAGGGGTTTGTACCCCCACATTAGGATTATCAGTTACTAGTTAACCTTGATCAGCAGAACCTACTTATCCCTGATTTTCTATGCTTCTATTATTGAGCTGACTGGCGACTCAAAAATCATGATTGTAGGAGTGTCTCCAAGTACAATTGTTGTTCAGTCACCCTACATTGCTCAAGTGCAATTGTTAAGAGAGAAGCTACAAGAATATCCTGGGCTTTGTCCTGTTGAGGTTTCAACCATAGATAGCTTTCAGGGTAGGGAGGCAGATGCAGTGATCATATCAATGGTAAGCACTGTAGCATGTCTGCTCTCTTGTTGACTCCTATATATATGGTAGAGTATGAATCAGATTTACAATAACAAATCAGTTCGTTTTCCATTACTTATATTGATGTTTATATCTGTACCGATTCTAGGTTCGCTCGAATCCACTAGGAGCTGTAGGGTTTCTGGGCGACAGCAGGCGCATCAATGTGGCTATTACGAGAGCACGGAAGCACGTTACTGTGGTTTGTGATACCTCCACAATTTGTCACAGCACCTTCCTTGCCAGGCTTCTTCGCCATATCAGGCGGTATGGCCAAGTAAAACACGTTGCCCCTGGTTCCTTGGATGGGGCTTCTGGCCTCGGCTTCAGTCAACCTACTCTCCCCTCTATCAGTTAACACTCAGGACAAATTACAAGCACTCTTCCTTTCAAAAAAAAAAAATTACAAGCACTCTATTGATTGACGCAAACACCTGAAGGCTTTGTACATACACAGGAGGATGAATACTCAGGAAGAGGAAAACTTCAATTTCCTGAGTATCACTAACCTATTTCTTGCCTGACACAATGCTCCTATTCCTGTAAATACATTACTGTCGACAAGGATAGGATACTCACAGATTACAGACGTGTACAACACATTGACAGTTCACAATTGAGTTCCAGGCTTTTCATTTATGATTAATTGGAGCAACATATCACACTATTTGTGAATACATGGTTGATATATGCACATGTCTGTTGATTGTTGATGAGTAATTGCAAGCTTTGGTTGAGTTTGGAGACTAACCATTGTGTGAGTGTGGTGTTTGTGCAACATGTCTCTTGTCTTATAGTGTACAAGTGTGGAGCACTGAGACAATCGACGGTTATGGAGAAAGTCAAGCAGGTCCGTGCCGATGGACTCATAACGATGAAAGATGGATGTGAGGTTTGGACGAGGGACTAAAGGCTGGAAGACTGTCCATGGTGGCTGACATTTGGGGACATGGACAAGCAAGTGTACATATGGAGGAGCAGACCGTGTGGACCAAGTCAAGGTGACAGTTAACCAAGTCAAGCGTGGGCGCGAGAACTTGGTGATCAAGCGGTTGAGGATGGATGGTGACACATGTCGAGATCATGGAAGAGGCGTAGCGGATACACTTCTCCAAGTCAGATTTAGTGGTGTGGACCTCAAAACCATTGGTAGACGGTTCGTCGAGTTTGGGCCTCAAAACTCGGAAGAAGTTCAAGGCAGCACGTGTCGTCATCGGAGAGTTTGCGTCGAAGCGAAACTATCTTGTGTAGGGCTCGTGGCCTTCGGATCACATATCTTTACCTGGATCATTTTACCCCTAGGGTTAAGTGATTCAGCCAAAATATCTAAAGTCAAGTTTAGGATTATATAATAGCTCTTAAGAGGGGAAGCTGCTCAAACCAGTCCATCTCTTCCATTGCTTTTGCCTTAGCATCTAGGACTTTATGTTAGTGTAAGTTAGTTTTCCAGCACTTGTGAGAGATTCATAGATGAAGTGAGTACATTGTCTGTGTTTTCGGTAATTTTTTTCTCTGTAAGAACTAGACCTAATTGATCTTGGAAATAAAGCAATCATTCCCCTAAGATTGTTTATCGGAACATCCACGCCGCTCGGTGTAAAACAGATTGGAAGATATGCCCTCCTCTCAGCATGAATTTTTTTGGCTGGTCATGCATGAGCGCTACTGGATAGTGGAGAGGCGATTTCACCATGGACTTCAAGACAGTGAAGTATCATCTGTGATTAGGCGGCAAAAATAATGGACCACATCCGGCTCGGGTGTACCTTCAAGCAGAAAGTCTGGTCATCATGGATCAGGAGGCTACATTTACACGGTGTGGTGGTCGTGCAATGCAATGGTGGTTGCAAAACAAGAAGCTGGTGCCAAAGCAAGTTCATCGCGGTTTTAACTCGCTTTTCTTCCTCATCGGTTGAACGCTCTGAAAAAAAGAAATACAAGAACCTTTAATATACAGGAGTGCAACTACGGCGGCATAGCTGGGAGTGTAGATTCAGGACGAGATCAATGCTTGGTGCATGGCCGGTCATAGTCACCTAGGGTCTTTAATGTGGCCATGGCAACCGTTGCTTTCTTCTCTCTATCACAAATTGTACTCCTATAACTACAATGGCGTGGGAGCTATGTACTTAGGATTCTTGTAACATTAGATTATCATAAGCGATTCATTTTGTAACAAAAACTTTTCTCCTACTTAATGGAAATGTGCTACGGCACGATCACAAAAAAAAACTAAGATATGAATCTGAGTTCTTACATGTGTTTGGATTTTTTTTCCTTTCTCAGGTTCCCCTCCCTTCTCTTCTTTAGTTTTGTGTGGTTTTAGAGATGGTTTAAGGGCTTTGAATACGTGCAAGGACCCTAGATGAACATATGTGTTAAGTGATATGATAGATTTATCACAAGCACGAAAATTGATCCTTTGGAGGAAGTTTGAGAAAACTCTATTTTATTTGGTTGGTTTTTAGATCCAGTTTGATTCTATGGTCTCGGGGTTATGATCTTCAGTGGAAAGCTTCTAAACACCTAAGGGAACCCTGTGCAAAGTTTAGGATTTATTTGAGACCATTTGAAATGATTTTTGATTTTGGAGGGGTGTTTTCAGAGTTCTAGACTGTGCAAACGGGCTCAACCAGCTCCCTCGAACCGGCCTAACCGGTTCCTCCTTGGGTCGGCCAGGCCGCCTTCACAGCGGACCAAGCTAGTTTAGAAGCAGGCCATAGCCAACCAAGCCGCCAAATAAGCCGGTCAAGGCCGTCCACTTCACTTATTGGATTTGTTGTTTTTGTTGGATTATTTGGGATAGTTCCAATTTTTTTTTATTGGCTCACATTCACCCTCCTCCTCTAGTCGTCTTTCTTGGCCCTTCACTGTCAACATTTGCAAGGTATCTCTGAACAACCCAATCTTCTAACTCCCGTCTCTCCCCTCTCATGGCTGTGGAACTTTGTGTTGATGATATCGTGCACGTAATCTATCTTGGGAAATCATGAAGCAATCCAGTTCCCTCACATAGCATAAGTAAACTTTTCTTATACCAACGTTGCATATGCTACTACAACTTTCCAATATTGTTCTATTATATGCTTCACACAATTGGAGTTCGATCAACAGAATTGAAGTGCATTACCTTCCATAGCACAAGAAATCTAACATGATTCTGTATGCAGTCGTGTCCTTACCTCTGTTTCAACCGTATATTTGTCTTGTATTTTTTTTCTTTTTGCAAGGGGCTTTACGTGTTATCATGTATGGACTATGAACTATGAAGCTTTGAAAGCTGAAAGACAAATATATATTAGTCACAGAGACACAGACATGGTTTGCCTGCCAGTACCGTATAGGCAGTGTAGCTGTTAAGCGGTGACGTGTGCGTCTCCCTAACCCCCTGCACCAGATAAATCCAAGACAAAATTGCCAACAATCCGATCGAGGCCAAATGGTTTACAATTGTTGGAGATGGTGAATGTCTTTGCTTTCGTTTGGTAGATTGATGAGCCCTGAAACGAGATGAGCGGATGACGTCGACGGGTCCTGAGTGACACAGACAAGTCCTACGCGTGGGATTATTCGTCTGTGGACAGAACTCTTATGATTATAGATGTTTCATATGTTTTATCACCATCGTTTGTGTGACCAGAGGCTCAAATCTTTGTCAAGTTGTATTAATCAAAACCAAACAACCAGTCCTTGTTTTCACTTTCATTTCCCACGGTCCAGGAGGACTAGACTGTCCCCTCCAAGCATCAAAACTATCTTTTTGTCCATCAGCTTCTATGTTAAGTTGTTAACGAGACGAGGCCTAGCCAATCCTTGATAATTTCTCTCCATTATTTTGTAGATCAAATTGTTTCATTTGAAATTCATATGTTTCAACCAATGTTCTAAACAGCAGTGCTAATACGCTATAGCGTTTTAAACCGGCTACCGCTGAAAATGTGCATATTTCCTCACTATCACAGCTAAGGCTGCTGTAGCACCATTTAGCGTGGATAGTGTGTTTAGTGCCGCTGATGACGAATATACGGGACGAGGATGAGTAGAGGAGAATTGTGTCACGGCCTCTTTGGTTTCTTTGCTAAATTTTAGCTAGCTAAAATTTTAATCACTTTAATAACTAAACTTCCAAATACATTGCATAAAAAGAGCTAAAATAGTTTAGTCGCACTAGTCACCCAAGAGTAACTAAAATAATTTTAGTTGACTAAAATTTAGCAAGAGAAATAAACAGGACCTCCTACTTCTGTCCGTGATTGGGCTTTGGACCTTGGTTGCACTTGCACTTGCACTTTGCATTTTGCGATGAGCTTGTAACATGTAATGTCTCTCAGTCTGAAACCAGGTGAGCATGTAATATATGCTGAACTTATGGACTGTATAAAAATTAGACACTTTTTTTTTATATTTGTATAGTTAATTTGCTTGAGTAGGAATGTTAAGCATTTGTTAAAAAATTAATATCTATGTGGGTCCTTAAACTAGGGTCCTTAAATATTGTAAACTTATTACTTATAAATTTAATATATATTTATAGAACTATCTAAAAATTATAAATATAATTCTGTTAGACTCCTGGCAACATGTACTTTAAATTAGAATAAAAGAAATTAATATGTACTTTCTATTTTTAACTTTATAATTAAATAACTAAATATGCACATACATTTTTAGGATTTGTAAAAATATGCGTGCCTATTTAGTTATTTAATTACATATTCAAAAATAGAAAGTACATGGTGAGTTGTTTTATTCTAGTTTAAAGTACATGTTTGTGGGAGTTTAACAAAATTAGATTTATAGTTTTTGATAGTTCTATAAATATATATTGAATTTACAAGTTTATAGTACTTATAGCATTTAGGGATCGGGATGATACAACTGAACAAGTCCGATGATCTAAACTAGTGATTGTTCAGGGATCGAAATAATACAGTCAAACATGTTCGAGGACCTAAGCGAACGATTTGCGAATTTAGAGACCAGGATGACATAGATGAACAAGTTTGAGAACTTAAATGGTCGATTTGCGAGTTTAGGGACTGGGATGACACAGTCTACAAGTTCGAGGTCCGCTAGTGGACTTTACTCTTAAATTATTTATGTGGTACTTTAAAAAGAGGGGTTATTCTCATAAAGAATAATTTAGCTAGAAGGAATTGAAATGGCAGTAAAGTATGCAACTTTAGTATAACGCCTTTTCTTTGAGTGTCATTAAGCCAAAGCCTTGTGGCATGTTGTTTATTTTGTATTAGGCATCAAATCTCCTCAAAATATTAATCATCCATTTAACTTTTGGTCTAAGCAAGGTGGTCAGAACTGAGTAGATCTTTGTTATTGATAGGAGCTGTAGCAGTTTGCTAGGCAATATGGCTGAGTAAGAATGGTATTGTGTTCAATAATAGCTAAATAAAATCTTTTTTTATAGGGACTTTTGGGACACACCGGCTTCGCTCCGTTCCGTTGCAACGCATTGATGACCATATGGATTGGTTAATTAGGGCATGCCTTCGTCTAGATACCAAAGCAATGGAGCTTTTTGCCTCCCATGAATGGACTTTAAGATTTCATATTGGTCAATAATATCCAACCTTTTATTGTTTTCTTATTTGATTTGTATTGAATTGTACGGATACCTCTTCTTTGAAGAGGTTTGAATCCGGAACTTTTCATAAAAAAAAACTATTTTTAGAATATTGGTTTCAAGTGACCCTAAATCCGGTACAAGAGTACCAGTCAGGTGACAGGAAGGATAGATATATTGTTGGAAAGAGCTCAAGATTTTGTACCGAAAACAAAAGCACACCACACATGCGAACATTTCTTCTTCATAGATCATAGTCTCTGGATTTTTCTTCTTTCCAATTCACCCATGCTGAGATTTTCCTCAACCAAAAAAAAAAAATCCGTGAGATGAGCATCGGCGAGGCTGACTGACCGGCTCTATCACTCACATCACAGTTCACCAATAATATCCTGACCCGATCTGGGGCTCCACGACTATACACGGGACGTCAACCGGTGGAGCTCAGATTATTTGCATGCGATGCACCGTCCGTAAGCGAGCCTGGCAAACTAAAACCCTGCAGATTATTGTGAACAAGGCGTGCAGCAACGACGATTTTTTAGACTCGCAAACGAGCGGTGCTCATGGAGCGCAGGTGACCCCGATCGCCCCATCCACCAACCGTTGCCGATCACAGATATTATTGGCGCACATCGCCGTTGCTGTCTCATCAACTGCACGATGCCCTCTGGCCGTGGCTCGTGCCGATTCTTGTACCGCGGCCACGAATCAACCGATCGAGAGAGACCTTTCCAATATTATTTGTGCGCGTAAATGGCAGCTCCGAATTGCCCTCGTCTTCTCGGATTGGGTGGAGTGGAAGCAAGGGCGAATGGGCGATCTGTGCACGGGCGGAGCTAGGAGCTAGTAGTTATCCGTTTGTTCTTCCACTGGCTCGTAAATTTCACCGGATGGAGACGGCAATTGGAGGCAGCGGCGACGGCGAACCCCGGCCGTGCCCGTGCTCTCCGCCCGTCGCGTCCCCGTTGCAATCACGACGTCCCCTGCACGCGCTTTACCTGTGGTCCTCTCCGGTTTCGCTCCACTGTGCACAGCACACTGCATTATTTATTTGTGTGGGAGGAGCCACCAGTTGTTTGGGACAGATACTAACTCTGTTGCGTACCATCAGGCATCAGTATAGGTTTGTTTGGTTGTGTCTGCTTCTTGGATTGCTGCTATCTGTATCCTTGGAATCTCTTGCCATATATATCGGCGGTGTCGCTTGCACGCATTCGTTCGCTATGATTCTTACGAACAAAAATCTGAGCGTAGTGTGGGGACGCTGAGCTGATAGCTTGATACTACAGATGACTTAAAAAGCTGGTACTCCCAACTTGTGAATTCCAGACAGGTTAACGGGATACCTTTTCTGTGAAAACTTGTGAGTACCTATTTTCTGTGGAAAGTTAAACTGTGTCTCATATCCGTGGAAACATTTGCACAGAGGTTAGTGAGGCAATGCAAGCGAGACTGCAGTGTCAAGGTGGAAATCAATAGTTGAAGTAACAGTCTTGCGCTTATCTGATCCAGAGAAGGTAGTAGGGCCATGGAGGGGAACGGGAGGAGGACGACGACGATGGCGACGAAACAGTGAGCATCAGAGCCTGGCGATGAGTGGTGGCGGGGGACGAGGAGGCTACCGTGTTGGAGCGGAAGCAAAGAGTCGACATGGACAGGAGGGCCCCCCCAATCCACATCCAAATCCAAATAATAATGTTGGCATTTGGGGGAAAATGATGATATCAAATTGTTTGGATAAAGAAATGTTGATGTATGACTGGAAATTCACAAAGGTGCTAATATGCTATTTCCAATATATAACCACTCTAGGGCTCTTAATAAAAAAAACTATAGAACCTTGATACATCGAACAAAAGGAATGTGCCTAAGTTTCTACGGTCGTTTATGGAAAGAACTAAACTTCCAAAGTTCTAATATTAACCCATCGTACCGTGTGGGATAGTACCATAAATTGTTTTTTAGTTAAACCATATTTGTGCGTTGCAACGAGAAAAAAATAATATAGGCAGACATCAATAGAAACATTAAGCAAGCACCAGCTATGAGGACACAAAGGAGGATGCATGCAAAAGCGTGTGTGCGCAGCTTTATAATTATGCATCATATGTTTGGTTGATAAGTTATAGCTGAAAATACTATTCGTTGATCTGCTAAATAACTGGCAGATTCGGCACATAAGCTCAAACCAACAGGCTGGACCTTCCATGGTGTAAAAGTGAAACCTAAAAACATTTCACACGTCACTACTCAAAACTAGCATCACTCTTCATAACTTACAATGGATAGGCATAACTGGTGGGCCAATCAACCAATAAAAAACTAAGGTGTTGTTTAATTCTAATTTTTTTTTGGCAAAATAAACACTATAGCACTTTCATTTGTATTTGATAAATATTGTCCAATCATGGACTACCTAGGCTCAAAAGATTCGTCTCGCAAATTACATACAAACTGTGTAATTAGTTATTTGTTTTATTTATATTTAATGTTTCATATATGTACCGTAAGATTCGATGTGATGGAAAATTTGATAAATTTTATAAATTTTTTTGAACTAAACAAGGCCTGAACCAATCCTCCATTTGTTCTGCTCTCTCTCTCTCTCACTGTCTTGTCAAAAGCCGGCCTGATTGTTTTTTAAAATCATCCAGCACCGGCGCTTGTTGATGCATCGCTCCAAAAAATTGTAGAACAGACATCACTACATGCAAGGTGTGGAGTAATTCTCAAATACTCTCTCTCCTCTACAAGTTTCACGCTGTGGAGGGCTTTATTCATGCTTGAATCCGCCTTTCTACAACTTTTTTCACTAAAAGAAAAATTAGACGGATGTAATTGGGCTTCACTAGATTTGGACTGGATTTGCACATTGTAATTCTAAAAAGGTCATATTCTAATTTAGCTGAGCTGTAGAGTCCATACAGGCCCTTAGTGTATTTGGGGTTATTTTTTGTGTATTAGTAATGGTGGTTAACTTTAATTTATCAATATGTGTAGTCGCACTTCTATTTATTTTCCAATTAATATTGTAATTTCTAGGACTTAAGAATTACCTGTGAACGCTCGTTTTATACTTGGTAAGTCCGGTTCTATGTTACAGCACTGAGATGTATTTTAGTTTGTTTGCTTTATTTTTTTCCTTTACACATGCCCTTTTTCAACATAATAAAATGTAGCGCTCCAAAATCTCCCTGAGTTTCAATATGTATTGCAGTTTTTTTTTATGACAAGGATCAGCCACCACTTCTATGATTAGTATCTTCCGATATCCTCATGTGCTCGCCTATATATGGCCACATATATGCCAGCGGCAGGAGCACTTCTAGCACGCAAATTTGGTAAGCAGATCGCGGTCGCGCTGCTACATAATAATTAGACAGCAACCCAACCACCTTCTGACCTAAGCTTTTTGATCCAAATCTAGACACATTGATCTAGAGGTTGCAGAATGGAGAGAACATTGATCACCTCTAACCTCTCCATGAGTGCACATGCTTCAAGATCGTCCGGGAGGGTTCACTACATCTCTCCTGCCGCCTCTGCTGCTGCACAGAACTCCAGCTACAGGAAGAAGAAGAAGAGCGCCCCGTCTCCGCCGCCGTCGGCCGCCGCAACTGCCACCGTTGTCACCTCCCCTCCGGCCACTGACAATGTTCAGTCCAGTGCAGTGAAGCAGACCGGGCGACAGGAGCTGGAAGAGCTCGTGGCCACCAAGGCTAACACTTCAAGAATTGCAAGTGCGCCGAGCCAAGCTCAGGCTCGGGCTCAGCCTCGCCGCCGGCCTGCCCCGGCAGCCACGTCCCTGCCGATGGCGTTCTGCAGCGCGTTGGAGGAGGCGATCAACACGTTCGTCGACCCGCCGGCGCTGCGGCCGTCCGTGGACCCGCGGAACGTGCTGTCGACCAACTTCGCGCCAGTGGACGAGCTGCCGCCGACGCCATGCCCCGTCGTGCGCGGCGCCATCCCGCGCTGCCTCGCCGGAGGCGCCTACATCCGCAACGGGCCCAACCCGCAGCACCTCCCGCGTGGGCCGCACCACCTCTTCGACGGCGACGGCATGCTGCACTCGCTCCTCCTCCCGACGGCGGAGTCGCCGTCGTCGGACCCCGTCCTGTGCTCGCGCTACGTGCAGACGTACAAGTACCTCGTGGAGCGTGACGCGGGAGCGCCGGTCATGCCGAACGTCTTCTCCGGATTCCACGGCGTGGCCGGGCTGGCGCGCGGCGCCGTCGTGGCGGCCAGAGTACTCACTGGGCAGATGAACCCAGCCGAGGGCGTGGGGCTCGCGAACACCAGCCTCGCCTTCTTCGGCGGCCGCCTCTACGCGCTTGGCGAGTCGGATCTCCCGTACGCCGTGCGCGTCGACCCGGCCACCGGCGAGGTGACCACGCACGGCCGGTGCGACTTCGGCGGCCGTCTCTTCATGGGCATGACAGCTCACCCGAAGAAAGACCCCGTCACCGGCGAGGTCTTCGCGTTCCGGTACGGCCCCGTGCCGCCGTTCGTCACCTACTTCCGGTTCGACCCGGCCGGGAACAAGGGCCCCGACGTGCCCATCTTCTCAGTGCAGCAGCCGTCGTTCCTGCACGACTTCGCCGTCACGGAGCGGTACGCCATCTTCCCGGAGATACAAATCGTCATGCAGCCCATGGGCATGGTGGCGGGCGGCGCGCCTGTTGGGTCTGACGCCGGCAAGGTGCCCCGGCTCGGCGTGCTCCCCAAGTATGCCACGGACGAGTCGGAGATGCGGTGGTTCGAGGTGCCGGGGTTCAACATAATGCACTCGCTGAACGCGTGGGAGGAGGCCGACGGCGAGGAGCTGGTGCTGGTGGCGCCCAACGTCCTGTCCGTGGAGCACGCGCTGGAGCGCATGGAGCTCGTGCACTCGTGCGTCGAGAAGGTGCGCATCAACCTGCGCACGGGCGCCGTGTCGCGCACCCCGCTATCGGCGGGGAACCTCGATTTCGGCGTGATCCACCCGGGCTACCTCGGCCGGCGCAACCGGTACGGGTACCTCGGCATCGGCGACCCCATGCCGAAGATCTCCGGCGTGGCCAAACTGGACTTGGACCGCGCCGGCACGGGAGACTGCACGGTGGCGCGGCGCGACTTCGGGCCCAGCTGCTTTGCGGGGGAGCCGTTCTTCGTCCCCGACGACGTGGAGGGGAACGGCAACGAGGACGACGGCTACTTGGTGTGCTACGTCCACAACGAGCGCACTGGCGAGAACCTGTTCGTGGTGATGGACGCGAGGTCACCACAGCTGGACATCGTCGCTGAGGTGGAGCTGCCCACCCGTGTCCCCTACGGCTTCCACGGCATCTTTGTCACGAAGGCCGAGCTCCAGGCGCAGCAACAATGATCAAAGCACCAGGCGTTCGTCTTCTGTTTACCTGCTGTAGTGCTGAGGATCTGTACCACAGGATTCCAAGAGAAACACACACACCGCTGGATACTGAATAGATTGTAGTAAGAACAACTCTAGGCCACATAGCATTCACTAATACGAATTATGTTGTATAGCATTCACTAATACGAATTATATTGTATTGCAAATGTAGCAGAACCCATAAAAAGGGTTCATGAGTAGAATTGATATGAAATTTCAAGATTTTACTGGAATAGTACAATGTTCATATCGATGGGTCCACCACCGACTTTGTGGACTGTGCACGGTGCACGGAAACAGGGCAAGGGGTTGGGACAAGGGCAACTCAACCGACGAGGCCCCGACAAGCCGACACACAAGGCGTCAGCCAAGAGCAGCACAATGACAATTGCTGGAACGAAGCGGGAGCACATGTCAAACGTGCGAGGGCAACGCAAAAGCTGCGATTCCAGAGTTCAGCGTCTAATAGAAACATGGTGCAAACTGTGGACAATATGATTATACGAGCTGCTCTACAAATTTTAGATGTATGTAGATGTAGCAATTAACAGAATACATGCTACTTTTCTTCAGTTCCCCAGTGGGCCTCACATTGCATTTGGTGTCAGGGCCATCCAACATCATAGAGTTGTTAAGTCTCATAAAACCAACGAACATACACCTAACCTGTCAAATCTCTCTTGTAACTAACCTACTGCTCCTACAAGGGTAGACTGAAATTTTACATGATAAAATCAAGATTATTGTCTGTGGTATTTCTGTATTTCACTCTTTTTTATGAGTCTTTTTCTGTATCCATAGTTTCAGTAAGAGGGGGTACCTAAAAGAAGTTAGATCAAACACCTCCAAATTCTCAAGACTCATGTGGCACATCCCGCAGCCTAGAAAGAGATATAAAGGGCACATTCTTTGCAACATGAGAAGGACCATCAAGTGACTCCGATGCACATTTTACATAAGATACTCCAATGCCAGGCAGTTTTTCTCTGTGCCGTGCCCAGGTCACAAGGTATAAACCAGAGATGATTAGAAGTCCTCCAATAATACTGCAAACAAATAATGCTGATTATACATCAGAGTTTGGATCAAAAGAAATGAGAAACATGTTAGAAACTAGTAAGTTCACTGACGTTAGGATATGAGTGGAACATCAATATGCAACAAAATTATGTACCACATACATCTGTTTACCTGACAGTCTGGAACAATACTCTTCACACAAAAATGTAAGGAAAGGCTAGGTGATTGAAAAGTAGAACAAATGATAACTTCATCTTACCTTCCAAGGTAAATTGGGCTTCCTAGAAAAATCATAGACAATAGAGCAGAGACCACTGGCTGAAGAGGGTTATAAAGTGCCACCATAGCAGGGCCCAATATTTTGTTGGACCATGTCAATAGGACATAATTAAGAGCGGATGCCATGACTCCCTGGAATATGGGAAAAAATGTGGAGTTTGAGTAGCAAAAGGCATGCATCAAATTGCATCAAATACTTAATTCATGGCCTACAAGACTAGTGCAAAGTGCAGCCATAGTCTCCTCCATACACAGCACAGATACAGAATCTCAAATTCATAGTCACATACATGGGATCTTACTCCACTGCATCAGTACCAAGTACTAAAAAGTAAGTTATCACATATATAAGATAGCTATGCATTTGATGTAAGAATTTTACATGCAAAATAACACACTAGGAAAACATAAGAACAGTAAATAATTGAAAACTTACAGCGTATACAACAGCAGCAAACTCAGATTGAGTCAAACTCCAATCGTGTTTATCATTTGTTGCAAAGACTCCTGAAATGACCATTAAAACCACCCCAAAGAAGTATGAGTATGCAGTCAGTGACAGACTTGAAGGATACTTCACCAAAATTGGAGCCTGATACATCAAGACACAGACATGGTAAGAATAATAGTCAAGAGAGCTTTCTGTGGAACATTAACATACTAAAGAAAGTGAAAGCCAAACTCAAATGCAGGTATGTGGCATAAGATAATGCTAATCCAATGATGTCATATAGATTATCTCCTTTTATAAAAGGCTAATTCAAATCACTACAGCAAGTTAATTTTTCTCTGCGACAAATCATCTAAATGTTTTCTAAATCTTGGTTTATATTCAATATTGAATGCTCTGAGTCTCTGATTAGAGGCTGGCTACATAGCATGTGCGGTGTGCTCCTACAAGAAATAAGGTAAACTTTCATCATTGTTACAGCTGCAAGCCTGCAAGGCAGCAAGGGTGCCAGGCATCCAGGACGGAAGGCTACCAGCAAGCTATTAAGGCTGAAATGTATATCAAACTATAGTGCTCTCAGTAGACTCGATCCATATAAGTCTTCATCTCGAATTACTGGTAGAACCCAAAGAGACATGCAGAACTCACACTGGATCGACCGTTTATTGGAAATTTAAAACTTAAAGTATCAAGCATCCCAAATGTTAGACAACAACATAGTATCTCAGCAACCTGAAAATCATTAATACCTGCAAAGCAAGATAAGTAGCCATACATAGACAGTTCCCTATCAAGCACAGCACTCCAATGTGAAACTTTTCCAGCCCAAATGCAATGAACAAAGATGTTAGAGGTCCGGCAGGCTCAGGCTGTGACATGTCAGCTATAACACCATGACTATGAACATCAAGCTCAAGCTCGCTGCTACCAAACACAGCTGGGCCTCTGTAGAGCACCATGAGAACAGCTCCCAGCACACAGACGACTGTGCCACCTATCTTGGCTCTGCCCTCGTTTGAGACCAAGCTCACCGTTTCGGTCCTGAAACACGCGGGGTGTTTTAAGTTCAAAAGCAAGTATGAATGTGCAGTATCTCGATTGAGAGACTAACCCCATGATGAGGGCAAGGATGAAGGTGAAGGCAGGAATAGACGGCTGAATGGCGGCTGCGTAGGTGGGGTTGGTGTAGCTGAGGCCAAGCAAGAACAGCAGCTGGTTCCCAAAGACGCTGCAAACCAAGCAAAGGAGGCATCAGAGCACGAAATTCCGCAGGCAAAGCAGTCAGCAGTCAGCGCTCAGCACTGCGTTGCGGATGAATCCCCTTTGTTGTAGCCCACTTGAGTGAGCTGGTGGCTTACCCAGTGAGCCCGAGAAGGAAGAATGAGCCGACGAGGCGCCAGGTGAGAGGCGGCGGACGCGCCTGCGCGGGCGAGACACGGTGCTGGAAGAAGGCGAGCGGCGCGAGGACGGAGAGAGCGAGGAGATCCCGGAAGACACAGAAGACGACGCGGTTGACCCCAACGTTGAGCGCCTGCTTGGCGATGACGTGGTACCCGGCGTAAACAAGCTGCACGCCCACCATCGTCAAGTGCGCCCGCCTCCCCTCGCCGTCCCGTTCCCGCGCCGCCATCCCCCGCCGATCTCGATCTCCCTCCGCCTCCGGTGGGCGGTCGGCGTCCCCTGCCCTTGCCGTCCACTTCACTTCTGGTGGGCTAGGCCCGTTGTTTCAATGGGCTAGTCTATATGGAAGCAGGCCGTTATTTTCCAAATTTTCGGGCCCACGCCTCGGTTCATGGCTTACCTACAGTCAGTTCCATTGCCTCCGTCCCAATAAGAATTCTACGTGCAGCAGCTCTCGATTAAAGTGTCCGATGTTGAATTAAATATACACGTAAAAATATCAATGTTTATAACGTTAAATAAGTATATTATAAAAATATATTTCATTATAAATCTAATAATATTTAGTATGATAAATATTATTTTTTATATAAATAAATTTGATTAAACTTGCCCTACTTTAACATGGCACTATTCTAGAATTGCATCTGCTCCTAGTCCTAACTAGAAGGAGCCCTGGGAAGGCACAAGGGCGGACGGAGGAGTATTCCAAGGTATTCATTGGAATACCCATGATTTTAATAAAACACACAAATATACATGTTAAAATGTTACTAGCATATTTGTCTTGCATTGTGGAAGAAAATAGCTTCCACATCCACACCAAATCCTCTTTGCCAAAGACTTATGATTGTGTGCATTGTTGCCTATTTATGTTGTAGAATTTTATTCACGTGAAATACCCTTGTGTAGCATCCTTGCTCCGCCACCTTACCATGGACAAAAAAGATCTTTGAGAGAACCGACCAATATATTGACTAATTTTTTTTCATCAGCATTTCACACTTTTTCCAATGCATGTTTCAGTATGGGTCCTCTTGCTTATTACTCGCATCTTATAGCAAGATAAAATCTGGTTTATCCTGTTCAGACGCTTTTGGCTTTAGGAGCCCTAATGTTGATGAAGAGGGTGCCTTGATGATGGGGGGTGTAAGATGAGTAATTGGGTCCACAGGCTAGTAGAAGGGCCTAAACTCCCACATCATCCTCAAAGCTCGGACTCTATGGTTTGGAAGCATCAAAACCGTTATGTTTCACAAGGTTTGACGCCAAGCTTAACGGAATGTTGCAGCTTGGTGCAGATTAACTCCATCCATGAGTGTTAGCTGGGCCTCAAGGGCTTTCCCTTTTTGATTGCCTACACCCAATGAGTATTAGGTTGGTTGAGGTCATGGTCAATTCTTTGTAACCATTAGAGGCGTGTAAGTACTCCCTCCTCTCAAAATAGAAGTCGTTATGGGATGCGTCAAACTTTATCAACTTTGACTAGGTTTATAGAAAATACGTGCAATATTTATATCTTTAAATAAGTTTATTATGAAAATATATTCAATGATCTATCTAATGATACAACTTTGAGTTTTTGAAAAGTGAGAAAAAGAAATAAAAAAGAAAAAGAAATAGAAGGAAGATAAAATATAAAAAATGAAAAAAAAGTAATAAAAACACATAAAAAGTAAATATAGAAAATAAATGAAGCATGAATAATAATAATAAAGAAACGAAATATAAGAAAAGAAAAAGAAAAGAGAAGAATAAGAAAAAAAAATCCACTAGAGATGTGGAAAGAACATACACATAACACGTAGTTGGACCTTCGTGCACCGATGTATTTTTAATGGGCCATTGCAAGGGGTAATAAAAGCCCATAAAAACAGATCCTGCTGCACAAGTTACCACTCGGACCGGATGACTCCCCCACGAATTGAGCCCAGCAATAGCCCATAGGGATGGTCCATGATGTTCCCGTCAGGATTTGCTGCCGGTCTAATGTTCTTCTCGAAAGTCAAAACATGACAAGTAATTTGATGCCCCTAATATTTGCAGGTAATTTAGATGATGGTTAATTTCCACTCCAAATTTAACAAATTCACCGTAGGGGCTTGCCCCTGCTGTTTGCCTAAAAGAAAACTCCACGCCAAAGCAATAGAAGTTGATGGGTTATAATTTCCGCTTAAAAACTAGTTGCAATGTTGTATCGCTCACAAGTGTCTATCTTTTTGTTTTTCTCTTGTAAGTGTTCTCTCATGCCATTTCAGCAGGAGATGAATGAAGTCAGAATAAATCCACTATCTGAAAAATCTCAATGGTCAAGACTAAGAACGCGTAGTCCATTGTTCTAGAGTTATCTTGAATTATTATTATTATTCTTGTCATACATAATAAGCTAAAAGAACTCTCTGCAGAAGGAATAATATTTTCAGATAGATCACGAAAAGGAGTTAGTCCCCTCATCAGAGACGCACGGGCCCTGTGTGGTTGCTGGAAGTGGAAGAAGAAATGCACCTAGATGGCTAGATCTAACAGGCCCGCACAATATCTCGGTAGAGTACCAAAAGTGGCCCACATCTCACGAAATGTGATCATCACACGATTCACATGTAAAGATTTCCTGACGTTTTGCGCACCGGCCAGCCATCCCTTAACTACCAGCTAAAAAGCTGTGGTCTGTTCTTCAATCATCACTGGTTCCATGATCATGATCTGTACGCAATCTCTAGCTTTTGGTGTGCGCTGCAGTAGTAGCGTAGTAGTCCCAGCGGGGGCCTAGCTATAGCTATTAGCTATACTGTGTCCATCAGACAGGCACACAACGAAATGCGCTGTAAAGCAGATTACGCCACGTACGCCCGGGTCGATCGGCTCGTGGATCGCAGGATCGCTAGTAGTGGAAACCAAACCAAGGCAGTTCATCGTGACTGTGATATCAAAATCTGAAGAGTGCCTTTTTTTTTCGCGTCCTTTTGATTCCTGAAAGCAACGCGTAGCCAGCTGCGAGCCTGCAACGTTGCTCGATCCTGCCTGGGCGCACATCATAGCACTGCAACTGCTCGCTCCTTTTCGTCTTTTTTAGCGGGCGATTGGTGGTGTTTTGGTGACGACGCGAGTGCGCGATGCGTTAAAAAAATTAAACAAGTATGTTTGGAAAAATCCTGGCGCATTAGCTTACCTTGGATCGCCTATTCTCTGCTTCCAGCTGACACAATCTCCGGCCAGCGATTGCATGCATGGATGCGGGCCTTGTTTACACTATCTTCAACAATCGTCACCCAAAATACAAGACCCATTTGACCTTTAATAGCGCTACACGTAAAAGGTTCCATACCTACCTATTTTTAGTCTTCTCCAACAACAAGACCTAAAAGACAACACTCTCTGCAAATGGGTCTCGAGGAGAGAGGATACCCAAATTTGGGTTATGCCTCTCCTGATACCCAAAATAGGTCTTCTGTATGGGTACTCTGTTGGAGGCTATAGGTATTGTGTTGGAGACCCATTTTAGGTTTGGGTTCCCAAATGAGTCTCCTTGTTGGAGATAGCCTTAGTTCCGAAAACTGAAAAGTTTTCGGAACTGTAGCACTTTCGTTTTTATTTGACAAACATTATCCAGTTATGGAGTAACTAGGTTTAAAAGATTCATCTCGTGATTTACAGATAAACTGTGCAATTAGTTTTTATTTTTATCTATATTTAATACTCCATGCATGTGGCGTAAGATTCGATGTGACGGAGAATCTTGAAAAGATTTTGGTTTTTGGTGCGACCGAGTATATCTTTTATCGTCTATCCCCTGTACTATGTTGTGACGTGTGACGGCCGTGCGCTAGTGGCCTCTGACAGTGTGGGAAAGGCATCGTCGGAAAAGGAAGCATACTCTTCTCTACACAGGAGAAAGAGTGGATGATGGCGCATGGGCCGCCTGAAGCACCGATCAAGTCCACCCAACAATTACTGGACTGGACTGGACTGGATCAGCACAGCGGCAACCTCTCGCTTTAAACTAATGAAAGACCTTGGTTGCTTTACAAGGCAGAGAGGGTGCTTTTGGGAGATGGGAGACAAAAGCGGGATCAGAACAAGGATGATCTGTCAGGACGAGAGGCGCGTCAGCATACTAGTGCCCCCGTAGTAGCAAATAGTGTTTTCCTAAATAAAGAAGAGTCCGAGACCGGCACCGGCAGGCGGTGGCAGCTGTACCCCAATCTCCCACCCCAGAGCGCCACTAAAAGAAGCTGTCCGTGCGCCCTTTCTTTCGCCTTTTGGATGGATGCCATTGAGGAACCATGAGTAAGGAAGCAACCAGGGAAGCCACGGGCCCACGGCAACGCCGTAGACGATAGATGACACTGGCGATGATGGGTTGGAGGATCGGAGTACGTGCGCTGTGCACATGCGGCTAGCTAGAAAGGTGGAGTGAGTGAGTCAGGTCGGGCGCGGTCGGTCAGGTCATACAATTGAAGGTTCAGTGCACGGCGAGGCGAGACCACCGGAGCAACACCCGAAAAAGGCGAGGCCAGAGGGGGGGGGGGTGCTCGCCGAGGAAAACAAAGCAAAAGAGAGGATCCCAGAACGGGGCGCGGCGGGGACGACGGAAAGCGAAAGCGAAAGCGACGGCACGGACGGGGTGGGCTGGGCTGGGCTGCATGGCATTAGATTACTGGTATCTGGACGGCCGACCAGGTACACCAACCAAACCCATCCAATCCAAGCCGCGCCCGGCAGCAAAACCGCTCCTCCCTCCGCCTTCCTTTCGCGTGGTTTTCCCCTGCGGCGTGCGGCCTAATCAAACGTCGTCGGGGTGGCATATCACGCGTGCGCTGCGACGGGCTGGGTGCATGCACCCGCGCGCGGTTAAGCGCTGGCGCAACCGCGCAAAGCGTCCGGCGTCCGCGTCACCGGGAGCTAGGCAACAAATCGGATCGGAGGCCTCTCGGTCTCGGGCGCGCGCGTCGCTGTCTGCCGCAGCCCGCGGCTGGCGTTCGCTCGCTGCTGTCTTCGTGTTGGCTTGGCTACTGTACTTTTGGCCTCGTTTCCTTTCGTTTCGCTCGACCGGGTCGGCGGCGACGGCCGCGTCCAAGTGGCAAGTGGCCGTGAAGGAGGGTCCCGCATATGCGCGAGGTCCCGGCGTCGCGACGAGACGAGACGCGTAAAAGTCACCCGTCGCGGTCTCGAACGTATATGCGCCCGCGCCGATGGCGATCGCCGACAGGGGGCAACGAATAAAAGCGCATGCGCGTCGTCGACTGACTCCGACCGATCCCCCCAGCTGGTCCGGCTGAGAAACCAGAAACAGTTGGCCTCCTCCGTTTGCTGGATCGGATAGGCTGTTTTTGTGCTGGCGGATATCATCAATCAATCAATGAAAAAAAAATAACCGGATGATGTGCCGTGTGCGTGGTACTGTCACTTTCCTGCTTCTCGCGGTGGAAGAGTTGGAAGAGCCAGCTGCTTTTTGCGGCAGCTGAAAAGAAGAACAAAACTGAGAGATCGGCGGGATTGGATGATGACGGGTGGGAAACCTTCGCTGACCATGCCGCCCACTTTGCAGCCCGTGGAGGACTCTTGGCTACTTTTATGTGTGCGTGCGTTGTCTAGGCACGCCAGGCAGCTGATGACTTTATTTAACCAAGGCAAATTTCCGATCCGTAAATGAAGAGTCTGTTTGGTCCACTTCCCAAATTTACCATGTTAAAGATTTGACAAGCTATAATTTTAACTAATATTTAGTTTGCTACCAAAACTTATCAAACTCCTATAGCAAGGTTTTTGCTCAGTTTTTGCTTGTTAAATCTTTAGCATGATAAAATTTGGAAGTGAACCAAGACCCGTACTTTTTTAGTGGTTAATTATAGCAATTCTAGCAAGACCCTTTATCCATTCTCCTACTCAATTTTTAACGAGAGGAGAAGCGTCAAATACACTTTTGCACGGTTTCTACACTGCGGCTTCAAAATTAGAAGCTACTCAAATCCTTCTCTCAACCCTTCATTCTTAGATGCTCTAAAGGAGGTCTCTATTTTTATTTTCCTACCATTACCTCCCCTGACCACTCCCTTTCTAATCCACCATGTATCGCTTTCCTATTTACCACGACCAAATATGCTACCACCTCCCACTCTAGCTGTCCCCATGCCTCAATTCTTATTTTTTTGCCTCCATCCGTCCCCGCCTCCCTTCTTCCTGGTGCAAGCTCGCTTCTTCCCCCTGACATCTCTCTCTAGCGTGGCTTCTCCTCATCGACTCCAATTCCATCATAGCCTCGCTCCTAGCACCCTCCTCAGCTTGGCCTTACCCCTTCTTCTCCCCAAAGTGGATCCCCTGGCGCCACCTCCTTCTCCTTGCGCGGTTTCAAGGCACATTTTCCCTTTGGCAATGGAAAAGAATAAAATTGACTAAGAGTTATGTGACCAATTGATGGCGGTCCAGAAAGCAAGAGTATTAATTTGAGGTCCATTTGGAGTCGAGTCTAGAAAACATGGTCCTCATAAATCTCAAATCCCAAATAGAGCCCTATTTTAAGATCATTGCTTTAGTTTCTCTAAGCACTCCATCTAATCATAAAAATATATCATTTCGAAAAAATTGTATAGTCAAATCTTAAAATTATAACATTAATACCTTTAACTATTTAGTTGAAAGCATGAACACTATAATGCACTAGAACTATATTGACCCGTACTTGCAAAATCTCATAACTTGAATGGTTTAGAATATATATTCCACTATAAGAACTTAACATATAAAGATATATATCAAGAACCATGCAAATTCAAATACGGCATGTACTTTTGACATGAGGGGTACATAGTATGAAAGTTCACTTTTCAAGAACTTGCGTGTACAATACAAATTATATAGCATTGAGGCTTATTTCCTACCTCAGTTAGAACCACGGAGCTCATGGGCATGTATGTAGTATATATAAAACAAGAAAAATAAAAATCTATGTCAATAGCATTTGTGATTTGGAAGCCCAAACTAAAAATGTTCGCTTTCAATATCAAATTTTGAAATATATTTGATTTCCATGCACACATGTCCCCGGTCGCACAGCCTATGCCATAGGTAGTCGGCACGGTATATGTGATGAAACCGAGTCGGATGCATGCTTCCGCGGACGTGACATTGATTGGAGTGGTCATGCAGACTGCACGAATTGGAGTCTTGCATAAAACAACCAAGAAAGCATCGGCTCGTTTAATTTAGTCAGAATCGGACTCAAGTACGACGAATGTTGATCAGACAAGGGCTCAATCCGTTTGAGGTCCAACCAAATGGCCATTATTATGTTGGGAGTACAATGGGACGACCAGATCACGCGTATATGTATTATTATTGGCATGCCGACGCAGGCATTCCCTCTAGGCCCTCCTCTAACTGTAATATATATGAGGAGGAGAGAAAAATACACTTCAGCTGAAGGATTTAGCACAGGGTCATTGTCAAGAAACATGTTCGGTTGGGTTTGACGTCTGAGTCTCCAATTTACTATGAATGAATTATTGTATTTTAGTGGCAAGTGATGCATCAGTAAGATGCTTATGATAACTTTATAAGTGTTTCGATCAGTCTTCACATCATAGTGATGTTTTTAGTCGTTCCTTGTTACAATAGTTGTCCTCACAGCAAAGAAACTTTCATTTAAAGAAACTTGCATCTTAATGATATGGCCATTGCTATGAAAATGGTAATCTATTCATTTGATATGCAAAGAGTAGTTAAATAAAATCTTTCATTTTCTAGAAAGTATAGTTTGATGTGTTTCAAACATTAGGGGCTTGTTTGAATGCACTTGTACTCAACTCAATCCATACGTGTGACGATGGATTGAGGTGTAAGTTATTTTAATTTTCACTATAATCCACCTCAACATATGTTAATTGAGTTGGATGTAAGTGCAAGCAAACAGGTTCGAGATTAGAAAGAAACACACACACGCGCGAGAATTTTTCTTACCTACAATAGTAAATATCCATTGTGACGATGGACCCTGATAGGCAAAATTGGCGATGCCCTCACCTCATGATTTTTCTTTTCTACTAAACCTTTTTGAGATTGATAGAGGAAGATTGTAGGAGTATTTTTTTTTTCTACTAGACCTCCTCTTTAGTCCAGTTGGTGGCTTGGTGCTTTATGTGTAGTCGGCTAATTTGTCATACCATAGCCCGGTCAACCGCGACCTTGACACGCACGCGTGACTTGGCCTCGGCGATCGACCGGCCGAACGCTGGTACGTGTTGGAGTAAAGTCAGGCATGCATGTGGCACCGAAGCAGGCACATGTAACTGTCGCCGTATAGAGTCGGCACTGACCCCGGCCCTGCATGCGCCCCGCCCGCCAGGCCCCTAGCTAGCTAGCTAGCTAGCTCCGATCGCGATCGGTAGGGTAGGGACGACGAAATCTCTCGCGCCCTATGGCGTGGTCGTACGTACGACGCATGGATTGACCACCCTGCATTGTCTCTGCAGATGATGATGCGTTATCGGCCTCTGGCGACGACGATCTCGACACGTACGGCCGGCTAGAGATCCATATTCTGTCTGCTGCCTCTCCGGCGCGCTAGCTACTTGTACGGCCAAATAATGCATGCGTGGTGGTTCTGGTGGCCCATGCTATACTCTCCTACGCGTACTGCTAGCTACACATGCATGAGTGGCTTGGGCCTTGTTTAGTTCTAAAAAATTTTGCAAAATTTTTCAGATCCTCCGTCACATCGAATCTTTAAACACATGTATAAAGTACTAAATATAGACAAAAATAAAAACTAATTGCACAGTTTGGTCGGAATTGACGAGACAAATCTTTTGAGCCTAGTTAGTCCATGATTGGACAATATTTGTCAAATACAAACGAAAGAGCTATAGTGTCCATTTTGTAAAATATTTTGAAACTAAACAAGACCCTGCACTAGCTAGCTCGATCTGCAGGCGTCTGATCATGCGTGCATAATATCAATCTATCATGCACCTCCAGGCTCCAGGCCAGGCTAACAGGCTTTTGGGCATATGCGTATCTGATCAAATACGTGGTGACCCGCCACCCGCGTAGTACGTTCTGAATTGAAGCCGGGAGGATCGGACGTGCAACCGGCCCCATCATCCCCATACGACGGATGGGCACGCAGGCAGAATCCCATGACGGGTGTCCGCCGGCTGGCGAGCACGGGGAGACGGCCGGACGCGACGAGGGACCAACCGCCCCACCCCCAACCAACGCAGGCGCAGCCGGCAACGGGCTCCACAAACATCTGTTGGATTCGATCAATTTGATGCTGCATATCCACGATCCCCCCCCCCCCCCCCCCCCCCCCCAGCTGCATTATGCGCGCCTTGTCCTCTAGCTCGCTATCAGCCTGACATGCATGCATGCAGATGGTGCTCGCTGCGCACAGTGTGAGGAGATCGAAGTGGAGATCCGGGCTGTGTCTGCGCGCGCCATGTCCGTACGCGCAGCGTACGCCGCAGTGTCCTGCACGCGATCGGTCACGGGACGTACTGAGAGCCATTCGATCTGAGGATGATTGTTTTCAGGGCCCAGAGCTAGCGCGCCTTGTGCATGTTTGTTCGCTAATAATGACCCGGCCGTGTGTTTGTACATGCATGTGCCCCGTACTGACATGCATCCTAACCGTATGGGACGTACGCCGCCATTCGTAGTACAGTACTAGTATCTAGTACCATGTCTGAATGCCTGGTAGGTGATAGTGTATAGCCCAGCTGCCTGCAGCCTTCGCGGCATGCAGCGCTGCTGATTCATTCTCGATCTGGGAATGCAATGCATGCCTCCATAATATGCCTGCAGGGTGCAGGCTGCAGCAATAATCCCTGGATTTGGAGTTCGTGAAACAAGTACCACACATGTTGCATTATTGTGCCAGGAGAAGAGAGCAACCACCAACAAAGGCATCCAGATGCAAGGCCTGGCACTGCATTGCACCCTGGGCCAGGAGTTCACTGACTTGGATCACGGGAGGTGGTAGACATGCATGCATGCGTGCGTGGAAAAGTCATTGTATATGACGTTTCCATCGAATAAATATTATCGTTATCGACGTTTCCAGCCTCATGCAGACAAATGCTACGGCACCAACTCTCACGCGCAACGACGACTTGCATTCTTTTTTCTTTTTCTGAGGGGGACGACTTGCATTCTTCAACGATGAACCAAGGACGGAGTAGCTTTCCGTGGCATGTATATTGAGTGGACCTGCTGTTCGAAGATCCGGGCACCCGGCCGGCAGTTAGTGCCGACATTGCAAGTGTGCGTAAACTTTATACCACAAAAGTTGCTTGGTCAAAACTCGAAAGGGCTCAGAGTCGTCTCTAGTACTAACCTATGACCGTACTAGTATAGACCAAAAAAATGCGATTAAAGGAAACCTACAATAAGTCAACTTCCATTGGGCATTGTCTAGATAGAGTTTATTTTCGATTTATAAATAAATAGACTCATTTCTTTTCCTTTTTTTTCCCGTCCAACACGGTGCGCATAGTCACATAGATGTTCACATATACTCTATTCTTTTTACAATATGTTCACATATACTCTTTATGGGAGCACACTCAAACCCTACCATATGAATGCATTTGAACTCATAGATATCGAGATTGATGAATTCATCGAATATATGCCTCACCATCGACGGACACACCACCTACCATGCATTTAAAGAATGATGGTTGTAGATGCAAATATCCATGCTAAGTTAAAAGCTCAAATCTAAGTAAACCACCAGTTTCGCTAGAAGAAATCTAACCAATTAAAGCATGCTTAATTCATATCTAAAATACTTTAATTTATTATGTACTTTGCTATCTTATTGGGACCAAGTGCTAATAGATTAACTCTCTCGGAACTCGCATATGAACTAAAATTTCAAAGATGTATAAATTGTTTTTATTTGAACGGATGTGCAGACATTAGTTTATGCCACCACACAATTGTGTAAATTGGCTGTATTTTTTTTGTGAAAGAATAATGTAAGAGAACCGGTGATTTATATGTAAACAAAGAAATCCAAATTGGACACTACAACATAGCAACAAAGACCCCCACCCCCAAAGGGCTTCACAACAACAAAAAATGATTTTATTGAATTATGCAGAAATCTCTTTTATGCTCATGTTGTCTTTTTCATTTGTTTGCCTACTATTATTTTTATAAATATTTGTGCTAATATACAAATATATATGGCACACTTAATAAACAACTTTTTGGTGATAGATCTAGCTAGTAGTACGATATTTGTTTTACTTTAGGTAACTAATAAATATTGTTGGTTAAAGTATGTGTAAAATGTGTCAATGGTGTCCTGTGTCTAAGACGAAGGGAAAATTTAGCTCGAGGACCGAGATAATTTTTTGTCATTTAGATGACAAATGGATTGTGCTCTCTCCAAGCACTTCGGTGCCAACGTTTTGGTTTAATGTATTAATCTCCGTTTATAAAAGGATGCAACGACTATGGCATTTATGTAAGTTAAACTGACATAACTTTGATCAAATCTATAGTGAATAGTGTATATTAACCTTTTTTATCTCCAACTAGGTTTATGACAAAAATATATTTTATAATTAATTTAATGATATTTATATTGTATTATAAATGCTAATTTTTATATAGCTTTGGTCAAATTTTAAATTGTTTGGCTCCTTAAAAAGTGATAATTACATTCTTTTATGGACAGAGAGTACAAACAAGATTTTTGTGGGGTGGTGTCAACGAAATATGGTCGACAATCTACCCACGGATATGCCTAAGATAGTAGATTATCGGCAGACACGTGCGCAAGCTACGAACTAGATGGTGACGCAAGACACAAACAATGATTTTATCCAGGTTCTGCCACCGTGAGGACGTAATACCTACGTTTTGCGTCTGATTGCATTGATGGCATTAGATGTAATCAGATCTATTATGTAGGGGACCCCTGCCTCTCCTTATATACTATGAAAGGACAAAGTTATAAGTAAAGTATCATATTTGGTACAATATCTTTTTTTAGCCTTGCAGTACACGCCTAACAAGCGTCATGCGCCACACATCTTCATCTTGTGGGCCAGACCACCTCTGATGACGCGCCCCATGTCGAGCCATGAGGGTATAGGGGTTTATATCCTCATAGCTAGTCCACGAGCTCCATGTATTATGATACGACACGCCATCTTGAGCTTCTTCGACCAGCGTGGACGATAGTCGACCACCGTTAAGGCTGAAGAAGCAAGTTGTCTGAAGAATGCATGGTGCTCTTACGAAAAAAAGATTTTTTTTTCTGGTGAAGTGTGCCCACTTTACTTTTCTAAAAAGTGTAGAGTTTGAAAAGCAAACTTATTCATCGTAAGGTAAAGTGTGACTATTTAGTCCCTGAGCCTGGCAGTAGGTGACATAAGCACGTGGTGCCAGGGTCTAAAAACCGTAGAAATTCTTATACTGAGATGCACCGTACGATGTAGTTTCTGAACTTGCTGAAAGGCGAAGTATGAGCCTTGTAGCAAGGTCTAAAAAATTAAAATCTCTCCTTGGTTGTATATGAGTCTAATTCATATGTAACCAAGGGTAACAGTTCCCAAGTTGTGGTCGGAGAGTGATCGAAGCAATCCCTGAGCACAGCGTAGGGAGTGATTAACGAGTCTCTGAGCGCGGTTGGAAATGTAAACGTGCTCGGTGGTCGACACAGTCCCTGAGCACACCGTAGAGACTGGTCGACGAGTCTCCGAGCGTGGTTGGGAACGTAAACGTGCTTGGTGGTCGGAGCAGTCCCTGAGCACAGCATAGGAAATGGTCGACAAGTCCTCGAGCGTAGCTTGTTGACTGGACCAAGCTCATAAAAAATAAATATATAGAATATATTGTACATAATGTATAAATAAACTCTAGAGAAAAATCACATATATTTTTAGCTTTTTTGTTATATTAAAATTAACACGAGTAGTTAATTCATACTAGAGTTTGCACCAGCTCTGGTATGACCAACAATCTGGAGCATGAGGTGCGAAGCCTAGGTACGCGTAGGATAGCCACTCTTGTCAAAAAGCTACTGTCGACCACCCAGAACGCAGAGGGCGAATCTCATGTACATGTGGGGAGGAGGCAGAGACAATGTTGGCTCTAGAAAACTCATGTAGGAGAAAAAACTAGTCGGCTAATCAAAAAGTTATTTCGAAAGGTAATCATGTCAAGGACATTATACAATATTAGAAGTGCACTTATCTTTGGACGGAAGTCTGTTCGGTGGTGAAAAAATTGTCTGGCCCTCGAGCTTTCCGACGTGTTGTTATGACGATGGCCACGGTTGTCGTAGCGCCATTCTTCGTGACGATCATTATTGTAACACGACAGATGGTCAGAGCAAGTAGGCCAAGTAATTTGGTCGATAGCCCAGAGCAGGTCGGTGTTGTCGATCTACCTCCCTTTGTAGCAGGGATGCGGGCAACACGTTATCGGCATGGTCGAAGACGTTGCTGGAGTGGTCGGAGTCGTAGCCAGCGTGGTCGGAGCTATAGCCGATGCCGGTGAAGGAGTGATCGACGCAGATCAAATCTGTGCCTCCTCCATGGTCGTGGTGGCGAAGCTGTTGAAGCCAGTGGTCCAGGTGATCCGGTCGATGGTGAACGTGAGGCCGTCCGCCACGACCATGAAGTTAGGGATGATGACTATCTGGTTCGTCTGGGAAGCTGTACGCACACCCCTACGGCCCTACCTAGTGTGCCACTGTTGACGAAATATGGTTAGTAGTCTACCTAGGGGTATGCCAAAGGTAGTAGATTATCGGTAGACAGATGCGCAAGCTATGAACTAGATGGTGACGCAAGACACAAACAAAGATTTTATCCAGGTTCGACCGCCGTGAAGGCATCGTACCTATGTACTGCGTCTAATTGTATTGATGGTATAAGATGTAATGAGATCTGTTCTCTAGGGACCTCTGTCCCTCTTTATATACTATGAAGGGACAGAGTTACAAGTAAAGTATCATATTTAGTACAATATTTTCGTGTAGCCTTACGGTACATGCCTAACCAGCGTCGTGCGCCGCACATATTCATTATGTGGGCTGGCCGCCTCCAAGATAAATTCCATCACAGAGTTTATAAGGTGTTTGGTTTGAGGAATCAAACCATTCTAGATGAGATGAGAATTCATTCCTCAGATTTGGTGGAATGGCTCCATTTCTTGCACTAGCACTAATTATTAGCTTGTGAGGAATATGAGGTGTTGGTGCATCAATCTATTCAATTCCACAAATCAAATTAAAAAAGTGTGGAGTGAGAAGATGATGGACTAATTAATTTATCGCTCAAACAAAACACCTTGTTACTTGATTGGTGATGACAAGTCTTGCCAAGCACTGATAGCATTTGGAACTAGTCATGAGCCATGAATGAGCAAAAATATGAAGATATGATCAGGATCTCCTATTATTGATCACACAGGTGGCAATAAGGTTGGGCGCCCATGCCATGCTTTTGCTGATCCGTAGTCAACAGGTGGCAATATGAAGATATCCTTTTTATATATTATATAAACATCATACGGGCACATTGTGGCGCCCTGGTCTTCCTTTGGATCATGATGTGCGGCTTATATTTTGCTATTTTATTGGGGTATAAATCGCAATAAATTAAATTAAGGTCTTTCAAAAGTCCGAAACTCATTAAGTCTGAAGTATATATTTAGCTAGAGTTTCAAAACCGATTGAATTGATTTCATTTCAATTTATGTTTGTTACAGAGAATAAATTTAACTCTAAGTTAGGAGATACTGTATATATGAGAGCCGAGCTGAGGTTAATTTGTGGCTTAAACTTTGAAGTGACAAAGGATTGTCTCCGTCTCTCTAGAGAGAATTGAAAATAAGGTTCTCTATCTATCTATAAGCAACCGTGGCGGACATTATAAGCAACTATCACGATTAATATCTATTAACCGTGGCGGTTACCTTACAATGACCGTCATGGTTAATACATATTAACCGTGGCGGTTAGTTAACATTGTCCGCCACGGTTAATGATTAATCGTGGCAGTTGTCCTGTGGGCTAGCCGGCTTGAGACGGCCCTAAATAACCGTGGCGAACAATAATAACGCCCGTCTCGGAGCCCATTTATCAGACGCTGTGCAAAATGAATCGTGTAGTAGTGTGTGTGACCCTCTAGCAAACGTTACATGCATGTGATTTGCAATCGAACATAAATTGCATATTCACCTAAACGATTTGTGGCTCTGAGATTGTTGTAACGATCGTATCATCTATTTCAATATGTATTGGAATCGAAATCTGTAGAACACTGCTGCACGTACGCTAACTCGTAGACATGAATCATAAGTCTGAGTCACATATGAGATAAGGAGAACACGATGACACTCTATAGGAAGTAAAAAACAAGAACAATAATAATATATATATTATTAGGCACAGACAGTCGTCCGCTAAGGTCTAGATCATCAGCTAAGCCGAAAATAAGTGGTATACATTTATTTGGTCAAAAATAAGATCGTGGTCAAGCTTGGTATTAATGTGCTCATCCGACCAGATTGGCTTCATCCGAAGATGAAAACACTCCGTAGTGTTAACTTGTGCACACATGGAAAACCATCTGAATCCATTAGAGTTATCGGGCTAGGGCCGCGCCGATGAGCGAGACCAACTTCGTTTCTTGATAAGGAAATTCATGTGCCGGATGTCTTCTCAGCAAGGAAAACAAGAAAACCATCTTGAACATTGTTTCCTATCCGTACGTGGCGACTCAAAATCACACAACCCAGGTGTTGCATCTTGCATGCAAGCGTTCGCTCAGTGGTGGATTCCGTAATGATCATTGATCATATATAGATATCCCACTATATCTCAGCACAGGGCTGGCCCGCTTCTGCGCGCATGCACGGCGGCCACGTAGGGAGCGCCGAGCCGCCGGCTGATCAGACGGAGAAACGCCATTGCCGCTGCCCGCCGCCGGGGTGAGTTGGGCGCTGCCACGCACACGGCAATATTCTGATTGTGCGGCTACACACTACTAGTAGTAGTTTATTATTGGGCGGCTGGACACGCGCGACGTCGCAACGGGCTGGTTCCGTGCGCGTACTTTTCGGTGCTCCCTCGATGATTACTTGCCCAAACTGGCAACGAGCAAATCCGTTGGGCACTGGATCGGCTGCAACGTGCCGGAGCGGCCAAGCCCAAAACGGAGGGTGTCCGTCGCATGCTGCGGATCATCAACTGCTAGGACGCCATGCATGCAATGCAGACATGTGTGGACTCTAGACCGGACCGGACCGGACCGGCGGATGAATATGAACTCATCATCACCCGAAGCGTAGATGCACGTACGACCTGCCGTGTGCCGATCGACCATCCGAGCGAGAACGTTCATGTGTGTACGTGCGCGCGCGCGCAGTGCCGTGCGACGCTACGCGGCCGGCAGGGCATCGATCGGTCAATTCAAAGGCGCGCACGCTTTGTTGATCGAGCGATCATAGACATATGCATGTGAGAGACGGAAACCGGCGGGAGTACGCGTACGTAAAGCTCGCAATCATTCAGGACACGTATGTCCTGCGGACGTGGCCCGGCCGCTCGTCCCGGCGCCGCAAACGCCCTCCGCGGCGCGAGCGCCGGCGCGGGTCGTTGGCTGGGAGGATATTTCTCGGTCCCTACCGGCGGCCGGTGGGCTACACAAACACAACACATACCCCCCCCCCCCCCCTACTACCCCTGGGACAACCGAGGAGGGAGAGAGCACGCAATGGCCACGCGGCAGGTGTACGGCTCCGGGGACCGATACGTCCGCGCCGATCCAAACTCGACCGTCAAACGCTCTTTAGCTCGATCGAGATGGCGGGCAAGTACCATGCACGAACGCATGCATCCATGTGGATTATTCCTGGCTCGTCCCAGACAAACACCGCAGCGCATGCGCGGCCGGGGGCGCCATGCATATCTTTCTCGTAGTTGCATTCTCCTGGCCCATCATCAAAGACGGATGATGCGTGCAGCGCAGCACACAGGTGTCCGTACGTGGTGTCGACGAGCCGGAGGCGGCCGGCATTGCTTGACCCAGCCCGGATTGGTCAGGTTGCTCTCGGAGCGCGCGCGCGGCGGCCGGCGTTCGACGAAAAAACCGGCTACGTCGTCCATGATGAGGCAATGACCGGCGCGCGCGGTTGATTGGTTTTTGCGAAGGGCAAGAGGGCGACCGTGCCACGCGCGCGCGCGGTCTGGGCTTGACGCCAGATTTAGATCGTACGATCCGGCCGGTCCGCGCGCGCGCGGGGGCGGTGGGCGCGGTGCGGGTGCGGCGCGCCAGCCACCGACCGGCCGGCGCGTGCATGTGCCCTCGCGAGAGCGCCGTCTCAGGTGCAGGGGCTACGTGCAGCTTACCCTGCACGCGCGCGTGCCCCTGGACGGACGCTGGCCTGCCAACACCTCGATCGGTAAACCCGGCCGGCATGGAGCTAGCGCAGCTGTGGTTCGGCCCACAACCCTGCCACCCCTTCTAGCACCATCTCCTTGGTGCATATCCTCGTCGATCGAGTGCGTGCACAGCCAAAATGCACATGCAACTAGGATACTACATACTACGCCCATCATGCACGGGCAGCAGAATCTATCCGAATCGAACTTTTCATCATACTGTGTGTGCTTCTACCACTTTCTGTCGACGAAACATTATACTCTAGCGCTGCATGCATGCATGCATGCTCCCACAACCGCGGGACGGACGATCGAGGACACAGATATTCCTGACACGTAACAGTACTCTCACGCACCACTACGGAATGCATGTAAGTACTACCGTTTTGCTGTGCCAGAATATTGTAATATCTTACCAGATCTCTCGTCAAGGATAAAAGAAATGCATATCAAATCAAACTCTGATTTGAGTATACTTATATGCCAGTAGATATATATAAATGTACCTCCTTCCTGTTCTCTTACGTGAAGCATGCATGATTCCCAGCTCCGATATTTTTCGAAGGAGACAGACAGGTAAGTACATTGAACTCTAGAAAAGACACAGGTGGTACATACTTGTACCCTGCTGGTAGCTTATTCATGCAGACGATCGAACTGATAACGTCATCACAATTCTAACAAACAACTTTCACCCATATATACATGCTTTGTTCCCATGCATGGGATGGTGCATGCATGCATGCAACGTCTCTGGAGTCTAGAAGGTCATGGCCTCAGCGATGACAGAAGATATCGAAAACGAGGTGAGTATACGTTTGCTTTGGGGAAGTTAAGTTGGAACGCAGCAGCGATACACCCTCTCGCAAAGTTCTCGTGTATTTCCAACAGGGAAATGATTAAAAAACGGAGCCTGTGCCCTGCCTCGCTGCCACTTGTCCCTTTGCTTGCATCATTGCATGGGACGAGGAAAAAGATTAGGATCCGGGAAGAAGAGACGCAGCATCTTCAGGGAAACACGTGGCGCGAGCCTGGGGCTGCAGATATTTGATCCAGTTTCCACAGTGAACTCCCCTTAGAAACATTCAGACTATTGTTCAGAAGAAAGTACTGCGAATCAAGGGGGGCGAAAACGATAGTCTAAGGGGGTCACATTTTTCTGCTCCGCTTTACGTTTTTTAGCTAAATAATTTTATCTTTCACATATTCGGTTTGAGAAAAAATGAAGTTATAACAGCATTTAAAGAGGTGCTGTACAAGCTCTAGTTTTTTATAAAGCTGCTCCACAGTAGAGTTAATGAAGCAGAATTTGCGAAGCAGTTCCAAACATCCTCTAATTGTACTATATACACAGGCTTGAGCGAATTGATTTACGCCCTCACAGCTGTCACCTCCGTGCATGCACAAGGTCAACTCGTCTGACCAGCACATGCTTTTGAATTTCTTTATTTGATCGGGATGTTAACCTACTAACAAAATTCAAGATGGAGTGTACATCACACCACCACACCACATTTTGATTTTTGGTGACGACCCTTGCGAAAAAGAGACGAGCTAGAAAAAAGAATTAATTTCTTTTTCGAAAACTGAAAAAAAGCAAGCAAAGCCCGCATGCGTACGACCGTTTCCCTCCCTGGAAGACTGACTAAGCGTCTGATCAACACGTGTGCTACTTCCGTTTTAAGATTCAGAGTCTCGTTCAGCATTTCTTACTCGCATGCTCCTTTCCTGGTCCTTCTTCCGCTTCCTTTGATTTTAAAATGTGCTCCGGCTGCTTTTTAACCCTTCAACCGGTCAGTCATACCGGCAACCTCAACATGTCGTCCTTCTTATGTTACCTGCTGCGTCATTCATCTTCTTCTGTAAATTAATTATGGCCAAGCTATTATGTGGAGATAGCTCCGACTTGTTTAGCCTTTGGTTTCTCCTTGTACTGTAGATACATCGAAGTAAGGTATTGTTTTTATCCTTTTTGTTTAAAATGAATCATGATCCAACGAAACTAGTATATTTTTGGCTTCACTGACCCTGATACTATGTACACTGTTGTAAGAGGCAAAACCCGAGCTAGAGAAAACAGTACCAAAAGAGTCCTAATCCCGTTTGGATCCCTTCATCCCTTGTTTTAGCATCACATTTTTTTTAAGAAAAAGGTCTTCGTGTTATATACTTAATCGTGGAACAAAATAGAATTCAAAGTCATACAACTTTGCCATGTTTTAATTTTAGACAATTGGAGTTGTGAAACAAAACATGTAATTTCAAGCCTTGCAAATTTAACACTGCCTATGATTATTTACCACATTTTTAGACAATTCGGGTTTAGAGGGTTTGAGTAACTAATCGCAACAAAAACACAAAAGAGCACCGCACAAAGCTCATGTCAATCTTTTCCTAGTAGAAGGCCTCCTTTTGCAGCGGTTCATTTCAATTTATTTCTGAGATAGAAAGCGTACACTATATAAAATTTAATAAACCAAGCAGGCCAATAGGTAGAAAAGTTTGAGTTCGAACCTATTCGCTTAGCTGATAAGCTATGGCTAAAAATTATGTTCGCTAAATGATTAAATGGTTGACAGATCCGGCAGATAAGCTTAAGCGAACATGATAATTTGAGAAGGATAGCTAACAACTAAGGGCATCTTCAATGATGACTTATTATAAGCTAGCTCTAAGTATATTATTTTATATTTTATTAACAGAGAGAGAAAAACTATATTTAGATCAAGAATTAGTTTTATACGCATACTTAAAAATCGTGTGAAGTTGTTATATAGGACAATTCATACAATGAGTTACTTTCTGTTCCAGAAATGAATCATATTTGATCAGAGAAAAAAAGTTATTTGTGTTAAAATAATCCTCTTACAACTAGTAACTATGGATTTGTTTAGATCCAAAATTTTTTAGATTTTGACACTGTAGTATTTTCGTTTTTATTTGACAAACATTGTCTAATCATGGAGTAACTAGGCTTAAAAGATTTGTCTTGCGATTTACAGGCAAACTGTGCAATTAGTTTTGTTTTTATCTATATTTAATGTTCTATGTATATGCCGCAAGATTCGATGCGACGGAAAATCTTAAAAAGTTTTTTTATTTTTGAAGTGTAGTAAACAAGGCCTATCTTGTCTTGGTAAAGGATGCTCAGCCGAGAGAGCTATACTGCGGTAAGGGTTGCCAGCTGATGCAGCGGCGAGAGGCCAGGAGGACTAGGGCCTTATTTAGTTTTTAAAAATTTTTAGTTTTTGGGATTGTAGCACTTTCGTTTTTGTTTGACAAATATTATTCAATTATGGAGTAACTAGGTTTAAAAGATTTATCTCGCGATTTATAGATAAACTGTACAATTAGTTTTTATTTTTATTTATATTTAGTGCTTCATGCATGTGCCGTAAGATTTGATGTGACGGAGAATTTTGAAAAGTTTTTAGTTTTTGAGTGAGACGTATAAGCAACCAGACAAACCGAGCTACGGCAGTGGGCAGTGGCAGCAGTACGAGAGCGTGCGTGTCCGGTATCCGCTAGCTCGGAGACAGGGCCAGAAAGGGAGAGGTTGAGCTGGAGCGAACGATGGATTCAATTAATCGCGCGCTCGCAATAATTTCCCCCTTCCCTTTCTTTCTCCCCTCGCCCAGTCGCATGGCCATGGCCCCCTGTGGTGGAGTGCGATGCCGATGCGTCGTGCTGGTAGATTTTTGGGGAGAGACTAAAGGTTCACCGCCAATCTATAAATAGCTGCCACCTCCCTCGCCTTTCCCTCCACCCCAACACCCCTTCTCTTCTTCTCCTCCTCGTCCGCCGTTGGTTGCAGTCTCCTCCCTCCCCTAGCTCCAGCTGCTTACGTCCTTTCACCGCAACAAACAAGCAGAGAGAGAGAGAGAGAGAGAGAGAGAGCGGCGAGCAAGTCAAAAAGCCATCCATCATGGGCGCCTTGTTGCTCTTCGTCTGCCTCCTGGCGCCGATCGTGCTCTTGTGCGCCGCCGTCCGCGGCAGCCGGAAGCGGCGGTCCGCCTCGCCGGCGTCGTCGTGCGGCAAGGCGCTGCCTCTGCCGCCGGGGTCGATGGGTTGGCCGTACGTGGGCGAGACGTTCCAGCTCTACTCGTCCAAGAACCCCAACGTGTTCTTCGCCCGGAAGCAGAACCGGTACGGGCCCATCTTCAAGACCCACATCCTGGGTTGCCCCTGCGTGATGGTGTCCAGCCCTGAGGCGGCGCGCTTCGTGCTCGTCACGCAGGCGCACCTCTTCAAGCCCACGTTCCCGGCGAGCAAGGAGCGCATGCTGGGGCCACAGGCCATCTTCTTCCAGCAGGGCGACTACCACACCCACCTCCGCCGCCTCGTCTCCCGGGCTTTCTCCCCCGAGGCCATCCGCGGCTCCGTGCCGGCCATCGAGGCCGTCGCGCTGCGCTCGCTCGACTCCTGGGACGGACAACTCGTCAACACCTTCCAAGAGATGAAGCTGGTGGGTTCTCCTTCTTCTTCTTCTTCCTCATAATATATATGCTCTGCTCTGCCGCTCTGTTCCTTCCCTTCCATCCTTGCCCTGATTCTGAATGTGACCGCTGATCCTGTGACCTCTGCTTGCTGGCTGCAGTACGCGCTGAATGTGGCATTGCTGTCCATCTTCGGCGAGGAGGAGATGCGGTACATCGAGGAGCTGAAGCAGTGCTACCTGACGCTGGAGAAAGGGTACAACTCGATGCCGGTGAACCTGCCGGGCACCCTGTTCCACAAGGCCATGAAGGCCCGGAAGCGGCTGGGCGCCATCGTGGCCCACATCATCGAGGCCCGGCGCGGGCGGCAGCAGCAGCAGCAGCAGCAGCAGCGCGGGAGGGACCTCCTGGCGTCGTTCCTGGACGACCGCGAGGCGCTGACGGACGCCCAGATCGCGGACAACGTGATCGGGGTCATCTTCGCGGCCCGCGACACCACCGCCAGCGTGCTCACCTGGATGGTCAAGTTCCTCGGCGACAACCCCGCGGTGCTCAAGGCGGTCATCGAGGAGCAGCAGGAGATCGCGCGGTCCAAGGGGTCCTCCTCCGACGAGCCCCTGACGTGGGCGGACACGAGGCGGATGCGCATGACGAGCCGTGTGATCCAGGAGACCATGCGGGTGGCGTCCATCCTGTCCTTCACCTTCCGGGAGGCCGTGGAGGACGTGGAGTACCAAGGTGAGCGAGGCGTCACGTCGTCCGTCCCTCCCGATACCACTAGTACTAGAGTTATTAGTCGGCTCTCGCCAGCCAGCCACCGTTTCACGCTGGATTGGAGGCGTCCCGGTCCCGGTCCCGGTCCCGGTCCCGGTCGTGCGCTGCTGCCTGCTGCGGATGAACTGGACGGGTTCCTAACCGAAATGAATAGACTAACTCATCATGGTGTGTGCTGGCTGCAGGGTACCTGATCCCCAAGGGCTGGAAGGTGATGCCCCTGTTCCGGAACATCCACCACAGCCCCGACCACTTCCCATGCCCGGAGAAGTTCGACCCCTCCCGATTCGAGGTCAGTCAGTCTCTCTTGGCTTCTGCTTCGCCATTTGTGTGTTTCTCTGAAAAACTGATCGATCGGTCGAGCATGTCATGTCCTCTAACGATCTGAATGGCTCTCCTCTGATGCGATTCCAGGTTGCTCCCAAGCCCAACACGTTCATGCCGTTCGGCAACGGGACCCACTCGTGCCCGGGCAACGAGCTCGCCAAGCTGGAGATGCTGGTGCTCTTCCACCACCTCGCCACCAAGTACAGGTGGTCCACCTCCAAGTCCGAGAGCGGCGTGCAGTTCGGCCCCTTCGCGCTGCCGCTCAACGGCCTGCCCATGACCTTCCTTCGCAAGGACTGATTTCATTTGATGACCCGAGCTGCCGAGATGTGGATCGGATCGGAGCCACACCAAACCCACGGCTTTAACGGAACCAAACCAAAACCAACAACGAACAAGCTGATGGATGGATGGATCGGTGGTATATGCTAGTACTACCTAGGAACGCTGAAAACCGCTTCCGGGATTGGGCGTCGGCCGCGTGCGGCGGTCGCCATCGGACACGATGGGGACGGTGACGGCCATCAGGCACAGGCAGGCATGGGATCATCAGATAACGCAAGTGAAGTCCGTGTACAGATTCTTCTTCAGCTAGTAGGGCCAGATCCCAAGAAGCCGGAAGACAAGACCAAAAACACAAAATTAGGCATAGCCGCGTAGGTGTCAGTCAGTCTAAGCTACGTACTCCAGTAGGCATCAGATGACCCACTCAGCGCAGCGCCACAAAGAAGTAGCGCTGCTTAATTGTAAAACAAAACCATTTTTTTTCTTCTCCTTCTTCTTTTTTAGTAGATTTTTTTATGAGCCACTAAGCCAGCCAGACAACACCTATAGGATGGAGAGAAGAACCATGATTGGGATTGTAAGATTGCTAGCTAGGTTGTCCGCCTGAAAGCAGGCTGGCAGCTAGGCCGAATAATCCTTGGACGGATGGATGGATTGGATGCATCGCCGGAGTCAAAAGGAAACCACGTCGGCTTCCCGCCCGCAGCCAAGGCCCGGGACGGCGACCCCTCTCGCCTTGTATTTGTTTCGTCCAACGCAAAAGACAGCGACTGCTTTCATTCATATACTGTAACAGCTACTGCCCCCTGCCCGTACTACTAATAATTAATTAATTTGGATTCTCAAGTGCGTGCTCAGCTCATTGCGTTGCTCGATCGGTTTACTCCATCTCCGGCGATAATTATAGTAAGCAATATCAGTTCTCGATCGCATTAATGATGTGCTGTGTCCGTGCACGCTTCCAAGGAACAAAGTCTGCAATGCACTGCCACTGCAGCTCTCAACTCTGAAGGAAGAAAAATTAAAATAATCTGCAGGACTTTGGGGTGTCGAGTAGTACGGACTTCCCCGGGTCAAACTGAAGAAACCATGATCCACGTTGCGACCCTGATGATCTTCAGACTCTGTTCCATTATTCTCGTTCTGCACGTATTGATTAGTATTAAATATCTTCTACGGGTTATCAGTACTCGCTCTGTCCTAAAAGCATGCGAATTATAAAAACTTTATGTTAAAATAGGTCAAATTTGACCAAATTTATATAAAAATTTAACAATTGTATGTATAATTAGATTCTTTATGAAACGATTTTTCATAATATACTTATTTAACGTTATAAATATTAATAGTTATTTTTAATAATTTGGTTAAACTTTAGCACTTTAATCAACAATAAAAGCTAGAATTGCATTGTGTTTGGGACGGAGGCAGTACAAATAGCAAGGTGACCCGAGCAAACAACGTGAGTAGCTAGTTTCCTTTTGATGGTGGCATCTCGATATTTTTCTTCAAAATGACTTTTGCAAATAGTTTTCTATTCCAAGTGTTCTGTTTATTTATTGGTTGTAGGATATGGATGAGTGAAGCAGAGCTTAATAAAGTCTCTTGCTGACTATTTGGTGCTCTAACATGGACTAGGGGTCGTGACAAACACTCGATACCATGCGGAAAAATATTCTTCTCTCTTTGCCCCTCTTTCATTTCTTGCATTATTACTTGCTTGGTTATTTTGTGTGCAAGTTACATTGAGTGACAATTAAGATTAGTTTGTAGAATTCTTAGAATATGTTTTTATTCTTGTTCTTAAGGACCTGTATCTTATATAGTGCCAACTTTGCTAAGGTCTTGATCAGTTATGATGGACCTAAGTTCTTCTTAGTTTGGTTCTCTCTAGTAGAACTTAGATGCCAAGTTGCTTGGAGCCGGGTTTAGAATTTGCATACGTTAAGATTCTTGCTTTAGATTTTTAGAGCCCCATTCATCCCCACCTCTTGGGCCATTCTATTCTGACATGTGAGAGCACCAAGTGAGGGCCATTCTTCCTAGACCCGTATTTAACGTTATGTTGCAATGTAGTTTTAGTTCCATATGCGATTTGACTATATGTTAACTCAACTTAAATACATGGAGTATGTGTGCTCTTATTAAATAGGGTACTTGAGGGTCATGGTGGCTTCAACTGAATATTTGATGCTGATGAGATTTATGCCACAAGTGAGTATGTGTTTTTAGACTTGGAGGTCGTGTTGTTCTATTAAAGTCTTATCATTAGATACCACCATTCGTGAACTCCTTATAGATAAACTGTTGGTTGAAAAACTACATCAGCTATTTCTTTGAAATGTAATAACCGGAAAGTGATTGCCAAAGTAAACAGTTCTAAGGATAACAAGAAGTCAACAAGTCATATAAAGAGGTGATCGAAATATGTTCGTCGAAAACTGTGAAATTTTGGAATGATAGCGTACATTTAAGAATCTGGTAGATCAATTTATTAATATGTTGTCGCATACGAAGTAATGTGGGTAGATAGTGCATCGAGTGAGATGGTCTTGTGACCCACCTAAAACATATCATAGTGGTAACTTGTTATATGTGATTGGAGAACCCGTTAAGTAGGATGGTAAAACAATCTAAGTGGCAGACTGTGATGAGGAGAGATGTTAAGGTCCATATCATCTAAGATGCACTTGTCTCCTATTCTGTAAGAGAGGTTAGTTTACCTTAATGTGTTTCAAATGGCTTGTTAAAGCAAAGTTATTGTCCTACATGACAATTTTTGAGGAACACACTTATATGGGTTCGATTGTTAGTCACCGTATATTATCTTTGGGTGATGCTAGATACTCATGAAAGATCCATGAGTTTGACTTATATGCTCCAACGAGAGGGTATGCTTTAGATGGCCTAGTATCAATAAAGGATTTAGGTAAAACTTATTTTGCACAAAAGTATTAATTTAAGGCGTATTCTATTATCCAGTTGTAAAAAAGTGTAACCACTATTCTAGGTGGATGTTCAACTTAATAATATCTATCAAAACACTACTATATCCGGCAACAGATAATGAACAACAATTGACACTATAAAATTCATATTAAGATGTTTTTCTATTTGGGAAAATTGTAGAAATTGCTCACTTTTTCTAGTACATACTAGAATCATCGTGTGAACTGAGTATAGTTCGATTTGTTGAGTTCATTTTGGTGGAACCTGTCCACCAAGATTAATTGCTTGACTTGACACCGGCGGGTGCTCGCAATTTCCTAGATACATGTATGAGGTTTTATGTTGTACTATAGTTTGAAAGAAAAATTATTGGAATTAGCATAAAGGGTACAACCGGAGTTTAAATAGTAACTAAAAGCATATCCCGCGCGTTGCTACGAGAACTTCGGATTTATTGAATTATGTGGCATATTGACATGGGCAACAAAATGCTTGTGTGTCTTGGTGACCATCACAATTGCATGTGTTAGTGGGTTTTAAATTTCAATTGATAGTGCATTGCTGAAGTGAACAACCTGCATGTCATGATACATAGCAAGTGAGGTTTAGGATTATAAAACATATTTGACATAGATATAGATGTCAACCAAGCCATTGCACAGAAAAAGGAAATGATGGTATAATGTATGGGGGGCGCATGTTGTTTTAGGGATTGCAGCAGTTTGCCCGGCCTCTCTAAGATGAGAAGAACTAAGATGCTGTTTGGTTTGTACAACAGTCACACAAATGGAAACGCTCCCTTATGATAACATCCATAGCTTTAGGCCTTGTTTAGTTCTCAAAAATTTTTGTAAAATTTTTCAGATTTCCCGTCACATCAAATCTTTAGACGCATGCATGGAGTATTAAATATAGATAAAAATAAAAACTAATTGCACAGTTTGGTCGGAATTGACAAGACGAATCTTTTGAGTCTAGTTAGTTTATGATTGGACAATATTTGTAAAATACAAACGAAAGTACTACTATTTCTATTTTGCAAAATATTTTGGAACTAAACAAGGCCTTAAAACTGGACCTATATTATAACTATTTCTAGCCTGCTTCAGAGTTCAAACGCCGAAGGGCTAGCAACAGGGGGACTATTAGCTCTCTCTCTCTAATCCAATCCCCTGATGATGAGACGTAGATTGAGCTGATAGCCCGATACATGAACGACTCCTCCGTGTCCCTTGGATCTCCCGCCAGATTAAGCTAAACTACTAGGAGTACTTCCCGATTTCCCTCGAGATGAAGTGATGAACTGAGGATAGGTGAGCGCGATTGACTTTGGAGAGCCTCCGGCACCGATGCAGTTAAAAATGATGGGCCTGGAACGGAGTGGCCGGGGGCCGGGACGACGAAGCTTCCAGGAAGCGGCGGCGGCAGCAGCAGGTCGTCTGCCTCTCCCTCTCCCCAGCTCTAATGGCGGGACAGATGGAATCCTATCCTCTGTGCCAATTATTCAGCCAGTCGGGCACGGCCGGCATTACTCGCCAGGGCCCTTGGGCAGCTGCCGCCTGCCGGGCCGACGGACGGATGCGTGGACAGGCCAATCAGTGTCCCCGATTTCTTTACTGCCGCCTCCCGCCTCCGCCTCCACCGGTGATCCAGGCCATCTGGACGTATACTACGCGCTCGACGAAGAAATGCGGCATATACTAATGGCTCCCGCGGCCGTGCGCGTGCGTGAGTGCGACCGGATCGGAGACGACGAGCTCGAGGCGGCTCATGGGCTCTCCGTTTCCGTACTTGCCATCCTGTGCTGTCCCGTCCTGTCCGTTTCAGGACCGGCGGGGGGCGAGCTGGCTCACTGGTCACTTGCTAGCGTAGCGACCTCCGATCCGCACCATTGATGCAGGAATCTCCTCCTTTAGACCTTGTTTACTTTCAAAAAATTTTGCAAAATTTTTCAGATTTTCCGTCACATCGAATCTTTAAACACATGCATGGAGTATTAAATATAGACGAAAATAAAAAGTAATTGCACAGTTTGGTCGAAATTGACGAGACAAATCTTTTGACCCTAGTTAGTTCATAATTGGACAATATTTATCAAATACAAACGAAAGTGTCACTATTCATATTTTGCAAAAAATTTTGGAAGTAAACAAGGCCTTAATTTGTCTACTCTCTTGCATACTTCCTCCGTCTCAAAAAGAGTGTCGTTTTAGAATTTTAGATATCTTATTTGATCATTCGTCTTATTCAAATTTTTTACAAAAATATTATATATTTTGTTAAGACTTATTTTATCATTAGAGATACTTTGCTCATGATTAATTTATTTTGTAATTTACATAAAATTTTTGAATAAGACGAACGGTCAAACGCGATGTCTCAAAGTAAAAAACGTCACTCTTTTTGGGACGGAGGGGGTATATGGCTTTGTTTAGTTTCCATTTTTTTAAAATTTCTGTTATATCAATTTTTTGGACGCATGCGTGAAGCATTAAATATAAATAAATAAATAAATAAATAAATAATTACACAGTTTGTCTGTAATTTATGAGACAAATCTTTTGAGCCTAGTTAGTCTATGGTTGAACAATAATTACCAAATACAAATGAAATTGTTACAGTACCCGAAACCAAAAAATTTTGCCAACTAAACAAGGCCAAAGTATCTTGGTCAAAATTTTGTCAGTCTCGTATATCTGAAGTTGTAAGTGCATGTATAATAATGGATTTATAGCTAAATTAATGCTGATATAAATAAGAGAAGAGAGAAAGAAGATGGTAGTTTAGCTCTCATGCAAGTGTCAAGCTAGACAATAATGTATAGTCAGTGGTGGATCTAAATAGCAAATGTTATGAGAAGGAATAAAAAATAGAAGCTATGTTAGAGACAACTACGAGACAATCACTATATAACTTAGCTCTTATCATTTGGCTTATAGTCAAGCATTTGGTTGTAATTATTGACCTTGCTCTAAAGCTGCTCCGTGCTTGGGCTTAGGCCTTGTTTGTACATCTAAAAACCAAAAACTTTTCAAGATTTCTTATCACATCGAATCTTACGGTATATGCATAGAGCATTAAATATAGATAAAAACAAAAACTAATTGCACAGTTTGTCTATAAATCGTGATATAAATCTTTTAAGCCTAGTTGTTCTATAATTGGTCATTGTTTGTCAAATAAAAATAAAAATATTACAGTGTTAAAATTCAAAAAGTTTTTCAGATCTAAACAAGGCCTTAATTAATTATCAGCTTGCTCGAAAACCTGGAGTACTAGTGTCCACACGACGAAAATGAAAGAGGGGAGAAAAACTGGACCATTCCAATGCGACGAGGGATGTGGAAACTGAGGCACCATGCTTCAGCCACACGTGGCGCGATGTGCGTTCGTCCGCTTGGATGGTGCGCGGCTCACCAACACGTGTCACGTGAAAACTACAGGTCCAAGGAGTAGGAGTATGCATTTCGGCCATGAGGAAAGTCAGCCTTTTCTGTTGCATATTTATTTCCATCTTGCCGACGTCCAAAATCTTCTGATCGCGTCCAGATACATTTATAGAGAAAAAAAGATTTTGCAAATTAATGTATTTAAATGCCAGAAGTCAACGTGAATAAAATCGTGAAGAAAAGGCTTCTCAGAGATAAGGGCATGTTTGGCGAACTCTAATTTGATTGGGCCTTTTAAAACCTACTCATCCGAGTTTAATTCTTCAATTTGATATAGCCAGGTACTTGATTTTCGTCTATGCGCTTCCTTAATTAGCTAGGATATTATCGGCATACATCACATTATGGGAGTCTAATAACTTATTAGTTTATTACTAGTTGGTGATGGGAAGCATGGTCATGTATCTAATCAGGCCTAGTTTAGATGCGAAAAGATTTTGGATTTCGTTACTGTAGCACTTTCGTTTGTTTGTGGCAAATATTGTTCAATCATGTACTAACTAGAATTAAAAGATTCTTCTCGCGATTTATAGTTAACTGTGCAATTAGTTTTTATTTTCGTTTATATTTAATGCTTCATGCATGTGCCGAAAGATTCAACGTGACAGAAAATTTTTAAAACTTTTTTGTTTTTTGGGTGAACTAAACAAGGCCTCAATCACCTAAGGTTCAAGTCTTCTTCAACTACAATTTTAGTTACAATTTTTTTCTTGACGAAAAAACTGTGTAATTACTTCTAAGCTGGTCACATTTTCTTTGGGACTTCCCATAAGAGAGAGTTCTATGAATAATCTGAAGACATAGTATTTTTTTCGAATTCACATTATTGAAAAGTTTATAATGGAAAAATGCGTGCTTCAAGGGGTACCAGCTTAGTCAACGTGCAAGGTTAGCTAGGTCTCCACATTGAGGACGCATCATGTCTATAAACAAATGTGTGATTGACTGCATCGGTTTCTTGGTTCTGACGAATGAATCCAACTGAAGAGTTCCCGTTTCTCTGTATGGTTGCCGGATGCGTGCAATTAACGTGGGTCTCTCCATCGCAAATTATTTTTGCCATATTTTATTCCATTCGACCTACTAGATCGACTTCAAATGCATGCATATATATCCACCAAGCCGTCATGGATAATATATATAAGTCTGTAATTATATATGTAGTATTTCTTTAATTTGGCATTGTTACTTCTAATATCTATCTGTATATACAGTATCCACGTTTTTTGGTTTTCGATCCAGCAAGCTAGTAAAGTCCACGGGAACATATCCACATATATGCAATTATTGCATTACAAAATTGTTAATTTAGAAATGGAGCGACAGCTTCAGATCGATCATTTTTCTATTTTATATTTAGAAAAAAAAAATGTCAACAGCGTCCTCATGCATGCATGCATGCATGGATGACTTCTCCACATATTTTTATATTTCGCAGGTGGCCGGAAAATACGCAAGCATGCATAGCATTATATATATATGGCCTTGTTTAGTTCTGAAAACTAAAAAGTTTTCGGAACTGTAGCACTTTCGTTTGTTTGTGGTAAATATTGTCCAATCATAGACTAACTAGAGTCAAAAGATTCGTCTCGTAATTTACAGTCAAACTGTGTGATTAGTTTTTGTTTTCGTCTATATTTAATGCTTCATGCATGTGCCGCAAGATTCGATGTGATAGGGAATTTTGAAAACTTTTTGGATTTCGGGGTGAACTATATATATTGATCGAGTCAAACTCTAAAACTGTTTTTCCTGACCTGTCGTACTTTGTTTTTGTTGGACTTTTGTGATTGGTTAAATGCATGGGGGCAAGGTCAACTCCCGTGGGCCGTGGCGCATCTGTGGAGCCCCGTTGAAGTGTCGGGTGATGTGATGAATGACAACAATGCGCGCCTTTTTCCCTTATCATTGAAAACACTGCATTTGAGAAAGTCAAAACCTTGACTACTATATATATGTGTGCAATGAATCTCCTTATCATAGAAGAAAAACGAAAAATCTAACCAGCCTTTTTCATACATGCAATAACTACGAGTCTATAATGTCAACTTATTATATAAATATGATAGTTCCAGTCAACTGCTCCACTGTTCCTTTTTTTCTGGCACGTCCTTTGCACAGTGTCTCGAGAAGTGAGAACTGCCTTATTATTAGAGCATGACATATGCTAATAATACAGACATTTTTTATGGGAAAAGGTTGTTTAATATAAGAAGAATAATTGATTAGTCCTAGTTGAGAATAATTGACTGACATGTTGACTTCAAAATTCGGGAGTGTTAGTTTGACCAAAAAGCAGGACAGGTGGCAGCCATGATCCTTTGATCCATGTGCTTCCATCAGCTTCATAAGACCACAGGAGGCCAGGATACGCTGCCGAGCTGAGTCAGCTCAACTATTCTTTATGGCAGAGTAATCTCGCAGCTCTAACTACTGTACGTCTTCATTTTTTCTTAATTCTGTAAGGGAGCTCTAACTATTGTTGCGGTACTATGTATGTTATAGGAGTATAAAATTTGTCTCGAGTCAACCGTGATTGAAGTACGGAGGTAGTACGTTATTTCTTTTAAAATATCAGGTTCATTTTTCACACAGAAAAAACTTTGTGAAACTTGAAATGCGACCCATTCAGCCCAAAGATGTTCAGCCCATTCAGCCTAATAGTGATACTTTGTGAAACCGTGGCTTTCGACAACGGCCGCCGAGGCCCAGGAGTTGTTAGGACCAAATATGTTTATCGACAACTAGCCCAGCCAATTGACCAACAAAGAAGCCCAGCCCAATCGATTGTAGTAAACGCTCTATACTGAAATTGAAACGACGAGTACGACCGGAAACCGGAGGCGAGTGGAAGATAGGCTTCGGCGGGGATGGCGGCCGGGGAGCGGAACGGCGAGGGGAGGCGGGCGCACGCGGCGATGGTGGGCTCGCAACGCATCAACGCCGGGTACCACGTGGTCGCGAAGCTGGCGCTCAACGTCGGCGTCAACCGCGTCGTCTTCTGTGTCCTCCGCGACCTCCTCGCCCTCGCCGTCCTCGCGCCCCTCGCCGTCTTCCAGCATCGCGGCTCGCACGCCAAGGCTTTGCCACCTGTGACCTGGAGGCTCCTGGTCTCCTTCTTCATCCTCGGTCTCACAGGGTAAAGTCCACTCACTCGGTTTGGCGCAATGTTGAACAACCAGTGCTGTTGTCGTTGCTTGCAAATTTGCTTTTGACAGATCTAGACGTATTTGGCCTGCAGCATCTATGCCAACCAGCTGTTGTTTTTGCTTGGCCTGAGCTACACCAATCCCACCTACGCCGCTGCAATTCAGTCGTCCAATCCCTGTCTTCACCTTGATATTAGCCGTCATTACGAGGTCAGTCTCTCGTTCACACATGTCAACGCACTCGAGTCTACTTCTGCTATGTGTTAAAAAACATTGCCTGTTTGCAGGACTGAAACTGTAAGCTTGGTCTCGATTGAGGGCCGCACCAAGATTGGTGGCACAGTAGTCTGTGTGCTCGGCATTGTCCTTATAGTGCTTTATAGGGGACCAGCGCTATTTCGTAGTGGCGAGCTCGAGCTAGGTGCTATGCCTGCTAGTATGTCACAGTCACAAACTGAACCATCCAGGTTGGTTGGGCTGAAAAAGTTGCATATTGGAGTGTTGTGCTTGACTGTCTCTGTATGGCTATTTATTTCGCTTTTCAGGTATTTCCATACTTGCCATTTCCCGGCTGTCAATCAACTTGTTTGCTTATGCATTTTAATGTTTTTTTTCTATCGATGCTATTGTTTGCTTGAAAAAGGAAAGATTGACATGCTTGGAAGCACAATTTGAGTAAGCCTTTGTAAGCTCTTTCGACAAAGGCATAAGAAATGTTGGCAACTTTATCGATTGATCAACATTCTACTACCTATTTCAATTGATGGAGTCCATGGATTTTGGGGGGGGGGGGGGGGGGGCGAGGTCAAATCTGAATTAAATGCTAAGGATCTATTAGATCCAAACTCCCCTATTCATACAACCATTGTTCCTCGCATCTTCCTCCTACCCTAGAAAGGACATGATACGGGGCCAACTGGCCATCAGCCCATCACAACTTTAAGAACTGGATTTTGTCTAAGCATAGAAGAACAACCAAAGATTCTTAGTCATTGACTGAAGAAAGTATAATCCATTGTAGTCGCAAAAATTAGTCTTTAATTCTTTATATGTAGACAATGTGTCCAGCATCCTTCGACTAATATTACATTTATGTTGCAATTTGAATTCAAGTTTAATATCTTCAGTCAATTTTTGCGATTTAGGTTTAGGGTTTAGGGTTTAGGGTTTAGGGTTTTAGGGTTTAGGGTTTATGATTATCATTATTGTTGTAATGTTATTTGGGGCTCCTATTTTGGTGCAATATCCTTTGAGTTTATCACTCACAGCATACTCATACTTTTTTGGAGCTATTCTGATGGTCATTTCTGGAACTTTTGCAACAAATGACAAAAAGGACAGGTCTTTGACTCGATCAGAGCTTGCTACTGTTGTATATGCTGTAAGATTTGCACTCAATTTACATGTGTCTTATGAAACTATTATCAGCATTTTATAATTCTTTTTGTCTTATTCCTACATCGTTACATGTTCTCATCAGTTCATATGTATGTGTGCTTCTGATGCATTGCTTTGAATTGCATCCCATTACATTAGTATTTATAGATTAAAAAAAACAAAGTTAATATATATCATATAGTTTTTTTCTCTCAAACTCAATTTCTTTCCCTTATTCCAGGGTGTTATCTCATCTGCTCTTAATAATTGTTTACTAACATGGTCCAACAAACTTTTGGGCCCTGCTGTGGTGGCTCTGTACATCGCTCTTCAACCAGTGCTTTCTGCCTTACTGTCGATGCTTTTGCTGGAAAGCCCAATTTACCTTGGAAGGTATATAAGTATGTTAGGTGTTCTACTTTTTAATTACCCAACCTTTTGCTTTATCTTCTATAGCAATTCTTGGAAGGTATATAGGTTTGTTAGTTGTTCTAATTTTTAATTACCAAACCTTTTGCTTTATTCTCTAGTGACAACGATTAATGTGTTTCATTCTTTTTATTTCAGTTTTGAATTATGTAATCTCTCATGTCTATTTGCAGTATCATTGGCGGGTTTCTGATAATCTCTGGTTTATATCTAGTCACCTAGGCCCGACATACAAAATGTGAACTGGAACCCCTTGACAGTGATTCTAAAGAAGTAAATAGTGTAAACCTGGTTTCTAGCTAAAACCTTCATGCCATTTTTAGTTCGTGGAATGTACCATCTTAAGATAGTTGGTGGTCTAGTTTGGGACTCTGAGTTGGAGTACAACAACCAACCACCCAACTTAGATCTTTTTTAAATGCACTTTTATGTGCTTCAATCCACATGTATTAAAGTAGATTAAGGTAAAAAATAACTAATTTTTACTCTAATTTATTCCAACACACATGGATTAAGATGATTACTTTTTATTTTCTATATTCCATGAGATGTTATGATGTTTATGTAGTAGATATGTGACGTTCTATGATTATTTTGTAATGTTAATGCAATATACAATGATGTTTTATATGTATTTTATTATGTTTGCATAGTATACATGTGATAATTCTATGATGTATTTTGCGATGTTTCATGTAGCATATATGTGATTTCTATGATTTATTGTGATATTCGCGTAATATACATGTGATGTTCTCTGATGTTCACGTGATATACATGTGATACTTTATGGTATATTTTTTGTGATATTCTATGATAGTTTGATACGGTTCATTTCATAACTAAGACAAATCATGTATATTGTGTAGCTATAAGGAATGATAGTTTTAATCTTTGGTCTCCTGTTCAACCTCCCATACACACTATTTTTGTTTTTATTGTGTTTTCTTTTTGTCCTCTCTATGAGCTCACATGGTATACTGGTGAAGCTGAGAGCAACATTCAGGTTGAGACGTAGCCAACTCGTGGGGTGGGCTGTGATATACTCGGAGCTGTTGAGAACAACACTCAGGTTGCAAGGTGGGCCAGCTCGTGCGGTGGACAGTGATACACGCAGAGCTGAGAGCCACGCTTAGCTTGCGGGATGGGTTAGCTCACGAGGTGGGCCGCAAATGGATGGTGGGCTGAGCGCGAATTCCCGACGTGTTGCAATCGGCACATACCAACCCCCAATTCGAGGGGTCCTCCCTGTCTATCCAACCATAATGTTATCCCACAGTTTCCTTTAGATTAATCTCCTACTACAACTAAAAAGACTAAAGAGGGGACATCGTTTTGGTGCGACATTCTCCCCTCCCGCTTTCGTCCTGCCTCCTGCAAACGTCGTCCTGCGCGGCCCGCTCAATCCTCGCGCCCCGCGCTCTCCTTCCATCCTCTCCCCAGGCCAGGACGCGCGGATCCACGCCCTCGCCCGCCTCCTCCTCCACGCAGATCGCGCGTACCTCGCCCGCCTCCTCCCTCGGCGCGCCCTCGCCCGCCTCCTCCTCCACGCGGATCCGGTCGCGCGGACCTCGCCCGCCTCCTCCCTCGGCGCGCCGTCGCCCGCCTCCTCCTCCACGCGGAACCGCGCGGCGCGGACCTCGCCCGCCTCCTCCTCGCCGCGCCGTCGCTCGCCTCCTCCTCGCCGCGGAACCGCGTGGCGCGGACTCGCCCGCCTCCTCCTCGCCGCGCCGTCGCCCGCCTCCTCCTCCACGCGGATCCGCGCGGCGCGGACCTCGCCCGCCTCCTCCTCGCCGCGGATCCGCGCGGCGCGGACCTCGCCCGCCTCCTCCCTCAGCGCGATCCGCGCGGCGCGGACCTCGCCCGCCTCCTCGGCGCGCCGTCGCCCGCCTCCTCCTCCACGCGGATCCGCGCGGCGCGGACCTCGCCCGCCTCCTCCTCGCCGCGCCGTCGCCCGCCTCCTCCTCCACGCACCCAACAGGTATGCCCACCAGGCCACCCTTCTCTTTCGTTCGTGCTATGCGAAACCAAGCACACGAACCCTGAAGTTATCTGTATTCAGATCTAATTTTTTGCAGTCTTTGATTTCTAGCGATTCCATTATTAAAGGGATTCTCTCATCCAATTAGTATCATAGTTACTATAGTTTGAGATTTCAGTGTGGGAAGAAGAAGGGGCAGTAGTAGTTTCAAATTTCAGATGTGGTAATGAGTCATTTTACATTTTAGATATGTGAATTTCAGTTTACACATATATAACCTAGATATAATTTTGTATGGTTTGTCCAGAATTTTATTTGTTGCAGCCTTGCAAAAACTTAGAATCCAAAACTGGTCCAAATTTTTTACATAATCTAGATATGTGAATTTCAGTTTACATATATATAATCTAGATATAATCAAGTGGTTCCCTTTTGCAATAAGCACAAGTGAGCAACACTGTCAATTAGGAATTTTGAATTAGCAGTTCTATCAATGTAGGAATTTTGCATTAGGAGTTCTGTCAACTGAATAGGAGATCTGCTAACTGTTGTATTGTCAAGATCAATCAGGCAGCACAAAGTGGCAGCATGTTTTTTAGTAGGACTTTTAAGAAGTGGCCACTGTTTTTGGGATGTGTATCAGAGCGATTCTCAATCATCTCAGAGATCAATTTATTGTCCAATGACATGCTTGTCTCAATGGTTGTCCTAAGCAAGAGGTTAGCTGGTTTAGGAACACTTTTTGAATCCGAAAAGTCAGCTTCAAAACCCCTACGGTCTTTTGGATAGATTACTCTATACATGTCCTTGTGAACCAGTCTTTTGAATTCAGTCTTTGCAATTCTTTCTTTACATCTATGCTTCGTCTAAAATTTAAAAGTATCATAGACATTACAAAGTGATCCATTTTAGGGTATACCATTGAAGACCTCTGAAGGTTACAATACCTGAATCCACACAAGCATCTTAGTCATCTCAGTAAATATCAAGGCCCTATGACCTTGTAGTTGATTTCAGATATATGATGTTTTGCATTCAAGCATGGTAGTTTTACTTGGTGCCTGATAGCTAGAATTCGATGGCTCAATTCTATACGTGGTCTATCATGCATGTTTCATCAATGTCTTTTGTGACATGCACTGGAAAGACCAGAAACGTGGCTTGGGTGAACGTGGAAATTAAATGAGTTTGTTAGTCATCTATAGGTGAACATGGAAATGAGACAATCTTTGTAAAAGAAGGACAGTAGAATATCTGACTTGTCTTTTATGCTGTGAAAATCAGTCTGTTAGTCATCTGTTCTTTGGCTATGTAGCGGCCTAACAGCTGTGGTGCACCATCTCTGATATTTTCAATATACAGTTGGGTAATTCCTTAGATTCCATTTGACAGTTTTGGCTTAGAAATAAGAACTGTGTGCTTAATGTTATTACCTCAACAGCTTGTTGGTCTCTGTGGAAACTTGGAAATGACTTATGTTTTTAGAAACTTGGGTGACAGATTATGGAGACACTCTTGCACAAAGTGGCTGCCATGGCACAGAGTTGGACTGTCTTATGCAAGATAGAGTATCAACCAATTTTGAAGGAGAAAGTGGCGAAGATTCAAGGGGAGAGCTTCTATGGTGATGTGGCCTCCGAGCTATTTCTAGCCTGAGATCTTCGCTGGAAGCAGGATCTCTCCCTGGAGTTTTCTGCGTTTTCTGGTGGTCCTTTCCAATCAGACAGCCTTGTTTGTTTGTAGATGGTCAAGAAAAAGTCAAGCAGTTAGGTGAAAAGTTCCCGATAATCAAGGGTCTTCTTGGTATACTTTGATCCCTTTGGACATTGCAATTTTTTGTTATGCTATGACTATGATGCAATTGTATTACTCGCTACTGTGTAATATTACTTTCCCAATGGGCTCCTTGCAGCCACTGTGTTACTGCATCCATATAATTATGCATATCCATCATTGTAGGCACCATTAAGTGGAAGAAATCGAAGGACACTATAATTCTTTTAGCAGTGATCATGTGCACTATCTTTTTGATTATTTACTGGCTTTCAAAATGATCGGATCTCACCTGTAAGAAACTTCCTAGATATCTCTTCTTGCCGATTTCTACTGCAGGTTTGCATTCCAGCTTAGCCTTCCTAATTCTTTGTATGCAATGACTTGTGGGATACTAGGACTTGGGAACTAATATTTATGATAACAGGTGCAATGGATGAACTACCAAGTGAAACTAGAATATACTTTGTGCACAATTTATTTTGCTTCTTCTGCCTTTATTTTAAATCCTAACTATTTTTGAGGTGCAAAATTCTTTCTACTGTATTTCTGGAAACATTGATGCTTGTGTAGCTTCTCGGATCCTGGATTCATGTTTTTTTTTTGTACTTAGAATAATGGATTGCATATTCAGGCACTCAAAATAGTAGGCTGCTGCTCTTTAAAAATGTATTTTCTGTAAAAATCGATAATAGGAGATGATATGATATTCGATAATAGAGATGTATTTTCTGTAAAAATGCATATTCGTGTGTTGGTTGTTAGATGTTGTTTACCACACGCATATGTGTTTGAGTTATTATAGGAATCATCCTCTTTTCATTACCAATTTATGATGTGAGAGAATTGTTCCTATGGAATCAAGAATAGAAGGTATTATCTTTTTCAGGTCACTGAGATCTGAATAAAGTTGTGAAGCTACTCAGCACCACTTTGTAAATATCAGAGTCTTGTAATAGTGACCACAATTTCCCTAATTTGACAGCAAACCCTTTAAATTTTCTTCTTTGTCCACACCAGACGAGTAGACATAGATTAACAGATCAATTTGACTGGTGTAACTAGGGAAATGAGTCATCACATGAAAGCATCTAAGGTAGTTAAGGTGGTCAGTGATGAAGTTTTGATTTGTTGCATCTTGGGTGATAATTTAATATTAGAGATCTCTTCTTATCGATATTTTATTTTAGTTAGTTGCATCACGGAAAGGCCTATCGATGTCACGCTCTTCTCTTCGTGACTTTGTTAATTTCATGAACTTTGCTTTTTCAATTAAATGTCACTTTAACGTTGGTATTTAATTCACAATATTGTTATCTTATTGTGTGCGATCTGTGTGTTTTAAGTATAAAATATTAGTTATCCTGTAGCAACGCACGGGCAAACTACCTAGTAAGGTTCTAATAATGGACTAACGACCAGGAGCGGCACTTATGTATTATGAACTCTCTTTCTTCTAATACAATAATATGTACACTGGTGCGAGAGAAAAGTAATAGACAGGATGGGAACGTGGTGGAGAATACAACGGCCCACCGGCGGACACTCATTGCTTAGCGGCCCACAATAAGGAGACGTGCTTCCTTTCAGCCTTCTTAAGATTTATATAGGCCCAGCATTGCCTCTGGCAAGGGAAACTGTCGTAGGCTGTAGGCAAGCGCCAATCTTCGATCCGAGTGTTCCGAGTTCCGACGACTACTCCCTCCCGCACTTCTATTTCTTTGTTTGTTTTTTTTTGGATGAAAACAGAAATATTCATCACTCGGATGATGGACATAAATTCTTTTTACTTCACAGCGTTCTCACTTGCTCTATGAATCAATCACCCGGAAAAGTGGGCGCCACAGCAAACGCGAGCTTGGGCCACAGCCCACATGGGAATCGAGAACAAAGAGGTCGAGCAAGTCGCTAACGAAGTAACGAGAAACGACGACATGCGGCTCGCGTCGGAGGGGAAGCATGGACGGGCCACCGTGGGAATCATGGGCCTTGTTTAGTTCAAATTTTTTTGCAAAATCGACACTGTAGCACTTTCGTTTGTATTTAATAAAAATTGTCCAATCATGGACTAACTAGGCTCAAAAGATTCGTCTCGTCAATTTCGACTAAACTGTGCAATTAGTTTTTATTTTCATCTATATTTAATACTCCATAAATGCGTCTAAAGATTCGATGTGACGGGGAATCTGAAAAATTTTGCAAAATTTTTTGGGAACTAAACAAGGCCATGGACGTGTATTTCAGCAAAAAAAAAAAATTTGGCTCTTGTAGTTTTCTGCTCAAAATTCACAGAGCTGTGTGGTCAGTGGTCACAAGCGAACTTTTTTTTCAAACGAGAGGCCAGGCAAAGCTTGACTGCTGCTAACGCCTACGCCTTGTTGTTCACCCAAAAACCAAAAACTTTTTAAGTTTCCAATCACTTCGAATTTTGTGACACATACATGGAGTATTAAATATAGATAACAATAAAAACTGATTACATAATTTGCCTGTAAATTGCGAGACAAATAGTTTAAGCATAGTTACTTCATGATTGGACAATGTTTGTCAAATAAAAACAAAATTGTTACAGTTTCAAAATTCAATTTTTTTTCTAAACAAGGCCTAAAAATCCAACCTGAATGGCTGGAACAAAGCAGCACACGCACATGCTGCCCCACGCGCCACGTTTATCCCACGTTTCCAGCGGAGCTGCAGAATCACGTGCAATGATCATCTCATTTGAGACCTGTAAATCACTCGTTACATACCCCTGTTATGCCCTTCAGATGCAATCGCGTCCTTTTTTTTTTGCCAACCAGAACCACGTCATCATTGCAATGTTCCATACTTGCATGCAGCTTAAGTTCACAGGTAGTTTCGCGGTTTCGCCATGGACTCTAGTACTCTACTGCATCGCGTAGCTCGCCGGCTTCGTTGGACCTGGGACACCAGACGCCTCCGATTCTGACTTCGCGATTGCCGTCTCGCTTCGAAAACTGTCTGCTTTCAAAGGACTCTACGGATTCTTTTGGACAAAATTGCAGCTGTCCGACAAGAATTTGGCTGTCCTTGCAGCGATCTATCTACGCGCGTTGCGAGTCACTGCACTTTCTATATCATCTGCCTCTCAAGAATTCTTACTCCAGTTTATAGTTTTCCATGCAGCCCGCGGCCCGAAGGCCCGGCCCGAGCACGCCTATTTTGGCCCGGCCCAAAAAGGCACGCGGCCCGGTGAGGCCCGACCGGGCCGGCCCGGTGAGGCCCGCCGGGCGTGCCTGGGCCGACCCCCAGGCACGGCCTTAAAGCACGGCCCGGCCCGGTGGTATGTGTACGGGCCTCTATGGGCCTGCGATCTGTTAATAAAAAAAAAAAAAAAAAAAAACACACACACACAACCCAACCCGCAGCAACGGCCATTTCGGCCCAACAGAACTAACCCTAACCCCGCCCCCGTATATAAAGGAGGCGCCGTGCTCAGCGGGCCGGCCTGGTACTGTTGCCGGCCCGTAGTGCGTGCCTGGGCCGACCACCAGGCACGTAGCCCGTTGAGGCACGGCCCGTGGAAGCCCGTGGCCCGGTGAGGCCCGCACGGGCCAGCCCGGGCACGGCACGTAACGGGCCAGGGCCGTGCCGGGCCGGCCCGTTGGAAATCTATACTCCAGTTACTGTCTACACGCGAGCTTATTCGGTTGTTATAACTGAAAATATTATTTGTTGGTTTATTAAAAGAAAAAAGTACTACTAAATGACTAGCAAATTCGAAAGATAAACTTAAGCAAACCTTAAGTTATCAGTATTATACTAGCTGCAGTCTACAGGGCGAACGAACATCTTTTTTCTTACTCACTTGGGCCTTGTTTAGATCTAAAATCTTTTTAGATTTGGACATTGTAGCACTTTTGTTTGTATTTGATAATTATTATTAATTATGAACTAACTAGATTTAAAATATTCATCTCACAAAAGCTACTAGCGAGGTGGATTGACGATGTCCCGGATGCGCTCATGGCGAAGGCCATGCCGGCTAGGGAGGGTCTTGAATTGGCGACGGAGATGGAATTGGACCGGGTCATGCTAGAGGTGGATTGCCAGGAACTCTCGAAGCTGTTGCAAAGCCAACACTCGACTACTTCATCCATCGGAGGTTTATGTTTCGACTTAATAGAGCTAGGCAAGGCTTTTTCTGATTTCTGTATTAGCTAGGTTCATAGAGATGCGAACTCAGTGGCGAATTCTTGTGCTACCATGGTTTCGTCAACCGATCGTTGTCATTTCTGGATCGAGGATATTCCGGTTGGCTAGCTGGGTTAGCAGCTGCTGATTGTAACCTTGACATGGATTAATAAAAGCTCTATTACTCAAAAAAAAAATTCATCTTATAAATTATAATTAAACTGTGCAAATTAGTTATTTTTTATTTATATTTAATACTATATACATGTGCCGTAAGATTTGATGTGATGAAAAATTTTGAAAAAAAATTAGATTTTAGGAGGAAGTAAACAAGGCCTTGGGTTCATGAAATGAAAGAATGTTCTTTCGAATGCATTATTGTAACCAGTCACAGTACAGCGTCCAGGATCAGCCAATCAAGGCGCCAAGCTGAACATGCCCACTAGGACCAAGTTGGTACACATGCCGTTTCAAAAAAAAAAAAGTTGGTACACATGCACACAAACACGCAACAGGCAGGGGAAAAAAGGGTGATTTTCCGTATGATTTATGTTTGCATTTTTGCAATGACCGCTTGTGTCATTTACATGTTGCACGGTCGAGTCAGTAAACGTGTCAGTAACGCTGTAATGGGGACAGTAAAACAGTATGTATGTACCTCTGTCGCGGCTGCTAAATATCCAACCAACCAGCGGTATATCCATAATCCATCCGCCTCCGCGGCACGGCCCCACCGGTCTGGTCCGGCGGCCGTCTGCCACTTTCCGTTGCTCCGCCAGCCAGCCCACCAGCTGCGTCTGCGTGCTGCCCCACGCGGCGCGGCCTTTTGCGGCCGGCACGAACGTTGCCGCTCACCAGCCGCCTCCGGTTGGTCCGCCCCGCGCCGCGCCCCAGCCAGCCTGTCTGCCTCATTGCTTGGATCGCCCGCCCGGCTGTTCCGCGTCCGCCGACGCCGCGTCGAGATGTGTCCTCCTTGTGCATGTGGCTGATGACGACGACGACGATGCGGGCGTCGTCGCCATGGCACCCGCGGCCGCGGCCGATTCGGTGGCGAAGGTGAGGCCGAGGGTGATGAGCGCCGTGACGACGACAAGGGCCGCCGCGCCGCCGAACACGCCGCTCCGGGCCACGTAGCAGTCGCCGTCCATCCACCCGCGCCCGTACCGCTGCCCGTGGTTCATGCTCGCGGCTGTCGCCAGCAGGATCACGGCCACCGCGAAGCTCAGCCTGCATCATCCACGCAACAAACAACACCGGGCGAGACGAAATTCAGTTCACTCCTGGCTGCTGCTGTCGCCGGAATCAATCACGTAGCGAGCAGCGGTGTTTGTATATGCATTATTCGCCCGCCGTCGTCGCCACGGTCAATTTTTTTTTTGTACGTACCATGAGAGGACCAGGAGCGCGACGAACGCGGCGCGCCCTCTGGCGGCGGAGCTCTTCTTAGGCTTGCCGGCCAACACGGTGGTCACCGCCGCCGTGGTGCCCACGAGCTGCGCCACGAAGAGGAAGGCGATGGCGGCCACGCCCAGCTCGAAGGCGGAGCTCTTGGGGAGCGAGCAGAGGCTGCCGTCCAGCTTCATGTCCTTCTCCTGCGCAACACCGACACGACAGACACACAGACACACAAACGAACCCCTCAGATCCGGGAACGCGGGTTTGTCGCCGAATTGCAAGACGAAGAAGAGCGCGGAGGAAGGGGCACCGTACCTTGACCTTGTGGAATTCCGCGGCGAGCGAGCAGGAGAAGGCGATGACGGTGAGGAGCACGACGACGCCGCAGACGGCGGCGCGGCAGGACAGCCCGCTGCTCCCCTTCTCCATCGCGCGGTCAGCTCAATCGCTCCGTGCGTGCTTGCCCACCGAATCCGACTTAATAATTCTGCTCTCGGCTGTCCGCTGCTGCCTCTGTATCGTTGGAAGCACTGGCGCGAATAATTGCTCGTGTCATCTGAGCCTATCTCTACGTATAAATGATGGAATTTCCACGAACAGGTCACCGTGAGACGGCGAATACTAGGCGCCGCGCGGCGCGTTGAATCAACCAGGGTTGGTGGGTCGAAGAAGGAAGATGATAGAAGAGGAAAGAGAGAGGGCAGGGGAGATATGGCCTAGATGCTAAACAATCCACATGGACACGTCCGTCCACTCGCAGACTGGTTTAGCTATTTTCTGGTGGCGTAACCGAAGGCGAGGGGGGGAGGAAGAAGAAGAGGGAATCGGTAAAGGAGAGGCTCCGAATTCGGATCCCGGCATGCTGATCGATCGAGTGGCTCAACGAATTGACCGGCTGGGTAGCTTGGTCAGCCAGGTAGGACGACACGTCTGGGGAAGGTGAGAGAGCTACGAAAGCCTGCACGGAAAGAATCATGCGTCGTCGTGGGCTCCCGGCGCTCTCGAATCGCACCGCACCAGCAGCCACTAAACGGTAACCGTGATGCCGCAGTTGTTTATTTGTGCTATAATGCCTGATGCAATTCTTTAGCGTCGCTTCCTCTCTTTTTTTTTAAGCCACCCGTGTCGTGTCATGGTCGACTCGCCCGTAATGGCCAGGTAACACATGAATTAGTGGCGAAAGCCGCCGAAGGGAAACTTGAGAAAGACCGGGAGGACGACGACAGGAGCAAAGAGCAAGTAGAAAATTGCGAGGAATCGGCATTCGGCAGCCCCTTTGCACCTTCCAGCTCGCTCTCTCTCTTTCGCTCTTTGCCGTTGTCTTTGCGTTGCGTCCGCGGGGAGGTAGCGCGACGGCGCCGTCGGGTGGCGCCGTGGGCATGGCGCCGTCCACCCGGCCATTCTAGGCGGAACACGTTTTTTTTTTTTTGCGCTGTACATACTCAGCAGCTGCTATCCTGGTCATTTAAACAACTTTGAGATATGTGTAGCAGTAGAGAGAGTGCAAAACACTGAGAAAAAAAGTGCTGAACATAAGAGAGAGTGTACTGCAGCACGAATCTTAAAGCATTATTGAATGATAGGAGATAAGCACGACTGAGCAGGCACATGAATATTTCTCTGCGGGGCTGGGCCCGCGCAGCCCCGGTAGATGCGCGGGCGCCGATGCATGTTAGGGCCTTGTTTAGTTCCTTGCCGAATTTTTTTCGCGACACTGTAGCACTTTGGTTTGTTTTGTGGTAATTATTGTCCAATCATATACTAACTATATTTAAAAGATTCGTCTAGTAAATTTCGACCAAACTGTGCAATTAGTTTTTATTTTTATTTATATTTAATACTCAATGCACGCGTCTAAAGATTCAATGTGAAAAGGAATATTGAAAAAAAATTAGATTTTGGGTGGAAGTAAATAAGGCCTAGGTCCTGCTCCCTGCGGTTGGGCCCCGCTACGAGGTGGGGCATTTCTCGAGTGGTGTCCCCGGGCGCCGCCGGGCCGGCCTCTATGTTGGACTTTGCCGCGTGCGGATTACGGGAGTGCGCATCTGGCCCAACGGCAAGTGGGGGCGATCGAAGTGGCTACTCTGCTGTTGCATTCTCAATTTCTCACCAGCTTTCCGTGTTGCTCATCTCCGATCCTCCGGCCGTGCCGTTGACTTGAGTCTTGACCAATCCTCTAGTGGCGACCTGGCGCTGGCGGGCGGCGCGACAGGATCGCATGCACGCGGTGCGGAATGATTGCACTTGCACGAGCGGACGATGCTTGCTATCTCCACCAACGGTTGACACTTGACCGGCCCGTTGCCCGCCGAGTCATGCTGGGCTGGCTGCCTTGTAAGCGAAGCGCCGCAGTCGACATATGGACTGCTTATCCTCGCCAGAACATTCCATTCGATAGGTCTTGTTTAGTTTGAGAAAAAATTTGGATTTCGCTACTGTAGCAATTTCGTTTGTTTGTGGCAAATATTATCCAATCATAGATTAACTAGAATCAAAAGATTCGTCTCGCGGTTTACATGTAAACTGCGTAATTATTTTTTTGTTTTCGTCTATATTTAATGCTTCGTGCATGTGCCGTAAGATTCGATTTGACAGAGAATCTTAAAAAAAAATTTGGGAACTAAACAAGGCCATAGCCCGCCAAGGAAACCGTGGCCCCCGGCAGGCCCGCCCGCCATTGTATCGCTCGGTCTCCAAGGGTGGACTAGTCTAGAGTCTAGACCCCGGTTGAACATTCGTCCCCGGAGGATTTTGTTTGATCAGGGAAGGGGAGTGGAGACTGGAGAATATGAAGCCTGGGTCTCTGTTGGTCGACGTAGTGCCGGTCTATTCGCGATGCTTAGGCCTTGTTTAGTTGTAGAGCGATTTTTTTTTCAATTGGATGTTTAGTAGGATGTCGAAAAGAGTATTTGGATACTAATACAAAATTAATTGCATAACTCGTCTAGAAACTGCGAGACGAATTTATTAAGTCTAATTAATCTATCATTAGCACATGTAAGTTATTGTAGCACTTAAGGCTAATACTAACTAGATTTGATAGATTTATCCCATGATTTTCCAACTAAACTGTGTAATTAGTTTATTTTTTTATCTATATTTAATACTTCATGTATGCGTCCTGATATTCGATGTGATGAGTAAAAATTTTTAAGGTTGGGAACAACAAGCTCTTAGTTCGCGAAAATTTTTGGTTCAGCTACTAAAGCACTTTCATTGTATTTGGTAATTATTGTTCAACCATGACTAGCTAGGCTCAAACGATTTATCTCGCAAACTACAGACTAACTATATAATTAATTATTTTTTATTTATATTTAATGTTTCATGAATACGTTTAGAAATTTGATGTGATAAGTAATCTTGAAAATTTTATACGGTGGAATCTTATGGCGACACGTCTGCCGCAAGAAGCATGAAACATGATCCTGATATATATTACTGAAAGCGTCTTGTTTTGCGAAAAGTTTGTGCACCTTTGAGGTTAGCGAAGCAAAGCATATGTAAACAAACTGTTATCCGGTAGGCTGTGATGCCTTTTCCGGTACCTACGGACAAGAATAATGATGCTTTCTGCAACGTACCAACCGTAATGATATGGTTGCTTATGTTGCGTCGTTGGTCACCGTCCGGATTCTCACAGGAACTTCAAAAACTCTTTATATCCTTTCTAAGGTCTTGCTAGTTCACCTAAAAAACAAAAACTTTTCAAGAGTCACATCAAATCTTGCGACATATGCACAGAGCATTAAATACAAACGAAAATAAAAACTAAGGCCCTGTTTAGTTCCTCACCCAAAAATTTTTCATCCATCCCATCGAATCTTTGGACACATGCATGGAACATTAAATGTAGATAAAAAATAAACTAATTACACAATTTAGTTGAGAATCGCGAGACGAATCTTTTAAGCCTAGTTACTCCATGATTAGCCTTAAGTGCTACAGTAACCCACATATGCTAATGACAGATTAATTATGCTTAATAAATTTGTCTTGCAGTTTCCTGACGAACTATGTAATTTGTTTTTTTATTAGTTTCTAAAAATCCCTCCCGACATCCTTCCGACACATCCGATGTGACACCCAAAAAATTTTCGTTCCCAATCTAAACAGGCCCTAATTGCACAATTTGGTATAAATCGTGAGATGAATGTTTTGAGCCTAAAGAGTCCATGATTGGACAATATTTGCCAAATAAAAATTAAAGTGCTACAGTATCCGAAACCAATTTTTTGAGAATTGAACAAGGCCTAAGTGTTAAGAATAGAAGAATTAATAGAAAATATTCTTAATGGTTTGTTTAATTAGTTATATAAATATAACTATCCTCCGTGTCAGAATTCTCACTAGTCAAAGATATTCTCTAGATCAGGCATGAGATATAGAAGAACTGTTGGAGACTAGAAATATATATAAAGTGATTTTTATATAAATAACTTTTCAAAAGATTAATTATCAAGTGAGTTTTAGAAAAACTCTTGGTGATGCTATTAACAACAAATACTAAACTATATTGATTATGTTTCTACGTGTCTATATCTATGACCAATATTCAATCTATATATATATATATATATATATATATATATATATATATATATATATATATATATAACCTAAAGTATCTCCATCTCTACCTAATATCTTGAGTGAATCAACCTGTTTTTTCTATTCCTAATATCCACATGCCCTCTGTATCCCGTATATGATGCGGATTCATGCACCGTGTTTATATGAGACTTAGGCCTGGTTCAGTTCGCAAAATTTTTTTGCATTTCAATACTACAGCATTTTCGTTTTTATTTGATAAATATTGTCTAATTATGGAGTGGCTAGTCTTAAAAAATTCGTCTCGCGATTTACAGATAAATTGTGTAATTAGTTTTTGTTTATATATATATTTAATGCATCATGCATGTGCCGTAAAATTCAATATGATGAGGAATCTTGAAAAATTTTTAAAACTAAACATGTGTAATAATGGTATGGAATCCGATTCCAAGGAAAAACATTGTTCCCATTGCGGCGCCCGTGCACATAGCATAAAAAACCAAAGTGTTTTTTCGGTCCTGCTTTTTTACTTCCCAACAAACCGCTCTCGCATCCTCTTTAGCGCACTCCCAATGCAAGACTCTATCACAGAGTCCAAGACAATTAATTACATATTATTTATGATATTTTACTAGCATATTTATTGAAGAAATATATAGAAAAAATAAGACTCCAAGTCTTATTTAGACTCCAAGTCTACATTGTTCAAGGTAATAAATAACTTTAAACTCCATGATAGAGTCTGCATTGTGAGTGTCCTTATTTCATACGTGCACGTTAGAACAACTCGCACCTATGGTACGGAGTCTGGTAACTTATAAGACATTTGGTTCTATGCAATGCATGAGCACGTCACATTTGCTAGTCTGATTAAAAAGTGTGGGGGTTTGTTCTGCCCCTTTTTATACTTTCCAAAATGCACTTACATCCTATGTGTCCCATATGTAATATAAACTTAGACCCATGCTTAGATGAGTTAGAACGACATATTGAGATCGTAGCAACACACAGATACGTTTGCTAATAACTAATATTAAGAGTGATAATTTGGCTTTTTTTACTTCTCAAAATACCCTCACGTCATCCTTGTTTTGTATGTGACCCGAATCATAACCCCTACTTCATACTCCCTCCATCCCATAATGGCTTGGATGATATCATGGCCTAGCGTGTCTAGCCTAGGAATTAAATCAAGGGAACAATACTATATTCTAGAATGGCTTGATATCACATCTAGATTTGCATCTTTATTTCCTTCATTAAAAGTATTTCCTTCATCCCATAAGTCATTTGAACGTCTTAAGTTTGACCAAATTTATATAATAAAATTATAACATTTATAAAACCACCTAAGTATGAATATATTATTTATTAATTATATTTTCATAGTAATACCTATTTAATGTTATAAATCATTGCAATTATCTCTATATTTTTTTATAAAACTTGATATGCTTGATTATTCAAGAAAGTTAAAATGATTTATAATTTAGAATATGGAGTATTTTAATTTAAATTATATATAGAAATTTTTTGCCATGCTATTCAGCTATCGCTCGCAATCACAAGCGTGCTATCCTAATGTAAGGGGTTGTTTGGGACTCCTCTGCTCCACGTTTTTCAGCTTCGCTCCACGTTTTTTAGTCAAACGGTTTTAGCTCAACGCACTCGGTTCGAGGAAAAAGTGTGGAGTTGTGAGAGCATCTAAAGAGGTACTTCACAAACTTCAGTTTTTTGTGGAGCTGCTCTACGGTGGAGTTTGTGGAGCAGAGTTTGTGAAGCAGTCTCAAACACCCCATAAGAGTCGGGTAACTGAACGTTAGAGCTTTTCAGGCTCTTGAATATGGATATCCGCATCAGCATTTGTTTCCGATATCGGTACCAAAATGGATGTATCTTTTTTGTCATGCTATTGAGCTATCTCGTTTGCTCGCAATCACAAGCGTGCTATCCTAATGTAAGAGTCAGGTAACTGATGTTAGAGCTTTTCAAACAATTCCTTAACCAGGCTCTTGAATATGGATATCCGCATCAACATTTGTTTCCGATATCAATACCAAAATGGATGTATCTGAATCCAGTTATCATAACTTTGTTTCTATACAATTCCAAATCCATATCTAAAAAAGTTATGGAATATCTGACAGTTATCAGTATCCACGAAAAATATACATATGATGAAAATAATTTAAAGTTATTTTTATGATGACTAATGGTTTCAGTATTACTACTGACATATGCTCTGAAACAATTTAAGGTCATCTATATGACTAATGATATAAAATTTAATATTCATATGTAACATTAAGTTTAATTTAATATTGTTTTGTTTTAGTTTCAATCTTACATATCTGTTGCTATAGATATATTATTGTTCTCAAATATTGTTTTATATAATTTTGTTTTTAATCATGCATATTTATATATGATTTAAGTAATGATTTATTTATATATTTTTTTTGTTTCTATACGTATTTAATGAATAAAATATTTATTTGATGAATATATTATTGTATGTGTTGCATGTTTTATATACATTAATCTCTACTTGCAAATAATATTGTCTTCTGAAATTATTGATAAAATTATATATACTTACATTGCTGAAATTAAGTAGATATCTTTTTTTGAGCAACCGTAGATATCTAAATGGAAAACTAAAAAATCAATATTCGACTAACTGCTATCCGAATTCTATTCCAACTTATTTCTTTTTTATGATAGTCCCGGCCCAATCAGCTCATTCTACTCTCGAAATCCAATTCATCAGCAATTCTGATTTGCATCTCGATGCATATCAGTCCTTGGCGGACTCAGGCGTAGGGCGGGCTAAAGCCCTAGTCGTGGATCATGTAGGTGAGCTAGAGCTCAATAATTTTTAGTTTAGTTATTAGTTTATTAAAGTTCACTCAATAGCTTCCAAGTCAACCAGTCCAAGCAGATTAGGATCCGAATCTTTTGTTGACTTGCCCCTCTCACGCAGATGCACGCTTACTCGTGCCGCCGCTCGTAGCTAGTGCCCGTCGCTTGCCAATACCTTGTCACTACGCTATAGTTGGGCCAGTAGGCATCCACTGGCGCCTGATGTGATGTACAAATCACCGTCGAGCGTAGGATTCATCTATGTGCAGGCCGCAGGACCACGTCATCACTGAGAGAAAGGAGCAGAAGATCAACGGGCGTTTATCAAGTCCTCCTATGTCCTTAAGGTCTTGATATAAATTAATAATTGAATCATGCAGTTCTACCGCTACATAACGATCAATTTAACCCCAGTCTTTATAAAATCCTGGATCGACCACACGTCGCCTTTTCGCTGCAGCGCGACGCGGCCGTGCGAGTGCGGCGCGGCGACGGTCGCTACTGCAAATTCGTGTCGTGGGAGAGTGGGAGACCGTAGACCACCGGACTACCGGAGAGCCCCCGCCGCCCGCGGCCTCTCCCGTTTTTTATTCGTGCCGCTTCGTGGTGGCGCCCACCACCACCTCACCTCACCACCTGTAGGCTGTAGCAATACCACGCACGATCCGTGGAATAGACTACTCCCGCTTGGCCGGTGGCCGGTGACGACGACGGCGACAGCAACAGCCGAAAAAGTCTATCCCCAAGTACGCTCTGCTCCAGCGCTTCATCCGCCGCCTGGGGTTTGTTCCGGCGCGGTGGCTGTTGATAAAGGCGGAAGGGGTGGGAGCAAGGAGAAGGATCGGCGATGAGCTTCGCGGATCTGGAGGCGGGGGCGCTCAGGGCGCCCCTCGGGAGGAAGGCGAGAGGGGGCTCCAACGACGCGCGGGCGCTCGTCTTCCAGATAACCACCGCGGTGGCCTCCTACCGCCGCCTCCTCAACTCGCTCGGCACGCCCAAGGACACCCTCACGCTTCGTGATAACCTGTCTCTCCTCGAGCCCTCTTATGCTTTACATATTCAGCGATCAGCATAAACCCTCGCGTCATTTGCTAGCTGAAGTACTAGTTAGCCTTGCCCAATTCAAGTTTGGAGCAATTGGTCTGCTCTTCTATCGATAGGATCGCTAAATCATGCCTTAAACTACATGTTGCTTTCTTTGCTCGCTCATGTCGCTTTCTACATCTAACTAATGCTTTGATCCCCTTGCAGGCAAAAGACTAGCCAGAACATTCTTCAATTAGCAAAGGATGCGAAAGACAAGCTCCAAAAGGCTGCTGAAGCAGACAGGAGCACTGATACAAGTGTCAGTAGTGATTTCTTACTTATCTAACTATCTAAGCTCCTTTAGTTTGATCATTGCCATTTTTGTATGCATAAGTCTGTTGAAGCAATCAATTGCAGTAAACAGAAATTTGTCTGTGAATGCATGTATTTATACATGTATAGTACAACCTTAGCCGTCTAGGTACGACTCAGGGTTTTTTGTTGTTACAGGCAGACAAGAGGATAGCTGATATGAAGCTTGCCAAAGATTTTGCTGCCACAATGGAGGAGTTCAGGAAACTTCAGAGTCTTGCGATTCAGAGGGAGACAGCATATAAGCCAGTTGTTCCCCAGAATGCTCAGTCAAAGTAATTCTGTTCATAATTAAACCAATCCATACTGAAATTCTTCTTATGTGTTCCATTCTCTCTCCTGTTATGAAAATGCTTTAGTTTGGCACTTATGTTTATAAATTACATTAGATACACATGTTACTTATAAGATGTGAAGTTGAGTTATGTGGAATTATGGATTGCTGTTATTTGCTAGTTAATATAAATATGTTGCCGTAATTGTTCAAAAGAGTTATGTTAAAGTGCAACTGTGTAAGTGAACCATGCTGACAAAAGGCCACACAGGATACTAAGCACTATTCATCCTTGACTTGAGTTTATTACAATGTTCATGGCAAATTATTCCATCTCACTAAAGCCCCCCCCCCCCCCCCCTTCGGCCCAACACACACAAGGATTTTTTGCTGTAGCTTTTGCATAGAAAGTCAGTTGTCTATTGTCTATAGCATCTAAGTGAAGCAGCTCTTCTTCCTTGTTTTTGTTCCCCTAGAAGAAAAAAACTTTTTGGTCTATGGAGAAAGTCACCAGTAGTCAATGTGTATGCTTTCACAGATAGCTATAAATAGATGTGTAGTCTTTGACTTATGTTTTTCTTCTGTATCATGGTCCTACCATTGCATTGTAATTTACCTAATGGGCTTCACTTAGTGTAATCTAAACTAAATGATTTTAATTGTGCTGTTTTGTCTTTGACTGAGCTGTCTGCTAATCTTCTGTATATTATTGTGGTCTTTGTGATGCAGCTATACTACAGATGACCGAAGTTCTGAATCTGGTAATATGCCTGAGCAGCGTGCATTGCTTGCTGCAAAAAGGTCAGTATTGAGCTATTAGCTGGTAGTCAGGTGGAAGCTCAGCTGAAACTGTGCATTAGGCAAATGTGGTTTAATTATAAATGTTAAGATATATCTGCTGACTGTTGCATTAGCTCATTTACTTGAAAACGCAGGATGTTTAACTAAGCCTTATGTTCCATGGCATATTTGCCCATGAGTTTGTGGTGAAACTATAGGGCTTGAGCTATTTTATTAGTCGGTACAAGTGGCCTGTCATCTGAATTTACAAGGATATATGTCTGCACAAGAGATAAAGAGATTTTTAGACTAGCAAAGAAATAATGTTTGATGGCAGTGGATAAAAAAAAAATCTTTACATCCAACAAGGCTCACATTGTGATATAACCTACACGCTAAACCTGTTATGTGAGATAAAAACTTTGACATCACTATCAAGAATTTGTAGAATCCTATTTCCTGTTTTTTTCCCCTAGTTTTCTGATGAACCATGTTACTCTGAAGACAAGAGGTGCTGCAATTGGACAATGAAATTGTTTTCAATGAAGCTATAATTGAGGAAAGAGAGCAAGCCATCCAAGATATCCAACAACAGATTGGTGAAGTAAATGAAGTGTTTAAAGATCTTGCTACCCTCGTACATTCCCAAGGAATTATAATCGGCAAGTTTTTACATTGTATTTGTACATATGATGCCCTAATTTTTGGCTTCTTAGCTCATGTGTATACTGTCCTGTTTCAGAGGAGATCAACATGAACATTGAAAAATCTGAAGTGCTGACCAAAGAGGCAAAGAAAGAGGTAACCAAAGCAGCAAAGACTCAGAAATCGAACTCGTCCCTAGTAAGTTCAGACTAATGCAAATTACTGAAGCTTTATTGCTGTTCTATTCTGCACCTTAACAAGTCCTTTCGTTGGCAGATTTGCTTGCTTATGGTCATATTTGGGGTTGTGCTGCTTGTTGTGATTATAGTTTTGGCAGCTTGAGACATGCAATCTTTCCTCTTACAGAAATATTCTGTGGAGTTCAGAATTGAAGAGTGTTCATGGTTCTTGTCTAACCATCATATCATGTGCAAAAAAACTGCCACCAACGGATTTTAGAAGTCTCCCTTTTACATTTCATGGTTTGCGAGTGCATGTTCCCTTTGTCATGCGTGAGTCCTTTTTTCATGGCTTGCCTTGAGTGAACACTGTTCTTTTGCTCCTTTGGTTTTGGAAGTTCGCTTGGTGTGTTTTTGTAACCCTGTAAGTATCCCCCATCATAAAGCAAAGAGATTATTACGCAATATAGAATTTGTTTCTTGGAGCCCCTGAAAATAAATTGATTGAAAAGCTTGTTTAGCACTGGGACTGATCACTGACTATGCTGAGAAAGAGAAACACTGAGAAAACAGTTGATTATCTTTTTTTTTTCCTGTTTGATGTCGCCGGAAGAGAACTGGATCCAATTGTCTATTGGATTGCTACGGTTCAGTTCGCCCATTGATATGTAGCGGGCGTGTGCAATCCGCAATCGACGACCCGCATGCTTGGGCCATATGTGTTAGGCCTTGTTTAGTTCCAAAAAATTTTGTAAAATAAGAATAGTAACACTTTCGTTTGTATTTGATAAATATTGTCCAATTATAGACTAACTAGGCTCAAAAGATTTGTCTCGTCAATTCCGACCAAACTGTGTAATTAGTTTTTATTTTCATTTATATTTAATACTCCATGCATACGTCTAAAGATTCGATGTGATGGGGAATCTGAAAAATTTTGTAAAATTTTTGAGGAACTAAACAAGGCCTTAACCTATTCTCGGCCTCTGCTATAGTTAGGCCCAAAGCGAACAGGACCAGATGATTTTTGGCACGTTTTTCCCCCCTAAATATAAAGGAATGTATGCGGTGACCTGACTAGTACAGTACTGCCAGTGCACAATGGTAGAACTTTCTTTTGTTTGTTTCATCTTGAGCATAAATGAATTACACATTCTTATATCTTACCCTTGTCCATATTTATATAAGTTTTCTACGATCACTCATATATCATGTGCGGCAGTGGCCGATTTTGAATTATCAAGCAGACATATAGGAGTCTAACTTTTGTGCCGACGGTTTTAGAATGGATGAACAAGCAAGATTAGTTGCCAACAAGAGGGGCTTAGACATGCAGTGATGGGCTTAGATGTATGCGCGCCACTATTATAACAAACACAAGGTTATATAGGTGTGCATACGACCTTTGATATTGACAAATTTGACAGGCCAACCTTTCAAAAGGAAAAACAAATCTGACGGGCCAGGCCCGAGTCTGCCCATATGAGTTAATGGGTACAATATAGCCTGTTTTCAGAAGAGACCCGGCTGCTAAGGTACGGTCAGTGGACAGTGGCTTCAAGCTTCTATTCTGTTGCCGGCCAGATCTATCTTCTATCCAGCCTTGTCCTCCTGCACTTTGTCATGGCCGTCGTGTTTGCTAAAATTTGGCTTATGCTGATGCTGAAAAATACTGATCCTTAATTTGTTGTGAGAGAAAAACTGTATAATAACTGATAAGCCATATTGATGAGTTCAATCGTAAAGTCCCCTCCATGCTCTGTACTCGTCTGCTCGAGCTCGCCTTCGGTTCAGCCACCCTCCCTCCTCTAGAGTTGTTCTCTCGGTCTCACCCCTTGCTTGTCCATGCGGAGATGTTGAGGTCCTAGTCGACCGGCTTCGGCTCTTTGCGCTGGTTTGCTAGCAGTTTTTTTTAAGATAATGAGAAGGAGTTCTGGCTTCATACTTCCTGGTAAAAATGAACCAGTCTATAATTAGGCAGTTCGAAAGTTTTTGGTTTTGGCTAGTGTAGCATTTTTGTTTGTATTTGATAATTATTGTCATATCACGGACTAACTAGGTTCAAAAGATTTGTCTCGCAAATTACAGACAAATTGTGTAATTAGTTTCTGTTTTCGTCTATATTTAATGTTCCATGCATTTGTCTAAAGATTCGATGTGATTGAGAATCTTGAATTTTTTTGAAAACTAAATAAGGCCTTATTACAAACACAACAACAAAAACAAGCTCTAAAACCCCGAATTATTAAAACATAAGGCCATGTAGAACCATGTCCTCAAAACTCGACCTGTCTCCAAGCAGCTGAGAACAATCAGACAAGGCAATGGACTGTTATCTCGCCCGCTTGGTGCCACCGTGCTAGTGAAGCAACGAGCTGTCCACCGCGGCTGTTGCCTGTTGCTGAATAAGGCACATCCTTGAGCATTCCACCGACGACCACATCCAGAGTTCGGCGGAGACGACGGCCATCGACAGCTTCATCTACCCAGCTCAACGTTCACTGCTGCGCTCGTGCACAAATGTATAAGTAGGCATCCGTCCACGCTGTGGGCTGGCCTCTGTAAGGAAGAAAACGAGAGCGAAGGTATTAAGGCCTTGTTTAGTTGCAAAAATTTTTGCAAAATGGATACTGTAGCATTTTCGTTTGTATTTGATAAATATTGTCCAATCATAGACTAACTAGGCTTAAAAGATTCGTCTCGTCAATTCCGATCAAACTGTGCAATTAGTTTTTATTTTTGTCTATATTTAATACTCCATACATGCGTCTAAAGATTCGATGTGACGGAGAATCTGAAAAATTTTGCAAAATTTTTTGGAACTAAACAAGGCCTAAGCGCCGGTTGGCGGACAAGATTAAGTGGATCATGATTGCTTGGCTCTCCATTTCCCACTGACTGTACCTGTCACGTGTAGCTCAAAAAAGCATCATGGTTCCAATCTCAAATTTCCGACGGGCGAACGGCGAAGGCTCGTCACTGTCGCTCGCTCCAAAGAGTCTCGCGGCCTCCACACACCACAGTGACAGTGAGTAACGTCGCGTGGCCGCCGTACCTCTCGCCCTCGGCCTCGGGTTCTCGGTCGCACGCTGCCCTGCGGTTGTCTCGCGGATCCGGCACGACGCTGCCAAGCCAAGCCTGTCGCCGAATCTTCCGGTCCGAACGTTCGGACCGGAGCCTCCGTCCGATGGTTCCCGCCCCTGTTTCCCGCCCCCGTTTCCCGCCCCCGTCCGACTTCTGTGGCGCGCTGGTCCTTTCTTCTGTGGGCCTGGACTGTTTCTTTTGTTCTCGCGGGCCTGGACTGTTTTTTGTCTTCTCGTGGGCCTGGACTATTTTCCGCGTTTATTATTTTTGGGCCTACACTTCGTTTGACTGGTGGCTCTATCTTCTCGTTTCCTCTCGACTGTTTCTTCTCGCGTCGGCGCTGGTCCATTATCTGTTGACTGTTTCCTCTCCCGTCGGCGGTGGCGATTTCGCGTTTGCCTCTGACCGGCGTCGGCGGCGTTGGAGGCGGTCAGTTCCCTTTGTTCTCTCTCGGCGCCGGTGACTTCCCTTTGTTCTATCTCGGCGGCGTTGGTTCAGCATGCCCGTTGCTGTATTTCTCTGGTGCTTGTTGTTCTCTTAGCTGTAAGTCGTTCTGGATCTATGTTTTTTCTTCCTGTTCTTCCTGCGATTGAATCCATTTTTTTCAATCATGTATCTGTTTAGATTTAGTTTTTTCTAGTTGTTTGTTAAAATGTTGTTTTTTTCATATTTGATTTGAAACCCTAACTTATTCTGTTGTACAAGAAAGTTAAGTTCGGCCATGACTAACTTGTTTATTATAATGTGTTAATAACATCTTCAACTCCTACCTGCTTAGTTGTTGGGGCATTTCAATTTTTACAAGAGATTAGGAAGTGGCAAATTTATCATATTCACAAATTTGGGACATTTTATTCAACTATAGTTATCCATGAACTAGAAAAGATAACTATTTTTATTCAATACAAATGTTCTGATATCCTAACTTTGAAATTTATAGTTTTAGTATTATTTTGAATGTAAAGTGTAAACTGTTTTAAGTTTATGTTTGTTGCATACACTTAAGTATAGCAGGTGATGTTCTGTTTATTAGTAGGTGATGTTCTGTTTATTAGTAGGTGATGTTCCGTTCGTTAGTAGGTGATGTTCTGTTGATTAGCAGTTGATGTTCTGTTTATCAGGTGATGTTATGTTTGTTAGTAGGTGATGATCTGTTGTACAGTGTGATGTTCTCTTAGTAAGCATTTAGTGTACTGTTTTGGTTATTATGATGTTCTGGTATCATATTTCTTTTTGTTATTTTAATTAATAATTAAGTGATATTCTGTTATGATGTTTATGATTTTCTTTTAGTAACTAAAAAATGTTTTTGCTTTGTTATTAATGTGTAGTACAATAATGGCTAAGCAAAATCTTGTGAAGATTCGTTGTTCAACAAGTCGGTTGAAGAAACTTTGTGATGATCTTTCAGAAAAACAAAAGTATTTTGTTCGAGCTAATGGATTTGGTCACTTCTTGAACTTATCTGTTTTCACAGTCCCTATTCCTTTACTTGAATGGGTTATGAGGAATTTTCAAGTTGGTGTTAAAGAGTTTCAGTATGGTGATAAACGTATCAGATTTACAAGAGCAATGATTCAGCAAGTATTTGGTTTTATTTGTGGTGATACTCCAGTGAATTTGGATAATGTTTCTGCAGAGTTGATTGAGGAAGCACGATTAGTTTCTGTTGATTATGTCATTAATGGCCGTAAACCATCAATTGCTGAAGCTGTGAGATTGTGTTTAGCTGAAAACAATGAAGATGCTTTTATGCGTTCTTTTATGGTAGTGGCTCTAGGAACTTTGATCTGTCCGAATACTCAGAACTCTTTTGATTTGAATATTCTTAGCTATCTTATGAGACCTGCAGAAATAAGGAATTATGATTGGGCTACTTTTGCATTTGACTATATTATACAAGAACTTCTACGCTTTCAAGAAAACATTGCTTCTCATGATGTTCATATACGAAATAACACTCATTGTTATGGCTCATGCTTGCCATTACTTGTGGTAATTTCTTTTTTTATATTCTTGCTCGTTATTTTTATGTTTTTTTTACCTGATTCTTATGAATTAATTATTTGTTTTTAGGTTGTCTATATGGATTTTTTGGATATGAATACAGAATTTGGCAATGCTCATGTGATATCTTATGCCTTACCCCGTTTCTGCCATGTGAAAACTGAGGATTTTTCTCTAGTTGTTGATGCTGATCATGTTAGATTTCCACTATCTGAGAATAGTGTAGAATTTGGTGTTGTTCCGGTAAGTAATAATTTATTAATCATGAGCTGTTTTTGTCTTTATTATTATCTAAGGTTTTCTCTATCTTTGATTTTGTTTCACTTTTGTAGTTTCGAGATATTTCACACACACCATATCATTTACCTCTTGATAAAATTGCTTCTATAGCCAACTTGATAAAGGCTCATAATCCTATTGACAATGATAATGAGACTGATATTTCAATAAGTTCTGAACGGGAAGAAGCTTCTTCTGGTAATATGAATTCCTATGGAGCTATTCGTTGTGATGCTGCTTTTGATGTAAGCATTTTATTTTACTGTAAAATTCATATAGAGAATAAGCACATTTGTATTATTTGTCTAATTGTTATTTTTTTTGTAAAGGTTCCTAATTGCATTGAACCATTAGTTCGGAAGCATTATGAGCAACTACTCTCTGAGGTCAATTCTTTGGTTGTTGATGGTCAATCTACATCAATTACTGCTGAAGAATGTTTGGGTTCGGTATTTTCAAAATGCTTGGCATCTCTTTCTTCTGATGTATTTTATTTTCGATCATCTTCCAATGCTATTACTTCTACAGAAGAGCAACATACTTGTTCCAAGAGAACGGTACTTTTCATTTTTATGTATATTTTCTTTATAGTTGTCATGTTCTTGTTTGGTTTCATTGATGTTCTGTTAATCTTTCATCGTAGTTCCATGTATCTTTCATAATCTTTAGAATTTGTATTATCTTTCATAAATGAATTATTACTTTGTTAATGATGTTGCCAACTTTTTCTTATTCAAAGTTGAAGTTTTGACATTTCTAGAACATAAGTTCAGTACTTAACATGTTCCTACAAGTTTTAAATATCACAACATCAAGTTTTAAATAATTCATGTTCTATTCTATTATTATTGTATTAAGATTATTGAAATCTGACTTCAGAAATGTTGTTCTTTAATTGTTGTCAGACACATTTGGCAAATAAGGCGCAAGACAAATCTATTGTTCATGAAATGCACACGCATGATTCTAAAGGTTCTGAGAATGGAAAATCTGAATTTCATGAATCTACTTCAAATAGTAAAGGTTTTTCAACTTCTACCATTCTAGCAAATATAATTGAAGTTTTATGTGCTATAGAAAATGCAGTGTGTTATGCTTAGGGTACTCATATGTAGTTGTTGTATAATCTTTTACTCCTTAATTTATTTGTTTTTATATTGTAGATATTCTAAAGCGGAAATGTTCTAATGTCATTTATAAGAGGAAGAAAAAGAAAGCAACTGCAGAAATTCCTGATGATTCTATTGTCATTACAGCAGCTAGTTACATCTCAAGTATATATAATAAATATATTCGAGATGACTTCATGCATGATAAGGATTTTCTTCAATCGTAAGATTCTTCTTATAAGTAATTACTTTCTAATTCTTCTTTCTATCTTTGGTCAATGATTTACTGATTTAAATTTTTTTATAGATCTCCTTTTGTTATTATTTCTTGCATTCACTCAACATATGAAAACTTTCGTCAGTCGTTAAAGCCTAGAGGACACATCATTGATGACGTGATGGCTCTTTTTGGTGAATCAATTAATATCACTAGGAGCCAATTAGCTGAACCCAGAATTGATAGGGCCAAGATATGTTTCTCCCCTTTCTTAGTTGTAAGTTCTGTTTGCTTATTTATATTTTGTTAATTATGTACCATATATTTTCTAAATATGTGTTTTATATATTAAACTTTACAGCAAAAGCTTGTTCAAAGACCTCAAAAGTTTGAAGTTGAGTGTATTCATAAAGAAATGTTACAGATCAATAACGATTATGACATTGTTGAAGCTGATCTTGTATGTTATATTTTATTCATAGTCATCAAAAGTTTCAAGTTGAGTTGTAAGATTCTTATTATTCTATGAATTAATATTCTTTTCTTTATATTTTTTATGCAGCTTTTTTTCCCAATTTGCGCTCAAGACCATTGGTTCCTTCTCTGCGTTAATTCACTACAAAAAGAGATCAATTTTTTCTCATCTTCCAGTATTCCTTGTGCTAAAGATACAAATTGTTTCATATCTAATTTGGTGAATTCCTTTTTCATCAATTATTTAGTAGAACTCTTATTAATCTTCTATGTTCTAACAGTTTCACATAAAAACTTTTGTACTAATAAATTTTCAGGTTACAAATTTCCAAACAAGTTGCAAAGAATGTAAAATATTTGATAGGGCATTACTTCAGTATGACAAGAAGATCATTGATTGCCCTCAACAGTCTAATAAGTAATGGATTACCTATATTAATTCTGTATATGAGAATGTTTTAAATTAGTATAATATAATTTGATTTTCTGTTCATTTTTTTGTAGTTTCGACTGTGGCCTCTATGTGATGATGTTCATTGAACATTTTGATGGCATCTCTCTCAAGAAATTCAAGCCAGTAAGTTATCAGCTCTACATTTGAATTTAAATTTCTTCTCTTTCAACCATTTTTCATATATTCTGTTGTAAATAAAGAAAATTTAAAAACAAGTTTAAAATTAAATTTTATTATTGTTTTATTTTCTAATGTTTTCTTTTACAATTTAACAGAGTGATGTTGCTGAGTTTCGGAAGGTCGTTTCTTATAAACTGATGAACCATGTAAACAATGAAGGTGTAATTCCAAATATGAAGGCTGAGAAGATGTTTTTAATAGACTGATGTTCCAGAGTTCCCTGGAACCTGGTCTTAGTGTTTTTTGTACCAGAATTGTTCTAATTATTACCACTTCACTGTGATGTTCAAATGTAACATACATGATGTTCAGACGTACTGTGTTTGACATTTTCTGTAACGAGCACTGATGTTCTGACAATTGTGATATTCTCTTTTGAAAATTTGCTCAAGAGAAATGTTGTTTCATATATCTGTGATGTTTCTGCACACGCTTTTGATATATTTTGTAGTTCGACAGACTATAAGACAAATATAATGTTCACGATATTCAAAATACATGTTCTATTGTATATAATTCCAAGTTATAACTTTATATAGTATGTAGAATTTCTTTATAAAATAATATTTTTAATTCTTCCTAATTTTTTATTTGAAGTTGGTACTGTTTTAAAAAATAAAATATATTTTCATTGTTATGCACATTCAAAAAGTAAAATATATTTTCATTGTTATGCTAACACTTTCTTGTGGCCTCAAAAAGTTTTTTCAAAATATCAAAATTATTGTTTTTCAATATATATTTTGCTTTTTTTGTTGACCTAATTTCTTGTATTGATTTTTATCAAAACGGAACTTAGAAATGTCCTATTTTCCTCTGCGGGCCCATTTTTCTACCGGCCCATTTGCTAGCCCATTTGTGCTCTTTCTTCCCCACTCCACCAGGACCGTAACGGAGTGGCGGTTCTTTCTTTTTTCTGAGTACTTATCTGTTTCATCTATTACTCTTCATTTCTCAAAAACCACTATGTTGTGTTCCTGAGTGACGGCGGTTCTGGAGTGCGGCGGTGAGCGGTGGTTCTGGACCGCTGCCCCTCCGGCGGTTCTCGAGTGGGGCGGTGAGCCGTGGTTCGACGCCTGTTCTGAATCGCCGTCGAAGCATTGGTTTGTGCGCCGCCTTTTCGCCTTTTTTTATCAGTCGTTTTCTCCCCACCATTGATTCGGCGACTGAGCGGTAGTGCACCGGCTCCATTGATTCTCTACCCGTTCTTCTCCAGATCCAGGTCCGAATCGCTGAAGAACGAGGAGGACAACTCTGTAGAGTTGAAGGTGAGCAATGGCGACTTGTATTAATTATTTTCTTTTTTTCTCAATTCCAGTCACGATCTTTATATTGACTAAAATTCAGAATTCTTTATATTGATTTGTATTATTTTGTCCATTCCCTGATTCTTTTAGAATATTGCTCTTATTCATTTTGTTATAGAAAACTATACTCCAGAGTTGTATGTTCCAATGTTGTTTTAGAGTGAAATTTATTATGTAATTTTCAGACTTGGTAACATATTGCAATTGTAAATTTAGAACTTGAGTTCCTTCTAACATATTAGAATAACGTCACTGAAATATATTAATATTTCTTTGTTCTCACAAATCTAATCTAGTGTTCAACTATATTGTACATTATGTCCTCTGTCATATTCTTCAGTATTCTCTTTTTAGTTTAAAGAATGATTTCATGAGTTTTAGTCATACAATATAGATCTGATATGCAGCTACGTTCTGATGGATGTTCTCTGTATTGTTGTCTTTTTTTTTCTTTTTATTTCCTATGTGCTTTCTTTTCTTTGTTCTATCAATATCAATGTCATGTTCCAGTACTTTATACTTAATGTTCTTTTACACAATCTGTGGTTAAACTTGTAGTGAAAATGGCAAGACAAGATCGTGTCAAGATTCGTTTTTCAACAAAACGATTACAGAATCTTTGTGAAAAACTCAAGTTCTGAAAATTTTCAAACTGATGACAGAGAAACATCTCATACCAAAAAGTTTGAAAAAGCTACAGCAAGTTCTGAAAATTTTGCAGAGAAGTTAAGTACATCTAGAGATGATGCAAATGTTGCTTCTCAAAACTTGAAGCCCCCAAGTGTTCTTCATCAAACATCAGAACCTGTCAAAGAAAATGATGCTACTGTAATCACTCCTTGTATTCAATCAGAGCAATTGAACAAATTTGTTTCTTCTAAACAAAAAAACAGTCCTGAAATAGCACAGGCCAATCTTGTTCACAAAAGTAATTCTAACAACATTGTTGAGTCAGTTATTCAGAGACTTCAGAAGCCAAAGGTTACCAAGACATCAGATACTCCTTTGGCAAAAGACATGCATCACACACAAGACATGCAGCACAGTAACCAAGAAGAGATAGATACAAAAACAAAGGAAACTCCTGGTCAGAGAAGTATGAAGCAAGGCGAATTTTATGGATTGTCCCTTAATGAATCAATAACATTTTTCACTCCATCATATCAGCATCCAAAAGAAATTGTGGATTTTCCAAATTTTGATCTTTTTCAGAAATCTGATATGCTTTGTTCAGATGATGATTATGATTCTAGTATACTAAGAGGGTTGAAGAAAAGTTTCAGAACTGCTCAGCAAATGATTCTTGAGGAAGGGGTGCAACTGGATACTACAAAGTCTGATTTAGCAGAAACATCATCAAAGCATGCAGAAATTATAAGAAAAGAAAAAGAAGCCTATACAACAAACAAGGAAATAGAAGAACTGAATGAAATAATTCAGACAGCAGAAGATGAAGGCAGGCTGATTCAAATTATATTTAATAGTGACATAGAAGAAAAGTTCTACCATCTTGTGACTCGTAACATCGTCAAGAGTGAACGAGGGTAATATCTCATTCTCCTGGAACATATAAATATTTATGTCGTATACTTGAAATGAATTCATATAATATTTATGTCGTATACTTGAAATTAATCAGAGCCTAATTAATTCTCAATTTCTTTTGAATTAGTTTTCGTATAGTTCAAATTGGATCATCTTGGGTTGACCTATACAAAGCTTCTCTCTCAATGATGAATGGTGGTTGGCTTCATTTTCATATGATGGACTGTTTCTGTAAGATGCTGTCAATGAACCAGAAATTAATGTCTCTTATTGAAGGTCATCTTTTCTTGCAATTCTTTGACAGTTCAATATCAGTAAGTATGCAATTCTTTCATCTGTTTTGTGTCTGTTACACAAGACGTAGTGAATGATTCTAGTTTAAAAGTTTCATGTTATAACCATCTAGTTACACTTCTTTAGTCCTAAGCATTGATGTTCTGTGCAACCAGTTCTAATGTTCTGGAAATAGATATTTCATGTTCTGCCAGTTATGTTTTGTTATGAGAAATGTGTTGAATATTTTATATATTGAAGTACCTTTTTAATCAGCGAAATCATATTTTGTTCTCATATTTATGTTCTACTTTGCTAAACGTAATGTTCTAAATAAATGTATCCACAAATTAAATTTTGTACATAGTTTTTTACTAGTATATTATATTTACCTTTTCTTCAATATTTTGTTGCACGAATTTTCATAATTTCATAAATACTAATTCATTGATAGTGCTATTATCTAAAATGTTTTGTCATTTTGCATCTAACTAATTAGTGTCTTTGCACATAGTCTGTGCTCATTGAAGATGCAATTGATTTCAAAAAGTACAAGTGTACATATCTGGAAACTGTTGGATTTTCTCTTCATCGTGCTAAACTTGTAAGTTATTTTATTTAAAAGAGTACAAGTCTACATATCTAGATATTTTTTAATATGTTATGAATTTACACTGATTTATATTATTTAAATACAGCTACATATCCCTTGTTTCCATGATGGTCAATGGTTTTTGGTTGTTGTCAACTTTGTTCGCAAATGTTTTGATGTTCTTGAGCCAAATAAAAACATAAAAGCCTCAGCCAATAAAGTTCAGAATGTTATCAGAAACTTCAGGATATTTTTTGAATCCAATTTCCCTGAGAATATCATTTACAAGATTTATGAGTTTGATGTCAACTATTTGAACATCCCCAAGTGCAACTTTAGGTAATCATTATGTACTCCTTTTTATATGTGTAATGAATTACATTTTCTTAATTTGACTTTTTTTTTAAACTTCAAATATTTTGAGTATTTTGAATTATCTTTGATGCAACAAACTGTAACACAAAGTATAACATTAATCTCTTGTTTAATATAGGTATGACTCAGGAATCTTTGTTCTCCAGTTTATGCAGACTTACAATGGTACAACAATTCAAAAATTCTCTAATGTAAGCATAAAGATTATAATTCCATGTGTTTGTTTGTTTCTTTTTCCTGAGATGATATTTTCTAATATATTTTCCATTATAGGTTGATGTCGTACCTCTACGTGCAAAATTTCTATTCCAGCTGGTTACAACTCCGCACAACAAGGCAAATTCAGAATTCATGAAAAAGTTCTATGAGGAAAATGTTAGTCAATTTCCAATTCAACTTTAATTCAATTGTCATGTTTTAGGACTATCTGCAATATAACCATTACAATTTCTTCTTATACAGGAACAATTTTTCAGTGATTTAATCACTTAAAAGTTTCAAGATACCCCACAATTTTTCAGCGACTGAACAATGTACTATGGAGTATATACATGAGCGGCTATGTTAATGTGCCCAGATGTTTAAGCTTACAGAGTTCTCTTCTGGTCTGTTTTTGTTACCTTTCGGAAAGAAATTGTGGTCTGGACTTGTTTCTAAGTCTGTAGATATTTTACACTAAGCGAGTACCACAATTCAACTTTTTGATAACATGTTTAGAGCTACTTGTCAGTATTATGCATCCTTTGGCGTCATTCTTGTTTAAATGTTGATGCCTCAGTAATCTTTAAAATTACACCTGATTTGTGAGTTGTTTTTACCGAATCGTCATGTTCCCAAATGTTTCAATGATGTACAACAAAAAATATAATAATCATTTGTCTAAGAAACTTATGAAGACATATTTTTACGAAGACATTTGAAGTAGCATATAATATTCATTTTCATTTAATATCATTTTCGAAATAGAAAACAGTCCAGAAAACAGTCAAAAAAAAAACAGTCAAAAAAACAGTTCAAAAAAACAGTTAAAAAAACAGTCCAACAAATAGTCTATAAGGTCCATTAAACATACGGCCCGCAGCGGAATTCGAGTGTTGTACGCGAGAGCATCGTGCGCCATCAGCCGCAAAATTCTGGCGCCAGCGCCATAGGCGCGCAGACTAATGACGCGGGAAAATTTTGGGCGGGAATCTGCCGGACGGGTGATTGCGTCCGAACGGCCGGACCGCAAGAGCCCCCAAGCCTGTCTGCCTGTCCCTTGTGCCCATTCGTCATGCCCGATAGATCCACACGCCCACGCGCCCGCGCGTCTGTCCGGCTCGGCAGACCTACACCTACCCGATCACCGCGACATGGAAGGAGCCAAAGCTACACATCGTCGCCAGTAGCGGAAGCTGCGAAGGCCATGAGACATCCGCATGTGTGCTCGCCACGTACCCCGTGGCCGCTAGCACCTTCGGCCAGAGCGGCAGCTTGGAGCGCTCCGGCCGGCGGTGGCGTACGTGCGTGCGCTGCTTGCTTTTACTCGGGTGCCCTCACGTCCAAGGCAGTAGTAGTTCCCGATCTGGCATGGCACGGTGCACGATCGCACATTCCTTTGCTTCACTTTAATTATAAGATCTATATGTAGGACTTACGAGGTAGGTTGCCGCTGTCACTGTTGCTAATCACATGCGTGCCAGTGCTTACGATCTCGATCTGCACTACTGCTTCGCTTAACAGGGGAGTTGGGCCACGACTTCACTTTGAGCCAAACAGTTCGTTGTCCGTCCATCATCATTGCGCTGTTGCCGTTCCCGGTGTGCTGGTTGTGTGGTTGATCTGAACTGCATCCGAGGAGTAGTATCTGTATCCTTTCGGTTGAAAAATCTGATGACTGTCTTATCTGGCCACGCGGCCAGTTCATCTCGGCATAACTCAAGCCCTAAAGTCCACCTGTAATTAAAACGACAAACATATTTGAGGTCGCTCTCACAGCAAAATGATTCTATTTATCAGGGCACAGCAGATTTGTATCACAAAATTAAGCTCCTAGCAAGTTTCATTGAGAAAGGCAAACTGGTAACGAAATTTTGCGTAGTTCCAACGGCCAATCTTTTTGAACTATGAAGAGGAGGACAGCTGTTCCATTTCAGGCCCAACAAAAACGGACCTTCAACCGGACCGTTATTACTCCTCCTGCACGGTACACTTCAGTTCACCTGGAAGGAAGTGGGGGGCAGCAAGAGCACTAGTTTTCGCTTTTCCACGCGCCGTTTCAACCGATCCACCGGCCCCCGGTGGCCACGGCACGCCGTTCCCGGTGTGTAAAATCTTCAACGGGCCCGAGAAGCACAATGCGCCCGATTGTCGCCTCGCGGCGCACGGGGAATTGCGGATTTGCGGCCCTGGGGACCACGAAATTGGCATGTCTGCGTGCTACAGCCACCAGCCGATGGACGGATTTGTTTGTAGCAAATCCTTCTATTCTTCCACGCTCATCAATGCACTTTGTTTCTGTGCGCGTACGCTCTTGGCTCGGCTGAGCCATCGATCCAGCCAGGATCACCTAGGCGTTCATCAGCACCGTAGCGATGATTGGCATATCCGTAGGACGGAGAAAATACTGTACATTTTCGGCTGCACGTACAGAACTTGTACTACTCTTTCACGTGACAACGAGTCCTTTGAACAGCACCCCGAGGTTTAGGGGTTTCAGGGCCGTCGATTTAGGATCCAACGGTCCGGAGATGGTTTTTCTGACGTCTATGTAGGAGTACCGTGAAGGCCAGGGCCCAGGGGTGAAACGATCGGTCAGGTAAAGGGAAGGCATGTGGCCGATGAGGAAGAAAATGACCGGACACCGGAGCGTGGCAGAGGGTGGTGTGGGAAGGGAAGCAAGGTCTTGTTTACTTCCAAAAAAATTTACAAAATAGAAATAGTAACACTTTTGTTTTTATTTAACAAATATTATCTAATTATAGACTAACTAGGTTTAAAAGATTTGTTTCGTTAATTTCAACTAAACTGTGCAATTAGTTTTTATTTTCATCTATATTTAATATTTCATGTATACGTCTTTAAAAATTCGATGTGACAGGAAATCAAGGCCCAAGCAAACCATGCGGCATCGCGGTTGCAGAAGATTTAGCATTGGATGCTGCGTGCCCCCGCACCCCGCGCATGCAGATGGCTCCAACCCCCCCTTTTTTTAGTGGCAGACCTGACCTGACCTCACTGCATCGTAGTTTGTCAATGCAAGCACAAACTTGAAAAAAACAGTCACTAGTGAAGGAGGTAACGAAAAAGTCAAGATTCGATTAACAAAGTTCTCTTTTTTCAAAAACAGAAATGCTATGCTACGGTAAAAAGTGGGGGATCGTCACATGAGCCTATCTGCGCTGCTCAAAAGTTGGCGTGGTATCGTGGGCGCTCGTTGAGCATTTAACGGTACGGATGAGATCCCAGGGCAGGGAGGCCGTTGCTTACTGCGGCTCGCCCTTTCTCCTCCGCGTTTCATCACCTGCTCGCTGTTGCTACTTCTATCTTCCTCCACCATTTATTACTCCTTGCCTTGCCTTGTTTAGTTCTAAAATTTTTTTACAAAATAATTACTGTAGTTTTTTTATATTTGATAAATATTATCGAAATACAAACTAAATAGTTTTAAAAAATTCGTCTTATAAATTACAGAAACTGTATAATTAATTATCTTTTTTATATTTAATATTTTATGTATGTATGTAAGATTTGACGTGACCCACAATTTTAAAAATTTTGTAAAATTACAAGCGAGAGAGAGAGAGTAGTCAGACAGTTCCAACTCCCTTTCCACACGCACCCAGGCCTTCCCTTCCATCCCTGTGCCGCGCCAGCTCCCCTGCAGCCACTGCTCACTCCTCAGTCGTCACGCTTGTTTTCACATTCGTTCCTGCCTGCCTGCCTGCCTGCTCCTCGCCCTCACCGGCAGCAGAGTGGTAAATCGTAAGAAGCCCTTGCTTTCCTCACGATTCGCTTGCTCTCTCCCCTCCCCGGCTATAGTCTCCTCTTCTCGCTCGCAGATCCATGTCGGGCGGCCGCTGACTGTTGGCGTCGAAGCTGCAAAGGTACTTGTGCCTCTCTCTCTCTCTCTCCCTCTACCCTGCCGACATTTCGCCAAGAGCTTAGTATCTCAGAAATGCCGGCGCCGACGCGCCATGCCGTTCCAGTTCCTGCCGTGTGCCGTCCCAGCCCCGAGCTTCATGTTCCCCTCTTCTCCTCCTCTCCTTCGCTTGCGCCGCCCACAGAAAGTACTAGTTGAAGACACGGCGGAAACATGTAGCTTCCTCTTCCGGCGGGATTAGCAATAGCTAGCGCCATCCTGCTTCTCGCGACGGCAGCCGTCGGCGCCGGTGCCGTAATCAAACGCCGGGGAAAGAAAGGATGAGAGAAAGCACAGTGAATTTATTTTTATATATTTTTTTGGTTACCTTTAGAACGGATAAATAAGAGCAGTCAATTGAAAGAATGGTTTGCTCTCGTAATGAATCAGGGTAGTACGCGAGTGTGCTTTGTCTGAAAAGAACAGTCAAAATTCCGGCCTTTTCCCCGCCGCAGGTGCTCTGGTTTTTACTACTACTCTACCACCACCTCGCCTTTTCAGGTCATCGCTTTCCCGCAGCCTGTGTTTCCTTGGGAAAGCGAGGACGAGGAGGCGAGGCCGCAGCCGCGCCCAGAGTCCCCAGACCAGGCCAGCCGTGCCGCACTAGACCGAGGAGTAACCGACCGACGCTAGCAGCTGCAGTCCCACAGCGCGCAAAAGCCCACACGTCGTCACGTCGTCTTCTCCTCCACAGTCCACGCTCCTGTCCATCCCGGCAGTCCGCCCAGTTCAAATTTCAAACGCCTCCGCCCTGCTCCTGCACCTGCACGGCCGCCGCCGCGGCGCCGGCGCTGCGTCCTCATCTCCGGCGACCACCTTGCCCCTGATGCTACTACTGGTGCTGTAGGCGCGGTACGTCAGGATCGCCGGCCCACCACGCGCCGTAATAATAACTCGCGTCCGTCCGGACGAGCTTGCGGATTGCTGCTACTGCTACCACTAGTGGGAAGGGTACGTCCACATTCGCCTCGCCTTATCAGGACACTATCATTAGCCGCATCTAATTGCAAGATTACCTCCAGCCTCCTCGTCCGGCTTCTCTTTGATGCTCTAATCATTAGCGCCCGAAAAGCCGCGCTGTGGAGACCCTGGTGTTTCGTGTGGGCTGGGGGTGTGGTGGCGCGTCGCGGCAGTAAATTAAAGCTAGGCTTCTTTTTCTGCGGGCGGACGAGCGGGCGGTCGCCATGTACGCCGCCCCGTGATTATTGCGAGTTGGGAGTACCGGTGGACACTGGTGGGGAGAGTAGTGTTGTGTTTATCTTTGGGAGATCGCAGCGCATTTAATTTTTGCAGCAGTTTTGCGGTCTGACGACCGGTCTGCTCCTCATTCAAATCCTGATGGTGGGGTTTCGTCGTCTTCATTCATGTCTTTCAGTTACTGGTTCTAGCACGGGCGCGGCGCGGTTGCGGAGGAGGAGGAGGGATCGGCGGAGATGAGGATGAAGACGCTGGCGTGCTGCCGGCGGCGGCCGCAGGACTTCAGCATCGACATGGACAAAGAGCCCGACAGTAAGCAAACTTGCCTGCCAGCCCAAGATCTCCCTCCCCCTCTTTCTTCCTGTGCATTCAGTATCAGTTCCTTTGTGTTCAGCCAGATTTGGGTTTCTTCTTGAGTATCCTACAATGTTGGATCTCTTGTACCGGATGTGTACCTTCGATTATGCAGCTTGTGTTGTGTTGCCGATATGTTCACCATTTTCTAGCATTGCTTTATGGTTTGGTAGCAAGAGTACACTATACTTGTTGAGTTTGTGAGAGGTTGGGCCGTGCAGCCTGCCCCGTACCTGCGATCCCTTGAATCTTATTAGATTTTTATTAATCTAGACTAGATCCTGTCATCCTAGGATCAAGCAAACTTTATTCACTGCCTTTTTTTTTGAAAATTTTATTCACTAGCTTTTCACCTGCCCAAAATCGCACACAAGAAGACGAGAAAAAGTGTACATACATAGAGAAAATTAAAATTTAAAAAAGAAGGGGTAGACAATAGTAGTAGAGGCTAGAGAGGGACGGCAACGTGGGCGAGGTCACGGCAGACATGACTATTCATCAGAGGTGTCCCGGCCCGTCCCTACAGACTGGCCCCCCCTCCCCTTGCGGCAGCGGCTGCAGCGCCGCGCCGTGCAGTGGGTTGGGAACGTGCGGGGTCACGGGAAGATCCCGGGGGGCGGGGGGGGGGGCACCAAAGGAGCAACAGGAACAGCCAACGAGCCACACGGCCTTGTGCGGCCGGCCCGGCCGCACCATGTTCGCATTCTGATGATACGGAGTAGTAGCTTGGTCCTTCCGTTGCACAGCCGTAGTACTAGACTCCATGAACCAATTTTTTTTGTCAGTCTGATGGGCATTCGTTTGACAATCGAATCCTCCTTTTGCTACTTTTTTCCCCCTCTAGGTTAGAATTCGTTAGCACTAACCCCTTGTTTAGTTGGCAAAATTTTGGTTTTTTGGCTACTGCACTTTCGTTTTTATTTGACAAACATTGTCCAATCACGGAGTAGCTAGGCTCAAAAGATTCATCTCACAAATTTCAGATAAACTGTGTAATTAGTTTTTATTTTTATCTTTATTTAATGCTCCATGCATATGACCAAAGATTCGATGTGACAGAGAATCTTGAAAATTTTTGCGAACTAAACAAGGCTTAAGCAGTACTTAGCAGGTTTGTATACTTATAGTACTACAGCTCAAGCGTGGTCCCCGGCTGTTTTCTGCAATGTCAGGTCCGGCATCTACGCTCTCATTGACTTTGTGCGCAAAAGACTAGCCGGTACAGACCTAGTGGTACACTGCTTTTTAGACACTGCCCAGTGGAAAGGCTCAACAAAAGAATTGGGCCATGCCCCGTCGTTGGAATTACTAGCTGTTGCAGGAATCTTGCAAATTCTCAATGGCATTCGCATGCCATGTGTGGGCTAGGCAATTGCAAAATAAAACCTAAAAACCCTATGTTGCTATGATTTCAAAATAAACTGGCTCTGGCCTCTGTGATCTCACGAGTAGATATATGGCACTAGATAGTAGCTGCGGCATTGTTCTTTCTCAAGTCCTTGCATTTTAGTTTCTTTTTTTTCCTAGTTTTTTGTGCTTAGTACAAAGCGAAATGTTAGTGAAACTGAAGTGTGTGTAGGTCCTGCAATCAACAACCGGATGTTGTAGCTCTGCAGTGAAATTTCAGATGAAAAAATGGCACAAGAACCTGAACAACAAGGGTTATTATTACTATACCTCAACTTACCATTAGATTTTCTTAGTTTTTGATTGATGTTTTATTTGCAGCGATTTGCTTTCTTAGCAATTGTGCATAGTATTTTAGTCATTAATTTGCCCCTCTGTTTTGGTGGAAGTTGGATGAATAGGCAGGTTCAGTATTGTACAAGAGGAAGTATTTCTATTACAGGCATTGGTAAATACAAGATTCACTACAGCTTATAGGAAGTTCACACAAGCATGTGCAATGGCCTTCTTAATTCTTCTGATAATATTCTAATGACACCATGGGGAATTAAAATAAATGACTGGGGCACTACACAACAAAAAAATTGTCTAGTGCTAGAGTGCTACACATTGATTAGGACAATGCTGGTTTATACACTATTGTTTATGGGACCTCAAATTAGGTCTCTGGATGATAGCTGTGATTTGTAAACGGGTTGTCCTGTAATCTGTTTTCTTCTTTCCTTTTATTTAGCAATATCCTGAGTGGAGGCAAGTTGGCATCTGTTTGACAACACATATTGCCAAATTATTTTCCTGAATTAACATCTTTCTATTTCATTATGGCAAAGATAAGTTAAAATACATATTGATGTAGGGGTGATGACATATAATGGCCTCGAGACCTGCATTATCAACAGTTCCGCCTATGACGATGATAGTGCCATTAGTGCAACAACAGGCGGAGATGGATGTGTCACCACTGATTCCCTTGATGATGAAGTCTCTAGTTGCTCTAGTAAAGATGCTTCTGGTTCTTCCTTCTCTTCACACTGCCTTAGCAAGCAGGATGAGCATTCACTAGATGAGTTGGGTACACCCATCGCAATTCATCTACTCCCTTTCAAAGGGAAGAAACCAATCACATATACCTTGAGCGCTTCAGATATTGAAAACATGAAGGAAAAATTTGCAAAGCTATTGCTCGGTGATGATACTTCAGGAGGAGCTAGGGGCGTTTGCGCGGCTCTGGCCTTGTCCAATGGCATAATCAATCTCTCTGGTACACTTCTAGAAGCAATTTATTTTGTGTATATTGTAGTGTCCCTGTGCTCCTTGATCCTGACAGAAAAAGGGGGACTTAATGTTACAGCAACTGTTTTTGGAGAACTCTGGAAGCTGGAACCATTGTGCGAAGATAAAAAGATCAGGTGGAGAAAAGAAATGGACTGGTTGCTGTCTCCTACAACTTATATGGTGGAGTTGGTTCCAACGAAGCAAAGCGGGGCAGATGGATGCACATTTGAGGTAATTAGCCTCCAAATAGAATGTTCCTCACTTTGCCACAATCTAACTTAGTTATTTTTTGACTGAACCATGCAGATTATGACTCCAAAGGCCCGCTCAGATGTTCATGTGAACCTTCCTGCCCTTCAGAAGCTTGATGCGATGCTCATTGTATGTTGACATTTTTCATCTCCACTCTGTGGCATACTCTCCAACTCTTTGTGGCATATTTTGTATTAGTAATGGTGTATGCAACGAAAAATATGCAGGAAGTGATGGACTCTATGATAGATACAGAGTTCTGGTATGAGGAGAGTGGTAGCAGAGCTGATGGTCGGGGCAAAATTACAGGTCCAAGGAAGAGTAAAAAGTGGTGGCTCCCATCTCCTCGTGTCCCTGAGGAAGGGCTATCTCAATTTCAGCGAAAAAGGCTTGTTTTTCAGGCTAAGCTTGTTCATCAGATCCTCAAAGCTGCAAAATCCATCAACGAACAAGTCCTATTCCATATGCCTATTCCGGCAGCTGTTATGGATGCCCTTCCTAAGGCAAGTATCCACTTTAATTTAATCATGTGTTAGTACACCTTTCGGCGGTCTTGCAGCAAGCTTTGAGCTTCCGTTTGCCTACAAAATTAGTTAGTGATAGAATGAGATTCTGATGCAATGCAAATACTTTGTTCTTTGCAGTCTGGGAGAGCTAGCTTGGGGGAAGATTTGTATCAGGCTATAACCACACAGTATATTCCTATAGAGGAAATATTTGTTTCGCTCAGTTTGAAAACTGAGCATAGTGTGCTCGAGACTATTAACCGGTTGGAGGGTGCAGTGTTTGCATGGAACCAAAGAATTCTAGAGGAAAGAAGCAAGAGGTCCCCAGGACGCCATTCCTGGAGCTTCATGAAGGATAGCTCATCAGAACTTGACAAGATGTCTGCATGCATCGAAAGGGTTGACACACTTGTGCAGCTTCTGAAATCCAGATATCCGAACCTGCCTCCAACTTTTATAGATGTTTTAAAGGTCCAATACAATGTGGTAAGTTCGACATTGCACTGCAACATTTCTGATAGGCCTAAATTCTAAAATGCTGTAATTCGAAACTTTGGCTGAAGAATGGCTACTGGATGCAGGACGTGGGGCATGCAATTGTGGAGGCCTACTCTAGGGTTCTTGTTGGGGTAGCATTCAGCATACTGTCACGTGTAGCCGAGATACTGCTGGAGGATGACTTGATCAAGAAGCCCAACACCCCCATGGCCACACTGAAGTTCGACCTCTCCTCGGACGTGTACTTGGCAGGTATCACAGAGACGCCACCGGGACACATCCGACGGTCCCTTATGGACCAGATCAGCATGGTTGACGGGCGCTTTGATGCTGTTGTCAAGAAGAAAGGGGTGAAACAGCTGAGGTGGTGAGGCCACAGTTAGCTGTTGTGAATCTTTTGGCCATGTACAGGGTGATGCAGGGCCCAGTGTCCGCTCCACAAGGTTACCTTACCTTAGCTATAGTGCAGTGTAATGTATTTGGCGACGAGTTTATAGCGTACTGTAAGAGCAGCATTAGGTGAAAATCCTGCCTGTCGAAGTGTCCGGATGTTGCTGTTGCGTCTGAACAATCTGATGCTCTTGATCAGCCTCTGCTGCATTTCTTGCTGGCACCTGATGATGGCATGTTGATGACGAGACCTTGCTTGAGTGCGTGCTTGACGGGTTCGTGCTGACGCGTCTTCCGTTCTGGAAGCCGTCCGCGTTGTTGGGGCGTGTGGGCCTGTGGATTATTATGAATGGCGGGACCGTGTCAATTCTGAAGTCAGATTCGGAGTCAGTCCGGCGCTAAAGGGAGAGTGTTTCTTCCTTCGGTTATGGTCATTCGGCAAATTCTCCTCGCTTCGTAGTCGAATCACCACGGGCACGAACTGCACGCAACTCGGCAATCGTCCCAGACTTCTGGTTGACGGGTGGCTGCCGGCTGCCGCGCGCGTAGTTGGGTCCTCGCTGGAGTCGCACGAAGATGGCATGGCGCCTCTGTTTCCGCGATCAAACACGCGTTGGAGTGTTCTACTCCAAGGGACGGAGTTCAGGAATCAAGAGTAGTATAGTACCATTTCTCATTGACCTGTGTATGCTAACTATGATTAAAAATACGGTTCGCTAATTTATTATAAAAAAATACTACTAACTGATAAAAAAGTACAAGTTATAAAACAAACGAACCGAGTCGATCGGCGGAGAGTTGCCCAAGAGGCGATGACTCACTTACTTATGGACGGTAGACATTGCCTGTAACATCTCGCGGTCCAGGGTTTAATAGAATTAATAAGATACTCATATCAATAAATTGCAATTTCTTTTCTAGAAGCTTATCTCCAAAGAACTCTAATGTTAAGTGTGTTTAACCTAGAGAAATTTAGGGATGAGTGACCGACAACACGAGTGAAGACAAAGTACGCAAAAAAGACTGATGTTGGTTTGTGGGGATAGTCTATGTTCGGTCTGATGTAAGCGGACCCAGCCTCGTGGAGATGGGACGTTACATAATGGTATCGGAACCGACTCTCGCGGTTTTACGGGCACGTGTGTCGTAGTTGCGCAAACATGTCGTGTATGGCTGGTGTGGACGCAAAGACGTGGCCAAAAGAGAACGTTTTTTGAAAGTGCATCTAGCCCTTTGTGGGTTTTGGTGAATTGAATGACAACATGATTAAAGGTCTAATAAGTTTGCTAAGTGTTGAACAGGATATTGAGTCTATTGCATATACTTGTGGATTGTGTATGAACAAGTATATGCAAGGCTCAACAAGCAGGTAAACTTGATGATATGCCACATAGTGTTGAAATGAAGGCCAATTTGTGTATTGTTGTATTAGAGGATTATGGAAACAATCTAGCTCAAGCCAAAGACAACAATGCAAATGAAATCTATGGAAAGGCCTCTATGTTGTGGGATATCATAACATCATGAGAAAGCAAGCATATTTGACAAATGGCAAAAGAGACATGAGTTGATGTTCTTGGATTGGTCTCTACAATGGCTTGCTTTTCATGAACAAGAAGAGTTTGATAAGAGTTTGATAGTGAACCAAGTTTGATCAAGCTAGAAGTATGAAGATAAAGATTGAAGTGAGTATTGAGTGTCAAGCCAAAATAGAGAGGATATAAGGAACTGTGAATTGGCTTGACCATATTGTTGTTGATCCATATATGTCTCTATGTGAGTCAAACTGAAGCTTGATTGATCTCAATATTTATATCTAGAAGATATTCAAGCAAAGATCACGATATTGAAGAAATGGTTATTCAATGGATGCTTAATATGATATGACGTGAGTATGGCTTGATAAGGTGAAGATAGCAAGGAAAGGGCTTTGAGGGACTAAGCGGAGGTGAAGGGATAAGCGACGGCTTAAGGACCGAGGTACCATGGCTAAGGTGAAGAAGAGAGTACTTGCATTGAGTCGAGGAACTAATCAAGCTATAAGGAGTCATATTGTGTTGAGAATCAAATCATTAGTAGAAGTGACTTGAAGCCATGGAGGTGAACTCATATGTGTTGAAATGGGTCAAGTCACATGCTCAAGGTATGTTTGCTCAAAGAAAGGAGACAAAGTTGATTGCAACCCTTTATGGAGTAATATTGAGATGAAATGGCATATGAAGACATTGAAGACTCAAGTGATCAAATTAGTTATATTCTCTTGTTCTTGAGTATAGGTATGCCGTACTATTAAGGGGGATGCAAAACGAATGATAGACAAGTCTCAAGTGCTCAAACTAACTGAACCCAAGTGCTAACATGAGAGAAAACACTTAGCACTGTACCTGCACAAGTTGATCTTGGAGCTTGTTCTCTGCAGGGTTGGATAGCCCTTGAAACAAGCTTTCCGAAAAGTCCAAGATCACTGCAAACGGAGTTCGGAGTAAAAAGTTATGGCTTTTTCCGTAAGGTGACCTGTGCTGTTTTTACAAGGGCGGCAGTGCCGCCCATGATGGGCGGCAGTGCCACCCCTGTACAGTCACAACGGCTAGTTTTCAAATCCTAACGGCTAGTTTGAGTGGAATGAGTATATATACCCATCCCACTGCTTCTGGTCGTGCTGCTGATGCTCCAGACCTTCCCAACCTTTGCAAAGCCTCTCCCCAACCCTCTCTTTGTGAGAGTATTGTGCTTAGTGCACAATTTAGTGTTGGGGCTGTGTGATTAAGTGTTAGAGAGCATATTAGAGCAATCCTAACCTTGAGCACTTGCTGAGCTTCGTTGATCTTTGTTGTGCATTTGTTACTCTTGGAGGTAAAGCCTCCTAGACGGCTAGGCGTCGTCCGGCGAGCTCCCGTGCTTGTGGTGAGCAGCGGGACAGTTTGTAAGACTCTCTTGCAACTAGTGAAATCACCCCTCATCTCAAGAGTTCATTCTCTTGATTTGAGAACGAGGGCAAGGCAAGCCTTGGTGGCGAGCCAATCCTTTTGTGGATACCTCAACAACGTGGACTTAGGCAAGCCTTGGTGGCGAGCTGAACCACGGGATAAACACCGTGTCATATTGTGCTTGTTTTACATTCTTGCAAGTTTATATTGCTGTTGAGGTGCTTGTAAGGTTTGTGGCCGATCTACTTGGTGGTACTTGTTCTGCTGCGTATAACTACTATTCAGTGACTAACATACTTGCAGGAAGCTGGGAAATTTACTTGATCTAAATTTCCTTGGTTGGATTTTGAATTGTACTAAGTTCCTCCTGCGCAGGCCGGCAGTGCCGTCCTCTAATCTGATAGAGTTTTGAGTTGAAACTTTGCAGATTTGTCACTGGATATCTCAAGTACATCTTCACCAAGTTTGGGCTCCATTGGACTCACGGTTGTAGGAAGGCAGTGCCGCCCTCAAAGGGAGGCAGTGCCGCCCTGAGTTTTAGTTTTTGTTTGAGCAGAATTTTTGCAGGCCTATTCACCCCCCCTCTAGGCCTCCTCGACGACATCAAGGTCCTTTCATTTTTGACTTGGGGTTGACCGACAAGGACGTCGGTCTCTTAAGAAGGTGAGGACGTAACATGTCGGTCCATGGCTTCGTAGATAGTAAATATCTCACTTGTTAGACCAAATTAGATAATAATAGCTAATAGTTATCTAAGTAGCATTTTTTATTATTAGCTACTATTAGCAGATAATGAATCTAAACAAGACCTTATATGGTACTAATACATACCGTGTTTTGATGGATAATATATATTTTTCTTGATGAATAGTGGCAAAGTGCAGAGCTCTTTTGCTTCTATAGGTCTGGCCCTAGCATGGCATGGCATAGCACTATCAGACATGGCTGCACTATTTCTCGTGCTATTACCGTCCTTAAGTTGCGGCAAAGGCATGACACTATAGCCTTTGAACCGTGTCGTGAAATTGCCATTGGGCACAGTGGCCCGCAATGCTTCACTTATGCATAAAGTGTCGCACAACTATCGGCGGTGTATAGCATTCGTGTTGTCCAAACTCCACTGCAACGCATCTCGCCACACGTGTGCCACCTCTGCTCAGAGCAAACTCCGTTGCAACGCATCTCGCCACACGTTGTGCTGCCCATGTGGCTCGTCGTTGTGCCACGTCATCATGTCGCCAGCCATGAAACCGTGTGTGCAGTCGTCATTATGTGCAAGAAAGAGAAGCAAGATACTCGTCAAGTTTTTTGTTGATTCAACAATTATGGTTCATCCTAAGAGAATTTGACGATCAGAAAGCCTCAAGCCGACCAATAAGTCGTGACATGTCTTGTTGGCCTTTTGGGCCAAGTTCGCGGCCTAGGCACGACACTAAGCCTATGTTTATGCTAGCGGTGCACGTTGGGTGTCTACCGTTTATATCTCGTGACACCATTTTGTTTGAATGTAAGCATATAAGGAGATGTTTGGTTGGAGGTAGCTCTTTCATTTTATTTGACAATTAATGTTCAATTATGGACTAATTAAGCTTAAAAGATTCGTCTTGTAAATTATTCTGTAGCTGTATTTTTAGCTTTGTAAATAGTCTATATTACTACTTCACATATGTGTCTAAATATTTGATGTGACGGAAGTTAAATTTTACCTATACAAACTAAAGAGGGCCTAAAACCTCATGTCACGTGTGGCAGACATTATGTAAGTTATAAATACTTATCCATGAACCATTTGTTTATGTATATTATGACCTGTTCACAGAATTATAGTTTCTCGCCGAAATAAAAGTTATTGATAACAAAGGATACATCCTCTATCTCAAATTATAAGATGTTTAACTTTTTTTAACTAAGTTTAAGCACTTGTCTTATTTAAAAAATTTATATAAACACAGTTAAATTAAGTAATTTTTGAAGAACTTTTATTAATAAACCAACCCATGACAAATACGTGATATTTTTTACAAATTTTTGAATAAAGCGAGTGATTAAACTTGATGTAAAAAAAATCAAACATCTTATAGTTTAGAATGAATTGATTACAATTTATAATAGTGTAAAAAAAATGGATCGAGTACAATTTATGTTAAGCCTTGAGTTATTCTCCATAGACCATAGATCTACCTGATCCGATGGTCACGTTGGGTCGCTGGCATTCCATTTGCTTAGGACGCCATGACAGCCGTGTTTAGAGTGAAGTGGCACGTGAGCCGTTGATAACAAGGGCCCGTTGCTACTGGAAGAATATTATTCACCACTAATAGAAGAATTAATATGTTAGTTAATATCTCGATTAATCAAGCCGCGTATATATACTCGCCGGAAGCGAAGCCGCGGAAAAAACACTGACAGAAAGAAATAGAGAGGGGACGCTGACGCAGACGGGGAAGGGGAAGAAGAGGAAGAGGGAACTGGGACTTGCCGCCCCCGCCTCCGCCAAATTCCCCACTCCTCCGCCACCGCCACCACCCACCCCTCGCTCCGCTCCGCCTCCTGAATCCGGCGTCGCCAAGCAACCCCACTCCTCGTGCCGTTCCCAGAACCCTACTGGACCAATCCGTCCGATTCCCAGCTGCCGGCTTCGCGTCTGGAGTGCCGGAGCAGGGGAGGGGAGGAGGATCGGATCGGCAGCCGCAGGAGCATTGAGCGATGGCTGCCGTGTAGGATGCAGCTGGACTCCGCCGGCCGCCGCCTAGCTGCTGCTGCTGTTGCTGAAGTTCCGATGCTTCGGCCGCCGCGATCCTAATAGGAGCGGAGGGTGGAGTACCGGTGGAGTGGGCCGGGCGGCTGGTTGATCTCCGTGAGCTCCAGCGCCTGCGCACTGGGAGGTGGTGAGGTGCTTGCCAGAGGCGTATGGAGGAGCCTGGGAGGGAGGGGGACTCCCCCGGGCCGCCGTGGGCGCCGAGCGAGTCCTCAGCTTTCCAGGCGTTCGCTGCGGCGGTGGGGGAGCGGGCGGAGGCGTCGCCTTCAGGCCCGGGCAATGGGGATTCCGCCCGCTCAAGCAACCTTCGCGCCGTCAGGAAGAGACCTGTACGTTTCCTGCACCTTCCCCTCTCTTGCGGCTACCCAGAGATGCTTGCTTCCTGCTGCCGTTGTACGGCCTCGATTTGCTGAGTTCTCAATTAGATTAAGCAATTCGCAAAAATTGATGCAATTGGGACGTAGTTTCGTGCTGGACTGCTCGTAGTAAATCAAAAGCTTATAAACTCTTACGACTTCAACTATTCAAATCATCATCGATGCTACTCCTGCAGTCCTGCTGCTATTTCTCTTGTTCTTGTTGCTTGCACGCATAGTTCAAGCAACTATGGTTTGACCAGGTGGTTTATTGTTTTCACTCAAATTGTAATTTGACTCTTAATCCCGTTGAGTGCAAACTTCATGCCTCCTAACCATGTATTTTGTATGCATCTTATACAACCATTGTATTATTTGTATTTTGTAGCATGGAGCATTTACTAGCTTCATGTTTTTTACTATCTGTTCAAGTCTTGTTATCACTACCACTAGCGCAGCAGAACATGTTAGCTTTTAATTTGATCGTAAGTGATATGGAGACAACTTACATAATGCAAGGATCCTTGTTATTGTTAAGTCAAAAGAATCTTTCTTTAGGTTGTTATAGGTGTTTAAATTATACACACCTGATTAGAGGACACAATGCTGTAAGGACATCCTTCAAGATGAGTGGGTTTGATACAGCTCATTTTGTCACAGTCGTTCTTGTGTATAATATGCACCTCTTATGCACATGTCTCCGATGAGTGATTGTCTACTCTAAACTACATTTGTTTATTCATGCAGTTTGTTGCAAGATTAACCACAGACATCATCCAAACTTTTGAAAAATGCAATCCTGAGTTCAAGTACTCAGAGTCACTAAACCCCAAGCGCTTTCTCACCAATCCTGCAGTTCCTGTTCACAACGATGGCCTCGACAATGCAAATTCTGATCTCATATTGTATGTCAACCTGGAACTAGTTAATAAAAAGTCAAGCCGGAGGTTAGTTTTCTTATCTTTGCTGTTTATAAAGTACCAAATTCTTCCATTTCACAGTATAAAGCCATTTGCCCAGGAGTTTTTCATTTCACAATATAACTACTACTGCTACTACTACTTTAATGATGTGTGAGAGATTAGGTGGTTGTACTATACCATATAATTGATGCATGTATGTTCACTGCCCATCAAGTTTCCCTTAAACTTAATGCCTCCTTATTGTATTTGTTGGGGTTATGGATTAATGTTTTGAAAGAGTATAATATTCTGGAATTCTGCGTTCATTTTTTATAAGTAAAATTCTGCCTTGATGAACCCAGTTGTTTAGTATAGTTGGGCTTTCACAATGTTTAGAATCTTCTATGCATGGGGCTTATATGATGAAGCTTCACTGCTCCACTACTATTTGACATTTTACATTTCAGAAGAGTTCAGGATTTTGAAACTACTCATTGTATTTGTTGGGGTTATGGACTTATGTTTTGAAAGGAGTGCGCATTATCTATTTTTTCTGGTAATTTTGTGTACATTTTTTACAAGATGAAATTTGCATTGGGTGAAGTTGATTTTCATATAGTATTTGATAACCATTAGACAAGCCTTGATGGACCTAGATGTTTAGTATAGTTGGACTTTCACAATATTTGGCTTCTTTCGGTGTGTGGGGCTTACACGATGAACCTTTACTGGTCCACTACTATTTGACATTTTACATTTCAGAGTTCAGGATTTTAAAACTATGGACATCATTTAAATAGGCCAAATTTATTTTGATACTTCGTGAATTAGGTATGTTGTCCAAGAAATGCTTGGCCAAGGTACCTTTGGACAGGTTGCGAAATGCTGGGATGCAGAAACTAACAATTATGTTGCAGTGAAAGTTATAAAGAACCAGCCTGCCTTTTACCAGCAGGCTATCATGGAGGTCTCTTTGTTAAGATTGGTATGGTACTCTACGTTGCTAGTTAGTATTTACTTTTACTGGATGATTGCAAAAATATGAATCACACTGTGACTATAATATTACCTGCAGTTAAATGAGAAATTTGATCCTGATGATCAACACCACATTGTCCGGATGCTGGATTTTTTCCTCTGCCAAAACCATTTGTGTATAGCCTTTGAAATGCTCGGTAACAACCTGTAAGATAACTTTCATTTAACTTATCTTCATCAATCTAACTATCTGCACTAGACTTGATTCATATGGTGACATAAACCTACATTTTCAGGTATGAGCTGTTAAAAAGGAATAGTTTAAGAGGTTTGCAGATGAAATATGTTCGAACTTTCTCAAGACAGGTGTGTTTTCATTTTAATGTGTTGACTGAATGTCTAATGTATCTGTTACCATATGTGATGTGTATATTCTTTCAGATATTGGATGCCTTGATTATCATGAAAGATGCTGGCATTATTCATTGTGATCTAAAACCAGAAAACATCCTTATAGCTTCAACGTGAGTTAATTCCTCTCAATGTCAGTGTTGGCGACTTGGCGTTCATCAATCCTGTAGCCTAATGACTAAATGGTGACTTTTGCAGTGTAAAAACAGCAGCTGGAGTGAAAGTAATTGATTTTGGATCAGCGTGCATGGAGGGTAAAACCATTTATTCATATATTCAGGTTTTGTTTGAACCCACTCAGCAGTCTGAATTTTATGCTATAGTAGTATTTTATCGATTTCAAGTCAAGCTTCTACTGTTTCCTTTTTCAGAGCCGTTATTACAGGTCTCCAGAAGTACTTCTTGGTTATCCGTATCCTGTGTGTCATCTCTACAATCAGATGCATTATCTATCTATAGACTATAGTTACACAAGCATCTCATAATGCATAAATCGATTTGCTTTTGTCAGTCTATGTTGAAGCCTCATTATGATTTGTGGCTTTGTGAATCTTAACTTGTCAACTTGTGCGCTTAACAAATGCCAGATATACTACTGCCATTGACATGTGGTCATTCGGCTGCATCGTTGCTGAGCTGTATATAGGGCTGCCTTTATTTCCTGGTGCATCAGAATATGATGTTCTTTGCCGTATGATTGAGATTATTGGGTTAGTGTTTCCTACTGAAAAATTAATCCCTTGGTTTTAAGTTCCATTTATTTATTTTTGTGTGTGAATCACGAATACTGGATTAGGTGGTAACTATTTGGGCTCTTTCACTTTAGTTAAGAAAACTCGAACTCCATAAAAATCTGCTTACTCAAAATTCAATTATAAACAGTGGGCAACCACCAGATGATCTGCTACGTGATGCGAAAAACACTGGGAAATTTTTTAAGCATGTTGGAAGTATCTTTCCTAGTAGTGAGGCTCGCAATGGCGCTAGCAGTGCATACAGAATTTTAAGTGAAGGCGAGATCGAAGCAGTAAGTTTAATGGTTTTCTTGAAGTTGTCATGGTTTTGTCAATACCATGCCTTATTCATTACCATCTATAACCTGGTTGCATCCTTGAACACAGAGGGACTCCAAGAAGCCGAAGGTAGGGAGATGGTATTTCCCTCGTGGAAGGCTTGACAGACTGATATATACATACCCTTGGAAGAATTTGAGTGAGGAAAACTTGGCAGGTTAATACTGGAATCCCTGCTTTAGTGTTGTGTATGTTCTCAGAGATTAGTGTTTCTTCGTCACTATTTTTTGGTCCACCCAATGTTTATTTCAATAAGCATCTCTCTTGCACAATAAAGATTCCTTATTGAATTAATCTAATGGCACTTCCATTTTTTTTTAGTTTGTAACAACTCACAGGGGATACTGACATGGAGGTCCCTCAACCTTCAAAATCTATATGAGACTGTAGCATAACTATTTTCTTCGATCGCAGAGCTGGTATTTATATTTATCAGTGATGTCTGCAGTAATGTGGATTAGACGATGAGTCTGCAGCTCAGTGAACTACACATAGTTAGAACCTAACTCCAGCTGCATGTCTCATCCAGATTGTGTGCTTCAGTTGAATATGCTTCATGAACTGGACAAATTACATGGACTAATACTTGCATGTACTGGAGTTATGCAGCACATTTGATGCTTTATTAATGGGCCTCTTGCATTCATTGCAATGACAAGTGCAAATTTCTTGAATGAAAAATGCCATACCCATGTGTTTTTAAAAAAAGCAACAAACAAATCATAGTTTTCGTTACAAAGTTGAAAGTATCACTATATATTCTCACTTCTTGCAATTTCTGTTCAGAGACAGAAAAGGCTGATTGCTTGGCATTGGTTGATTTCTTGAGAGGACTTGTTGAGTTTGATCCTAATAAGAGATGGTCACCGCTGCAGGTATTTGCCGATGACACCAGTACATTTTCGTTTTTGTGTATAATATTGTCTTTGTAAAATGGAAAATATTTCAATACTGATGCTTCTAAACTTTATATTACTTGGTTTCTATGGAACTAATTTGTATCTCGAAGAATCGTTGGATGTTCTTCACAAATGCTAAAACCTATTTCAGGCCTCATATCATCCATTCATCACTGGTGAAGCCTTCACTGGTCCTTATGAGCCTGTCCAGGAGACCCCACGAATTGTAAGTACAGTCTTAATCCAGAGTCCAGATTGCTTGCTGCATGAATTTTCTCACATCCTACTCCCTCTGTATCGGTAATTGAGGTCGTTTTAGGGGGTGACATCATTTGCACAATTGAAGTCGTTGTAGCTCTTTTAACCAGGTTTTGGACACGACTGCCCTCGGACTCTTCGTTTCCTATCATGCTCATTCATTCACGGGAGCAATAAAATCATGCCCCTTCAGTTACACCCCCCCCACCCCCCCCCCCTTCCCGGTCCCCCTTCCTTGCTCGCTCCATGCATGGTCCATCAGTGACAACACCGGCGGCATCGCGGAGATGGTCGGCATGCTCCCTCCTCATCAAGTATTGGCCAAGCAATCACACAAAAACATTATTTTAGGAATGTTGCTCTCTGAAGAATCTAATTAAAATGTTGCTCTCTGAAGAACCTAAGTTCATTATTCTAGTAAGAACGGAAGAACACCATTTCTCATCTTCTGGTGGCAAGTTCAAATTCAAACCAGCAAAGACTTCATTGTCATCTAGTAGAGTGGCACAAGAACATGTACACGTAGACTTCAAATAATGGATGCATGCATCAGGAACCTAGTGTTGCTAGTCGGTAGATGCACAGCAATGTTCCAACGTAGGCGTTTAAATAGAACAAGCAAGTAGTAACCCAAACGTCAGATCAAATGAGCGCCAAAAGAAGAAAAATTGAGTGCCAGTGAACAGACCTATCCTAATTTTGCGCCGTGCGAGCGCCAAAGGGAAAAAAATCCATTTACTCGCGCCATGCAAGCGCCAAAGCGCAACCCAATTTAATAAGGGAAAATAGGGAAAAATACACCCTAATTAATCACTCCTTGGTATGCTAAATCCTGTCTAAAATGACCTGAATTACCAGTATGTAGGGAGTACTTGTTTTGAGATAAATTAGATTGCTAGTAATGGATATGCTCTAAAAAAGCATGGGAGATAAGTTAATATCTGGTTTGTAAGTCAAGCATCTAGTTTGTAATTCAAGCATCTTATGTTTCTTTTTTTGTGCTGTAGCCTGTTGGTCGTGCTGCAGTAGTTGACCACAATCCAGGAGGAGGTCACTTGCTGGGTGCTGGTCTTTCTCCTCAGGTTGCAAGTGTTTCCTCTCATGCTTCTGTTTTGTTGATAAGTTGTAAGATATTCCTGTAACATCTTATTATGGCATTATTTAGGTTGGAAGCATTAACAGATGCCTACGATTTAACAATGCTTTGCAACCAAATATGCCGTTCTCATATGGAAGCAGCTGTGGCAGTTTTGGTAGCCATGGTAGCTTTAATGATAATGCTGGCATCAGCTATGGAAGCTATGATTTTAACAGTGTCAACATATATAATTCGCCGATGGATCCTTCTGGGTTTAATTTACGTTCACAACTTGGAGGATCATTTCTTGGATCTAGTCCGGATATTCGACGAAGACCTCATCTCTCACATGGTGGTGGCATTCGGTTAAGCCCTGGTGGTCCAGGGCATATGTCTCTTGGGGCCAGTCCATCACAATTTACACCGCCAAATTCCCAGATGCAAATCCCAACAGGTCCTAATGGAAAGTATGGTGCCTCTCCTTCAAGAGGTGGACATGGCTCCTCGTTGGGAAAGGTTGCTGCTGTAGGCCAATACAATAGGAGGAGGAACCAGGGTTATCCACCTATGCCAGTGCCACCACATGAACACACATCTCAACTGATCCAGGGACACCAAGGAGATGGTGTCAGTACTGCTCGCATTGATGCATATGGCCGAGGAAATTCTAGTTACCTACACAATGCACTCCCTAATTCTAGTCATTATAGCTGGAGATCTCAAAGGGGATTTGGCAGTGGTTTACCTTTGGACCCTTCTTCTAGTCATGGTTCTTTTCCACCCACCAATTACAATGGCTTTCCTTTACACTCCGATGCGTCAGCAGATGCATTGCCCTCCACCTCATCAGTACCAGATCCAGCCGATTGGGATCCCAACTATAGGTAATGGTGCATTTTAAAGTTATTTATTTGAATGTATCGTACAACTTAAAGATTCCTTTGCTATTATAATGTGCAGTGATGAGTCGCTCCTGCAAGAGGATCGATCATTGTCAGCTGGGTTAAGTGGTCTTCACCTGAGAGATGCAAGTGGCCAAACAAACAGATCTAGCAGATTGGCACCTATCCAAAGTCATGATATTTTAAGTTCAAACCCTTCGCCTTTGAATCAAAGGTATCATATTAATTTCTTGATTGTGATTAGATGTGCTCAGGTGTGTGTAACAGAAGTTACCCCTCTTTTGAAAGCTTCTGATCAACAACCAGCAGGCAAAGGGGCCTGTAGCCCACTGTTTTCAGGTCGTCCGATTAATCGCGATTAATCGCGATTAATCGTCCTGGTTGGTCAGGAGTGCTCGATTAGGAGGTCCGACCCGACCAGGTCGACCAGAAACCTGGTCGTCCGATTAGTCGTCCACTTATCGCAATTAATCGTCCGATTATGACTTGGACGACCAGGTTGTGTGCTCTGTTTTTGGGCTTTTTTGACTGGGCAGATATGTGGGGGGTATGGAGATGCTGTTGGTTGTCCCAGTTCTCCAGAAATAGTTAAGAAGGAGATGTTGGTTTACATCAAAAAGAGTTGAAGATGAAGAGGAATGTTGGTTTACAGTAATGCAGTCTTGATGCTTCCTTTATTGTGTATAATATAGTGTATATATAGAGGTATATATATAGGTCGACCAGCTGATATGCCTGGACGACCAGGGACGACCAGGGGGACGACCAGGGTCGATTAATCGACCTGGTCGCTGATTAATCGCGATTAATCGCCTGGTCGGTCCCAGGTCGACCAGGATCGACCAGCCGACTAGAAAACATTGTGTAGCCTAGTGGTTGCAGTGACCTTAGTAGCACCCTAGGTCTTGGGTTCAATTCCCCATGGGAGCGAATTTCAGGCATGGATGAACCAAGCTGTGGTGGGCGGGCCCTTGTGTAGGGGGCTGATAGTGGGTTGGGCCTCAAAGCACGGGTTAATCTATGAGGAGGCCCAGCTTTCATGACCTTTCTTAGCCAGGCTCCGGTTGAGCTCTTCTTAGTGTACCCTAGGTCCTGGGTTCAATTCCTCATGGGAGTGAATTTCAGGCTGGGTAAAAAAGGTCACTCGCTGGTTCCCCTGGCCGGCATGGATGAACCGAGCTGTGGTGGGCAGGCCCTCGTGTAGGGAGCTGATAATGGGTTGGACCTCAAAGCATGGGTTAATGTATGAGGAGGCCCAGACCTTTCTTGGCCAGGCTCCGGTTGAGCTCTTCTTAGTGAAATACCGTGGGGGTTGGTCTTTCCCCCACTGGCCAAGTTTTTTTTTATCGACAACCAGCAGGGATGCATTAGTGTCATTTTATTTTGCATTATGCATTGATCAAGTATGCACTTATATAGTTTGTTCGCATCTTTAGGAAAAAAACACAGCTCAAATTACTGCCTATATAACTGTTGGTTTCTATTGCATCATACGTTGCACTGTTGCATGCCTTTGAGGAACTACCATCATTGAAAATGATGTTTCACATGAAAGTAGTATTGTTTTTCCCACTTCTCATTTAAATTGCCTGAATCTGTTCAAAGGATCTAGATGCACATTACTATTGTCTTTAAGGCAGTTCAAGGGAGTTGCTGCTTTACTTGTATACATGTTTTTGCTGCAGAAGTGGACACCTATTTCATGCATCATCCCTGGGAGAGAGTACACATAGTCCAGGTCATGTCACATTGGATGGTTACAAACATGCAAATTATTCTCAGCAAAGTTTCCCAAGCTATCGTGGACAACCATTTCAGCAGTACAACAACATGACTTCCAGTTACATCCATCCGACGAGGGCTCATCACAATGGTCAACCTGTCTGGACTAATTATAGCCTGACAGAACCTCCACCCACTACCATGGGTGACGGAATGCCCTGGGGTAATTTTCATGCTTTCATACATAGGATTATCTTATCTTTGTGGTTGGTATAGCCATGTACTTCGCATAGTTATTATATTCCCTTCTGCTTGCAGTTCTCTTTTTCACCTTTGATCTTAGGCAAGGCATGCTTCAGAAATTTAATTGGTCTTAACCAGTTTCGCATTATTGCAATACCTTGTAGCTTTTTCTTTTAATATCCAGAGGAACGGATGTTGCAGTTTTAGTTGAATCACTACCAAAAAAAAAATCATAGTATGTTCGATCCTACCGTTCTGCCTGCTTTTCTATGCACGTGGGACCGGTTTAAAAGTTGTTACTACCTTTGGACCTCAATATCTGACGTCTGACAACTTTTTGGCAGTCAAATTAGCTCCATCCTCCAGTCGGGGACGTCAAATTTTCCTGACCAGAGGGGGTATTGTTAAATGACAACTATGTCAGTCCATGCAATGTTAACTTATACTCACTACATTTCAAATTGTAAATTGTTGTGACTTTTCTAGATACATAGTTTTTAGGGAGAATTTAGATAGTTTTTATTACGTATCTAGATAACGTATATCCAGATGCGTAGTAAAAACTATGTACCTAAAAAAAGCTAGAACGACTTACAGTTTGGAACAGGGAGTATGTTAATCGTAGCTTGCTATGCATTTACATTTATTTTCAAGATAGAAGCACGTTATATTGTTATATCTTATTCTGCACCTAACTCTTGTCATCCCTATCTTATTCCTATTGTGTATTTATTACTTTCTCTATTCCAAATTTCTAGATACATAGTAAAAGCTACACTATCTAGACATAGACATAGTGTATATCTAGATGCGTAGCAAAAACTATATACCTAGAAAAGACAAGTTGGAATTTGGAATTGAGGGTGTATTATTTATATCTGTGTTCCAGTTGGCTTTTAGGGCCTGTTTAGATTGTATATGAAAAATTTTTAGATGTCACATCGGATATGTCGGAAGGATGTCGGGAGGGGTTTTTAAAAACTAATAAAAAAACAAATTACATAGCTCATCAGGAAACTGCAAGACAAATCTATTAACTATAATTAATCTGTCATTAGCACATGTGGGTTACTGTAGCACTTAAGGCTAATCATGGACTAACTAGGCTTAAAAGATTTGTCTCGCGATTTTCAACCAAACTGTGTAATTAGTTTATTTTTTTATCTACATTTAATGTTCCATGCATGTGTCCAAAGATTCGATGGGATGGATGAAATTTTTTTGGGTGGGGAACTAAACAGGGCCTTATTTGAAACTTTAGTTATCTTCTCTGCATGTCATTCAAGCATAATACTGATGCAAATAAGTCCTTGCTGTGTAGGAGGGAGAGCTGGCCATTCATTTGCCGCGAGCGGGCTGCCACCTACCGTTAGGAAGGATTTTGGAAGGATCTTTTAGTCCTGAATCTGGAGGAATGCGGAATGCCACCAAATTGATGGCATCAATTGTTTGCATTTGCAATGCCAGGTTGGATTATTTGCAGGGGTGGTTACTGGTTTTGCAATTTGTTGTGTTCCTCCGATCTCTCTCCCAGGATGTTCGATTCAAATGATTATATGGTATGGTATGGGATATAATTATAGTGTTCGTTCTTTGCTATACCTGCACGATGCAGTAGAAAGAAGTCAGCTGTGCTCCTTGGTACGAATCTTGCTAGTTCGAGGCTTGGGACAATTTTTCTGTCTCGGTTATTGTCTTCTTTTTCTCTTTTCTATTTTTTGACAGAGAGGGTTCAGAGCTAAGTTCCTGAACCTAAACATGGCTAAGACTGAAGTGAAAGCCAGGTGGTCGTGGTGATATGTTTTCTTATTTCGTGAGACTAGAGGGGGCGAGTCTGCTTTTAAGGTTTTCCGTTGTTTTGCTACAGCAGGAGCAGGTTTTCTAAGGGCGTCTGTGTTCAGTATGTCTGATATCTCTAGTTATATGCAGCAGTCCTTCAATCTTTAAAAAGAATATTGCGAGTACGAAATAAGCCCGCGCCGTATTAAGAATGTTGTAGAAAACTCCACATGATGATGTTACACCAACCATGATAAAATATTACTTCCTCCATTCACACTATGGTCCTGTTTGGTTTCTTTTGCTAAATTTTAGTTAGCTAAACTTTAGTCATTTTAGTAGCTAAAATTCTAAACACATTGACTAAAAGGAGCTAAAATAGTTTAGTTTTATTAGTTATCCAAGTGTAGCTAAAATTTAGCAAGGGGAACTAAACAGACCCTCTAGATATATAGCTAGAACGTCTGGAATGGAGGGAGTAGAATTTGGTGAGGCTGTTGTTAAAAACTTAAAAAAAAAGTACAGGTGGTTGTAACTATTTCACAGTCCTGCTTGACTCTGGCCTCGCTCGGCCTTGGACCCCTTCATGCATGCTCCTCTGAGGCTAGTTTTGCTTCGACTCTTCCAGTCTTCCCTGACCATGTCGTGATGTCGGCACACTTTGCTTCGACCTGAGTAGCCGTGCCAATCTTCATGGGCTACACATGTTCTCGCATTATGGATCACAGGATTTGCTCTGAGATTCGTGCCTAGCACTGTCTCTCTTGTTGTGCATGAATCTCAGAGTAAATCCTGCATTATGAGAGCATGTCTTTATAAGCAATTTTTACTTTACCTGCATTGCTCCGCCAGTGCACTCCTCTTCTTTGGAAATACTTTGCCTAGAACTCCCTGAACTTGCCTCGCTGGCCCTGTGGGCTCACACTGCTTCACCCTGTGCACTCGTCTACTCTAGCCATGCTTGCTCCTCTACCTAGAGCTCCCCGACCGCCTCGGTGGCCCCGCCTCGTCCTCGCTAAACAGCAATGTTGTTTCTATCTCTGGACTTTTCTGTTTGCCTTGGGTGTCTCGTTATGCTTGTGGCCCCAATCATAATCGATCCAATCAAGGGCTACAACAACGTATTAGGATCAGACAAGTTACCTTGCATCCAGGGTAAAGATGTGCATGCAGCCCGTGGGCCCGAGGCACGGTAATTCGGCTTGGTCCGAGCACGGTGGGAAACGGGCACGTGTCGGCCCGTGGCACGTAGCAGGCCGTGCCTGGGCCAATGCCTCGGCACGCCGGGTGGCACGGCCTGGCCCGCTAACAACGGTCGGCCCGTTAGCGACCCGAGCCAGTATATAAGCCAAGGAGAGGGGGCGCCCTAACCCTAATCCCATTCGGCGCCGCTCCCCCTCCCCGCCCGCGCCGCTGCGCTCCCCAGTCCCCACCGTGCCCCAAACCCTAATCTTCGCCAGTCCACCAACGCCGCCGCTCCCCACCAGGTACCAGCCGTCCTCCTGCACTCCGGCGAGGTCTCCACCGCCGGATCTACAAGATCCTCGTTCGTCTTCCACTCTTCCCCGTCTCCGCCGCTCGTCTGCTCCATTTCTTCGTCGCCGACCTTCGTCTCTAGCTATTCGCCGCTCTTCTTCTCCATTTCTCCAGCGCCGAGCTCCGTCTTCGAGCAGGTAAGCACCTCGTCTCTGCCGCTCATCATCTTCTTCTCCTTCTCCATCTAAACCCTAGATCAATCTAACCCTATTGTTCTTCTCTGTTCGCAGGTCGTCGACGTCAAGCTGGTGCCGCCGGAGGCGTTGAGGAACGGTGCCGAGAGGTGAAGAAGGAGAGGCTGTGGTGGCCATGGCGAACAACGATGGTGAGGACGACTACTCGTACTTGCCAACCTTGGCCGATGAGCTCAGGGACTGCAGGTTGCCCGGAGAAGACGACGACGACATGACAAATGTTGCTGACCTCTTGTTCGGTGCAGTGCCATCGGCTACCTCTGGTGCTGGCCGTGCTTCTGTTGCGATTGGTGCTGGCCGCGGCCGCGCCCATGGCAGTGGGCGTGGCAGTGGCAGCGGTAGCGGCAATGCTGCTGGTACGCCTGGTGTTGGCCGAGGCCGTGGTGCTCGTGCAGTGGCAGCGCCCAGCGCTCCTGCTCCTACTGCCCTTGCTCTTAGCGACGCTGCTTCTCTGGCATCATCGGCCAACAACAGTAAGCATAGATCTCTTGTCTGGGAACACTATGATGAAGCTAAAAGTCTAAAATGTTTGTGAGGGGGACACATAAAAGAAAAGCTAAAAGTCTAAAATGTTAATGAAAATGAGAGAGAGAGAGAGAGAGAGAGAGAGAGAGAGAGGGAGAAACAAAATATTTAGCCCTAAGTCCCTAATGTTCATCTGACTAATCTAATTCATATAAAAAATCACTATAATAACGGAAATAAAGGAAGGGGATGATTAAAGAAAAACAACCTTAAAAATATAGATCAAATTAATGAGACGTCTATGATGACTTTATCAATCTGTAGATTTTGTCGGCTTAACTCAGTCATTCGGAGGTGTTTATAGGGATAGGGTGTGAGTGTAGGGATGAGTATACATATGCGTGTATGTGAGCGCCATAGTCTATATGAGGTTTAAAAAGAATTTTCTCTAGTTTTAAGGAAAAAAACAAATATTGATATCCACAAGTTTAAATAAACTCTATCAAAACATAGTCTATAAAACGCACCTGTATATATCACGTTCCAAAAAGATTACCTGTACCATATAGACCTCTGTCACGTTAAAAAAAATCATTGTTGACTCTCCATCGTTAAAGAAAAAGTAGTACCAAAGTTTATAAAAATAAATAGACAACATACTTTGACACTTCATTTCCTTCCAAAATAAAATAAATAAATATTTTTACTATTACCTCCTATGAAGTAATATGTTATAAAAGACATCCAGATCAATGGCGCACAATTATTTGAAGGTACAAAAGTAAAGACCACAGTATTATAGTGAATGGCAGTACGAAGTGAGGCCACTGTAATTGCTATGCTTGTGATGAGTCCTCGTAGATCCCATTGTGACAGGTCGAGTCACAAGGGTACGGGCAGTCTATCTTCTGGAAGGAGCTGCGACCGAAGAACCAGTCGCCAACAGCGTTTGCTATTGTCTGCACAGGTGAGAAAAACTCCGTTAGATTGAACATAAAATGTCCTCATGCTTTGAAAGCACGAGCTAATTCAATTGTAAATGTAAGGTTCAGGGTTTTTGGTGCATTACTGTGTTTCCGAGCTTGGGGGAGTCAGATGAGAACCATAGCTCCTGCGACTCAGACTGGCAGTGCACGAAGCATGAGTTTATGAACAACCCTCTTGAGTCGGAGTTCGCTTGTTCAGACACTTCCTTCAAAAAATCACCCCTGAATCCTGCACCGAATGTTGAACCACATGACTAGTTAAGCATGGACATAGCAGGCCTGTTGGAGAATGCAGACGCAATAGGACCAACCCTGCAATACCCGTAGCTGCGATGCAGAGCACTGGCCGATGTCATGCTTACAGCTATGCCATTTACCATGAGGGTCAGCAACTCCTGGCACCAAAATGTTCCTTACCTGCAGCAAGAATGTGTATATGACAACAACACCAGAAAGATTTGCAACAATAACGGAAGACACCCATATTTACAGTTACAAAGATCCTCAAATGATAACCTGCCATGAATCATATGCTGCGTTGAGGATGAATAGAGGTGTATGTATCTGTTTCACCTCGTTCTTGGGGAAAAAGCACTGCATCCAAAGCAAGATGTACTTTTGACTGAAATGTGTTGCCTGGCTGCAGGTGCATTGTGATTCTGCTTACAATTTATATCTTACCATTCCTGGAGGTAACATTGAAGTGCATGAAGGCGGTAAATTATTTGCTGACCCCTAAGCCATTTGAAAACAATGTAATCAGCTTATATAGAATAACAGGTGAACAATGTGTTCTGGACTTCTGCAAATGAAATAAGTTTCATTTAATCAGCTGAACTGAAGCGTAGGAATCTTCTCGTTATTTTGTACTGGATGTGTTGCAATTATCCCACATGATATTCATCTATTATTAGTACTACAGAGGGTAAGTAAAAAGTGTGTACATGTGTTGTAACCACATCGTTGAAAAAAGCAGCAATGTACCCAACTCCAGCAACATCTTTCCTGCCAGCAAAAGGATCATAAATGTTAGAAAAGCATTCCAGTGTCCAGAAAGACTATATGAGCCATTTTGTTTGTTCCCCATGTAAGTGCACTTTGTTTATTATAATGTGAACTACTCCCTCCGCCCTAAATTATAAGTCATTCCATGAATCTTGGAGAGTCAAAGTTTTTTAAGTTTGACCAAATTTATATAGCAAAATAATAACATTTTTGGAACCAACCAAATATCATTAGATTCTTTGTTAGTTATATTTTCATAGTGTACCTATTTTATGACATAATTTTTTATATTTCTCTCTATATTTTTGGTCAAACTTGAAAATGCTTTGACTCTCCAAGATTCTTGGAATGACTTATAATTTGGAACGGAGGGAGTACATTTTAAAGGCTCAAAAATCACATTTGTGGTTTTTCTTTTTGCTGTGGGCTGGCTACTAGTAGAAATGATATTGTCTTACTCGTTAATGAAGAACCCAGCATCAGAAAGGCATTTAACTCTTGCAGCCAGCGGCAGAAGGTCATGAAATCTGTCACAGTGTAGTATGGAGGTTAAACCGCCAGCAGAACAGCCTGAAATTAGAGCCTGTCTCAATCTAGTTAGTCTTGCGAACCATTATGGTTGCCAAGAACTATGCTTGTGAGAATGCACACATTTTCAGCTTTGTCCATCCCTTTTGCAAGCAGGTCCTCCATGACAGCTTGCCATATCCTCGCACCTCTAAAGTGTAACTTTGTTGTCTAAACAAAAGGCAAAAGAGGGGGGAAATTAGGTGGGGCATCATGGTAGTAGATTTTCTTGCAACATCATATGATCTTTTTAGATAATGGAACAAAGTTCCAGGCTCTACAACATCATATGATCTGAAAGGGGAAAAACAGGACCTTAAAAACACAAGATTGAGAAATTGTGGAGTATGGAACTATGGACTCACAGGATCAACTTCTTCAACATCGCCAGTGAAAGATGAACCATCGCAGTACCGAACCTTGACTTTGTTCCAATTGTAAAAGTCTGGTTTCGATGGTTGCACAGGCATTCAGCATGTGAAGCTACAGGTCTAGGTGGTCTGAATTGCTACAAAACGAAGATGATACTGCAGTATAGCAGTAAACAGAGAGTAATTCTCCACCGTGCAACTACTACTGAAATTCAGTACCTGGGTTGCCATCCGGCGTGTCACTGAGGATTCCGGAGAAGGCAATCTGCGTCGCCATCTCCTTGGATGATCCCAATCGCGTGCGCTTCCGCTGCAGGCAGGTCGTGACATTGTTGCACCATCCTCCACCCTGCAGCAATTGAGTGCACTTATCTGGGCTCCAGTTATCTGGGAAACTGCTGTTTGCAAAACTCTATTCTGTTTTCATGTTGTAGCGTTTGATGCGTCTTCTGTTGGAACGCTTCTTTTGCTGTTCTCAGGATAGTGGCCGTGAATGTGCAGCAGGTGGTTGCGTTTTTAAATCTGATCGGTTGTAAGCTTTGGTTCTGGGTACCTGATCTTGTCTAAACTCTATGTTCAAACGGTCGTTGGAAATCAATGGAAATGGGGGAGATCCCTCGTATCGAAAAAAAAAGGCAATGAGTGCACTACTGCACTGAGTTGAACTGAACATATAAAAATGGATTACTAGTTGAAGCAGATTGTGACCATTCCCCTTGAAAGTTGGAAGAAGCAAACCTCGAAATGGACCAGCCAGCTGTTCTCGCCGGAGCCGGAGCCGCGGGCGAGATGGTACGCCGGCGCGCTACCATCCAAACACACTGGGAGCGAAAACATCCATCAGGCATAGACGCAACGAACCCTTCGATTTCCAAGGGACACTAACCGCACACAGCGACAGGGAATGAATGAATCGGTGAAGAAGAGCAGCTGCGCTGCGCTGCGCTCACCTGCTCCTTTGGCCACGGCGCTTTCCACATAGGTGATGTCCACGAGGACGCCGTCCGCTGCGACAACCGCCAGCGCGCAGGCTACGGCACAGCACCACCAGGCGCAGAGGCTCCCGTCCGCCATCCCTGAGGAGTCAGGAGCAAAGCCAGCGAGAGATGAGACGGACGGCGCGTGCCTCTCAAAACAGGGCCATGGAAGCACGCACCATCTCGAACCAAACCAGCCGCTGTAACTGCTACAAGCTATAATAATCTAGCCATGGATGGAAACTAGTAGACGGAAACGAACCTGGACGCCGCGGCGCGGCGGCGACTCACGGGGAGTGAAGGAGGGAGGCCGGCCGGCAGGCAGGCAGGCCAGGGGCAGAGGGCAGAGCAGCAGAACGAGGAACCCAATAACAGCCAGGCAACAGCGCGAAAGGTACCCGGCCGGCCCTGCCCTTTCTCTTTTCGGGTTCCCCCCACCGCGTGACTGCCGCCTGCCGCCTGCCGAGCGTCGGCCCTTCCGCTCTCGCTCTCCCGTTCCCGCGCCGTCCCTTTCGTGCCTGCGTCCCTTTTGCGTGCCTGGTTGTTTCGGGGCGCCGGCGCCCGGCGGGTGCGCGCGTACTACCCGACGCAACGATCACCAACGCCACCGTGCCCCGCCATTCAATTGCTGCCGTTTCTGTCTGTTGTCTGGAGGAGCGGTAATGGCCCGACCGCAATGCTGTACAGCGCCGTAGCGTAGATGCTCAGCTCCGGTGGGGACTGCGGGTGGTGAATTGAATCGCGGAGATTCCTAGTAGGTGCTGTGGGGCTGTGCTAGTGCACGCGATTGCGATACGTGTTGTTACTCTAGAAGGAGAGTGGAGTGGGGGTAGAGGAGGGACGAACTCTGTTGTTTCCGAATGATTCCTGGAGGAATGCAGGGAAGTGAAAATGTCAGGTGCTCGGCCGTGTACGTCTTGCTGAGATTCGTCGCTTCCATCCTTGTCCTCGTTGCGGTCTCGGATGTTTACACTTTACAGTATATGAACGAGGCCAGTATCCTCGCTGCCGTACCACACGAATACGATACCAAGTACACACTCGGAGATCGGACAGACGCGGATTATCTCCAAGAATGTCTGCCGGCCTCGGTAACATCATCTTCCGTTGTACCCTTTGGACTTGGGAGAGGCTGGAGCTCACGTGATAAGTGCCATCGCTACGACTGTAATTTTACAGTGGAGGTGGGCCTTGCCCTTTACGGTTCAACATCGCGACAGCGAGCGACCCACCCAATCGCTCGCCTGTGGACTCTGTGGCAACGGGCCGTTCTCCTCTAGAATTCGGCCCAGCCTAGGGAAAGGTGTGAAATCTAGATGGAAACATAGCAGGCCCAGGAGGAGCCCCGGTGGAAGTAGGAACTGATAGAACAGAGCCTGCTGTGTACTGTATCAGTGTACGTTCACGCCGTGCCGCGTGGTCGATGGCCCGGTGTGCGCGGAAACTGGCGCCAGGGTTAGATGGATGTTGACGGCACTTCAATCCATATGTTGGTGACTTAGTGTAGATTAAGTGGAATTTATGTTTCACACCAATTCATCTCAACACATCTAATCCGACTATATACTCCCTCCATCCCAAATTGTAAGTCGTTTGACTTTTTTTACCACAAGTTTGACCACTCGTCCTATTCAAAAAATTTGTGCAAATATAGTCAAATTTTGAGTCATTCTTGAAGAACTTTTATTAATAAACCAATACACAATAAAAAAAAGTGATATTTTGTACAAAACTTTGAATAAGACGAGTGGTCAAACTTGATATTAAAAAAGTCAAACGACTTACAATTTGGGATGGATTGAGTAGAAAACAAGACCTTAAACATTGGCGACGGCGTCTTGTCTCGCCGACGGCCGGCCTCTTCGGTTGCCGTGGTTACTCCTAATATTTGGACGATTGGGATCGGACATTGATTGGAGTAGTAGTACTCACGCCTCACGCCTGACGGGGGGCAGGGACCTGGGCGAATCTGCAGAAAAGCGGCGGATGCCTCTGCATTGCAGGATTCGGCTGCTCGATCTGTCGTACTGCCGCCGCTGCTGGCCTGCTGCCCACGCGCATGTGACTAAGGGCCTGTTTAGATTGGAGATGAAAATTTTTTAGGTGTCATATCGGATGTGTCGGAAGGATGTCGGGAGGGGTTTTTAGAAACTAATAAAAAAACAAATTACATAGCTCGTCAGGAAACTGCAAGACAAATTTATTAAGCATAATTAATTTGTCATTAGCATATGTGGGTTACTGTAGCACTTAAGGCTAATCATGGAGTAACTAGGCTTAAAAGATTCGTCTCGCGATTCTCAACTAAACTGTGTAATTAGTTTATTTTTTTATCTACATTTAATGTTCCATGCATGTGTCCAAAGATTCGATGGGATGGATGAAAATTTTTTTGGTGGGGAACTAAACAGGGCCTAATAGCTGTACCGTGATACCGTCACCTGCACTAATCAGAAACTGCCTCATCGTGACGCTCTTCCTCCTTTGGGAAAGGGTAAAAATGCTCAAAGAACGGCCGGCGGCGGCCGGCGGCGCGTTCCAACTGACAGCGATGTTCCGATCTGGGCAGGCGCGCCGCGCGCGTGCGTGCTGCGTGCACGTCATCGCTGTCGTGCGAAGGCGCGCGGCGGATGCGTTGACGGCTGCCCTTCCTGCCTGCCAACCCCGAGCCGTGCTGAACGAGAAGAGGTCACGGGTCAATGTCGCTAGCCGCTGCACCTGCACCTGGAAACAAACGACAAGTGCGCGTCACCAGATCTCCCATCGGCGGCATTCCATACGGTCATAAGTACGGATCAACATGTCGGGCGACCATGATCCACGATGACGTGGCGAACTGCACTGCCCGTGTGGACAGGAGCAAAGCCATTCACACTGCTGGGATGTGTGAAACGGTGAATTTTGAGCGTCGTGGCGGAGATCAGGAAGCGTCAGAACTCCAGAAAGGCGACGGAAAACACGAAAGCGAAAAAAACCGTCGGCCGCTGCTGCATGCATGCGGCCGCTGTCTTGCTAATCCCGTCTCGTCGTGTCAGACGCCCCACCACGCGGTCTCGCCTTCCACATTCACCAGCAGTCCAGCACGTACGCGTTTCCTTTATGTACGCGCGCCACGCCTGGGAATGCAAAATCTGACGGCGCGCGGGGAGCCAGGAGCGGAAGGGGAGGCCGAGAGGGTGCTGCTGCTGCTGCCACAGGGCCACAGCGGGGCGCGCAGGCCGCAGGGACGAGGGCTCATCGCAGCTCGGCGGCACGCGCAGCTAGATCAGCAGCGCTGCGTCCCTGAAATACTGAAGAGTGCTAGCGAGGAAGAGCCTCATCGAACGCTACAACTACAACAAGGTCAGTCTGGTTTCAAGACTGTCGAGAATCGCAACAGGATTGGTGCCTCCATGTTTTGTCATTGTAAACTACTCGTCATTTTTCACCAGGGAAGGGAAGACGAAACATCTGGACCAGAAGAGAAGACGGCAGCCGTTTCCCTTCCCTTGCTCGTCAGAGGAGTCGCAGCGGAAACATGCAGAGACAGCAGCTCCATGGGTCTGAACCGGTCGGAGCTCCCGGTAGAAAGAAGCAGAAAAGATCGGCCGATCCGTCGGGACGCGAGGAGCCTGACGACGGCGGCGGCGACGACGAGCCGCCCCGACGAAGCAGGAACACGAAGGCCGCGCAGACGTCGACGACGAGCGCCGCCATTCGTGGCCTGCTGCGCGATTTCTTCGAGCAGCAGCTCCGCCTGGACGTGCAGCGCCAGGAGATGATGGCGAGGCGGGCGCAGGAGCGGCTGTTCTTCGAAGAGCAATGGCGGGAATCGATGCGGAGGATAGAGCAGGAGAGGCTGATGCTGGAGCAGGCATGGGCGGAGCGCGAGGAGCAGAGGAGGATGAGGGAGGAGGACAGGGCTGAGAGAAGGGATGCGCTTCTGACTAGCTTGCTGACCAGGCTCTTGCAAGGAGATCTCTAGTCTAGGGACCTAGGATTCCATGGTAGTTCCAGCAAGAAATTAGGATAGATTATTATACTAGTTGATTGACTAGGATTGCTTTGTTCATTCTTCTTTACATTGAAATGATGTTAGGTGATTGCAGGTGAATTGTTAAGCTCTAGGTTGCATTGGAAAGTGCCAAAGTGGCATGTTCGAATATGCTGTCGTAACTGTAACTGGCTTTCTGAACATGACGCATTTTTCTGCTGGAAATCTTGGAGCCTAACAAACGAATGGACAGCAAAAACTGAACAAGGGAATCCACCAAGCTACCATATATCTTTCTGCTCAGGACTGTCTATAGTACAAGACTGCAACCGATCAGCTGGGTTGGTGATAGATCAATCTGGGCGACAGGTGTTAGTTGGAAAGTATGCATGACGTACCTCTAACCAAATTTATAGACTTGTCATAATTCTGATGAAGTTACAGAGCCTGTAGACTACTTGTGAACGAAGTCTGTCCTCACTCATCACTTTCTCTATCATGCCTCTGTGTATCATCATCATAATATGTATCACTATCTTGCAAGCCATCAGAACCTACATTGTGACTTTCCTCAGTAGAACTTGCAAAACTGTCCAACACATAAGGTTCAACTATTTTCCAGAAAGAGTCGCCATTGCTTCCCTGAAAACCTATCCAAAAGAATCTTCCTTTCCTCTTCACTTTACATGTTAAAGATTGTGTTTGCAAGGATTTCACAATTCTCTCAACACCATCGATGTTCCCGCCACTGACCTTAAGAACAATATCACCTGATTGCAGTCTGAAGCCCCCAAACATGAACCAATATGCCAGAACCCGTGGGGAAAGCCACCTATGAACAAGTTTTGGGAGAACAGGCTGGCCTTTCTGAAAGAACTGATCTGCAAAGAAGCCAAAATGTGCATGAGGTATGGTTGAAAATCGATAAGGGATCTCGCTCTCCCTATTCAGTGATCTGCATGCTGAAGGCAGCCATTCAAAGAAACGTTCATGAATATGCACCCTTAGAACTGAATGAGCATTAGAATCTTCCTGGAACTTAAAGTTGACAATGTAGACCCCTTTCTGTGCATGAGATTCTATTTGGGTGCCTCCAAGGAGCAAGCCAATCAAAATCTCACGCTGCTCTTCATCCAACTTCATGCTCACAGGTTTTGGTGGCTTCACAACTTTCTTGTTACTGAGGAGGCCACTTTGAAGTTTCTCCAAAGAATCCACTGGTATATCATACTTCTTTTTACACATTAACTCATAAATGCTCTCAGCTTTCAGATAGTCCTCTGCCGAAAGATAGCCTCTAAGCATGATGTTGCAAGACTTAGCATTAGTACCTATCATCCCATTTTTATGCATTTCCCCAAAGATCTCCTCGGCCTTTGTGACATTCCCAATCCTCACAAGTGATTCCAGATAAATGGTGTACAATATTCTATTTGGACGACATCGGCCAAGGCATTTTGTGAAAGTCTGTTCCAGTTTGTGATGCATATCCAGATCCAGATACAAATACATCAAGTCAAGAAAGGCTGGCATCAGATGTTTCATATCACTTTCAACAAACTCATCCATGAGTTTTTCTGCAATCTCTATCTCTCTAGCTTTTGCCATTATCTCAATAATCTTATGATATGATGCAACATTAGGAGGAATGTTCTGATTCTTCATTTCCTTGAAAATTTCTAGGGATTTCATAGGCTCACCAGAGCGTGCATACAGCTCCATGCGGCAGATATAAGCTTGCACAGGAAGCTCACAACCACTCCGAAGAAGCCAATGCCATGTTGCCTCAGTTTCTTTAATATCTCCTTCCTTGGAGAAGGCCCTCATCCATGACACCAGCACATCAGTGCTCTCCTCAAACCCAGCTCGCTTCATCTCATCCCTAAGAGCTTTGATCCTGTCTCTGTCAATGACATCTTGATAGCTGTGGAGCCAGATGAGCCCTGCATAAATATCCTTGTGCACCGCAAGGTTACTTGTGACTATATTGTGGTAGACAAACTCAGCCTGCCTGAGATTGTGCTTCGCAGTGCCTCCTGTTTTACTCACAAGTGCACGGAACAGTGAATTATGCAGGCTGAGGCGAGGCTTATAGCCACCCATCTGTATCATCTGGTTGTAGATGGTGCATGCCTCCTCAAGACAACGCCCTCTAGCAACACTGAGATATGCAACCACCAATATGTGGAAGGTGGATTCAGCCGGCACTCGGCCTTGCTTGATCATCGCATCAAACACCTCTCGGCACTTCTCAACCTTGCCTTCTCTGGCAAGACAATCGGCCACTCTTGTGGCTAGCGCAAAGTTGAAGCGGTACCAGTGCTGCCGTACCATCCAGCTGTACACCTGAAAGCATTTATCGAATCATCCATTATGTCAACCGATTGTGTCTATATAACTGTTTAGGCGATTCACCGAACAGTTGGCGAGCAATAACTTTAGCTTGTAAGCACATAGATATATTTAATTTGAGAAACACTTGATCAAACAGGTAATGGGACTAATGGAGGGAGGTGACAGTGCGCGGTGCTGAATAGTGAATACTAACCCGGAATGCGGCGTCGTTGTGGCGGATGCGGAGGCAGTGGACAGCGACGTAGGTGGCGTCGTCCTGGGTGATCCACTTTCGCTGGGCGTTAAGGATGCGGGTGAAGGTGGAGTGCTTGTAGGCGGGGAGCTCCTTGCAGAGCCAGGCGATCCTCGAACGACGCCACTGCTCCGGCAGCTCCTCGAGCTCGAACACCTCCAGCTCGGGGGACCTCACCGCGTCCCTCTCGTCGGCGGTCGCCGCCCACTCCTCACCCTGGAACAGGCCCGCCCCGGACTCCTCCACTTCCTCGCCCTCGTCCTCGTCCTCGTCCTCGTTGTCAAACTCCAGCACGAGGGCTTCCAGCGCTGAGGCTGCCCTTGGACGAGACACGGCGAGACGGCGCGCGAGAAGCGGCGGGGCGGCGAGCCGGACGGCGGGATGAGGGGAAGAGAAGGGGACTGGCAGGGAGAGAGGGCATCGCAGCGATGGGGACGGAGCGCCGCAAGCACAGGCGCAGGGAGGGGCGGTGGCCATGGACGAATCCACCGGACAGCAGCTTCTCTGCTCAACGGTCACCGCTGCACGGAGCAGCCTAATCCTTCCGCACAGCTGCAGAAGACCTTCACCTTGGCTTGGCCTCGCTCTCGCCAGGAGCCCGTGCAATCTCGTTCGTTAATCTCCATTCGGACGCTCCGGATCAAAATACAGGCATGCGAATCGGGTCTCGTCTTTTGCCTTAACAAACATGTCAGCACACGGTCAGTAGAATATTCAATTTGCTGCAATTCATCCAAATTCGTCCAATCTTTATGTTTCCCTATTAGAAAATAGTACACGAGTGGCGTCAATGTAATCTGCCCTCTGAACCGACAAAAAAAGAGAGCAGATATTTGCGAATTTGAATAAATATAAACGAAAACATGTTTTGCGGTGTGCCACTAAAGTGCAGATGACACTATTATTCCCTCTGAAGTAATATATAAATTAGATTCTAAATACGTACTTAGACAATGTCTAGATACATATCTAGAATTTAATTTAACGGGGGAGTACAATACTACAAGATGGGTGTGCTATCGCCATGTCAGCTATGGCTCCATAGTCCATACGCACTGACTTGTGATTAAGGTCTTTAAGCTTGTTAATAAAGAGGCCTGCCAATCTCTTAATCCTTTCCTAAGCAATTTGAACTTTGCAGTTATATTCTTTGCACTATCGATGGAGTTGGCGGGTGGCCAGAATTTCCTAAAAATCTGCATGTTTCACCCAGTCTTTTTCAATTATAAAAAATCGGCTTCTTGGAATCACAATTGAAACTGAAATTAAGCATGGACAATGATCTGAGGGCACCATGTCAATTGTCAAGAGCTTTGGCTGAAGTGTTTGGATATGAATTGACCCAACTATTGGATCTAAAAATGCAGTCCAATTTTTTCAAGAGAGGTGAAGGCTGCATGTTGGACTAGGTACAATTCCTTGCTTGTAGTTTGACCCCATTTAGCCCCAGTGAACTTATTGCTGAGTTGAATCTAAACATTTCATTTTCGATCCCCACCAAGTTTATTTCTATTCTCTGGTTTTCTTATCAGATTAAAATCCCCAAGAATAGTCTAGTCAATATCAGCATGCATGTTAATTTCTTTTATCGAGTTTGTGAAAGCTATTCCCCCCTCAGGGGTGCAAGGCCCATAAACACACTGGAATTATCAAGTTTGGAGAAGAACTGGATGGATATAGCAAATTCATTGAAGAAGATTTATTGTCTATCAAACGAGCTTTTCCATGCAACCAAGATACCCCTAGAGGCCCCCACCGAAGGGAGCACTTCAAAGCTATCAATAACATTAGGCCAATTTTTGGCATCAAAGTGCTCTTCCTTTTATTTTTTGTAGGAGCAACTCCAACAGTTTTGCAAATTTTATTTGGTAAATGTTGTTATTTGCTAACTCCTAAAACGATATGAGGAGAAAACAAAAAGGACATCTCCAAGTATTTGGCAATTTTGACTTGGCAAAAACAAAATTCTACTGGTTCTGAAGATCAACGAAGAAGCATCAGGTTGTCAGCTTGCTATAAAAGCACGTGCATGCAGAATGTCAAGCCTATTCTAGGTGTGCATAAATGCCAAGAAAGAAAGAGAATTAGCCAACTTGCTATAAATGCCAAACGCGATTGCCAAACTGTTGGATAAGAGATTTTGAGAGTTTTGGCAAAAAAAAACAAGAATGTCAAACCTATTTGCAAAACTATTGGAGTTGTTCTAAGCGAATAATATCACATGAGCTATCACATATCTTGTTTCCGATATGATTCCATTTCCAAGAGGAATTGATACCTCTAACGTTCCAAGTTAATATGTTCCAACTTTTTGTTAAAGAGTGATTCATTGGATAAACTTAGTGAAACAGAGTTGAACGGGTGTGTGTACAGCAGACATCACCACCATAGCAAGTGCCACTAGGAGCTCTAAGCACAACAAAAGTAAAAGTGGCCCAAACAACCCAAAATAAGTGGCCCGTGGCCCGTCAGATTCTTGTTTCTTCAGAGCTCATTCTTCCCTGTGAGCCACTATAAAAGATCGTAATTTCTTATGAGCCACTGAAGAAGTTCAATGAACTCCAACGCCATTGCTCCAAATTTTTTTTGCCCTCCAAGCCAGTGTCGTCAGATTGGGCTCTAACGGTGTTAAACCGCAGGTGTGAAAAGACAAAAAAATACTCTTAGGTCTAAATATGTCATTAATATTTTTAAGCATCTTAACGACTTCTTATGAAACACAAAACTAGAAAGTTGTAGATCTCATCGAGATCTACAATTTTCATATATTTTTTTCATTTAATTTTGCAAAAAAAGATATGTTTTGATATGGTTAATATATATCTTATAAAAATCATATCTTTTTGCGATATTGAATTAAGATAATTTTTATACAAAAATTGTAGATCTCGACGAGATTTATAACTTTTTAGTTTTGAGTTTTTTTTCCATTTGAAATCATTAAGATGCTCAAAAAAATTAACAACATATTTACATCTAAGGGTATTTTTGACTTTTTACACCTGCAGTTTGACACCGTTAGAGCCTAATCTAACGGAGGGCAAAGAAAATTTGAAGTAGTGGCGCTAAAGTACGTTAGCTTTTTCCGTGGCTCACAAGGAATTATGATCTTTTATGGTGGCTCAAAAGGAATTCTCTCTTACTTGTAAACCTAATTAATCTATAATTAGACACTAATGAAACGAAAATATCACAGTAGCCAAATCTAAAAAAATTTGCGAAATAAGGCCTCGTCTCGTGAAGCCCACGTCGAACCAATCGCAGCCGACCTAGAGTGCTGGAGCATATACTAGACATACAATATCTAAGTATATAGCAAAAAGTTATATATCTAGAAAAACTAAAATTTCTTATAATTTGCAATAGAAGGTGCATTATGGAAGGATTTACACACGATCTCGCTCTGAAGCAGGCAATCAAACGCGGATTTACACATGTAGGTCATCAAATCAAGCTCTTTAGTGCCTTTCGTTCTATTGTTTTTGCCGGAATCTAACATTGTCGACATGATCTGATGAAAAATAATGGGGAAAAATAGATAACTTCAACTTCTCTAGTACCAGGCTACATTTACATTAGGTCACATGTGATTTATTTGTTCCTTTTAACTCTCATGAAATCTGGAAAAATAATGTCCAGGTATGGTTTGTGTTATCACTCGCGGGTTTGTGTTGTCACTCGCTCTTCTTGTTCTTGGCATAATAGCTCTCTATGGTAGAGAACCAATTCCATTGGAAACAAAGTGCCGCAAACCGCATGAGTCCAGCGCCAATCACCTCTATGAATGCCAATAACGGGGAGCTTTGCGGGGATAAACCAGCAGTGGCAACAGCTAACATTGCGCCCTCGAAATTGCAGGGGACAATGAATTTTGCAGATTTGATGCCGTCCAGAGCCTTGTTGGCAACATCATCGGCCTTCATTCCACCAGACGATCCTGCCAGGATGTTTGTCAATTCTGGCCTCCTCTTATGCTCTGAAATTAGGCAAACCACATGCTTAGCATTCAGTAATAAAATGTGTACACCGTGTATTCAGAACATAGGATGGCAAGCATAGTGACAATTTTTCTACTCCCTCCCTTTAATGTTGTGCTTGAGAAAATGATACCATGAAACATGCACTATTGTAAAGAAATGAGATCATACTATGAGCCATGCACAGAATGAAACAAATACCTCAACTATAATTTTTTACTGGGGAAGAAGACACTCTAATATGGCAGTTTAACTCCAACAGGATATATTCTTCCCAATCTTTGTATAGAACTATTAAGTTAGAGGAATCATACCAGTTCATGTGCTGGCGGTTTGGCACCTTAAAGTACCCCCTAGAGTTCAGTTTTTCCTCTGGTTGTTTTCTATTTATAAAATCTTAACTAGAGACAACCTAAGCATCAGAAAAAAGGTTGATGACATGACCTGCCTTTTCTGTACAGAGACTGAACCTGTACAGCATCTATTTTTTGAGTGTGCGGTGGCAAAGCAGCTGTGGATTTATCTTTCTTAAGTTTTTGACAGAGAACTAGGCAGTGACTTTTTGTCCATTGGACAGCTTTAGTTAAGCAATAGAAAGTTTTTAGTTTGTAATTGCTTTTGTGCTGCAGCCCTGTGGGGGCTTTGGAAACTAAGAAACAATTTATACTTTCAGGTCTCAGTCTGGACAGACATGAGATTGCTGCTCTTAAAAATTGCAACTATGCTTTAGACATGGATCATTCTATGTCCACACCAGAAGAAACAAGAGTTCTCTATGAAGTCGGCGCTGCTGAAGGACTTGGTCATAAGACTTGAACTCGTGAACGACAAGTGGGACAAGTTTAAATTTCAGCACGCGTTCCAGAGGAAGCTCCGAGAGTTCCACTGAATGTAATACAAAGGCTTGGTTTAGTCTGTTAAAGATGGGAGGTGTTAGTAGTGATTCTGAAAGTGTGGCGAGGTTTGAGTTGAGTTTTTTTTCCTGAGCTATGGACAGGTGAGCTCTACCTGAATATTGATCAAATTTTTGGTGTCTTTGCTAATGCTAAGACAGGGACTACACCCTATACTTCTAAAAAAAAGAATGAAACAAATGGAAGTGTAAAATATAAATGAGACATACCCTCTTCAAATCCCGGAGTCTCGGTGTCAGGAGGGAATATCAATGAGACATGAATATTGTCCGCGACAACCTCATGCTGCAACGCCTCACCCAATCCCCGAAGAGCAAACTTGCTCGCTGAGTACGCGGTGTAACCATAAATACCAACCTGCAGCAAAGATGTTACCAACGAAAAGATTAATCTCCCAAGCGAGCAGCATTACATCGAACACCTTAGCTGCATGGCAGGCAAGGCAGCGGACGATTCCACGCGGTATCTACCTGGCCGGCCTGGGAGGACATGATCGCGACGGACCCAGGGAGGCGCGTCTCGCGGGTGCGTGCCTTCATGGCGGGAAGCGCGGCCTTGATGAGGTGGAAGGTGCCCATGAGGTTGATGTCGACCATCCACTTGATCTCATCTATGTCCTGCCTCTCGAGCTCCTGCGGCACGAACACGCCGTGGTTGCAGACCAGGACGTCGACGGGGCCGGCCTCCCGGAGCGCGCGCGCCACGGCGCCGGCGTCCCGCACGTCCGCCGCGTGGACGCCGACGTCGTCGCGGCCCGAGTCGCGCTGGATGGCGGCGCGCGCCTCCTCGAGGCGGGCGAGGTTGCGGGCCAGGATGGAGACCCGCGCGCCCTCCCGCGCCGCGGCCGTGGCCATGGCGAGCCCGATGCCGCTGGACCCGCCCGTGATGAAGACGTGGCGGCCTTTGAGCGGGATCCGCGCGGCGCGGGGCCGCGCGAGGAATGCGAGCGCGGCGAGTAGGCCGACGGGCGGGACCAGCAGGAGGAAGAGCGCCGCGGCCATGGCGATGGGAGTCTGCTGGCAGCTTGGCTAGCGGTGGAGTTGCGGGGACGTGGTGGAGTGCGGCGGGGCTGGATCGGGGCGGCGGGGTTAAGAAGGGCGGATCAGCCGTCGGAGTGGACCGGGCGTGGAAGGCAAACAGGTTGTCAGATCTGAGAAAGACGGTGAGGTTCGTTCAAACGAGGGAGGGGAGCAGAGGACTCAGGAAACTCCTCACTTGGACTCTTTCAGGGCAGTCGAAGGTCTTGTCGTGGTCGATGCGCTCGCCTGGAGTACTGCTCGTCGTCGACGAACGTAACACGAGTGGCTTGTTGACTTGTGGTTGATGAGGGTAAGGAAACTCGCAATGCAGATTTTATTGTAGAGTCTAAAGTTATTTATTACCTCGAATAATGTGGACTTGAAGTCTAAATAAGACTTTGGAGTCTTATTTTTTCTACCTCTTTCTTCAATAAATATGCTGCCACATCAGTAAAATATCATAAATAATACTCCCTCCGTCCCTGAAAGAATCAATTTCTAGAGTTGTCCTAAGTCAAACTTTTTAAACTTTGACCAAATTTCTAGAAAAAAATGCTAAGATTTATAGTATCAAATTAGTATTATTAGATTCATCATAAAATATATTTTTATATAATGTGTATTTTATATTATAGATGTTGTTACTCTTTTCTATAAAGTTAGTCAAACTTTAAAAAGTTTGACTAGCACGGATCCTAGGAATTGATTTTTTCAGGGACGGAGGGAGTATGTAATTAAGTGTCTTGGACTCTGTGATAGAGTCTTGCATGATAATATGTAATTAAGGCCTTGTTTAGTTCGCAAAAATTTTCAAGATTCCCCATCAAATCGAATATTTGGTCGCATGCATGGAACATTAAATATAGACAAAAATAAAAACTAACTACACAGTTTACCTGTAATTTGTGAGATGAATCTTTTGAGCCTAGTTACTCCGTGATTGGATAATGTTTGTCAAATAAAAACGAAATGCTACAGTAGACAAAAACAAAATTTTTTGTAAACTAAACAAGGCCTAAGTGCCCTAACGCGAGGGCCGGCTGCTGGAAGGCGACGGCAGATCCGAGGTCCGATGGCCGAAGCTGACCAATGAAATGTCAACTGTGATTGGCGAATTCAGTCCTCGCAGACTCGCGGCCATCCATGTTGGACACTTGGACGGGACTTCTTAAGTACAGTAGTCATGTTTTCAAGACAAGGACTTGAATATTTTTTAGAGTTTTTTTTTATGATTGTTGTTAAGTCATCTATATTCTGAAAATAGTGCAAAAGATCATTATTATTGTCGACCAATATCATCGTTCCAACCAACATCATGTACTTATCACGGCACGTCAGCTCATGCACTCGAACTCTAGTGCCTCACCTTATTGGGTCGATGCCCGTCTTACTCCTGGTCACGGCGGGTGTCCATTTCTTTGGCACCAGGAACACGAAGGCAGGAACTCCACCCGGTACAGGGCACCGGATTGGCAAATGGCAAAGAACGCCCATGGACATCTTATGCATCAAGGGGAGCTGGGGAGGGCATCGGCTCCTAATCCTATAGGAAGTGTGATCGCTCCAGCCACACCTTGACGCGCCCACATGGCCTCGTCCTCTGGGCGACCTGGCTTGGCAAGTCACAACCTCCTGGAGCGTTGGCCTACAATGGATGTCATCGCTAGAATTTGGGGTGGCCCAGGAAGTTAACCAGTTATGTCAGCGAGTCAGTTTAGTTGGAGCAACATTGTCAACCGGCAACAATGTATCTCTCGTGAATATTTACCTCAAAAAATAATACAACATGATGACCGTGGCAAGGAAGGGATAAAATTTTGCTACAATGGCACACAAGAGAATTTAATAATTGTAGTGCCACATAGGAAAGTCAAATAACTTTCCGTAGCACTTAGAGAATTATCTCTATATTTATTGATTGAAACAAAAGGACTGGTCACTTTTTTTTGTGAAACTCAATTACAACGCGGGCGTTCACAAATATGAGCGTACACTCGTCCATATGAACACATACACACAACCTACCCCAGTCAGCACATGATCTCGACATTAATGAAATCACCACAGACATCTCGATGTTGATGAGCACATCGCCGACCACTAAAAGAATAGCGCCGTTAATCATAGAATAAGTCTAGAAAAATACATAAATTAAGTCGGGGACTTAAATCTGAATGGATAAGTTTCACTACAAGCAACCTAACCAGCTGAGTTAGGAAGGACTAATCACGTTTTTACAAGAAAAGGGTTCGACCGGCGAAGAGTTTGCAGAGCCCTGAGTCATAATTGGCCAGAGATCTCTCTCTTTTAAATAGGCTCATACACGACACTGGACCTATGAACTCATGGACCCATCAATACCAAGCCCAATACATCTGTCGCAACAGCCCATAGTAGACGGAACTGGATCCCCCATGCGATAGTGGCTGAGCCACGCCGATTGTCGAGCCCACATGGCTAGTCGCGACAATGTATCGTAGCATGTGCATGCTCAGCTGTGCTAATCTCCTACCATTTAAAAGTGCTTTAAGATTCGTGCTGCAGTACATTTTTTCCTATGTTCAGCACTTTTTTTTCCCAGTGTTTTGCACTCTCTCTCTTGCTGCACATATCTCAAAGTTGTTTAAATGGTCAGCATAGTAGCTGCTGAACATGTACAGGCAAAAAAACGCGTTTACGAGTCGCTGAGGACAGTGGTGCCGTGCTAGCTGCCAAGTTTGCCTCAGTCACATGCTTGGCTGGCTGAGAGCCTGAGACTGAGAGCATTCATCCGCAAAAGCCAAAAGACTGAGATCATTGTCGAGCGTACAATGTCACTATGCCGGAGACAACGGCGATTCGGCAACGACAAGAAAGGCTTATGAGATGTCGACCAAATGAGTCCTGGTAAGAGGACCTGCGGTGGGTGCGGTCGTCGATCGAAGGACAGGGGAGAGGGACCACGCCACTTCTCGATCAATACTAATGGAAGCTCAGTCGCTGTTAAGAGAGTTTTGCAAAGCAGGGGAATGAAGTTACACACAGCGTGCTGCATGTGCCAAAGACTGTATGAGGATGGGGGACATGTATTCCTGAAGTGCAAGGAGGTGAAAAGAGTGTGGAGAGATTGAGAGAACTGAATTTGGAAGCCGTAAGATGTGAGATGGAATTAGCGGGGTCGGCGAAAGCGATGATGGAACGGGTCATGAAGCTAGACCAGTAAACGCAACTGATGGTGGTCTTGCTGTTCTAGCTGTGGTGGGATGAAAGGAACAAAATGGAGAGAAGAGGAAAGAAGAAGAACGGCTGTTGAAGTAGCATATGTTACTGCTGCTCTGACGGATAGATTTCAGAAGGAAAAGGCCGCCTTATTGTCGGAAAGCCGTCAGTCATTACGTTGGCGCAAACCTGAACATGGGGTCTTCAAAGTCGCAGACGGAGCTTTTGACTGCAAGTCTGCAAGTCAGGCAGTGGAGATGATGACTGCCGACTGTCTGCCATGGGTGGAATCGTCAGAGCTTAGACTGTTATCGATATCAGAATTCGTGTCTTTTTATGGCCTTGTTTAGTTCGTAAAAAATTTCAAGATTCCTCGTCACATCGAATCTTGCGGCACATGCATGGGGTATTAAATTTAGACAAAAATAAAAACTAATTACACAGTTTACCTATAAATCGCGAGATGAATCTTTTGACCCTAATTAGTTTATGATTGGACAATATTTACCACAAACAAACAAAAGTGGTACAGTACCCAAAATCCTAAAATTTTGCCAACTAAACAAGGCCTATGTAAATGTGTGCTGTAGATCTTGTAATAAGGTGGTCGACGCACTTGTAGCTTATGAGCATAGAAATCTTGGTGGTACTCATTCCACCTGCTGTGTTCCACGGTTTATGGAGGTTTTGGTGGCCGGTGATAGGGCTGAGCAAGATGAGTAAATAAAGCATTCTGGTACAGGAGTGGTAGAAGATCATTTGACATGTCATGGCAATTGGAAAACATGTCCCAGGAGACTGTTCATTCTGGTACAGTACAGTACAGTACAATAGACGGTGATGGGGCCATGGATCTACATTATTGGACTTAGCAGAGGTGCTTTGACAGTAACTTCTGCCCCTTGGTCACCTACGCTGCTCCAGGCTTGCGACAGGTGATGATGGTGAATTTGATGAGCCCCTTCTTGTAACCTTGGATCATCAGCGGCATCACCATCGCCCCTCTGATCGTCTTCCATCCTTGAGACAGAGACAAAATTCAATGCCAAGCTGATTCAGGTCCCGATCGGTTCAAGATTTTTGCTGCAGTCTATACTCAGTAACAGCGTAAGATGGGCAGAGCTAAGTTGCATACCGCTTGTCAGTAGAGAGGTGAGGCCCTTCCATGTTAGTGCTGATTTTATCACAGCGGGCCAAAATGGGGCCACATTCTCTGACCAATCAGCTGCCTTGATATCCTGGCACCACATGCAACAATGAAAAATATCTTTTTATGATATATATTGATATCACATAGGCAAACCAATTTGGTGTGGTCCACTAGTAGGTGGATAGAGCATTCAAGGTAGTCAAGATCTTGTCGATGCTGATTTGTATACAAGGTAGATACAACAAGATATGTCAAATCCAATCATAATTCAAAAGGAATCAGTTTTTACCTCCAGAGACAGTGATTTGGCGATGTTCACATAGTCTGAAGGTGAGCACCAGTCTGGGAGGTAGTACGCATCGCAAATCCTCTTCAAGAGACTCAGTTCATCGGGTTTTAGCGAAGTCTCAGATGGTTCGAGGTTCCTATGGCACCATGTCACGATGATTATTGTCCCTCCAGGAGCAGCGACGCGTGCCAGCTCACTAACAAACTATTACGAGAGTCAAATAAGAGTTCAAGCAATTAAATCACATTAATTCTAAGTATTGCCGAGAGAGAATTCGACACATTCAAATATTCATCTGGGAATTAGATTGAACTTGTCTGATGTTTATAGCGTCAACAATATAATTCTCGTTCATGTTGTTAGACCGGAATTACTGAATAACCAAACTAAAACGACCCTCTTCAGTTTTTTAGCGCGGTTAGTTATCAGTTACTGACTCGCTGTAATAGAAGTTAATCGTGCCATTTATCTCAAGTCAGTATACGTTCTGGAGTGCAATCGTTGCATATTCTTCTTTGTATCCACAAAGGAGATAGTTGAATGTTTTATGCTCTCTCTCTCTCAAGTTCTAACAAACTCACGCTACCGATTCAAACGGATGCATGACGACCCTTGTCGTTGCCGACTTGCCGTGATACCCTTACATCATCTGATTGAGAACTCGTTTTTGTGTGTGCAGAAAGCCATGCTGCCTTGCCTTGGGAGGGGGGAGGGCGGGGGGATATAATAGCTTACCTTTCTCTTGTCCGGCATGTGCTCGCCACTCTCCATGGACCATACCAGATCAAACTGCCCATCAGGAAACGGTTGCTCCAGAGCATCAGCAACTTGCAGAGTAACCTGCTTCGTCACACCGGTCGCCAGGGTGGAGGAAGGGAGACATTAGAAACCGGCGGATATAGTTAGTCTCAGTCTCAAAGGTAGCTTCATAGGTAATTCACCAGTCGAAAACAATCTGCAAGAGAAGTACTAGTAGTATGAGCGACGTGCACCTGATCCGACAACCCCTGCGCTGCAGCAAGAGCATTTCCTCTTTCAGCTTGAACAGGGCTCAATGTGATCCCCTTGCACTGTGCTCCGTATTTCTTAGCCAAGTACCTTGAGCTACCACCAATGCCACATCCAACATCTACTATGGTTTTTGGTGCCTTCTCCGGATCATCTGCACGCAAAAATAAACAGGAAACCCAGTAAAACATGAAGTCTGCATTGGGGTGCATCTACATGAGGATAGAATTGTGATTGGCAATTTTACTTTGAAAACAAAGTAAATACACATGTGTATACACAGATATACAACTCATCCCTACCAATGCACATAGCACATACTATTTCTTTGAACATCTTGAAGAGACCAAACCGGCAATATCTCGGAATTGCTTTGTTTGTTAGTCACTACTGGTTGTCGACGTAAACATCATCGTCAAAAAACAAATGATTAGTTGAAAAGGTGAGTTCATGTACCAAAACAAATCATAGACATGAACTTTATGGGTGGACCGCTGCAATTCACCAAAAGAAATCTAACTAAGTGAAGTAGGTTCACCAAAAAACAAATGATTAGTTGAAAAGGTGAGTTCGTAGTAATTTCAGCCAACAGTAATTCTCTATGCTCAGTTCGCTATGAATTATAACCATTGCTCGTTTTTGGACCTCCAATGGATATAGGCACTGTAACCAGTGTTGGTACTCGTAGGCTCCTAGCTGCAACAAGAGAGCAGAAAATGCATCCAAGATTGATACGCAATCACAGACGGACAGACCTAGCCGTCCAATCCATGAAGATTGGAAAAATGCATAACGCCTGAGTCCGCAGTCTAGTCGTAGAATCGAGAGCGCGCCTCTCGGGAAGCAGGTAGCTAGTCTCAATCGCACCAGGCACCACTGTTTCAGAAGGGCCTTTTGAGGTAGCGAATAGTAAACAGATTACACATTCGTCGTTCCATCTGTACAGAACATTTTTGCCGGCAATCCCAACTCGAGCTCAGTTTTCCGGACTCAAACTGAAGGCGACACGGCCAAGGATCGGTCATCAGATTTGTTCTGTCTGTCATCGTGAGTGGCTTCCCGTGCCCACGAATCGACGATGCTGTGCGGATACTCAGTACTAGATCGCAGGTTAGCGAGAAACTTTTTATTAACAACCGGAGTACAGTACCGGACAAAGGAGCAAAGCAAGCAAGCGAAGGAACATACACCGTGCAGGCCTCGTGCCGTGAGTCGTTTTTTTCTTGTATAATAATACTCGTACTAAAATTATTGCAGAGAGAAAAAGCTGGGCCGTTTGCTAGCTCTGCGAGCCGGGACCGGGGGTTGGCCGGCCGTCCTCAACCAATCAGGAAGCGATAAAACTGGACGGTCCCGGTGGACTGGGACAGGATGCGGGCGTAGACACACCTGGGGATGGGACGGCGGCGAAGGCGAGCGCCTCCTCGATCATGCGGATCTGGGCGCGTCGGTGGTCGGCCATGGACGCGGCCTCGCCCGAGTCGTAGAAGCCGTGGTGCATGTGGTCGCCCCAGATGTTCTCCCACAGCCCCGAAGACTCGTCGTACAGCCCCGCGATGCCCTCCTTCAGGCCCGGGGGCGCCGGCGCGGGGGGCTGAGCCGCCGTCGACGAGGCCATCGGACGCAGGCTGACGACGCCGCCGCGTCCGCGGGGGCGGGAGCGGCGCGGGACGTGCGAAGGGGCGCGGTAGTAGTAGTGGCTGCCGCGGCGACAGGCTAGGGGGCTCGTGGAGGATTGGGAGCAGTGGAGCAGCGTCGCGTGAGCCATGTGCGGCGCCGGGATGCACGGTATTTAAAAGAGGCCAACGCGAGGGGTGTGGGCTGTGGGCTGTGGCGGCTCTCTGCGCGCACTGTTCTACAGTACTCCGTATATCGGTAAAGCAGAGGTACCGGCAGGGACAACGTGGTGTTCCTTGAATATTCATGAGTCATGACGCGTGCGTTTTCAGAAGAAAAAAAAACGTGATTCTCAAAAAAAAAGTGAAATGAAAAGTAAATCCTAGTGCCAGTACTATCTCACTGTTATGAAAAATTATACGGCCTTGTTTAGTTCACCCAAAAACTAAAATTTTTTTAAAATTCCTCATCACATCGAATCTTTCGACATGTATATGAAGCATTAAATATAAAAATAAAAACTAATTGCACAGTTTACTTGTAAAGCGCGAAACGAATCTTTTTATCCTAATTAGTCCATAATTAGACAATATTTGCCATAAACAAACGAAAGTGCTACGGTAGTGAAAACCAAAAATTTTTCACATCTAAACAAGACCTACGATTCCAGTTCTTAATCAAACTTTGGTAATGCTCCGACTGTGGCCTTTTATGATTCTTACCATAGAGCTATGCCAAACGGCCATTTAAAACAGTCCTTTGCAAAAGATGTTTGAGAAGCCGAAGCCAGGAAATTTTGCCACACCAAAGTTTTTCTCCGCTCCTCATAAATTTGACACTAAGTAATTACTATAAATTTGTCACTAGAGTTATTTTTGCCAAACATTTTCTAAGACGACTTTAGCCTTTAGCTTCGCAAGAGCATCTAGAACCGGATCTAGGATGAGTGGTACCTCAGTTAAACTAGCCCTTAAGTTAAATAAATTTATAAAACACAATACCAATATTTATATCATCAACTATATGATATAATAAATCTAATGATATTTATGCATCATATAGATACACACGATATTAGACTATTCATCATTCTTTTAGGCTTTTAGCCACCACGCAAGAAATTTGAGCTTCGAGCAGACAGCAGACTGGCCTTCGCCATCCCTGTTGGGCACGCTATGATGCAAGTGCAGTCAAATCTGCAGGGTTCGCTTGGCAACTAGGATTGGCTATAATCGATGCTACCTCACTTGATTGGGTTTCTTACGATAAAGTTTGTTTATTTGGATTTAAGTTCTTAACTTGCATACGTGTCTATTTTCCAGATTTATTTTAAAATTTAGTAGTGATTTTTTTTAGTGGTAGGTGGCTTGCTCATCCACAATGAGACGTCTATGATAATTTTATTAATCTTAATAAGATATGTAGGCTTAGTTTTTAAGAGATGCTGATAGGATAAGATGTGTGCGCATATATTTATAAGTGTTTGCTTATGTAAAATGTAATTGGCAAAAAAAAAAGAAGAAGAAGCGCCGGCAGCTTCGCATCGGTGTTTATCTCCGTGTTGCTTTGCTTCAAAATCCCTATATTCGTTTTCAAAACAAAAAAAAATCAAAAGGTCACTATATCAATCTCCTAATTTCGCTATTATTTTTATTGATACAATAGACAACAAAATACTATTTTGATTGGATCTAACTATAAATCTCTTAGGCATTTAAACTAACATTCCAAATAAGGGAAAAATATATAGAGAGATTTGGCTAGTTTCTTGAAGTCCTTCGAATATGGCCTTGTTTAGTTGCCAAAAAATTTTGCAAAATTTTTCAGATTCCCCGTCACATCGAATCTTTGGATACATGCATGAAGTATTAAATAATAAATATAGACAAAAATAAATACTAATTGCACAGTTTGGTCGGAATTGACGAGACAAATCTTTTAAGCCTAGTTAGTCCATAATTGGACAATATTTATCAAATACAAACAAAAAAACTACAGTGTCGATTTTGTAAAATATTTTAGAGCTACCGTGTCGATTATGCTGAAATGTGAAGAAACTGTACCTAAAGGAGATGCTCTCAGTAGCCTTCGCTATCAGGCTGCTAGTCCTAGTGTGGTATTGATGTGACAAAGGTAGGTGAGGCAGATGGGCCAATACGGATGACGGAATTTGTCGATATTTTCGGGAAACTAGAAACGGTCGGCCCAAACTTACACTAGTATCAGTTCTCACGGACGGCCCAAATATAGGCCTAACTCTAGTACCCCAGACTCGACATAGTTTCTTTTTTTGTGTGTGATGTATAAAGGCCGCACTGCTTTTTTGTTGACCTTTTTGTGCTTTTGACGAGTGTACTAGCCACACTTTATCATATTTCACCTTAAACAAGTTTGATCAATTTGACATATTTAGTTAGTAATAACTACACAAGATTCTTTTATCCTTCATATGACATACTAAAAAACACACACACCAAGGTTCCCTTAAAATCCTATTTAAAATTGTCAAGACGACAAGTTAGAGAGATTTCTCAAACTTTTTTTTAGCGATTTAAAAACATGGTCACCATTTTCTATGAGATGACACAGCTTCATCGAATGTATTAGGAGGGGCTAGTCTTTATAAATGAGTACTGATCTTGCATAAACGGTAAAGAAATTAGAATTTAGCAAACGGAAATTGCATTGGGCAGGAGGCCATGGCCTAGCTTGGCCCTAACAAAGCTCTGCCTCCCCTCAAAAGAAAACTGCCCCTGTATGAGATTATAATTAAAACAGTATGTAATGAGATGGTGAACTATGTGTTGTATTTGAACAATTATTCTGGCTACAAAATTCAAATTTATTCGAAACAACAATTGGTCCTAGCTAGCACATTAATAAATTGTGTGGTTCGGGAAATTAACTTATTCAAGATAAGGTGGTCCGTCATTAGTTCATATTTTAAATTTAGTGACATGATTTCATTAAAGTGGGATAGCGATGGATCAACTCATTCTATTCCTCAAAATAAATAAAGAACTTGAAAATTAAGATGATGATAGACTACCACGTTCCACAAACGTTTCAAACCTAACATCAGTTAGCCAAAAAAAAGTGAAATAGCATGTCATCGGAAAGGAATAAATAAAAGACTGCAACAGAATAATGGTCGTTCAAATGTATTTCTCAATAAGATCTACACTCTTTTACTTCACAACATTTTCATTGTAGCCATCTTGGTACCAAAAATAGTCGATATAATGTTTAGATCTGCAAATATATACCTGAATGTTGTACCAATTTTTTAGGAACCAAAAGGGCTTCAAGTGAATATTTCATGAATTACAAAGTTGTATATCTCCTCAAGCTTTTACAATGTTCATATAAGTTTTATCTTAATTTGAGCTAATATATAAAAGTCATGATCTTTTTAAGAAGAAATGCAAAGAAAAAGAAATTTCCACCAATCCAAATAGTGATAAGGGAATTTCGTTCTGTTCAATTGACGGGATTTAAATCCAGCCACTCTGATTGCGATATTATACACTTTTGTAATTTTTTCACGGAGACAAACATTTTTGCAAAAACAAAGAATAAAAAATTCTAACAGCACGACACACTCTGCTCACTAAGGCCTTGTTTAGTTCCTCCCTCTAAAGTTTATTGCCTATACAATTGGGTGTTTGCACACACATAGAGTATTAAATATAGACTAGCAAAGTTGCAACTATTTTGTGAGATGAATCTTTTAAGTCTAATTAGTTTATAATTTGACAATGTGGTGCTACAGTAAAGCTAAAGTAAACATGTGCTAATGATAGATTAATTAGGCTTAATAAATACATCTCGTGAAGTACCAACGACTTCTATAATTTATTTATCATTACTATATAAATACTCAATGTGATACCCTCGTGTGATATCGACATATCAAAACTTTACACCCTGAATTGAAATAAAAGGCTTAACACTGATTGGCCCTGTTCGGATCACATTACTCACTTTCTCTTGTCTAGTGTCAGATAACTTGGGCCGGTAGCAGCCCACGGGCCACTCGATTCCATTTAATTCAGGAGGACTGCTGCGACTGATGGGAATTTGAATGGACGAATGGACGAATGGATGCCAGTAAGCCAAACATGTGCATACTGCATGTATTCCATGGTTCCTCGGGTAGCAGAGGTGGTCCACGAACAGTGCCAGATATGCGCCGCGACAGATACGCTTGGGTCCTAGTAGCAATTATACGTACTGTACGTAGGCGACAGATGTGCCACCGCACGCTACCGCTATCATGCCAAAGCGGAGCGGAACTCGCACAACTGTCGTGTTGGCGCGCGGAGGCCAAACCTGTCGGCGCATCAGCAACAGAGCCACCCGATCGACGGCAACCGGCCCGGCCGGGAACAACCATGGCATTGGCATGGATCATGGATGCGAGATGCCATGCATGCAGGCAGGCTGGATGCTTTTCGTTACTGCACCGCATGCATTCGCTGGCCTACTCGGGCCGAGTACTGCCACCTACCGAGAAGCAACAGCAGCAGCGCCAACCAACACGACGTAAGTGTTCTCTAGCATATTTATCACTATAACATATTTATAACTATAGCAACTAGTATCTATTTATAAATTAAATAAGTTTAAAAGATTTATATCATTAAATACTGTATAATTAGTTATTTTTTATTTATATTTAAAACTTTATATATATATACAAACATTTGATAAGACAGAGTGAAAAGTTTTTGAGTAGAAAACAACTGTGTGGGCAGCGTGCAGTGGCATCGCTCCATGGCCCTCTGAATTCTGAGGCACGTGGCCCCGGTTGCACACTCGATCAATGGCGAGGCCGGGTGGCTGGCTATGGAGTAGCTAGCTTTGACTCAAAATGTCAATGGGGAACCGATCCCCGATTCCCCGCGGGGAATTCCCCTATTTGGTGATGGGTTTGGGGTAAAATCTCTCCCCACGGGGAGCTAAATGGGGCAAAATCTGTCCCTGTCGGGTTTCGCGGGGGCGGGTCTGGTGTGCCTCCCCCCGTCCCCGTTCCCCGTGGAGACCCGATAATAATAAACCTATGCTTGATGTTTGGATTCTAAGTTGCTATTTCTAGTTGATGAATCACTTGTGGTGAATGTATGAACAATGTGATTGTTTCTGTGTTGTTATGAACTATGCAATAGACAATTATAGACAAATGGCTGTTATTTGCATGTGACTTATTAGATATTTGTTGTTGTTTATGTAAGTGATTTGTTGTTGTTTATATAATTGACGCGGAGACGGGGATCCCCGCGGGGATTTAATCCCCGAGCGGGGACGGGGATGGGACAGAAGTTCTCCCCGTGACCCTTCACGGGGACGGGGATGGGGGAGAATTTGCCCCCGCGGGGACGGGTTTGGGGCAGTAACCTCCGACGGGGAATTCCCCGTTGACATCCCTAGCTTTGACCCATCTTGAAGGAAAAGGGAGGTGTGTGGTACGTGAGGGAGTGGCATCCGTGCCCGCTGTCCGACTACAACTCCCGGCCCTATGGCCGCATCACATCATCGTCCGGGATCAGTTTCGAGATGGGTTGATTTTCGGTGTTTGCATTGCATGTGATAAGTGTTACTAACATATAATTATAAGTCTCTCTCCATGATTGGTTTAGTTGAGTTTACCATCACATCATCCAGCTCGCTAATTTAGGCCTTGTTTAGTTCAACCCCAAACCAAAAACTTTTCAAGATTTCCAGTCACATCAAATCTTGCGGCACATACATCGAGCATTAAATATAGATAAAAATAAAAACTAATTGTACAATTTACCTGTAAATAATGAGATTAATCTTTTGAGCTTAGTTAGTTCATAATTTGACAATAATTTTTAAATAAAAACGAAAGTGCTACAGTACCCAATTTTTTTTTAAAAAATCAGAACTGGCTGTATTTAGATGTGAAAACTTTTTGGATTTTGCTATTGTAGCTCTTTCATTTGTTTGTGGCAAATATTGTCCAATCATAAACTAACTATGGTCAAAATATTCGTCTCGTTATTTATAAGAAAACTGTATAATTAGTTTTTATTTTCGTCTATATTTAATGCTTCATGCATGTGCCACAAGAATTGCTTTGTTGTGAGAAAAAAAACACTGCTAAATAGACAACAGATTCAACAGATAAACTAAAGCGAATCGCTGGATGCATATGATCGAAAACATGTGTATAACAGGAAAAGACAATTGTATATCGAACTATTACTTACTCCATTTCTTTTTCTTAGGCCTTGTTTAGTTTCCGAAGGGAAAATTTTCGCGACACTGTAGTACTTTCGTTTGTTTATGGTAATTATTGTTCAACTATGGACTAACTAGACTCAAAAGTGTCTCGTCAATTTCGACCAAACTGTGTAATTAGTTTTTATTTTTTGTCTATATTTAATACTCCATAGTACGTCTAAAGCTTTGATGTGACGGAAAATCTTGAAAAAATTTAGGTTTTTGGGTGGAACTAAACAAGGCCTTAGGAATCTTAGAATTAGAGGAGGTTTGTCGTCCCCCCCCCCCACCCCCCCACCCTAAAAAGTATAGTTTTTGCTATAAACTTATAGCAAAAACGACATTCTTCTTAGGACTGAGGATGAAGTCTGGTGTAGTATCGCCCATTCACTTGTTTACTTTTTTTTTATTTTTGCCGAAAGACTCCTTGTGTTTGTGTAATAAATACCCCTATGTCATTCACATAAAACGCTTGCTCTAAGTAAAACACATGATCCCTTCATAAGAACAAGACACTTGCAGCCTTCTTGCAGCCTTAAATTTTTTGGTTTCTATGCCTAAACTCGTTATAAGCTTACAATCTACACTTAATCTTTCTCTTTTTCTTTCTTCTTCACCTTAGCATTTAGCCAGCTTATAGCCAGTTAGGTCTTGTTTAGTTCCATGTCCAAAAAGTTTTCACCCATCACAACAAATGTTTGGACATATGCGTGGAGCATTTAATATAGATAAAAAAAGATAAATTGGAAATCACGAGACGAATCTTTTAAGCCTAATTAGTCCATATCTATCTTTAAGTGCTACAGTAACCCATATGTGCTAATGCAGATTAATTAGGCCTAATAAATTCATCTCGCAGTTTTCAGGCTAATTATATAATTAGTTTTTTTATTAGTATCCAAATACTTCTTCCGATATCCTATGATCTTCGTTGTGACACCCAAAAATTTTTCGTGCCCCAACTAAACAAGGCCTTAAGTCCTATTTGGTTATGAGCGGTAAACTTTACCAACCGTCACATCGAATGTTTGGACACATGCTTGAAGTACTAAATGTAGATTATTTAAGAAACTAAAAACATGGCTGGAGAGTAATTTGCGTGATTTAAAATATTTGTCTCGTGCTTTATAAGCGAACTGTACAATTAGTTTTGTTTTTATCTATATTTAATGCTCTATGCCTGTGCCGCAAGATTCAATATAACGGGAAATTTTAAAAAGTTTTTGGTTTTAAGTTTCGTCTCATAAATTACAGATAAACTATGTAATTATTTTTTATTTTCGTATATATTTAATATTTTATACATGTACCGATATGTCTAGAAATCTAATGTTTTTTATAAAACTTTTTTAAAAAAAACAAGGAAACAAGGCCTAAACAAGGCCCTAGTGTCCAGGTCACCAACGATAGGGCTGACAGGTCGCTGTCTTGTCACTGAGTGGGCAGTGGCCCTACAAGCTGGGGGCACATCTTGCCAGCTGGATGTCAAATGCACCATACCCTTTCCTTTGGAAAAGAAAGTCGTTGGCTGCCATTAGTGCCCACTCGAGCATCCCATCGCAACCATGCATGTAGTATTGGTTTTATAGGCCTTCTTTAGGTCACGAAGAGAAAAATTTCGTGACACTCTAGCACTTTTGTTTATTTATGGTAATTATTGTCTAACTATAGACTAACTAGTCTCAAAAGATTCGTCTCGTCAATTTCGACCAAACTGTGCAATTAGTTTTTATTTTCGTCTACATATAATACTTTATACATGCGTTTAAATATTCGATGTGACGGAGAATCTTGAAAATTTTTGGGTTTTTAGGTAGAAGTAAACAAGGCCTTAGTTCGCAAAATTTTTGGTTTTTGGCTACTGTATACATTCCCCCTCAATTCAAATTTTATGGCACATACATAAAATACTAAATATAGATAGAAAATAATTGATTGTACAGTTTATTTGTAATTTATAAGATGATTCTTTTGAACTTAGTTAGTCTTTAGTTGTATAATATTTGTCAAATACAAACAAAAAAACTATAATAACACTTTGCAAAAAATTTCGGGAACTAAACAAGGCCCTTGTGCTATGCAATGCAGAACATACAAAGGCAACAGCAAGTACACGTTGTTTGTTGCTGCATTGCTTTGTAGTTTATCCAAAAACAAAAAACTTTTTAAAATTCTGGATCACATAAATTTTACGACATATATATGAAACATTAAATATAGATGAAAACAAAAATTAATTGTACAGTTTATCTATAAATCGTGAGATGAATTTTAATGTTTGTCAAAAAAAAATGAAAGTGCTACAGTCCGCCTTGTTTGTTTGAGCTTATCAACCGAATGTACCAGCCATTCAGCAGTGTTTTTTCTTATAATAAATTAGCCAACGGTATTTTCTGCCACGTAGAATTTTGATGACATGGACTGATTAGGATCTACGTGTAATACTTGATCTAACTTCATTGTTGTGCATTTGCTGGCCACCATTTTCCTGGTTCTCGCCATGTAACGCCGGCTATCCTACCTCCTACTCGACCGCTCAGATGAGGCCATGTTTAGTTCTAAAAAATTTTTAAGATTCTTCGTCACATCGAATCTTGTGGTACATGCATGAAACATTAAATATAGACGAAAACAAAAACTAATTATACAGTTTAGCTGTAAATCACGAGACGAATCTTCGGAGGACCCTTCCATGGACCGCTTCAGATGACCCTCCTACGTCCAACCGGCGCTCCCGTCTTCCTCGTAAGCAGGAGCGGCTACTGCTGCAGACCGCAGTGCGAGGCCGTGCAGCGGCTACTACTGCTGCACCAATCCTCGTCACTGCCTCTCTGGTTTTCTCTGCTGACTTTTACAGTAGCTCCAAACCGGCTCCAGTAGTCTGTACACTGTAGTCAAAGTGAGTCTACAGAAGACGATCATTACCGCCAATAATGGCGCAAAGACGCCGGCCGCCGTAGATCAAGGCCTTGTTTAGTTCCCAAAAATTTTGCAAAAACTTTCCAGATTCCTCGTCACATCGAATTTTTAGACGTATGCATAGAGTATTAAATATAGATGAAAATAAAAACTAATTGCACAGTTTGGTCGAAATTGATGAGACGAATCTTTTGAGCCTAGTTAGTCCATAATTGGCTAATATTTGTCAAATACAAACGAAAGTGCTACTATTTCTATTTTGCAAAATATTTTGAAAGTAAACAAGGTCCAAATGGAGGACAGGACTACCCCGGTGAGGCCACCTGTCAGCAGAACAGTAGGCGGATGGATATGGACGGGGCTCTGTAGCAGTAGCAGGCGAGGCGACGGACTGGTCCTGGAGAGGGGGCATGCCTCCCCCGTGCCGTCACGTGCATGTGCTGTCCGGGAAAGGCACGGCCGAGTAGGGTGCCGGGGCGGGACCGTGCGGTGCGGACCGAGCTGGACTGCTGGAGCTGGGCCTGCCGCCGCTTGCGGTTGCGGGTGTCCGTGTCCCCAGGGGCCGAGGAGCAAGGTCGTCCAGAGCCCTCGGGCCTACTACTTGTCCTTGGCACAACTGTCCTGCGGGCCACCCACACGTAGCGGCTTCTTCCGGTTGCGCTGCCCGGTTCATGACCTTGTTCACACTGCTGAGGTTGCATAGTTTTATTGCACAGCCAGCCGTGAAGGGCCTGCACCATGGACATGGACGTGATCGGCAGATTGGGTGCCTGGAAACGGTCCGAGTAAACCGTGATATTCAGCTCTTCATGCTGTAAAAGTTACTGCTGGTTTTTTTTACGCTTTGGTCAAAATACTCCTACAGTCCTACACTTGTTCCACGTAATAAAAATCTGCTGCCAGGAGCGGACACAAGCTGCCGAGAAAAGAGAAAGATTTGCACTAGGCACTCGATAGACGACGTACGGTCTCGATGCATGTGTGTATCCGTCTGCAGGTCCATCCAGATATTACACAGCAGGACACAGGTCTTGTTTAGATGCAAAAAGTTTTTGGATTTTGACACTGTAATATTTTTATTTTTATTTGACAAACATTGTCTAATTATGAAGTAACTGAGCTTAAAAGATTTGTCTCGTGATTTATATGTAAACTGTGTAATTAGTTATTCTTTTTATTTATATTTAATACTTCAAGCATATGCCGCAAGATTCAATGTGACATAGAATCTTGTAAAGTTTTGAGATTTTAGTTGTATCTAAACACAGTCGCGGCAGAAGTAAGGATGCAAGTGGGGCGGCGGTGGGTAGCCCACCCCGAGTCCGCATCAACTGCAAGCATTACGTGGGCTGATGCGGCAGCCCACGACTCGCCGCTCTCTCGTTGTGGGTAGTAGTGGCAGCCCGCAAAGTGCCGCAACGCACGTCCGCTGCTATCTGCTAGTCTCCTCTATGGACGGACTCTCATCTCTCGGGATGTTCTGGAATGGGCGAATGGCCATGGCCGAACGCACGTATTCAACACCGATCAACCGATGCAAATTGCGTTGTGCTGGCCCGCAGGGAAATGAGAAAACGGCCGGCGACCGTCATCCAGTTCCTGTCCCTTTGCAGCACCTGCTGCTGGCCGGCCGGTGCGCGTGCGGATCGCTGCGCCTTTGGTCTCCGATTCAACGCAACCGACATCGTCGTGCTCGCCCTCCACGGCTACGCCTCCTACCTCAACTTCGGGGACTTCGCGAGCCTGCAGTGGCAGCAGCATGCCGCCGCCGCCGACCTCCGACGCGGCGACGCCCCGCCATCCAGCTCGCGCCGCCGACGACGCCTCGCAATTGCAGCAGCATGCTGCCCGTGGCCGTGCCGTCCATGTCAGTCGCCTAGGCCGCACCCGTGCCCTCGGCAACCTACAGTACGACGAGGCGGACGATGCCACGACGGCGGCAGAATGTATGTGGGTTGCCGCTGGGTACTTGTGGGTTGGGCACTTCAACCCACTCTATCTAAGTGGGCTATCCTAAGTAGCCCAGTGGGTTAGCGGCGCGGGCAGCCCAGTGGGTTGATGCCATAACCCGCCCCAACTTGCATGCTTAGGCAGAAGCCAAAAATAGACTGCCCACGCCGATGCCTCGTTCGCACTAGCCAGTTGTTCATCGTCGTCGCTCTTCCCCCTGATTTGATCTCTCTCCACCCTACCCCTACACGTGAAACGAACGGTGGATCAGGGTCGTCGCATGCGATATGTACGTGCACCACGGGCGTGCTTGAAGCGGAAAGATTTTCTGATCGTTACGCCTTACAATGACGCGCGTGACGACAGGTGTGCTCTTGCTCCATAATCGGACGAGCGAGGCGTGGTGGTAGTGGTACCTCCCAACCTTGTGCCTGCCCAGCCGCTGGACCTGGACCGGCCGTCGTCGTCTGCCCGGTCGGGGATCTGGACCACGCGCGGCGTGCACACGGGTTGCCAGTGCAGTGCATGCCCGGCCGCGCGCCCGGCGTCGCGCAACACGCGCGGGCAGCAGCTACCTGACGAACGCCGTCCCAGTCCCGCGCGTGAACAAGCATACGACTTCAAATCCCACCACCAGAGTACCAGACCCATGCTGCGGCCTGCATGCGCTCCTGGCTGGCTGGCTGTAAGTAGTGGCTGGTATCAACATCAGTCAGGTGCGTACATCCAGCATTGTCACTTCGATCGCTTTTGCGCGCGGTAAAACCTTTTTTTGCGAAACATTGGTAAACCTTTTTCTTACCCCGCCAGTAAAGTCACTTTTCTTTGACCACGCTTTGTGGGAGTCAAATGCAGTGGTACTACGACCGGCGGGTCCAAGGGTGATCGAGTTCGTTCATGTATACGGTATATCACCAACTTTTTAGGGGCTTATAGTGCTTTACCGTCTGTATGCATTCGCAACTGTTTAGGTGTCCTCGTCATAGAAAAATGTTTAGGAGTATTGCTGATATTATAGCCATAATATATACTGATACTGAGGCTTTAATTGTTCTTTAGCACTATTTTAGCCATACTTTTTAGTGAAGAAATAATATTAGCATAAGTTAAATTTCGACGAAACTAATAGGCCTCATCGTGAAAAACAGACGCGACTGCAAATGTACTCTAAACTCCGTATGAGATGGCACATAGTCTGTAGTACATGTTGCACATCAAATCTTATTTTATATATGTACCGTAAGTTTTGATATGATGAAAAATTTTAAAAAGTTTTTTTTAAACTTTGTGGTGGAGCTAAACAAGGCGTGCAGTGGGTGTGATGGACGCTACGAAAAAGCTTCGGCGTGAAGCAACGCATCCGGCCGGACGGCACGAGGCCAGCTAATGCTCGCAATGCTTTTTTATCGATCCCTTGAGTTGAGACTCCAAGCCGATCCCGATTAACAGCTGTACGTACGAATGATGCGTGGTGCATGGGCACGGGGCACACCATGCAGCCATGCTCCCCTCGCCCCTGAAGTGACGGTGCCTGAGCCTGACGTGAAAGGCCCAGATGCAGTGCAGGCAAGTGCGTGATTTTTTTTTCTTTTTTTGAGGGCAAGTGCGTGATGTGACATGGCATCATCCGGTCGAGGCCTCGAGGGGCTACGGCGGGAGTAGCTGCCAATATAGGGAAGCATGCCCCCTCCCGCCCCGTCACGTGCACCAGCTGTCCAGCAAAGCCCAACCACGCCAACGGAAAGCTAGCCTATCCTAGCTAGGATACAGGATACTCTACTCCTAGACAGTTGCCAGCTCGCCCCTCCGCGCACCACGCTGCTCCGCATTTTTGCAAGTTTTTAGATTTTTAGTCGTATCAAATTTTGTAGCAAGGATTAAATATAGAAAAAATAAAAATAAATTACACAATTTATTTATAATTTGCGTGAGAATTTTTTTAAATCTAATTAATTTATAAATATATAATAATTACTAAATACAAATAAAATATTATAGTACTCAAAATTCAAAAAAATTGCCAACCAACAAGTCCTCAGTGGCAGGAGGAGTAGATGGGGCAGGCCAGGAACGGACGGAACCCGCTACGGCGCTACTGGCCTGCTGCCCCTGCCGCTACGGCGCCATGCATGGCATGCATGCAGGGGGGTTGATGCTGCAGGTGGCATGGCGACCGAGGCGCGCGCGGCGGCCGCCCGGTCGCCGGGCGACGACCGTGCCCCTACGAGCTACAGGCATTTATTACTCCCGAACCTGTCGCTCTTCCTACCGCGAATAGCTACCGGCCGAACTGTTCCGCTGTCTTATTACACGGATACTCCAAGGCCTTCTTTAGATGCGAATTTTTTTTTAATTTCACTACTATACGAATACGGATAGTCGGGTACATTATTTTAATAGAGCCTTGTTTAGTTAATCCTGAGAACCAAAATTTTTTTAAGATTCTTCGTCATATCAAATTTTGGAACATATGCATGAATCATTAGATATAAATAAAAATAAAAACTAATTACATAATTTGCATGTAAATCACGAGATAAATCTTTTAAGACTAGTTAATCTATAATTAGATAATATTTGTCAAATAAAAACAAAAATGCTACGGTGCCAAAATTAAATAAGGCCCAATTTTTTTTTTTTGAGAAAACGTGTATCCACATATTCAATACGTATTGTATCAAATACTCATACCTATATTCGTCTAACATAGCTTCCCCTCTTCGGCTCCCCCACCCTCCGGCCTCCGGGAGATTCCCACACGTGGATGCCTTGCCTGCTGCCGAAGCGGAAGCGGGTGCTCGAGCCCTTTTTTTTCTTCCTCGCTTTCTTTCTTCCACGCAAACGCTGTTAGATCTTGTTTAGTTCAAAAAAAATTTGCAAGATTTTTCAGATTCCACGACACATCGAATCTTTAGACACATGCATGATAGACAAAAATAAAAACTAATTGCACAGTTTGGTCGAAATAGACGAGACGAATTTTTTGAGCCTAGTTAGTCCATGATTGGACAATATTTGTCAAACACAAACGAAAAAGCTACAGTGTCGATTTTGCAAAATATTTTGGAACTAAACAAGACCCTAGTCTTTTTCAGCGGCCGTTTGCACGGAAGACATCTAGGGCCTTGTTTAAATCTATTTTTTAGATTTTAACACTGTAGCACTTTTATTTTTATTTAACAAATATTATTTAATCTTAAAGTAACTAGCTTTAAAAGATTTGTCTCGTGATTTACAGAAAAACTATACAATTAGTTTTTGTTTTCATTTATATTTAATGATTAATGCATGTACCGCAAGATTCGATGTGATAAAGAATTTTGAAAAGTTTTTATATTTGATAAATATTATTTAATTATAGACTAATTAGACTCAAAAGATTTATCTCGTAAATTACAAGCAAACAGACTAATCAATTATTTTTTAATATATATTTATTGCTATATATATATATATATATATATATATATATATATATATATATATATATATATATATATATATATATATATATATATATATATAGAGCAAGATTTGATATGATGTGGGGTGGAGCCGACGTTCCATTCCATCAAAGAGCTGCCATGTGCCATGAACGCACGCACCCTAAACAAGGCCTAGGTCACTCCAAAAACCAAATTTTTTTTAAGATTTCTTGTCATCTCGAATTTTGCGGTAGATGTATTAAGCATTAAATATAAATAAAAATAAAAACTAATTAAACAGTTTGCCTGTAAAATCGTGAGACGAATTTTTTAAGCCTAGATACTTTATAATTGAACAATATTTATTAAATAAAAACTAAAATGCTACAGTATTAAAATTCAAAAACCTTTTGGATTTAAACAAGGCCTTAGTTATTTAGCGGCACATGCATATAATATTAAAATATAAATAAAAATAATTAATTCCTTATTTTATTTACAATTTGTGAGATAAATCTTTTAAACTTAATTAATTTATACCTAAATAATAATTATCAAATAAAAATAAAAGTGACACAATACTAAAAGAATTTTCAACTCCTCAGCTAAACAAGACCTAACTTCACCCTGCAAAGCTGGAAATTGGACATGATGACCGACCCCAGTCTAAATGTATACTCCCTCCATCTCATTAAAAATTTTATTTTAGACTTCGTGTTATTCTGTTTAACCGTTTATCTTATTCAAAATTTTTATATAAATATTATATATTTTGTTATGATTTATTTTATTATAAAAATTATTCTAGTAATAATTTATTTATTTTATATTTTTTTTATAAAAAACGTCACTCTTGAAGGTCTTCAAAGAACGGAGGGAGTATTTTACTCTGGTTCCGTTGCTCGCTCCTCGTCGCTGCGCCCTGCAGCGTCCGAGTAGTAGACTCTACAGTACATTACTCCTTTAAGTCTACCGTAGGAGCTTTTAGCAACGCTGTCCATCGGAGAGTAGCGACGACACGGCGCGAGTCGCCGCGGCAGGTTCGAGATGGATTCGACCAGGCGTGATGGACGCCGCAGCGCGCAGGCTCTCTCGCCGGTCGCCGCGCGCTGGGCGCGGGTCAGCTTGTAGAGTTGTAGTGGCCGCGGCCGGGCGCCGTGAGCCTGATGCTGCTGGCCGGTTCACTTCAGCGTGACGTCGCTGCTGCTGCTGTCCCCGGTACGCGGGCAGTGGGCAATTGGCTCCTGCCACTGTCATTTCTTTGTTTTTCGTCGTGGCACGGCATGTGACTTGTCGTGGCATGGAGTACAGTACTGTATCTGCGTACCTATACCTATATACGTCGGAGTATACTACTGCTATGGCCTTGTGTAGTCCAAAAAAAAGGTTTGGCTACTGTAATATATTTTTTTATATTTAATAATTATTGTTCGACCATGAACTAACTAGACTTAAAAAATTCGTCACGCAAATTACAGACAAACAATGCAATTAATTATTTTCTATTTATATTTAATGCTCATACATGTGTTTAAAAATTTAATGTGACAGAGAATCTTAAAAAATTTTGCGAACTAAACAAAGCCTCAGTTTTCACTATCGGTGCATGTGTGTGCAGTATGAGAGCCTTGACTAATCTGGATTTGAACTCTCATTCAGTTATCAGTTATAGACTTAACAGTTCTGAAGTAATGAAATTTAGTTAAGACCTACAACAACTTCAACATGTGTATTTATCTTTTTTTTATTTCAGCTAACCTTTGTTCCTGGATCCTAATGGAGTACTTCACTACTTTCTCTGTTCAGATAATTTACTCCTCTTAAGGTAAATCCTTTCTCTTCATGTAGGTTCTTTTCTAACCCAGACTGATTAGCAATGAGAGTGATCTGCTTGGATTATTCCAAGATAATTTCTTGGAACCTATTTGGACTTTGAAATACAACTGTAAGCAGAAAAGACACTATCAATGACAGTTGTCCTAGCCAAGTTAGATTTCCTAAATGTGACATGTGCCAACCTCTACTGTCAAAACAAATTATAATAAGGCCAGACATTTTCTCAATGATGATATGTACATGATCAGTGGCTTGGAAAGCAAAGCTGGCCATGCAGTTGTCAGTTGTCTGGTAATGAGACAAAAATTTAGTTGTCTAGATTAGGAACAATGTAGGACCTTTGAACCAGAGTTGTAGTTTTAGAAAACATATGCGCTCAAACATATCATGCATCTTTACTTAGTTAGAACCTCTGCTAATCACTATTACCGATGCTTTAGCTAGATGCTGCTGCTATTTTTTCATTGAGATCTTACGACTATTTCAGTAATTATGTAACTAAATTAAAATTTCCCAAAAGCAATCCTTCTATTTAAGCTTGGTTAGACAAAATAGCAATTTTATCTTTGCCATCAGTACTCACATTGAGTTGTGTGCTTTTTTTCCGAAAGAGGTGCTCATATATGCATGCATAGATCTCTAGAAAATTGATCATGTTTAGTTTTTCCCCTAGGCCGTAACACATATAAGCTCTTAGTGCTATTGTATGGATGGGTTGCAGATGAGTGGTAAGCAGAAGCTGCTTGAGTATCGGCTATAGTCGCACAGTAATATATACTGCAAAAGTTTTATGTGTGCTGTGTGGCTCATAATAGTATGTTGACCCACTATTTTTTTTCATACTTTTAGTACGTTAAAAATATGTCTACGTCGAGAGATCCACGTCGAGACAAAGCGGTATGTCTACGCCAAGAGATATTTGTCGAGCACAGAGCGAAATGTCTACGCGCAAGATATACATGTGGACCGCTAAGCGATATCACCAATGTTGTTATAATATTTTCGTAACCATTCTTTAGTTGTTTATATATGCATTCGTGAAATAAAGCTGTAGTGTTAACACTGCCTCTATACTAGTTACAGTATGATGAGCAGGACCCAACACGTTGTATGATGAGCAGGCCTCAACTTCACAAGACCGCGCCCGGTGGATCTGCTACCTTGCGTTGCAGTTTTGCTCGTCTGCTACAATGGCGCTTCAACGGCCAACTGATAAGGGCCGTAGTAGCACAATGCAATGCCAATATATAGTGAGCAGTAGTAGCAATGTAATGCCATATACATTAATATATAGTTATCAATATAGCCAACTTATGAGGTTGTAACTTTATTACTCCCTCCCTCACATTGTTTAGTTCCAAAAAAATTTGCAAAATTTTTTAATTCCCCGTCACATCGAATCTTTAGACGTATGCATGAGGTATTAAATATAGATGAAAATAAAAACTAATTACACAGTTTGGTCGAAATTGACGAGACGAATCTTTTGAACCTATTTAGTCTATGATTGGACAATATTTGTCAAATACAAACGAAATTGGTATTATTCATATTTTGTAAAATATTTTGCAACTAAACAATGCCAAAGTCTACAATTGTGCAGTTCAAATTTGTCCCGTAATATTTGCACACATGGGGTCCAAGCCTGGTTTGACATCTAAGGGATCTACACAAAACAAAATTCCTCGACGTGTCCCCATTGAGTACTACTCCTACCCGTTAAAAAAAATGATGCGCCATAAGAAAAAAAAAAATCAACCGCAACGCTGCAGCCCACGCACGGACGTGACCCGCTCCTGTCCACTCGTTGCTCGGACCTTGTTAAAATTTTGTTAAGATTCTTCATCACACCAAATCTTTAAACGTATACATAAAATATTAAATATAGAAAAAAATAAAAATTAATTACACAATTTTGTTAAAATTTACGATACGAATTTTTAAGCCTAGTTGGTCCATGATCAGATAATAATTACTACAAACAAACGAAAATGCTATAATATCACGAAATTTTTCCCTTCAAAAACTAAACACAACCTTATTCCATAAAGCTAGGCTGTACTAGCTCTTATAGTTGTACATAGAGGCATTTAATTAGGTAATTACATCAATGCAAAATTGTGTTTTTTTTGACGGAGGAAATATTCTAAAGCTTACATTGCATACGATCTGTTGTGCTCATCCTTCTAAAGCTTACATAGGCCAAGAAGATGTAGAGGCAGGGGGTTGTTGCTTTGTAGAGGTGGAATTGGAACCTGGGAGCCAAGTTGATACGATCTTCACTGGTATTAGTGTAAACATCCTCTTGGATTTGCAACCTATTCTAGCATATGGCCCCGGTGGCGGGTCTGCCTATTAGGGTTTGTGAGGATTTGGGGCTTTTTATTCAGGGTGTGGGCGAAGGTGCGCTAGGAATTAGCACAAGGATGAGCAAGATTATGCGGGTGTCATGCAAGATCTCAGGAGGGAGGAAGGTGGGGAGTGAAATGATGACGCTGTCACTCGCAATTAAGGATGAAAACGAAACGGAAATATGCCGAACCGAACCGGTTTCTATATTTGACCCGATCGAATTTGTATTTTCTAGTCCGACTTTACCGCTTTCGCTTTCGTATTTTAGATGTTTCGTATTTCAAATGTAAAAGTAGAAAACGGTTTAGATATTTTTCGACCGTTTTCTAATTTTCTACTATTAATTTGAAATTTTTTGAATTCAAAATTTGGTTTAAACCGAATTTAGTCAACTGCACCGTCACACAACCTAATTACATACTACTCATCACGCATTTGCGTTCTTTCTACTGGTGGCTAGCTGCGTTCCTGGTATCTATTAATTACTTGTTCTAGACTTATATTTATGTGTGGACTATTGTATTAAATACCTAAGACCAAGGATCATACACTTTTTAATTATTATATGCACTTAAACTTGATCGTGTATATAGTTAATCATGCACTTGGTACTACATATTGGTATTTCGTATTGAGTTTTCGTATATCGTCCGTGTTCAACATAAATCCGCTTGAATTGGTTCGTTTTCGGAATTCTCGATATTTTGTAAGTTCGCGTTCGTTTTTGTGTCCGACTTTACCATTTTCGTTTTCGTTTTCGTATTTCAAATGTAAAAATAGAAAACAATTTAAGAGTTTTTTCGACCGTTTTCGACCGTTTTCATCCTTACTCGCAATTACCTAGGAACAGGTTGTGTGGTGCGATTCAACTGGCCAAAATTCGAGCATCGTCCCTTCTCTCTATACACCACATCATGCCTATTTGTTTGATGTGGACTCCATTTAGCCAGGTGGATCAACCTTGTTATACTTGAGCAACTACAACAGTTTTACAAATAGGTTTGGCATTTTTATTTTTTGCCAAAACTCTCAAAATCTCCTATCCAACAGTTTGGCAATTGGGTTTGTCATTTATAGCAATTTGGAAAATTCTCCTCCTTTCTTGGCATTTATGCACACCTAGATAGGCTTAGCATTCTGCATGCGCACGCTTTTATAGCAAGCTGATAACCTCATGCTTCTTTGTTGATTTTCAGAATTAGTAGAATTTTGTTTTTGCCAAGTCAAAATTGCCAAACACTTGGAGATGTTCTTTTTGTTCCCTCTCCATATCATTTTGGAAGTTCGCAAATAATAACATTTGCCAAATAAAATTTACAAAACTGTTGGAGTCGCTTTAAGGGCATCTTAAACGTCTAAGGTCTGTAGAGGCCTTAAGATGGGGTCCACGCAAAGATAATGTCTTGGTTGCTATGTTTAGACCCCCAATAACAGTAAAGGTGGGTCCACCTACGTGAAAAAACTACATTTTCCTCGAAAATAAATTTGTGACGCTTTGTTTCTTTCTTTTCTCATCGCTATAATTCCCCATCTCATGACCAATTTATTCTGGTTAATCTAATTCTTCTCGTCTTCCTTCGCTAGGTATGGTGACAAGTTTTTCAACTGCTAGGTAAATGCATTTGTTGGCATCTTATTAACTCAATTCACACACAGTTAGATTCCTCGTGTTCTAAGTATTTGTATTATGTAATGTATTATTTTCTATTTTAGGTAAGTTTTATCTGGTTGACTCGGGCAACACCAACTATGCATGCTATCTTGCATAACATTTGTCAGATCATCGTTGTGACCAAAACCGGGTGAGGAAAATGATGTAATCAGTTCTGCACATCCATTTTTTCATAGTGTCATCGAGTGTTCATTTGGTGTTTTGAAGAAGAACCGGTGAATTTTGTTGGACTTACGGAGTACCATCTTACCCAATCTTGAAGCAATCCAAAATAATATTCCCTCTATCCACAAGAGGACGTGGTTCTCACTTTTTTTAAGAGTCAAATGTTTTAAAGTTTGTTCTCATATAAAAAAGTATTACCATTTATAATACAAGATAAATATCATTATTAAATATATTTTAGTAAATTTAGTTGGGTAGATAATTATTAACACTATTCATTATAAATTTGGTGAAAGTTAAGATATTTTTCTTGCAAGCATTCCATAGATGTAGACCGAGAGAGTACTTGCATGCATGGCCCTCCATAACTTCACTCCGGAATCCGGATAGTGCGATGGAAGATGCATAGTTTGAGATGTGTGATTGTAATGAAAACTACATGCCGGTCATAGTGTCCCCATCATCTAACCTTAGTGGTGCTAATAATCAATATATAAGCCGTATTTTTTCTGTTAGCTAACAGTATTTTTTCTTTCATAATAAATCAACGAACAATACTTTCAAACATAATTTTTCAGACCAGCGAGCAACGTTGCATGCGTCATACGATTTGGACTATCAGCTTGTATGAACTTAATATTCATTGTGATTCCATTCTACTACAAAGTCTACATATAACGCAAGGGAAATCATATCTCCACCCCTTATATACTGCCAGGTTTTGCTTTATTTCGATAAGCTTGTCATTTGCACTGGCTATAGACATTGTGTTTCATAGATATTTACGAGCTGTTTGGTTCCGTCGACTATATTGCAAACGCAAATGATTTAGACCTGCGGTCGTTACCGATGAGAAAGACGATCGAACTAATTACGTTGACATTACTGTTGCAACAACCAAACAGCTCCTTAATTCTAGGATTAGAGTGGATAATTATGTCAAGAGAGTTTCATTCCTATATGGAACTTAATTTTTTATCTTTTCTTAAAAATATTGTCACACCATCAAAAGCACCTATGTAGAAACTTATTAAATGTAAATAAAACTATAATAAAACTCCTACTAAAACTCGAAACCACGACGACACCAAAACACTATTTACTGGCAGAAAAATATGGCTCATAAAACAAATATAGACAAATACATAAATTAATTGCGTAGTTTAATTGTAATTTATGAGACAAATTTTTAAACATAGTTAATATATAGTTAGATAATAATTATTAAATACAAACAAAAATATTATAATATCAAACTCTAAAAAAGTTTTCAGAATTAAACAAGCCAAATTTATGAGATAAATTTTTAAATATAGTTAATTTATAGTTAGATAATAATTATTAAATACAAACAAAAATATTATAATATCAAACTCCAAGCCGAAGAGGAATCTTGAAAATTCCAAAATCCACAGTCACGCCCCCTCGTCTGTCTGATGCTTGTCAGTTGTCACCACCTTCGCTACAGTGCTGCATCCATATCCACTCGCCGCTCGCGCAAAAAATAAAAGCCCGGAAACAAACAAAGCAGCATAGGAAACAGAAGAGTATCTCTCAAAAAAAGAAAAGAAACAGAAGAGTATCCTCATGTCTTGTTTAGTTCCTAATTTTTTTGATTTTATATATTATAATACTTTTATTTTTATTTGACAATTATTCTTCAATCATGAACTAACTAATCTTAAAAGATTTATTTCATAATTTTTACAGCCAACTTTGTAATTAGTTTTGATTTTAACTATATTTAATGCCCTATGAATATATTATAAAATTCGATATGATATAATCTTGAATTTTTTTTTGTTTTTGATGAAACAACGCCTTTTTTTTCCGAGTGGATGATGAAACAACGCCTGAGAAGAGAGTACTCGCACAAGTTCGCTACGCTGCTACCGTGCTTCGGACTAGTGGACTACCACAAGTCCACAACGCCAGAGGGACAGCCGGCATCGCTTGGCATCTAGCTGGGCCGGAGCCCCTAGTAGAGCTTCGCGCCCAGCTACTAGCAGTGCCGTACCAGCGCAGTAGTGCCCTCCTCGTGTCGGGCTTGTCCACACCAATACTGTACTCACTCCGTACAAAAAAATGACGTTTTAGCTTTTTTACCATAAATTTGACTTAGAAAATACGTGTAATATTTGTATCTTTAAATAATTTGTTAAAAATTAAATTTAAAAAGGTACTAATTATTTATTATAAATATTAATATTTTTTACTATATATTTTGTTAAAGGAATTTCTCGAGAAGCGTAAATAACACTTATTTATTTTGGGATAGAAGGAGTAGCGATTGAAGTTTAGGCCTTGTTTAGTTTATCAAAAACCCAAAACTTTTTAAGATTATCCGTCATATCGAATCTTACAACATATAAACATTAAATATAGATGAAAATAAAAACCAATTACACAGTTTGTCTGTAAATTGCGAGATAAATTTTTTAAGCCTAGTTACTCTATGATTGGACAATATTTGTCAAATAAAAACAAAAGTGATACAATGTTGTTTTTTTCAAAAAATTTTGGAACTAAACAAGGCCTTTAGTTGCAAAATTTTGTACAAAATGGACACAGTAGCACTTTTATTTGTATTTGATAAATATTGTTTATTATAGACTAACTAGGCTTAAAAAATTCGTCTCACAAATTACAATTGAACTGTCTAATTAGTTTATATTTTTGTCTATATTTAATGCTTCATGCATAAGTATAAAGATTTGACGTGACAGAGAATCTAAAAAATTTTACAAAATTGTTTGGAACTAAACAAGGCCCTAGAATACAAGGCTAAGGCCTTGTTTAGATGCACCCAAAAATCCAAAACTTTACAAGATTCTCCGTCACATCGAATCTTACAGCACATGCATGAAGTATTAAATATAGATAAAAATAAAAACTAATTACACAGTTTATCTGTAAATCGCGAGACAAATCTTTTAAGCCTAGTTACTCCATGATTGGACAATGTTTGTCAAATAAAAACGAAAGTGCTACAGTGTCAAAATCCAAAAAGTTTTTGCATCTAAACAAGCCCTAAATATAAGGCCTCGTTTAGTTCACCCCAAAAATCAAAAACTTTTCAAGATTCTCCGTCACATCGAATCTTGCGGCACATGCATAAAGCACTAAATAAAGATGAAAATAAAAACTAATTGTACAGTTTACGTGTAAATGAATCTTTTAAGCCTAATTACTCCATGATTAGATAATATTTATCAAATAAAAACGAAAGTTTTACGGTTTGGAAAACCAAAAAGTTTTCGGAACTAGCCCTGTTTAAATTGAAGTTAAAATTTTTTTAGATGTCACGTTGTATGTGTCGGAAGGATATCGGGAGGGGTTTTAAGAAACTAATAAAAGAACAAATTACATAGCTCGTCTAGAAACTGCAAGACAAATCTATTAATCATAATTAATATATCATTAGCACATATGAGTTATTATAGAACTTAAGGCTAATCATAGACTAACTAGGCTTAAAAGATTCATCTCGCAATTCTAAACCAAACTGTGTAATTAGTTTATTTTTTATTTACATTTAGTGATCAATGTATGTGTCCAAAGATTTGATATGATGAATCTAAACACAAATCTAGGCCTTGTTTAGTTTCAAAATATTTTGCAAAATGGACACGGTAGCTCTTTCGTTTGTATTTGACAAATATTGTCCAATCATGGACTAAATAGGCTCAAAAGATTTATCTCGTCAATTCCGACCAAACTGTGCAATTAGTTTTTATTTTTGTCTATATTTAGTAATTCATGCATGTGTCTAAAGATTCGATATGACGTGGAATCTGAAAAATTTTGTAAAATTTTTTGGGAACTAAACAAGACCCTAACCATCAACAAATGACCGGATGTACAGTACTAGTTTCCAGTCGGCTGTCCAAACGCCCCCGCTGCTCGCTCGCCGCCTCGCCGGGAGTCTCGACACGCCTGACGCTCCAGCGCGAGGCAGACAGCGACGCAGAGAGAGACAAAGGGGGCAATAAAGGCAGCGCGCGCGAGCACCAGCGAGGGAGCGAAGCAAAGCACATCACGAGCCCGGAAGCTCATTAAGAGCAACTCCAGCATTAGACCCTAAAACTAAACCCCTACTTTTAATTTGGGTGCTCTTCCTACTTCGTGGGGCTCAATTTTTTTGCTTCAACTCCAACAGTAGCACCCAAATTTAGGCCCCCAAACTTATTCCAGAGAGAATGACACAAGGGACCCACTCGTCAGTGTCCTTTTCTTCTTCCTCTTTCTTCTTCCTTTGGACATGGACACAATTAGAGCATCGAGCCGGTTACCGTAGGGTGTCATGCACATACAAGGGTAGAGAGAGAAGGAGCATGAGCTGAGGCTAGGACACGCGATGGAGGATGGGGGCTGCCCTGTTGGGCCAACAGGAATGGGGTCTAGGAGAGAAATATGGGTGCCCAGCCAAATATGGGGTCTGGAGTAGGGACCGTGCTGGAGTAATGTTTTTAGTCTGAGCACCCATATTTAGCTATTGGGGCTTGAGTAGAAGCTCTGCTGGAGTTGCTCTAAAGAGGGGTGCCGTCCGGCCGGCCGCGGGGAGCAAGCAGCGCGCGCGAGAGACAGGTTGAGATGGCGATGCCGTATGCCTCTCTTTCCCCGGCAGGCGCCGACCACCGCTCCTCCACGGCCACGGCGGCGTCGCTCCTCCCCTTCTGCCGCTCCACCCCGCTCTCCGCGTAAGTACTCCACCACCTCCACTCGCCGTCGTCGTTTCGCTCGTGGCTCTCCCATTGTTGCCGTCTGGTTCGCGGTTGTGACGCGGTGGTATGTGTGCTGGTGCAGGGGCGGCGGCGGCGGCCTGGGGGAGGACGCCCAGTTGAGCTCGCGGTGGCCGGCCGCGAGGCCGGTGGTGCCGTTCACGCCGGCGCAGTACGAGGAGCTGGAGCAGCAGGCGCTCATATACAAGTACCTGGTGGCCGGCGTGCCCGTCCCGCCGGATCTCGTGGTTCCAATCCGCCGCGGTCTCGACTCCCTCGCAACCCGCTTCTACGGCCATCCCACACGTACGGCATATCCCTCCTCCCTCTCCTCGGCGCCATGCCAGCCGCCATATCCTTCCTGTATACTATTGCTTTCTTGTGTGCTTGCTTGCTCCGTCCCCGGGGTCCTGACTCTTTGTTTATTCCAATCAAGTAATCAAGTGTACTTTGCCTCGATTAGTTAATTTGCTCCGGTCATTTGTTAATCCCTGATGCGCGATTCAAGAACCGCGCGTGTGTTTTACACGACCTCCGATTTGCTCCGGGAAAGTTTCTGTTTTTTTTAATCTGAGCTCGTGGTCTCGTCAAGATTCATCAAATGATGAGACGGTCATTTTGTGCTGTTTGATTTGATACCGAGCTTACTGGTTGTTGGAATAGAGGTTAGCATCAGTAGCACGCACCATTGTGGCTCAATAGTACGAATACTTTTGCTTTGCATTTATATATTTCCTCTCTTTCTCGATGATCAGTAATGGTGAGGTCGCCACTCGCCAGCAAGCAATTTCGTTGAATGCAACACACGGCAGCTGCTCCGCCGCTCGCCATTTCTGTCCGACTGCTAAGAATAGGAAGCGTACCTTGCGCCTGCATCGGTACCGTCCTGTACCAAATGCCAATCCATTTGGACACGGCAGAGCCCAGATGCATGCGTACTACAGGCAGATGATAAAAGCAAACGCATAAATGATGCTTAAATAACGGATAACAAACAGCCTCTGATTTTCTCGGTGTGATCTGTGCAGTTGGTGGGTACGGGACGTACTACTTAGGCAAGAAACTGGATCCGGAGCCGGGGCGGTGCCGGCGTACGGACGGCAAGAAGTGGCGGTGCTCCAAGGAGGCCGCCCCAGACTCCAAGTACTGCGAGCGCCACATGCACCGCGGCCGCAACCGTTCAAGAAAGCCTGTGGAAACGCAGCTCGTGCCCCAGTCCCAACCGCCCGCCACCGCCGCTGCCGTCTCCGCCGCTCCGCCCTTGGCCTTGGCCGCCGCCACCACCACCACCAACGGCAGCTGCTTCCAGAATCACTCTCTTTACCCGGCCATTGCAGGCAGCACCGGTGGAGGTGGCGGGGCCAGCAATATCTCTACCCCGTTCTCCTCGTCGATGGGGTCGTCTCAGCTGCACATGGACAATGCTGCCAGCTACGCAGCTCTTGGTGGTGGAACTGCAAAGGATCTCAGGTGACTGTTATTTCCCCTTTTTTTCCCACCTCTGCTCAATGCCATCCTGTTTCTTAACAGTGCTATGGTTTTTTTTTACTGATTGGCGTCAGATGGTCACCATTCACCATACTACTATAATCAGTGGCAATCAAAACCGGTAGTGTAGTGCGTGCTCAGTACTTTACTGGCGCCATGCGCAATCAGCATGACCTACTAGGACTTTACTCGCTGCAAGAAATTACGCTAGAGTTCAGGCGCTGGCTGGTTGTCTGTCCACGCTTTCTGGGTTCAGTTCTAAACCCCTGCTGAAGCCCAGGGCAGTGTCCATGTCTCTACGAGATTAGTTGTTCTCAGGTCAGGTGGACGTGCAGGTGCAGCGCCCAGCCTTCTTGGCTTTGGCACAGACCAAGCTTCAGCCTTCTTTAGTCGGCAAAAATTTTGGTTTTTAGCTACTGTAACACTTTCGTTTTTATTTGACAAACATTGTCCAATTACGGAGTAACTAGGCTCAAAAGATTCATCTCACAAATTACAGGTAAACTGTGCAATTAGTTTTTATTTTTATCTATATTTAATGCTTCATGCATACGATCAAAGATTCGATGTGACAGAGAATCTTGAAAATTTTTGCGAACTAAACAAGGCCTTCGAATACGTGCTGCCCATAAAGATGGAACTTGTTTGTGTTCAGTGGTCGCAACGCTAGTGCCTGCTGCTCGCTGATGCTGTCCTTCCCTGGCCATTACTCCACGTCTTTATGATTTTGCAGAATCAAGTCGTTGCTCTTGCAACTCTTTTAGGGGGCAGCATACAATAAATCTGGTCCATAACTACTGATAGAACTGAAAGGCAGCATGTGCATCATACTGGAAGTCTAGTTGGGTGTTTGGTTGGGGTGTTAGGCCAGTCTCAGTGGAGAGTTTTATGACGTTGTTTCCAAGATTGCTATGTCATGTGAAATGAAATGAAATTTAGATGCAACACCTACTTTTAATGGAGAGTTTCATTTCATAGTTTCATAGGCATTTAATTCCAAGACTCATATAGAGTTGGTAATCGTGTCAAGAGAGTTTCATCTAGGGCCAGTCTCAATGCATAGTTTCATGACACAGTTACCAAGACTATAAACTAGGTAACCGAGCCATATGAGTTTTATGGGGTTGAAACTCCTCTCTCATCTGATGAAACTCCTTCATTTAATGATCCTGCCAAGTCAGCATTTTTGCTTATGTGGCATCCTATTTAATGTGCATGACACTCTAATAAAACATGCATTGAGACTGGCCTAGATGAAACTCATTTCTTCTCTCTTCTTAAATACACTGCCATGTCATCAAAAAAGCCTATGTGGCAACCTATTTAATGCAAATGAAACTTACATGAAACTCCCATTGACTTAAAGTTTAACAAGTATTGTAGCATTTTTGTTTTATTTGACAATTAGTGTCCAATCATGGACTAATTAGGCTAAAAAGATTTGTCTCGCAAATTATTCTTTAGTTATGTTTTTAGTTTCGTAAATAGTCTACATTTAATATTTTATGCATATATTCAAACATTCAATGTGATAGGTGAAACATGGCCACATGTCCTTTTGCCCATACCAATGCTTTGTTTGCACCAATACAAATTGTTGGTTTTACTGAACAGATGTTCTTAGTGTACCATCGCATGTTCTTTCACTTTGTTGCTACTTGCGCGCTATTGATTTGTTGGTAGGCTTTGTTTCTTGATAGCGTTACTTACCAAAATGCGTTCATTTTACTGAAACACTGTCATGTGTCTTTGTAGACACTATTTTGCCATGTAAATATACTTTTGATCTGAATCCTACATACTAAAAAACCAAACATGGTCAGTTTGTTTAGGTGTTTGGTCATTGCACAAGTCTAAAATGAATCAATTCAAGGGTAATTTGATTTTGAATGCTATGGCTGTGTTTTTCAGTGTGTCAATAAATTTGATCATGTACTAGCCAAGGACAAATGTAACTTGTGTAGGGCTTTGATTATCTGTTCCTTCTTAGGACGACTAATTTGGCATACTGTTCCTTCTTTAAACCAATCATACTGTAGTTGGCATGTGTTTTTTTCCCTTTGCATCTCCTAATTTGCGGTGTTCACCACCCTACCTTTTGAAATTCAGGTACAACGCCTACGGAATAAGATCTTTGGCGGAGGAGCACAACCAGCTGATTGCAGAAGCCATTGACTCATCAATGGAGAACCAGTGGCGCCTCCCGCCATCCCAAACCTCTTCGTTTCCGCTCTCGAGCTACCCCCAGCTTGGGGCGCTGAGCAACCTGGGTCAGAGCACAGTCACCTCGCTGTCGAAGATGGAGCGGCAGCAGCCACTCTCCTTCCTAGGGAACTCCGAGTTCGGGGCCATGGAATCCGCCGCCAAGCAGCAGGAGAACCAGACGCTGCGGCCCTTCTTCGACGAGTGGCCCAAGGCGAGGGACTCCTGGCCGGGCCTCTCCGACGACAACGCCGCAAGCCTCGCTCCGTCGTTCCCGGCGACCCAGCTGTCGATGTCCATACCGATGGCGTCCTCGGACTTCTCCGTGGCCAGCTCCCAGTCGCCCAACGGTAAGTTGCATTTCCAGCTGACACCACAGACCAAAGATTGCTCGGTTCAGCTGGGTTACTGATTGGAGACAACCATGTGTGGTCTCTGCTGCAGATGACTAATGGTGCGTCGATCTGACTGACCGATGTCCGTGAGCCGGCCGACTATTGCATCTGTTGCCTTCTGATTTCCTCCAGGCCCTCCTTTGTCTGTCTCCCTTCCACCCACCGCGCGGTAGCTGCGGAAACAAAACAATCCATGCTTCTGTATATTTATCGGTCATTTTCCGCGTCAGATTTGTACCAAACCAAGCGGCTGGAGTACACAATCCGCCGCCGTCGGCCGTTGTCTCGCATCGCCTCATGTGGGCGAACATGAGACCGTTTTGCTTAGGCTCAAAGCTTTGTGTGTGCCCCACTGATCGAAACTCAATCTATCCCAAATTATAAGTCATTTGACTTTTTCAACACCAAATTTGATTACTTGTCTTTTTCAAAAATTTGTGCAGAATATCAATTATTTTGTTGTGGCTTGGTAAAATTCTTGAAGAATGACTTAAATTTGACTATTTTTGCATAATTTTTTTGAATAAGATAAGTGGTTAAACTTGAGATAAAAAAAGTCAAGCGTCTGGATGAAGGGAGTACTTTTGTAGCATTACTGTAATCCATCAACCGAAGCAAGGCAGTGACAGTATTATGCGTGCTCCTGCTGCTGAGCTAACCAACTCCTTTTATTGTGAGTGGAACTGTGGAGGGGGGGCTTGCTTGCAGCTGCAGGTATGGAGTAGTAATTCGACATGAGCAGGCAGGCCGGAATCGGCCAGCTAGCAGCGCACAAGGGTGGTGGCGACCCTTTTCCGGGACATGATCGAGCAGCAGGATCCGTCGCTTTGTCACCTGGAGCCCGTGACAAGCAAGGGTCGTTACCCCAGACACAGAGTTGCCTCCTACCCCGACGGCCCACGCCATCCGAATCCCCCCAACGGACAGGCACCGCATGTTACCGGGGCTCCACCTATATGATTGCGTTTGCGTCGCGAGCGCGTTGAGATGAGACGGTGTGCCGCTGCCGCCGGTGAAAGTGTTTCGAAAAAAAAAAACACGTCGGGGGATTAGGAACGGAAAAGAGGGCAATAATCACAGCAGCAGCGGTTCCACCACAGTGTATAATCGGGTGGGTCTGGCCTGGCCGGAACTTCCTCCACTTGGAAAGTTGGCGAACACAACCAGGCTGATGGTGATGGATGAGGAAGCGGCGTGGGCCGCCGGAGTGCCGGACGAGGTGAGGTGGCCGGCGCTCGGTGATGCCGCGAAGGCCGCAGGGTTGCTTGGTTGGTACGGTTAGATGTGTTAGCTTTTGGACGTGCCATGCGGTCACCTCCCCGCGAGCCGCGAGCGAGGTGTGTGGGGGCGGTCACCGCATGTGACTGCGGCGGAACAGGCAGGTGTGGTGGGGGGTCGGCCATGCATGAGTTGCCTGCCTGGCCAGTCGGATCGGTGGTTTCGGATCTCCCGGCACGAGCATTGAGCCAATGACCCAAGGCCGAGGGCGTGACGACCACCCCGTGCCACAGGTTGCGATACTGCACTTCTGTCCGGTTGGCCAGTTGTTGCAATGCAAGGATTTGCGACCCAGGATCTCTCGTTTGTCATTTGCGTTGATCCAACTCCTCCCGGGCGGTGGACACAAAATGAGATGGTACGTGCCAGAACGCAGGAATCCACCTACGCCCATCTCAGTACGGGTCTACGGGACATGGTCTGCAGGCATCGCCAAGCAGAGGCGAAGCTACCTATAAGCAGCTAGTTGGTGCAAATGCACCACCTAAAATTTGGAAATACAGTAACTTTTTTCTAAAATTTTATCATATATGTACCACGTATAGCATAAGTCTATACACCCCATAAGTCAAGTGTATCATCCTCTAATTTACTCTAGCTTAGTCACTGTTGCCAAGATGCATACCATAACGGAGACATCCTGTTCGTCTTGGCACTTGGGCCAGCCCGTAATGACTGAAAGGATTGCATACACATTGATGTATCTATTTTTTTAATCACAATATATACATATATTCTTTTATCTTTTTTTGAACTTTCATATTCTTTTATCTGGGATTGTATATGCAGAGAAGTATATGAAATATAGGATGTATTTGGTTGAGTGGATATCCAATACAATGGTCACCAAACGACTAGTGGATAAACTTATCTATGTTTTCTTGTTACTGTTATTAACAAATAAATTAAGACTTATTAGTACGTTATTCTATTAATTAGTAACTATGATGATAAAGTTAGTTTAGATAAGTGCTAATATGTTGATTAGGAAAATTTTATGTGATAATTAGGGTAGTACTGCCAATTAACATAATTTATTTTTAATTATTGATTACAATGACAAAAATAGTGATAATGCATGTCTATTAGTGTATAATTAGTTATTATTATTATTAAATAATAGATACAATTAGTCAACTATCTTTATTCCATGCACTCTTATCCATCAAAAAAATGGCTCGTCATCCAACCAAGCACAAGCAGACAACATAGATACCATCATATCTTGAAATCCATGGATATCCATATCCCATATTCTCATCCACCTTTGTTCTCAAACCTAACACAAGCAGGTCTAGGCATGCGTTGCAGCTTAGCTGTGTGTGTGGGCCATCTTTGTACGAGTGGGCCTTGCATTGCAGCTTAGCTGTGTGCGTGATGGATGTCCGTGGTATGTAAACGGCGCTAATTCCGGTAGGACATCAAGGAACAAGACTCTGTAACTCTCTTCCAAATAATCCATGTATCTCACGAAATCCGGACGTGTTCCTCCTCAACCTCGTGTTGTTCTTACTAAACCACCATAAATCCTGCTATTCCCAGCCTCAGTTCCAGATATCCCGTTCCATAACATTTGGTAATCGGAGCAAAGGTTGATTTTGGGGAAAAAATTCCTGAGTCTCTGGCGCGTGGGCCTTGTTTACTTTCACCCAAAAACTCAAAATTTTTCAAGATTCCTCGTCACATCGAATCTTTAGACGCATGCATGAAGTACTAAGTATAGACGAAAATAAAACTAATTGCACAGTTTAGTCGAAATTGACGAGACAAATCTTTTGAGCATAGTTAGTCCATAATTAGACAATAATTACCACAAACAAATGAAAGTGCTACAGTGCCGCGAAATTTTTTCCTTCAGGAAGTAAACAAGGCCCAAGAAGAAGAAATCCCACGAAATATCACCTCGAAATGGCGGCTTGGGTGGACGAGTCAAAGGCCTTATTTGGATCCATGGGTTAGAGTTAGATTTAGCTATTTAGGGCTTAAATAGCTCTAAAGTATGCAAACATGAGGGTTAGATTAGGTTTATTTGCATCTAACCCACCCAAAAAACTATCCCCCAAAGAGGTGCTTATTTCGGCTATTTGGAGATATTTGAGGTGGGACCCATAGATAAAAGGCATTGGCCTCCCATCTGAGCCCGCACGGGATTCTATTCTCCACTCGCCTCCCAGCCCGCCACCTCCTGTGGGGGTATAAACCTCTATACCCTCATGGGACTATATGGGCCACACCATCAGAGGTGGCTCGGCGCACAGGATGAAGACGTGCGGCGCACGACTGGTCGGCGTGCACCGTAAGGCTACAAGATATTGTAGCAAATAAGATACTTTGCTTGTAACTCTGTCCCTTCAGGATATATAAGGAGGGGCAGGGGTCCCCTAGAGGACAGGTCATAATTATCTCAACACAATCCAATACAATCAGACGCAGGACGTAGGTATTACGCCCACACGGCAGCCGAACCTGGATAAAAACCTTGTCTGTGTCTTGCGTTACCATCGAGTTCGTAGCTTGCGCACCGTCTACCGATAAACTACTACCGTGGGTATATCCCAAGGTAGACTGCCGACTAGCTTTCGTCGACAGTGGCGCGCCAGGTAGGGGGTGTGCGTACAACTCTCTTAGACGAACAAGATGGCCATCATCCCCCACTTCGCGGCCTTGGCGGATGGCTTCACGTTCATCGTCGGTTTCAACAGCTTCATCGCCATGACCGCAGAGGAGGCGTAGATCCGATCTATGCCGATCACTTCTTCACCGACGTCGGCTGCGGCTCCAACCACACTGGCCACAGTTTCGACCACACCATCAACGTCTCAGACCACACCGACAACGCGTCGCCCCTTCTCTGCTACAATGGGAGGCAGATCGACGACACCGACCTGCTCAGGCTATCGACCAAGTTGTTTGGCCTACTTGCTCTGACCACGACTCGCAATAATAATCGCCGCGAAGAACGGCGCTACGACAACCGCGACCACCGTCATGACAACAAGTCAAAAAGCTCGAGGGCCAGACAATTCTGTCACCACCGACAAGACTTTCGTTCAAAGATAAGTACACTTCTAATATTTTATTTATTTTTGGCATAATATTTTTTTATTATCCTTCAAAAACAACTTTTTGTTTAGCCACACTAGTTTTTTCTCCTACACGAGTTTTCCAGAGCCGGTAGTATCTCCGACTCCTCCCTACACGTGCATGAGATCCGTCCTCTGTGTTCCGGGTGGTCGGCAGTAGCTCTCTGGCGAGGCTGGCAATCCCACGCGTGTCTAGGTTCCGCACCTCATGCTGATTGTTGGCTAGACCAGAGCTGGTACAAGCTCTAGGATGAATTAACTACTTGTGCTAATTTTATAACAAAAAATCTAAAACTTATCTCAGTACTGATTTTTTATCTAGAGTTTATTTATACATCATGTACTACCTATTCTCTATATTTATTTTTCAGGAGTTTGGTCCACTCGACAAGCTACGCTCGGGGACTCGTCGACTATTCGCTACGCTGTGCCCGGGGATTGCTCCGACCACCGAGCACGTTTACGTTCCCAACCACGCTTGGGGACTTGTCGACTACTCTCTATGCTGTGCTTGAAGACTGTGCCGACCACCGAGCACGTTTACGTTCCCAATCACGCTCGGGGACTTGTCTACCAATCTCTACGCCGTGCTCGGGGACTGTGCTGACCACCAAGCACGTTTACGTTTCCAACCACGCTCGGGGACTGGCCGATCAGTCTCTATGTCGTGCTCGGGGACTGTGCTGACTACCGATCGTGCTCGGAGACTCATCAATCACTCCTTGGGCTGTGCTCGGGACTTGCTTCGATCATTCTCCGACCGCAGCTTGGGGACTGCTTTTCTCAGTTACATATGAATTGGACTAGGTAATTTTAATTTTTTAGACCTTGCTACAAGGCTCATACTTCGCCTTCCAGCAAGCTCGGGGACTACATCGGTACGATGCATCTGTCGATGCATTTCAGTATCAGATTTTCTATGTGGTTTTTTCTCTTTAGACCATGGCACCACGTGCCTACGTCACCTACTACCATGCTCGGGGACTAAGTGGGCACACTTCACCTTGCGGTGAATATGCTTGCTTTTTTGAGGTCTATACTTTTCAGAAAAGTAAAGTGGGCACACTTCACCAGGAAAGAAAATCTTTTTTAATTTAGAGCACCATGCATTCTTCGAACAACCTGCTTCTTCGATGTCAATGTTGATCAATTGTCTTTTGAGTTGGTCAAAATACCGTTGCAACTGTTTGGGCGACTTTCCTGCTTATTGAAGACGCCAAGCCTCACTGATCGAAGAAGCTCAAGACGGCGTGTTACATCACAATACATGGTGCTCGGGGACTAGCTGTGGTGGTATAAACCTCTATACTCTCATGGGCCTATATGGGCCACACCATCAGAGGTGGCTCGGCCCACAGGATGAAGACGTACGGCGCACGACTGGTCGGCGTGCACTGCAAGGCTACAAGATATTGTACCAAATAAGATACTTTGCTTGTAACTCTGTCCCTTCAGGATATATAAGGAGGGGCAGGGGTCCCCTAGAGGACAGGTCATAATTATCTCAACACAATCCAATACAATCAGACGCAGGACGTAGGTATTACGCTCACACGGCGGCCGAACCTGGATAAAAACCTTGTCTGTGTCTTGCGTCACCATCGAGTTCGTAGCTTGCGCACCGTCTACCGATAAACTACTACTGTGGGTATACCCCAAGGTAGACTGTCGACTAGCTTTCGTCGACACCTCCGCAAGACATCCACGCCTTCCAACCCACCGTAATTTTTGTTTTGCTTCATTCATAACTTGTATGTTTCAGTGAGACATCTCATTTGTATGGATAAAATAAATTTTATCATGTGATGGATGCTTAATTTGTAAAAATGATTTGTTTTTGTCATTTATGAGTGGGAGGTGGCCACACAACAGTCGGCCACACCAAATCCAGCTGCAAAGGAGCCTAATGATTAGAAAATTATATTTATTGTTAATCTAACCATTGCATCCAAACACCTTTACGGCTAAAGTAATTGAGGGTTAGTCATGAGCTATAAAATAATTCTAACATCTAACTTGGTTAGAGTATCCAAACAGGAGACGACGAAGCAGTTCGCTAGCTTAACTCTGCCTAGCACTTTTTCAAGAAGAAAATTTGTTTAATATCTAGTATCTATGACATTTTCTTATGTGCCACTAAAACTTGGTGATTTTTCTTCTTTGCCATTAAGGCCTTGTTTAGTTCGCAAAAATTTTCAAGATTTCCCGTCATATCGAATCTTTGGTCGCATGTATGGAGCATTAAATATAGACGAAAATAAAAACTAACTGCACAATTTACCTGTAATTTGTGAGATGAATCTTTTGAGCCTAGTTACTCCGTGATTGGATGTAACATCCCTGATGTTACGAACACTAAAACTGGATCATGTCATCATAAGCATTTCAAAGCATATTTGTTATGCACGTCATTATGCATCAACTTAAAATAAGTTTATTTTGGTTGATTGTGCTTAGGGAATTAAAGTATGTTTATCTTGTGAAGTGATGCTTGTGATAGTTGTTTAATCCCTAGTTAAGGAGGGTGGTAAGGGAATAGCTAAGGAAAAACCCTAATTTCAATCCCAGTTTTTACCCCCTTTTGTGTAACTTAAAAACTAAGCAAAATTTGGGGATGAGTTCAAAAGCAAAGTTGTAGATCTTGTCAAGGTGTACAACTTTGGTGTTTTGAGTTTTTGAAGTTTCAATACAAAATTGAAAGTAATTTTGAAAATACAGATTTTCAGAAATTGCCCCCTTTTCCAATTTGAATCCCTAATTCAAAATCTATTTGGAATCTTGAAAAGTGATCAAAATGAAAGTTGTAGGGCTCATCAAAATGAACAACTTTTATTCTGGGAGTTTTTCAAGTTATTGAGAAAAATCAAAAGTAATTTTAGAATTTCTAATCTGCCCCAATTTCAAATTGGATTTTTCCCCAATTTGGAATTTGAATTTCAATCTGTTTTACTCAAATTCGTCCCTCTCCTTTCAAAATCAGCTTTGGATCCTTAAAAATGTTTTGTAGCATTCAAAATTCTGAATAAGTTTTATTTTGACAGAAATTTGACTTCTATTCAAAATTTGGATGTAATTTAAAAAAAACAGTGAAGGAGGAGATAAGGCCAGCTACAGTAGCCGGCCAGCTCCACCTCCCGGACACCGCGATGGACGCGCTGGCGTCCGGCATACCCTCCACGCAGCTGTCCGCCTGCTTGCCCTTGCCTTTTCCACGCCATCCTCATCCGAAGCGGACGACAGCGCCCTCCTTGCTTCCTATTTCTTCCTCTGCTGTCCTGCCGCCTAAAACCATGGCCGTCGAGCACCACCTCACCGTGGCCAACTATCTCCAGTGGCTCCCTTGATCTCTCGTTTGTCTCTTTAGCTTCCTTGCCATTCCGTGATGCTCAAGGACCTCCTTGTTGCATCACAAGACTCCCTGGAATGATGGCTCATGGCCGTGCTCTGTGCTGCCGTACCGCTGCCCGCGCGGCCACGCCTCCTCAGATCATCACGGGGCAAGCCATGGCCACCAATGGAAGCGCATGAGCCTACTGATGCTCTCAGCCTCTTCCCCGACGCCAACATATCTTTGTTGCGCTGAAACCTCCGCCGACGAGGATTTCCTCTGTTTTCAATTCGCGACCAGGGACCCCGTGCAACAATTTGAAGTTTCCCAGGGGTCTAATTGCACAGACTGTGACTCAGGTGAATAGTGCTATAAGGACTTGTTTGTAGATGCTTTGTTGAATCTTTGAAAATTCATATCTGGAGTTTGGTAGCTCCAATTTTGGTGAACCAAATTTTGTTGTGCTCCATGAGATGTCTAGTTTTTATTAAAAATATGAAACTGACCATGTTTTGTAGTAAAATAATTAGTTATGATTTATGCCTTTTAATTATGTTTAAAAAGGAGAAATTCATATCTCATTCTGTATAGCTCCTATTGCCCTGAAATTTTTATGGTGTTCTCATGATGTTATGTGAATGTTGCAGTAAAAATTTCATGTTCAGTAGATGATATATGGTTAAGTTATTAATTTATCTTGTTTAGTGCTTATTAAATTGTCTATAATTAAACTAAAAATTAATAAATACAAAATATGGTTCCTGTACCTTTATATGAGGTCTTTATATCATACAGATACATATTTTAGCTATGTGTTTGTAGAAAATGTCGAGTTTCTTATTTATCTTGCTGTTACATGTTTTCTTGTGATGGAAAATTATCTTTTTCATGGAAATTGCTATACTTATCCAAGTGGCATGAAATTTATACAGTAGACTTTGGAGAGCATATATGAGCTTCTGTAGTTTTCTCAGAATTTATTGTGTACTTTTGATATATGGTTATTACTTTGTCTATTTACCTAAATAAATTAATAAAGACATGAAAGGAATTTATTTAGGGATGACCATGATGTTTTCTAGTATCTCTTTGATGTATTTCAACTATTGGTGAGCTGGGTTTTGCCCAGGTCCAAGTTTGAAACATAAATGAAATGTTATTTGTCTATAATTAAATTATTAGTGATTTCTGAACAGTTTCTGGAACCTTATGAATTGCTCTAGGTAGATAAAGATGGATGTGAAACTTGTCTATAACAAAGTTGTATATAATTCATGTATCTACCTGGTGTTAAGTTTTAGTGGCATTTGGCCCTATAGTTTATGAGTTATGCCTGTTTAAATTTAAGTTTCAGAAATGGTTCATCTCTGTCAAATTCTGGATCAGTTTCTGTAGTTGTGCAATTTCAACCTACCAAACTTATGAATCATGCTTTCATGATAAAAGATGAATTGTAGTAATGTTCATAAGCTTTCCAAAATGTTATGGATCATGAATTTTGGTGATCTAGAACTCTGGTTATAGATGTATGAAGCTTAATATCTGATTCTGTCCAAGGTCTGGACAGAATTGTTTATTCATACTGTTTGGCCATTTTATCTTTTAAATCAGTTCTCGAAGATAATAACAAAGTTGTAGAAAATTATCTAAGCTTTCCAGAAAGTCTAATATCACCTTTATTGGATGTTTGTATCTCTAATTATGGTTGAATGAAGTTGTGTATATGCTGCTGTCCTGGTTATGTGTGCAAATAGAGTTTATTGTTTTTAGCTAGCCTTTACTTAAATAATGAGTAGCTTAATTTCCAAATTAGAATTTGAGTGCTTTTGGAATTGTGTGATGACCTGAGGTCATTAACCTTAATGACCTTTGGCATTTAATTATTGTTTGATGTTAATACTTAATTTCTGCCATTAATATTTAATTAAGAATTGATTAAGATAAATAGAAAACCTAATCATTTTAGGTTTTGATTGTTCTTTTGGACTGATTGACAACCAGTGATCACTTAGCATGATATGCTCCCTGGTTATGGTTTATTTCATATAAATGATCTTTGTGGTATGATGGTTTCACAACATTGTTTAATAAAGATGATAAAATTGGTTTAATAATAGTCCATGCTTTGATAGCTAGATTAGTTTGTTTCTTTACCATGAAGGTAAATTGTACTCGAGATAATCATATTTTGTTGTTATCATCCAAGAACATGTAACATGTCTTTATCATGCCATGAGTATATCATAATCATGCATATGCACTTTTACGTATAGAATACGCTCCGGAAGAATCTGATCCTCAGTGGGTTGCTTCCGAGTTTGTGGATCCTTCGGGTTTTGCTGAGTTGCCGAACTTCCCTTCCGGCCAAGGCAAGCCCTGGACATTAAACCCTATCCTTGTATTTTCATAAAGTTATTTATATCACTTGAGTTAATATGATGCATTAGGTGAATAGGAGTTGAGTGAATCCTATTTGCCGCATTATCTACCTTGATGATTTCAATATTAACCTTGATACCTGTTTTATGAAAATACTTAGTATGCTTAGCCCTGCTTATTAGATAGGTTTTCAAATGAGAAAGTTTGAAGGGTTGTTGTGGAATACTTTTATGGTTAATGATGTTCAACTTGAGACCGGTCGGTGGACTTGCTTTAAGAATGGAGTCTTAAAGTAGTGTCTCCAACTGTGTCGATTAAGGACCGTACCGTTGTTGGCCTGTTGTGATTGAGACCTTTGAGTACAGCCCACATGCGCTGGTAAGCCTTACCTATAGCTATTCCGATACTTGAGAACGGCTAACCGCGTACTGGGAGTGGAGAGATGGCGAGAGTAGCGTGTACCCACCTTACGGATCTGAGATGACCGGGAAACATCTAGATTGGCTGTAGGATGGTGGTGTACTGTACTCTCGGGTGACGCTGGACCCGTTCTTGTATGGGAGGATCTATAGAAACAGGTTGACATATGCAAGATTAAGTTCTACATATGTCGTGTGGTACTGAATCCCCAGCTGGGTTTAATCGATTCGAATCGCCGTGTTTCCTCGGATATGGAACCTCAATCCTCGTACCATCATCGTAGTAATAAGTGAATCTTTGGTATAAGAAAGATATGGTTTGCTTATGAAAGTTTGATAATAATTTGGTTAGTCATAAATGATAACCTTGAGTTAAAACTTGAAAGTAGGTTTTAAATCTTAGTAAGCTTTTATGCAAAAGAAATGCTTTGATCTTGCTAAAGCTCTACCTTGAATTCCTATAACCTGCATACCTGAGTTTTCATCTCTTTTATAATCGGTTAAGTCTTGTTGAGTACTTTTGTACTCAGGGTTTTATAACCCCTGTTGCAGGTGCTGACTTAGACTGCTTATGGAGGTCATGTCGGTGTGCGCGACATGATTTATCCACCTCTTCTACCTTAGAAGCTTCACCTAGGATGCTTCCGCTACTCTACACACCTTTTAGAAATTTAGTTAAGTTTGTACTTCATCATATGTTGTAAATTAAGTTATAAATCTTCCGCACTCCGATCTAAGTTATTTTGTAACAAATGTTGTAATGTTGTGGTAACTCCATGTTGATCCTGTATGAGTTAAAACGTGGATGATTCGGGTTTCCCGAGGACACCCGACATATTTCTTGAGTCATTTGGAACTCGTGCACGTTGATCAGAAGTCTTTAAGACAATGATGGGTGCATGTGGGCCACTTAATTCAGGAGGTTCTGCCACATTGGACAATGTTTATCAAATAAAAACGAAATGCTACAGTACCCAAAAACAAAAAAATTTGCGAACTAAACAAGGCCTAAATATACTTTATCTATCCCTAAATATTTGTCATTTACGCTTTTCAAAAACTAGTTTGACTAAATATATATTAGAAAATATTAATATTTATATTACATAATTAGTATTATTGAAAAGATATTTAACTCCAATTTTTTAAATAAATTTATTTAGAAATACAAATATTACATATATGTGTAATAATAACGACAATTATTTAGAGATAAAGAAAATATTTTGTTTCTCTCTCTCGTGCCATCACCCTCATTTTGACTCCAGAGAGGTGGTTAAAACATATGCAAATTACCCATTATGCCCTCCCGATCCTTTTCCAGCTCTCTGGGTCTCGTAGATCGGATCGAAGGCGTCGCCGCCTGAACTCTCGCCAGCGTCGCAACCTGGGACCCAGCGTCCTCGCGACCAGCTCCGACGCGGCGTCCGCCCTCTACAGCCCGGTGTCCCAGCGACCGTCGCTGCTGTTCTACTTCGCCACTCGCCACCTTGGCCGGCGACGAGCACCACCAGGACACCAGGTATTCCCTCCCCTTGGTCCTCCCTTCGTGCTGTGCGAAGCCGTGCGCCCAAACCGTAACATAATTCGTAGGTAAAACTGTGCGCCCATACCCTAACATACTATTCGTAATCGGATCTGAATCTAATTACAGGTGTATATGCATGTATTATGCCTACTAACTTCGATTGCTTTGCAAAAATTATTGGGTGTACATGCGCATGATAAAAAACCAGTATGGCATAATGAAATTCAGTTTAGCTGAAACCTGGTTTGGTTAATGTATGGTAAAACCTGGACAATATGAGAAAAATCAGTTGTGCTAAAATATTCTCACTTGTCTGCATTGTTTTGAGGTATATGCTGATCAGTTATTCTCGTGTTTGTTGTCAATTGTCATCGACATTCTTAAAAACTTTATAGGCCCCTGCCCTGTCTTCCCCCGAGGCCCGGGAATGTTTGTTGGCCTTCACTTGTGATAAAATGGTTCCCCTTGTGCATTTGGCATATCTTATTGCATTTTACCAACTTATACGATACCTACATGTAAATCCCATTGCTTTGTGACTATGTTCTCTGTGTACTGAATGTTTGTGCTCATACACATCTTACATTGTCTTTTGTTTGTGGAACTAATTCCTCTCCTTTTGCAGTTCAAGTAGCTCACTGATTCAGCTTTGGTTATTCCTGAGTGACAACTATTGAAAATGGTACTTCGATTGACTCAACGTTATATTGTGTTTCCCTTTTTATAAACTAATTCACTTGTCGTTCTGGAGTCTAGACATTATGAGATTGTATTATGGTGATTGATATACGTTATTCCTGCATTCTTGATTGCATCCCATGTCTTGGTATCCATAAGAATCTGACAGTTCAATCTTTTTCTTTTTTATGTATTATAGGTGGTTCTTGCAGCCTCTGTAGTATCAAAGTCTGGAAAAGGTAAGCTGGTTATTGCCCATTTACTAATTCTGAATAGTATTGTTGATTCTTTAATGATATCTGCTTCTGAAACACTTAACGCTCTTCTCAGTTTTTGTAGCTGTAATGTATATATATATTTAATGTGCCCTGAACACTTGCATTGTATTTACTTTTTGTTCATATAGCATATTAGCATGTATGTGAGCCATGGGTCTACAATTGTGTCAAAACAACACCACTTAAAATCAACTTTGTGCAATATGCTCTGTAAAGTAGATTGTAGGTTTACTATGGTGCATTTAATTTTTGTCAAGCTACGGCCACCATTTTTTCTATATTTGTGTGATCTAGTAGCAAATAATGTCTTGTTTATGTTTGTCTTCAACTGCAGCACTTGTTTCAAGACAATTTGTTGATATGTCTCGAAGCAGAATTGAGGGACTACTTGCAGCATTTCCGAAGTTGGTGGGAACTGGAAAGCAACACACTTATGTTGAGACTGAAAATGTCCGTTATGTTTATCAGCCTATTGAAGCCTTATATCTGCTAGTCATCACAAATAAGCAGAGTAACATTCTTGAAGATCTGGAGACACTAAGGCTGCTTTCTAAACTTGTATCCTGTTCCAGTTTTTATGTTATATTCCTACCATCAAAGGCTAGTTTATGCTGTTCAAAAGTTGTGTTGTCAATATCACAAAATGGATTTATTTTTGCCATCTCTGTATTATTAATTTTTGTTACTGGCATTGTTTTCCTTTTGTAAGATCAAAGAAAGAACATTATGCACAAGCATAAATACACTCTTTGCTTTTGGAACCAAGGTTAACACATGAATCACTATGTTAGTACCACGTGCCCTTGCTTAGGACCTAATTATAAGCTTATAGCATTTCCATATTCAAAATGCCAATTCAATTCAGTGATTCCTTGAACACGTACAAAGGTACCTGAATACTCCCCCTCTTTGGATGAGGAAGGTGTCTGTCGGGCGGCATTTGACCTCACTTCTGCTTTTGATGAAGCCATTTCCCTTGGAAACAAAGAAAATGTTACTGTTGCTCAAGTTAAACAGTACTGTGAGATGGAGAGCCATGAAGAGAAGCTGTACAAACTCGTCATGCAAAGCAAAATAAATGAAACTAGGGATCGCATGAGGCAACGAGTTACTGAGATTGAGAAAAGCAAGGTTCGTCCTATTCTTTTCCTCAAAGGAACACACACTTCTCTTGAATATTCAACATCAAGGGATTTTCTTTTTACCTGCCTATATACTGTTAAAGCTGAAATTTTGTAAACATAACCAATAGCCATGACAGCTCTAAAAACATGCAAAAAGATTTACTATTTGAGTTTGTCTGGTTTGTTACTGCATTTATTTCCTGACATGGGTTCTTTAATATAATAATCACCATCTTTTATTAGTTATATTCCAGTTATGTAGTTGCTGATTAAATACTGAAACATAGGACTATAGAAGTGTTTCTCGTCATTGTCGCGTTCTTTTGTCAGTATATTACCTCTTCTGTTGGTCTAACTTTACAATCTTGTAATCATGGCAATAGCCATTATTACTTTCAACACTTTCATGCTTGCGATGTGGGTCTCCAGGTCATCTTTATTGATGTTTTATAAATTTTTGAGAGAAATAGTCATTGAGTGAATTATTTCGTCTCACAAACTATATTGCAAAAAGATAAAAAATGGTGAACTTGATGAAAGAGAACTAAGTTATTATATTTGAAAGTTCTAGATTGGCTTGGTGTTCAGTGGAACCTTGCGATTGATTTCTTTCATATGCTGTTGGAAGCGAAGGAGGGGGTTCTGAAACCCATTTTCATGGAAGTTTTTACCATCAGTGGTTGGCAAATTTGGAAGCAAAGAAACAACTTCATTTTTAATAGAGGCCAAACGCCCTTCCTTGCTTGGAAAACAGGTTTCATTGACAGGATCTCTGAAAACATGCGCGCTCTCTTCCTTTCTTGGATAGATTTGTGCACATAGTTTGGCCCAGCCAGCCTCAGGCTACCTGTTTCCTTCTTTGCTGCTGTTTTTTGTTCTGTCTCTTTTGTACAGTTGGTTCTTTTTGGTTTAATAAAAATTCCTAACAGTGGGGGCTTCCCCTGCTGTTGTTCTTTTCCAAAAAATAAAAAAGTTCTAGATTGGAAATATAACCCACCCATAAATTCCTGGAACCTTGATTTGAATATTTTCTTGTAGAGTGTTAGTTGTGGCACCTGTTCAAAGTCATGCCTCGTCTCTATTTGGATGTTTGCTATAATTTGGTGTGCCATATTGTGGGTAGAGCTTGGTTACTTTCTTACCAAAAAAAATGGCATACCATTGGCTATTTTCTTCTTCTGAATTCTTTATTTATATTTTTGTGGCACATGGGTCTTTGTTTGCCTTTGAAATTCTGGTTAGATAAAGTGTTTTTCCTATTTCGATCATGGTGTTTTGTTTGCAGCATGCAGTACTGTCATTTTTCTCTTGGAAATTTAATATCTTCTGGAAGGAGTAAAAATTGAGTACCCGTGCAAAGCTATTTGTGATTAACAGTGCTCTTTGACTAACTTGCAACTGTATTACACAAGATTATGACCAACATCGGCAATTTGTTGTAATTTATGCAGATTGGTAGAGGCAAGACTGAAAACGCATTTGGCTCCCAGAGGACTACAAACGTTGTTAATGACATGAACACCAGAGGGAGTGGTCTAGGTGGTGATCCTATATTTGGGGAGTTGTTTGCTCAAAAGGCCAAAGGTTGGTACGCAAACTAATGCATACTGAATATGTGGAAATTCTGACGCCGTTGATTATTTTATTACTGCTGTTGATGGTTACATAGTACTGATTTATGTTTAGAGCTGAATATAGTGGACAGTAATTTTTTTATCTTTCAGAACTTTTGGTCGGAAATCTCAAATCGTCCATACAACTTTCAACGAGATTTGGTCTCAGCTTTCATGTGAATTTTGAATGGAACCAACATTTTGCATTTACTATTATCGTTCATTAGTGGACGCCTCTATTTGGAGCGCCTGTTATTATGTTGTTTATTTGTGTCATTTTTATTTTACTTGGACAGGTCATTCTTCTGCTCCTACTGCTACTAGTAAAGTGGCTGGTGGTATGAAATTGGGCAAGGCACAGAAGACAGATCAGTTTCTTGAATCTTTGAAAGCTGAAGGAGAACTCATTTCTGAGGATACTCAACAAAGTGGAATTCAGTCAAGACTGCCATCTGCCCCTACAAGTGATCCTATCACAGTGGCAATCGAAGAAAAGATCAGTGCCACTGTTAAAAGGGATGGTGGAATTCATAATTTTGATATTCAAGGAACCCTTGCTCTCCAAGTTCTGAATGACACCAACGGTTTTATCCAGTTGCAGGTTATTTTCTATATTTTTTCCGGGACCTTTTACATTTGATCATACTGCAATAGTGCGATCTATCATTCAATTTGCTCCTGGAAGATTTGTCATAGCAATTAATGTCCTACTAGCAGTAACCCCCCCCCCCCCCCCCCCACCCCCCACCACCACCACAACACACAAAAAAACTGTGGTACAATGTTTGGTACAGACACAACACTTTTTTTTTTACGCCTTGAGATTTCCTCAGATTTATTTAAACCTTATTGGGTAACCCTTCTATCATAACCTGATATGTATCATCATTATCACCTGCTTCCAAGGCTGGTATTTTGCTTAACAATATTTTCTAACTAAAGTAGTTTTTAATTAGAGGATAATAAATATCCTATATTGTATGGTTTACAGATCGAGAACCAAGATCTACCTGGACTTAGCTTCAAGACACACCCTTATATTAACAAAGAGTTGTTCAATAGTCAGCAAATTGTTGCTGCAAAAGATCCAAACAGGCCTTTCCCTAGTGGTCAAAATGAAACCCCTCTTGTGAAATGGAGAATCCAGGAGTTGGATGAGTCATCTCTGCCATTGTCAGGTATATTTCAACTGTCTTCTGTAGTACTTGCAAATTTAGAATTGTAACCTGTTCTTGCCACTTGCAGTTAATTGCTGGCCTTCAGTCTCTGGAAATGAAACATACGTGAACATTGAGTACGAAGCTTCTGAGATATTTGATTTGCACAACATTGTCATTTCTATACCTTTGCCTGCACTCAGGGAGGCTCCAAGTGTTAGACAGATAGATGGAGAATGGAAGTATGTTTCAAAACCTTTGTGTTACCTGTCTTTAAATACTTCGGTGCTGTGTATGTCTCAAGAAAAATCTGTTGAATCCAAATAATGTTAAGAGCTTAATTACATCTAACAAGCCTTTGGGTGTGAATAGAAAGCTTAGGTTGTATAACAAAGGTGAAGCTGTGGAGAGCATGGAAGAGTTCACTTAACCATTCGGTACAAACAGTGGGAGTGTTACTTTTTTCTACAACCCCAATTTCTTTCGGTGGGGGTGTGAGGGGAGGGTTTGTGTTTGCTGAGGTACTTCCACATTTTGTTTTACAAGAAGCTGGGATGTATACAAGAAGCAAGTCTAGGCCTATAGAAGTTGTTTTTTCCATTGATTGAATACTAGGTCCACAAAACTATCTCTAGACTGTGTTTTCGTAACTTAATATTTGATACTGAATAATAAATAATTCCTGTTTGAAGTATATCCAAGGATTTGCTTCTTTTTTTTGAAAATTTGTTCCTTTATTTAAATTTATCTCAGTACTTATATGTTCTCTCTGTTAGCCCCTCTAGCTGACCTCTAGCCTTATATATTAACTTTTCTTTCTTGCATGCAGGTATGACTCGAGAAACTCTGTGTTGGAATGGTCAATTATTCTTATTGATCAGTCCAACCGCAGGTACAGGACCTCATCATCCATCCCCCACCCCCTCAACACATGCACACAGACAGTTGCTAATGCTTGCTTTCCTTTCGTTTCCAGTGGTTCTATGGAATTTGCTGTTCCTGCAGCTGATCCATCTACATTTTTTCCCATCTCTGTTGGATTTTCAGCGTCAAGTACCTTCAGTGATTTGAAGGTTGGTTATTTTGTTTTTTTCTAAAGGACCTACCCATTATCCTCCATATTCTGAACTATGAGCATACTGAAATATGAGTAGGAGCATAATGAGAAAATTGGAGGGGCAACTGGTCACTTAAGAATTTCTTAAAAAGAAATTGGTCACTTTAGAATTACACACCTTGGAATGTTGAATTTCAATTGGTTGATTTGTTTCATCACATAACTGTATTGGCTCTGATGAGTTTAGCATTGTTTATGGACTGGCCACTGCACTCAATTTGCCATAAAACACCACGCATGACTCTTCCTACTTCCATACCAAACTATATCCTCCCTCCCTCCTTTTAGACTGTTCATATTGTATGCAGTGCGATGTAAAAGCCGTACTTTGCTTATCCGTAGCTTCTGGTTTGCTTTCAAGGTTAGATTTTTGTTTAAAAACCCAAACAAATATCTCCACTAACCAGTTCATAAAATAATAAGGATCTCCACCACTTTGCAGTAGAGTTTTCAACCATCTTACGCCCTGCTTTGTACTCTTGTCCATAAACTTAAGGCTGGGTTTTTTACTACAATTGAAGGCAGATAGGAAAAGATGCACTTGTATATGGAGGTAGTACATAAGAACAATGTAAAACTGATTGTCCATCCACTGTCCCAACTGTCAGCTTGATAAACTATGCTGCATTTGTCAGCTAAATGTACGCTACTTCCTGAATTTATGTTTCTTACCTTGTATGTGTTTTTGTGATGCTATGCACATCGTTGTTTCAGGTTACCACCGTTCATCCATTAAGAGAAGGCAGCCCTCCCAAATTTTCTCAGAGGATTCGAATGGTTACTTGTAATTACCAAGTGGTTTGAGCCTGAAGGAAGGCCACCTTCAAACTTGAAGCGGATGTTATAACAGTATGTGGAAGCTAGGAATTTCTGTCGGAATCAATGGGCAGCTAGGATATATATATCTATATCTATATATACATATAGAAATAAGAATGGTACACATAACCCCTCTTTTTGTATCTACCCATTGTAAAATGTTGCGCCATAGTGGTATCTTTACTGGAATATGAAGATTATAATTTTGTCTAACGTTTATTCAGGGAAAAAAATGATTTTGGCCCCTTTCGTTCTTTGATGTTTTGCTTCTGTTATGTTTCTTCTCTCATTTGAAACCCTGGGGAATTGTGTTGCATTTGCCTTCGAAGCCTCAGATTTATTTCCTGAATTTCTCGGTTTTGAGGGAAGCCTCTGATTTATTTCCTGGTCCCCGGGCTGTGGCGTACAATTTGTATTTCTTTGTTTGGAGGGAAGCGTCCGATTGGATCCTTATTACTGGTGTTTGGATGCATGTTTCTGGAACTTAGCACGACATCTCGTAGCTGAGGATATGTCATTCAGCCTGTGTTTGGCTGTTTAGAAGTTAACGTGTTTGAGATAGAGATGGAGATTGACGTTGTACTTCTATAGCTAATCTGATTACTGTGTGCAGTGTGCTACTCCTATCCATCTTCCTGGTGACCACTCTCTCGTTAATCGCCACCTGCTTTTTGGGCTGAATCCTGAGCCCGTGGTTGTCCTGAGCGGCTGAGCCTAAGTAACAACATATAATTCCATGTCCAAATGCGTTCTAGTTCGGCGGCCTAGTTCCAATCCTGCGCAAAACAGTTGGTCAGTTGCAGAATGGCACGAAAGGAATGTTTGAATGGCCTGAGGCCTTGTTTAGTTTCAAAAAAAATTTTGCAAAATTTTTCAGATTCCCCGTCACATCGAATCTTTAGACACATGCATAAAGTACTAAATATAGACAAAAATAAAAACTAATTGCACAGTTTGGTCGGAATTGACGAGACAAACCTTTTAAGCCTAGTTAGTCTATGATTGAACAATATTTATCAAATACAAACGAAAGAGCTACAGTGTCCATTTTGCAAAATATTTTGGAACTAAACAAGGCCTGAGTCCTCCCTCTCTGAAAAACCGCACGAAAGGAATGTTTGAAAGCTTGTACTCCGTACGTTGCAGAGTCGCTCAGGGCATCATCACGTGCCGTACGTCGTCAGCTATATATTTGAAAACTTGTCGACGTTTAATATAATGACATAATCTTCTCCGTATCAAAATAACTGCCCATCTTATTTAATTAATAGAGGACATGTATTTTCATGATAAACATATTACAAGATACAACTATTATTGATTTCTTAAATAGGTCTATTTTTCAAATTTAAAAATATTTAACTCATCAGAAAGTAAAGTTGTGCTTATTTTGGTATAGAGGAGTACTATGTCCCATTAAAAGTATCGTTCTTGACTTTTAGTGTTTGATTATTCTTCTTATTTAAAAAAATATTTTGCAAATTATAAAATAAATAAATTATTACTAAAATATCTCTAATGATAAAATAAGTTATAATAAAATAATTAATATTTATATAAAATTATTAAATAAGACAAACAGTCAAATAAGATGACACGAAATCCAAAACATCACTTTTACAACGCGAGTAGTATACAGTTCCTCTTGGGCCTTGTTTAGTTCACCCTGAAAACCAAAAAGTTTTCAAGATTCCCCGTCAAATCGAATCTTGTAGCACATGCATGAAACATTAAATATAGACGAAAACAAAAACTAATTACACAGTTTAGCTGTAAATCGTGAGACGAATCTTTTGATCCTAGTTAGTCCATGATTGGATAATATTTGTCACAAACAAACGAAAATGCTACCGTACCGAAAATTTTTCGCTTTTCGGAACTAAGGCCTTGTTTAGTTCCGAAAACTGAAAAGTTTTCGGAACTGTAGCACTTTCGTTTGTTTGTGCTAAATATTGTCCAATCATAGACTAACTAGGCCTAAAAGATTCGTCTCGTGATTTACAGTCAAACTGTGTGATTAGTTTTTATTTTCGTCTATATTTAATGCTTCATGCATGAGCCGCAAAATTCGATGTGATAGGGAATCTTAAAAACTTTTTGGATTTCGGGGTGAACTAAACAAGGCCTAAACAAGGCCTTGGAGGAGCAGTGCATTTCTGCTACCATGTCAATGTCACACTTTCACTGTATTCTTTCGGTGAGGGCGTGACGCAACTGTTGCACCACTGTGGTACACCTCGTACATAGTCAGTTCATTCTCAGGTGTGCCCTCGGCAGCACCTGAGGACGACTTTGCAGAACTCGGAGTGTCTGATGATCGTATGGGCGCTACATCATGACCAATCTATGCGCAAACCATTTTGTCCACCACTCCATCTCCAGTGTATTGCCTCTCAGTCATATTGACTGACAGCTCTGAATATTCAAAGCGAGACACAAAAAACTGACTGCATTTTGAGCGTTTGAGTTTTGACCGATTTTATCTCAGTACGAGACTACGAGTACAGGAGTAATACGCCTCTTGGAGGAGCAGTGCATTTCTCAGTATGAGTGCAGGAGAGTACGTTGTCCTCCTCCTACTTTTCTGTCAGGCAACACATGCAAAGCTAGCTGCCGGCCTGTTCGCTGTTGCCACCGGAGTATTTCTGATCGAAAGCATTGGCGACAGGCTGCGGTCCACGCACTGCAGTGCATGCAGTGATGATAAGATGGCTACGCCGGTGTCCTGTCCTTTGGAGCACGCGTGCATGGCTGATCATCGACTCGGAGCGAGAGAAAGCGAGCTGGGCAAGCACCCAGGGCGGCAATGCCGATGGCGGAGTGGATTTCAGCGAAAGCGAGAGCGCGAGCGCAGGTGCGCGTCTCCAACAACGGCGATTGGCATGGTCGTCGGGCCGTCGTGTCAAAACTCTAAAACCCACAAAAATGGCGCCGCCGACGTGACGGCTGAGTCAAGCTCGCCGGAATCGATGTGGAGCGAACCGTCTAATCGTCACCCGACCAAAGAGATGCGCCCTAGAGTAATCGCATGATCGTTCGCTCGCCTCGCCTGCCTCTTTAGCTCGCTCCATTTGTTCGTGTTCTGTGTAGGAGTACGCTCCATCACCTCCTCCATACTTTCATGTTCATCCGCAATCAATTGTGGCCTTGTTTAAACCAAAAAATTTTCAAGATTTTCCATCACATTGAATTTTGTGGCACATATATGAAACATTAAATATAGACGAAAATAAAAACTAATTACACAGTTTAGCTGACGAATCTTTTGATCCTAGTTAGTCCATGATTGGATAATATTTATCACAAACAAACGAAAATGTTACAATATCGAAAACTTTTCACTTTTTGGAACTATTACAGCCACAGCACGTTTTCTTTTCGGGACATGCTTCTTGGCACTACAGGAAGCAGGCTCGAAAAACGGTGACTGATGCGGGTCTTTATTAGGCCCTGCTGCCTGTCTGCTCCGGTGGGCCGTGATGGGCTAGGCTTTCAGCTGCACAGAGCACACCACCCCTTTCTTGGCCCGAACCACCCCCCTACCAGCTACAGGACGCTGGGGAAAATAGCAACGGCACACAGTGAGCCATCGTCCCGTTGCTATCCATCGCGCTCGCCAACCAACACACAGCCACCTCTCTACAGAGTATCGAGTTCGAGTGGCCTTTTCCCAAAGGCTGCACACGCAGACGCAGGCAGCGCGCGCACCCAACAACCCGACGCGATCCGGCGCTGTGCTGCTGGTGCCGCCTTTAGTTCGCGCCCGTCTTTGCGCCGGGCTAGCCAAGCCATGCATCCACCCGCTCTCTTTCTCCCGTGCCCGGTGCCCGCCCGCCCGCTTTCGTGAAAGATCTGCTCCGGCATCCTGCGCTCTGCTTTTATTCCTCCTGGAAAACCTCGATCTGTCCGCTGCGGTGCGGGCGGCGCCACAGGGAGCGGAGCGGCGGAGCCGGCCCCGGCCACGACGTCGTCCAGTCGTTTTCGCCCGGGCCGGGCGAGTGCGCGACGGGCTAAACGTTGGAACGGCCAGGCAGCGGGGGCAGGGGCGTAAAGCCGCGCGGAAGAGTTGCTTCCCGCTCCCCGGGGCGCGCGCATCGGGGAGGCCAAAAAATGGGGTGCTTGGCCGTTTTCGTGCATGGCGAGATGGGCAACGAAAGCGGCTAGCTAGAGAACTACTGGTAGTGGTTGTAGTGGCCTGCCTGGCACAGTGTTCAATGGCCTTCGGAATTAGGGCCTTGTTTACTTCACCTAAAAACCAAAATCTTTTCAAGATTTCCTGTCACATCGAATCTTGCGGCACATGCATTAAGTATTAAATATAGACGAAAATAAAAGCTAATTGCACAGTTTACCTGTAAATCACGAGATGAATGTTTTAAACCTAGCTACTCTCTATGATTAGATAATGTTTGTTAAATAAAAATAAAATTGATATAGTTTCGAAAACTTTTTCGGAACTAAACGAGGCGTAGGATCCAGGCCAGTCATCTGACCTGTAGTACCTGCCTGACCTATACCAATCTGCTCAGCTGAGGCCTTTGGAGGGGCCGGCAAGAGACAGAACGGCTCGCGATCGTACGTGACTACCCACATCTCTATGCATGCATCTCAAAAGATGGAGTACGTTGTACTACTACGAACCGAACCATCTGGTTGGTTCAGCCGCACTCGAACATTCTTCAATTTTCACGGGCTAGAACAAACAACGAGTATTGTTGCTAGGGCATGACTTACTGTTAATAATAATAGTAGTATATAATCAAGATCGATCAGAAGGCGTACCGTGCCGTGCCGACTGCCGAGGGATTTGAACTGCATGCAGTCGGCTCCATTCTCCAAGCCGGCCGGTCGTCATGATCGTTCTGGGATCGAAAGGCTGCCCGCCGTGCAACCGCGAAGAGACCCCCAACGCACAAGAAGGCTGCGTGGTCCGTACACAAGTGACGCGCTCGATGCGAGGCCTCTTTGACCGCCTTCCTTCCGCGCGGGATGCGTGTGCACGGAAGGAAGCACACACACGGCTATAAACAAAACAGCATCGTGTACGTACCTGCAGACCGTGGTTGCCCCCCCTCCCCCCTCTCCTGCAACAAAATTCGCGCCGGAAGAAAGGAGCAGGGCGCCCCGCCGGCAGCCAACACCACCTTTGCTGCTCCCAGCTCTCCCTGACCCTGTTGCAGCTGCAGTGGGAATCTCCTTTCCTTTCTTTGCGAGAGATGCGATGCGCCTTGGGATCAGGGAACTAATAACACTACTACTACTACAGTTTTTTTTTCTTTTTTGGCGATTGCTGGGCTGGGACATCGCTGCATGCACTCGCAAAAGCAAAGCAGCGACAACCTGCTACAGTGCTACTGCTGCTAGCTCGCCCAACTGTTTTGAATAGATTCTTCGCTGGATCGACTACTACGTACGTAGCCGTTTGCATCAGCCATATGGATCGGTTTGCATCAGCTAGCTTTAGCTTATTTTGATCCTCTGCTCTAAATAAATAACCGAGCAAACTAAAGACAGCGCGGGTTGTCGCCACCAAATGATTGCCTTTACACACCGGTGAGGTGATTACCGCGGTGCCGGCAGAACATGTGGAGGTAGAACGGGAAGGCATCATGGCGAGACCGTGTCACAACAATGGCGTGTCGTTTGCAGAACCGGCCGGGCATGTACTGGTAATGTTATACTTTGTCCAAGCAGCAAGCCAGCTAGCTAGCTAGCTAACTAGCGGTGGTCAAGCAAGCAACCTGCCCATGTCATCCGAATGAGCAATCAAAGGTCGGTCTGTCTGTGACCTCAGGGTGTGCCGTGGCAGTGGCACACAGCAGATAGCAGCGGCACTCCAGCTCCAATTTTCTGAATTCTGAACCAAAACTTGGCCCTGTTCACTGTTCACTGATCATGCTATTGTGTCGGTCCATGCTGTGTCTGTCCCCTCGGCCATTCGTGGATGCAGCGCCAGCAGCCGGCAGGGGCAAGTGACGATGCCCGTCCCTCGATGCCATGGCACAACCTGCTTTCTTTTTGGTGTGTGTGTGTGTTGTGTTCTCAAGAAACTATCATACAGCCACCGCAACCTCATCAACCGCTTTAGTTTTTCCCCTTTAGCTTTTTCTGCGCTCGGGCCTAACGTTGCCATGCCAACGCTTCTTTTCGCAAAGCCTCTCGTCTCGAGGGGCTATGCAGATCAAACTTGATCGATCGAGTGCGCCATGCCGTATTGCCAAAGGCAGCATTTTTATGCCCCCCCATCTGAAGCCTTCAATGAGAAAGGGAGCAGTTCGTCGTCCATACCATTTCTAGACCTTGTTAACGTCTGACTGTAAATGCAGCAGATTTATTTCGACGATTCATAAATGCTATTGAAGTTAGAGTTAAAATATTTGATGCATGTGACACCATATCCATACTGCAGCGAGCATGAAGGTTGAACATGCTACACTACCCAATCCGGCAAATCCGTGCTCACTATAGTAATTTGCTCTGCAGTTTGTTCATAGATTACTTAGCAATTAGGATGCATATAATAGCATATGCTGGCTTACATAAGGTTATTAGTAATGTTAGAGACGACTAATTTATATGCAAATTTATGACTCTACTTTAGATTATTCTTTGTGAAATGGGTGGGAAGATTTGCTTCCGGTGTCTTTTCTTTTATAATAACAGTGACAAGTATTTAAAATAAAATATATCAAATGGTTGTAATTGTTGGTGACGGATATGGGTGGACCATGGGGCTAAACATATTTTGTGCGCTCCCTGGTAGATTATTCTTTATGAAATATTGTCAAAACCTAGGATTTCACCTTAGTACCTCACCCATCCGCTCCCTCTCCTTTCCCTTATCTCCTTGCAGTGGCCGCACAATACGGAAACTTGTGATTTTTGCCACTTGTTATCTAGTAATGATGGATTTTATCTATTAGATTACTTGATTAGGTGTTAATGGAGCTTGTATATTTGATGGTTTTATTAATGACTTGTGATGCTTTGGCTAAAACTGGGAGCCTGAAATATTTAAACATGTATTTATTTTTTGCGAGTATTCTTGGAATCATGGGTAAGGATAACCCATGGGTTACCCATTACCCACGTGGGTAAGGGTATGGAAAAAACTCTTACCCGTGTACAGGTATAGGTAAATTAGCAAGTAAAATATTTTCTCATAGATAAGAGTATGGATTGCATATACTCAGCGGGTAATTACCCATTGCTATATTTAATAAAATATCCACATGTTGCAGATTGTGCTAGACGTGGGATTTGTTTCGACCTGGGTCGCGTCCATCCAATTTATTCTTGCTTACCTGAATTTATTTATTTATGATGAATAGTCTTAATCAGTGCCAAATCTAAAGCAAAATAGAGAGGGGGTTACTTTTATCTTGTTGGTGCATAGTCATGCACTGCATATAAAGTATATATGTCCAAAAAATTAGACATAATAGTTATTGTTTTAACAATTTTTAGAAGGTGCATTTGCAGCCCCTAATTTTAATGTAGCTTCGCCATTGGAATCTATACAATTATGGCTTTTTTTTTATCTATGTGAAGATTTCAAGACTACATTTCTTTTCTAGTGCATCTTGCAAGGACTAACGTAGATACTTCAGAAGCACTTTGCAGTTCTTGATGTGGTGGTCTCTTCGCGATCGACTTCACGCGTAAATGATTAAGTTGATGTGACAGTCAAAGTTTACAGAATCAATAGTCATATTATTATGAGTTTTTTTGGGAAAAAACTATGATAATTTTTTTCTAGAGATGTTTTGTTGTTAGTCACTATTTGCCATATTTGAGGTTAGGCAAGTTAAGCCAACTTTAGCAGCTATTTAGGGTTTGTTTAAATCTATTAGTACTAAAAATTATTAGCTAGCTAATAGCTAATAGTTGCTATTTTTTAGCAAGATTCCATTTAAATCTGCCTGCTAATAGGTAGTTGGATAGCTAGTTCAAGACGTACATAAACTATTAGCACCTATCAGCAACACCAAATCAACTAATAAAACTAATAGTTAGTAGATCTCTAGCAAATAGCTAGCATGTTTATTAGCAGGTCTATTTAGATCTAATAATGCTAACTTTATCTGCTAATTTTTATGGCTAATGGACTCGAGCAAACCTTTAGTTGCCACCACAAATTGTAGTATGATTTCGTTGTATTAAAATAGACTTGCATAACAATAAGACTATTCTCAGTAGAGAGCTTTATAATGTTGTTTGCAAGACCACCACATCATATGTAAAATAAAATTAAAATATAGATAAAACATTCATCCTCAATGTATAGTTTTATAGACATTAAATTTATAACTCATATAGGGTTGGTAATTGTGTCAAGAAAGTTTAATCTCACTTCTTTTGTTTTTTTAAAAATATTACCATATTAGAAAAACACCTACATAAGCAGTCTGTTAATACAAACGAAACTTACACGAGACTTTACAGAGAGTTGCCCAGCTCCAAAAGCGTGGAAACTTTATTTTCGACTTACGAAGACGTGGCAAATATTTAGGACATATTCGACAGTGGGAATATGAGTGGGAACCAAACATGCATAGAGTCCGAGAGAGGAATCTCCCATTGGAGGTAGAGATTCTGAACTCCAATTTCCGTTTATGGCAGCTGTACTACTTGTCACATCACCAACTGTCCTGCTTTAACACCGGGGACGCTGTACATCGAAACAACTCGTTCCTCTGGCGGCCAGTAGAGTGGAGGCTGTGAAGCAGACAGTACCCATCGCGCGTGCTGGGCTGCTGCTTGATGTGCTAACGACCCGAATTGCCACCAAATCGACCCTTTTTTTCCTCTCTGTGATCGGGCCGGCAAATCGATTTGATCAGTCGTTAAGTTGCATTGCCGGGAATTATGCGCCCTGAGACCTTGGTACCACTGAAGATGGACGACGAAATCGGACGGGCTCGGGAACAGTCGGCAGCAGCATGCTTACCATTTCCGGGCGGCACTACCCCCCACCCACACCCACACGGCGTTCGCATGATGGGACGACGCCGAGAACGCCCCCCGCGCGCGCGCCCTCATGATGCTCCAACCTCCAAAGATGATGCGGCCTAGCGCCTAGCGTGGCGCACCGAGCCATCGCGACCGTGAAAGTGAGCCCATCCGGCACGTCGACGCCACCGGACCGGACGAGCCCGCGACGACACGGCGCGTGCATCGCCTCCGCACTACTCCCACGCACCGCCGCGCAGAACAGCTCGCAGCCGCAGAGCCTGCAACCCGTCCCGGGGGACGCCCATGCCGTGGCGCGGCGGAAGGACCCTCGGCTCGGCCAGCGGCCACCCGCCGCCGGCGCCCCGGTGTGCGTGGCCTACTACGCCGCCACGCAAGCAGGAAGAAGAAAAGAAAGCATATGGCTCGGTCGCTCGCTCGGCAGTCCGCACTGCTCCAATCCAGTCGCGGCGGTCCCCTCCCGGCGGGGCGATACGGACGGCCCCGATCGCGTGGGGCCCGCCGCACCCTGCAGCGGCCATGTATAAATACGCGGAGACAGGCATCGGTCCGCGCGTGCTCTCTCGCTCGATTTCGGGGGCGCGGGCGGATCAGACGGCCGGGAGCGAATCCGGGCGCCCAGTCCCCGCACCTGCCTGGCTGCGAGGCTGCCTCCCCCCCCCCCCTCCACTCCTCCACCCTTCTCCGCCACCACCACCACCCTCCCCCGCTGCGCCAGCGCCGCGGCTGCTGAGGAAGAAAAAAACAAGGGGAAGAAATCTCCTCCCCCGTGCTGTTGCCGTTTGTTTGGCCTCGACCGCGGACCGCCGCTACCATCCAAAAGCGCGGGCAGCAGGCCGGTGTCGTCGCCCACGCCCCCAGCGGGATCTTGCTGCTCCACCGCCGCCCTGCTGGGATCCTCCATTCAACTCGCGCCTGCTCCAGATATTTGACCCGTCAGGCGGCGGCGGCAGGCAGCCAACCCAGGAGAAGAAGAGCTGGGAAGGTAATGGGGATCTTGTTCTTACATCATAGCATTGGGAGGCCTCGTTGGCTATGCTTCTCGCTACTCGTTCCTCGATATAGCAAATTTTTTTTTGGTGTGTGTGTGTGTCTTTATCTCTGCGCTGCTCCGTTTGCTGTGATATGATGGTGATCATCAAGATCTCCGACCCTTTCTTGGGTCCATGTCCATCCGGGGGGCCGCAGCAATCACCATTGTTTCCCGCTGTTGCCTTTTGCTCTGGCGTGGACACCCTTGCCCGGCAATGAGTACTCGCTCGCTCCTTTATCGACACAGGATTGCTTGTTAATCTGCGCACCACCTCACATGTAGCCGCCGCCGGCTTGTGCTTCATATAAATCGTTCTTCTTTTTATTTTTGGCAGGTGTTCTTCACTTGAGCTCATCTCATCGTCAGAGACTCAGAGGCAGGCAGGCCAGCAGTAAGCAGATTCCACTGTTGCTGCGGCGCAAGGAGCATTGTCGTGGGCGTGGCGTGTCTGGCCAATTCGCGTGGAGACGGAGGAATTGCCGATGGGCGTTTGCTGACCAGTAAGTTAACTGTGCCCAGCTTTGGCATCAACCACTGCCATTATTGGTTGCTTAACTGTAGTCACTTTTCCTTCCACGCAAATTACAAGTGATTAGTGCGGTTGTTAACCTCTGGGTACCATGTTTCTTGGGGAGATTTGGCTGATAATACAGAGAGCTGCAAATTGTGTTTTGCCAATAGTGGGCACCACTACCCAGCCACTGAACCATAAAAACAATGGATGTGGCCCCTGGCTGCGCCTGCCTAAAAGCGCCTGTTTATCCAGTCAGTATGTACATCCTTTGTTGTTTTTTTTTGCTCTGTTTAAGCAGTTTCTTCTCAATGAAAACAAAGGGCTTTGAAAGCGCAAGGACCCCACGTACTACCATAGTAGACTTAGTTGGCTCCAAGTGTTTGTCAACCTGGCTAGGTGATGCTGCCAGCCACTGTTAGCCATTTGTTGCTGTTCATTGCTTCCTGTTCTCCTCCGGCAGCTCTGGTCTTACTGTTGCATGCACTTCACTCGCTCTGGGGCTGGGCTCTGCTGGGCGCTGGACCTCTGGTTTGTGGTTTCAGATCGAGTGATACTACGCATGGTAAGAGATCTATCAGAAGTTCAGAACCTTCTTGTTCTTGGCCACGAGTGAAGTCGGCATCGTATTTGGAAGAGACACTCTACTCGTTCTCTCTAGCTCAAGAACCTCTACCGGTGCAGGAGTCCAGCACCAGCAGCCAGCTTTGCTGCCACGCCCGCCCACATCAATCAATCCGTCTATCCTTCTGCTTTGCCGTAGCTTCTCTGTGCCCGTAGTATAAAAAAGCGGCCTCGCCACGCCGCATTGACTTCGTCTCCTCGATGCATAGTGCCCCTACTCCCTAGCTCTTGAGCTAGCTAGGTCGAGCTCAGTGGAACAAGCATGCACTGCACCGCATGTCGTAGCTAGCTAGCTAGAGTCGACAGTGGCATGCCTGGCCGGCCTGCGACATGCATGGCATTGGCATGGAGCTCTGAGCTCTACGGCCCGGCGCGCGTGCACGCACACACGGGGCCGGCGCGGGCCGGGGCCGGTCGGGTCGGGTCGGGTCCGCTTGCGCACGCGTGGGCTCTAGCGTCACTGTTCGGCTGTTGCCGGCCGTGCAGCGGTGCAGGTTGTTGATGGCGAGTGGTTGCGAACCGCTGGCCGTGCGCGTGCATGCGTTGGAACGGAACGGACCACGGACACTACGGCGCCAGCGTCACGCTGGTCTGAAATTGATAGCCTGCCGCTTCGTTCCCCGGGCATGTCTAGGCGATGCATGTGCCCGTGTTCTTCGTCGCGTGCTTCCTTCTTGCCAGTTCTGGACTCTCTGCCTCGCTGCGTCATTGAAGCTTCTGTTGGATTTTGGTTCTGGCCTGACTTGTCTGAAAGATGTTTTAGGTATGCTTGTTGCTTGCTCCCGTCGCATGACTGATGGGTTTGCTCTGGTGCAGGCGCGCACGTACTGTTCCATTCCACTTCCACCGGCGGTCGAGGCGAGGACAGCGCTTGCCCTGCGGCGGGCGGCGGCAAAGTGTTTCGAAATGCTGGCGTGCATCGCCTGCTCGACCAAGGACGGCGGGGATCAGGACGGCGGCCCCCGCGCCGCCACGCCCCACGGGAGGGACGCCGGCAGCAAGTCACTCACATCCCAGGTAGAGTACTCTCACCCTACTCCATGCACGCTACCCCATACTACGTGGATCATGGATGTGACGGCGGCGGATACGGCTGCTGGGCGGACGAGGAATGAGACGCGCAGATGGATTTGTTGCGCCGCGCGGGCGCCCGCGGCCCGGGCTGTCGTCCTGCTCGGTCTCGGCCGTGGCCATTAGTACCATGCGACGCATTGATCCGTGGATTCAATGCGCTGCGCAGGTCATCGTCTCCCACATAATTTTCGTACGGCGTCCGCTGCTTCTTGTCCGGCTTCTAGCTGTCTCCACGCTGTTGACGCCCAAACAGAGGCCGAGACAGGGAGCGCTGCGGCCTTGTTTAGTTCAAAAAAATTTCGGATTTCGATACTGTATCACTTTCGTTTGTTTGTGACAAATATTATCTAATTATAGACTAACTAAGATCAAAATATTCGTCTCGTGATTTCCAGCTAAACTGTGTAATTAGTTTTTACTTTCGTATATATTTAATGCTTCATGCATGTGCCGCAAGATTCGATGTGACGGGGAATCTTGAAAACTTTTTGCTTTTTGGGGTGAACTAAACAAGGCCGCAGCTTTTCTCTGCGACACAAAATACTTTTACCCGTACTGCCAAGGTCGGCCGTGGCCGAAACAGGAAGTTGGCCCCTGTTTAGTTCACCTAAATTTTTTTAAGATTTTGTGTCACATCGAATTTTTTGAAATATAAATAAAAACAAAAACTAATTACATAATTTGTCTGTAAATCACGAGACGAATCTTTTAAGTCTAATTACTCCATGATTGGATTGGATAATGTTTGTCAAATAAAAATGAAAGTACTACAGTGTCAAAATCAAAAAAGTTTTTGGATCTAAGAGACTAGGACCGGAGCTTGTTTAGTTCTATCTAAAATAAAAAAAATAAAATTTTTATACACAGTTTAAATGTAGTTTGCAAGATAAATCTTTTCAGTCTATTTAGTATATGTTTGAACAATAATTGTCAGATATAAATAAAAGTGCTACAGTAATAAGATAAAAAAATGGATGTAAACAAAGCCTACAAGTCGTAGTACCTTTTTTTTCCTTAACTTAAAAAATCCATTCTCGTTTGAGTTGGAATTAGTACAGGGGTGAGTGTGACGGTGAAAAAACGTTTGAAAACGTCCGTTGGATATAAAGCTGGTCAAGCAAGGGTACATGAGTCGACGTGGTGAGGGCTGCTTTTTCCTTTGCATTTTATGGATCCCCACACCCCAAGGTTTTGGAGTTTGGACTCTGTGCGCAATGTGATGTTGTGATTTGATTTTGTCACTTTTGTTCCCCTCCATTCCGCCACTTTTTTTTTGCGGCACTTGCTAGATGCTGCTGTCCTCTAGCTCCAACTCCAAGCAACTCTCCTTTTTCTTTGTTCTGCTGCCAAAGATGCGATCGTCTCGTTGTGGAAGCTGGAAAGACATTCTTTGGTTGATTTAACCTTGGGCTTTACTACTCTCTCGTCAAAGAATGTTTCATATCTGGTCCTTACCAGTCTCACACCAAAAGAAAGAAAAAAAAATGTTTGCAGCCACACGTTGTGTGGTCCTGGACATGGGCTGGCTTGGGGTTGGGGGGCCTAGGCCCAGGCTGGGCCTGTCGTAGCTGCCTGTTGCATCCTCATGCTCATGACACCAACAAGTCACAACAAGGCTGATGAAATGCATCACTAGGACTCGAGTATCCTTGTGTTGGCTCCCCCCGCATGCTTTTGTGCCTTTGCTGTGCTTTATGTCAAGGTACAAATGTGTCCGCGCACAGCACACACCAACACATGCACTCGTAGTAGATCGTCCCCTCTGGGTGTTATTATGCGCAGCACCACTAACTGCTTTGTTGGTGCTTTGTACGTACCTTGCTTCAGACGAAAGATGTGCTGGGTTAGCGGGGTGTGCGCTTTTGTGTTCTGTAGCCTTCGCCTAAGCCATCTCATCTAATCTAACCCCTAAAGCCTCAAGTGCCTTGTGTCTGCTACTGCTAATCTTAGGCACTAGTAACCAGAGTGGAATCCATCATTAACCATCTGGTGTTATCATTGACGCTTTACTTAAAGACTGAATTCTCGCTTACGCTTGATTGTCTGTCGAGGTGTGGTGCTCTTGTATGCTGTTTGGAAAGAAATGTGCCTACGGCCTATGCTTCTAATTAAACAAAGTCATCTTACTGTTGCAAGATTTTTAACTGAACAGTGTATGTTGTTAATTAAGAACGTAATCTAAAAAAAATAGAAGCGAACTAATTCGTGCCAAAAAAAATCATGGGCCATGTCATGAATTCTGCACCTGCGATCATCTGACAAAAGGAAGCCTTCTGCAAATGTGCTTTCAGCTCAAGGACATGGTGCTCAAGTTCTCCGGCTCCGGCAGGCAGTACAAGGCCGCGACGAGCCCGTCGTTCAGGGGCAACCGCTTCCACCGTAACAGCCGCCTTGCCGCGTACCCGGGCGTCATCGACGACTCGGGCTTCACGTCGGACGGCGCCGCCGAGGGCTACAGTAGTTACATGAGGACGAGGACGGACGCGACCGCCGCGAGAACCATGCCTGCCCCTCCGCCGTGGGACGCGGCCACCAAGGTCGCCCGTGGCTTCCCGCAGCAGCACGTCAGGAGCCCGAGCGCGAGCTGGATTCCGAGCATCGGGGAGGAGGAGGCGGAGGAAGAGGAAGAGGAGGAGGACGACGAGGTTGTCGTCCTGGAAGAGGATCGCGTGCCGAGGGAGTGGACGGCCCAGGTGGAGCCCGGCGTGCAGATCACCTTCGTCTCCATCCCGGGCGGCGCCGGCAACGACCTAAAACGAATCCGCTTCAGGTGCCCCCTCTCACGAACTAGCTTTGCGCGCCATTGCTTGATCAAGTTTTCAAGTGCGTGATCAGCTAACGGAGCATCGAACGTGTGCGTGTGCAGCCGCGACATTTTCAACAAGTGGGAGGCGCAGCGGTGGTGGGGGGAGAACTACGACCGCGTGGTGGAGCTCTACAACGTGCAGACGTTCAGCCGGCAGCAGGGCATCTCGACGCCGACGTCCTCCATCGACGACGCCACGCAGGTCCGGCCGCCGTCTCGACCGGGCGCACGTACGTTTTTGGGTGCTGTCGTCGTGGATCAGACCACACTAACTGAAACCGTTGGCATGCAGAGAGACTCGTCGTTCTACTCCCGCGCAGGCTCGACGAGGGAGAGCCCGGTGATCCTGCCGCCGACGACAGCGGTGGGCAGGGAGCAGCCGATCGTCCGCGCCACTTCGTGCAGGGCCATGGCGGCGGCAGCTTCTTCCACGGCCCGTGCCGCGTGCAACCCGTCGTCCAGTGCCGTGCCGGACCCGTCGGACCACGTGTGGGCGCACCACTTCAACCTGCTCAACTCCGCGCCGGCGCCGGGTGCTCCGCCGCACCTGGACCCGTCGCGCGCTACCACGTCGTCCCTGGACGAGGCGTCCGTGTCCGTGAGCAACGCGAGCGACCTGGAGGCCACGGAGTGGGTGGAGCAGGACGAGCCCGGCGTGTCCATCACCATCCGCGAGTTCGGCGACGGCACCCGCGAGCTCCGCCGCGTCCGCTTCAGGCAAGTCGACGGCCACACTAGCTAACTCAATCTACCGATGCAATTAAGATTCATCATCGGACATCTAATCATGCTGGAAGTAATCGTGTCATGCTAATGGGGTGTGTTCTTTGTGGCGTTGCTGCAGCCGGGAGAGGTTCGGCGAGGACAGGGCCAAGGTGTGGTGGGAGCAGAACAGAGACCGAATACACGCGCAGTACCTGTGACGTCTGGATGTGCAGTGCGTGCCGCCTTGGATGGAAGCCAAGCCACCAATCCATGGACAATACTAGAGTACTGTAGGGCTGAGTGATACTACTATCTGCTAGTGCTAGTTTTTACAGGGTGAACAGAGGTTGAAAGAGGTCCACGGAATGGAGCCTGTGTAAAACATGTTTGCTACTACTGATCAGGGTTTGTGTGTTGATGACCAATGTAATTTTTTTCCTTGGTGATACTATTGTGTTGATCTCATCAGAGTAACTACTGTGCTCACATTTTCTAAGCGCGGGCACAGAGCAGATTATCCACAAGGGACACCCAGCAAGCTGTCCCTGGTAATATATAACTTTGCCCATGTTGGAGATAATTCACTCTGCAATGAAAAAAGAAAGCAAGACAAAAATTCTCTCCAAGCTCGCGTTTTTGACAGGTCGTGTACGATGAGGACGAGTTTGCCATCGTTACATGACGTACTCCTACGTCAATTGACGCTTTACTGCGTCCTCACTTGGGCGCTGTACCTGTACATTCAAACCAAATGTGAAATGTCCATCCCTTGTTGGGCTCAATGATTTACAGGCTATTAATGTAAATATAGACGGACAGCTTGTGACAAAGATTGGTGCAAGACAAACCAAATCAAATTAATAGCACAATCATGTTTATTAAAACATTGGGGGGGCAAGCTTGATGCAGGCAACAAGCAGATCAACAACGGCCCGGAAGAGGGGAAGGCTTGATGCAGGCTCTAGCACTTCACAAAGGATTTGCAAACCCATTCTAAGATGTCTCGACGCAGCAAAACTGTGGCGATGGCAAATCCACACAACCGTAAACAGGCAAACACTCAGGCTGAGCTATCCTCTTGGGCACACTGGTTTCTGCGCACTATACACTATTCCCCTCCTGCAGCTGATCGAATTTTCACTCTACATATCCTCATTTAGCTGACCAATTTTCTTGTCAGCCTCTTTGCTGGAGGGATATCGTCAGACTTCCCAAGAAAGTCCGACTTACCATGTCCGGCCTTCAGCACCGGGGCAGCAGGCTTCACAGTGCTTCGTGTTCTCGAGGTCACAGACATCTGGGATAGTTTCTCTGTAATTGATGAGACCTTTTGGATTGTTCCTCGACCAGTTTCAGGCAAGCTGCGTGAATGCCTAAGTACAGGATTCCCTGCAATTCCAAGAAAAGAAGTTTCTAAAAATCAGAACCCAAATTTCATGCAAGGAGTTGGGCAATGCAACCCTATGAAGTGTTTAGTTCCAAAAACTTTTTGGTTTTGTGTACTGTAGCACTTTCGTTTTAATTTGGCAATTATTGTCCAATCATAGAATAACTAGGCTCAAAAGATTCATCTCATGATTATTATCCAATCATAGACTAACTTGCCTGGGCTATTCCGAGCTGGTACCCGATTTGTAGTTAGTTTATTGCTATTCTCGGTTGGTTTTGTACTCTTATGTGATGACTGCCGATCCAAGTGAAGTTTTCGTTGGACACCTGTAATGTTGGTAACAAAATAGACAATCAAACTAAATCCTGTAAATCTTGCTTGCTCCAGCCCAATTAAAACATATAAGAAACATACCAGTCTTAGATAAACTGTTTAATTTTGCGGATGCATTGCTATGAGACTTCAACGTTGATAGAGTTCCAGTTGAGAATCTTCTAGCGACACTGTTCTCTGAAATTCCTTTTGCTCCAACTACAACAAATGAACCAAACACATGTAAAACAATAATATCCTAAATGAATTAGGTGCAAAGCAAAATACTAGTCTGTTAACTAACCACATGGAGGTGTTTTAGGAGCTTTTGGACGGACAGGAAGTGGAACAGATGTACAACCCTAAAAGTTGGCAACCGGAAAACTGATTATAGTCCTGAGGAGACAAGTAACTGAACCTTGTCAATAAAAATAGAGTGGAAAGAATACTATTACCTGAAAGAAGGCATGCTGGAGGACCTCTGTGGCCTTTGGTCTCTTGCTAGGATCCCATGAGCATAGTGACTGCAAGACATGCACAAATTTAAATTATTAAGTAATGCAATGATTGATTGATATATCATCTAAGACAATACTATAACTGAAGAACTTACTGAGATGAGGTCAATTGCCTCGCTACTAGCTGTTGTCATCACCTCGGACAGTTGACTGCCTTTGATCTGCATGGATAGAATACACACTCAACATTAGATCAAACATTAACCAGTCATTCAACATGTATTCACATTCACAATGAGGGGGCAAAAGGTAGCACAATCCATCCTTATCAGTGGAGTCCAACTATGGTAACCAAGAAAGAGAATGGCATAAACAGAAACACTTCTGGTATCTGATGGGGATTTTGGCAACAAGTACAAGAGTAATAGGATTTGAATGGACTGTAGCAGAATGGATGAAGACTCAAGAAAAACTTAGCACAAACAGATTCTAACAATTTAGGACGAATTAAATGACGTGTGTAGTGTACTGTTTCATTTGTTGCGACAAACAAGTTCCTAAAAGAAAGTATCAAGAAAATCATGATGATACTCCCTCCAGTGAAGAAAAAACATTGTCTTGGACACTGAGAGTGTCTTAAACATAATCTTAATCACTTATTGAAAAATAATTTTAAACCTAACAAAAACTAAAATGTTCAGGAAATACTTGTTGTTGAAAGAACTACAACTAATTTGACATAACACCAACAGAACAACTGGGAACTGGGGCATGTTGTAGTTTTCTGGTATTTAATCTACTTTTATTAGATCCAAATACACTGGCTGCATAATTCTAGGTTAACACATGTTTCTTTTAAAAACTTTGAGGCTCCAAAGAGAAGAAACTAGTGAATATTGACCTGTGGGAACTGATACTTCATTGCTTCTGCAAGAGACAATCCTTGAGGCCAAGATTGTTCATCTGGACTACCGATAACATTGCATATCTTGTGAATCTCATCCGCTTCACTAAATAGTGAAACAAGAAAACGAGTAAGAGAATAGCCATGATGAGACAAAACAAGAAAATAGAGATTCTTAATTATTTAATTGAAATGAGGGGTCTGCAACAAATCTACTTTTCTGGAGAGATAAAGAACCAAAATAAACTAAATTTTGGAACCAAGAGTGTTCAAGGTTGGACATTTAATTTGATTTATGTCAAACATTAAGGTGACCAACAAGAAAGCAGCAAACAAATTGAGCAACAGATTTGTGAGAGGCAACCTTTAGCAGCATACACAGACAACCATATTACCTGGTTCCAGGAAAGAGAGGATGGAGTGTCAACAGCTCAGCCATTATGGCACCCATTGCCCACATATCTATGAGATGGCAAGGTGAAGAAATGTCAGATTACGAGTTGAGTTGGTCCATCCATAAATAGACAAACAATAAGCAAATAGTAAGTTTTAATTTTTATTTTTCATACCAACTGCAGAATCATAAGCAGATGACTGGAGCAAGACTTCTGGTGCCCGATACCTAAGGAATTCAAACATAGGGAATAACAAAAGATAAGACAAGACTGATTCCTTTTAATTTGGTGTCTAGTTTGAAGAGAGGACAGTGCTAACCAGCGAGTTGAGACATATTCTGTATATGGTGGCAATGATGAGACTTCCCTTGCAAGACCAAAGTCTGCTAGCTTTATGACATCTTTGCTAACCAACAGATTCTCTGCACAACCAAGGCATTATCAGTGCAATACGGCGTACACATAAGTAAAACTGAGCTGCTGATTCAGATGCAATCATGTCATATGCTCCCTCTAGTGCAAGGAATTATCATTTATGGGTTGCATGTGGTCAAAATATCTTAATATCAACCACGAATTAACATTTTTGCACAAGATTAATCATTTAAAAATGGTATGTGTATATTTTTTTCAAAAGTAGTTCGTATCATGGTATGTTTATGAACATCATGTGATGTTGTGCTTATCTCACAATGTGGGAGGATATGTGCAAGGAATACGTGAGTTTGCTAGACTACCTATATTGCAAAATCATATAGACTGTTAGTCAAAGCTGTGTTTTCGTAATCATTTGATGACTAAAGTAACCATTTTTTATATGATATGGCAACATCTCAACTGATTGTTGACAACACTGAGAACCTACCAGGTTTGAGGTCACGATGAAAGTAGCCCCTCTGGTGCATGTAAGCAAGAGCCTGAAAAATCTGAAAGCACCAGTTGCGGACTTCAGACTCCGAGAAAGGCTTGACCCTATCTTTCATAAGTTGGTAGAGGTTACACTCCTAGAAAAACAAGGGTTCAGATTCAACAAGAGCACAATAATGGCACAGTAGAATATTTGCTATACATAACATCTTTACCATGTATTCCATTATGAAGTATAATATATCATTTTCCCTGACAACCTCTTTGAGCTTCACAATGTTAGGATGATTCATGCGACGCAAAGACTTCAATAAAAAAAAATGTCAGCTTAAAGAACATAGCAGGGAATGATAAAAGGAACATCACTGATCTAAAATACCTTTACTTCACGCAAACTCATACATTCCTCAAAAGAATAATACTTTTTCTTCATTTTCTTAACAGCAACCTACATTAAAGCATCGGCAAATTCTCATGTTATTATCATTTGATTCAGAGTTCACAGTAAAAATGTTTACAGAGAAGTTCTATCTTCGGATACATACAACTTCACCATTCTGTTTATTTATAGCACGCCATACACTCCCGAAAGTCCCATCGCCAACTTCCTTAATCAACTTGAATCTGCGAAGACATGTTGTAAGACAAAAATAACCTAAAATAGAGAATCTGTAGAACTAAGAATAAAAGCAACCTAAAATAGCCAGTCAATATAAAAGTTACCTATCCATTGTTGTGGTATCCTACAGAATAACCGAGTCCAGAGAAATATGAACAGCCAACACAGGCAAATGTTTGCCAAGTTCTAGCTGATCAATCTCTTGCCTGCAATTAGCAAATAGGATATGGTCTGCAATTAATTGACAGTCTCAGAGCAGAGAAAAAAGATGATCGTAAGGCTGATATGGTTTGAAAAAAATAAACAACTACCTCAGTATGTAGGATTCTGTTCCACTACAAGCCCACTGCAACCATAGCATGAAGTTGCAAAGGGTAGCAAGGATGAGCCTTGACCTCAGATAGAACACAAAAGACAAAACAACTAACTAGGGCAGCAACAGATGTCGGCTGAACACAGCGAAGATATTAACCCTGTAAAAAGAGAAAATAAGAAATGAAAATCATGCAAATACAATAAAACAAAACAAAGGAAGAACAAGGTGGTGGAGTTACATGTAGATGTCTGGCATAGACTGAAATATAGTAACTTCAGGAAAATATCACATCAGCCTGCTTGTTGATGAGCATAGAGAAGCATATAGCAGCTATGTGTAGTTCACCAGAGAGGAGAGATGGGTGTTCCCACGAGCTAAGACACACCAATCAAGAGTTTCTTTTGAAAAGAACTGCTTGCATTGAAGGAGATATGCCCGACAGGTCACTTTTTCCATGTCTCAGATGAACACCTCAAGCTCCCAAATTCACTGCTGCTGCAATCCAATCGGCAGTTTGAGTCAGAAAGCACACAATAAGCAAAAGGGACTCAAAGGCGCTAAAAAAACTTGACAACATTTACAGCAACAGAGCATGTCAAATTGTTGCAAAAATAAATTAACCTTAGGATCTTAGCACACCCAAATATACCAGAATACATAAAAATAAAAGGCACCGTTGGAATTTCTAATAAAGTTGGGCTACCTTTCCCGTGAGTGATAATGAAATTGTTCCTGCCGTGCATTGCTAACAAATCTATTGCTGAAATGGTGACAATCTCTATCATCAATGCCCTTGGGAAAACCAATGCAATTGCATTTGCAGCTAAATTCAAGATGAACTAGAGTATTGTCAATGTAGAGCATCAGCACCACGCAACAGAGATACATCCAAGCTGCTTTTCTATGGGTTGCAATAACAATTTCATGAAAATCATGATATACTCCAAACAAAAACATAGACAATGGTCTATTAGGCAATTCGGGGCAACAATAACTATCTTGCAAAGACAAACAAGCACAAACAGCCACCCCCAACCCCCAAACAAGAAAATGGTAGCGTTAGAGTAAACAACCTGCATTGGCCCTCAATCGCAATTTACACCTTCACGGCAACAAAAAAAAACACAAAAATTTATCGTCCAAACTGAGACAAGAAAAAAAAAAGAGGACACTTTTACCATCTCAGATGAGGGGGAGAAAAGGACCTTTTCCCAACATAATACAAATCAAGCCAATGAAACAGATCCAAAAGACCGTACCACAAAACACAGCATCGCGCAAGAGGCATTACAGCGCACCAACTCGCCGCCCAGATCCGGCGTCCGGTGCACAGATCCAGGGCCAAATCCCGCCCAGCAAGCAAAAACAGAGAGAGAGAGAGGCCAGCAAGCCTCCGCAGAGACAGGGCGCACAGAAAAGCGCGAGGCGCGTAGAGGCGACACAGGAATCGATTCCATACCTTACCCTGCGGGCGAGGACAGATCATAGGGTGGTGTCGTCGCCTCCCCACGTGGTTGCCGCGTGCCCTGCCTCCCTGCTCCCGCAGGCAGCCCGCGCGGACCCGGGGGGAAGGAAGCGAGCCGCACCGGCACCGGCGGCGGCGGCGGCGGCGGCTGGCGGCGTGTGTGGGACGGGAAGGAAGAAGGGGGCAGCGGCGGGCCTTCCGGATTCTACCCGCGTCGCGCTCCGTTACTTTTTATAACCATGGCAAGGCCACCGCAGCACAGCACAGCACCGCCTCCTCCTCCTCTCGCGTCGCCTCTCGCGCTCCGCCCCCGCCTTTGGCCTTGCCTGCCTGTCTGTCTGCCGCTCGCGGCGTCTCCCCTTTTTTTGCCCGCTTTTTAACCGCTCCCCCCTGCTCGTTTTTTTGGGCTCGCCCCGCCGGACGCCAAAGCGCTCGCCTTTCACCCTCCCTCTACTGGCAACTTGGCATCAGGGCGATTGCTCGGGAAGAGGAGTTGGCATCGATGCCGGCTAGCATTAAGATCGCGCGCGGCCCTAATGCATTGTTAATGACGATTTGGAGCGAGATGATGGGCCACTTATCGCCGTGTGGACTTTTCCAGCACGATGGCGACGCCTCTGTTAGCTAGTGAATATACCTACCAACTGCGGCGATGCGTCATATGCAAAACTGTATCTGCTCTGCTCGACCTCGATTTCTATCATAGATTGAGTGATAAAGAACTCCGGTGAATGGTGGTAATGTCTCGTTCCGATGAACTTTGTTCAAACATGAATACTCAGAGCTAGCTGCAGTTCATTCCAAAATCTCTCGTCCAAGACTGTAACCACGGAATGATCACGGGTATCCCATTATCGATACTTTCTTTACGGTCTTACCGGTATTTCCACTTGGATCATTCCATCGGTCCAGCGTCGGATGGTGACGGACCTCGATGGTCCTAGCCGACCAACCTAGCTACCTGCTGCCGGTTAGGTTTGGCGCTCGCAGCTGCTAGGCACCGCACAGAGATGATCCGGGCATCCATCCGGGTGCTCACGGCGAGCCACAAGCCCCACCGCACCACACCACAGCACTGCACTGCACCAAGCCACCAAGTGCCGTGCCCGCAGCATCTCTACATTCCGTGCCATCGACAGCACGCAGTACGGTCCCCGCTGCTTGGCGGAAGTGTATAATGGCGGTGGATTGGTCCCGACGCAAGCAAGCTGACACGGATCCCTGCTCCCGGTTGGTAGCCCGTCGCCCTTGCTGGCTCGGTGAGGCTAATCCATCCTGATACACAAGCCTGCTCTGCTCCAACGGACAAGTCGGTCCGATTAATTGTAGAAGAATTTCAGGTATACTCCTATATAGAAACTGTTTCTGCCATTATTGGGGGAGTTAAGTTTAGTTCTCTATTCTCTCTCTGCAGATTTTTTGTGTTCTAGTGGAAGAACAGGTAGCACAATGATTTTGCTTGATCATGTGGGTTGGGTGCCTACCTTAATTGGTGATGAAATGATTTCCCGATTGCTAGCCTGACTTGACAAAAAAAAAATGCTCAACTACTCCTAAAAACTGATTCATGAGCCTGCAAGTCCAAACGCTCTACTGGGTATGTTTAGCTAGTGAAATTTTTTAATTTTGGCTACTATAATAATTTCTTTGTATTTAACAGTTATTGTTTAGCTATAGACTAAATTGGTTTAAAAGATTTGATTTATAAATTACAGATAAATTATGTAATTAATTATTTTTTATTTATATTTAATGTTTCATACATCTATCGTAATTTTAAAAATTTTGCTAAGTTTTTAGGAACTAAAGCCCCTCGAGATCCTTTGCTTCTCGTCGTCCTCCGTCCTCTCCTCCCTGTGATACCTTTGACTCGTCGGATACTCGGATGCGATGGAGCAGGAGCAGCGCGGTGCGGGTTTGGACGGGAGTATCCATGCAACTGCTCGCTCACGTGCTAGATCTGGCTACAGTGCCAGGAGCCCATGCAGGCACAGGCAACACAGACGAATGAGCCCTCGCCATGCGCACATGCCCTAGATGCTCTTGCTCATCACCATCAGCCTCGCGCGGGCGTCTTGTGCTGTGTGCACCGAGCCACCGAGGTGGGTCAGGGACCAGCAGGCAGCAGCCCAGCGGTCGCCACGAAACTGACCTCCCTTGCTCGGAACCAACATTTTCTTATCTGCATCGCAGACGGGCAAATCCAGCTGATCTCCCTATGGATTACTTAAGTACCGGCGTACTACCGCCGAATCAGTAGCAGGGGAAAATACTGAAAAATGTCGCCGGTCATGTGGCCGATTGCTCCCGACAAAGGCGAGCCTTTTTTCCCCCTCCCAGCCTCCCTGGTGGGCTGGTCAGCAGGCAGAGTGCGCCATTGTTGCTTTTCTCGCCGACGTGTAGTGAGTGTTGGGCTTTGTTTAGTTCCATTCAAAAACTTTTTATCTTATTCTATCAAATATCTAAATATATATATTATTAAATATAGATAAAATAAAAAATAATTACATAGATTAATTGAATTTTGGAAGATAAATTTTTTAAATCTAATTAATCTATAATTAGATACTATTACAGTAATCTATATGTTATTGACGGATTAATTAAATTTAGGACCTGTTCTTTTAATCTGGAATGACTGCCCTGAAACTGTTCCAGCTAGATTGTTAGGTTATTTGTATAGATATAAATTGGTTGGAATAGTTCCTAGTCTCAAAAATCTGGAATGACTGCTCTAAAACTGTTCCAGTTGGATTGTTAGGTTATTTGTATAGATATAGATTGGCTGGAATAGTTCCTAGGCCTTGTTTAGTTCTCAAAAAATTTTGCAAAATTTTTCTGATTCTCCGTCACATCGAATTTTTAGATGCATGCACGGAGTATTAAATATAGACGAAAATAAAAACTAATTGCACAGTTTGGTCGGAATTGACGAGACGAATCTTTTGAGCCTAGTTAGTCTATGATTGAACAATATTTATCAAATACAAACGAAAGTGCTACAGTGTCGGTTTTCCAAAATTTTTTGGAACTAAACAAGGCCCTAGTCTCAAAACCAACAAAAACGAACCAGGGCCTTGTTTACTTTCCAGAAAATTTTGCAAAATTTTTCACATTCCCCGTCACATCGAATCTTTAGACGCATGCATGGAGTATTAAATATAAACGAAAATAAAAACTAATTGCACAGTTTGGTCGAAATTGACGAGACGAATCTTTTGAGTCTAGTTAGTCCATGATTGGACAATATTTGTCAAATACAAACGAAAGTGCTACAGTGTCCATTTCCCAAAATTTTTCGGAACTAAACAAGGCCCAGGTCTTGTGTCATGTTTTCCTAATATATTCTATAATTTATTTTTTATTAGTATTCGAACACCCTATCACACCATCACATGATATTCGATGTAACGCCTAAAGACTTATCGGCTATGAAGTTTTTTTAAAAAAATGGACACTATAGCACTTTCGTTTGTATTTAACAAATATTGTCTAATCATAGACTAACTAAGCTTAAAAGATTGATCTCACAAATTACAGATAAACTATATAATTAATTATTTTTTATTTATATTTAGTGCTATATACATGTATCGCAAGATTTGTTTTGATGAGGAATCTGAAAAATTTTGCAAAACTTTTTTGAGAAGGTCCTTGATTTCTCTTCTCAATCGGCAAACGCGAGGCGCACAACTTCTGCGTGTTTTGGGAACTGAAAAATATCCAGACGTGCAAGACTCTGCTCAAGGCCCTGCTTGACGCTGGGATCGCAAGGAAAGTGACCTGTTGGCTCTTCGCCCCCCAATCTCTCTGCTCAGTACCTATACATCACGTCCACACCGCACGGCGCTGCTCGCGGGAGGAAGAAGCATCGTCCGGAGCTCACGACATGGGCGACGACGTGCGGTCGGAGGTGCCGCTGGCCGTGCTCCAGGACCGCCAGGGCTCGACCTCGACGGCGACGCCACGGCCGGCCGCCGACGCTGGCTCCGGCGACACCGGACAACAAGAGGTGAACTGTCTCGATCTCCCGCGCTCCACCCTTACCTCAGTAGCTGTGTTTGTTTCTTGCTGTATGCACTAGTATGCTTGTATCGCCGGCGTTGATCGGCGGATGAGCTGGCTAGCGCGGTGCAGCCAGCCGGCAGACGAACGGCTGGCTCACCTGGGTCGCCTTGCTTCTTGGGTGTCCCGGTTCGCCAGCCTGCTGCCTGCCTCGCCGCCGGAGAATTCCATCATCTCCGTTGACCTCTCACCTTATCGTCTCGGAGACGAATCTTGACTTCTGAGTTCAGTTCCATTATTATTAGGGCCTTGTTTAGTTTCAAATTTTTTTGCAAAATAGAAATAGTATTAATTTTGTTTGTATTTGATAAATATTATCGAATTATGTACTAACTAGACTTAAAAGATTCGTCTCGTCAATTTCGACCAAACTATGTAATTAGTTTTTATTTTTATCTATATTTAATACTTTATACATGCGTTTAAAGATTTGATGTGATAAGAAATCTGAAAAATTTTGCAAATTTTTTTTGGAACTAAACAAGGCCCAGGAGAAGCTTCATCACTCCGATAAGGCCCCGTGAATTGATAAATGGGCCATATGGTCAAGCCATCCAAAGCCCACGTTTGCCCTGTAGTTTGTAGCTGCAACAAAATATTACAGAGATTGTCATTGCAAATTGCAATGTAGAATTAGGCCTCGTTTAGTATAGCCCAGCATCACTAGTGAGTAAAACAGTTTCATGGGCAGTTTTTTTTAAAAGTTAAGCTATTTTAAAAAAAGTAGTTAGTAAAATTGCTTCATCAACAACTTCATTTATGGCTGAGAAAGAAATGAGGAAAAGAGCTGTAAAAAAAACTACTTTTTTCAGCTTCTCCTCTCTCCATTTCTTTGTGAGCGCATAAAAAGAGCATCTCATAAGTTACTTTGAAAAAAATGTTTGACACAACATCTCATGAAGGTGTGTGATAAAGTTGTGCCAAACAAGCCCTTGGCGTCTCTTAGGTTCAACTACTACTTTATAATATTTTGTTGCGCCTAGAGATTGATCGATGTAGAATGGCATGACAGTGACCGTGTCGCTGAACCACTTCTCCCCCTAGAGCCTAGGGTGCAGTTACAAGCCCCGCGCCTCCACGACGTGCGATAGGAAATCGAAATTCTTACATCACAATCCAACATGCAACAAGTGTGGCCACCCCTGTAGAGGTGGCGCCCAAAGTATTGGGGCGGCGGGACTTTAGTGTGCTCCATTGAGTTTGGGGTTTGCTTAGTTGGCTTTCGCCCAATGAAAATTATGGTATGTCAAAATTTAAGTTTGCTAAAATTATAGGTGTGCAATTGGTTGAGTGGCACAACAATAGTAGACAACAATTTTTTTTCTCCCTTATGCAATTTCTAAGAAGTTTTTAGAAACTTATCAAAACTTTGGCCATGTGTGCCAATTCTTTGACAATGAACCAATCGATGACTAAAAGTTTTGACTTCTTATGAGTTTGGTTGTGAAAAAATTGGAAGCCAGCTAAGCAGCCCCTTTTAAGTGGGTTGACTTCTACGTATAATCTCTACAGGAGAGAAGCCTTGTTTCATATATGAGATGCCTTTAAGGATTAGTATTATAGGGATAATAAGCCGGCCTAAGAGATACTCCATCCTTTCTAAAATAAGCGAGAATACTCCATCCTCGCTTCGAGGAGCATATGAAAACGTAGAAATATTATGACATCAAAATAGATATTATTAGATTAAACATGTACTATCATATATTTTCATACTAAACATATTTAGAGGTTCAAATGTTAATATTATTTTTTCTTAAAAAAAATCTGTTGACACCTTAAAATACAAGTTGAGCATTATTCTGGTACATAAGGAGTATGTTGGAGCATTTCTTCATCTCCTATATTGCTGCTAGTTTCTATAGGCTTAGAAGTTGAATGGAATATGTAGCTATATCTGCTAGAGAAGCTCTCATTATATTGTACACGGTCCACGCTGCACGGCCTTGCTCGCTAGAGGAAGAAGCGTCGTCGGTCCGGAGCTAAGGTCCCAAGGACCATGGGCGAGGGCTACACGCAGTCGGAGGTGCTGCTCGCTGTGCTCCACGATCACCAGCAGGGATCGACGGCGACGTCGCCAGCGACGCCACCGCCTCCCGTGGAGGCTGCCTCGGACACCGGACAACAAGAGGTGAGCACCATGTTCGGCCTCCATCCATCCTTCATCTCACTCTCACCTGACTAGCCGTTTCTTGCGGTATCCTTGTGTTCGCCGCGGCCGATCAGCGAGGGCTCTGCTCTTCGGTAACGGAGGCCGGAACACGGAACGGCTCGCCAGCCTTCCTCACCGCCGAATAAATCCATTTCCGTTGACCCCTCACCTTATCTTCTCCGTAACGAATCTTGACTTCTTCTGAGGCCCAATCGATGATTTTTATTCTTTTCTTTTCCTGTATTTTTGTTTTTATGAGATTTGGAGCAGCTTATTAAGCTCGGTAAGGCTCAGTGAATTAATAAATGGGCCGTATGATAAGCCACTCAAGGCCCACACTTGGTCCAGTTTAACTGCCGTAGCCTTGTCGGCCCAAATAAGACTGGCTTCTCGGTAGTGGACCGGGCACCCATCCCTATATGGCCGTCGTGATTTCGTTACAGGTGTAGCCGGTGCAGGCTGCATGGTCGTCTCTGCGGCGACAGGTGTCACCGGCCGGCCATCACGGCCACCGCCTTCTCTGAACAGAACACCTCCCGCTCGTTCTCACGACAAATTCGTTTCAGGCGAGTAATCCAAGCAGAGTCCTGTTATTTATCGAGGTGTTTGTATACTCCGACTTCTGTAGCATGCATCCGCTTGATCACGATCACAAGCAGCATCAGGAGACGAGTACATGCCCAGTTTCAACGTCTCATCAAAATCTACAAACGTAGTACTATAGATTAGATACATACGACTGACTCAAATAGCTGCTTGTTCTGTTGGTAAATCATCTGTCTCGTTTTCCAATTTGTTACATGTTTCGTGATCATACTAGCATTGGCATGATTTGGTTTGTCATACGATGTGAAGAGTTTCTCTTGTTCTTCTTCTATCTGTAATCCTAACCTGATACGATGGAATCATCTGACGGACCAATCTGATTTTATGCAGAAACTCGCCGCCGAGAACACCGCACCGGCAGCCGGTACCGCTGCAATGGGCGAATGCAGCACGGAGTACAGGGGCCTCCCCGACGCCAATGGCGAGGACGCGGGGTCGGTGCCGGTGCCGGCGGCGCTCCGCAAGGTCTCCATCGTCCCGCTCGTTTTCCTCATCTTCTACGAGGTCTCCGGCGGACCGTTCGGCATCGAGGACAGCGTGGGCGCGGCGGGGCCGCTCCTCGCCATCGTCGGCTTCCTTGCCCTCCCCGTCATCTGGAGCATCCCGGAGGCGCTGATCACGGCGGAGCTGGGCACCATGTTCCCGGAGAACGGCGGCTACGTCGTGTGGGTCGCCTCGGCGCTTGGCCCCTACTGGGGATTCCAGCAGGGGTGGGTGAAGTGGCTGAGCGGCGTCATCGACAATGCCCTGTACCCCGTCCTGTTCCTGGACTACCTCAAGTCTGCCGTGCCGGCGCTGGGCGGCGGCCCGCCGAGGACGTTCGCGGTGCTTGGGCTCACGGCGGTGCTGACGATGCTCAACTACAGGGGGCTCACCGTCGTCGGCTGGGTCGCCATATGCCTCGGGGTGTTCTCCATCCTGCCTTTCTTCGTCATGGGGCTCATCTCGCTGCCAAGGCTCCGGCCGGCCAGGTGGCTGGTGGTCGACCTCCACAACGTCGACTGGAACCTGTACCTCAACACGCTGTTCTGGAACCTCAACTACTGGGACTCCATCAGCACGCTGTCCGGCGAGGTGGAAAACCCCGGCAAGACGCTGCCCAAGGCGCTCTTGTACGCGGTCATCTTCGTGGTGGTGGGTTACCTGTACCCTCTCCTCGCCGGGACCGGCGCGGTGCCGCTGGACAGGGGCCAGTGGAGCGACGGCTACTTCTCGGACCTCGCCAAGCTCCTCGGCGGCGCGTGGCTCATGTGGTGGGTGCAGGCGGCGGCGGCGCTGTCGAACATGGGCATGTTCGTGGCGGAGATGAGCAGCGACTCGTACCAGCTGCTGGGCATGGCGGAGCGGGGCATGCTGCCGGCCTTCTTCGCGCGGCGGTCGCGGCACGGGACGCCGCTGGTGGGCATCCTCTTCTCGGCGTCGGGCGTCCTGCTGCTCTCCTCCCTGAGCTTCCAGGAGATCGTGGCCGCCGAGAACTTCCTCTACTGCTTCGGCATGCTGCTCGAGTTCATCGCCTTCGTGCTCCTGCGCGTGCGCCGGCCCGACGCGCCGCGGCCGTACCGCGTCCCGCTGGGGACCGCCGGGTGCGTCGCGATGCTAGTGCCGCCCACGGCGCTGATCGTGGTGGTGCTGGCGCTGTCGACGCTCAAGGTGGCGCTGGTCAGCCTCGGCGCCGTGGCCGTCGGGCTCGTGCTGCAGCCGGCGCTGCGGTTCGTTGAGAAGAAAGGGTTGCTCCGGTTCGCCGTCAATTCGGACCTGCCGGACATCGGCGTGGGACGTTCACCCGCCTCGGCGGAGGAGCCGCTGGCGCCGTAGCGAAACCGAGATAGATTTGGCAATCGCGACGCAAACTGAAAAAAAAAAAGGGGGTCTAGAATGGTGTTCAGGGGATTGTCTCCGCAATCCGGATGACTGCGAGCTTGAGTTGCTCTGCAACGAGGCAGGACGGTGTGTTCAGCTTGAGGCCTTGTTCACGCCTTGTGTCCTGCAGCATTCACCATGACCCCCGGTTGTAGGTTGTACTTCACGCTGTACTGCTGGAGGCCTTGTCCGATCCGATCTCCTAGTCCTGGAAGAGGCTACCGTTCCAGTAGTCCAGGTCGAGGAAACCCTTCCGTTCCGTGGCAGTTCGGCATAACAACGCTCTGTTGCAAATGCCTATTTTTTTGCGACCAAAGAAAAATTATATTATATGATAGCTGCGCATATCGAAAACATTACAGATGCTTTGGATTACAATATAGTACCTATGCTGTGAAAAGCACAATTCAAAACCTAACATGTTAGATGTTTTGCAGTATGGATGCTTGCATAGTCAAACACTCAGCAAATAGCCTGAGAACAAATACCCAAAGAACGACGGCCAACATTCCAATATGCGGAATTGAGGAACTTCTTCTTTCAAGTGTCGTCCTTCTTTTTCTTTCTGCCACCGAAGAGCGAGGAAAACTAATCTCAAAATTATTCTCTCTAGCCCTTCATTGTGGCTAGATCTAATCATAATAAAACAAAGAAGAGACTAGAGAACATTATTCCATAGCGGCGACATTATCTCTGTCTTGATGTCGCCGTCCGAAAACAAAAGTCTCCATATCGTCATGTTGATGAAGATGTTGACACCGAAGTTGTCGTTCTTATCTTCAACGGAGCCGCCATAGAGAAGACAATTCCACCTCTCTCCTTCGCCGTCGCCGAAGAGGAGAAGAAAAAGATAGAACTCTAATACCAATAAATTTAATATGAAAAAACACTAACTTTAAACTCAATTTATTAAAAAAATTTATTAAAAACAATAGATCCCCACTCCTGGGACCAGCGGCGGCAGCGGCGCTAGGGCAATCACAGCAAGTCACAACAATATTTGCGCTGTGCAATGAATTCTGTTGCAAATGCCTACTGAACGTGTCCAACGTAAAAAAAACTGCACAACAGACATCCAACACAACCAAGGCCCTGTTTAGTTTCCTATCTAAAAAATTTTTATCCATCTTATCGAATCTTTAGACACATGCATGAAACATTAAATTTAGATCAAAAAATAAACTAATTACACAGTTTGATTGAAAATCGCGAGACGAATCTTTGAAGTCTGTTAGTATATGATTAGCCTTAAGTGCTACAGTAACCTACATGTGTGAATGACAGATTAATTATACTTAATAGATTTATCTTACCGTTTCCCGACCAGCTATGTAGTTTGTTTTTATATTAATTTCTAAAAACTCCTTTCGATATCCTTCCGACATATCCGATGTAACACCTAAAATTTTTTTTATCTCCAATCTAAATAGACCAAACCCACACCCCAGGGAGGCAACACGAAGATACACCGCACCTCGATATTTGTTTCCATTATTAACAAACTTTTTTTAGTACACTATATAAAGAGTATCTTCAATAGTTTGGATTTTTTCTTTAGCAATCATAATATTTGCCAACTTTCAAAATAATATGTGAAAACAAAAAAAAAGATCATCTTCAATAGTTTTGTAATTTTAACTTCCCAAATACTTGAATCGTGGACCTATATATTAGCTACATGGTATTTTTTTATTTAATTGTTAAGATTAGTTTATGCTTCCACTCAATTTGTAATAAACACTTTTTTTTTGAAAAAATGACAGGAGTATTCATGAATGCTCACAAACATCACACGCGGCGGCAGCACTGGTAGAGCAGTCAGAGCAGGTAGCCATGATGCTCTGAACTGAACCACAAGCAGACGCGGCCTTGTTTGGATCATTTTTTTTTTAGATTTTGACACTTAGCGTTTTCATTTTTATTTGACAAACATTGTCCAATCATAGATTAACTAAACTTAAAAGATTTATCTTATAATTTACAAACAAACTGTACAATTAATTTTTGTTTTTATTTATATTTAATGCTCCATCCATATACCGCAAAATTCGATATGACGAGAAATTTTTTAAAAAAATTGGTTTTAGGCCCTGTTTAGTTCCCCACCTAAAAAATTTTCATCAATCCCATCAAATCTTTAGACACATGCATTGAATATTAAATGTAGATAAAAAAATAAATTAATTACACAGATTGCTAGAAAATCACGAAACCAACCTTTTAAGCCTATTTAGTTCATGATTAGCTTTAAGTGTTATAGTAACCCACATGTGCTAATAATAAATTAATTATGCTTAATAGATTTGTCTTGCAGTTTCCAAACGAACTATGTAATTATTTTTTATTAGTTTCTAAAAATTTTTCATCTAAGGGCCTTAGAGTGAACTAGTAGGACATCTCGATGCGTGCCGGGGAAGCGCGCTCATATATGCACGTAATTGAGAGATTTTTACCAACTTAGCAAAGATGCCAAATCAGATAGCAAACTATCGTATAGTGTTTTTTCTAGTATGCCAAAAAAAAATTAAGGATGATAAAGTTAAATAATAAACTGTTGGAGATGCTCAAAACTATGCACGAGAAGTTACTCAGTAAAGTTTTAGAATATTTATCAGATAATAATAATAAAAAAATTACAGAAGCTTTTACTATCCACGAGATAAATTTATTAAATTTAATTAACTCGTTATTGGTAACATATTTACTGTAGCATCATATTATCAATCATAGACTAATTAAGTTTAAAAAAATTTGTCGTGCAAATTAGTCACTATCTATATAATTAATTATTTTTTAATTTATATTTAATACCTCATTATGTGTCCAACATCCTATGGCCTTGTTTAGTTTCGGAAAAATTTCGGATTTCGCTACTGTATCACTTTCGTTTTTATTTGACAAATATTGTCCAATTATAAACTAACTAGGATCAAAAGATTCGTCTCGCGATTTACAGACAAACTATATAATTAGTTTTTGTTTTCGTTTATATTTAATGCTTCATGCATGTGTCGCAAGATTCGATGTTACGGGGAATCTTGAAAACTTTTTGAATTTTGGGGTGAACTAAGGCCTTGTTTAGTTCCTAGAAAATTTTGCAAAATTTTTCACATTCCCCGTCACATCGAATCTTTAGACGCATGCATGGAGTATTAAATATAAATGAAAATAAAAACTAATTGCATAGTTTGGTCGAAATTAAGGAGACAAATTATTTGAGCCTAATTAGTGTATGATTGGACAATATTTATTAAATATAAACGAAAATACTACAATGTCAATTTCCCAAAATTTTTCAGAACTAAACAAGGCCTAAACAAGGCCTATGTGTTAAACACCTTATCATTCCCCACCTACCTCCATTCCCTCTCACAAGTCTGTCACCAGTCACGACCACATGGCACATGCCAGGGTAGCTCCAGGCGACCAGGGCCTTGTTTAGTTTCGAAAGGTGAAAAGTTTTCGATACTGTAGTATTTTCGTTTATTTATGACAAATATTATTTAATTATGGACTAATTAGGATTAAAAGATTCGTCTCGTGATTTACAACTAAACTGTGTAATTAGTTTTTAATTTCGTCTATATTTAATGTTTCATACATGTGTTACAAGATTCGATGTGACGGAAAATCTTGAAAACTTTTTGGTTTTCAGGATGAACTAAACAAGGCCACGCGCCATGCTCATGCTCGCTTGTGACTTTTCTGCCCTATGCTCGCGCTCCTGCCGTCCTGTGTTGTCGCCGTCATCGGGATGAAAATGGTCGGGAATGATCGGGAAAAAAGAGTAAACTGTTTTCAAAGCCTTCTTTAGTTCCCAATTTTTTTATGGGCTCCTATAGTATTTTTATTTTTATTTGACAAAAATTGTTTATATGCTCAAAACCTTGTTTAGTTTATTCTAAATTTTATTTTTTTAAAATTTACTGTCACATCGAATTTTACGATACATATATAGAGTATTAAATATAAATAAAAATAAAAACTAATTACATAATTTATCTGTAAATCACGAAACAATTCTTTTAAATCTAGTTACTTTATAATTAAATAATATTTGTTAAATAAAAATGAAAATACTACAGTATCAAAATAAAAAAAATTAGATCGAAACGAGGCCTAACCAGCACTGTGGTAGTGTGGTGCGAGTAGTGGCTCTAGAGTGTTGGGACCACATCTGGTTCATGTGTTTGGCTTTTCTCTCAAAGCACATGCAACTTGGGTTGAGTAACGGTGATTTTAACCCATAGGACAAACGTGGATGGTCACCTTTTTCCAGGCAAAGGCTGCTAGGTGCCCGCGTTGTGCTTGCCCTGAGAAGATGAGAGTCGAAATTATCTCTCCATTGTTTTTAAGGCCGTGTTTAGATAAAAAAGTTTTTAGATTTTTGATATTGTAGCATGTTTATTTTTATTTGATAAATATTGTCCAATCATAAAGTAACTAGGCTTAAAAGATTAATCTCACGATTTACAAGCAAACTGCGCAATTAGTTTTTGTTTTCATCTATATTTAATGCTTCATGCATATGCCGCAAGATTCGATGTGACGAGGAATTTTGAAAAGTTTTTAGTTTTTGAAGTCAACTAAATAAGGTCTTAGTTTCTCAAGGAAAAAATTTCACTATACTGTAGCATTTTGTTTGTTTGTGGTAATTATTGTCCAAACATAAATTAACTAGGCTCAAAAGATTCGTCTCGTAAATTCCGATTAAACTGTGTAATTAATTTTTATTTTCATCAATATTTAATACTCTATACATGTGTCAAAAGATTCGATATGATGAGAAATTTTTTAAAAAAATGTATTTTGTATTTTGGGTGGAATTAAACAAGGCCTAAAAAACAAAGCTACTCCGTACTATCTAACACCTCTATAGCAGCCGCCTCACGTCATAAAGCGATGGCTCCGGATTTTTTTTTCAGCTTAGCAGCCGGAATTATCATGACAGGCGGGCCCAGCTTGGATTTGCACTCATCATCCGTCGCATAAGAGCAGGTACAATAATAGCCTTATAAAGGCACTCACGATGCAAGACTCTATCATAGAGTCGAAGACACTTAATTATATATTATTTATGGTATTTTGTTGACGTGGCAACATATTTATTCAAGAAAGAGTTAGAAAAAATAAGATTCCAAGTCCACATTGTTCGAGGTAATAAATAACTTTAAACTCTATGATAGAGTCTGCATTATGAGTACCCTAACCAAGCTAATGCTGATATATAGGAAAAAAGAAAGAAAATAGCTTAACTCTTATGTAAACATCAAACTAGACACGGATACATAGATAATGATAGGTCTAAATAACAAATGTTATAAAAAAATAGAAAAATATATTTAAAAATAAATATAAAATAATTTATTGTATAACTTGATTCTAATCACTTAACTCATAACCAAACATTTCTTTTCTATTATTGACCTTGTTCTAAAGAAGCACTCCCAAAATTGGGGACATCTGCTGCCACTGCGAGGCTGCGATCGCGGAGTCGCGAGCGACCACGTGCTCACAATATCCGACAACACTAGCAGCGAGCCAGCGAAGCAAGCAGAGCACTTTCTAGAGAAATCCTTCATCCACCCTTCACCAGTTCACCGCACCAGTGGCCGGCGTCCGGCGACGATGAGCACCCGCGCCGCAGGATCCGTCCTCCTCCGCCACCTGGGCCCGCGCGTCTTCGGCTCGGTTTCCTCCTCTCCCGCGGCTGCGCCGCCGAGGCCACTGCTGGCCCTGGCCGGCGGCGGGGAATGGCGCGGGGCGGCCGTGTGGGTGCGGCTGTTGTCCACCTCCGCCGCCGAGGCGAAGGAGGAGGCGGCGGCGTCCAAGGGGAACGCAGGAAGCACCGCGGCGGCGAAGGCGGAGGCGGTGGAGGCCGCTAAGGAGGGAGACGGAAAGAAGGACAAAGTGGTGAGCAGCTACTGGGGCGTCGCGCCGTCGAAGCTGATGAGCAAGGACGGCGTCGAGTGGAGGTGGTCTTGCTTCAGGGTAAGTAGCGCACCGACTAAAGGCCGCGCTTTTCGCTGACCGGCGTCTCAGTTGTCGTGTCTGGTGTGCTAATTTTGCAGCCATGGGAGGCGTACAAGCCGGACACCTCGATCGATCTCACCAGGCACCACGAACCCAAGGTGCTGCTCGACAAGATCGCCTACTGGACCGTCAAATTGCTGCGCGTGCCTACCGACATATTCTTCCAGGTGACCCCTGCTCGTCCCTCCCATTTCCTTGGAACATCCATGCCAGTCTCCAACAAAACGGGGCAGAGTTCATTCAAAAACAAAACGGGCCAGATTAACCCTGAAGAATTCTATCTTCCTGAGTAGTATTTTGCTAACATGGAGAGTTAATTGGCGCAGAGGAGGTACGGCTGCCGCGCCATGATGCTGGAAACGGTGGCGGCGGTGCCGGGGATGGTGGGCGGCATGCTGCTGCACCTGCGCTCGCTCCGCCGCTTCGAGCACAGCGGCGGCTGGATCCGGGCGCTGCTGGAGGAGGCGGAGAACGAGCGCATGCACCTCATGACCTTCATGGAGGTGGCCAAGCCCAAGTGGTACGAGCGCGCGCTCGTCCTCGCCGTGCAGGGCGTCTTCTTCAACGCCTACTTCCTCGGCTACCTCATCTCCCCCAAGTTCGCGCACCGTGTCGTCGGCTACCTCGAGGAGGAGGCCATCCACTCCTACACCGAGTACCTCAAGGACCTCGAGGCCGGCAAGATCGAGAACGTCCCCGCGCCGGCCATTGCCATCGACTACTGGCAGCTCCCAGCTGATGCGACGCTCAAGGATGTGGTTGTCGTGGTGCGCTCCGACGAGGCGCACCACCGCGACGTCAATCACTTTGCGTCGGTATGTGCACTCCGATCCGTTGGCAAGGACAAGATTGCCTCTACCAAATCTTAGATGATTCAAACGAAGTATTACATATGTGGTGTCTGAACTGAATTCCTTTGCTTCTGATGTGCAGGACATTCATTTCCAGGGTATGCAGCTCAAGGAGACACCTGCGCCGATTGAATACCATTGAACAATCTGGATGCTTGAGAATTCCAGTTCTTCATTTTTACTAGATGTAGGTTGATGCTTGAGAAATAAAATCCCTGGCTGCTATGAGTAGCAAAGATCTCGTGGGTTGTTCCTAATCTTTTACGTGTGTGTTTGTAAGTAGAGATTCAGACATTGATACGTGCTTGACGCTGGAGCTCACTGAATCTTCTCCTGAACGTACCATTGATTTGGTTGGTTCCGCATTTCTGCTGTTTGATCTGAACCTTGTTTTCGGAAACATTTTATTTTCCAGTGGCCACTTCCCGCCAGGATAGTGTTGTTTAGCAGCTAAATGCAAGGACCTGTTTGGTTCTCCTTGTTAAACTTTAGCTAGCTAAAACTATTTTAATTACTCTTGGGTGACTAATGAGACTAAACTATTTTAGCTCTTTTTAATCAATGTGTTTGGAATTTTAGCTACTAAAGTGACTAAAATTTAGCAAGGGAAGCCAAACATGGCCTAAATACGACTGAATGGCATTTCCTGTTACCATGCCACGCTGTTCATTTCTGGGTGTAGACTAAGGGGGTGTTTGGGATTACTCCACAAACTCAATCGTGGAGCAGCTCTACAAAAAACTAGAGTTTGAGGAGTAACTCTTTGTGCTCTCGTAACTCCACCCTTTTTTTCTCGAACTGAGTGCGTGGAGCTAAAACCATTTGGCTAAAAAACATGGAGTGGAGCTGAAAAACATGTAGCGGAGCTATACCTGGGCAACGGGCCGGCCCGGCCCGGCCCGGCACGACACCGGGCCGGCCCGGCACGACACCGGGCCGGCCCGGCACGTTGCCTAACGGGCCGAGGGGGGCCGTCGTGCTCTGCGGGCCGTGCCTTACCGGCCTGCGGGCCTGACCTCAGGCCCAGGCACGGGCCCGTGGGCCTTTTTGCGTACCGGGCGGGCCCGTCAGGCCGGGCCAGCCCATAGCCCGTTGAACAATAAGATATCAATAAACACAGATTTAAAAGCATATTTCAAACACATTCATCAATTCATCACTTCATCAGTATAAATAACACACTCAAATACATATGACATATGTAGAGAATAGATTTAGATATCAAAATGAGTTATTTTATACAATGTTGTTATTTGGCGGGCCGGGCCGGGCCGGCCCGCGGGCCTGAAGTGCGGCCCAAGCACGGCCTGCAGCCCCGTGCCGTGCCAGCCCGGGCCCAATGACCTTCGGGCCGGGCCGGGCTAGGGTCGGGCCAAAATGACGGGCTTCGGGCCGTGCTCACGGGCTCGGGCTGCATGCCCAGGTATAAGCGGAGCAGTCCCAAACATCTCCTAAAAACCGGCTTGTAGATCTCTCGCTCTTGCGAAAAAGCAGTTGGAGGAGGAGCCATGCCAAATAGGCACTAAGGCCTTGTTTAGTCCTTTTCGAAATGTTTTCGCGATACTGTAGCACTTTCGTTTGTTTGTGGTAATTATTGTCCAATCATGGACTAACTAGGCTCAAAAGATTCGTCTCGTAAATTTCGACTAAATTGTGCAATTAGTTTTTATTTTTGTTTATATTTAATACTTCATGCATGTGTCTAAAGATTCGATGTGATGAGGAATCTTGAAAAATCTTTGGATTTTGGGTGGAAGTAAACAAGGGCTAAACAAAACTAGTAAGGTTACCAAACAGGTGTGAGTACTTGCTTTTTATGTTATTTTTTCTTTTAATTGAGAATATCTTTTTAATAGTTTTATTTGTTTCTTTAATTATATTTTCTCTCTATCTGCTTCTGTTGCATCAGTCGACATGAACTCTACGAAGTATATAGCTATCATGCATTCATCGATTCCTTAACTATTGTCACCTTCCTCTGTTCTTTTTGTCTCTCACTTGTCACCTCTATCATGTGGCCGTGAAATTTTCTACCTAGGCTAAATCAAAGGTGGACCAAATTTCTCTTGGTGCTATCCAAGTCACCTACAAATTGTTCGGTTCCTTATTCCTGTTATCAATTTAAATTTTCTAATCATTTTTTATCTTCTCTTCTTCTCTAGTAAATTCATAGTTGCCATGTTGCCATGCTGCAAGTCTACCTTTATATCGACCATGCTGTGATTTTTGTTTGTGACCATCTTCATTAAGAAAAAAAAGATTTGTACCTCTTGTCAGTATCGCACGCATAAACATTGGAGAATGAATGGGTTGCACTAAGTTATCAAAAGCCAATATAGAGGCTCCGAGGTCGGATTTTTATATCCATTATCTAAAAAATCAAAATCCAATATACTTTATTTGATTTTGTTATAACACTGGCCGTCCTAACACATTTTTTTCTTAGGTTACATTTTTTTGGATTCATATTGTAATTTTTAGACCATTTCAACGACGTATGGCTCATTTTAACACTGTTGTATAGATGCCTGAAATAGAAGTATAAAGATCTTGTATAAGATTAGCTACGCTTATTCGGAGCCTCTCACCAAATTTTACATTAGCAATATGCTGGCCATCACCGTAAACAAAGCATCCTCAGGGACCAGGATGGCCGAAAGAATTTCTCACAAACACAAGGGCAACCCTTAGGTTAAACTATAGCCGTCGCCTTTCTACTGAACTGTTTTACCTCATGTGCTGATTCATCTTCAGATCCGCCGAAGCCCGGTGATCGTACCCTCCTCTAATGTTCAGGTCCAGCAGCAGCAGCCCTTCATCCGTCGCGCACTTGACATCGTCCCTGTCCTGAACTCCATGGTGGTACAGCTGAAATCCAAGATTATTGCTCGCTCTGAGGCCGTCCTCGGACATGGCTTTCGCCAGCTCGCCATTTTTCTGCTCGCACACTTGGGTCACGTTGTCCATGAACCCTGAGAGCGCGAGGTTGAAGTCCGTCAGCTGTGACCTGGTTGCTTCTAGATTTGCGCCTCCGGTTGCGTCGTAGGAGAGGTTGCTCTGGGCTTTCTCGAGTATCGTCTGCAGATATTTGCCTTGCGCCTCGATCCGCATTTGCAGCTTCTTCTGAACCTGCATGTGGAAAACAAATCAAGAGGTCAAAATCTTGTATTCGTGACTGCAGTAGTTGCAGTGGCAGAGAAGGTTTGAGGGTAGTCTAGTCTAACCTCGAGCTGTTCGTGCAGTTTCCTTTGGACTTCAATTTGGTACTTCAGCGCATCCGCAAGTGGCGTTTCTCTGATGCATGTTCAGGAATTGATAAGGCAACCGGAAATAGGAGAATCATAACCGAGATGAAGAATGATGTAAATCCACACAAATTGAAACCATTTGGAAACAGTTCTTTTTTTTTTTCCTAAAAAGAGGTAGTTCAAACATCACATAGCTTCAGTTGGGTAACAGAAATACCGAAATAGGCCGATTCTGGAATCCTAATCCAGCATTTAACTTATATCACTTCACTAGCCGCTCTTTCTAGATTGTTTTTTATAACATTATAAAAACTGCTTATGCAACTTATCAATCAACTAATCAACGCCGGAACTCCAGCAGGCTTTGATAAACTCAAATATTCCCTTGTCACATCAACGTCCCTTTTTTTTCTGCGAGGTCAACGTCTCCCTTTCGAATGACTCCGACTTCTCAATCATTAGCCGACCAGTATAGTTTAAATTAAACAAGCACGTCTTGTTTAGGAATTTGGAAGGCATTTATCTTTTATAAGAATTGACCACAAGTATCTAAATTACCGATAGTATGATCTACATAGCTTTTTTTTCAACAAAAAATAGCACGATCTGCTGCTGCTATTTCGTTCAATTGTACTCCTACTTTTCATGTTCATCAGTCCTTTTGACACCAGCCTTTTAGTTTCACACTTTCACTGATGCAACAGAATCGAGTTAACTAGATTGTTACTACTGAAGGCAAATGCTTGTTCTTCAGACAACATGGCGACGCTGTTAAGCAGACACGCATGAATCTATGTACTGCTTCTAAAGGAAGCATGCAGGATTGGATTTTGACACCCACTACTCACCCCGTATTGTTACTGGCCGTAGATGGAATGCTAGGAGGTACTGGTGTGGAGAAATTGATGCCCTGCGCCGCGAATGCTGTGAGGATAGAGAGCAAAAAGAAAATGTAAGATTTGGAAAAGAATCTTTATGTTATCCTTGCTCAATTTTAGCAGTTTGTATTAGTATTCGTATTTGCAAGGTACATACCCCCTCTGCTGGCTTCCAAACCTGTGTCTTTCTTGCTCTGCTTTCCAAGCCTGTATTTCTGCGCACAAGACATCGATCATCGTCACCAACAAGACAACAAGGACGAGACATCACCGGAGAAAGCGATACATGGACAACATTTGTTTATCTACACATGAATTTGGAGAGAAGAGATCGAAGTACTAGGTGGTGGTACCTGGAGGTGACTCTTCAAGTGGTACAAAGTGAGCCCTTTCATTCCCATCAGCCTCAGCACTGACTTGGGCGTCGCCTCTGTTGTCGCGCGCAGCATAATCAAGTAGAAAACGATGTCAGATTCAGAAACCCCAAAACAGGATCACAACCAGGATCCAAAAAAAGGATCTAATATAGTACATGATCAGTAAAAAAACATTATCAGTGAAGCTAGCAATCGGCGGAACACTATACATGGTCACCATGTAGTATAGATGCAGTTAGATGATCAAGTGTTTTTGGAATCTTTGCGCATGCTCCAATCAACGAGAGCAGATGGGTTCGAAGCTGGAGCATGCATGCTGCTGTTAAGCTTTTACTGTTGCAACGACCTGATGGGAGCTTTGGGCTGTGTCGAACTGATGGTGCATGGCATGGCATGGTAGCAGTAGTACAAGAAGAGAGCAGGCAAGCAGTAGAGGGAGTGCGGGTACTCACTGTCGGGCCCGCCGAGCTTGGTGACGGCCTCGACGAAGCGCTCGTGCAGGTCGGGCGTCCACCGCAGCCGCGGCTTGGGGTCCCGCGACAGCACCACCCCGCCCATCGGCCCAGCGCCGCCGTACCCGGCCCTCTCCATCCCCTCGAACATGCTCATCGATCGCGTGGCCTGCCTGCTTGTGTGATGTCCCTCGGCCTCCTAGCTATCTCCCCGCGGCCGGGGCCGGCTTGTCGATCACCGCGCAGCTGGTGGTTCGCCGCGCGAGAAACAGCTAGCAGCTCGAGCTGCAACTAGCTAGCAAGCAGCTCGCGCAGGCACACGCACGCACGTCCGCTGCAGCTTGCGGCTAGCTAGAGGCAAGCTGCCTGCCGCACGGCGCGGTGTGAATCTGGTGCGCTCGGGGCCGGGGCGAGGAGGAGAAGGTAGCGTAGGATTTCGGCGAAGCCCGAGGCGGATTCCGGCCTGACGGGAATGTGCTGCGATGAGTGTCGCGTTCGAAAGCTGGGCGGAGAGACAGAGATAGAGAGAGAGAGGAGGAATATGTAGGAGACGGCTAGAGAGAGAGAGAGAGAGAGAGAGAGAGAGAGAGAGAGAGAGAGAGAGAGAGAGAGGAGCGCATCGGCATCGGCATCGCCCGCCATGCCATCATAATCATCCTGTACTCACCTCACCCTCACTCATGTGTGCGCGGAATCTCGGGGAGCCTTGTGCCGGAACAGAGCTAACAAACGCCAAGGACGCCGGCCCAACCGGGGCGCGCCGCGTGGACACCGCCGCCGCCCGGGAGCGGAAGCGGAGTCGTCGGCACCGCGCTCCCGCGGCCGTCAGATGGTGCCCATGCGAAGACGACCCACGCTCACGCGCGTTCGATTCGCCGGCCGTCTCTCTTTCTCTCTTTGGGGTTCAGACACAAGGGAGGGAGGGCGCGGGAGGCGGGACAGGACAGGCCAAGGGGCATGTGCGGCGGCGCGCCACGTGGACGCCGGCCCCCGACAAGAGCGGAGCTGGCATGTGTGCGTGCCGTGTCTTCCGGTCGTAGGCCAGAGAAGCTGTCTGATCGCTGCTAGATTTGCTTCGACAACCAATTCTGAATTCTGTGCAGTGCACTGTACGTGCGTAGGCGTAGGCGCGGCATGCCGCCATGTGCCCACTCCCACCCCCGGCGGCCGGCGGTCAATGCGCAGGCGGGCGGCTACCGGAGCCGCCGGCCGGGAGCACGGGATCAAGAACGGCTCGTCGACTGCATATACCGGTGCCAACCGAGGTGAACGAACGCGACGGGATTTTATTAACGGCTCGCGAGAACGATCGGGACTATGCGCGTCAGTGGATATGCCAATGCCATGGCGATGGAATGGCTGATCGATGGATCGACGATGATAGCGAGAGCTGCGCACGGCCTTTGCCGATGGAGGATTGGTGGAGGGGAATTATTCCGGCGCGCGAGAACGGCCGAGAGAGGGACGCGGGGAGATGTTGCCGGTGGGCGTCGCGTGGCCCCGGACGGGAGCGGGAATATTCGTGGGCGCCAACTTGGCCGTGACCGCCGCCCCACCCGCCCTCCGTTCGTCGCCGCTCGCCCAATTTGCCACTCTCGCTTTTTTTCGCCTTGCCGTTTCCTCGATCGGCTGGCCCGGCCGGAGCCGAGCCGGCGCGCGGGTTTAGGTGGGCGCGTCAGCGTGATCTCTGGCTATCGGAGCTCGATCGATCGGTGCACCGACGGTTACAAAGTCCCGCTGATCATGATGCACGGACCACCTCCGATCAAACGGCAGCTTGATCAGAAAAGAGCACGCCACGGAATTAATCTGCTTCAGCCGTGCTGGATCCGTGATGTTCATTTCGTGTGTGCGACTACTGGAGACTGTGATGTGCTTCACGGCATGATTGTACGTCACATGGACAGGGGTTAGCTCTCATCTGAACCACTACAAAATGAGTCGTGCCTGCTCCCTAATATAAATATGAATAGTATAAATTAATTGATCCTTGTACTGATGTACCCTGTACATGATCAGACAAAGGGATCCGAGGCGTGGAATTTTTAAAAACAGGCGGCTTAATTGGAGTCAATTAGGTGCCAGTGAATTGAAGGCGGTAGAGAGATTGAAAGAGTAATTGTACGTAGAAAATGGCACTCCCATGTCTGGGACTACTGCAGGTCAGCTTGAGCCTTGAGGTTGAAAGATTCTTCTTTGGGGCCGGGGCAGCATGTAGATTTGAGAAGCTAGCTAGTAGCTATCCTACGATTCGTTTGTCTTTGTTCGCATTTCCACTCTATCCCTCTACCCTACCCTAAAGTGAACGGCTTTCCGCGAGCATCGCATGCTTAGGTTTCAGTTTTGGGTCTGGAATCGTATGCTTAAAGTTGAAGGGGATGGAACCATTTCGATCAGTCGCTAGCGTGTCAGTAGCATCAAGTCGTGTTTAACTGTTTATTATGTAGTTGTACGGAGGAGTGGTTTTTTGTTGATAGCTCAAACCAACCCAGTTCACAGCCGTCGTGTGAGTTCTGGAGGCACCTACTCAGTAACATGCTGCGACTACTAGATGACAGGACAGGGAGGCCACCGAACGAATCAGCCCCCGGCCGGGTACGCCGTACGCGCGCATGCCTGTGCTGTGCCTCGCGGCGCGACACAGGACAGCGGCGCACCGCGCGAACAAAAACCACGGCCGGCCGTTCCACTTCCACATGAGCCGAGGAGCGCGCGCATATGCGGAGCGACCGGCGGCTTTGTATTGACGAGATCACATGCCGCTGGCCGTGTCCTAGCAGGAGAGGGGGATCCGAGAACGCGCGCATGCCTAGTCGTCTTGTTGGTTGTTGGGTGGTGGCGCGGCAGCGAGCCAGGGCGATGAGCTGTGCGGCCGTCGGAGCGGAACACGCGGAATCTCTCGTGCTCGCCACTACTATCTTGTTACCGCGCCACCGCTCGGCTCTCGTCCGGTTCCGGGCGGGCGAACCGGCAAAGCCTGCCTGGCGCTGGGCGCCTCGGCGGGGTGCGCACCTGCGCAACGCGACAAAGGGAGTGTCAGAATCTCAATCCGTGGTCCACATGAAAGCACTGTTCCTTCTACGGACCCCTACAGTAACACAACGGAGCGGCCTTGTGTAGTTGTGATTTTTTTGGGTACGTTAACATTTTGTTTTTATTTGGTAATTATTGTTTAATCAATGACTAACTAAGTTTATCAGATTTATCTCGTGATTTATAGGCTGTGCAATTAGTTTTTATTTCTGTTTATATTTAATGTTTCCCGCATGTGTTTTTTTAGTGAACTAAACAAATATAGAACTTACTTTAGACAGATCTTTACAGAAGGAGAAGAAAAATGTTGAGAGAGATTGACAATGTAAGATTTTTATTTCTTACTTTACAGCTAGATGCCAATGGTACCCATAGTTCTTTACCTCTTATTAGGCATTCAGGAGTCAACCTTGGTGGTTATTTTGTTAGACGAAGGAAAACCCTTCTTTTTTTGAGAGCATATAAAACAACATACAGTGCTGATAATGGCTTCTTCCAAAGCCGCCACTGAACTTAAATTTCCTTCGGTTCTGGATGAATTGGTCTCGTTACACCTGCATCCTCAGTTGAATCATTCTGGATGCAAGCGCGCAATTCTCTACATTCTATACTTTTGGAGTGTGGAATTGGTCATGTTTATGTAATGTTAAGGGAAACATAAATAAAGAAATTGACATGATATTCCATTGTCTAACACAGGATCTCTTGATGTTGCAACCAAAATCACAAATTACAATTTGCAAAACAAATGGTTGTCTTGACTTACAATAATTTGCAAATCAGATTGCCCCTCTTGATGCATCCAACCGACAAATATTCCATTAAAAATTGCAAAAATTTTTGCTGTCTTGATTTACAAATAATTGACACATCAAACGGGCGCTCTTGATGTTCCAACCAAAAGGGGGAAAACATTATACTTCGCTGTACATCGAGTGGTGCTAGTGGCCGGCATACACATGACAGGACAAGTAAAAAAAAATGTTAACAAAGGCTAGGGGCAGTATATCTTATCTGCACTTCTGATTTCTGAAGTCACAGAGTCTGTAATTCAATCTCTGAGGTTCAAGTTCCTGTGTCATTGCAGATAACATCTACGTGTCATTGATTTCTGACCCTCCTGAAGCTACCGACGAAAATACGAGGTGTCAGATTTAGTTCTTTACTCCAAGATCACCAACAGATAGTGTTTGTACTGAGCAATTGAGCAATGAGCATACCAAAGAATGATGCATGACGACTGCAGTGCTCCCACACGCCATCTGGTAAGTAGATGTCATCTGTATTAGCATAGCAGGAGAACTAGTAAGCAAAAATTTGAACCAAAAGCCAAATCAATAACAAAAAGAGCGTACTCGCATGATTAAACTAAGAACAGTTCCCAACAAATTGACAGGCCACTGGGACCATATCCAATAGAAGAGACTATCCTCATGGCTCATCCTATCGGATATGGTCGAAGCTGTTGAACATCCCAGTGTGGGAAGCTTTGGCTGCAGGCTTGGGCTTTCCAGGGGCTCCAAAAACGTTCCAGTAACAGCTGACGCGACTGTGCATCCATCAGGACTCGGCACAGTTTCACCATGCAGATAACGAGAGGGCATGTTAACTGGTGTGAAAAATTCACCTGAGCCATGAAAAGGACACGAGAGGGCCAGTAAGTTCAGCCATCTTCACCATCGAAAGCATGACTTCTTCCAAGCCACCATGGAACATTCTGGAAGGAAGCCGCAATTCTCTACATTCTATACTTTTGGAGTATGGAAATTGGTTTTAATCTTTTCAGTCTATTGAAAGTGTTCATAAACGAAACTTTAATGAGAAATGACATGGTATTCCATTATCTGACACAGGTTCTCTTGATGTTGCAACCAAAATGGCAAATTATAATTTGCAAAAATAATGGTTGTCTTGATTTACAACCGACAAATATTCCATTAAAAATTGCAAAAAAGAATCGCTGTCTTGATTAACAATAATTGGCACATCAAATAGGCGCTATTGATGTTCAATAAAGAGGAGGAAAACATTATACTTTGTACAGAGTGTTACTGTTAATGATCAGCATACACAACACAGGACAAGTAACAAATTTGCTATCAACCTCTGAGGCTAGGGGTATACATCTTTTTCTTCTGATTCCTGAAGTCACCGACTCTGCAATTCAATCTCTAAGACTCTGCATTTCGAGGTTCTGGTTCCAGTATCATTGCAGATATCTACTTGATGAAGACGACGTCTACGAAGCGAACTGTCATTGATTTCTGACCCTCCTGAAAGCTACCAACGGAAAGAGCATGTGTCAATTCAGTTCCCACTCCAAGATCACCAAGAGATTGTGCTTGTACTGAGAAATTGAGCAATGAGCATACCAAAAAATGATGCATTAGGATTGCAGTGCTCCCTCATGCCACCTGCTTAGCGATGGTAGGCAGATATCATCTGCTTTAGAAAGAGACTATCCTCATGACTCATCCTATCGGATATGGTTGAAGCTGTTGAACATCCCAGTGTGGGAAGCTTTGGCAGCAGGCTTGGGCGCTTCAGGGGCTCCAAAAACGTTCCAGAACCGGAGGGTCTCATCTGCAGCAGCTGACGCTACTGTGCATCCATCAGGACTCTGCAGTTTCACCACGAAAGAATTATATAAGCAATGTTCACACTAGCATGTACTCAAATGCAGATAGTTCCATGGCACAGATGCAGATAAGTATTTGTTAACTGGTGCGAAAAATTCACCTGAGCCATGAAAAGGACACGAGAGGTATGGCCAGTAAGTTCAGCCATCTTCACCATCGATGGGTACTTCCACAAAGTCAGTTGGTTCTGTGTGAATCCATGTGAACTCAGCAGCTCCCTCTCATTCTTGTTCCAGAGAAGAGCGCACACCTGTGATCCGGTGTCAACTGAGTTCAGGCACGCACCAGTGTGTGTGTTCCAGAACTTGATGCAACGATCGCTGCCACCACCGCCAGTGGCAAGCAAGTTGCTCTGGAACGGGCACCACGCGAGTGCCTTCACGGCGGCCGTGTGGTCCTCGAGCCTATGTAGCCACTGGTTGCGGCCAGCAGATGGCATGGATGATGCCATCGACACATCCCAAATGTGCAGAAGGTTGTCGTTGCCTCCGCTGGCCAGCTGCTGCCCTGATCCAGACCACTTGAGCCCGCACACCTCCTGGCTGTGCCCCTCGTAAGTCTGCACAACGTGGTCTCTAATCCTCACGTCATTGTTCACAATCTTGCCATCCATGCCACCGGTGGTTAGGATGCTGTTGTTCCATGCCAGTGAACCTACCCTTGCCTCATGCACACCTCTGAGTGTTCTCAACTGCATAGAAAAAACGATTTAATTCAGCAACAGTGAACATGCATTGCAGTTTTTGGATGAAGCAGGACACTGTTACGTACCAGTCGGTTGGAGCTGGTGTCCCAAAGCTGGACGTCGGACGAGTTGAGCCCCACGGCGATGTGCCGACCATCAGGAGCCCAGCTAACACTGGTAATAGGACCGCTGTCCTCATCGATGGTCACAAGCTCGGATGTGGATCCACTCGACGCATCCCACAGGTACAGTGTGTCTCCCAGAGCAATGGACAGCACATTGTTGCTCCCCCAGTCAAGCAGGTTGAGGTAGTAGTCATCAACAAGCTCTGGGGCGTCTAGGGTCCTCTCGGCAGACTGCACATTTTGATTCAACCGCATCAGTGATCCACCATTCTCCCATGCCACTACAACCCGTTGCATAAGATGGATAGAAGCCGAATCAGAAGATCTATTGCGCATACCTGGGGAATGTGGCGCCGCTGCTTAGCAGGCTTGGCCTGCAGGTTGGAGGAAGCCGCATCGGCGAAAGATACGTTCTCGGGCTCCGGCGGCTTGTTCCTGAAGGCGAGGATCCGTGTCCGGTTGTTGAGCAGCTTCTCCGCGAGCAGCCTCCGGTACGCCTCCTTGGACGGGGACGCCGCCGCGTTCTCCTTGTCCTTCCTGGGCTCAGTGAGCAGGAAGTGTGCCATGTCCATGTCCATCGCCGATCTGTCCGGGATGAATCTGTCGCCCTGCAGAACACAAACAGGAGGAGAACCAGCCAAACTTGGTGGTCAGGCAAACCATCGAACACCCACCTTACTCGATCCAGTAGCAAGAGAAAGGGACTCACGTAGCACTTGGCCGACGGGTTACGGCATCCCGAGCCCAGCGATGGCATGTAGGGGCGGGAGACCGCCTCCTGCAGCGGCGGCCGGGGCGCGGCGGCGGCGCGGCTCTTCTCCGAGGAGATCGAGTGGGATCCTGCGTCCATGGTTAGAGAGCAAACAAAAGAACAGGGCAAGCACAACAGAGAAATAACAACAGCAGTAGCGATGGAATTAAACGCGAACTAAAATAATAGCAGGTTAGAATCAAGCACAGAAAATAATCAAACAAGAAGATTAACAGCGGAAAGAACAAAGAGACGAGCTTATGAACGAGGCGAGAAGTGCGCGTGTCTCGACTCCCCGGCGAGCGGCTTGAGATCGTCGTGGGGAGGCGAGGAGAATGCGCGAAGGAGAGAGAATTGATGCTTTGCTTTGTGGGGTTTAGGGATCGGCCACGAAAGATTATTTGTAGGAGGAAGAGGAGGAGGGAAGAGGGGAACGCCCGCCGCACCACACGGCCACGGCCAACGGCTAGTACGCCGAGCCGCCGCCGGAGGGCAGGGTAGGAGAAAATAGCCGTTGCGGGCTCTAGGGCTGGCTGGTGCGAGGCTCTACCCTCGTGGGCTCGTGGCGGCGTGGACGGCTCCGGTCCAGCCCGTTAGGGTCTCCGCGTTTCGGCCCGACCGTGCGTTCCTAGGGTCTCGTTTTTTTTTTTTTTTGAGAAGTCTCGATGTTGTTGTTGGATCTTGATTGGAGGAGTTGAGACATGCTTGCTGTACGGCAGCGTCATTGCGTCAGTCATTTCGGCAAATAACACCTTCCTTGTACGAGACTGAATGGATTTGCCCGGGGCATTATACGTGTGTTATTTTATTACCACGCTGTGACTTGTGTCGAGGTTTCCAGCCATGCTCGTATTGCCATCTCTTCTTTTTTTTTTCGATTCCCCTGTAAGGAGTAGTGATAAGGACAGGATGGCGTATCCAAGTCCAACTTTCAAGCACGGAATCGGTGTTGTCAAAACAAAAAAAAAAAAGGAAAAGAGAACCGGTGTTGGCTCATATCCTGAAGCCGCAGACAAAAGTACTACGTACAAAACAAATATCAAAACGTGTTTAACTCGAAGTACCAGACCATCCATGTTTCCGGTTTACTTCACCTGGATATCCATCACAAGACTTGGCATTGGCATTCAGAGTCAGAGGCGATTAATCTTTCAGTTTACTTCACCGGTATCCATCAGAAGAGTTGGCACCCTTCAGAGGCGATTAATTCAACCTACCTCCCGTTGGAATCACCTCCCCAATTCGAAGTTTAATACTAAAACTTTCGAATTTCACTGTTTTTCAACTTCCAGCTCAATTTGCCTCCTATTGCTAATTGAATTTGCCACTGTAATACAGCTCTGCAAAACGATCAGAATGCTAGTTTAGTAAACCAATTGTAGTTACGTATTCATTGCCAAGCATTTACAGCTCCAGAAAAACATATGAACCCCATACCACATGGTTAGAACAGGCTGTCATGAATGCTGCCATGAACAAATTCAAGGATGGCCATAAGATCCATCACCAAAGTCACAAAGCTAAGCGCAGACGAGCCTTGGCAGTTGAGCTCCATCACTCTGTTGTTTTCTCATAGGTGTTCCCTCCCTCTTGAAGATGGATTTGAGATGGGCTGCAGGGTGTTTCTCTTGACCCTTCTGTTGGATGAGGTGTTCATTTGCAGTCAAAATTGAAAAAGGACACGGTATGTTCCTGAAACATATATTCAGAGAGTCCTCGTTTAGACAGTCTCTGCCTAGCACATATATTGTATGGGAAATAATAAGAACTCCAGAAATGTCAACCGCATAACTACTGTATACTGGATCGAAGTTTACAAAGTACAAAGAAATGCAAGCATGACATGATTATTAGGTTCTATGCAGTGATGCAAGGTTATGACTCCCTTTGCAACTGTCCAGTGTTTCAGGTAGTTGGACTTGTCCTTTTAGTTTCTGAAAGCACACTACAGCATAATGTCCGTAAAATACGGAGGAACGGAGAAGGCATGACTTGCATTTCCCAACTTCCTATGGCATGAATAACAGCAAAGATGCCAAGTTCAAAGAGTGTGAGTTTTCCATCTTTCTCATGGCCATTCTTAATGATGATGATGATCTGAAATCTGATAGCCCTTCACTTTGACCTCTTCTAAGAATGTTCAAGAGAAACTTTTAGGAAATGATTGGTGTTGATATAAACATATTCTGTTATCTGTTCATCAATTTTACGTGGCAACCAAATTTCCGTACTACTGCGGTACTGGCCACATGCCAATTACATTTTGCCTTTTACCATGACGTTGTATATATATTACTAGCAGCACACTCAAACTACTTCACAAGGATGGTTTTCAGCAACTAGTTTCTGAACAGCGTGTTTGCTATCTGGTCTGTCAAAATAATCTTGGTACTGTTCTCTTCTCTTTACTTTCAGTTTTTCGTACTATTGGCAGGATGCAAATGCTAGATTGAATCTGCCGACTTTGTTTATACCAACCTGAAGAAACAATATGTATCTAAAGAATGAAGTTTTGCTTATGTCTTTGAGATTTAAACATACCCTTTTCAACTATTGGACTTGTAGTGCATTGTTTAGAAGATTTCAAGAAGGTAAAGGGCACTTTGGTCATTGTCAATACTTATACTAGTCTGTGTTCTGCTGATTAATTGTTGAGCTTGGTAGTTGAAGCACAAACTAGCAAGATTAATATTTTTAGGTGTAGGGCGCAAATAAAGACGCAAGGCAGTTTGTTGGGTCCTAAGGAAGCAAAAAGGCTTCCTGTCTCATCCATGTGCTAATAAAACTCCACACGGAAAAGATAGAGAGAAACAGATTGCCTAGCTTAAACCTTGAGTATTCTCTTCCTCCTCTCAAACAATCAAACCAACTAAGCCAGCTGCAATCTTCTCTGCTTAATCAACTCCATCGTTGTTTCATACAGGTCGAGACATCTTTTCCCTCAATTCATGGGCACCAGCTAATATTTTTTGTCTATTTCAGATCCTCTAGCATGCTACTTCTATGTTTCTTAATCAGTTTTGTCTCCTGCCTTTGCTTCTTCCTAAGTGTTTTGCTAAATAGATACTTATATGGTGCATATAGTTCCTAAATGCTGTATTTTTTTATCTTGAGTGAAGGTAACCAGGGCCAAAATGATTGCTGGGGGAGGCTATTTTGATGGTTCTCATGATCATATTCTCATGGAAGGATCGATGATCCATGATTCTTCCCAATCTTCCATCTATGACAATACAGATGTTGAACAGCAGAACTTCAGACTTGCGCCCTTTATCATAGAAGATCACTCCAATCCAGCCAACCTTACCTCTGAGCCTGCAAGGGTGATCGACCAAATTCATCACCAGCTTGGGATTGACATGGAGCAGGACCATAGTGATCACATGATCCAAGGAGTTCCTCCAGCAGAAACTGCAAATTTAGTTCCTGTTGTCTATGGTGTCCAAGATCGTATCCTCAGCCACCAGATAGAAGGTCCACATAACATAACTGTGGAACAACAGGTCCTGGACTACGACCCTGCATCATATGGAAATGGCACTTATGCAGCTGCACATGATCTTCTAAATTCTCTACAGATCCAAAGGTGCAGTTTGATTCCTGAATTTCCTTCGACAGAACATATCTTTGGTGATCCAGCACAGAACATGGTCAATCCTTTGGACATTACCAATGACCTTCAAGGAGTAGCAACTCATGAAAGTGGAATGATGTTCAGCGATTCAACTCTACCATTAGGTTATCATGCTACTCAATCTCATATGTTGAAGGATCTCTATCATTCACTACCACAAAACTATGGGATATTTACCAGTGATGATGAGAGAGATGGGATGGTCGGGGTAGCAGGGGTCTCAGGAAATATTTTCCAGGAGATAGATGGGAGACAGTTCGACAGCCCAGTACTGGGGACTAGAAGACAGAAAGGTGGATTTGGCAAGGGCAAGGGAAAAGCTAACTTTGCAACTGAAAGAGAGAGGAGGGAGCAGCTAAATGTGAAGTATGGGGCTTTAAGATCACTGTTCCCAAACCCTACTAAGGTTTGTATAACTTATCTCTCCAAGCACAAATTCCTTAATTGCTTCTCTCATTACAGAACTCATTTTCCACAGTTGCATGGATTTGTAGAACATTTAGTAAGTTCTATTCGTACAGGATGTATTGGAACATGTATTCAGATTGTTTTCCCTAGGAAAAATAAAATTTAAAACAAATGTGTGTATGATAAAAAAAACTTTATTAAAGATGGATTTGTCATTAGCAAACTCTTATAAAGTGCTATCAGTTCAAGTATGTGGAGGAATGCGATCATGGAATTTTTGCATGTATCAGTGGACAGATGCACGTAAATTGATCTTTAGTATCAGCATCCAACAAAATAGAATGAAATTATAAAATATGCGGGATAAGAGAATTTCCATTCCAGAAACTCTAGTTATGCCCAGCACAATGCAATATTGTTTTTCTTTCCTAAATCTACATTTATTGTACTCTTAGTGAATAAGAGGCTATGAATTCTGAATTGCTGTAAAACTATTCTCCAGAATGACAGGGCCTCTATAGTTGGAGATGCCATTGACTACATCAATGAGCTTAATAGAACAGTGAAAGAACTGAAGATCTTACTGGAAAAGAAGAGGAACAGCACTGACAGGAGGAAGATACTGAAGTTGGATGATGAAGCAGCTGATGATGGGGAAAGCTCTTCAATGCAGCCAGTAAGTGATGACCAAAACAATCAGATGAATGGGGCTATAAGGAGCTCCTGGGTTCAAAGAAGGTCCAAGGAGTGCGATGTTGATGTCCGCATAGTTGATGATGAAATAAATATCAAGTTCACAGAGAAGAAGAGAGCCAACTCTTTGCTTTGTGCTGCAAAGGTTCTAGAGGAGTTTCGTCTTGAGCTCATCCATGTTGTTGGGGGAATCATAGGAGATCACCATATATTCATGTTCAATACAAAGGTAACAAACAAATTTTCTTAAACGAAAGTAGGTTCTTGATCCTTTTCCCTGTGTCTGTAGCACAGACATTAGTTATAATACTTCATATCTTGATACTGCAGATACCTAAGGGCTCTTCGGTGTACGCGTGCGCGGTGGCTAAGAAGCTCCTTGAAGCTGTGGAGATAAAGAAGCAGGCTCTTAATATCTTCAACTAGCCATACCCATCATAATGTTTATTCAGACAACTTAGCATGCTGGTCTGCTCTTTAGCATCTAATAAGGTGCTTACTTATCAGCGAATGACCACATTGACAAAACTTCTTTGATGACTGCTGCAAACTTTCTTGATAGCTTGTTCATGCTGAACTTCTTGTCTTCTTTTCTGTACACTTTAACAGTCATGTTGGAATATGTGGTGCTTCTGATTTCCCGGCATTGTCACTCAATACTTTATTATGTTTAATTCCTTTTCTGAACTTATATGGCAGATCGACTCCACTACCCAACTTACATATCTCAGGCTCAGGTCTAGTGAATGTGTTTGTGTTCGGAGGAAATGCTACATCACGATTCCATAAAAATAAAAAGCTAGTATATATCTAACAATATGATCCATGTTAAATTTGTCTTGGAGTTATGACACATAATTGTGGTAGAAATTGTTACTGCGTGATGGCTGGGATGAGATCCTTACCGCTATGCACAGGACAGTCGGGGTGGGTTTCTCCTACAGTCACAGAGTCCATCACGCTACGATGTCTGGAGATCTAAACTAAGTACCTGAACTCCTGGGGGGATCAATCAATAGTAAGCAAAACTACAAAAGGATACAAGGATTGGAATCAATTTGGCCAGCCGCACCCGTAGTCAAGATCTCCGTGTTTGCCGAGGCTGACGAACTGGAGCAGGTCTACCGCAGGTGCAGTAGCTGATCCGAACATAAATAATCATTCCACTCCGCTCTTGTACCTGATCTCGCAGATCTCCAGTGCAGTGTGCAGCTGCAGTTTGCTGCCCTAGTCATCTGGCATGCTGCATGGTCTTTAATGTGGCGGAGTTGCTGAATCCTCACACATAAGGCCAACGTTTAAACTACCCACATTAGTCACATACTTAGCGCCCCTTTGGAACGCAGGATTTTCGTATAGGTATGTAGAAATTTTACAGGATTCAATTCAATTTTATAGGAAAAACACAGGTCTTTAGGAAATTTTCCTACGTTCCCAAGGGACCTTATAGATAATAAAATTAAAGCATAAAATGCATAATTCAGATGATATTTGGTATTCATGTTAAATTGTACAACAAACTTGATGAAAACATAAAAATGATTAGAAAATTACCTAACTGATGGTGATTTGGTTCGTCCTTGCCTCCTGTATCTTCATCAGAATAGTCACTGAACTTGAATTAACACACAAAAGTTGGACACTTACAAGAAATCAGAGATGTATTTTTCACAAAAGACAACTAAAGTAGTATTTAGGAATGATTAAATGATGATCCCATTTAACCAATTCAGTTTGTGCAAGTCTATAAAAATTCGGTACAAATATATAATCGTCGATTTCAATTTATGCAATTGAAATAGAGATGAAGAAGTATGATATTCCATGGACTCATGGGGATTTGCCACTTGCCAGATTGGGAGATTGAGACTTCAGAAGGCATCAACAAAAAAGTAAATCGATACAAGCAGCTGCCGTGCGCCAATCGCAGACCCTGATGTGCTTTCGAGTTTCCGTGAGACGGCCAGCCGCCTAGCCCATATGAGATTAGTAGCACTCACCAGTCACCACTCACCAGCAGCACGCAAAGCCGCCAATGCCGGTCGGCGGCTGTCCGGCTGCACGAGCACGGCGCGCGCCACGTGCTGCCATGCGCGCAGGAGCGGCTGTACGCCTGCAGCATCACCCGATTTGTTTGCACCACTGGTTGCCCCTCGATTTAGCCGAGCTAGCGCTAGGATTCCATGGTGTGGATGCGGAGGGAGGAGGAAGCAGCCGAGGGAAGAGGGATACGCAGGCCGCGAGAGAGGGGAAAATTGGTCCGTAACCGTTTCCGACAAGGAGAAAAATGCATAATTTCGCAAATTTAGGATTTCAAATATTGATTTTATAAAAATAGCCCTCTAAACATTGATCCTTTGATTTCCATGATATTTGATATATTTTTTCTCTTTCTTAATCTAAACACATTTATTTGCCTTCTAAACAGATCCTTTTTGCCCTTCTGCTAGGATCAGACTCCAAAATATGCAATTTTCTCCTCTGCCAGCGGATGAGAGCGGGAGGGCTGAAGTGTAAGAGTCACGGCCATCCAAACTTTAGTTCGGAGGAGCAAACTTTGCTCAATAGTCAATCCCACTCCGAGCGGCGGCATTCAATTGATTGCCTGCAGTCTCCTAAGTTTGCCATGTTGCTGTTCGGCCCATGGACGGGTCTCCCCTAGCTCCTCCTCTTCATCAATAATGAGTGCAGCCTCTCGTTCAAATCCTACTGTCATGTCCACGACGTCTAAAAAATAAAATAAAAATTCTAGATCTAAACCTACCTCAGTCGCAAAACCCATCTCAAACTCTTGGGCCAGATTCAACTAGCCTACGGTGGAAGGATTTCAGTGGGAATTCTATTATTCACTGGCTCTCTTCAAAAATATGCTATGGTTGGTATGAAAACAAGGCAAAACATTCCAGAGGCCTCAGGGTGTCTCCAGCGGTTCTCAAATAGCTCGTCTTAGAAAAAAATCTATGAATTATTAAAGAGAGAGATCAAATAACTAGTGACTCCCAAATAGCTAGTCTGAAATAATCTCCCAGAAACTCCTCTATCATAGCTCACATAATTCTCCACTATAATATTCATTTTGTATTATTTCTATGTCTCATCTAGCTAGTTATTTGCAAATTACCATTGCGGATGTCCTTAAGGATGATTTTTGTGGGCGTGGCCCACATATTATTGCTTCATGTTGTGGTCTGGTCTGGTCTAGCCGTCACAGTTTGAATCCTCCCTTAATAATATCTTTGTTCTACTCTCTCTCTTTCTCCGCCTTTGTCATTAATTACTACAAAGGGTGACACTGCTTGAGATAGATGCTTTGAATATTAGGGTAGACATTACACTTTTTCTCTCATTGACATAAACTAGCTGTTGCTTGCTTCTCAAACTCGGTTTGATCCCTCTTCAAGCTTCTTCACATGCCCATGAGCGATTATCTTGTTAAAGTTGATTTTGGCACTTGTATAGCTCGTCAACTTGATTCATACGCTTAGGTTCACTAGCTCATGAACAAGACAACAGTGTTTTTCTCTCATAATAAATCAGCCAACAGTAATTTCAGCCTTGACTTTTCAGACTAGCGAACAGACCAACCACTAGACACATACAATACAAACATAGAAGCAATCGTGGTAGAATATGATCTCAAATACATTTGATTTTTCAATGTATACTCTTAGGTTAGCAAGTCATGCTTATATCTAATAATCACATCCTACGACAGCGCTATTCTACACCCTAGGTGTAGAATATTATTCTACACCGTAAGTCAAAACTGAGCAGAAAAAATACTGAGTAGTACTGAACAATGTTCAGTATCATCCAGTCGTACACTCAGGACCACGAAATACTGAACAATACTAAATTTTGTTCAGTATAACACTTTTGTGTAGAATAGTATTCTACACCTAGAGTGTAGAATAGCACTTATATATACTAGTGGCGGAGCCAGGATTTGAAACTTGGATATTCCTACTTCCATAAAGTCGAATTCGTAGGCTTAAAATATAGCCAACTGCACTACACGTCAGCAACTTTAAACCAAAATTTGCTTTCCACGTCAGCAACTTTAAACCAAAATTTGCTTTCCAGAATATAGATTTCTAATTGAAATGCCAGTTTTTTACATCTTTTGAGCTCAAATATGCGAAAATACTATATATTATAGCATTATATATTTATATATATAAGTATATATACATATTTACATAAAAGTGCACCAAAATAGTTGGGTATTCCCAGAAATACAGGAAAATACCCCTAAATCCGCCCATGATATATACATGTATTTTCTATAAATATAGACAAAGTTGAGAAAGTTTGACATACAAGCATCCCATACCATTATCTATTGTGGGACGGAAGTAATATGTTAGAGAAGGTATAAGAATGTTCAATTTATTTTTCAATTTGCAAAACGAGGCTTCATGCAAAGGCTTGTCCAATCCTATTCCTACCACATCTGGTAATGTCTGACGTACACTTGTATCCCAATTGGTCCGCTTGTACGGGTCCAGCTGGAAAACGGGGGTAAAAAAACTGCCGTGACGCCTCCCCTCACGTCGTCACCCCACGTGGGCTGTCTGTCCGTCGGGCTGGCGCCGGTCGATACGGGCGAGTACGCCCGCCCGCTCCGGCTCGGTCTACACGTTTCCCTCCGGCCTCTGGGGTCGGGCCAGCCCGCCCGTCGGTTACCTTTCCTTTTCCCTCCGGCGGTCCGCCCCCCGGCACCGGCAGGCGGCAGCCCTCTCTTTGTCTCTCACGCGGACCGGACCACCGGAAACCAGGAACCAAACTGCCCAGAAAGAAAAGAAAACCTTTTTATTTCACATTTTTTTCCTCCCAACAAAAACAGAGGGAAATAATATTCCAGGGCCGCCCACGCCGGAACCGACCACTTCACCGGCAGCGAGCCGGAGACTCCGTGGAGCCCCTATCCCCGCGCCGGCGTGGGCGGAGGGAGGAGGAGGAGCAGCAGCAGAAGCAGCAGCAGAAGGATAAAGGGGGCTCTGGGAGCCTCTGAGAAGAAGCTTCTAGAAGCTGCCTGAGGCGAGGGCGAGCGCGCCGCGGGCAGAGTGATCTCGGTGGAATAAGTCGCGCGGGGCCGGCGCCGTGAGGGACGCGCCTCTGGATGCCGGCACCCTCCGGGATTTGAATGGTGTCCAGATCTCGAGGGGGAGGGGAGCTTCTCGAAGCGGGGTGAGGCGCGCGGGCCGGCCGGCGGTTAGGGTTTGGTGTGAGGCGGGATGGTGGGGAGCTCGGTGGAGGGAGGAGCGGACGGAGATGGAGGCTGCTGCGGCGTCGGGGACACCTCTCCCGGGACCATCGTGTGGGTGCGGCGGAGGAACGGGTCCTGGTGGCCCGGCAGGATCCTGGGCCCCGAGGAGCTCCCACCGTCGCAGATCATGTCGCCGAGGTCCGGCACGCCGGTCAAGCTCCTCGGCCGGGAAGACGCAAGCGTGTAAGGTCCCACTCCCTTATTTTGTTTTAGTTTTTCTACCCCTGAGCCCTGTGCTGTTGTACATTTTAGATTGCTTGTTATTGTTATTTCTGATCCATGTGGGATACTTGGCTCTTTCTTTCATGGAAGCTACGATGCCTGAGAGAATGGGGGCTCAACAAGTACTATCTTCTTTGCTTGTAGTCAAGCTCATTGCTAGTTTCTTTCTTAGACCTTGCAAATAATGTTGTTCATAGGATATGTAGCACGGTCACTGGGAACATGGAACGATACCACATTCCTAGTCCCTGGAATGTTGCTCCTGTTCTGGGAACGCTGGAACAATATTGTCCCTGCCTTGTCCAAACTTTTCTCCACGTACCTTACAACGTTGCTTAATAACATTCCTCGACTCCACTTACCTGGGAACTTGGTGGCTGTGATATGTAGTGGGTCTATTTCCTTACTAACTTTGAAAGCATTAATTGTCTTTTTTTCTTTCTTGGAAAACTTTCCCAGGCAGTTTCATGATCGTGGCTCATGGTATCTTTGGTTCGATGTTAGTGTAAACAATTTGATGTATGGAAGTTTTAGAAGTGGGAAAATAGCAGATTCAGGATATGTAGTGGAAACATAGGATATGTTCTAGAATTATGGTGGCTTTGTGCCCTTGCTTTCTCAAGAACCTGAAATTCCTGAGCATATGTATTCTAGTGTTGCTAACATCTCGATTACAGTATGTCATGCGGATTTTATGTCGCACAAAGAATTGTTTCCTTTTGGTATCCAGACAGATTGTAGATAAGATTACAGTTTTTATACTTGCTCTATTGTGCCCCTATTGTGCCATAATATTCTAAGCTACTATATTTGTTTGTAGATATGATGTAGAATAATACTTCTTCATGTAGTTAACAGATTTTGTTTGTGAGATAGGACAGATAGCTTTTGATATTCTAAGCTACTTCTTCATGTAGTCCCTCTGTTCCAAATTGTAGGTCGTTTTAGACTTTTAGTATCCTCCAAAATGAAACTTCTATAGCTTTGACCAAATTTATATGAAAATATATTAACATCTATATCAAATATATACACTATCGAAGCATAATTCATGGTGGATTTGAGGAACCTAGTTTGATGTTGTAGATGTTAGTGCATTTGTTTATAAAGTTGGTCAAAGGTAATAAGTTTGATTTAAGACAACTAAAATGACTTATTTTGAATGGATGGAGCACTTCACTAGGAGAATTAAAATCTTAGAATTATTGTTGTGAGGTGATTAGGTCTTAGCGATTCAAGAAGTCTCCATGTCCTTGATTGTACCTATTATTCCCTTTTTCTTAGTTTATTATGATCACATTATTACATCTGATGCTCTATTGTCAAAACTTCCTCTGTTGTGAATCTGTGTTTTCAAATTTTTTTCAGCTAATTTTAAGCATATCTATTAAGACTTCTTCCAATGATTTTGCTAGTCAATATCCTGGAATAGTAGCTGGGTATATACTGTATTTCCATATCCAATTTTATTTATTCTGAACTACTACTACAACAAAACATTAGCCCCAAGCAAGTTGGGTTAGACTAGGTATGAAAACCAAGAAGTTCAGATTAATGAAAAAAAGGTTAATAATAGGAACAATAATATTCATTTCTTGGTGATGATTCTGGCATGTAGAATGGTAATTTTCACACACTCCTATCCAAACACCAAAGATGATTCTTTGGGAGGGTCACAAAGTTTCTGGGTCAATGGGGTTTGAGAAATGTGATTGAGGAACACGCTATGCTATTTGAAAAAGGTTTTGACAAGGCTGGGACAAGAGTGCTCCCATGTTTGGGAATGATGGCATTCCTGGCACAAGGAACGAGGCATGGCTCCACATGCCTGTGACTAGGCTTTGGATGCTTTCCATTCCTTCAATTCCATTTCTAACTATCTGGATTAATGGTATTTTCTGAATTTTGAAGTTCTCCCACATATTCTGTTTGTATTCACTTTTCCTTTTGTTTCCTAGGGATTGGTACAACCTTGAGAAATCAAAACGTGTTAAAGCATTCAGGTGTGGAGAGTTTGATGCCTGTATTGAGAAGGCAGAGGCCACTCAAGGGACTGTTGTGAAGAAAAGAGAGAAATATGCACGGAGAGAAGATGCTATTCTTCATGCACTTGAATTGGAGAGGAAACAGCTTGCATCAAAGTATCAAACTCAAGGTTTCAGACCTGGACCTCCTGGTAATATTTCTGGTAAGTTTAGGTGACAGTGAAGAGTTTTGTTAGTTGTTTAGGTTGTTTCTTGTATGTTACCCATGAGCTTCAAGCATTCTGCATCTAAAACTGAGCTGTCTTCATGAAATGCAGCTTGCACAAAACATCGCAAAGACCTTGGAAGTACTCGCTACAAGAGTAAAAAGAGCAAGAAGCGCAAAGATGCATCTGTTCCTCCTGATGTAAAGAAAGAAGTGGGACAATGTTTTCTACATGCTGGTTCAAAGAGAAACTTTTCAGAATCTCTTACTGAAGGAAATGTTGTCAGTAATCACATGGGTGATTTCTCCCATTCGAGACATTCTCATGGAGGTGCCACTTTAGAGAACAAGGAGAGGAGTACAATTGTGAAGAAAAATAGATCGGACGGAAGTGATTTTGAAGATTCTCTTGTTTCAAAATCAGACAGACGAAGACCACTTTCTCAAGTATTGCAGAGCAGTGAAAACTTGCCTCCTCACTTAAAGCAAAATGATGATTTTGGGGCTTTGTTAATTGGGGAGAATAATAATCCTTCACTTGCTACCTCCCGGTCCAGAAGAAGTAAATATACATACATGGCTAGTGATTCTGGTGAAACTCAGAGTCATAGTGATTTACCTTCTATAAAGATGTCTTCTACTGGAGCTGATTTTGAGAATGAAAGCTATCTTCAGCATCCTGGTTATTTTTCTGAGGAGCACACTTCTTCTGACTTCGTTGAGAAGCAAATAACCGAGTCTTCAGAGAGGGAATGCTCAGAAAGTGAGACTGAAGATGATGCTGAACTTCTGCAAAGTATGTGTATTCACCTCGATTCTCTTCTTTCCAATGGTTTGAATTCATGTTACATGGTCATAGAATGCTGGCTATAGCATAGCACAACACACTAAAACATTACTATTAGCATCAGACTTGCGATTTAGTGATCCAAATATTGGCAATAAGGGCTGAAAATTACCGTCTGTAGCTGAAAGTGGAGGTGTTTTTTCCCTCAAAAACATGGCTCTCATTATTAACATGGCAGTACAGATGTTTGTTTCGCATGACTGCTGTGGCTCTTTTGATGATTCATTTGCCCTGCATAAAACATGTTTTAAAGTTTCACTTCACAAACATGCTTCAGATTGCATTCTTCACTTACCCATATACAGCATGATTTACTTTCGTATATTGGATCACTGTAACTATATACATGCACTGGACCCCTTGTATCATTTGTAAATATGTACATGCTCAGGGTTAAGGGTGATGAAGAACTAAGTTGCTATAATTAATTTCTACATGTGACTCATTTGTTCAAACCATGGGTAAGGCTTGTTGGATGATGTTGACGATTATTGATTCAGTTTTACTGGGTAAATAGGTTAAGAAAAAAGAACAGTTGTAGGTATGAGATACTGTAATGACCTTGTCTTATGGTTAAGTAATTGGGCATATGAGGTGGAGGAATCAAATACAAGGGAACACAGTCATACTTATAGAACTATGAGACTTTAAAGATGCAATAATTAGTCATAAAGTAAATCCATGACTAAAAGAATTATTTGTACTTCTATTGGGCATTTCTGAACTGGTAGTTTAGAGGTGAAAGAGTAGGTATAGATCTATTGCTTCTTACTATTTCAGCATCCCTGGCTTGCATTCTTTTTTTCCTTGGGGTTTTGTATTACAGATTTACAGTCAGAATTTGACTGTTAATATAATTTGACAAAAATCGTGCAAAACAAGGAATCTCGGAATCCCAGAGCCTGATTCATTAACAAATACTCCCTCCGCTCCAAATTATAAGACATTTTGACTTTTCTAGATACATTGCTTTTACTATGCATTTAGACATAGTGTATATCTAAGTGCATAGCAAAAACTATGTATCTAAAAAAATGTCTTATAATTTGGAATGGAGGGAGTAGATTGCTAGAAGGCCATAAATAGTTCCTTGAAATATTTACTGTGTACCTTTGTTCTGCTTTTTTTTGTTTTGCCGGAAACTTCTGTGACTTCAATTTATTGTCTGTTACTAATGTCATTTCTTGCATTAGTTTTCTGTAGATTTTATTGATAACTTTTGTATGACAATTTTTTTGGCAGATGCAAGTGTGATTCTACCCATAGAATCATGTGCTCCTGATCCGTATTCTGTTCCAGCTTCTGACAAGTTCAAACATGTGCATTATGATGACAATGAGGTGACATATTCTACTTATGTGCCCCAAAATGAATCTGAGGAAGAGGATGGTTCTTCTGAGCTGGGTGTCTCTCAGTGGCACATGAAAGGTAAACGTAACAATCGTAATGCCGCAAAAAGATTAGTGGATATGAGAGATGGAAATACATGGTTAAACAAATACAATGGACCATTAAAAGGGTCTTTGCATAACACAAATGGTGGGAATCCCAGAAAAGAAGGTATGCACACATCTGGTGAGCAGTTTTTTGAGGAAAGCTTTTACCAAATTAAAGAGGAGCCCAATTATGATTCTGAGGAAACTAATTTGTTTGAGGACATGAGCCATTCAGAGGCTAACTTGTACTATGGTAAAAAATACCATTCAGCCTTGAGAATCACAAAAGATCTTAGCCGAGGCTACGGTTACTTTAATGACTATGAGAATGACTCTTCAAATCTTTCTCACTTAGATATGGACGCTGAACAGTATCATGTTGATCGGAATGCATATTGGGATGGACCTTCATTTTACCAAAGGAAGTTGACTTCACGTTTTGGTGGCATGGGACCAATGTTGTTCAATGTTAACCTTAAAGTTCAGGCCAGCTACCAAGGAGAGCATGTCCCTCTTGTCTCCTTAATGAGCAGACTTAATGGCAAAGCAATTGTTGGACACCCTATCCAAATTGAAATAGTTGAAGATGGTTCCACAGATCATCTGGTATTCTGCGGTGACAGTGGTATGCAAGAGAGCACAGCTACTCCACCTGCTTGGCCAACAGGTAGAAGAACTGCCATGCAAAGAGTTCCCCGTTCAAATCCGTCAGGAGCACTGTTGGATGGCGATAATGAAGGTGGTCTTGTGTATTCTGATTATGAGATGAAACCAACCTTAAGAAAGTACTCGTCTTCTTCGAATCACCAGGTTAAGGTGAATAAGAAAAGCAGTTCGGATGCTAGGAGGTCATCAGCTAAGTCCCATAAGAAGTCATCCAAGAAAACAAACCTTAGAGCTCTCTCTTCCATTTCCGCCGCAAAAAAACACCACGGAGAAGGTGGCCGAGCAAAGGCACATTGGCGCAATGACATATTTGGTGGTTTAATCAAATCAGAGGGAGCAGTTCCTCTAGTGACATGTGTCCCAACGAAGGTTGTGTTCACTAGGATATTGGAAGCAGTTGGCAGGCCACCTCCATCTGTCGCTCATCGTGTTAGAATGGCTAGTCCTTCAGTGCGAGATCCTCCATAGGCTTCAACTGTAGTGCTACTGCTACATACGGTTTATGTTGCCAGCCGTTGACATGCAAGTTTTATGTACATTCCTGTGAATTGAAGAGGCAGACCATTCAATCATCCGGTAACACCTGTGAAGAGTCAGATTGATATGGTTGCTCCTTAATAACTTGGAACAGCTGATCTCTTATTAGCATTGGTGACAACCTGTAAAGATCAATAACGCTTGTGTATTTCTGACTGGAGACTGAGATCATGAATGCTTCAGAGCAGCTGAGCCATTGATACCATGAAGAGGTACTCTTTGGTGTAACTAGCAATGGTGACTATGTCTTTTGGTTTCGTCACAACTGTCTCCTGTAAAGTACTAACTTCAGCATTTTAGGTGTCAATTTAGTTAAAACATTTGTGTCATCATATATAGCAATAGGTCATAGGTTTCCTAATGTCATGTATAATCCCTCAATTATATCCTGATGTGTCTGTTATTTATTGTCGAGAAGTAGTTGATTCAACTGTATGCTTAGAAGCATGTGTATCTAGTCGATGTAATATATCAGAGCAAGTACTCAACATCCAAATGGGAACAATCTAGTCATCCATGTGAAGTTTCCCATAGACAGTGTGAACAAAAAGGTTATTCCATGGGCCTCTGCTCGGCAAGCTGGCTGCGGCTGCGCTGAGCCTTACCACTTACCCTTTCGTTATCTTATATCTCAGTAAAATGCTGCATGGCAGATTTTGTTGTAACGGGGCTGCAAAAATTAGTGCCTGAAAAAAAAAAACGTCGTGGCCACCTTGATCTGCATTGATGGCACTGTAAGCTCGATCGAACCATTGCGCTGATGCACTGGAATTCTGGAAACACTGCACGATCTTCGTCGTTCCAGGCACAATCTTGATTAATGAGACCGAACGTTTTCTGGGAATGGCCGGTGCCCACTGCCCACACAACACAACACAGGGCAGGAGGCAGATCAAATCATTTCGCGCACATAAGCAAAGATCTGACAGTTTGAGCTACGCAGCCAAACAAACAATTGAAACAGCGCGAACCAAAAGCAAACAGCAGCAGCAGCAGCAGCCAGCAGTCAACCAGAATGAATTTCTGACGATATTTACCGAACCATCCGAGTTCAATTATCGGTCCAAGTCAGCAGGATCCATGAAAGCCTCGCAAGCGCAGACCATCTAGTTTATATTTGTATAACTTTTGATGAGCTAGAATGATTCCGGGTGGAATCCTAGGTAATAGAACAAGGCCTTACTATCGTGCTGAATCAAAACAGCAATGTTCAGTACCACTCCAACGGGTTATTGAGATGGTTTTGTTTAGACTGTTTACAACATTTAAAAGTTTAAAAATACTTTGTTTTCTAGGTGAGGGTGAAATAGATGAATGTCCTTTTTTTTGTAAGGAAATAGATGAATGTCAATTACAGTGTTCTCGTATCCACAGGTTTAGGCGTTTAGCAATTTCCCTGGACAATGGCACATCACATGGGAGATGGGACACCCAAAGTCAACTTGCCCAGTGGTTCTTCACACAAGTCAATCCCCATCACAAAGTCAACATACACGCTTGGCGTGATGCCACACTCGCTCCTTCCTATGACCAGGGCCAACCCCTCTCAACTCGTCACCGGCTCATGAAGCGAACAGCTCAGCGCGACGACGACGACAACCGCAGCGATCGCAAGTCGCAACCCATCCGTCAGAGTCTCCTCTGGTTCTCGTAGCCATGAACCAAGCTGCGGCACCCGACAACGACAGTGACAACGACCGGCGTCGCATCCCCCGCGTCATCCGCAACGGCGTCGACGGCGCGTGGGAGCGGCCTCCTCCTCACGCTGGCTACAGCCCGGCCGTGCCCGTCCAGATGGCCGGCGCCCACCGCTGGGCGCGCTACGACGACGTCGTGTCGTGTCCGCGCTGCGCTCCCTCGCCAACTCAAGCCTCCTCGAGCAGCAGGCACGCGAGGACGCGAGGGCGACCATTCGGGGGGGGCTTGTACCAGCACCCAACGCCGTTCGACACCGACGTCCGCTTCCCCGAGGCGAAGCTCTTCCTCTCCGTCGACCACGGCACGTTCGGGCAGTGCAAGAACCAGATCCAAGTGGAGGCAGCCACCAGGGGGTCTCTCTCGCAGCGCACCGTCACCGCGTGCGAGTCCTTCATGGAAGCTGTGCTGTATGACCGGGCTGTTTTCGAGGAGGCTTTCCAGCTGACCTGGACTGACGCGCGAGCCATCGGGCAATCAGATGGTCTACTTTCACGCGATGTGCTAAAATCTGCCGATACGCTTTCCTACGCGCATGTTTCCAAGTTTCAATTGTTTGTTGAGTTTGCTTATATTTGAAATAAGTTTTGTTTTGACCAAAACTCCAATTAGGGACGGCGATACACCATGGAAATAAAAATGAAAGTGCTACAGCGTTTATCAAATAAAACCGAAAGTACTACATACAGTATCAAAATCCAAAAAAAAAAAAAATGGATCTAAACAAAACCAAACAGGGCAGTATTCGTCATCTGTATCTCCCTGAAGCTCTGCACAACCAGCAGGGTACAGAGTTCCAAGTAACTGGCAGCAAAGCAAGAGATGTTGAATTACTTTACTCGCCATCGAGGGTGTCCAGAACGCCTTGCAATACTCTCTTGTACATGTTATTCGTTTCAGGAACTCCGAATCAAGTGGCCATAATGGGGACAGCACAACATTATGAACTCCAGTAGACCTATCACTTCTGATAGAATATGATGTTGCACCAATAGACAATGGCCCAGATCTTCTCAAATCCTGCAGTCCGATAGTCCATACAGAAGCTCCCAACACCTTATAGACCTCTAGCAGCAGAGTTGAATTCACAATTGTGATCTGACCATTTGTTCCCTTGCCAAGAAATTTGTTGGGAAATCTGAGTATCAAAATAATGAAATGGTGCACTTCAATAAGATGAAGCAAAAGCAAATGCAGATCATAGATGGTAAACTGCTTTTGATTCACCTACATTAAGCCAACGATACCAAAAGCATAAACAAGCCATAGGAACTATAAGCGAAATTGGCTCACAGAATAGTAGATTGATTAATCACTGTAGTGATTGCACGCATATGTATATAGGCATTTTGGTAAATGAGCACTAGGGTTAGGCCTACAGAAACAGAACCAAAGCTAACATCATTGCTTAACACAAATCAACAATCACATCTACTAGTGTGCTCACAGGCACAAGGCCAGCGACAGAAAACACATGTTGGCATAGAGTGAGCCCAAGCTAATCCTGTGGGCAGCCTGGCTAACATGCCACAGTCATTTGAAGATTTCAATCCAGAAGAAATTAAACACTTTGCTAACTGTTAATGCACAAAATATAATACACATAATGGATAACTGAGATCTGGGGTACTCATCTTTTCTCCAAAGACAAACAAATAGGGACTCAAAAATAACATGGGCTAAAACATATGAAATAGCCCTCACACAATGGGTCATAACCTTTCAGACCACTTACATATAGCTAAAATAGTTCTTTGATGTAAAGTATGTGAAGCGAACCTATTATAATTTGCATCCTAAAAGTGAATGCACTATACAGAAAGTAGACATGCAGTGTCAAGCACTATCCTTTATGAGAGCAAAATTGCACAGTTTCTTTTTCTTGAGAGCACAATTGTACTATACTTCTTTCACACACTATTTCATATGCATAAACTGTAGTAATAGCTGGTCAGAGCAATCTGCCATAAAGGAAGAATAAATGATGCTGCATTTTAATATTTCAATTCAAACTGGTTTATCACGTTTACCACTAAGTCAATTGTGTTTACCTACCAATTCTTTTTGCTTTCAGTTTAGATACCATATGCCTTGCCAAAACAAAGGCATCATATAAAGAAGTAGGTTAACCAGATTAAATTGCAGATAGAAGAAAGAGCCAAACCTAAGCTGAATTATTGGAATAGGAGCAAATCGGAGTCATTCCGCAACAACAATCAGCATTGTTAGCGCCCTCACTTATTGATCCCTATCAAGGACATCTGATACATTTAGGCAGCGATAGGAAACAGAAGGTGCTGATTTGGCTCTTGTGAATGCCTGAAAAAATTGAATAGAAGATAATTAACAAGAATAAGGCGCAATTTGAAGAGACTTACTTGAAAGCTTCAGTTAAAATACACGTGTGTTAATAACAGTTTCAGACCTGAAGGCCAACACAGAAGGATGCTTCAGAATTTTTCCATGCCAAGGGACCAGTAACTTAATTTGAAGCTGAAGAGATACATTCTATGGACCAATGACTAAATTTGAAGCTGAAGAGATACATTCTATGGATAGAGAATTTTCTCCTTGTTTTGTCAAACGTTCGAAGGCACCACCATGCTTGTTGGATGGTTTCACACGCTGCCGCTTTTGTCCCAAGCGGAACGACAGCTTCTCCCTATTCTCCGGCATGCCTCTCTTGCCATTACCGTTCATCACCGTTACCACTTGCCCTGCGTCCTTCTCGTCATTCGATGCCACCTGGCAGCGAACGCGTTCCTCCCACCCCTCGGGGAAGCATGGCAGCCACTGTGGAACGTGCCTCAGCGGCGGCTCCCTCCCCGCTGCCGCGAAGCTCTCCCACCCGTCGCTGGAGCCGCAGCCCGGATCCCTCCTCGGCAGGGGCTTCGCGAACGGGACCTCCCTCACCGCGGCGACGAACTGCGCGAGCTCCGCGAGAGCGCCGGAACAGAGCAACGGCCGCGTGGGGTCGGACGCTCCGGGGAAGCCGCCAAGCGCGTGGTCCTCGAGCGCGAGGACGGCGTCGGCGACGTTGGGCTCCGTGCGGCCGCGGGCCTCTGCGAAAGCTGCTGCGGTGCGGCCCAAGGACGCGATGTAGCGGCCGGCGATGTCGGAGAGGGCGCGGAGCGCGGCAGGTTCCGCGGCGGAGTAGCCGGAAGAGCGGAGTATCTGCGCGGTGGAGACGGTGGAGACTGCGGCCTGTAGGTGGCGTGGGACGGCACGGGGGTGCTTCGCCGGAGTTCCCATACATGGCGGCGACGGTGAGGAAAGGGCCGAAAACCCTAGCGGTCAGATCCTTACAATCGGGGGTTTTATGCCATGTTTTCGGTTTGTGTTTTCTTATAAAGCGGGTCTTTGTTTCCATTTTGTCGACGGGATTTTTTCGAGTTGTTGGAGGACAGGGGATAGCACAAATCCGCTGGTCTTGGAGGAGAAGGAAAACAGGCTTCTCCTTTCCTTCTCCTTTCCATCTTTTGCAGCCAATCTTCTAGGACCTTGTTTAGTTATAAATTTTTTTGCAAAATAGACATTATAACACTTTTATTTGTATTTGACAAATATTGTCTAATCATAGACCAACTAGGTTTAAAAGATTTGTTTTACAAATTATAGATAAACTGTGTAATTAGTTTTTAGTTATTTCTTTTATCAATATTTAATGCTCCATGTGCTGCAAGATTTGATATTACGAGAAATCTAAAAAAATTTGCAAAATTTTCTATAAACTAAACAAGCTACTTCCTCTTATATAATACAATGTGTTCTAAAAAATTTAAGACAGCTTAATAGAACAATTAAATGATGCATGCACCTATAGGTTATTCCAATTATAAAGTTTCTTCTCAAATTATGACTTCTTTTAACAAATCTTATCAAATCAAAACATTATCATTATATAAAATACATTATATTTTGATACAAAATTTAAAAGTCATAATACACTTTATTTTATGATGGAGGGAGTATTCTCTATCCTATGTCTAAACATATAACATATTTTAGCTATTTTAATAAAATAAGAGAAACTGTAATAGTCGTATGTACCTTTTATTTTAACTTTCTATAATAATTAAAATCTGACTCTATTCCTATTCCTTGTAATTAAAAAGTGGGCTCTTAGTTCCCTTATTATATATAAAAGAGTTTGCACTAGATCCATTGCCTATATAAAAATATGATAACTACTAAATCGAGGATTTCTATTTAGTAAACATTTCCTCTTTGTTCACCAAATCTTTTATATTTCATAATAAATTTTAAATGTCAGAATAAGCTATATTACAAACATAGCATATGTTTTTTTACCAAAGTTAGCGAGGAAAAACTCACCCTATGTTTTTAAACTCTTTTTTATTCTAAACCTGTTTAAATTTGCTCCGACGGGAAGTCAAACTTAGGCCTACTAGATGCTCCAGGTGCTTTAACTACTAGGCTAAAGACCCTTTAGCATGACGTATGCCTTTTCGTAAGTTAGATTTTTAGTCAATCTTCTAGTTAGAACAAAGACCTAAAATATAGGTAAGAGCATCTCCAATAAGTTATCTAACATAGACTACCTATCCTATTTATGTAGTGGAGGCTATAAAAAACTTCTTAGCAGCTCCTTTTTTTGTTGGTCAAACAAATTCCTCCTCCCACTACCTACATTTGTTGGGCCAATAAATCACTTTACCTATTTTGTGTTCCTCTCTTTCCTCCGGACGCGCTCGGAAGCACCTAACATCGTTGCCCGCAGTCCTCCCCGAAGGCGTTAATGAGTCCTCTGCCGCTGGACTTTCCTCACCGACGTGGCTTGCCATGCGCGGCCTTCCTCAGCATGGGCCATCTCCGATCATGCCCCTCGCGTCCTTAGTTCCATGAATATGCAGGTGCCTTGTCACCCCCTAAAGTTGAGCAACGGGTTGGGCCGGCTCGACATGGCACGACCCCGTGCTAGGCATGGCCTGATAGGGCATCGGTCTGTCTGGCCTATCATGCCACCGGGCCATGCCTCCACAGGCCATCGTGTTTGCCTGACGGCCCAGGCACGATACGTGGGCCGATTTTTGGGCTATGTCGGTCTGAAGAGCATGAGGCCCCATAGTCCATCGGATCGGCTTATGGGGCATTATATAAAAAACACCATATTTTATACATAATTTAACAAGGCACAAGTAAATCATATTTAGGTCATAGACCTTGATACTTCACACATTATATTTTACATGCCAAAAGTCACAAGTTTCACATGTCATAGAACTTGATACTTCAAATTTCATAAATTCCCTCATACCGAACCGACACTGTGCCTACTGTTAAAAGCGGACCGGACCGGGCCGTCCGGCGGCCCGAGGGGCCGGCCCAAGCACGACCCGCTACATGCTTCGGGCTGACACGGGCACGGTTGGGATCCGGACTATGTGGTGCTCAGGCCGGGCCAAATCATCGTGCTTTGGGCCGTGCCTTTGGCCCACGGACTGCATGCTCAACTTTATTGCCCCCCTTTGAGTGCCACTGCTACCATCTATGGGTCTAGCAAGGCCGGATCTGACACCCCTGCCACTAGCACTATGGCCCTGCCCCAGGCACAACGCTCGTGTTCTGTGGCTCCCGCGTTGAGCCCCTCAGTGCAGACAACTTGCTCCTGGCGTGGGCGGCCTGCCCGGTGCGCGACCTCCTCCCCTACTCTCGACGACGGTGGCCACACCTCTTCCAACATCTCCCAGGGCTACCTCTGCTCCCCTCCCCAATGACAAGTTCATTTATGGTGATGACGACATAAGAGAGGATGATATGTAGGACCCCTCTCATTCTCTGTTTGGATGAGTTTAAGTTTGGGTAGCATATTTTAGCTAGTATTACCGGAGTCGAGAGCAAAATTTAGATAGTAGAAAAATAGTTGGCTACCGTACCAAATAGATATTTAGGTAGTCTGATTTAGGCAGTGCTGCTGGAGATACTTTAAGAGCAACTCCAACAGTTGCTAAAACTCAATCTATAGTTTTGCCAAGTCTCAAAACCAAATGTCAAGTGAAAAAAGAAGCATTCTCCAACAGTTTGCTATTTGGGCTTGGCAAAAGGACTTGCCATCCTAGGATTTTTTCCAAAATCACAAAATTGAGCCTCCAACAAATTGGCAAATTGGGATACACGTGATGCCAAGCGATGGAGGACTTGGCATATTTGCCAAGTGAAGGAGGAATTTTGCCAAGCTCACAAAATTGCCAAGTAGTTTTGCCAACTTGTTGGAGGCTGTTTTTTTGTGATTTTAGCAAAAATCGTAGGATGCCAAGTAATTTTAGCAAACTGTTGGAGTTGCTCTTAGTTTAAGAGATTTGATACACAAGCAGTATAAAAAGTAGCTAGAATTTTTTTTATTTTGTTGGTAACAAACTAAGTGCCGACCTTAATTGTCTCACCAAAATATTATCTTATATTTTTATATTAGATCGCTTGCTTTAAGATTGGCATGGCAAATGTTAGTCTTCTGCTAATCTTTTCCTAATATATAATTATTAATATTTCAGTCTGCCGGTTTGTATCTGCCCCTGTCCACCGTATCCATCTCTACCTTTGTCCGTCAATTGTCGATTAAGAGTATGGAAGAGAATAGAAAAATACAGGGTTCCAGATATAAAAATACAAGAGAGAAAGAAGTCAAAAGATCTTAATAGTTTTAAAAATAAATTAGAGTTTCTGATGCAAAATGTCCAAATTCAAGTGGGCTTCTTTTTTTTACTTGGGCCAAATCCTTACAGTTAATCTAGCTTCGTTAGGCTGGACCAAGCCCATGCAAACATTTTTCTTTTTCTTTTATTTTCTCTTTTTTATAAAAAATAGAGATTTTACAAAATTCACCAAAAATTATAAAAAATTAGAAGAATTCTAAACCAGTTTTGTTAGATCCTTGCAGTTAGTCTAGCTTCGTTAGCTGGACCAAGCCTATGCAAACATTTTTATTTTTTTCATTTTTCTTTTTTTATAAAAAACAAAGATTTTACAAAATTCACCAAAAATCATAAAAATTTAGAAACAATCTAAACCAACTTTGTTAGATTTATAAAAATATAATGTATCCATAGATGTTATGAATCTTGTTGATTGTGCTTTAACTATAGTTGTATTAAATTATCCTTGCATATGTTGTAAGCATATAGGTTCAGTGATGAGTAAGAACGTGCTAGAGGTAGACCTAGAATACGTGGAGGTGGCTAGGAGTACGAGGAGAATGTCCTCGTTGTTGGTGTTCCCAAAGACTTCACTAACTCTGTACTGTTCGATTCCTGTCTAAGGCACGCCTCGGTGCATAACCCCTATTTTTTCAACACTTATTATGTTGTTTGTGCATTAAGTTATGGAGGCTGATATAATGCGTCAAAAAAGCTATAAAGGTCGATATTGAATCATAGAAACATATGGGTAGTATAAAAAACTGTAAAGTTAGGATATATTTATATCTAAATGATTATGTGTTTCGCAATGGAAGGAAAAACTATATTAAGGTATATTTTAATTCAATACAAGTTTAATAGGATATTTGTTATTTATTGTCAGCATTAACTTACATTATGAATGTGACTGTCATCATGAAATAAAGTAAAAAAGCAAAAATTATAAAATACATATGTACCATTGGCGTTATTGTTTTGCGTGACTATTTAGTAGTTTTTTTTCTCCCGTTGCAACGCACAAGCATATTTGCTAATCGAGCTAAAAAACACTACGACCACCTCTTTTGTGCGTTAGTGGGCTGCAATTTATTGATTCTGTTCGGGCCCTTCTTTTCTTCTTCTCTTAGGCCAACAAGAATGTTTTTTTCGAGTGTGGATCTGTGGTGCATAAGAGCGCATTGTTTTTTGGGCGGCAAGGGAATGCTCATGAAGTTTGTGGCTTAGGTCTTGTTTAGTTGGTGAAAAAAATTGAGCTTGAGTACTATAGCATTTTTGTTTGTATTTAACAATTGTTGTTTAACCATAGACTAACTAGGCTCAAAAGATTCGTCTCGTAAATTATAGGTAAACTGTGTAATTAGTTATTTTTTATTAATATTTAATGCTCTATGTATGTGCTGCAAAATTCGATGTGACGAAAAATCTTGAAAAAAAAATGGTTTTTGAGATGAACTAACAAGGCCTCAAGCTACTGAGGTAATATCGTGACTTTTTGGTGGCCGCACTGGGCTGGGCCCTCTCCGGGATAGGAAGCTCGCTACTAGATACGGCAGAGGTCCTTCAACAGGGTTTGATCAAGCGCATTGGGTCCAGTGAAACTACATGTTGGTAACCTGGGGTACATCAAAGCTTCATTAGTTTTTTATGCAAGCTGATAAGGGCACTCACAATACAGACTCTATCATAGAGTCTAAAGTTATTTATTACCTCGAACAATGTGGACTTGGAGTCTAAATAAGACTTGAAGTCTTATTTTTTCTACCTCTTTCTTCAATAAATATGCTGTCACATCAGCAAAATACCATAAATAATATGTAATTAAGTGTCTTGGACTCTGTGATAGAGTCTTGCATTGTGAGTGCCCTAAGGAGGCTATAATGTCTATATACCTTTGTGTAATCAATGACAACCCGATTTTTGGACTTGGCATCATGACAAAAAGAAGATCTCCATTGTACATTTGGTCTACAAAATGTTAATGCTAAGACATGTGTTATCATGGAGAACGTCCAAAGATCAAGTATGAGAGAGGAAGAAAATGAGTGGTCTTCTTTAAGGCAAGTCTAAGTTTGTTCAAAGATAAGTGTCTTCCTCTCGCGTTTGGCACGGTACTCGTTGCCATTAGCCGACGTGCTTCAACACCAGAACATGGCAAACCACAACACTTTTGGGCATTGTGCGGTGCTCTGGACTCTTGGCGGTAGTCTTTACTTGAGTGCAATATTGCATGATGTGTGGGGTGCTAGAGCGCGAAAAATTTGTTGAACATTTGAGTGAGGATACAGTACAAGAGGAAGACGCCAGGGCATGGGTGGCCACATTGATCAAGTCAGTGTCTCGTGGCGATCTTGTTCGTGCAGTGGTGATGATGTGAGCTACTTGGTACACAAGAAGAAAAGCTATATATGAGAATATTTTCCAAAGCCCCCTACCGACATATAGTTTTGTAATAAACAAATATGTGGTTGATTTACTAGCGTCTAAACCGTCTTGGGTGGTGAATATGATAGTCTAGACTAAGAGTCCGAAGTGGTTCGCGCCTCCGTGGGTTGTATGAAAATCAATGTTGATGCAACAATCTCTAGGAACATGGATAGACCATAGGCAGCGATTGTTGCTCGCGGCTAGGTAGAGAAGAATCTTGAGGGCTTTAGGTGTGGTACTGGATGGTATTATTGATGTGAAACGACTAAGACAATTGCATGCATGGAAGGATTAGCGCTGGCCTTTGATCTAACGTTGCAGTCCTTCCTGTTAGCTTCAGACAATGCTAATGTATTATGTCTTGGCAAAGAAGGCATGTGTTCATATGGCCAAGTTGCGAAGGAGGTTAGGGCTAGGGATCGTGGTTTTATTTATGTTGATTTTGCTCACGAGAGTAGGAATATGAATATTGATGCTCATAATCTAGCTAGGAGAAAGTAGCAAATGGTATCATAACATGCAAAAGTTGCATATTAGTGCTAGGTGGATCATGGCTTAGAAGTATACTTAGGCCCCATTTGGTAGAGCTCCCACTGGATCCCAGCTCCTCTAATGCATGCACTGTTCACGCATTGTTCATGTGAGCTTTTTTTCCTCTCCTCTCACAAAGCTAGTGAAGTCAGGTGAACCCTACTATAGGATAATTTCTGAATGCTAGAAGTGCACTTTTTTAGATGGAGAGAACACCTTTAATATAAGAGCATCTCCAAAAGTTTTCAAAAACCACTTTCAATCTAAACTTTTTGGCAAGATTGAAACAAGTGCTATCCAACAACTCCATATCTCAACTCTCAATCTTCCCGCACTTGAAAAAAAACCCACTTCATTGCACGGATAAATATGCACGGTATCCATCCCGCTAATCTAAAGGTGCAAGAACGTGAGGAAAAATAAAAAGTAGGCCATGGTTCAAGATGCAGATGTACAAGAGAGAAATAAAATATAAAAGTGGTGGGACGATTCAAAAATAGTTTGAGAATTTTGTGTAAAATTAACTTCTATCTTCTAGGAGCGAGAATTTAGAAACTGTAAATTTTTTTAGTCACTCAAAAAACTTATTACTTTATCAAGTGATGTTTTCTATAAATTATTGAAGATGTTGTGAGACTGCTAATGTCGCAGTTCTAAGAGCGTCTGAAGTGTGCGGTTCGACACCACTCCCATACAATAAATATGAAGATCGAACCCGCTCTCATACCCCACGAGCCGATTTTACTAAAGACTCGCTCCGTTGAATCAAACCCGGCTTGAAAAAAATAAAGAAATTGTGCTCCCTTTCTTACCCTTCTTCTCTTTCATGTTGTTGCTGCTCCCGTCGAATAGAGGGGATTATCATCGTCGTTGTCGGCGTCCACCGATGTCGGCGCCACCATCCTAAATGTTGGCCCCATCCTTGGCTAGAACCACTCTCTCTGCCTTGGTCAGAAGGGCCCCCATGGCACCATCGTTGCACCCCCTTGGGCGTAGGAGCCCATGGTCGATGTTGGAGTTGAAGGACCTTGTGGCAGGGTCAGGCTACGAGAAGCGGACAATGGGGCGATGACGACACCTCTATGACACATCCACGTGTAGCTCCGTTAGATTTGGTGAGGAAGAAACTAGGGGAGGATTCAAGATTGGTCCGTCCCCGATTCCATACATTGTTGGTAGCTAGGATAAGAGGTGATGTCTAATTGTTTATAGGACCCAACTAAGATCCAAGATTAGTTCAACCCATTGTGAACGCTCCAAAGACACGAGCCCTTGTGCCCATGCTTGCGTGAGCCATAGGCCGTGGATCAATCTAGCTACTATGTTGACACATTCTATGTGGTAATAAACAACTAATAATAGCTTAAATATCCATTCGGCTTGGCTTCGAAGATAATCACACGTCCTTCTTCAACTTAGGGCCTGTTTAGGGCCTGTTTAGATGCAGCCAAACAACCAAAATTTTTGGAGAAATAAGCACTTTTTGGAAGAATGGATCTAAACAGAGGCTTGTAAATTTGGCTGTAAAGATTTGGAATTTGGGACCTTGGAGCCCCAAAGCTGTGTAAACTTGCTTGGGGACCCGTGTCATGTGTCTTGCAGACCAAAAAATTTAGGAAGCATCTAAACACCTACTTGAATGTAAAGTTTACAGCCAAAAATTTTGGAGTGTAAAGATTTGGGATCTAAACATAGCTCCCCGCCTACAACAGAGATGGACAATCGAGCCGGCAACGGATCGTGCAATCCAAGGTAGGCGTACGTAACGCGTCTTGTGCCCTAGCATGTTGCGTCCGTGTGCGTGTCCAGGTGGATCTCGGTGAGCACGCTCTGGAGACCGTCGTCGGAGTCACTGAAGATGCATGGGAGACAGTCGTTGGCCGGCCGGAGTCATTGAAGATGCATGGAGGCATACGTTGCGGTCAATGCCGTGAACACGCTGCTGAACGTGTGTGCCGCGCACGGCGATGTCGAGGTCGGTCGGGGAGCTGATGGTGCCTGGGTGCAGTATGTTCGAGGTGGACGGCGTGGCCAATGAGCTGATTGTGCTGACGACCAGAAGCCAGCAGCCAGGTTGACTGGTCGATCAGTGATCCAATTTCTTCGCGCGCTGAATTTTGCCCCGAGTACGCTCGCCGTCCAGCCCAACGCCGCCGCTGGACTCCATCCTGCCGTTTGCCGCCACCGCTATGGCTTCCTGCCGATAGATATCTCTCTACTTGGGCTTTGTTTAGATGCAAAAATTATGGATTTTGACACCGTAGCACTTTCGTTTTTATTTGACAAATGTTAATTCAATCATGGAGCAATTAGACTTAAAAGATTTGTCTCGATTTACAAATAAACTGTGTAATTAGTTATTATTTTTATATATACTTAATGTTTCATGCATGTGCCGCAAAATTCGATGTGATGAGAAATCTTGTAAAATTTTAGGTTTTGGAGTGTATCTAAACAAGGCCTTGGTTTGTCGTGGCCTTCCTGCTGGTCGTCTGCCACCGCTGCCGCTAGGTTTGCCGTGGCCGGCCGTCGCCTCGAGACCATCATGCCCGCGGGGGCCTGTTCCCCTCTCGGATGTCGATCGAGGATGTGGCCAGGCTGCTCGTTCGTTCTCAAAGATAATTTTCTTTGCAAGATCTCCACCAGATACGAAACTACATTCAAGTACCATTTGCTACTGTGTATATATGTGTATTTAAGTTATGCTCTTGGCCGGCTACACGCCTGCTTGCATGGTCCTGTTTCCATGGCACCGTTGCAGCTTGCCTGATGGCCGGCGGCGATGACCTGGCGACCGGCTGGGAAATGCAGGATCGGCACGAGCAAGGAGGCGGCGACCCAGCCTACAACAACACGCATGCCTGAATAAAAGCAACATGTTTTTATACTTCTAAATAATTTGTTTGCCAACTTCATTGTTAGCGGTACCCTACTATTTTCGTTTGGATGACAATTTAATTGAAGAACCTTTAAGAGTGCACCACCGGTACTTGCAACTAAACAAAATATGGATTTGTTCCCCTTCATTTTGTGCTTGGTTTGATAGAACCATATGCTCGTTTTACAAAGTGGAGTTTTCCGTTGCAACGCACGGGCACAATCCTAATACTATAAAAATATCTCATGATAAATCTACTAGTACTTATTTAAGTTATAAATATTTTTTATACAAAATACATTAACTTAGCCATTCATCGTAAAATAAATGCATATGCTGATATTGAGTTAAATTTGAATGTTTGATTTTTTTTAAATAAATGTACATTTATATTGGGGCAGAGAGAGAAGTATCAAACTAGAATTACTTTCTCTAGTTTATATTTTTGTGATTCTTAAGGTTGAAGGACTGTTCACTTCATATTTTTTAACTAAACATATTCAACTTCACGTACTCTGCTCGAGAATAAAATAGAGTTGTGTGAGCATCTAAAGTGGTGCTTCACACATTTCAGATTCCGTGAAACTGTTCAATGATAGAGTGTGGGGAACAAAATTTGTGAAGTTGTCCCAAATACGCTTATTTTTTAAGATTAGATTAGTATAGTTGTAAATGTTTGCCCTTCTTGTATCCTGTTTTCACACTTAAGGCTCCGTTCGTATAAGTCGTATTTTTCCTATCAGCTAGTAGTATTTTTTAAAAATAAATTAGCGAACAATAGTTTCAACTATAACTCTTCGAACCAGAGAAAAAACTTTTGGTAACTCAAAAAGCAATTATCTAGAGACTTCCTTATTCAAAATATTTTGGACGTGTTTGGTTAACTTCTGAGATGAACCAGGCTATACCTCAACAGGCATGCTCTAGGGAGCTAGGTTAAGAGTATGCACAGGGCCGTGTTTGATTATCGCACCCACAGAGTTTGGATGGAGGGAAATCTCGTTTGGTTCTCGTGTGTGCAAGCATCGCTTGTCTCACTGACATGCACTGGCTGCATGCTTCCTACATCGCGCGAGTCTGGCTACGAAGAAACGACTATTTCGAGCGTATGAGCTCAGCCTGGCTCAGGAGGAAATCTTGTATAGCATGAGACATGCCTCAACTTTCAACCAGGCAACCCAACGCTCGAACAGCTACGTGCACAAAGCCGACATGGCTATACGGACAACCAAACACGCCATTTGTGCCCACGAGGAGCTTGCCGGGCGGTGCCACCTCTACACCGTGGAAGAGTATCACCAATACTAGATGGATAGGGTGCGGCAGGTCTTTTTTGTATGCATGCACTGCCTTTTTTTAAAAGGTGGCTCCTATAAAAAAAACTGATTTCAAACTCACGTTTACTGTACATTCTTTTCGGGATAAGATTTGAACACAGAATTATGAGATTAAACAATTACGATTTTTGTTCTGAGGAAATTACTCCCTCCGTTCCAAAAAAACATATAAATCTCGGTTTCCAAAGAGTCAAAGATTGTTAACTTTGACTAAATACAAATAAACATATATTGATGTTTATGATGTGTAATGAATATATTTAGATTAGTTATTAAATATAGTTTCATAATGAACTTAATTAGAGATTCAAATATAAACAACAAGATTTATAAACTAGGGCCTTGTTTAGTTCGCAACAATTTTGGTTTTGGTTACTGTAACACTTTCGTTTTTATTTGACAAACATTGTCCAATTATGGAGTAACTAGGCTCAAAAGATTTATCTCACAAATTACAGGTAAACTGTGCACTTAGTTTTTATTTTCATCTATATTTAATGCTCCATACATGCGACTAAAGATTCGATGTGACAGAAAATTTTGAAAATTTTTGCGAACTAAACAAAGCTTGAACTTAAAGATTCTTTGACTCCTCAAGAACCGAGATGTGTTTTTAGACGGAGAGAGTACATTTTTTGCAATTCAAACGCTCATTGCCCCACACATGGGCCTTGTTTAGTTCCGAAAAATTTCGGATTTTGGCACTGTAGCATTTTCATTTTTATTTGACAAATATTATCCAATCACGGACTAATTAGGCTCAAAAGATTCATCTCGTGATTTACAGGCAAACTGTGTAATTAGTTTTTATTTTCGTCTATGTGCTTCAAAATTTGATGTGACAGGGAATCTTGAAAAGTTTTTGGTTTTCAGGTAAAGAGGCCTTGTTTAGATACACCCAAAAACCAAAAATTTTACAAGATTCCCCATCACATCGAATCTTGCGGCACATGCATGGAATATTAAATATATATAAAAATAAAAACTAATTACACAGTTTGTCTATAAATTGTGAGACGAATCTTTTAAGCCTAGTTACTCCATGATTGGACAATGTTTGTCAAATAAAAACAAAAGTGCTACACTGTCAAAATCCAAAAAATTTCTGGATCTAAACAAGCCCTAAAGAAGGCCATGGTAAAAAAATTTCTGTCCACACTCAACGCTGACCACTGCTCGCTGTCGCTGGAGCGTCAGGGTGAGACAGAAGCCTCTGGATACTCCGCAGTTCAATTTCGGCCGCACGATCCCTCAGACGCGATCCCACCGTCCGTTCCCCAGCCCGCCGCGTGACTCCCGCACCCCAAATTCAAATTTCGAATCCCAGCCCCGTTGCTCGCATCGCACCCCTTGGGCTTCGATAAACCCCCCCAACCCCATTCCTTTCTCCCCAGATCCCCAATCCCCAACTCCGCACACTCCACCTGAAACCCTAGCGCAGGCACACGACCTCCGTGTGCAGCGCGTCGCCGCCATGGCGGGCCCTCTCCACTCCAGCTCCGGCCACAACGCCGCCGCCGGCGGCGGAGGCAAGACCATCGAGGAGATGTATCAGAAGAAGACGCAGCTGGAGCACATCCTGCTGCGCCCTGACACCTACATCGGCTCGGTGGAGAAGCACACCCAGCCGCTCTGGGTCTTCGAGGACGGTGCCATGGTGAACCGCTCGGTCACCTACGTCCCGGGACTCTACAAGATCTTCGACGAGATCCTCGTCAACGCCGCCGACAACAAGCAGCGGGATCCCAAGATGGACGCGCTCCGCGTCCAGATCGACGTCGACGGCTGCTGCATCTCCGTATACAACAACGGCGACGGGATCCCCGTCGAGATCCACCAGGAGGAGCGCGTCTACGTGCCAGAAATGATTTTCGGCCACCTCCTCACCAGTAGCAACTACAACGACAACGAGAAGAAGACCACCGGCGGGAGGAACGGATACGGCGCCAAACTCACTAACATCTTCTCCACGGAGTTCGTCATCGAGACCGCTGATGGGCGTCGCCAGAAGAAGTATAAGCAGGTGACATATTTTGGCTGTCTCTTGAGCGCTCTTCATAAGGGCGTTTTGTCCTTTCGGGTTGCCATATTTCCGGTGTTGATGTGTTTTGAAATGGGGTAGATCTGTCACAAACAAATTAGCTACTAGAATTTTTTTGGCTTCGGATTCCATAGTTCTGTTGACTAGCCATATGACTATTAGAACTAAGTGCCTTCTGTTGTCAGTTTAAAATCTGTCGGATATAGCATTCGAGTGTAGGTTGGGATTAATAGTTCTACTAGGCTTGCACAAATTTTTGAGCGGTTCAGTGTAGTTCTCTTTTGTTGTTCACGAGTGAATTGGTTCATAAATTTTGTCATATGGATACTTAAGGTACCTCTTCAATTTAATACTTGTTCTCTAGTTGTTTTTGTGATACATGCTAAAGTTGTTACGAAATTTCATCTTAAATTGTTGTGGGATTGGTTAGTTAGGTTTAGTATCCACATGGCTCAATTTGTCATCACTAGTTTAAAGCCGACTTTTAGGGTCCAGATGGCATGGTCAATATGAACTAATTCATTCTCCACATGTTACGGGGGATAGACATTCTAAATCTTAAGATACAGAGTGTGAAGTTTCTTCTTCAATTTGAATTCAGGTTTTCTCTGAGAACATGGGGAAGAAGTCAGAGCCCCAGATTACCAAGTGCAAGCAGGGCGAGAACTGGACCAGGGTCACCTTCAAGCCTGATCTTGCCAAGTTCAACATGGCTCATCTTGAAGAAGATGTTGTAGCCCTCATGAGGAAGAGAGTGGTTGATATGGCCGGCACGCTCGGCAAAACAGTGAAGGTCGAGTTGGATGGCCAGAGGGTGCCCATAAAGAGCTTCTCGGACTATGTTAACCTGTATATGAAGAGTGCTAACTGCGACAGACCTGATAACTTCAAAACGTTTGTATTAATTTTCTACAAACATAAAGTTTTGGTGATGTCGATAAACAAAATTTTTTTTAGGGTTATATCTGATCATTCACAATGGGTTTATTATTTCAGGATTTATGAAAACAATGATCGGTGGGAAGTGTGTGTTTGTCAAAGTGAAGGGCAGTTTCAGCAGGTAATATTGGGTTATGTGAGAGCAGCTTCTTGAGTTGTGGTTACACTTGCATCCTAAAATCTGCTATGCTATTGCAGGTCAGCTTTGTCAACAGAATTGCAACCATAAGGGGTGGAACTCATGTTGATTATATCACCAACCAAATTGCAAACCATGTGATGACTGTTGTGAACAAGAAAAACAAGAATGCGAACATGAAGCTGCACAATGTGAAGAGCCATTTGTGGGTCTTTGTTAATGCACTAATTGACAATCCGGCCTTTGATTCACAGACCAAGGAGACCTTGACCACTCGTCAGGGAAGCTTTGGGTCAAAGTTTGAGCTTTCTATTGATTTCCTCAAGAAAGGTATGTGATACAGAACACTATAGTTGCTTACATCAGTTTTTTACTGCTCAACTAATGCTAATGCTCTATTTGTAATTTGTATGATTGCAGTTGAGAAATCCAGTATAATAGAGAATGTCCTATCCTGGGCTGATTTCAAACTTAGCAAAGAATTAAAGAAGACTGATGGAAGCAAGAAGTCAAGAATTTCTGGCATTCCTAAGCTTGAGGATGCAAATGAAGCTGGTGGGAAGGACTCTGAGAAGTGCACCTTGATCCTGACTGAAGGCGACTCTGCAAAAGCTCTTGCTGTGAGTAATGCATACTTTCTACATAACTTTGTGTACTTTAACTATTGAACTGAAATGCTGAGTTCTGCCCCTGCAGATGTCTGGCATAGCTGTCGTAGGGAGAGATTACTATGGTGTATTTCCTCTCAGGGGAAAACTGTTGAATGTCAGAGAGGCAAACCACAAGCAGATAATGGAGAATGCTGAAATTCAGAACATAAAGCAGATCCTTGGTTTGCAGCATGGAAAGCAGTATGCAAGCGCCAAGGGTTTGAGATATGGCCATCTCATGATAATGACAGATCAGGTTTGGCATACGAGATCTCCAATTTTATATCAACTAATCAAACTCAAGTTTTGTTTGCTCATGCTTTGACAACCAAAATTTAGGATCATGATGGTTCCCATATCAAAGGGTTGTTGATCAACTTCATTCACTCATTTTGGCCGTCTCTTCTTAAAGTTGAATCTTTCTTGGTTGAGTTCGTCACTCCAATTATCAAGGTAGATAACAGTTGGGTTTTGTCATGGACATATTTTTATGTATGTTCAACTTTTATTCTTGATCCCATACTAGTTTGCACCAGAGGGATTTTCCCCTGCCAGATGTGTAATTTTATAAAATATCTGATTGACTGCCATGATAATACTTGAATTCACTTGTCCAGGCAACCAGAGGTAAAACTACAATATCATTTTACACAATGCCAGAGTATGAAGAATGGAGAACGAATTTAGGAGCAAGTGCAAGTTCATGGACTATAAAATACTACAAGGTCTGGTTGTCCCTTATAGTTCCTTTGGTTTTTGTTTCACTGATTTGTTGCTTATGTTTGCTTTTGTGATTTTCCTTTGCTTGCTCTTGTTAATTCTGTGAGCATTTGCTGAGGATGGCAGCATTTTTATGTTGTTAATCATTTAAATGGATCATTATTGGTACAGGGGTTGGGAACAAGCACAGCCAAAGAAGGCCGGGAGTACTTTAAGGATATTACTGATCACAAAAAGGATTTTGTCTGGGAAGATGACCAAGATGGTAATCATATTGAGTTAGCATTCAGCAAGAAACGGATTGCTGACAGGAAACTGTGGCTTACAAATTTTCAGGTTAACTCTTGCATCTTTCTCGAGTTCGGCATGGTTTGATTATGCTTGATCAACACTAAATCTTCAAATTGATTTTCAGCCTGGAACGTATATTGACCAACAAGAGAAAAGAGTCAGGTATAGTGATTTCATCAACAAAGAGCTGATACTCTTCTCAATGGCGGACCTGCAGCGATCCATACCTTCAATGGTTGATGGCCTTAAACCAGGTCAGAGGAAGATTCTGTTTTGTTCATTCAAGAGGAATTTTGTTAAGGAAGCCAAGGTGCGTCTTTTGTTTACCTTTCCTTGGAATACAGATTACTGGGGTTTGTTTATTTATTTATTTTTGTTGTTTCTTCTGTTGAGCACAGGTGGCTCAGTTCTCTGGTTATGTGTCAGAACACTCAGCATACCACCATGGCGAGCAGAGTTTAGCAAGTACAATTATTGGAATGGCTCAGAATTTTGTTGGCAGCAATAACATCAACCTTATGTTCCCTGGTGGTCAGTTTGGCACCAGAGCTCAGGTGGGATAACAGTGCAAAAGCTTGTACTTATGAGGTGCTTGTTAAGACATAAGATTGCCACAAATATGTCATGTGTGTTTTACATGTTTATATATTGTTTCAGGGAGGCAAGGATGCTGCGAGTCCTAGGTACATCTTCACCAAGCTGTCCCATATCACACGTTCAATTTTCCCGAAGGATGATGATATTCTACTTAATTATCTGAATGAGGATGGACAGTCAATTGAACCCACCTGGTAATGTCGATTGCATATTTACATGATCTGTCCTTATCTCAATCACATATTCATAATGTAGCTAATGATAAGCCCTCTTTTTTCTTAGGTATATGCCAATTCTTCCCATGGTCTTGGTCAATGGAAGTGAAGGAATTGGAACTGGATGGAGCACGTTTATTCCAAACTACAATCCAAGAGACATTGTTGCTAACCTCAGGCGGTTACTGAATGAAGAGTCTACTGTACCAATGCATCCATGGTACAGGGGATTCAAGGTTGGTATTATGAGTTGGCTTTTGCAGTTGCACCAAGGCATAGTTTTGTTAATACTACTCTAGAATTATTGGTTGTACTAAAGCAAACTTTCCATGCCCAAATTTACAGGGGTCTATAGAGAAGACAGTCAATACAAAGGTAGTTGGTTCCACGTATACCGTCACCGGAATCATTGAGGTTGTTGACAACAGTAGACTCAGGATCACTGAACTGCCAATCCGCCGTTGGACGGGGGATTACAAAGAATTTCTTGAATCTTTAGGTCCAGATAAGAACAAGGACAAAGTACCATTCATAGAGGTAGTTGACAACAGAAAACACCTTTGTGTTCATAACTTTTGCACCATCATATATCATAAACACTTTTCCTCAATTCCAACTATTTTACAGGACGTCACAGCGCAAGGTGATAATGAAGACATTTACATTGAGATCCAGTTAAGTGAGGGAAATATGAATATAGCTAAGGAAGAAGGACTTGTGAAGAAGTTTAAGCTGACAACAACAATTGGAACATCAAACATGCACCTGTTTGATTCAAATGGTAAAATCCGGAAGTACGACACTCCTGAGCAAAGTAAGTGATTTCTCATAGTGTGTTGCTGCATACCTCATTTTCTTGTCATTTAATCACTCCTAAAAGTGTGAAATTTCTGTAGTACTTGAGGAGTTCTTTCAATTAAGGCTTGAATTCTATGTTAAGAGAAAGGTACATCTGATGACTTTGTTATTTTCAGAATATTAACTAAAAGCCATACTGACCCCCCTCCCCCCCCCTTTTTTTGTGCAGGAAGCATTGTTGAAAAATATCAAGCTGGAGTTAAAGAAGCTTGAAAACAAAGTTAGGTTTATCCGCTGTGTTGTTGATAATGAAATTATCGTTAACAACAGGAAAAGGGCAGATCTATTTTTGGAGCTCCGGCAGAAGAATTTTGATCCTTTCCCAAAGAAAAAAAAGAGGGCTGAACCAGCTGCTGCAGGTGCTTTAGAAGAGGAAAATGAAGAGAATCCTGAAGCTGAAGCAGCGGAGCCTAGTGACTATGAGTATCTCCTCGCAATGCCAATCGGTACCTTGACTTTGGAGAAGATACAGGAGCTCATTGCTGAGAAACAAAAATTAGTCGATGACGTTGAGGAACTGAAAAACACATCGCCAAAATCACTTTGGTTGAAAGATCTTGATGCTTTTGAGAAAGAACTGGATGTAAGCAATGGCATTTTCTGATGTTCTGTTTACACTTCTGTCTTCTTCAACCTCACTTGTGTACATTGATGCAGCTGCTTGATCAAATGGATCTATCAGAGGAGGAGCAAAGGGAAAAGAGGATAAAGGATGGCAAAAAAGGGAGATCAAAAGCTGCACCCAAGAAACAACAGAGGGGCAAAAAAGCAGGATCAAAGGCTGCAGTTAAAAAGGAGAAAAGCGATACAGAAGGTATCTGTTATTCCTCCACTGCAGAATGTTTCCTGTGGCATTCCTATGGAAATGATTAGTTCTGTTTGAACTCTGAACCAATGTTGAAACTCTGATCGTCTGTCACAGACGATGATGCGGCTGAACCAGTGGTCCCAAAGCGTGGAGGTCAACAGAAGAAAGCACCCAAGAAGGTTTGAATCTACAGTAACATGCTAATTCTTGAGTTGACTAATTACTTTTTTAGTTGCACTATGCTGATAAAATAGTTAATACTTTCTAAGGCAAATGGTTAGGGGTCTGACGAAGAAGTTGTAGCTGAGAATCCTAAACGTGAACATCAAAAGAAACAATCTAATAAAATAAGATTCTCAAAGCTATCTATTTAACTAGTTTGTGTCTAATAACTTTTTAATTGATTTTATTTACAATTCAAATGTGAAAATCTCACAGGCTCCTGTGGATGAAGAGGAATTTGACATACCTGCCCTAAAAGACCGTCTTGCTGATTTTAATATCAATGACTCCTCTCCGGATTATTCTGGTAATGCCAAAACACATTCTATCAACTTGTGTATTTGAACAATAATAAAAAGGTAGAGTTCTCTGTTTAAAAAAGTTGAGCTGATGGACAAGCAAATTGCAGCTATGGAAACTGAAATAACAGAAGAGCAGAATGAAAAACTAGCGACTAAGGGACCAAGCAAAAGAGGTGGTGGAAAGAAGGCTGTGTCGTCATCCTTGGTGATGATACAATCTGATGATGAGGATGACGATTTTACACTGGAGGAAGTCTCAGAGGTCCAAGCTCAGAAGAAAGGTAGAGGAAAGAAGCCCGCTGCTGCTGTTAAGCCGAAGGCTCCTGCCCCCAGGAAAAGGGCACCGGCTCAGGGCAAGGCAACGCAGAAGAAAATAGATGAGATGCTCCAGGGCATTGAGGATAACAACACCAGTCCTGAGAAGAAGGTCCGGAAGATGAGGCCCTCTCCCTTCAACAAGAAGAGTGGCTCAATCTTACAGAGAGGTTCGACTGCTGCAAGCTCTGAAACTACTGCTGAAGCTTCACCACCCTCTGGCAGCTCTGCAGAGCCAGTTGGTGCAGCACAACCTAGAAGGACAGCCAGGGCCACCAAGAAGCCTGTCTATGTTACTGATAGTGATCCCGAGGATGAAGTTGTGGAGTTGACTGATGATTCTGACTTTGATGTCGATGGTGACTCTGACGAGTGAAGGTAGCTGTCATTCGTGTGCTATGTGCAACAGTATCTAGTTTGTGTGTCGTTGCATGTGCTACTTTGATGATGCATTTCTTGTTCGTTGTATGTGTTCATTGTGTTCTGTGGACTGTTGTTGCCAAGAGGCAAGAGCCCAAGACAATAACCTGGTTAACTGGTTTGTCTGTGTTATTTTTGCATACAAGTGTTCCTGTGGTAACTGAGTTTCTTTAACTTCTAATGCTGCTCGGCACGGGCGTCCACGAGAGGGCTCATGGTTCACTTAAGCGTGGTGCTATGATAGATTTTGTAAGCTGGTTGGAGTTGGCGAGTGGAGAGCGATCCGTTCGCAGGTTTCCATTCTTGCCCTCTGGTTTCTGCTAGTGGTGGTGAGTCATGAGCGGTCCAGGTGCCATGGCGACGACAGATGAGTTTAATACACTAAGGTCTTGTTTGGATGTAGTCGGATTCACATTAATGTACATGTGTTGAGGTGGATTAGAGTAGAATTTGAACAAAATTCCACCCCAAACCATACCAATATACATAGATTGAAATGAATCCGACAACATCCAAACAAGCCCTAAGCTGAACATAAGTAACCTAACCGAGAGTACAGCCTTCCGAGCTAGTACAATGTAAAAAGTATCAGAAACTTTACCATTTATAACCGTTGTTTTACCGTAAGCTATTGGTGTCGTCGGAGATGGAACCGTAAGAGAGATGGAAGAAGGACAAGGAAACAGTCCATCGTATCTACACAGCACTTGAAAGTTGAAAATGGGATTTCAAAAAAGAAAACATTTCGAAAAATAATATCGTTTCCGAAATTTTTTGTAACGTTCCCAGATCAATACATTTTTAATTTTAAACCCTGAAGTGTTTGGTACGTGCCCAGATCAGCGCGCATATATGAATTCGAAAATCCCTACACAGCAATCGCTAAAGTGAACCATTTTCGCTGTTCCACTTCTGCCCGAGGCTTCTTCCTCTTCCTCCGTTGCTGCACCCTTGCCGAGGGGTCGCTAGCTACTTAGCTAGAATGGCAGAAGTCATGGGCTCCTTCAATGGTTGATGGCCTTACGCCTGAGTCGCCTGACCAGAGGAAGGTCTTGTTCTGCACATTCAAGAGGAACTTCGTAAAGGAAGCAAATGTGTGGCAATAAGTATATATATATATTTTGTACACTTTTTGTATATATTATTACGGACCATCAGTGGTCTGTTACGGTTTTCGTTTGGTCTATTGGCCACAGGTTTCTAAATTCTGTGGTTATATGTGGCAGAATACTCTGCATACCGCCATGGCAGAAGAGAGAGAGTACCAGGAAAAGGGCACCGGCTCATTGGAATGGCTCAACGTTTTGTAGGAACTAACAACACTGGAGGCCATTTCGGTACCAGATATCAGGTAGGATAACAGCTTTGGGATGGGATAATCTTGTGCTCTTTGATCCAGTCTTGCCGTCCTTGTCTTCATTCCAGAGACGAGGAGATGGGTGCGACACCCAGAACATGTTCCCCAAATTGTCTGTCTCCTATCACTCGGTCGATTTTCCTGGAGGATGACCATGGTCTTCTGAAGTGCCTCACTATCTGCAGAGAGATGGAAAATCAATTGAACCCGCATGGTAATATTAAGGCCTTGTTTAGTTCTCAAAAATTTTTAAGATTCTCTGTCACATCGAATCTTAGAGCACTTGCATGAAGCATTAAATATAAATAAAAAAGATAATTAATTACACAGTTTACCTATAATTTGCGAGACGAAACTTTTGAATCTAATTAGTCTATGATTGAATAATAATTGTCAAATAAAAACGAATGTGCTACAGTAGCGAAACCCAAAATTTTTCGCGAACTGAACAAGGCCTAACTTTGAATGATCCACTCTGAATGTTTGCAACTACATAGCGATATAATCAGTTAAAACATGCCTCTGTATCCATAGGTATCTGGTGATCCTTCCCATGGTTTTAGTCAATGGAATCGAAGGAAGTGGCAACAGATGGAGCACCTATGTCTCTGAGTATAATCCTAGGGACATCGTCGCTAACCTGAGAGGGTTGCTGAATGGTGAATTGATGAGTGTACTGAACCCTTGCACCCTTGGTACAGGGGTTTCAAGGTCAGTAAAATGAGTTCGCCTGCATAATTCTTTTTCATTATGGCGTGGGCCTTTTGGATAGGACAATTTATAGTTGTATTATGCAATGAAAATTTTCTTCCCCAAACAAATAGGTATCTATACCTGCAGAAAAAAGGCAGCTGGTGCCTTTAATTTCATGGCCTATACCAGCAGACCATTCTAGTAGTAACGATTACAATCTGTCAGTATAATGTCTTCCAAAAGAAAAAATTCCAGTCGTTCTCTTTCAAAAGTCACTGATGGTCTAACAACTTGCAGCCATGGAATCTGAAATTATAGAAGAACCGCCAGTGCTACGTGCACATGTTCGGTGCAGAATACCTGGCGTCGCGAAAGGCGTTCGTCAATTGAAGCCTTTGCAATGGCAAGCGCGTCTCAAATCTTTGAAATCTCTTTGCCACGGAGCATGAGGATCGTTGAAAGCAGAATGCGCCGTGGCCTAACAATTCACGTGTTCATTCCGATTTCACGGTAAACAGAATTAGTGTTTAGTCTGATTTCATTGGAACAGATGTTTCTGCTGCAATTGCAAGTTCGCATCGCACTAACACGATATTCACTCCTATGAACACGAATCCTGAGTTTGGACCAGAGACTAAACACCAAATCTAATTCATCACATGCTACTATTTTTTTTTGGTAAAACTAGACAAATTTTTTTAAGTGAGTGGAGACAGACAAACTTTGGAGAGAAAACAACCAAAGTTTCAGAAATAAACTTTGATATGAAAAGTATAGATATAGATAGTATTTTGCAGTAAGACGACAAATGGACGGAGTACATTTTAAGCTCAGATCGAGATTGTTGACCACATTTGTGCATAAAATTAACGATGAGGGTGGCTCTGAATGACTGCATGAGGTTTGGGTTGCAGGACACTACTCTGTTGCATGAACTGATTTGGAAATGATAGGTACTCAGCACTGTAGAAGAAATATTAAGTGAATCCAGTTGACAACAAACACACTTCTCTGCTGTTGCACGAATTGATATGATACTGCAGGATGACACTCAGGAATGCATCAACTGATGGAAATGAGGGATACTGGGGGGAAAGGATTAGAACCAACGGACACTGATGCAAACCAACAGGTAAGCCACTGCATGCAGAAACAAGCGATCACTACAGACGCTTTGACAAATCCAACTCGAAGATGCAAGATTTCTAAGGCATCTTTTCAAAATGTGAGCTAAAAGCTTGCCCACAGGCTTGAAGTTGTTCAGCGCATTGTTTAGCTGCATACGGTGTTTGTTTGGAGCAGGGAAAAAATCTCACCCCACATCCAGCATGGGCCTTGTGCAGTGCAGCTAATGAAAAACATTGTTTCTTTTTATATATGAAAAAGCATGCGTCCACCAGAAATTATATAACCAGCAAATCAACGATGTACTAATCACTAAACAAGCAAATCACCAACTGGCCATGCAATATATAACCAAAATTTAAACAATGCATGAAAATTTCCAACAAAACTGCATTGGTAACTTTGATTGTACCTAGGAATGTTCATAAAATTTGCCAGAAATAGTTTCAAAGACTTAAGCATGACAATGTTTCAAAGCAGAACTCTGTTGTGATAACGTCCACACCCAACCTCCACCCCACCACCTCAACTAAATAAGGGAAAAATCTAGGTAGTGAGAATTACTTCCTCGCCTCCAATCCTGCAAGGTTACAAAAGGAACTGTGTCAAGCTACTGAATATGAACATGGCATCTATAACTGAAACAGCACTCAGCGAGAGATAAAGCATAATTCATTCAGTACACTAGTAAACACAAAATCCTTCAACTTTGAAGATTGAACAGCAACTAACACCCTGGAACCACACTTATTAGGTATGTTGATCACATTTTAGCAATTCATGAAAAAGAGGATCAATGGAGCATCGCTTAAATGAAGGCAAATCCCATTAACAGAGTTCATAATATCATAAGCAGACGTTAACAAAGCACGGCACCAACTGTATTTGCTACAGCAATTACAAACGACAAAACAAAATGGTTCGTCAATATTACAATCAAACAACAGTAATTTGCTCATCATACCTTCTTAAGCGGACGGTATCTCCACCTCGCCGTCGTCAATCTCCTGCTGCAGGTCCTTGGGGTCCTTGCCGTCGACGGTGCATCCGACACTGACGCAGGTGCCGAGAATCTCCTTGACGGTGCCGGCCATTTCCTTGGCCATGGACCTGGGCCTCATGGTCTTGGCGATCTCGACGACGTCGTCGAGGCTGATGTTGCCGCTGTGCTTGATGTTCTTGACCTTCTTGCGGTCCCTCTCGGGCTCCTTGAGCGCCTTGATGACGAGCGCCGCGGCGGAGGGAACGACGGAGACCTTGGCCTGTCGGTTCTGGACGGTGAGCTTGACGGTGACGCGGAGGCCCTTCCAGTCCTTGGCCGTCTCCTTGGCGATGTCCTCTCCGATCTTCTTGGGGGAGAGACCGAGCGGGCCGATCTTGGGGGCCAGCGACGACGCCGCGCCGACCTCGCCGCCGGTCACGCGGACGAACACCTCCACCACCTGCGACGGGTCGAGCTTGGGCGGCATGGCTGCTGGCGTGGAGGTGGCGGCGGCGGCGGCAGCAGCAGTTAGTTGCGAGTGCTAGGGTTCGAGGGGCGTTGGCTTCGATCGAGTGGGGTGTTATATTACGGCCGTCCCGACAAGGCTGCAGTTGGGCTGACCTGAACTGGGCCGAGTCGCATCTGAACTCTCATTGCCCAAAGGCTTGTAATGGACTTTTTGCCAGTTGCCACCCAATTTAGGTCCCGTTTGGTGCTCGAAACAATTTTGGTGACACATTTTTTTCACCTGTACACTCCGTTCAAGTTCATAGATGACATACAAAACAGGTTCCTCGAAACAAAAAACGAACAGGCTATAAAATTCAGTCAATGCCAACTCATGACCATTTCCAGTTTGCATTGCCAATTTCGCCATAGCTCACACGGGAACGAGTACTGAAATAGCAGCACATGGAGCATGCTGAATGTCATCTGAACTCTGAAGCATTTCTATAACTTCCAAGGAACTTGTCATTCGTACTTCACTGCTGTGCGGGACTGGCACCATCAACAAGACATTAGTTTCGCTTGACATCGGGAGTGTACCAAGAATATCGGGCTGTGACAGTGCAACATCCGGCTGCAGGAACGAGAGTCATCCAGAAATTCGTTCGTTTTCTTCAGTAGATGTGCAGGATTAACCCATCTGTGGCAGCAGACATTCGTTTTTTTTTTCTTCACTAGATGTGCAGGATTAACCCATCTGTGGCAGCGCTGTGATGCTGCGACATGGGTTGCAGAAGTGTCAACCCAACATTTATTTTCTTCAGTATGTGTTGTTATTGCCATTTGAGTTTATACTGTAATGCCCTGTTTTTCTTTTGATTAAATTAAACACGTACCATTGATCTATGGTTCCTTGTGTCAAAGAACTATTCTATGGCACCCTTTCTTTTGGAAGATTTTGTACCTCATTTCTTATTTCGATGATAATTTATGAAGCAAGCCGTCAGTAGGAGCATTGGTTGGTTACATCACAGCTATTTTCTTCGGATATCCTCTCAGGTTCTACAGTCTTGTATAATTTGATCTGACAAAGATGAGCTGAGGACTGACATGCAACTCTTGAAATTACAGAAAATAAAGAAGGAATTAGCAGACAAGACAAAAAAGTGGGAGTGTGACAAGAAAAGTCGATGAAACTCTGCGATCATACAAAGTGAGAACAGTTCAGGGGCTACTCATGTTATACTAGCGTATATAGTAGAACCTAGTGTCTAATGTAGTTAATATTGGGGATCACCGGATAGAAAATAAATAAATAAGCATTTACATTTAATACATCATCAGTGAGCTTCATAAATTGATAGATAATCCTTTCTTGCTCTGAACCCTGAATTCAAATTTAAAGTGTGATAGTTAAACATGGACAAAAATTGGGGCACTCTCCTTCATATACATATTATTATTATAAGCGAAACATAGCATCATTCATCACCATACCACTGGATAATCCATGTTCTGTAACTGATATATAATAAAGAAAAAAAAAGGCAAAGCAACAGGAACTGCAAGTTTGTTGGCTGAAACCACGGTTTCAGCCCTGATCCCAATCTCTCCACACACACACGAAAACTTTTGGAAATGAACAATAAGGTAGCCTAGTTATCATTTCACAACCACAGCATTCCTCGATTCAATCCCGTTGTAGCAGATGCCATCACACGAAAATGTTGTGACCTGTCGCCTGCTTGTTCTGTTCAGTGGTTGATGCAGGCGTTCTCATCCACCTCCTCGAGAGGAAGCCTCTTCCCTTCGGTGACCTCCTCCTGCTTTCCTTCCTGCTACAGATTAAAAAAAAACAATGAGTAAAGAAAAGAGCCACTAACGACAATGCTAAATGAGTGCACATAGTATGAGCCGATTAGTTTTATACCTTTTGAGCAATAAGACATTTCTTGTACGTGCTTTTAAGCTTCCTTAGGCTCATGCTGTTATAATCCTGCGGCTGCTCCTTCTGCATCTCCTCTGATTCTCCCTCCTTGAAGGTGAACTCATCCAGGGACTTCACAATGTTGTCAACCTCAGGACCCTCCTGCTCTGAACTCATGGCAGAATCATCCAGAGACTTTGCAGTTTTGGTTGCAGATGCAACAGCAGCCTGGTTTTCCTCGAGCACTGGAGGAGCAATGTCACTCTCAGTTTCAGCATCACTGAATATCATGATATTGTCAAATTCTGGTGGTAGGTCACCACTGAAATCATCATCTTCAGTAGAGGCATCTTCGTTGGCCTCTTCAGTTATCCCAGTTCCCTGCAACATTTGGACTTCACTGCTCTCATCAGTATCTTCATCGCTCTCGTCAGTAGAGCCAATTTCCTCAGTGTTCTCATCATCATCTGAAGACCATTCCTCATCCTCATCGAGACCATCTTCTTCACTGATCTCATCTTCTGTCATTTCACCCTGCAGCATCTTAGCAGCAGCTCCTTCTCTCTCTTCACTCAGGTCATCTTCATCTTCTTCACTTGTTTCACTGTCTGCCAGCTCAGCCTGCAGCACCTCATCAGCAGCCCCTTGTTTCAATTCAGTGAGGTATTCTTCCTCATCTTCTTCACTGGTCTCACCAGCCTGTAACATCTCTTCAGCAGCACTTTCTTTGCCTTCAGTAAGTATGACTTCACCTTCCTCAATGGTCTTATCTTCTTCACCTTCCTCAATGGTCTCATCTTCTCCCGCAGCAGTCAGAATCTCCTCTGGGGTAGAATCAGTCTCAACAGTGTTAGCAAAACCATCTTCCTTGACGGCCTCCTCATTGATTGCCACTTCCTCTATGATGGCCACTTCCTTATATTCAGTAGCCTCCACACTGATGGCCACTCCATTATCTTCAGTAACAACCTCCTCACTGATGGCCACTTCCTTATCTTCAGTAACAGGAATGATCTCATCAGTCATCTCCCTTGCAGGTGATTCAGCCAAGTCCTTATCTTCAGTAACAGGAATGATCTCCCTTGCAGGTGATTCAGCCAAGTCCTCACAATCTTCAACCGAGGCACCCTGTTCCTTCTCAACAACACCTAAGATTGGTGAATCATCCATGACTGTCAAAAGAGCAGATGTCTCAACACTGATAGGTTCCAGCTCTTTCACAATTCCTGACAGTGACGCTCCAGAATCAGAATACACAAATAGTAAAAAAAGGTTCAACGAGCACACAGTTCAGAAACTCAGCAAAATAACGACTGAAAAAAAACAACAATTAAGGCCCTGTTTGGTTCCCCTTGCTAAATTTTAGCTAGCTATAGATCAAGGAACTTATGGCCAGATTAAGCATGCAGACAAAGAACAAATGGGTTGATTTTAAAATGTCCTGGTTCAGAGCCTCAACAAGACAACAACTACAGATAGATCAAGAAACTAATGGTTGGTCTCGAGTATGCAAACAAATATCATATGGATAAATTTCAAGACGACATTGTCAGAATCTCAATAACTGCAGACAACAATTCAAGGTACAAACAACAGTACTTCGGAATGCCTCTCACCTTCGTGGGGCTTTGCGGACTGTTCCTCCATGACAACCACCACTTCCTCCACCTTAGGATCATTGCAGCTCTTAACCAAAACAGCTGCAGACACTGTAGTTTCATCACAGGAATCAGCTGCACATTCAATTCAAGAAATAAGATCAATGACTGCTTAGGAACAATACTTAACCGTAAATTTCGAATTACAGAGCAAACAAGGAACTCTGAAACTTTCAGGAAGACAGAGTGCAAGTCGATCTGGGAAATGAAATCGTCTCACCTTTCGGTTCGTCGTTATGCACCTTCTCCTCCTTTGATGCGGCCGCCACGACCTCTGCTTCCTGATCCAAAGCTATCGTCATCTTCGATATCTTTTCCTCGGGTACATCATCGGCGGGTCGGTCCGCCTCCACTGCCTCCGCGGCCTTGCGAGACGCCGTCCTCTGGCTCCTCCGGGTGGCTGGGGTCGGCACCACCTCGCCCGTCTTACGAGCGGCGGTCCTCCTCGCTGTTGCGCGCGTACTGCACGCCGCCACCGGAGTAGGAAGCGGTGCGGGCGTTGCCCGAGTGCCGCGGCGTGTGCTGCGCAGAGCGACGCCGGGAGTTTTCACGATCTCCTTCACCTCGTCCTCTCCTCCTTCAACCTCCATCCGGATGGCCTCGGGTGATTTCACTGACACGCGGCGGCCGCGGGGGAGCGGGCTACCGTGCTGCTGCTCCTCGACGGCCACCATCTTCGCCGCCGACTTCATCGCCGACCTTCCTGGAGTCGGGAGACAGAGAGTCGTGCCGATCTCATCGATCCCGTCGACCTGATCGACAATCAAAACCCCCAACATCAACTACCATTTCCAAACCTAATAGGCCTCACGAACGCAGACGAGCGGAATCGAGAACGCTTCACGAACGAACACGAATGGAATCGAGAACGCTTCACGAACGCACACGAGTGGGATCGAGAACTCACCGAATCTAGGCCCTGGAGCGCATCGGCCATGGCGGAGTTGGTCATGTTGGCGCGGACGCCGTTGCGCTTGCACAGCGCCTGGAGCTCACGGCGCGAGAGCGAGTGGAAATCCATGGCCGTCGCCGCCTCCATCTCCCCCCTCGTCTGCTTACCTTCTCCTGATGCGATGGCGTGGGCGCGGTGGATCTGTGGACGGCGAATAAAGAGCAGAGATGGGATGCGGAGGAGGGAGGCGGCGGAGGGATTATTATATAGGAAATGGATCCGACCGTTGCAAGGGGGGCTCGTCTAGGGTTTTCCCCTCTCGTTTGGAAGTTTGAAAGTTTGAACGCTGCTCAGCTGTCAGCTCGGTTCATGGAGGCGGCTTCGCGAAGCTGTTCGATGGCGCTTAGTCACTGCAGGTGGGTCCGGGGGTGACTCACGAGTATACACGCCGTCCACGGCTCCTCCTCCGTTGATTAGCTTCGGTGTGCGAGTGTCGCTGCATGTGGGGCCCGGGAGTGATTAACGAGTACGAATAGTCGAAATCCGGAAGGAGTTTAATTGAGGGTGCGTGACAGGGTGTTTTCAAGCTTTCCTCTTTTAATTGCGTTCCGTATCGTTTCGATATTTTGTTGCTTGGTTTGGAAAATGGTTACCACGTTTAGGTGTGAACAGGTAATCACCTTCCATACCGTCGATCCGTTTAACTTGACGAAGATAGGTGTGAACAAGAAATCAGTCAAAATATTGATCGTTTCGATATTTGTGTTGCCCCGCTTAGCCTTAACTTTTTTTTTTTACGAAGATAGTGTAAACAAGAAATCAGTCAAAATATTGATCGTTTCTTTGTGTTTTCCTTCTTCTTTTTTTGCCGTGTAAAATCAGCGCACCGATACCATTAACCAGCATCGTAGAGTTATTTAACTTGCTGATTGATAGTCATCTCCCCAATTCACCAGAAAAAAGGACAGTCATCTCTCCAAAACTAGTTGCAAATGTTTTGGCATATCCTCCATGAATTTTCTAGCGACGGCTTGCCAAATTTTTGGGGGCATCGACACCTTTTTTTTTAGGGAATATGAGATATCTACTTTGGACATATATCAAAAAAAAGAAGAGAGAGAAAAAGAAGAAGCCCGCATCTCGCCCTTACGTTGCTTGTCTTATAAGTCGTATTTTTCTGTCAGCTAGCATTATTTTTTCTCACAATAAATCAGCGAACAGTACTTTCAACCATGACCGAACAGGCTCAAACACGTTGCAGTCCTACTGAAATGTGGATCCCTAACTAAAGACAACTACAGATTTACTTACAGAAATTTACATTACCACTGTAACTATGGATAAAGAGAAGCACAGCTGGACAGACAGCTTATACTTGCAGTTGCTTATGTACACAGTAAACTCTTGTATGATGACACAACACTTACTGCACCTAATCCTTCTTTCTTCGATTCATTTCGACAAATGGACTGTACAGTTGAGATTTGGGTTCCTATGTCTACAATCCTTCAGTCTGTTGCATTGCCAAGATCTGGCAAGAACTGAGGAACCAATATGATCAATAACCCCTGAGAAAGGTGTACTGGAAACTGGTACTTGCATCTATACCCTCACTTCAACTATATCCCCATCCTTGAGCTCTGTTTGGGGCAGAACTACTTGGCCATTAACCCAAAGCAGCTTCCCTTCAACGCCCATTCTTCTAGCAGCGTCAGCAGCTGTGCTACCAGTGCTCATTCTCATAATCTTGCCATTAGGCCAGAATATTATGGCCACCTCTCGCAGGATTGGTTTTGTGCAGGTGTTTACACCAAGACTTTTCTCTGCCAAAGATGCACCACGGCGAACTTGCTCCTCCCACTGAAGCATGGTTCTGAGCAAATGCACCTACAGGAGCACATTGCGGAAACAATGAGGATTCATGTTATTTTCTCCCTTCGGAATACGTCACAATTCCACGAGAAAAAAGAGAGGTAACAGAGAAGTGGATGTAGACACTGAATTGTGCAAGAACAACAGCTACAAAATGATTGTAAACAATCTTTCCTTTCTCATAGATGGCCGTACTATGCTAACCTTATTGTTGATGGGATCACTTAATGGAGTAGAACTTGGAGGTTCAGATGATGATTTATCAGCATAACTCGATTCAGATGGTAGACTGCAAGTTTCTTTGCCCTCGAATATGGCAGATACAACCATCCAATACTCTTCCTCTTCTTCTTCCGTCAAATCAATTATTTGAAGAAATGTAGGTAAAAGTCTCCCAAATTGGTCTTGCTGAAACAAGACATCATAGACAAACAAAATATAATCAAACCCATGACATAAATCACATAATAGGAGTTTGGGACACCAGCAGTAACTTGTATCTCTAAATTTTTCAGTTTGTGCAATGATTCCAAATGTGCATGCAAGATCAGTCTTGCATTCTCAGATAATCTAAAACAGAACAAAAGGCTAAGGAGAAGAAACACAAAGTGATGAAGAGCTAATAATGTTTCAGCTGTACAGACCTTATGAAATATTCCATCCTGGCATAGTGTGTACCTCTCCAGATTTGTTGACCAGTCACCATGTCCAGGTGCACACCACCACTTTTCAGAAACCTGAAATAAGAATCAGTATTACCGTTTCGACCGAAAGTAAATGATTTATCACAATAACCCCATTAAGAGTAAAACTGCTATCACATTGACCTTTTTATGAAGCCTAGCATAGGCTTCCCAACGCTTCAACTGAAAAGATGACCTTAGCTCAGCTACAGCTTCAGAAGCTTCAAGACTAAAACTTACAGCAACAATCAATTCCTTTCCTCCTTTATCTATACTGCAAATTGATTAAAACATATATCAGCTGAAATATTGGTCTTCCAGAACAAATAACAGTTTCTTTCTGAATGAAGCTATACCTGACTATGACAGCTGCTAGTAAGTCACAACCTTCAATTCTTAGCACTGGATGCCCCACTTTTATAGAACTGTACTTTGATGGGATATCATCCTGTATAGAACTTTCATCTTCTGAAGAACTAGATGAATATGATGTACTTTGTCTTATTCTCTTACTCATGCTACTTCTGTACTCAACTTTGCTCTCTTTATACAGCCAATGAGCAGCAAGTCCATGTTCTGCGTACTCATGCATTCGCTGTGAAGAGACCTTCATCAGCATCAACATGAACTATCAGAATTTATTCAAATAAGGGCAGAAAATTGTTTACCTGGGTTCTAATCTGGACCTCCAGTGGTGAGCTATCAGATGCCTGAACTGCTGTGTGGAGTGACTATAAAGGGAAAAACGACAGCAAATTAATAAGCAAATAAGGGAAAGCAGACTATGAACTCAGCAATCTACTATTTCCTCTCACAAATAATAAGTCCATCTAAATCAAACGTTAGTAACTTTGACTACTAATATCTATAAAAATATATTATCCTAAATTAAAGTAATTATATTTGAAAGTATTTTTCGTGTTTAATGCTAACCTTGTGTTGCCAATTCTATATATAATTTTAGGTATTGATCATCCAAATTCAAGATTGACTTAGGAGTTAGGACAAACATAGATGGACTTATATTTAAAATTGGAGGAAGTAATTTATAAGAAAATCAATTCAACTCTAGCCAGTTCATGATAGAACTGGTATATAAAACTAAGCCCCGGTCACTATTCCAAAACTCAGAAGTTTTTGAAAAATTCATCCTGACTAGAATATAATACTGTGCTAGTGGCTACTGGCTGCAGAGGGTACTGCCTAACAATGGATATTATGTTTAGATGATTCTTACTCGGTAACCGCTACCCTTAGGATTGATAATGTAATCATCAAACTCCCCATCAATTGGAGTCCATAGCCTGCAGGTGGAGCAGACAATTTACAAAGTTTGGAAGTGAATAAGTAAAAAAAAAAGTTTTAAACTGAAATGAGAAAAAAATTTAAACTGAAATAAGTGTTGTGTAGTGAATTGTGGACTAAACAAATCAAACATAAACAAAGATCTCAAATTAGCCACAACGAACATTCACAATACACACATGGTAAGACCTACTTCATATGTACTATAACGAAGTTCACCCAGCTACAATGTCTCAAAATAACGGTTCTTTCTTTTTTATCGAGAAGCACATTAGTATCTGTAGTCTTATTGATATGAGTAATTCCAGCAATAGATCCTTATGTCACCTGTGTACTATATCAAGGATGCTGTAACAACTCCGCACAGCAGGTCCATGCATGGCACCATTTTTGTCTCCGACAATCACCCTCAATGCACGAGCATCATACACTTGCCTAAGTCCTTTATCTTTTCTTTTCATCTGTGGAGACAGAATGTGTTAAGACTAAAAATGAAAGCAGCACAAAAGGGGGGAAAATAATAATTTGGTTAGTCTAAAAAAATCCAGCATAATGTCATATCCAGCCCATTAGGGTCCAAGGAGCAGCATCAAACCTCCCTAGGGCCAGTGCATAAATGTTCATGTGCAGTCCTGTTCCAGTACTTTTCATCCCAGGCCCAAAGTGGCCTAGTTCTGTTAGAAATAGATTTAGATTGGTTTGAGTTGTTATCTATTTCCAGAGATCAGGAGTCCCTACCCCATTTCTTAGCCCTGCCCTTGTTGTGCGGTCGTCAGGCATGCTGCTTGGGTTTAGGGCCATTTAAAGTATGTCCATGGCACACTTCTTCTTAAATTTAAGTTATGATGGTACAAACAACACATATTTTGCAGTATATAAGTAGTAGTACCTTGCAGTAGATACTGTACAAGCTCTTGAGTCTACTTGACAAAGTCACTTCCATCCCAGGTATGTATCTGAACAAGAAATTACATAATACAAGTATTAAAACCACCACAATGTTAGTAGTCTTCACAACTAACATGACGAGTAAGCTAGGGGTTCCCTTCTTCATGGAAATTATCATTTTAATGAGTTTGTCAATTTGGACAGAAAAAAATGGTTTCATCTTCAATGGTGTTGCTCCCTCAATAATAACCTGCAAGCTGCTCTTTAGGAACATTTTTGCGATGCTTATGCATAGAGCAAAGAAGTACTTCTCTCTAATTGAACAATGGCTACAAACCCTTTTGTGACTTTTATTTTATTTTATATCTCTTTTTACATTTCTTAAACTCTGCTTTTGTACTTTACTATCTTTTTTTATCTATTTCAAATATATATAAGCAGTAGGGGCAACTCCTGTTGATCCCTAAAAAAACAATTGACATGATGAGGGACAGATTTAAGCATTCTGGAAATTAGAAAGAAAAGCTTACGATGTTGATATGAGCAATTCTCGCTCAAGTTCTTCCTCACAAGATGCTAAAGATGCTAATGCAACAGCAGCATCGTCAACTATCTTAGGATTTGGTATAGATTCTCCAGAATTATTATTGAGATTCCTAAGGAAGTATGAACGCCTCTTCCGATCCAAAAAGATGTCAAATGGCAAAACTGCCTGCAGTAGGTCCTGCACGTAGAAAACCAATTTATACATTAAGATATTGGATGTCACATAAGGTCAACCTACCTGGCAACAAATGTAAAAAATGATGAATTGATTTCTATTCAAATCTATGTTCATATGAGGTAATGGCTGTCATATGGAAGAAAAAAAGAAAAGAACAGATATGCCATAAGGAAGTACAAATGAGAATGCTGAAAAATGTCAATGTTGATCAAGTGAGAGGAAAAGAGTGTGAAAGAATCACATTTGCAATTTTACAATGTGCTCACCTTCATATTTGGTTTTTCTTGGTTGCACGAACTAAACAAATCATTGATGGACGTCATATGCCCATCTTTCATTGAAGCAAGCAATTCGTTTCGAATTGATGATCTTCTCATATTTTTAGATTTTCCAGTACGACTCCACATTAAAGTAAGTTCAGATCGTATTTTCTTGAAGACTTGAGGCTGCAGAGATACAGAGGTATTTAATAATAAAAATATACAGATAGATACAGAAAAAATACTTTCCAAAAGCAAGTTGATTTAAAATAAAGGGTAAATGCCAAATCGTTGCAGCTACAAAACTGAGAGTATAGCTGTATAAGATCCAAGCAAAGAAGTGAAAATGTAGAAGATCATAAGGGTCATATATTAGGGTGTGTAACATGTGCGATTGTTCAGGGCATCCAAAAAATTAGGCCCCCCCAGATGTACATCAACTACTAAATAACAAGGTCTTTGCTTTTCGCTTCTGCTTGTCCAACCATGGACCGCGCTAGGGGTGCCAGTGCCGTCACCAAGATGCTGATTACCTGCCCTGTGCCACCAGCCGCCAATGCCAACACCAATGGTTCCATCAATGGCAACTAGGCAAGGTACATATCCTCATCCAGCCATCCCCAATTGGCCAGTTGTCGCAAATAAATTGTGTATTATTGTATAGCAAACTAGTGACTAGCAAATTTTGTATGCTTGTATTCTGCTATATTTTCAAAATTTAGGGCCCTTATTGCTTTGCATCGGGGCCTCTAATTTGTAGGTACGGACCTAAAGATCATCATACATTTGTGTGCTTTACATGAATTTACCCATTTTTTAGTAAAAAGGATTTCGGACAAGGAAATTATTTCTTTTGAAAAAATTTCAAAGCATCTAGATGCCAGTTAAACCGTGGAAGTTCTATGGTATAAAGTAAATTCACAGTTAACTAATATGTTGAATAAAATTAATACCTGAAGGACAGCAAAACATAAATCTTCCAGCTCAGCTTTCAAAGCCCAGACTCCCAATCGAGAAGCAAGTGAACACCAGACAGCCAATGTCTCTTGAGCAACAGCTTCAGCTTTAGGTACAGGAAGAGCATAGCTGCAATAAAGTTTACCACAAGGATCAAAATTTATGGAATCCAACAGCTATTTGAAAGCATAGTGAAGTCAAGAGTAGGAGAATTGAAATCATTTGAACTGTATTATGACGCTGATATGCTGAAATGACTCAAAATGCATTGCTGTGGTTTTGATAAGGGGAACACGGTAAAACTTTTGCAATGGGTATGAAGCACAATAAGGTAATCTGTAAACCTGATGCCTAGTCTGGAGCTGATGGAAATGTTCATGGAGTATAGATTAATGAATAATGAATTTTCTGCATCGATTCCTTTGCATAAATTGCAGCAGATAAAATGAAAAAGTTGAGGAGAGGCAGATAATACAAAAACAGGAATCCAATTATCAAAATTCACCCTTCCTTCTTTTCTACTTGAAACCTAATGTGTTTATCTAATATAGATCCCTACTGCATTTTAGTGTTAATTCTCCATGACCATCCCAGTGCTTTGAGTATGTCTTGCCATTTTCTGAAGAAAATATTAGAAACTGACGACAGAACATAACATGGAAAGGGAACATCATGAACAAAGAGAATATCAATAAGAACCGAATCCCTAAAATACTTCAGATCACAAAGGTGATTTTACATTTAGGAAACAAGTAATAAGCAGGACATGCTAAATAGTGATGAAAGGCCTAGGTGGCATACATTGTCCGCATATTGTGCAAGCGATCTGCCAGCTTGATGAGCACCACACGAGGATCATCAACCATCCCCAATAACATAACACGTAGATTATTTGCCTGACTGACAACAAGAGGATAATCAAACCAGGGCTTTCAAAAAGCAGTTTTATATACTTTTCTGGCATCTCACAGCAGTTTCAGAAGCATGCTGATATATTGTTTGAACTTATGCATTAACAAGCAAAATCATGCAAAAAGACTGATGATTGACAGTCTACATAAGAAGAGCACTGAAATTGTTCAATATAGTCTGATCACCATGCAATAAAGACTAGTGGAAGGGAACATACTTCTTCTGAAGTAAGAGTGCTCCCACCGGTATTTTTTTGTCGATGCCTGCGAAGTAGCTGCAGCACACAGAAAATAGTAATGAACAATAGCAATAGTTCCTGAGGGAAGTAAACTGCTTCCTCCAATGTCAAACAAAGAAACTTGGATTTAGTCTGAAATAGGTCGTTTTTATTGTAGGCGGTGTTTTCCTAAAAACACATATTAAAAGCTACTGAAAACTGTAGTTTGGATCTAATGAGTGTGGTGGGTCAGTAGAATAGTAGATTGGGTTACATTGTTTAGATGTCTGAGCAACCCAGGTGGGGTAAACAAGAAATAGGTACAGGAACTGATTGATTCTTTGGTTCAATATGTTGATTGCTAAAATGACATTTACAAAAATTTCTGCGATGCAGTGCACTAATGATGTTTTTGGACAGCTCAACATTAGAAGAGCTAAGTTAAACAACAAGGAGTAAATGAATTGTCATGTATGAGGTGCATAATGGATAGTTTAGCATGCTTCAACTATAACGGATAAAAGAGATGGAAATTTGCATCAAGTCTCAATCCATATCAACAGGGTATACATCACCTGGTTTATGTAGCTTAATTTTGATACACCAGATACCAAGCTAGCAACATCATCCCCAAACTGTTCTTCTATGCTCTTCAAGCTCTCTGATGTATCACAAACAACATCGTGAAGAATGCCAGCCACAACTGTGTTAACAGCCTATAAGGGAAGAAAGAAGAAAAAACACTCATCAATTAAGCTTGTGAAGAAAAAAATTGAAGGATGTATTCTCGGAAGACAGGAGAGGGAAATACTCTTTCTCCAGTTGATGGAACCAAGGCAGCTAAAATTTTCCCAGTATGTATGCAGTGTGTAACATATGGATCTCCTGTTCTCCTAAATTGCCCAAGGTGGGCTGTACTAGCAAATTCTATTGCTTTCTGCACCTTTGGATCCTCAAATATCTGGTATCCTGTCACCTCCACTCCTTCAAATATAAGAGTATCTGCTAAGGCACATAATACAAATATGAGATAGTATCAGAATGAATACAAGCATTGGTGATCAGAATGAATACAAACATTGGCGAGGTGAAGATCCTGTAGTCATAAATCGCTATCGACTAAATGCATCAATAATTCTAACTAAGAACGCTTCACCCAAGAAACAAACTCTACAAAGTAGGAATTCCAACTCGACAGCCGGGGCAACCTGGCTCCTTTCTTCGGTCCCCCGGCTCCACCTCCGGCAGGGCCATCGATCGGCCCAATGGGGCCTCAGAGCAGCCATCAGCAGCTTCGTCAGCAACCGCACTACTTCAACCTGGCGTTCCCGCCTCGCAGCAACCCGATGCGGCAGCAGCCGTTCGACCCCCTGGGCCTCAGCTCTCGGGTGCGGCCTCGTGGGGTCAATCGTGCCTTACGTCATAAGTCGGGATTGGTGCTCGCACTAGTCCTCGCCCAGGTGCTGAGCGTGCGCTCGGCCGCCTGCCATGCTGCACCTACGTCCACCGGCGGGGCGCGGGGGGGAGGGCCTGCCACTGGCAGCAACAAACCCCTCATCACCTACCAGCGCCGACGCCTGCGGATCAAGTCCTCGCGCCCGCCTGCAAAAGGCGCTCAGATTCGTCGCACCAGCTCGCGCCTCGCAGCAAAGGCGCCGGCCGTCTTCGTCGACATGACCTCGCAGGCCATGCATCGTAAGGCACTGCTTAACTCTCTCTCGGGATGCTCGCTCTCTCTAAAGAAGGCGGTCTCCAAGCGGAACATCCTCTCGCACAACCGGCTGCCGATTGGGGCCAAGGATCTGCGGATGCTTACGTCGGCCGCTGGGATTGATGCCCCGAGCCCGGTGCATGCTGCGTCTGAATGATCAATGCTGCTCTTTACCGATCTAACGGCGGTTTACACCACAGCCCCAACGGCCGCTGGGACCTAGACTGCGGTGGTGTTTGTATCTCTTGTTCTTTTTGCTTTCTCTTTCCGGGTTCTGTTGTCTTCGTTGCTAGTCCTGGACCGTTCGGCTACTGGTGTCGTCGCTGTTGTAATCCATGAGCTCCCTGTCGAACTCGAACTCGCTCAATCGCTGCTTTAACGTTGTGTCATGGAATGTAAGAGGTTTAGGCGACTCGGACAAATGCAAGGTCGTGCGAAACGTGTTCTCTGATGCTAAACCTTCCATCATTTGCATCCAAGAATCAAAACTGGCGCTTCTAAATAACTTCAAATCTACAACCTTTTTCCTCCTCCTATGTCTACTCCCCGGCTGACGGCTCGAGAGGTGGCCTCATCACCGCTTGGGATCCGACGTTGTTCTCCTTAACCTCCCAGCAATCGAACCCCTACAGTCTAACCACAAATTTTGCTTGCAATGCCTCCGACCTCGACCTGCAAGTTACTAACGTCTACGGCCCGGCTGACCACAGCTTCTCTAACCTTTTCCTCGATTCCCTCACTGTTGTCCATCAACATATTTCCGGGCCATGGATCCTAATAGGGGACTTCAACCTAGTGCGTTGTGCCGAGGATAAAAGCAACGGTCAGTTCAACGCTGCACTGGCAAACGCTTTCAACAACACAATTATGCAAATTATGGTAACTGAAACCCCCCTCTCTGACAAGCGCTTCACCTGGTCGAATATGCAAGCTTTCCCAATCCTTGCTAGACTGGATCGTGCTTTCACCAACGTGGCACTAGATCAAACTTTCCCAATGATCTCCCTTTCCTCCCTTCCAAGACCTACATCCGATCACACCCCTATTCTTCTGTGTCTTTCTACGACCATTCCCAAACCGACTTCCTTCAGACTGGACAACTACCTACTCAAAAACAACAGCTTCCTTGCCTCGATCATTCGTGGTTGGCAGCAGGCGCCTGCTTGCAACGACGCTGTGGGGAAACTGGTGGCGTGCATCAAAGCTGCAAGAGCCGCAGCGAAGGTTTGGAAGCGGCGTTTCAGGGCGCCCCCACAAATCATTCACAACTGCCTTTTCATTATTAAGCTTTTTGACTACTTCGAGGACTTTCGCTCCCTTTCTACATCCGAGTTTCAGGTCAGAAATAAAGCTAAGGAGAAATTGCATGACGAAATCAAGATCAAGGCTGCATACTAGAGGCAGAGAAGCAAAGAAAGAAGGATAAAGGAAATGGACTGTAACACCGCCTACCACCATGCCCAGGCAACTCACAGGATGAGGAAAAAATACATCAGGATGGTGAAAGTAGGCGACAGGGAGATAGTTTCGCACTCAGGGAAAACAGAGGCACTAACCGCCTTTTTCAGCTCCATCATCGGCATCCCTGGGCAGTCGACAGCTTTTGACCTCGAGCAGTACTATGAAGACCCTCAAAGCCCTGCCAACGACCTCACCAGGGCGTTTTCCGAATCAGAACTGAAACAAGCAGTGTGGGACATGAACCCAATCAGCGCGCCGGGGCCGGATGGTTTCGGCCCATCTTTCTTCAAGATTGCTTGGCCTTCAGTGAAACAGACTGTATTGCACTTTGCTAATGCTTTCCACGCAGAGACTGCCGAACTGGAAAGGTTAAACAGATCACACATGGTGTTGCTGCCCAAAAAGCCTGATGCTGTAGATGTGCAAGCCTTTAGGCCAATCTGTCTCCAAAACTGCGCACTGAAAATCATCACCAAAGCTCTGACTACTCGCCTTCAGTTGGAGATACCAAAGCTCATTGACCTTCACCAAACTGGATTTGTCAAGGGCAGATCAATCTCTGAAACCTTTGTTTATGCTCTCGAGCTCGTGCAGACCTGCCACAAAAGAAAGTTGCCAGCTATTGTTTTGAAGCTGGACTTTGCCAAGGCCTTTGATACGGTGAACTGGGATGGTCTTCGGAGAGTTCTCCACGCAAGACGTTTCGAACCCAAATGGATCAGATGGATGATGAGCCTTCTGTGCACTTCAAAGTCATCTGTTCTGGTAAATGGTACCCCCGGCCCATGGATAACTTGTAAGCGAGGGCTGAGACAAGGTGATCCGCTTTCCCCCTACCTGTTCATCCTCGTGGCGGAGACCCTTGAACGAATGATCAGAGCAGCCACACAACTTAAACACCCAACAAATGCTGATCTTCCCTGCGCTGTGCTACAATATGCCGATGACACTCTAGTGGTCTTCAAAGCTGAAGCTGAAGCGGCACTAAAGCTAAAGGAAATTCTAGATGAGTTCGTAGCATTGTCCGGGCTGCAAATAAACTTTGACAAAAGTACTTTAGTGCCTATTCATGTTCCTGAACACATTGCCAACCTGTGTGTTCAAGCAATCGGGTGCAGCAAACAATCCTTTCCTCAGCAGTACCTGGGCCTACCTCTATCTGCAACCAAACTTCCAGTTTCCACTTTCAACACCTACATCCAGAAATTTCTCAGCTCTTGGCAGGCTGACCTACTGAATCCAATGGGCAGATGTATAATGGTGAATGCAGTTCTGGACTCAATTCTGGTTTACCTGATGGGATCGCGACAAATTCCGCAGACCACGATTCAGGCAATGGATGCCAAGAGAAGGGCGTTCTTCTGGTCTGCAGACAAAAATGGGCATTGCTCACCCGGAGCCTGCCTAATTGCCAGGGACAATATTTCATGTCCTCGGGAGTTTGGAGGACTCGGTGTACGGGACCTGGGAATTCAGAACATTTGCCTCCTGCTCAAACTGATCCACCGGCTTCACTGCCCGCAATCTTCAGCGTGGGCGCAGTGGGTTCAGGGACGTGCCTCGATTTCTTCACTTCAAGGTGATCTACATGGGGAACATTGGCAAACTCTAAGATCCATCCTTCCACTTTACCAAGCAATCACGACTGTCTCGGTCGGGGATGGCAGGACCTGCTTGCTCGTTTTGGCATGATGTCTGGGTAGATGATGAGCCTTTGGCCGATCGTTTCCCCGCGCTGTTTTCTCACTGCACGGACAAGTCCTCCACCCTGTGCTCAGTGAAAGTCTCTGGCATTCACTCCTACTTGGTGCCGAGGCTATCCACTTTAGCAGCTCAGGAACAAAACCTGGTTCAGGGCTTACTGGACTCTACTCTTTTAAGCAACGATCCGGACAAGCGGTGCTCCGCTTTCTTCCGAGCGGACGGCACACTTGACACCGGGCAGCTTTACAGGCTCATCAAAGCCAAGGGACAAGGAGAAGACCCAAAAGCAGTTTTCATATGGAAGTCCTTCGCTCCGCCAAGGGTTCAGCTCTTTATGTGGCTACTAACTCAGAGAAGAATCAAGTGCAGAACGGTGCTGCTAAGGAAACACATTGTAGATTCCGCAACTTGTGAAATCTGTAACAACTCCGATGAGTCCCCGGAGCACATCATCCATGGCTGCAATACCGGCAGGGCGACATGGCAGTGTCTAGGCCTTCAGTCCATAATCTCCATGGACATGTCTCAACTGCACACTGCCTCCAACTCAGCTGCTGCACCTGTCCAGGAGTTCTCCTCCTTCATTGCGCTAATCTGCTGGCACATTTGGAAAGCTAGAAACGCAAAGATCTTCAACAACGAAACTCATTCAGTGGACAGAATCCTCTTTGACTGCAAGTCCGCAGCCGAGCTTTGGCAACTAAGACTACCAAGGCGGAAAAGGCCTATAGTCTCCCATTGGTGTTCAGTCCTTGATATGGCTAGAAGCTCTCTACTCTAGTGCACTCTGTCTTTTGCTCTCAAACCTTTTGAACGCAACTTTTAGTTGCAGCTATGTAATTTGCTTCCTATACTGTGTGCCTTTTTGGGACAAAATAATAAAGTTTTTATCAGGTGGGGAACGTTCCCCCCCGTTGACCATCAAAAAAAAAAAAGTAGATTATTCTTTACTACGTCAAACTACAAAGCACAAAATACATCCAGTGAGATAGCATAAGCATCTGACATTCTCATATTGAACAAAATACCTTTCATTGAACAATTGAAATCAGCTAAGAGGCAATGGCATCATATGAATCACTACTGGTCCACAATAAAGCATAGTTGTATGTGAATTCACTTCATTCCAAAAGAACTGTGCGCACATGTCACTGAATCATTTATGTCAGAACATAACTGCTCTGCTTAGAGTGGCAACTGCTTCAACAAATGAACGCTTAATGAAACGTTCTTACATAGCTTAATTATGCAGCCGATACGGCCAAGTCAGTATAAATCTACACAATTGCACGTCTATTACCTGGCAACTGCTCGATGCGAGGCCAGAGGAAGTCGACTTTGGTTGAGAGGCACGCCCCCGATGCAATCGCCACGGCCGTGACGGCGACCTGCGCGAGCGTCGACGCCACGGCGCCGTGCGCCGCGCCGCTTCCCCCCGCGCCCGCGGCGGCAGCCGCCGCGATCACCTCCCGGGCACCCACGAGCGCGGCCGAGGCCACCGCGAGCCGCGGCGCCACGTGGTCGACCAGCACGCACCCCACCGTCATCCGCGCCCGCGTCGCCGTGCCCCCGCGCGCGACGGTCGCCGCCGGGAGCAGCGCGAGGCGGCGGCCCAGCATCCCAGAGTCGGAGACTGCAGCAGTGGACGCCGGCGATTGCGTCATGCGAGCGAGCCCGGGGTCGGGGGCCGGTCCCGCTTCTATCTCATCCTCGCGACTCGCGAGTCGCGACGAGGGTCACTCACACGGCACGGCGCGCGAGTGGCGACGAGGAATGGAGGGTGAGAGCACGGGAGTCTTTGTGTGGCTGCAGCTGGGAACTGGGTCACGGGGCACACGGCGAGTGGCGTTTGCTTCCTGCTTTGCTCCTGCTGGTGCTTGCTGTTGCGACGTTCGTCAGTGTCACCTGTCACGATTCTTTCCTCTTCCTCTACCTGTCCTCCTAGCCGCACGGCTTGGTTTTCCAAGATATTTTTATCGCCATATATATTTTTACATTGGCTACAAAACATATGATTGAAGATTCTTTTTAATAAATATATAAAAGGGAATGGTACAGATAGAGCCTACGTTGGCTGTTCTCGGCCTGGATTATTCATAGAAATATATTAGGCACTGCACCAAATAAAATCCCCAATAGGCAATACACATCACATGTGTTCTGGAAGAGAAGTAATGGCCTACGTTGGCCGTTGTCGATCTGATTATTCATACAAATATTAGGCACCGCATCGAATAAAATTATCAATGCACACCACATGTTTTTAGAAGAGAACATTGGGTGAAGCAGCCCATCAAAACACATTCAGCCATCATTTTAGGATGACCAGGTCTCTTCTTTCGTTTAATAAACTCAATCCTGATGAATGACCATCAGAGTGATATAATGACACCAATTTGTTGAGAAAAATTTTTGTTTGCCAACTTCAATTTACAGAAATTCTTACAATAATAGTATGTGGAAGTTGACTTCTCAATTCTCACATGTGACAAATGCATCCACCGGTTAGCTTTGTATGAACTCTCAACGAAATTTACAAGGTCCCTATATCACAGGTTAGATCACTGACAAGTCCCTAGGTATTTGTACAAAGCCAGGAGACCATGACACAAAAAAAAATCTCTTGATCCATTATTACTAGTATATCAGCCGAAGGATCTTACAGGCAGACTTGCTTCTTAGAACAACGATGTCCCTCCAGAGGGTAGGCGGCCTGAAGCTTGCAATTCCTTCAGTGTGCTTGCCAGCCAGTCCAAGCCCTCATAAAGGCCATCACCTTTGAGCGCACAAGAGCCTTGGATGTGCCAGATGCGATTCTTCAAATCGTAGAGGCCAAGGCCCTCACACACCTCCATTGGTGTCATTGCCCCTTTCTAAAAAACAAGGAAAATTACATCAGGCAGCAGCAGCTAGCATAGGTGAACTCACTAAGTGCAGAGGGTGCAGATGCACAAGAACATATATGATCAAGACACAGACATATTGTTCACATATTGTCCTTAACAACAGAACAACAAATGAAGCGCAGCTTGCTGCCAGCAATGATATGTTTCATGGCAGAGTATACTTTTCTCATGCAGCACTCACCCTAAATTGGGGATGCCAGAGAAGCTCACATCTACACATAAATTAAACTAAATATTGGGAGTTAAATCAATGCAGTACAAGATATGTTAAGGTCTGAGCGAACCATTCTTTAAAAGAACAGAGCCTGATTGCAATGCAGTGAGATGCAGATTTATCTTCATAGTATTCTTCACTAAAAACTGAAATGAAGGTGTCTCTTGGTATATGAATTGATGTCCAAAAGGCTTGGCATCAATTTCAGCATAAAATAAATGTTCTGAAATTTACTATCATATCTGAAGATTAGTAAAGGAAATTTTTCACAAGCAGACAAATATAATATATCAAAGCAGCGTTTGCGCAGCTCAGTAACCATTCGTTTTTAGGAATATTCATGTTAAAAGGAGTCAAGTGTTGTTGCCTCACCATATCTTGCTTATTGGCAAATACCAATATGACACTGTTAAGCATCAGAGGATCATTGATTATAGCCTGCAACAGAATTGCTCAACATTAACTTGGTTGAAGAAACTGAATTCAGCAATTAGAAGCTCTGACTATGACAATTTACAGACCTGAAATTCAGCTTTGGCTTTACCAATTCTCTCCCGATCCAATGAATCAACTACGTAGATCTGCAACTCCGAATATGCATAAAGAGTCACCATGTATGGTCATAATCATAAACCCAACAAAGCTCTGCAATTTGAAGACAGTATCTCGAGGAAGAGAAACATCAATGGATGTAGAATATGTTTCACTGAAGGGAAACGGTAACTGCCCCGAAGATTACCAGTGATGTGATTGACATTACAAAATAATTTCAGGAGTATCCCCACAAACTCACCAAGTGAAGCATAAATAATCCAACCCATCAACCAGAACAATTACAAACAGAACAATATCATTTTATAAAGGTCTATAAAAGAAGAAAAGCACTAAAAAAAAGAATAAAAGCACTAAAACATACCAAGCCATCAGTATTGTTGAAGTAGTGCCTCCACAAGGGCCTCAACTTTTCTTGGCCACCAACATCCCAAACAGTAAACATCACATTCTTGTATTGAACTTTCTCGACATTGAAACCTAGTAGTAGCATCAGAGAGATATCATCACACACGAATTTGCAGGCAAAGCGAAACATCGTTCATTTTAATTATCATCGTTTTAAGAACATGCAACTAGTTGTCTATAGTTGATATGGTATACATGTTTAGTGGACGAATTGATTGGTTACTAATAGACTGCTATCTATAGAGCAGCAAAGTGTTTAACTGGAGGAAATATACTACTATTAGTCAGTAATCATTTGGGTAAATCTGTAGTAGCAAATTTGGCAAATCCCAACCCCCATATAGCACGAGCATCAATTTCTTTCACCCCACAGCAGAAACCTCCTCTGCCTCGGCAACACATCCGGAGCCCTGGTAATATTAATTAAACTACAAAAAAACTAAAGGAAATCATGAAACAGATAACCACCTACCAATCGTGGGAACAGTCGACAGAACCTCCCCGATATGCAGCTTGTACAGGATGGTGGTTTTACCGGCGGCATCCAGACCAAGCATCACAACCTAATAAGCAAGCACACCACCACAGTCAACAAAATGATACAGGCAGTTCGTTGAAAGTACAACCAGATAGCGGAAGAAAAATCGCGGGCGAAAAGATCAGCATACCCTCATCTCGCTGGTGCCGAAGAAGGCATCGAACAGCTTGCGGAAAGCCTGCCCCATCGCCGCACCGAAATCAACCTCTCAACGCGCGAGCACCAAACTTCCGATCGGATTCTGGAACTTCGCCTTCTCCAAGTCGCCGGAGTTGATGAAAGCAGCCAAGCAGGAGTAGTCTTTGGTTCTCGGATTAGCCTCGCAGAAGTCAGAACTAGTCGTGCAAAGCCTCGTGAGCAAGCATAGAAGTTTCGCGAGAATTTTTCGCCCGTGGGGTGAGAATACATCTGAGCCATTTGCGCGAACACGAACGGTTGGGATGCAGAGATGGCATCGCGTAGCGAGCACGCGCTTCTGCGATTCCGTCCCGTCAAACGATGCGTGCGGCGGCGCTTCCTTCTCATGACCGGGTAAAAATCAGCAATTCAATTAGGCCTTGTTTAGTTTCAAAATATTTTGTAAAATCGACATTGTAGCTCTTTCGTTTGTATTTGACAAATATTGTCCAATCATAGACTAACTAGGCTCAAAAGATTCGTCTCGTCAATTTCGACCAAACTGTGCAATTAGTTTTTATTTTTGTCTATATTTAATACTTCATGCATATGTCTAAAGATTCGATGTGACGGAGAATCTGAAAAATTTTGCAAAATTTTTTGGAACTAAACAAGGCCTTACTGCGTGCGTTAAGGCCTGTAAAAAAAATTATAAAATATTTATAGTATCACGTTTATATTTAATAATTATTATCGACTAACTAAATTTTAAAAAAATTATCTCACAAATTACAAACAAATTATATAATTAATTATTTTTTATATATATTTAATACTATATACATACATGTGTTGCAGGATTCAATCCGTCAAAAAATTTTAAATTTTTTTGCAAACTTTTTAGATAAACAGCCCCTAAATCTAAAACCTCTCCCCGGGCCGGTAGACTGGAAGTACGTCACTTTGTCACTTTGTACGTCATCATCGTATCCTCAAGCTATTTGAACTCACGTGTAGACAGCGGCGAATCCAGCCACAAAACTCGTCAGGGTCATTACATTATAGAGTAACATCATTGATGAACATCGATGTATAGTAGTAACTCTCTACTGATTTACTCCGCACTGAAGTTTGTCAGAGTCACGCGATACGTCTGATCAAATTCTCATCCACGTATCATCGATCAGGGGGAGCACACACACGGTGTTGTGAGCCTGTCGTCCACCCAATTAAATTTCCCGTGATGGGCTTCTCATTACCAGCAACATAGGCCCACTCTGGCCCAGAGACTCTCACGTTGCCGACTCTATTCCGTGTTCCCTTCTTGGGCCTGGGCGCGTCACTCGGGTCTCCAGGATGAGGCCTGCCGACAGCGGTGAGCTGAGTAGCTTGTAGTCGCGTCATGAGATCACTTTCTTCAGCTTGTAGTTCTTAGCAAACGCGTTGTACATTCTGTGTTGAGGGAGATTGGTCTGTAGTCATTGACCGAAACAGGGTTATGTGATTTGGGGATTAGGGTGATGAAAGAAGTGTTGATGCTCCTCAGACAGACATTGTGGTTGTGGAAGGCATGGCAAAGGTTAAAAATGTCCACCTTTACAGTTTGCCAAGAGGCCTTCATGAATTCATTACTGAAACCATCTGGACCAGGTGATTTGTCATTTGGTAGAAGCTTGACTACTGATTCAATTTCTGTTTCAGTAAAGGGCTCCTCCAAAGTCTCAAGGTCATTGCTTGCCTGAAGTATTGTGTCTGGGTTGATGCCAAACCTTGTTTCTTCTTTTGTCCCCAATCTTTCTTTGAATTCTTCCCAGATATGTTGTTCTTTGTCCTTGTGTGCAGTTAAGATAGAACCATCCTGCTTCTGTAGCTGATTCACCAGATTACCTCTCATTTTTATTGTTGCATTTGCATGAAATAATTTGGTTGTTGCGTCTCCGAGTTTTATCCATTTTATTGCCCCTCTTTGTCTCCAGTAGATCTTCTGTTGTTCTAGGAGTTCGGTCAGTTTCTTTTTTAGGATAGCTCTAAAGTTCCATTCGAGCAGACTAAAGTCTCTATATTCTTCTAGCAATTCAAGGAACTGGATGACCAGTTTTACTTTTGAGATGATTGTTTTCAGGTTGGCCATTGAAGCTTGCTTTTCTTTTAGGGCTTTCCTCAATTTTTTGAACTTCGTCGTAATGCTTTTTGCCTGATCAAGGTGAGGCGTTGGCACATTCCAAACATCAGAAATAATTTGTTGGAAGCCTGGCAATCTAAGCCAACAATTTTCAAATCTGAAGACTTTGGTCTTTGGAATGTTGGTTGAAACTTTTACCAGGCAGGGAGCATGATCAGAGGGTGTCACATCGTAGCCTTTGACCGAGGTATCTGGGAACTTGATGTTCCAGGAGTTAGAGGTAAAGGTCCAATCAATCTTTTGAAGAAGAGGGTTTGATTGCATGTTCGACCAAGTGTATTTTCTTCCTTGTAAAATAATTTCATTGAGACCAAGGGAGCTGATGGCACTGTTAAACAGAAACATTTCAGAACTATCACCCCCTTCCTTATTCCTATCTTCGTGCTTTCTCATGAGATTGAAATCACCAACCACCAACCAGTCCACTTCATGGGGAATTTGAATGTTTTTTAACCAGTTCACAAACTGTCTCTTTCCTTCATCAGTACATGGAGCATAAACATTTGTTAGAAGCCAGGAATCATTGTTGTGCATTGAGCTCATTTGGATTGAGATCGCGTATTCATTGGAAAAAATAAGTTCTCCACTGAAAAGATTGCTTTTCCAAGCAGTGAGTATCCCACCCGAGGCTCCTACTGATGGCAAGTATTCAAATCTATCAAAATCTGGAGGGCAGATATTCCTTAGGAAGGCTATATCAAAACTGTCTTTTTTGTTTCTTGGAGGCAGATGATATCAACGGCGAGGTCTACTATCTTATTTCTGATTGGATTCCACTTTTCCTTTGAGTTTAAGCCCCTCACGTTCCAGTGCAGGATGTTCCAACTTCTATTAATCGTTGTATTCATTGATTAAACTGCGTGGTTGGACTTTCTTTTCTGCCCTCTATCCTGGGCTATCGGTAAACATTTTAAGAACATCAGCCTTGATAAGCAGATCACCTTGAAATGATAAAAAGCATAGATATCTGTGGTTAACCCAATATTTGTTGTCGCGCTGCATGATTGTTCACCTGAAACCCGACCATACTTCACTAGGCTAACAGCAGACTTAAGTTCTGAACGGTAGCTCATAGGCACAAATGTAGGCAACAAGTAGCCCATACTTAATACAACACATTGCCCTCTGGGCATTACTGTCTGAATTAAGAATTTCAGGCAGATTACAGAGTCTAACCACATCTCTGCAAGCAAAAGAGCCCTACAAAAGCCACTATCAAGTGGTGGTTGGAGACAACCCCTCCAGACTTGCTTTCTCTGAGCTTCTTCATTCCTTGGCTTCATTGGTCTGGTGTGTTGATTGAACCTCCTTTCCTGCATTATCAGCAGCCTCCTCCTCTACCTCTTCCGTAGACTTTCTCACCTCAACTTCTGCGAGGGTGATGCGTGCCCTGGCCACTGGATAGGCCTTCTTTCTTTTCCCCTGCAACGAATCATCACATATCTCAGAATCATCAAGGTTGCAGAATTGTATTGCAATTTTCCTGATATTCTCTTTTTTTAGGGTTGGTGGTTTGACTCTGCAGGCAAAGCAATTTTTTTCTTTGCAACCCTCAGACCTAAAACCTTTGTTGGAGCTCTTGATTCTAGGACTCCTTCTTACCTCTGTCTCCACAACTGCTGCAGTCCTTTTGTTGTATCTTTTCTTTGGGGGGGCTTCCTTTGCGTATTCCTGACTTGTCTCCTGTCCTTTCCCCAGGGAATCTGTGAGGCAGGATAAGTTAAATTCTAGGCGTGAAGTAGGGACAGAGAAATCAACTATTCCAGAATCAGCGCTGTCTAGGTGACCAATCAAGCCCGAAGCTAAGATGTTCTTAATCCAATCAAAATTATTGGGGTCCAACAGTTGGGCAGTAAAGAAATTAACCCAGGTAGCAGGGATAGACACTTGTAGGTTTGCAGGGTTACCTGAGGAAAAGAACCTAGTGCTTAGCCTGGTTGCTTCTGCATTGGTGGCCTGAGACCATGCCATCTGATTGTCTTCCATTCTGGTTAAGGTCAACCCAATCTGAATTGATTGTTCCTGATGAAAATTATCAGCTACCATTGCTTCCAAGACTTGATTCTCATCAGGTATATGTGATGCGAACCCGCTAGAGTTTTTGCCCGATCTTTTGATGAGAGACGGGGATAACTCGATTGGTGGATGGAGATGACGTTCACGGCCCGACTACAGCTCTCAAGACTGCGCCTTAGCAACCGATACACCACATCCAATAGCCGTCATGATCTTGTGGAGCGCGACAACCAGCCCCTAGGGCTCCCGTCCTGCAAGCAATCGAAGAACTAGCAAGAACGAGGAAACAAGCACTGAATTTGCAAGATGAATTGAAGGTTTCAAACTAAATCTGAATCAACAATGGGGTTTCGAAGACAAGGAGACGGGCGGCTGATCCTGCACGCGCGCCTACAAGCAAGTAGCGAAGGCTAAACTTTATCTAAACAAAACCCAACGACCATGGCGACTCTAGAGGAATATAAGTAGATGGATTGACGACCAAAGAGGTGTGGGGTCATCCTCCAACCCTAGGACGCGTCCCTAATGGACCCAACTTGATACATGGGCCATCAGCCCAAAATGAGGTGACGCAGCACCCTAGACAGCAAGACCTATCGACGGTAATTGGATCATTGCCGCTGCTGCCGAACAGGTATTGACGTGGGACTTGATTCATACGAAAGTAGACTTGATAAGCTTTCCAACAAGTCCTGAAGCGCCTGAATCTGAATCCGTATGCAACTGTGGTAACGGTCACAAGTTGGCGCTTTGCTGCTGTCTGAATCCAGCGAGCGTGAGTCCTTCTCCCTTTCGGTCTTCTCCTTGGTTCCTAATCAAAACAAGAGTGCACGCGTTTCCATTGTCTAAACAAGATGGACACGAGCTTATCAAGGAACTCACTTGATTATTAAGTTGACGAACACGAGCACGAGTAAGAGGACCAGCTATAGGTTGTGTCGGAGAGGATGTATCGCTGGTGTTGATGTCCTCATCATCCTCCATTTCTTGCATTTGAGTCATCCTCGACTCAAGCTCATCTTCCTCACCCAAATAAGGCTTCAAATCTGCAATGTTAAATGTGGGACTAACCCCAAAATATGCAGGAAGATCAAGCTTATATGCATTCTCATTAATTCGTTGCAGCACTTTAAAAGGACCATCAGCTCTAGGCATCAATTTGGATTTTCTCAGTTCTGGAAATCTATCTTTTCGCAAATGCAACCAAACCAAATCCCCAGGTTCCAGAATCAATTGCTTTCTAACTTTATCTCCAGCGTATTTGTACTTAGCATTCATGCGCTCTATGTTTTGTTTAGTGGCTTCATGCAATTTTAACATCAATTCAGCACGTTGCTTAGCATTAAAATTTATTTTTTTCAGAACTTGGCAAAGGCATTAAATCAATAGGAGCACGTGGCAAGAAGCCATAGACAATCTCAAAAGGGCACATTTTTGTAGTAGAATGCAATGAACGATTATAGGCGAACTCAATATGAGGCAAACATTCTTCCCACATCTTAATATTCTTCTTTAAAACAGCCCTTAACATAGTGGATAAAGTTCTATTAACAACTTCAGTTTGACCATCAGTTTGGGGATGACAAGTGGTGGAAAATAAAAGCTTAGTACCCAATTTGAACCACAAAGTCTTCCAAAAATGACTAAGAAATTTAGCATCACGATCAGAAACAATTGTGTTGGGCACACCATGTAAGCGAACAATTTCTCGAAAGAACAAATCAGCAATATTTGTAGCATCATCAGTTTTATGACATGGTATGAAATGTGCCATCTTAGAAAATCTATCAACAACCACAAACACACTATCACGTCCCCTCCTAGTCCTTGGTAGTCCCAACACAAAATCTATAGATATATCCTCCCAAGGAGCATTAGGAACAGGAAGAGGTAAATACAAACCGTGGGGATTTAACCGTGACTTTGCCTTTTGACATGTTGTGCAACGAGCAACAAACCTCTCCACATCTCTCTTCATCCTTGGCCAAAAGAAATGACCAGCAAGTATGTCCTCGGTCTTCTTTGCTCCAAAATGTCCCATCAAGCCACCTCCATGCGCTTCCTGCAACAACAACAAACGAACAGAGCTAGCTGGAATGCATAGCTTGTTAGCTCTAAACACAAACCCATCACTAACGATGAATTTACTCCACCCTTTTCCATCTTTACAATGCAGCAACACGTCTCTAAAATCAGCATCATGAACATATTGGTCTTTAATTGTTTCTAACCCAAATATCTTGTAATCAAGTTGATTCAGCAAAGTATATCTCCGTGATAAAGCATCAGCAATAATATTTTCCTTCCCTTTCTTGTGATTAATAATATAAGGAAAAGATTCAATAAATTCAACCCATTTTGCATGCCTACGATTCAGTTTTCCTTGACTACGAATATGTTTCAAAGATTCATGATCAGAATGGATAATAAACTCTTTGGGCCACAAATAATGCTGCCATGTCTCTAATGTTCTAACAAGAGCATAGAGTTCTTTATCATAAGTTGAATAATTGAGAACAGGCCCACTCAATTTCTCACTAAAATATGCAATAGGTTTTCCCTCTTGTAATAAAACACCTCCCAAACCAATTCCACTAGCATCACATTCAAGCTCAAAAGTCTTATTAAAATCAGGAAGTTGTAGGAGAGGTGCATGAGTTAACTTATCTTTCAACATGTTGAATGAATTCTCTTGTGCTTTGCCCCAATCAAAAGGCGCCCCCTTCTTTGTAAGCTCATTCAATGGTGCAGCAATGGTGCTGAAATCCTTCACAAAACGACGCTAGAATCCAGCAAGTCCTAGGAAACTCCGCACCTGGGTGATAGTATTTGGGACAGGTCATCCCTGTATAGCTTCCACCTTGGCTTGATCAACCTCAATTCCCTATGGAGTCACAACATAACCAAGAAAAGACACTCGATCGGTGCGAAAGGTGCACTTCTCAAGGTTACCAAATAAACGTGCCTCGCGTAGTGCATTAAAAACAGCACGTAAATGATCAAGATGTTCATCCAATGATTTGCTGTAAATCAATATGTCATCAAAATATACGACAACAAATTTCCCAATGAAAGCACGCAAAACCTCGTTCATTAATCTCATAAAAGTACTAGGTGCATTAGTTAACCCAAAAGGCATGACTAACCACTCATACAAACCGAACTTAGTTTTGAAAGCAGTTTTCCATTCATCTTCCAATTTCATACGAATCTGGTGGTACCCACTACGTAAATCAACTTTTGAAAACACAACAGCACCACTCAGCTCATCTAGCATATCATCTAATCGTGGAATAGGGTGTCGATATCGAATGGAGATATTATTAATAGCTCTACAATCAACACACATACGCCATGTTCCATCTTTCTTAGGCACTAAAATTACTGGAACAGCACAAGGACTAAGAGATTCTCGGACATAACCTTTGTCTAGTAGTTCTTGCACTTGTCGCTGAATTTCCTTTGTTTCCTCCGGGTTTGTCCTGTATGGTGCACGATTTGGCAAAACTGCTCCAGGAATCAGATCAATTTGGTGCTCAATCCCGTGTAGTGGAGGCAGCCCCGCTGGTACCTGTGGGGGTATAAACCCCTATACCCTCATGGGCCGATATGGGCCGCACCATCAGAGGTGGCTCGGCCCACAAGATAAAAACGTGCAGCGCATGACGCTGGTCGACGTGCACCGCAAGGCTACAAGATATTGTACCAAATAGGATAGTTTGCTTGTAACTCTGTCCCTTCAGGATATATAAGGAGGGGCAGGGGTCCCCTAGAGGACAAGTCATACACATGATTCTCTCGACACAATCCAATACAATCAGACGCAGGACGTAGGTATTACGCCCACATGGCGGCCGAATCTGGATAAAAACCTTGTCTGTGTCTTGCGTCACCATCGAGTTCGTAGCTTGCGCACCGTCTACCGATAAACTACTACCGTGGGCATACCCCAAGGTAGACTGCCGACCAGTTTTCGTCGACAGTGGCGCGCCAGGTAGGGTTGTGCGTACAGCTCTCCTGACGAACAATATGGCCATCATCCCCGACTTCGCGGCCATGGCGAGCGGCTTCACGTTCACCGTCAGCTTCAACAGCTTCACCACCACGACCGCGAAGGAGGCGTAGATCCGATCTGTGTCGATCACTTCTTCACCGACGTCGGCTGCAGCTCCAACCACGCTGGCTACGGCTTCGACCACACCAGCAACGTCTCCGACCACGCCGACAACGCGTCGCCGCTTCTCTGCTACAAAGGGAGGCAGATCGACAACACCGACCTGCTCAGGCTATCAACCAAGTTGTTTGGCCTACTTGCTCTGACCACGAGTCGCAATAATAATCGCCGCGAAGAACGGCACTACGACAACCGCGACCACCGTCACGACAACAAGTCCAAAAGCTCGAGGGCCAGACAATTTTGTCGTCACCGACCAGACTTTCGTCCAAAGATAAGTACACTTCTAATATTTTATTTATTTTTGGCATAATATTTTTTATTATCCTTCAAAACAACTTTTTGGTTAGCCGACTAGTTTTTTCTCCTACACGAGCTTTCCAGAGTCGGCACTGTCTCCGACTCCTCCCTACACGTGCATGAGATCCGCCCTCTGCGTTCAGGGTGGTCGGCAGTAGCTCTCTGGCGAGGCTGGCAATCCCACGCGTGTCTACGTTCCGCACCTCATGCTGATTGTTGGCTAGACCAGAGCTGGTACAAGCTCTAGAATGAACTAACTACTCGTGCTAATTTTATAACAAAAAATCTAAAACTTATCTTAGTACTGATTTTTTATCTAAAGGTTATTTATACATCATGTACTACCAATTTTTTATATTTATTTTTCAGGAGTTTGGCCCAGTCGACAAGCTACGCTCGGAGACTCGTCGACTATTCCCTACGCTGTGCCCGGGGACTGCTCCGACCACCGAGCACGTTTACGTTCCCAACCACGCTCGGGGACTTGTCGACTACTCTCTATGCTGTGCTCGAAGACTGTGCCGACCACCGAGCACGTTTACGTTCCCAACCACGCTCGGAGACTTGTCCACTGGTCCCTACGCCGTGCTCGGGGACTGTGCCGACCACCGAGCACTATACGCTCGGGGACTGTTCGACCAGCTCACCAATTTGAGAGTTTTGGGACTGTACCGACCACCGAGCACTATACGCTCGGGGACTGGTCGACCAGCCCACCAATTTGAGAATTCGGGGACTGTACCGACCACCGAGCACTATACGCTCGGGGACTGGTCGACCAACCCACCAATTTGAGAATTCGGGGACTGTACCGACCACCGAGCGTTATATGCTCGGGGACTGGTCGATTAGTCTATTCAATTGCAGACGGACTGGTAAATTCAATTTTTTAGACCTTGCTACAAGGCTCATACTTCACCTTCCAGCAAGCTCGGGGACTACATCGGTACGATGCATCTGGCGATGCATCTCAGTTTCAGAATTTCTTTGAGGACTTTTCTTTTGACCCTGGCACCACGTGCCTACGTCACCTACTACCAGGCTCGGGGACTAAGTGGGCACACTTCACCTTGCGGTGAATATGCTTGCTTTTTTGAGGTTTATACTTTTCAGAAAAGTAAAGTGGGCACACTTCACTAGGAAAGAAATCTTTTTTAATTTAGAGCACCATGCATTCTTCGAACAACCTGCTTCTTCGATGTCAATGTTGATCAACTGTTTTTTGAGTTGGTCAAAATACCGTTGCAACTGTTTGGACGACTTTCCTGCTTATTGAAGACGTCAAGCCTCACTGATCGAAGAAGCTCAAGACGGCGTGTTACATCACAATACATGGTGCTCGGGGACTAGCTGTGGGGGTATAAACCCCTATACCCTCATAGGCCGATATGGGCCGCACCATCAGAGGTGGCTCGGCCCACAAGATGAAAACGTGCAGCGCATGACGCTGGTCGACGTGCACCGCAAGGCTACAAGATATTGTACCAAATATGATAGTTTGCTTGTAACTCTGTCCCTTCAGGATATATAAGGAGGGGCAGAGGTCCCCTAGAGGAGAAGTCATACACATGATTTTCTCGACACAATCCAATACAATCAGACGCAGGACGTAGGTATTACGCCCACACGGCGGCCGAACCTAGATAAAAACCTTGTCTGTGTCTTGCGTCACCATCGAGTTCGTAGCTTGCGCACCGTCTACCGATAAACTACTACCGTGGGCATACCCCAAGATAGACTGCCGACCTCACTTGGAAACACATCAGAATACTCCTGCAAAACGTTAGCAACAGCAGGGGGCAAAGAACATTGCATATCCTCAATTGAAATCAAAGCATCCTTGCATATCAAAGCATAAGCAACAGAAGTGGATGCATTGAACTCATTAATATCTGATTTGGTAGCTATCATACAACGTCCTTTCAGTTTTATCTCATCTTTATTACCAATTACAGATTTATCATTTTTATTGCTCTGGCTCTTTGCTTTAGTAGCCCTAGCAACATCAGTTTGCATAATAGTTTCAGGGGACATAGGATGCAACACAATTTTTGCGATCATAGTATAGAAAAGAATACTGATTTAATCTACCATGATGCATAGAATCTCTATCAAATTGCCAAGGTCTACCTAGCAGAATGTTACAAGCTTGCATAGGCACAACATCACATTCAACAATATCTTTGTAGGATCCGATGGAAAAATTAATTCTCACAAGTCTAGTTACCTTTGCCTTACCACTGTTGTTCAGCCATTGGATGTAGTAGGGATGCGGGTGTGGTTTGGTGTTGAGGGCAAGCTTCTGCACCATATCGCTGTTTGCCAAGTTGTTGCAGCTACCTCCATCAATGATCATGCGACAAGAACGCTCTTTGATGACACACTTTGTTTGGAATAAAATGTGTCGCTGATTTTGCTCCGCCATCTCCATTTGTGCACTAAGCACTCGCTGCACGATCAAGCTCTCATAGTGGTCCGCTTCACCTGCATTAATATGTTCTTCTATTTGATCTTCATTACCTGCATGGTCAGTCGCAAGCAGTGCAAGCGTATCCTCATCAAAATCACTAGCAGATGAGTACTCACCATCATCCCTGACAATCATAACTCGCTTGTTTGGACAGTCACGCATCATGTGCCCATATCCCTTGCACCGGTGACATTGTATGTTGCTTGTTCTACCCGTCGATGCCACAGATGAAGTACTCGCAGCAGGCTTTTGCATCGTCTTCGCAACTGAATTGGTGGGGGCAGCTCGAGTCTTGTCACTAGATGATGGAGTAGAAATACGTGTAGATGGAGTTGAAGCCATGCGTTGCTGCCATGAATTAGCCTTCCCTATAGAAATATTACTCCTTGCGCTAGCACGTCGTCCCTACACTTCCCTTTCAGCTTTACAAGCAAGATGAAACAAACGGGTTACATTATTGTATTCTTTGTAAGCGAGGATGTCCTGAATTTCCCGATTTAACCCACCCAAAAATCTAGCCATAGCCGGTTTCTCATCCTCCTCTAGGTTACAACGCAACAAACCCGTTTGCAATTCCTGATAATATTCTTCTACACTTTTAGCACCTTGTCTTAATTGCTGCAACTTATTTATCATATCACGCGCATAGTAAGATGGAACAAATCTAGCTCTCGTGGCCCTTTTCAGCGCATCCCAAGTTCTAGGTAAGTTATTAGGATTTTTCTTTCCATATTCTATCCACCAAACAGAAGCAAAATCTGTAAACTCACTAGTAGCAGCCCTAACACGTGTAGTCTCAGAAAATTCATGACATGCAAACTTTTGATCAACAGCAATCTCCCAAGTGATGTAAGCATCAGGGTCATATTTACCATCAAAAGGAGGTATCTTAAATTTAATCTTACTGAAAGCATCATCATTATTGTGTACCTCGCGTCGGCGGTTGCCACCCATACCGCTACGGTTGTGACGAAGGCGACGTCGATCACGAGTGTCTTGATCATCATGTTCAGTATCACCAGTGTAGTCATCTTCATGACTACCGTGCTCTCGATCTCCCTCTTTTTCTTCTTTATGCTTCTCTTTATCTTCGGTGTGGAAATCATCAAATCGCCTTAGGAGAGTAGCAAGACTTTTGTCCACACTAGCAACGGAGTCCTCCAAACTTGTGAGCTTGTTGTTTGTGGCAGTCTGCGTAGCCTCCAACTGCCCCAGCTTTTCATTTGTCACCTGCAAGTCGTTATCAACTCCCTCTGTGTGCAGCTTCACTTTCCTTTCAAAATGTTGTATGATGCCCTTAGTGCGAGGTGTATGTGGTGTTTCGTTACCATCATCTGCCCCTGGCATGGTTCAAAGACAAAGACAACAAAAAGGCAAGTGAAGAAATAAAAGCCCTACAACTACTAGGATGTAGCTACAGCAAGTCGCTCACACTCAACCTGTAACACAAGTTCTTACCAATTCTTACCTTGCTTGACAGGAGGGGTCGTCTGCCAACAAATGTACAGCAATGGACGAAGTATATCGGTGCTGCAGCACAAGACCTGTCAAGCTGTAGAGTATGTGGAGCTATAGGTGGGCTGAAACAAGGAACGAACTAGCACCACGTTAGTTATAAAAGCGAGCTGAATAAGCGTTCGACGATGGTACTGTGCTGGTCCTAGGCTAGACCGTGCTAGAGACGCGAGCCTGGACACAAAGGAAAACCACAGCACACCTCCGAAAACAAGGTGGAACAAACCTAAAATCAATATGAAAAACAACCCCCTTTTTTTAATCTTTTCTTTTTTTCTTATTTTTTTTTCTTTTTTTGGGCAACCTCAAAAACTGATTATATGAACAAAAGGACTAGACACTAAGACCAGCAACTCGACACAAACCGAAGCAACGCAAATTTAACAAGCCCTAACTAAAACGGTACTAGCCAAGGCACAAAGGTTTAATAGGATTATGGAAAAACTAATCTACTATATTTTTTTTAGCTTTTCTGGACTATAGGAAATTAATTAAAAACAGCAAAGGATTAGAAGTCTCTCACCGAAGAACCTTGCTCTGATTACCAACTGATGCGAACCCGCTAGGGTTTTTGCCCGATCTTTTGATGAGAGACGGGGATAACTCGATTGGTGGATGGAGATGATGTTCACGGCCCGACTACAGCCCTCAAGACCGCGCCTTAGCAACCGATAGACCACGTCCAATAGCCGTCACGATCTTGTGGAGCGCGACAACCAGCCCCTAGGGCTCCCGTCCTGCAAGCAATCGAAGAACTAGCAAGAACGATGAAACAAGCACTGAATTTGCAAGATGAATTGAAGGTTTCAAACTGAATCTGAATCAACAATGGGGTTTCGAAGACAAGAAGACGGGCGGCTGATCCTGCACGCGCGCCTACAAGCAAGTAGCGAAGGCTAAACTTGATCTAAACAAAACCCAACGACCATGGCGACTCTAGAGGAATATAAGTAGATGGATTGACGACCAAAGAGGTGTTGGGGTCGTCCTCCAACCCTAGGACGCATCCCTAATGGACCCAACTTGATACATGGACCATCAGCCCAAAAATGAGGTGACGCAGCACCCTGGACAGCAAGACCTATCGACGGTAATTGGATCATTGCCGCTGCTGCCGAACAGGTATTGACGTGGGACTTGATTCATACGAAAGTAGACTTGATAAGCTTTCCAACAAGTCCTAAAGCGCCTGAATCCGAATCCGTATGCAACCGTGGTAACGGTCACAAGTTGGCGCTTTGCTGCTGTCCGAATCCAGCGAGCGTGAGTCCTTCTCCCTTTCGGTCTTCTCCTTGGTTCCTAATCAAAACAAGAGTACACGCGTTTCCATTGTCTAAACAAGATGGACACGAGCTTATAAAGGAACTCACTTGATTATTAAGTTGACGAACACGAGCACGAGTAAGAGGACCAGCTATAGTTTGTGTCGGAGAGGATGTATCGCTGGTGTTGATGTCCTCATCATGGCCTGATTGATCTAATTACAGTTGTTCAAGAGGTCTATCTCAGTATTTGTAATTTGCAAATGGTTATTGATATCATGAGATTTCTGACTCCCATCCTACCCTGACATTCTTTGGTGGTTTTCAATTTCCAGTGGGCCCACAGCTTGCTCCAGAGCTTGAAAAGTTTCCTGGGTTTCTGACTGATTCAGATGATCGGCCCAGCCGTCCTGCTGAACATTCTGGGCTAGAGGCCCATTAATTTGAATCTGGTTCTGTCTAGTGTCCCCCCTACTGCTGTTCTAAGTCTGGTTCTGTCTAGAGTTCCCCCTGCTGCTGTTCTGTTGTGATCCCAAGTTATTTTCTTCCTCTTCCTGGCTTTGGTTCTCAAGCAGGTCTTCTGAGTTCATTAACTACTCAGGGGAGAATTCTTCCACTAGAAAGTTAAGGGGTGAGCCCTGCTGATTCTGCTGTGGAATTTCAGCAGGAGCTTACACAGTCTCTGGAGGTGCTTCCACTACTTCTTGGGCCATTGCTCCATTTCTTGCCCCTAGTTCATGTACCTCGACCTCAACCACTGGATTGTTTTTGTAAACCTCACCCTGTTCCTGTAAGAGGTACTGAATCTGCTCTCCGTGTCCAAAAGGATCATTCTCCACAGGGTTTATGATAACTGGGTCAAGGTCCTGATCCATGGGTGGTTGGTTAAGGTCAAGACCCTCAGCCATGCCAGCGTTGCCACCAATCCCATGCTGCTCAATGATTTCAATATTCTGCTGTGCGGCACCCACCAGACCGGCAGTGACGCCGTGGAGCTTGCTGTTGCAAGACAGTTTATTACAAGACAGCGTCACTTGTAGCTTGTTCAGTAGCTACAGCCTTTGCAGAAGCAGAAAACAAAAGTTGCATCATATAGGCCTAAACGCAATTATGCTCACTCATGGCCTACCATCCTGAATATAAAAGCATCATCGGTATGCATCATACTGCTCAACTGAGTTTGCTCAACGTCGTGCTGTAGTTGGAAATCAAAGAAGAACGATTAATTCCTAAGTAAAATCTATTTTTTACATAAAAAAGTAAAATCTATTAACTTTATGCTTTTGAAAAAAAGTTAAATTACATAATTCTAGTAATTGGAACAATGTAAAACTAAAAGGGTCATGGTTCCTTTTTTAAGGGGTCAACTAGGAGAGAGTTCACCAAAAAAATTGCCCCCTCAAAACACTATGTTGGGGGTCAACAAAATATTTCTTTTCCCAAAATCATCTCCTCGCACAACAGTTCTCTAATATTTTCCACAACAGATATAGTTCTGCCACATCGCAATTAGTAGGATGGAGATAGGAATAGTTGGAACGGTGGCAGCTGTATTTCTTTGGTTGACAAAATGACTATATCATCAAATTAGCTAGGTTTGGCCTTTGTTTTTTTTTCATGCAAATATTTTAGCCACACATTGTAATTAGGTATTGGCAGTTGGTGATATATATTTCCTTGTTCTTTTTATTTGCATCGTGGCCGACACCAATCACTGACCAAGGAGCGCCCCGTATTGCTGCCCTCATGAGAGACCCACACAAAGCAGCAAGCCAGCGAGTTTGCATGCGTGGGAGAGGGTTGGGGGAGCTTCAGCATGTGCCAGATATATGAGGGGTGCGCGAGAGAAATTTGAGGGAGCGGTAATTTTAGGAGAAACAAGAGGAGCTATTGGAGACAGAATTTACACCAAAGCTTCTAAGATTTCATTTTGGGGCTGTGGTTGGGCATCTCTTGGAGTTGCTTAGAGCATCTCCAGCAGTTAGAGAAAACTCTAACCCTCAAAAATTAGTTATTGGCTTTCCCGCGGGCATAGCAACCACCTTCGTCGAAAAGTATGCGTTAATGAAGACCCACAGAAGTGGGTGCTTTGCCCGCATTCAAATAAAAAATAGTCGAGCCCAAACGCCATGCATGTGCCGCTGCAGTGGTGCGGCCCCTGCTGCCGTTGAGCTCGATCGGTGGAGCTAGATCCGCCACCATGGAGCTCGGTGGTCATTGGATCCGCCTGCCCCACTCCTTTGGTTGGCCACCACTGCTGCTCGGGAGAGGCGTTGCTGCTGTCGGGGAGAGGGAGAGGCGCCGCCGCCACTATAGGGGAGGGCACCACGCCCTGCATGCCGGTTGTGGGAGCGCTACTGTGGGAGAGAGAGAGAGAGAGAGAGAGAGAGAGAGAGAGAGAGAGAGAGAGATGGTGTCGTCGCTGTGGGGGAGAAGGAGCCGGTCACAAGAAGTGGGAGAAGGGGTGTCGCGGCTATCAAGACAGTGAGAGGAGAGGAAACCCTAAGTTACGTATTTATACTCGAATACGACTATCAGCCCTCTTGGGCCTTGGGCCTTTTCCCCAAGTGGGCCTTTTAGGAGGTCCACCTCCAAAAATAGCCTCCATTTTCTAACTACCTCCATAAATAAAACGAATTAATCAATTTTGACGGTTATTTTTTATCTCAGTAAATAAAACGAACACCTTCGTTAATTGTTGTGTATTTTTTTAGGCCATTAGATTTGTGACTGCTTCGGTTAATGTTTGGATAGAGTCTCATAAAAATACTTTTAGTAGTGTATAGTCACAAGGTAGAAATTATTATTTCACTGACATGAAACTTAATTAGTAAGTAATACTTGATCTTTGACCTGCAAGGCTGCAACGAGTCATAGAAATATGCGTTATTCAAAGTTTCAAGGAAAACGTGGAGCTTTTTTCTTTTTTGTGCGGGAGAGCTTATTATGTTGATGTAACTTAGGAATGGGGCTAGCTCCTGATAATTTGGATTTTTGCAGGTTGCTGAGCTGTTTATTACACGGCGTCTGTTCTTCAGATAAGAAACTACAAAACCATACACACGTGGTCAAGTTAGTGACATAACCATTAGTACACGCGAAATCATTGACAAATATATGATCTCTGATCAGAGATGAATGCTCCTTATGAGCTAGTGCTGGAAGATAGTCCTCAGAGCCCTAATAGTTATGTCTAAATAGTAATTATCTTATGCCTTTTGATCCCCTGTAGCAGTCTGCTACAGGTGGCTGCGCTCCTCGCATATGAAGTTGTGAACTTTATTTTACTTTCTTCTTATTAATTTAATTAATATAAAGCTGGACAGTCGATTTTTTTTTCAAAAAAATTGACAAATCATCTCTATCTGGTCGTCATGCTTGAGCCTATGTAGCTATGTCTGTTTGGTTTCTCTTACTAAATTTTAGCTGGCTAAACTTTAGTCACTTTAGTAGCTAAAGTTCCAAACACAATGACTAAAAGAAGCTAAAATAGTTTAGTTCCATTAGTCACCAAGAGTAGCTAAAATAAATTTAACTAGTTAAAATTTAGCAAGAGAAACTAAATAGACGCTATGTATATGAGTATATCCATAGCAAAAAAAAAGTCTCACGTGCATCGGCAATGAATAATAATAACACGTGCTACGGAAGAGTTAGTACAGGTAGTGACTAATAAGCATCAACGTAAGTTAAATTTCAGCGAACAAACTAGATGTTGGTTATTGGTTCGGTACATTTTGCCCCACAACGTTTCACACCGTACCGTTATCAGATCACGTAACTTATGTTTGGTTAGACTGCGGTGGAACGAATAATGGATGGATCAGATACGGGCAAGTGCAATGCGGTTACCGCTCAGCTCTCGACGTTATCTGCTGATTACACGCCCGTAGAAACGAGCGACTCCCGCGAGTTATTATCCTGCATGCCGGCATGGTACGCTGCTTAGGCGGTTACGGATGCCAATCAAACAAATGGCGGTTTCACCGGTTTCCAATGACATTATATTGCCGTTGCCGGTCCCAGGACTGAACAAAATAGCACCTTAGTTGTTTGGTTTACCAACACACATGATTACTAGTCTTCCTATAATTAAGCTGGTATATACGTATGCAGCTCTTGCTCTTGTGAAGTTGTTAAGACGATTGACGCAGTGATCTATCGTCAAACTCAAACGGAGACAGCAGCACCTTGGATCGATCGGCATCACGTGCGTTTCCATTACCATTTCTCTGCTGCTGTCAGTGCAGTGCGTATACTATAGCATGTCTTGTCCACCTCGTCATCTGGAGCCGAATTGAGATTGTTGGAAGACTGACGCAGCAGTGGCCGGTCTATCTGCATCTCTATCGTGCTGTCAAGTGTCAAGTGTGAAGTGTCCATGCAGACGAGCCGGAAGATCCGATCCCGAAGCGAGAACCTTTGTGGATCTCTTGTGCATGCATGCGCCAGGTTGATACATCGGACACCTGGACCAGTTTTTTATTAGGCCTTGTTTAGTTTCCAAAATTTTCACATTTCTCGTCACATCAAATCTTGCGGCATATACATAAATTATTAAATATAAATAAAAAATAACTAATTGTACAGTTTATCCGTAATTTGTGATACGAAACTTTTGAGTCTAGTTAGTTCATAATTAAATAATAATTGTCAAATAAAACCAAAAATATTACAGTAGTAAAAACCTAAAAAATTTTGCGAACTAAACAAAGCCTTACGGGAATGGTTGGACAGCCAATAAGAGGATCTTGGATTTCTGGAAACAACCTGCTCCGTGTTTGTCATTCGTGCTCGAAAATGTAGCAAAACCAACGACCAACAGAAGTACTCAGAACAGCACCACATTTCTTGAGCAACGTACAAGTAAAGGTCTGTTTAGATGCAGCCAAACAGTCAAAATTTTTAGAGAAATGAGCATTTTTTGGAAGAATGGATCTAAGAAGGGGTTTGTAAAACTTGGCTGTAAAGATTTAGAATTTGGGACCTTGGAACCCAAAATTGTATAAACTTGCTTAGTGACCCGTGTCATGTGTCTTGTTGACCAAAAAATTTGGGAAGCATCTAAACACTGTAAAGTTTACAGGCTAAAAATTTTGGAATGTAAAGATTTAGAAACATACTCTGAACCAACAACCGCACTGCCTCTGTTGGGCTTTCGAACAGGCCTGCCTTGCAATTGCATCCCATCGTGCCGGGCCCAATCCTGCGCGCGTTGGCCTACAAAAACAGGCTCTCTCGATCAAGCGTCCATTGGGGGCACGGAAACGAACAAAACTTCCTCGCCGCACCCGCTCCAGCAGTGGCGCGCACTGTCGGCCGTCCTCTTTTCAGCAATAGGCCTATTAGGGTGGATTTGCCAATTCGGCACTGCGCAATCATTCTACAGTGCCGGGTGGGCTATAGGAGTACTAGCGCCCTGGCTCGCTCTCGTCGACGGCTCCAGACATCATTCAGGCCTTGTTTAGTTCGCAAAAAAAATTGGTTCAGATACTGTAGCACTTTCGTTTTTATTTGACAAACATTATCTAATCATAGAGTAACTAGACTCAAAAGATTCATCTCGCGGTTTACAGGCAAACTGTGTAATTAGTTTTTATTTATCTATATTTAATGCTCCATACATGTACCGTAAGATTCGATGTGACGGGGAATCTTGAAAAATTTTGGGGTTTTGGTTAAACTGAACAAGGCCTCAATTGTTGGCACGCACCAATGAGGCCTTTGTTCCAACTCGCAACAGTGCCCGGCCGGACACGCTCCCGGATACGCTCGGTCGCTGCGGACGTGTAGTACGTACTTGCGTGGTGGTGGCCTGGTCTGCTAGCTCGATGATTCTGCCTTCGGCCTCGACGGCGGATCGGCATCCACCAGCCGTGCTCGTTAGCACTCGGCTAGGATGGCAAATGGCGCAAGGGCCCGATCTCCTCAGGAAATTCCTCTATCATCAGGGTCAGAGATGTGACTAATCTAAGAGAGCCTATGGATTTCATTCCGCGTGAGAGCCAATATTTTAGGATATATTAGTATTGTGCAATGAGTGGTAGGCAATGTTCCCGTCGACAGTGAGACACAGACGTCTGTGGTGATTTCGTCAATCTCAAGTATTTGTCGATCAGCTCAGCCATTTGAAGATGCTCAAATGGTTAGGGGTTTGTGTGCATGCGTTCATAAGGGTTAATGTGTTGTACTTCTAAAAAAACTACAGAAATTAAAATGAGAAAACTTGTGCCCCGTCCTTGTTCCTAGTTCCCACGTACTCGTTCTATGAACTCGCTCTTACTCAAATGTTGTGTTTGGTTTTGGAATGAGAGAGATGGGATGGATTCATTCTAGTTAGTTCTCTTACTCAAATGTTGTGTTTGGTTTTGGAATGAGAGAGATGGGATGGATTCATTCTAGTTCGTTCTATGAACTCGCTCTTACTCAAATGTTGTGTTTGGTTTTGGAATGAGAGAGATGGGATGGATTCATTCTAGTTTTTTGGAATGGATGGTCCCTTCTAGGTGTTTGGTTGATGATAGGGACATCTTCGTTCCGCGTTCTGTTGGAAGGAAAAAGATGAAATAGATACATTACCATGTCCAGTCCATTAGATATATGTTCAAATGAGACACACATATCATTCTCTCAGCTTCTTCACCTTCCTTCAACCGTCGAAGCGACACAACTGCCCATGACTAGGGATGTACTCATGCCGGGTCAGGGCCGAGCTTGCCTACACCAGAGCCACGTTCACCTAGCATCAAGGCTGTCGGTCTGCTCTGGAGCACGCTCACCTAGCGCCAAGGTTGCGCCCGCTCGTGTAGGGGCTGAGGCTCGCCGCTCATCCGTGCCGGGGCATACAACACTAGGGCAGGCAGTGGCACGTGGGTGGAGGCGGCTGGCGCGCGATGGGTGACGAGGTGAGGTACAAGTGGCAGTATGTGTGCCCGTGCATGTCATTATAGTAGGGCAACACATGGCGGGCGTAGAACCGAGCAGCAACAACGACGCTGGGGCCCGCACAGGCTACCCATGAAAGTGGCGGCGATGGCGGCGATCATGTTGTGCCATGGAGGCGCGGTTGCCTGCTCGCCCGACGGTAGGGTAGCGTCATCGATCACGTGCGCTTGTTGGCTGTGGCGACCGGTCCCTGCACAGGCTCAACACATGAGTATGTCCAGAGATGGAGAAGAAGACTGTGTGGAAGGGTGACGAGTGGGCCCCATGTGTCACTAAGTTTGTGAGTGTGAAGATGAAGGAGGTAGTCTTGTCCATTCGGAAATACGATACCTCTCCATGTGCTTAACAATGGACTCTAAGTCATCTCTAGACATATATAATGGTGTATCTCAAATGACGTAGAGTTCTAATAATAGTAGCATAGTTTTTTAAATAGTAACAATGTACTAATTAACTCTAATTTAAATTTATGTGGGGGCGCCTCTCCTCCTGACTTCTTCAAAAGAAGCATAAAGCTGCTAGTTTGGGAAAAATAAATCGAAAACTGAAATGGCCATCAAGGGACCAACAAAGAATTGAACCTTATATTCAGTGTGCTGACGAGCGAGCTAAGACACCTTTACTGCTGTCTTCTTGCAGTACCGTACTGTTACCTAACACATCCCATCAATTCGTTATTGCAGGAGCCAGGAGCTAGAGAACATCGCACGAATTAAATATTACGACCCCTGGTTCTAAAAAAAATCATTTCTAGATTTAAGATTTAAGATTGGTCAAACTTTCTTAAGTTGACCTATTTTATATTTATAGGAAAAATTATCAATATTTATGTCTCTAATAAATTTATATATAAAAATATATATATTTATAACAATCTAATAATACTTGTTTGATATACAAAATATTAAAATATTAATATTCCACATAGAGGTGGTTAAAGTGGACATTGTTTGACAATTTAGCAAAGTGAGAATTATATTCTTTTTAGGATGGAGCCATGGAGGGCGTACTACTGTATAATACTAGTTAACCATGTAAGAAATATGCGAGATTCCATGTGAGCTGCCCATCAGCTGCTGAATTATGAGTATGCATATCTTTGAGCAGTTCAAAGTGCTGATACATTTGCATACGAATATAGTATATAAGTACTATCTTAAATAAAGTATTCTACTCATCAACTTTTCCAATCATCAGTGCTGGTGTTCAGTTTGCCACCAATTAATGTTGCATATATAGGCATAATGCTCGACCACGACACACCGTCTACCATATGCAAATAACATGCATGCTTAGAGGCTATACTACGAGCATCACTGAATCCCAAAAGGAGGCGATCAACAAAGAAGACGAAAGTTTGATAGAGAGGGCAGAACAAGTGCCGCAGAGGCAGAAGGATAGGGCATGCAGCAGGCCGAAAGGAAAAGATTCTAGAAAAGCATCACTATGCATGCATGCCTGTCTTTCTTGTACGCCGGCTTTTCTTTGACCTGACCGGCCGCATGCAGGGCGTAAAGGAGAAAGCGACCTATCAGTGCTGTTACGAACGGCCACGATTTGTTGCCTCGACAGGCGGCTGCTCTGGCTGCTGCTGCAGGCCAGATGGACAAGCACGTGCAATACAGTTGAGCTGATGGTTTTTATTCCCTCCTCGCGTTCATCAGTATATAATTTGAGCCACGTATAAAAATCTGTCAGACACAGAACGAGAGACATTGAGAAATCATAAAACCCCTTCCAATCCATTCACTGCTCTTTCTCCTGGTGTGCTCTACAACACATCGCCATCTGAACGTGTCTTCACACTTTAGCCTTAAGCTTAACGACGAGTCTTATAGTAATCACTATTGACATCGACCTAGGGAAAATGGACAAATACGTGTGGACGACCGAGATTATAAAAAATCACAAAAATCATACAAGATTTTGATGTATTATATGCAATTGGACCATTTATTTTCTCCAATGTTTATGCGTGTGAGATACTGGCAAGGTTTCTCTTTGAGAAGTTGGTGAGATATAGAAAACCACCGCATGACCGATATCAAGGTAGAGTGGCATGGGGTATTAGCTTGCTTGATATTAGCAACTCTGACATTATAGTGGTGGTTACATAGTATATGATTCAAAATGTTTGAGGTGCCGATGGATGTTGGTATATGATGATGAGGTCGGCTAATGGCTGCTTGAGGTAGAAGTGGTGCCAATTGACATGAGCAGGATTATGATATATAACCCGATGACGATTTAAGGTAAAAAAATGTAACTATGAATCACTACCAAAATGGTGGAGTTCTCCTAGTGTTTTTAGTTAGTAATAAAATACTATCACTAGTCAAAACACTAGGGAATCCTCACTAGGAGGCATTTACTAGGGAATGTTTATACTAAATTTTGAATGCTAAAACACTAGGAGAACCCCACATTGCTAGAAGAAATTATAAAATCTGATTGTGAATGTACAAGAGAAGATAAAAGATAATAAAATATTTAAATTCTTAAGAGGGCCAAGGAACTGAACAATTTGTAAAAGACTTAAATAGTAGTTTTATCAAGAAATGGATTAAGAGACAACTATGCCATGTTGATAACCTCAATAGAAAATTGCACGACCACGGGATAGAAGTGCAGAAAAAAGAAGAGAAGAGGAAGATGCCGACAGCCAAAGAATCTATTTGATGATAGCTACATAGAGTTGGTGCACATAAATGTGAGAGAGGAAAAGGTAGAGAGGGGAAATGATAATCAAAGAAACAAACAAAACTATTTACAAAAAAAATATTTCAAGTAAAAAACAGGTTAAGGAAAAGCTAGGTTGCATTTTTTTTTACCCACGACTGGTATTTCATGTATCACGTCAATAAAGTAGGGAGTAGCACATGTGACAAAGATTTTATATTGCTTAAGATAAGATACGGGGACCCTACGTCAAGTGTATATGATGATTTTTATTGCTTATGCTCTATGCGCTCAGGGCCGGTTTTGCGTCTTGCGAATAGGGATCGCAACAATGCATCTCTAGGTGGAGCTATCTAGAGGATGAGCTTGAGGTGCCATTTCCTTACAATTTAGAAATTAAAATCACTATACTAGTTGAAAGCCACTGGCTCAACAGTGAGTATCATATTATCATTGCCGGATAGAAGCTTGACTTGGCAATGACCTTCATCCTATCATTGCACGGTCAAAGACTATCATAACAAGCTCATTACTACCGATTATCTGATGCCGTGTTCAACTACGGCGGTGATGTCGGCTAGGTTTAGATCCGGCAGTGACAGGGGACCTAGAGTGGTGAAATGTCAAAGTCTACACATATTATGATCAACAATTAATTAAACTATATGCAAATTTTTGGCATAAACTTTGCATCGATAAACTTAAGTTCAAATTAAAGTGTCTCTAAGATGATATTGCTTTTTTAGCTATTCACCCCATAGTACGAGAGAAATTAGAAATCAAAATCTATTTTGCATCACGAAGAGAGTAATGACAAGCCTGGAGTGCTTTGAAAGGCATGATGGGGGTACACCCACCTTTGTTAATACAGTTTACCACGTATTAACACAAAGGACACCCACAACAGTAAAAGTTAGTTACTACCTCTAAGTCAACCTCCCCAATATAGGATTAACTTTTAGCAATGGCTCATAGCTAGTATGATTAGTCCCATATAACACTCTCACATAATCTTAGAATATATGTGTAAGAGTAACTCTTGTTCAAGAGATAGATTTTCTCTCTTTTTTTATTAAAATATGGAAAATATATATTTAGAATTAGCTCAAAAGTCGATTGTTGGAGCTGCTCTTAGGCAAGTCGATATATGCCGATAATGGATCATCACGTTTAACTCAAAAGAGTAGGCAATCGATCGAACTATCTAAAATGAGGAGAAGGTGGAGCAGACATGTCGCATCGTCCTACATATATACAAGCACGCGCATTCCAACAAGAACGGGACGAGATCGAAGCTGCCAAGGTTGGACAACGCGGCTGTTCTTGCCGAGAGCTTCTTGGACATGCATGCGTGCTCTACCACACCACATGCATGCAATGCTAGATAGGAGTATATAGCTAGTAGATCGAATAGAATCAGGCCGGCAGGCCAGAGACACGCGCTTGGGGTTGGGGGTGGATCGATCGAAATAAAAAGGTTGGTGCACGATCAGTCTAGTCAACTATTTCGAGCGACATGCGAGCTGAGGGTCCAAGCAATGCAAGGGGCCGGCCGGCCGGTGTGCATCTGCATGGCATTGTTGTACGTACGCATGCACGCCGGCCGGAACAACACACGACGACGACATCAATGGCGATCAACATTGGCGGGGCTCGTATTCAAAACGGGGTGTCCCCACGCATGCATATGTGTATACACACTCGTGCAGCAGCACTGTTATGGGCGGATAGGAAAAGGATTCTTTTTTTACTCTCGTGTCGGCCAGGAATAAAGACACACATTATGCTATGCTACACGTATATATATGTTCATGTCACAGCTACGTACTAGTAGGTAGTACAGTACGTATCGTGCATGCACACTACATATGGTCCAGATTGATTGGCCAACAACGCACCTGTCCCTCGTGCCGCGCCCTGCATTATATTGTATACATGCGCTTGTTGGATATTGGTGCAAAAATATGTTCTCTGTGTATATATACTTGCAATAATACGGCAGTAGTAATGTTTTTTTGGATGGGTGTGTGGCCACGGGAGGAAACAAAAAGATGCTCTGAGGAACAGGTGCAGTAAATTTATTTTCCTTTGCAGCAGTGCGTCGTGCAGCAGGAGACAAAAGTATGTACCAATGCAGATCCAACATATCCCCTTCTCGTGCAAGCAAGCTAGGGAGCTGGGAGCCAGCACTTGTTCTCCCACTTTTTATCTTCAGATTCTCTCTACACAGCCAGACGTACACTGTCTGCCCAGAGAGAGCGCCCGCTATCACTATCAGCAGCACTTTCTGGTCACATCAGTGCACCCCACCCAAATTAAGCATCGCTATGGTACTCATCAATATTTATACATCTAAATAAGTTTACTATAAAAATAAATTTAACTATTTTATCTAATAATACTACTTATGTATTGTATATATATTAATATTTTAAGTATTTGGTCAAAATTTAAAGCACCCGGATCGCTCTTTTGGAAGCGAGAACGGGACTTAATTATTTGGGACCTAGAGAGTGAAACTTAACACATTCAAGCTAAAGCCTTCATCACTTCCCCAGCTCTGTACGACGTCTAGCTTGAAGGACTTGTTTTTATATGCACTTTTGATTTCTATCTATGTGTTCGCTTGAGCTTTGTCAAATCTGATAGTCATTCAATAATATTTTTCTCTCATAATAAATCAGCAAACAATACTTTTAGTCATTTTTTTTGCCAAACGAGATATCCTTCCTCCAAGCACATAGAATATAATGCATGTTTTGTTAGACAACAGTAAACATTGAAGAAGAAACTAACGAGGGAGTACAATTCATCCATATCATATACTAGGAGGATTCTCCGCGCATTGCCGCGGATATGAAGGGAGATATAAATATGGTCTCATTATAGTCTATTGAGTCATCTATATATAGTTTTAGTCGTCCGTTTCGAAAGAGGAAGAGAGAAGATCATGTGATAGAATAATTGCTAGCAGTATGCATGCATGGTAATGTGTAGTTAGCTGCATCCACTACTAAAACTATTTATGAGTGGACACTTAATTGCATGCAACAACAGGAGAAGTGGATGATGACATGGTGCAAGGAGGTACAAGAGAATTAACTTAGTTGAGTTTGTCTTTATAGGATATATAGATACTCGCCAACCTCCTAAAAGAGCAGACAAAATGTTTACAGCGAGCTATATAAACTTTGCTTGCAGCATGTGAGTTTGCCCTCGGGTGAAACTTTGTAATAATTGGCCTGATTCTATCTACGGATAGATGAAGTCGGATACGAACTATCCATTATCTAAAAAATCATCACGATTAAAAACGCATGATCTAACACATCAATTAGAGTGATAAATAAAACGAATTAGAAATTACTTACTAAAAAAGAACAGGACATATATAGAAAACAAAAATAGCCCCCACAGAAACAAAGAAGAATGAGAAAAAACGATTTCTAGTGCGATTTTTGCTCGTATTTATTCTAAGTCATCACTCAGAATAAATAAATAAATAAATAAAACGAAAGAAGAAACTACTATATATAAAAGAGGGGGACACAGAAACAAAAGTAGCTAGCCCTCATCTTATCCTTTTCTACCTCTTTCCATCTTAATTAATGCAATGGTTATTGTCCTACTAGAGATCGAATGTGTTGCGTGCATATATGCATGCTTGCGTTTGACCATATATAGATGCAATGCAAGCTAAACAATGTCACCAACCACTCTCGTCTTGCTCAAATGAACTCCCTGCAGAAGTAGCAACACCATTATTAGTGGCACCCCAATCTAGCATGCCGAATAATGGATCGGCGCCCAAGCTCTTGTTGGGCATCATTTCCTTCTCCTTTCCAGGATCACCACCACCTGGGAAGATGAGGCTCATGGGATCCGACTCCAGCTCGGCGAGATCAGCGAAGAAGTCATCGGCGTGGTGGCCGCCACCGCCGCCGCCGGCCTCCGGTATCATCGGCCTGTAGTAGCTCTGGCTGAACATCTGCTGCATGAGATCACCGTGATCCAGCAAGACAGAAGCGTCATGGTCCATCCCTTTCTCCATTTCCGACCCCACCATTGCCTCCTCTTTCACTGCCATCGTCGCCGGCGGAGGAGTGCTGTTGCTGGTGGTGCTCGTGGTCGCTGTGGTGGTGGTGCTGGTGGCTGCGGTCGTCGCGGTGGTGGCGCAGCCAGTAGGGACTACTGCCGCCGAGGCCTGATGATGCTCAGGTTCGGCTTTAAGGTCTGGCTTCTGCAGGTTGTGCTGCGAGGGGTTGTTCTTGCTGTTCTTGGCGTGGTGAGAGCGTGTTGAGCCGGCGAGCGCGTTCCGCTGCGTCGGCCAAGGGTGGTTGTGCTCCGAGTTGTAGGTGATGACCAGCAGACTTGGGTCGGTCCGGCTGCGCTCCACCTGCTTCCGCGCCGGGCATCCTTTAGAGCTGCTGCATCTGTAGTACCCTCTGAACAATGTACAATTTTTTTTTCAGAACTTAATTAACCAGTAAGTGCATATATATTAATTTGCATGAAGTTAATTGTAAGCACAGCATAACTGCTGCTTCTTATATATGTCACAAGAAATTAGAGCTTTGTACCATATATATGGACAAATAGTTTGCCAAGATTTTCTTGACAAAATACATTTTTAACTTATGTCGGCAGCATAAATTTTTAGAAGGTATATAAACAGCTAGAACCACCTCAAAACGTTTTTTGCAGAGCTAATGACGTATTTTGCTTAGGTAGACCATACTCCTGACTATATATAACAAATATATTTTAACAGGATGTTGGTGATATTTATTTGCATATCTGAGACTATCTATGTATGAAAAAAATCACAAAAGTAATTAAAGTACTTAAGAATCACCTTGAAGTGAAGGAACCATATATAATGCTCCAAACACTATAGATCAACCAAAAATATAATAGGTCGGCTAACAATCTTTTATAGAAAATTTGAATTGATTTGTTGGTGAGGTATGCCTGATAATGAAAAGTATTATCACTGAATAAGAAGGGTTTTGTGCAAAATCAACATGGTTTTAAGTTCTGACTTTTACACAGCAAGGCAAAGTTTGCAGACAAAATGTGATACAATTGTCAATTGTTCTTCTTTTTGAATGAACGGGGCATGATTGTGCACCATTTCTATTGACATATAGAAGGTAAATACAAGTAGGCCGCCCTTGGGAGGCCACCTTATATATGGACCGAATAAAAAAGCAAAACAATTATCGATTAATATATTGTGCACAAAGCAAATTTAGGAGCTCGATTCATTTAACTTTTCTTGGCTTATTTATGCGACTTCACACATTTTTCGTATGCACCGATTTATCTGTTTCTAACATCTAGTGATGTTTTTGTGTGGCGACATGATATAAGAAATATCCCTATTGAATCAACTCAATATTATTTTTTTAAGTGTGTAGTATAGCTGTGGACATTGAAAATTCTATGATATGGTTCAAATTAAAGGAGGACAAGGCAATAAATACAGCTGAGTTCTTGAACTTCACAGTCGTTATTTAGAAATTCCATGCATGATAGAGTTCAATTAAATGTTGCACTTCTTGCCAATTGCAATTTGTATATATAGCATCAGCTGCTAGCTGCTACCTTATCATGTGCTAGCTTCTACAACTAACCAGCAAGTAGTACAATAGTACTAGGAAAAAAATAGGGAATCCGTGTGTGTCTCCTCTTGATTGAGGAGATGGTATATCAGATCAATGGGTCGGGAGTACTAATGTTCTTATATTATTATGATTACATATATGACCACCATATATAATGATTAATTTATGAACATTTAGTATGACTATATTCAAATGCATACATGAACTAGAAGAGAGGTCGATCAGTCTTCGCAATACCTTGGGTAGGGTGATCCTTTGATAGGCTTCTGTCCATACTTCCTCCAAGCCCAGAGATCAGAAGGAACAACCTCCCCAGTGGTCCTTCCTCCCGCGGCTGCAGGTGCTGGGATGCAGACCACCTTCCTTGCCTGGTTCTTCCTGCATATCAAACACAAATTAATTAATAAATTAAGCACCAATAAGCAACTAGTGCCATATATAGATCATATCAGAGATTATTAATATAAATTTAGTTTTTGAGCAATCGCATATTGTTATATGCGTGAATGATCATCTCAAAAAAATGCATCTTGCGAAAAATGATAAAACTAGGGTTTGCAAGGAAGCAGCAAGTTGAGCTCAAGAAAATAGGCCTAGTTGCTCTGGCGCCATACTAATAATTAATTAATTAATTTAGCTGAAATTCTAGTAGCTATAGAGTGTATTTGTTTTTTTAAACTGAGTAGAGATGCTAGTTGTTTTTGTTTACTCAAGAAGATTTCACCAACAGCTAACCATTTTTTGTGTATCTAGATTCTAGAACATTTGATCTTGCTATTTTTAACTTGTTAGAAACAAAAAATTGGTTGTCGATGTTTTACTCTCTTTAGCTTTCTTGGAAGATGCAGAATGACGAAAAGAGCAGGTGGGGAGCAGGAAAAGCGATTAGCACCATTTTCCCTGAATTACAAATCTGGAGCTGTGACTCTAGCGCAAGAAATAAAATCCATGCAAAATTCAAACACTCCATGGAGAAGAAATCAATGAAGGGCTTGCTTCATGAATGACAATGATCAAAAGCTGCTTAGATCTGGCAGCGATCGCGTGTGGTGCCGAACGAACCTGCGCTTGATCCCGCCGCCGTGCGGCGACGGCATCTGCAACCCGGCGATGGCGTCGAACGCACAGGCCGGCCCAACCGCCAGCCCGGGCATCATCGTCGGCACGCCGATCTTCACGGTGTCGCCGCCAATCATCGTCACCGGGTACGGCCGTATCTCCCTCGGCGACAGCGCGGGCATCTGCGGCACCCCCCTCTCCACCACCACTCCGCCTCCGCCGCTATCCACCAGTACGCCGCCTCCGCCTCTCCTGGCGCCACCACCGACAGCAGCGGCAGGCGCCTCGAAGTCGAAGAAGTCGGCAGCAGGGACGGGGCCGCCGCCGGAGGAGGAAGAGGCGCGGACGAAGTCGCTGGCGAACGGGTCCGGGAGGCCGGCGAAGGCGTCCGCGAAGCCGTCGCCGCCATCCGACGACGACGGCTGCGGTGGCAGGAAGAGGCCGGGCCCAGCTGGAGCTGGCTCGGCCGGGAGCTGCCACCCCGTGGCCGTGGAGGAGGAGAGCTCCGCGATAGCTCCCTGCTGATGCATCGCGCCGCCGGCTCGGACGACGTCCGTGAGGTCCCCGGCCTGGTGATGCTGGTCGCCCTCCATCCTTTGCAGGAAGTAGTCACACATGGCTAGCTAGCTAGCTCGCTCGCTCTAGCAGTCTAGCTGATAGTCTACCTGGTACTCCTCTCGGTCTCACCAAGCTAGTCTTTGTAACAGGAGAGAGCTCGCTCTTTTGTTCTTGGCAATTCGCAAGAACCGAAGGAAAGCAAACAAATTTAGGGTTATATAGATGAAGAAAGTGGAGGGTTGAGAGAGAGCTTGCTAGTAGCTTTTGCCCGCAAGGGTTTCTGAAGCTCGCTCGGCTGAATTCGCTCGATCCAGGCTTGTTTGTTTGTGTGTGTGTGAGAGAGAGGAGGGAGAGCCGGCGAGGGGGAAGCGGATGATAAGAGCATGGGCTAGCTGTGCAATCAAACTGTCTTTTCTTTACTAGGACACGAGAGAAAAAGGACAGAAGAGAGGAGAGAGAGAAGGGAAGGGAAGGGAAGGGCTGGCCGGGGGCCTGGCGAGGAGGCGAGTAGGGACTACTGTGAGGGAGGGGAGGGGCAGGCATGGCAGGCACAGTAAGGGCTGGCTGGGAGCGGACAAAATACTAGTGGCAGCAGCGAAGCGAGGGAGGAGAGAGGGAACTGGGAGTGCTAGTGCTCTTTTTTCCTCCGTGGTCGCTGACTTCATTTCCCGGACTGCTAGTGTTCTCGATGCGCGGAACACAGCACGGATCAGATCAGAGCCGCGGTAAATCAGACGGGACACTGTTAAGGTACAATAATGAGCTTATAGCCAAGCTAATGCTGATGTAGATGAGAGAAGAGGAGGGGAGAGATGATAGCTTGGCTCTTATGTAAACACTAAGCACCAAGCTGGGTACGAATGCATAGGTAGTGGTAGGCCAAAATAGCAAGTGTTGTGAGAAAAAATAGGAAATAGAAGATATTTTAGAGACAAATATAAGATAACTTATTGTATAACTTGGCTCTAATCATTTGTCTTATAGCTAAGCACATTATTGACTCTTATAGTAATGACTCTTATAGTAATGGCGTTGCCCCGCGCGCGCGCGCCCGCGGTAAAAATTTTTTTGTGAGGGGGTGGCGGATCGGTCAGTCAGGGCTCAGGAGGTCGTGGACGCTTGCCCTTAGCTTGTCGTGCCGGCCGCTGCCACCACCATATATGCATGGCAGAGCGAGCGGCCTGCTGCCGGTGCCGGCCGGACTGCTGCGACAGCAATGCAAGCAAGTCCAAGAGCGCAAGCCATATGGTATGGCGACGCGTTACATGTGTTCACGCATTAGCTACACGCAGAGTACCTGACTACCTGCTAGCAGTCCGTGTGCCTGTCGGTACCGTGCAGGATTTATAACCCCACAATCGCTCGGCGGCTCATCACAGTAATAATCACGCTTTGCTTATTAGGAGTATATATATGCTCAGTAGTAATGGCAGTGATGATGAATCTTTAAGCTAGGATTTGATCGAGCTAGTGATCGATCGAGACCATGCATGCTTCTTGATGAATATGGCCTCAAGAAAGCCGCTGCTAGTTGAACCAGCTGCTAGCGCTCTGGCCGGGCTCTCTGGTTCGCCATGTTTTTTATGGCGTGTTGGCGCATGCAAACGATAATAATATGCTCAATTAGCTTCGATAAAACAATTAAGCTCGATGTTATCTCGTTCCCACGGACCCGGTACTACAGCCTGTGCCCGGCCCAGCTGCTCTGCCGGCTAACGTGCGCGCCTTCGTCTTCCTCACGTCAGACCTGCACGGCAGCACCTCTCGGGTCTCGGCTCCAGTGCGCATGCTGCCCACTCATAGAAAATACCACCAGCAAGCTGCCGATCGATCGAAGACGATGCACTTGCATGCCCACTAGCAGCTAGCTAGCGCTCAATGCTGGCTTTATATGCAGTCCATGGTCCACATTATTTCTCCTGCCATGCGGTCTTGGATTTCTACTTGAAGTACACATGTACATATATACATGCATGTGTGGTGTATGAACGGTATCAGTCTCCACAAGACCAGACTCTTCGCTTGAGCTTACGTACTGTTGAATCTGTGACCTAGTGACCAGTGACCAAATGCCTAAGGGACTGCGGCCCGGGGGATGGTACCGTGCCTCACTTATTATTTCTTCTTAGAAAACTAATTTATTTAGTCATTACATCATGCATTTCATCAATTCGTCTAGAAATCAAACTCCCACTACTACAAGTCGACAACACATGCAGAGCACAGTCGCAAGAAAATTATTACAGGTCCACGGATCAAATGTCGTGTCCATATCCGGCATCGATCACTTCCGGATTCGACCCGGCAGTGGGCAATCGGTCATGATGGAACTTTTCTATCACTAATGGATCCTAGCCCGCCAAAACGATTGGGAGCTATCACTATCTAGTATAGGCTTAGTGAGTTTAACAGGGGTTTATTTCTTAATTATATATTTTATTACTCTATTTAAATAGATGTAACTATCTTCTATTTTACATTTGATATTCACTAGTACAAATTCATACATCACTACTCGGTCTAAACTCGAGATCATTGCTAGAGTCGAATCCAAAAGAGGGAAATCGATAGTGATGATGGGGCTTACTATCACTACCGGTTCCTAACCCGATAGTAATAGAATGATATCCAACACGTTCAAGATATGATAGTGATAAGATGATACCACCACAACGAACTCAACTATCGCTTGAGCTTATTGGCCGAATCTGTCAGTCATTTAGCAGTGTTTTTCTTTCACAGTAAATCAGCCAACAATTTTCTGTCATGGCTTATCAGCCAAACGAACAAAAGTCCTTCACCGTAAACTCAGCACCAGTGAGGCGATGAAGAGCCGAAAGGTGCATGTGTGCAAATACGTAGTTGCTAAAAATTTCAAGATTCTCCATCACATCAAATCTGTAGATGTATACATGGAGTATTAAATATAGACAAAAATAAAAACTAATTACACAGTTTACTTGTAATACATGAGACGAATCTTTTGAGTCTAGTTAGTTTATAAATAGATAATAATTGTCAAATACTCCCTCCATCTCAAATTGTAAGTCATTCCAAGAATCTTGGAGAGTCAAAGCATTTTCACGTTTGACCAAAATTATAGAGAGAAATACTAAGATTTATAACGGAAAGTGAGTATAGTATGAAAATATAATTAAGAAAGAATCTAATGATACTTAGTTGGTATCATAATAATTATTATTTTATCATATAAATTTGGTCAAATTTAGAAAAGTTTGACTCTCTAAGATTCTTGGAGTGACTTATAATTTGAAATGGATGGAGTACTAACGAAAGTATTACAGTAGGCAAAGCCAAAATTTCTCACAAATTAAACAAAGCCTTAGGCAAATTTACTATTTGATATTTGAAGCAGCAGTTTGACTCCAGCAGTATATATGCTCTAGCTAGTATACGTATGTTCTGCAGGAAACCCGGCCGCGGACAGGCCGCCGGTTCGTGTAGAATTAGAGGTCCTGGTACGGTGACTTAGTCAAGGGCTCAAGCTAGGGCAGCATCAGCAAGATTCTCGCGTCATTTAACCGCACGCGCGTTGCGCGTACGTGCGTATCTTTTGGTGTGCGTGCGTGGCGATGCTTCTAAACTTTTTTTTGGCAGCCGAAAGGCTGACAGCCTAGCTATAGCTACCTATGGCCTCCGTCATAATTCTGGAATGAGAAGCTAACGATTCAAAGTTTCATCAAATTTCTATAAAACATTAATAATTCTTTTATCATATTTACTTTGTTTGCGAAATAATTTATCATATTAACTAAGTATCCTTAGATTCATAATTGAATATTTTTTTATAGTACTATAAACGTAGTTAAAATTAAGATAGTTTGAATTTGGCTGAATTATTGTATGTTTGTTTTTTAGGACTGAGATAGTATATAGTACAATAGTATATTAAAAACTTTCAGAATAGAATATCTTCTTGCCGGTATTATATTCATTCCTCTGTCCAGGAAAGATTCCGATTTCTGAATACTCACGGCCGGTGTGGTGATGTGATCTCACTCTCACAGATCGATCAAATTCTTATCACACGCACTTGACTGGCTGTAGCCGTCGTCGGTACTGAAAATAAATGTGCGTGCTGTCTCTCTTTCCTGCTGCAGGACGGATCAAAGCAACATGTCTCGAGCTAGCTGGAAGTTTATCTATCACGCAGACAGGAGTAAACATCTCTAATTATACTCTTACTTACGCGAAGAGCGCTCATTAATGCGCGGAACAGTAACTTAATCACTGACTGACTGACTGCTGCTGGGGCAGAGAGTTTGGTTAATTTGATTCGTGCTATCATAAAAGTAATCGAGACAAGACAAACTCGTTAAGGATGGCCACATGTCGACAGCCAGCTGCATATACTAAAACATTAAGCGTCGTGTTCGAAGACCGTTAAAACAAACACATCACTTGTCAAAAAAAAAACAAACACATCACACACACACACACACACACACACCACTTGCATGCATGCATGCGTGCATGGTCAGGCTTGCAGCAGCCAAGCAAATGATTCCGATCCCTGCTGCATCTTTTCACCATCACACGATAGATTGCGATTTCTGAATATTTTTGTCCAGCCGCATGCCGTGCCATCCAATGCCAACAACGCCCAAACAGGCCACATGTACAGAGCATGCACGTTCAAGCATGTGCTTGGAAATCTAGCTAGCATCGTCGTACAGATATATCTCCATCACGCACTGCTGGCTGGAGAGAGCTTGTTGATTAGGAGCCAAGAAGGCCCAAGCCTGCCTTTTTGTCAGCCATAATAATAACTGATCGATTCACTGGGATTCTCCTCTGACTCTGATCGTGAAACAGGCATGCATGCACAGTTGAACAACATGGGGGCGGCCGTCCGGGACTAGTACAAGCAGCACACACAAAAGAGGGAATAAGAAGCATCGTCCAAGCTATCATGTGCCACCTAAGCATAGCATGCATACTATAATACAACATGCAGATAGTACAATTAATTATACGAGTACTTAACTGTTCATATATATATATATAGTAGCTGACACTGACTGTTTCACTTGTTTTATATTATAGAGTAATTAAGCTCGCCGTGTGTCGATCTGTTCGTTGCATGTGCTGTACTTCTTCTTCCGATCCTCTCTGCAGGCATCCCGGCATAGAAACAGTACAGTGAGCTTTACGGTTCACTGATTGCTCACTTCTCAAGTTTATCGACTATCGAGCCTAGCATTGTTTTCAATTACATAGTACTTAACATTAACACAGAACGATCTCTCACGATCGATCATACTCCGTATATATCCATGTGTAACGAACTGATTTTTATGTAAATGCATGGTGACTTAAGCGATGTCGTCATGGTTGTCTGCGGAATGTGCCATCAGGCTTTTTAGTATTCCAATTCCAAATGTTCATACCATGTGATGTGCGAGACCCTCGACTATCGAATTAAGCAAAAACAGCCTTGTTCTGTTTTGTTCACATGCATGCATTCTCAACTTGTTATTATATTTCCTTGTAAGGATGGGGATGGTGCTTAAACGGATATCCGCGGTTCTTCTCTAGTGTAACTAAATGAACTAAATGAGAAAAATGAGGGAAGGAATTGTCTATTTAGTTTATAAAATTATATTAGAGAAGAACCGCGGGTATCATTTGGAAAGCCACCCCATCCTTATTTCCTTGGGGAAGGATGATAGAAATAAATAAATATAGATATCTAGAGAAAGCAATGTGTCTTTGTGCATCATCATGATCCGCCCACTACTATTTTTTGCATTGGCATGTTTTTGGAGCAAATTTAAATGACGACGGATGCAAAAGGCTATTTTTGTTTGTGCACTTGACTTGTGCATGCTTATCCTAACCTGACAAACCATATCACATTCAGCCACTGATTATCTTAATTAGATTAGTTACAGATCAGTCCAAATATGCTTTCGTAATCACGACATTAGTTATTTCCACCAAGATATTGATCGTTGGTGTTTTCATTCTCCACTCTAATCATATACTATGCGAGCATATATATACTGTATGAAGATGCCCCCTTGCATGTCGAGGTATATACCTGACATAGTGACGTCGCTTTAGCTCATAATAATGACATTTAATGTTTCATTAATTAGTTAAAATTAAAATGAGCAAAACAAGTGGGAAAAATCAAAATATAAACATATAAAAATTAGTTTTTTAAAATTGTCTCCTAAAAGTAAAAGATGTATTTGTTTTGTTGGCTTATATGGGAGACGATTAGATTTGAAGTTACATCTCATTTAATTCATAAACCAATAATTCAAAGGAAATTTGTTCTCCTCCGATGAGCTTTTCACTAAAATCTTCTAATATAAAGGACAACTTCAGAAAAAACATTAGCCTAGATAAATAGACCCTAAGTGTTCAAGGGCGATGTCAAGAAATTTATAGCACGTACTCTCTCCAATAAAAAATAAGTAATTGTTTTGAAGATCAACTTGGTCTACAAATTAAAACAATGGTTTGGCTATTTTTGTTTTATATATATATATATAATAAACCACATTGTGTATGTGAAATTCCATTATACATGTACGTGTAGTTACTCTCATCTTTAATAAACCACATTGTGTATGTGTTCATACTTGTTTATCGGTTTGAGTATGTTTATATACTTATATTAAAATACTTTAGATCTTACCACGTGAAAATTTTTCAAAAAAAAAATCATATTTTTAATATATTACTAAAATGCCACTACTATATTATATACAATAAGTATAATCATATACTCTATGTATGCATGCATACTTAACATACATATTACCCTGGATGGTCCAATATGATCATATACTTCGTCTACATATATTTCATCCGGTCATATACACCTTAAATTATATATATATATATATATATATATATATATATATATGAGAGTAACTATACGCGTGTGTAGAAAAAACGTGTGTGTACTTTTATGAAACTTCAAAACAACAAATATCCGAGCTCAACATATAAATAGTACACAACCAAAGTTTTTTTTTTCGGAAAGTACACAACCAAAGTTTGGAATAATTGACTTATGATTCCCTGAAAAAAAAATCACTTATTTAGAACTCTGAGGGAGTAGTTTATGTATCATATCCCTTGGTGCACGTATATTTTGCCATCTCTTCAGATCTAGCAATTAATACGCAATATTCTTGATTAGTAAGCTAGGTGGCTAGCCATATAGTATATGCGCAAATCGTACTTTAGTGTCAAGGATAACTGTATAGCTAGCTAGCTAAGCATCACACATTATACAAACTGAATAATTAGATTATCTCTTGCCAGTAGGTAAGGAGTATAATAAAATAAACTGTAGGGACGCTAATGAGTGGGGTACATCACCTATCCTGTTCATACGCAAATGCACTGTTCACACTTAACTAAGGGCCTGTTTAGATTGGGAACGAAAATTTTTTAGGTGTCACATCGGATGTGTCGGAAGGATGTCGGAAGGGATTTTTAGAAACTAATAAAAAAACAAATTACATAGCTCGTCAGGAAACTGCAAGACAAATTTATTAAGCATAATTAATCTGTCATTAGCATATGTGGGTTACTGTAGCACTTAAGGCTAATCATGGAGTAACTAGGCTTAAAAGATTCGTCTCGCAATTCTCAACTAAACTGTGTAATTAGTTTATTTTTTTATCTACATTTAATGTTTCATGCATGTGTCCAAAGATTCGATGGGATGGATGAAAAATTTTTAGGTGGGGAACTAAACAAGGCCTAAATCTTCCCGGGTTCTCTGACGTTGCTCCGATTACATACGTGGATCAATATTCGACTCAAAATGCCCAGAGGTGCTTGAAATTTAAAAAAATTACTTTTGGTTTCGGTCACTTGAGAAATAGGGAAACTGCCCATGAAGTTTTAATTTCCCATAAAACTTGTGTTGTGTGTGAAGCCCAATTAAATACTCCGATCGATGGATCTGTCCCTGTACATCGATCCTTGCATTGGTGTCATTTCGATCTGCTCCTGATTAAGGCACGCGTAAATCGAAGTGCCTTGCAATGAGACCAATATGATCCAGCTTGCCAGCTTGGGGAGGCGTGTGAGTGCATGTGAAGCACGCACTTGATTTTGATTAGGTTGCCGGGTTTGTTTTAATTGGGAGGAAGAAGACAGCGGAGTTCGCCTTTGCTTCCACTGACAGGCATCTTCTCCCCTCGATTTCAGCTTCTTGAAGTGAGCTCCCGATCCTTAAAAATCGTTGACTTGGCGGGCTGGGAGCAGGAGTCAAAACCTGGACCCCAAGTCCGACTGGATCGAATAGACTGGGCTTTTGAAGGCCTTTGGGATTTCTGGCTCAAGAATAATAAGCCGTAGGCCCTAAGCTCAAAGCCCATGGGAGAAGACAAGGCAGCAGCGATGTGTTACGGCAAAACTTAGTGCATAACCAAGGTTGAAGACGAGGGTAACAAAATCTTTTTTTTTTCACCTTCTCTTTCTCCAAAACTAAAAAAGTATAAAATATTCAGCGCAGTATCCACTAGCAAATAACTATAAATTTGTAATGGTATTGGACAAAGACTCGCTGTTGTGGTATATGCCGACCAATTACACTTCTTTTTAGTGTCCTCCAGCAACATGTTTTATACCACTTCTAGAATAACTCAATAAGCTTCATTGTCGCAATTTTGGATCCACTAATTGGATGGGATGGACAGAACATCAATGCTCCTCGTTGGACCACTTATTATGAATTTATACTCTCTAGTTCATAAAAGGAGGTGGTTAACCGAAAGTTTATCACCTCTCTAGTGTATGAATTTATTAGTACTGTTCTTGCACGAATGTTGATCCTACTGTGCCAATACCAAATAAAGACTACAGTTTCAATCAATCTGCATAGTGTGGTACTGTGGTACCAGAAGAGCTCCACGGCCCCACTTTACATCAACCAGCCCAGTCCACAACCTACAATCCTACATGGTTGTAACATCATGAGATGAGATACTCCCAAACAGCCCACTCGTCCAGCAACACTTTCAAATTCCTTGAATCTCCAGAACAGAACTAAGCAACACACTGGAAGATGCAACTGTACAGTTTAGTACATACAGACGAAACTACATGTTTATCCGGACGTAGATGTTTATATTACAGAGGCACATAAGTTATTGGACTGGTGCAACAGGGAACAGGAGGGGAAGCTAACAACAGGTTTGCCGTTTTGCGCAGCCAGAAAAGATTAGCACATCTAGAAATGCAGCTGCTTGCAATGCGACGCCACAGCCTCCGATGGGCAGTAGGGGCACTTGAAGGGCCTTGAGCTGCTTTTCGACAGCTTCATGATGGACTGCTTGGAGACAACATGTCCACACGGCATCCGCATTGGGGGGTTCTCATCACTGGACTGCTCCCGCAGCACCGGGCACACAAAGACAGAGTGATACTGAAATTCTGGCCCGATGTCTATGGGGACAGGGAGCTGCTTCATAACTTGCCATTCCTGCTTCTTCGCAGCCATGACTTGTGTCAGCTTCAGCAGAGTTGGTAGTCCTTGAAAACCAGCTGATACTGCAACACTCAGTGGGCTCTCCCTAGACTGGCCCAGAAGGCTGCAGAATTGATGGGTGAGTTCCTCAGCTAGCTTCTCCCAATGCGCGGATGACATTAACTCAGAATATGGGGATTGATCCAGCCGGCCAACCCATAGAAGGCAAGCCATTAGCTTCTGGAATTCTTCCTTGTGCACGGCTGCAAAGGGGACCAAGTGAGTCCTAGCATATAAAAGAGCCTCATCTTTGCCCTCACCCCTACTTCCTTTGGACAGTATTTCAACAAACTGAAGCTGATAAAGCTTGAACTCCAGCATAGACCCATTCTGCAACAGCTGGTCATGGTTTTTGGCAGCCCAACTGAGGGCAGGCTCGAGGTTTCTCGCTTTCATGGCTTCAAGGATAGCATACATCTCCTGAAACGGTAGCTTCAATGAAGTTCCACCTAATTCCCCACACTCACGAGCGAACATATCACCAAGATCAAAGAGGCCTTGGCGGTAGAAATGATTCGCTATGATATTGTTTACCGTATGAACCTCAAAATCCACATTTCTGTATGCCTTAGATATATCTGGATTGAAGGACTTCTCAAGGACCTTGAGATATTTGCTCAGGGCACCATTGAGCTCCTTTTGGCTGCCTTCAAGTTGGTTCAAAGGTGCCATTTCATTCAGCTTAGATTTCAGTTCTGCAAGGATAGATGGGTGGTCAACATTTCCAGTAGAATCTGTATTCATCATCTGCAGCTTCACAATAGCCTGCTCAACTTCATTCACTATTTGATCAACAGCTTCCAGAGCTTTAGCAGAAGATAATGAACGTTTCTCAGCAACTCGATCAAATCCCTCCCTGAGGCTGTCAATCTCCATTAGCAGCTATCTGGATATGACAAAAAACATCATGTAACAAGTTATTTCATTGAGAAAATCACTATCAAGAACATTAGAAAGATGCATCACATAAACTCGAACTGCTAATAGATCACTATACTTCTGAAATTAAAAAATCATTGCATAGGTTCAACATGGAGACCAACCCAATGCATGACTGACCTCGAGTCTATCTATACATATGTCAGCAGATAGGATAGCATACAAGTACACTTTATGCATTTTAAACGGCAGATAAGTTTGCAAATCACATTAACGCAGAACTAATATGTTTTCATGAAGAATATTTAAGAGCTACCAGAAAGGTAACAAAGCAATGAATGGCCAATGATCTTAAGGTTGGCAAGGCAAGAAATGGTAACAAATGCCTACGTGACACCATACACATCATAAGAAACAGCAAAACAGAAGCAGGGAGAAGAGAAAGAAGAAAAATGAAAAGGAGAAAAGTGAAAGGGCTTGCTTGGGACTGAAGGGCTTTGTTGCTGTAGTAGTAAAAAGAGAAGGAGAAGAGATGGGGCTGGCCCAGACAATACTTTTAGCAAGAATTTTGTGCGTGCATGAATGTGTCCAGGTTCAGCAAGTGTCTAGGTTATTTGCTATTACTGCTACCTAGATTTCAGTTTATAGATAATATAATGGGCAGATCATAAAGGCAATTGAATGCATTAATTAGGAGATTATTATACCATACTTGAAAACATTCAACTCTGTATAAATAAAGGAGAAAACAGAAAAGCTGCAGACATTCCACCAGCAAAAATCCAATGTCCGTTTGTGTCTTGTGTGAGTGTCCTGGGCATAATCTTGGAGGGCTGTAGCTGTCAAGTACACCCCTTAAATTACAGTATATATATGATGTAGGCCCCGACCTTCATGCAGCGCTTTTACCTCAATGCGATACAGCACCACCACTCCCCTCCTCACCAGTCAGACCATCACTCATTTTCCTGCTGCTCCGCCCCCACCCCCACCCCACTGCCACCGACAGGATGACTACCACTTCTTTGATTCCCTCTCACACTTCTTTCTTCTACACCCTTCACTGCTTTGGCAAACTAACAGGGAAACGCCTAGGCTTGTAGGAGAGCCTTATCGCCTAGGGAACAACACCCACGAGGGAATAAACATTGCAGTGGTTAGATGAAACTATGCATTGTGTTCTGGTAAGTAACTCGGATTTACACCAACTCCCATGTCCCTCTGGAATTTCCTTCAACTTGTTAGCACCACCAGTATACTCAGAAGTACGCACTGGCCTCTTCTCATCATTCAGGCATTCGAGTATGGCAGGAACAACGATAAAAAACAATTCATCATCATCTTCTTCCATATGTATGAATTTCCTAATTTTCTCCTTCCTAGAGACCATTATCTAAAAGTTGCAAACAGAAACAAGCTGAGGTATAGCCTACTTACGTATTTATAAATTTAAGCTAGCTGATAAGCCATGGCAGAAAGTATTGTTCGCTGATTTGTTGTGAGAGAAAAACACTGCTGAATGGCTGGCAGATTCGGCTGATAAGCTCAAGCGAACAGGCTGGTTCAGCCTGTTCGCTCTGCAGAGGGGTCAAGTTAGACTCCATCTGCAACCAGCAAGAACTAAATTTAACTAGCGCAAGAAGAGACAAGTTAGTTGTTTCATAAACTATTGTTTCAAGCAAGGTTTGAAAAAACGCAATTAAACGTTGTTTAATCTCAATTAAACGCTACACGTAGGCCCAAATAAGCCGCCTAGACGCTGCATCTACGCGCTAGGCGGCGTGTAGGCAGCGGGGACGCGTGAAAAATCAGCGCTGGGCAGGCAGGCAGCGGCTGCGTACACGGAAAGCACGAGCGGGAGAGTGCGTGCTCGCGCGGGAAAAAGACACGGGCAAGCACAGGCCGCGCGAAAACAGAGCAGGCAGAAGGGATTGGATAGGTACAGCGGAATTACTCTGTTCCTTTTCTTTTCTCACACATGAGGCCGTGACCCACCGCCGCTCTGGCCACTGGTTGCGAGCTGAGCCTCTGCTCGATAAATTGCACAGTCTAGAGGGGAATCGAGGGAGCTGCTCAAGAAATCGGCACATCCTGGCGGGGAATCAAGTGCAGGAGCAGCTGGTGCAGGCTGTGCGTTCTCGTGTGGTCGGGCCCCTTGCGTTGTCGCCGGCTACTGCAACTGCAAGTTTGATGTCTTCTAGTGCTAGTTGCCTAGTTGGTCAATGAATTGGATTGGGGTCCGCAGTCTGCTAGTCTTTATGCGTGCTACCTCTTTAGTCTTCATGGGATTGATGAATTGGATTGAGGTATGTTCACTGACTTGTGTTACTACTTAGTACTACTTACTACTAATCTTGCTCTCAGCAGCACAAAAATAAATAAAACAAACACAAACGATTAATCACGTTTAATCTACATTTAATCTGCGCCTAGCGTTTTCCTGAACCTTGGTTTCATGTTGCTGCTGTTTCTGAAAATTGCTGTTTCAGAAACACCAAACTGACAAGAACACATAGTCTTAATTTTTGCAGAAATCAACAAACAAAGAAATCAGCACAGAGAAATCAGTGACCAAGCTCCTTAAATAACAACTCAAGTTATATAATAGGCTAATAGCACATAAATGATCAGGTTGGCTAGTTAGTTTACACATGGTACTTTTAGTTTCCCAACAGCAACCAAAATAACGTGTCTAGGAAATATATACACTGAGTGAAGTACTGCTGTTTGAGAAAAAACAAACAGACAAGAGCACAATTTGCTAAAGAAAATATTAATTGGCATGCATAGTCTTATTTTTTGCAGAAATCAGCAGACATTGCTAGCAATGAACACAGCACATCAATCAGAAGTGAATTGCACTACTAGTATTCTAGTAATGAACACAGAGCACATCAATCTGACCTTGGCCCTCTCCTTTGTGCACAATGAATATCACTTGGTGAGCCTCACCTTGCTTTGGTGATCAGGAACACAAAATTATTAATCTGTAAAAGTGCACAGGAAAGCGTCACATTCAGCTAGCTTGTACACAAACAAGATCCACTGCTTTTAATCATGATCAATATGTGGCAACATAACAAATATGTGGCAGAAGTTCTTAATCAGTCAATTAACATAATTTCTGGGACCCACCATCTCCTGCTGCCAAAGCTTGCAAATGTCTCCAGGAAAAGTTTACTAACGCCAGACTAAGGTGTTTTTTTTTTAAAAAAAAAAAAGAAACGTAGTAACCAAGCCTTTTTTGTGCTCTCCTACAGTCCTACATGTATTGGACATATGTTGTGAATCAAACTGGAAGGACCTTATCCAGCAATCACGCAATGCAGTAGCAAATCAGCACTTTGAGCCACTCAATAAAACCTACTGGATCAGACTGGGATTCCTAATGATAGTGCAAAAAGGAATATTTTGTTCAAGATAGATGCGTGTTTGAGGACTGTTTAATATATACTAGCCTGCAATGATTGATCGATAGCTAGGCACACATAAATTAGTTTGTTCAAGATAGTTAGGCAGAGGAAGGCAGCAGGTACGGTAATGATAGAAAATGGTATTGCTGGAAATAATAGATGGACACTATTCAGAGGGGACAGTAATGCAAGCAATTTGCTCTTTCTAGTGAAGAAAGCTTCAATCTTGCAGCTTCTATCTTGGCAATTCGGCTACCATGGTTGCTCAAGTGACTGCAAAGTCTCTAAGCTCTATAGATTACGGAAGAAGCACTAGTAATTGCAACAACCACCACCGTTCATCCATGCATATATCGCAGATCTATCCAACAGCAAAAATAGATGAGGACGTGTCCAGCCTGTGGCTAGCATACCACACACGGGTCAACTGGATGTAGCGGCGGCGGCGGCGCGGCGAGGGTCGCAACTGATGGCTTGATGGCTCGGAGACGTAGGGGGCAGCGACCGGTGGCGTTCAAACCCTAGCCCCCATGGCAGTGCTCTGCGAGGAAGACGAATTAGAGATCTGGAGACGGAGCGAGCGGAGATGGGAGGCGCACAAGTAGGAGAGGGGTGCCGCTGGAAACCCTAGCCACCATGGCTTACCGTGCGAGGTGAGAGGGCGAGCACGCGACGCCGCACGCGAGAGAGGGGAGCGACAGGACGGGGAGCCTCTCAACATAGACATCCAAGGCCTTGTTTAGTTCAAAAAATTTTTACAAAATAGGCACGGTAGCACTTTCGTTTGTATTTGACAAATATTGTCCAATTATAAACTAACTAGACTCAAAAGATTCGTCTCGTTAATTCCGACCAAACTATATAATTAGTTTTTATTTTCGTCTATATTTAATATTTTATACATACGTCTAAAGATTCGATGTGACTGGAAATTAAAAAAGGCCGCAGCCCTTTCGACTCCGTGCACGCCAATTCCTTCGATTTATTTTTCTCTCTTTTTTAATTTTTATATTTCTAAATGTCTCTACCCACTGCTCAGGGCACGGGAAAAGACTGAAATACCCTTTCCTCCTGTGAGGAAACCTGTACGCACGCCCAACAACACTCCTCCGTTGGCGCGCCTCCTCGCCGACACCTCCCTGGCCAGCGGTGTGGAGGTTGCCCAAGCGTCGGTGGAGGGTTGCCGGCGCGGGGACTGCTGAGCAGCAGCCGCTGTCCTCAAACCCGCGACGGGGGGAGCGGGCGGGGTCGCGTGAGTAGAGCAGACGGGTGGCCGGCGGCGGGCAGGGGCTGGCGCCGGAGTAGCCCGCGACGGCGACGGCGAGCGGTAGCGGCCTACGCAGGTGCCAGACATCGCCACGCGAAGTCACGCCCGAACGCCAGAGTCCCCAGGCATTTTAGTCTTTTTTTTTTCTGGAATCAGCTGATTTTTTAGACAAACGAATTAGCTAAGAAATCTTTATATTGAAAGAATTGATTTTTTTTTGAAATAATCTGATTTTAATAAACAATTTATAAATCTAGATGCTATTTTTAAAAAATTACAAAACTAGTATGCACGTGTCGGCAACTGGATGCCCGACAGGTTCTAATCGGCAATTCATGTGGCGACAAGAGCAGTCGGCCGTCCACAAGCTGATAGGTTGATGGACATGCTTGTTTATTTTTTTTCACCGAAACCAACCCCAGCTGGAGCGGGCATGTCCTTTCCTTCTTCTTTTTTTTCTTTTTTTTTCCATGGCTGCCTGATAGAGTACAGGACCGGCCATGTCCTTTTTTTTTCTTTTGTTTTTTTATATGGCTAGGGCTTGTTTAGTTCGTGATTTTTTTTAGTTTTATCTATTATAGTGTTTTCATTTGTATTTGATAATTATTATCTAATTATAGACTAAGTAGATTCAAATGATTTATCTCGTAAATTATAGGCAAACTGTATAATTAGTTTTTATTTTTATCTGTACTTAATACTCCATATATACTCCCTCTGTCCCAAAATAAGTGTCGTTTTCGCTTCCCGAGAAATAACTTTAACTAAATGTATAATAAAAAATATTAATATTTATAGTACATAATTAGTATCATTGGAAAAATCTTTAAGTCTAGTTTTTTAACAAATTTATTTCGAGATATAAATATTGCATGTATTGTCTACAAATCGAGTCAAACTTGTGGCACAAAAACCTAAAACGACACTCTTTTTGGGACGGAGGGAGTATGTCCTAGTTGCATTTTTAGCATACGCAGGGTCAAATTTCAAAAGATCTAAAAATTGAGCGTCAAACATAGAGAGGCGTACGATATATCAAAATTCTTCGAAAGTGAGATTAGGATGAATATGGATGTTCAGATAACCAAAATATCATGTATTTTGATTTAAATATAGATGTTAAATTGATGTATCCGTCGTTTTTAAGTTTATCTTTCGTTCGATTCCACATCCATATTCAGAGGAAATGTGAAATATATGATATTATCCGAATTCGCAAAATACAAATTATTTTGAAACCATCAAAATCTTATAATTATGACTAATTAATTATATAAATAACAATAACACTAATATAACATATGGTATGTATCATTATTTAAATGTCATATATGGCTAATATAATTTTAATATTATAAATGATAGGTAAAATAGATATTTTGGTCCCTCAACTATTATTTGAGGTCAGTTTCATCCCTAAACTTTCAAAATAGGCGTTTAGGTCTTCAAACTTTGCATGTTGTGCTTAATTTCATCCTACAACTATGAAGATGATTGTTTCCATCCCAAACTTTGCATTTTGGGCTCAATTTTATTCATAAACTCTACTTTTAGTAATTAATATGATTAGCCATATATAAACTCAATTTAATATGGCTAATCATATTAATTACTATTTTATTTTTATTTTAAATCTTAAGTTTAATATGTATCATTATTTAAATGTCCACAAAAATAGAAGTTTAACCAACAATTTATTACTCTCTCCGTCCCAAATTATAAGACGTTTGACTTTTTTCATCCCAAGTTTGATCACTCGTCTTATTAAAAAAATTTGTATAAATATACTCAAATTCAAGTCATTTTTGAAGAATTTTTATTAATAAACTAAGCCATGATAAAGAAAGTGATATTTGCATAATTTTTTAAATAAGACAAGTGGTCAAATTTGGTGTTAAAAAGTCAAATGTGTTATAATGGATAGATTGTGTACATCTCTAGTGTATGAATTTATTATGACTGTTCGTTCTTGCACGAATGTTGGCTCCTGGCCAGAGAAATAACCAACAATACAAGTATGGATGAATTCAAATTCCTACACTTGATAGTAGTAGGCACTTTTATTTTAATTTCTTTCAATTCTGCAATGAAGTATGGAAGAAGATATACGTCTAAACAAGTGAAGAAGCGATTATATAAGACCGCCCTCCAAGGAGAGGGATTTCTAGAAATTTCATTGCACGTGGTTTTCCTGAGTTTCTGCAATGACATTTCTTCTACCTCCTCCTAGCTTGCCATATATCCGAACTAATTACAAGAAGAGATGTGAAGGTGGTTGTTCTCATTGAGCTTGAAGAGCTGTAGTTTTAGGATAGGAGATCTGAATGCATGCATCATTAAACTTTGGCTGCTTCCGCCGGTACACCAGCCCTCTCAGCAACAATCTGTTCATAGAGGTCCCTAATTTTCAGCCCAATGATGGTCTGGAAGAGACCAGTTCCGTTGTTGCTTCCTGGGAAGTCTGCATGCTTTAGCATTTGCTGTGTCACCTCTCCGTAGAACTTGGTCGAGAGGTTGCTTAGATGGCTCTCCACGTAGATGAGCTCATCTAGTTTGTCAAATTGCCCATCCATCTCCAGAACGGATACCTGAACACATCAAGCAAATGCTGACTCTGTAAAGCTAGCTTTGGGTCAGCCAAGCAATTTCTTGTTCACTAGTTTAAAAGAGGTAATTTAGACTACCAGATCGGTTGCTATCAGTGTCAATTTAGTTTCCAATTCCAAGTAACAGAACTAACTTTTGCATGAGGGAATGAAGAGGACAAATAAACAGGGATGGATTACCTCCTTTCCAAAGTAAGTGTCTGGGCCATAGGCAAATTTGATGCCAGGGTAAGAGCATGTGAGCTTTCTTCCACAAGGCACCCAGCTGATGCTCGATCCTTCATCAAAGAGATAAACTGGGTTGAAGAACTTCACCCCTTCTTTCATGATGAGCTTAACACGAAGCACCTTCCCTTCATTGTCACCGGGAATCAACTGGGTCGGCAGAACTTCAATCACAGCATCAGCATACTGCTTCTGCGGATCTGTCACACCAAGTGGCAAGTAGTAAGCTCTAACATGTCTTCATTTGTTGACTATATATTTGATTACTTGATTGATGTGGCATTTTGCTGTATATATATATATATATATATATATGCTAATCAAAGACAATCTATGCTGATTATATTTATATTATATAACATATAATTGGAAGAATGCCGTACCAATATAAGCATCAAAATCTGGTTTCCTGGCCTCGATACTGGCTTGGATGCTTTCAAGGCTGTGCCCACGCTCTGCCATGTCCCGCTGCCAAAGTAGTACCGGTAATATTTTAGAGGATAGTAGAAAACAGTAGAAAGATCCTCTTTACTGACTCATGAGATCGAAACAAGAAACATAAAAGTATTTATGTTCAGCTGACCTGGATTTTCCATGCAAACTTAACTTCATCACTGATGTCCAAGTAGATACTGAAATCTAAGAGGTCCCTCACACGCTGATCGAACCTGGTTTAAGCATATAATAACTAGTTGTCATGGCTTGTATTTAAAACAATCTTGTTATTCCAGTTGTTATATTTTGTGTGGGGAAAGCTTATTGTGCAGCCATTTTTACCTGACAATTAATCAATCAAATACAGTGAAGAAACAAAAGAGCATACACAGTATTCTTTATGTGATAAATTGATCGGGGTGGTAGCGTACTAAGTGGAGGAGCATGGGCATAGAACGTGAGCTTACATTGGGTGCAGACCTTCAATGACAAAAATCTTTGGCGGCGTGATAAGCTCCGGCGGGTCGAGGAGGCCAGTGACATGGTTGTAGATGGGCTTCTCGACTGCCTGGCCATCTTTGATCGCCTTCACCTGCTCATACATGAGATCAAAGTTGTTGGCCCTTGGGTCGAGGGCGGTCACACCGTACTCCTTCCTGCCGTTCCTGTCCAGGGAATGGTAGTCGTCGAGGCAGATCACTGTGGTGGTGTCACTGATGAGCGTGTTGGAGTCCGGGTTCCCGCCCTTGGGCGGCACCGCGGCGCCACCAAAGACGCTGGTGAGCCGGCGCATGAAGGTGCTCTTGCCGCACCCGGAGTCCGCCGCCAGGCCAATCACCACCGGCTTGTCGACGGAGCATGAGACCTGGAAGCAGCTGGTCCGTGCCCCTCCGTGATGCCTTCTGCCGCCGCCGCCGCCGCCGCAGCTCCTACGGTTGCTGCTGCTGGTGAAGAAAATGACTTGCCTCTGTCTGAAGCCAGCTGCGTTGGAGACGGTGGTCGTGCATGGGGAGTGCAGGGAGGTGGTGGTAGTGTGCGCGCTGCAGATCGCCATCTCTGCGTGCGTGCCGGCGGCGTTTGTTCTTTGGCTAAGCTTGTCTTCTTCCCTCCAAGAGTCCAAGCCTTGTGGCTGGGACTTGAAGAGAAGAAGAGAGGCAAACTGAATGGGATGGTGGGTGTGGAGCGACAAGATAACAAGAACATAAGGACGAAATGAGGATGGCAATGGTGTGGTGTCCCTATTTTTCACATTCTTTTTTTTTTCCTGATAATATATCAAGGGCAGCTTATACTGAGCTGAAAATGAGTTCTTCCTTTCATTGTATTTTGTCAGTACTGAGTTCTTCCTTTCACTGATTTTCCTTTCATTCATTCGCCGCGAGTGTATTTTGTCAGTATTGAGTTTCTTCCTTTCATTCATTCAATTCGCAGCGAGTGTATTTTGTCACTATTGAGTTCCTCCTTTCATTCGAGTGTATTTTGTCAGTACTCCTCCTCTGGTTTTCTTGTTGAGAAAAGGCTTCGATGTTTTCATGACCATTCTTCCTGATGATGCTTCGATCTAACATGCCATGGCGAGGTACGGTTTAATAGCGAGTTATATGCAGAAAACATTTTGCTTATTGCTCGTCTGCTAGTGCTAGCTGCTGCTAAATGTGCCGTACATTACGTATTTGAGATTTCTGTACTTATCTGTAGTTTAATAGCTAAATTTCTGTATTTTTGTATTTCTGTACTTGTGCTTGTTTTTGTTTTTTTTTATCCCATTGCTGATTAGCTGCTGCCTGACTAGGGACGAGTGATGGCCACGAACGCTTGTGGGAAAGCGGAAAGCTTGGTTGAGGTTTCATGAATTTAGATATGGTTTCTCCACGTGGCGGCGCAAGGATGGCTGGTTGCAGATGAGGGAATGATGGGTGGCTGGAGGATGTTGCTGATGATTGCCCCGTAACATGCCGTGCACCATTGTACGTCACTCAACGGCCAGGACTTTGGCAGCGTCCACATCACCTGATGTCCCAGACCTGTGAGAGAATTTCTCTTTTTCTTTTTTTTCCTTTTTCTTCTTTTCGAATATGCCACCCCAAGGCATCGAGGTAATTGCATTAAATCGATTCATGTGCATGTATTTCAGGCTCCTGTAAATGACATTCGTTTGGATTCATGAGCCGAAACAATATTCGCTACATTGTCAGTTCGTCACGCAACACCCTGCATACATAAAAGAAGTAACATGATCGTGTCTCCACTGTGGACAGGGATGCTGATTGTGTTGCAACAGTTTCATCCATGCTGAGTGGCACAAACTGTGAAGCCAGAATATTACCAGGGGAGACACACTATACTCCTTGCTGACGATAACAAATAAACCAGCAGGAGGCAACAGTTTCATCCATGCAGTTCAGTACAAGCTGAATCTCCAAGAAAGACCGGGAGATTCGTTCAACGTCACAGAACACATAAATGAGATCCCAGGAGGCCTGGCTGACTGGCTGTCTTGGGTTCCAACAACCGTCGCATCAACAGACCAATCAATCTTCGAAGCCTTGGTAGCAAACAAGTCCACACAAAGTGCAATTTGTATATATGGGCAAAGAATTGGGGTTTAAAACAGATCAGTCCAGAAAGACACTACAATATAATCGTATATACCCTTCACCATACAAACTTTAAAGGGAAAAATATACATTGTCGGTAACATACAACGACTGACATGTACTTACTTATGTGTATGCACAAAACCACAGAGCAACCAGATGGTACTCGGTTGACTATTGCAAGTGCTTCCATAGCCTACTTGTGCCCTCTGAAGTACATGTATACTTTCTGCATGCACCAAACGAAATAAGATCAAACCAGTGTTGGTATCACACAAACCAAGTTCTTCAGAACATGTTGACAATTTAAAAGGCAACATCGTTCACAATGACTGACTCCTGATGTGACATCCTTGCCCAACCTACCTTTTATTTTTTACGACAAGTGTGCTTGTGTGTGTGTGTTCAACAATGTACAGTTGTACAGGCCCTTATTAAAACAAATACTATGACGAAAATTAACATACAAACTGCAAAGGCAAGGACTGGAAATAGACACACTGACATGAAAACACAAAGCCGCTATTGGAACTTATGAACCATCCAAAAAATTGCAAATGCATTTTTTTAGAAAAAAAAAGAACTAAAAAAATCATAAATTTAGAAATTTTAACTGTATTGGACCCTAATTTTCTAATTCTAAGAGAACTTCGTTTTGTTGAGAACTATGCATAGATTTGGATAGCTACAAGCCTAGAGATAAATGTAGTCAAAGATAATAAAAAGGATACTTATTCTATAGAAGATTATCAGGTAACAGCAAGATATTTGGAAGGCATTAAGTGTTTAAAATTTAAACATTTCCAGTTGTTCCATCCGTAATTATATTAATCCCAAATGGGCATAACAAGAAACAGAACACATACAAATCACTGTAAATGGTCACCAGTGAATATACCCGTGTACCCCATGTGCAATAGGTACCAAGGTATAACATAAAGGATTTTCCTAATACCATGAAAATTCAGAAATAAAAGGAAAATGCATGAGGGAAGGGATATAATAGAATGGCAAACATGAACAATGGATAGGCTACATACCTGAAGAACCCATATGCTCACAAGTGTCTCCAAGCAAAACAAGGCAAATCCAACAAAGTAAAAGATCTGAAGGAGAAGAATGATTTACATGTCAGATTCTTGCATTTTTTATTTACCTTCTAAAATTGTAATGAAAATCCTTTGCAGACTAAGAGCATAAAGCTCCTTGAAGGAAACAAGTACAGATGCTCCTTTTATAGCTAAGAGGTGAAAAAGGATTAAAGAAACGTCTCTAGGTGTACACACCCCAACTATTGCATGATCAGAAAAGGTGTCAATTGCAGCCAGTATACCCCTGATGACAAACAAAGTATATTTCTGTTAGAGCAAGATAGACAAACCAAAAACCTTATGAATCTTGAATAAGTCCAGAGACAGATAATCCATCTGAATAATAAGCATTAAGAAAGGTAAATAAAGATTAAGCAGATAATAGACATCGCCCTGTTTGGCAGTTGGCACAGCTTGTCCCTCAGTCTTTTCAAAGACTAAGTAGAAGCTATGCCAAGTGGCAGGATTTGTATCAGCTTATCAATAAACAGAAACCAAGAATGAACTGGATAAGAAGAAATTGCTTTTGCCAAAAAAAAAATCCAAAAAGCAGATTTTGCAAACTCACAAGCCATGCCAAATAGGACCTCAGAGTAGAGCGAAATGAAGCTCAAAACTTAATAGAACAGCTGTCTAGATGCTGCTAATTGGTATTATGTAAGAGTGAGCATACACAAATACTGTGGTGATTATATACAGGTGATGGTGGATGATGAAATTTCTTTACTCAATAAATATGCAGTGTAATCTGTAAGGAAGCTTACGTTAACGATTTTCCGCGGAATATAATTGGAGGAGCAATGGCAGCAAATATGCAAAAGCCAATGTGGAGCTGTGCACAACCAAAGATACACAAAGTAAGTAAACCAGGTTTATAGTACAAATAGCATTTCAATATCAAGAATGCGGAAATCATGTATTGATCTAGAAATTACCAGGTAACAAAGGAAAAACCATCCAAAGCTGAAAGCACTGTCAGTTCTGTTAAACAAGTTGGCAGAGAATTAGTACAAAACCGCTAGTAGTGCCAGAAAACTTAAAGCAAAGGTCTATCAAGTCATTTAAAGCTAAATACATTTGGCAAAGCATGTATCCTACTTGACTTCAGTTGGATCAGAATATCAATAATGTTCTATCACCTAAGTACCTAACTAAAATGTTATGCATGCTCAGCTAAAAGGAAACTAAATACATAAAGTTAGCATTATGAACTAGTGTATATTGAGTATTTATGGCACGAAACATCAAGCAATAGCCATATACCTCATTGCTCGGTACAGAGGTCTATACCACATCAAATAGGACAAAGGGATGCCAAGCATACCATAGATGGTAGCCAGGAAAAATAGCTTGGAATCTGCAAGCACGAAAATATTCAAGATTTAGAGGTCTGATGAGCAAAATTCATAACAGTGCAATAAAAATGAGCACTTGTCTGTACTTAGACTACAGGTCAAGTACAATCAGAATAGTAAATGCGGAGGTGCAAGGAGAAACAGAAGATATGAAGGGTACTACAAACTAGCTACAATGAAATTCTGAGCTTACCTCCCCCTCTGATCCAACAGACTATGACAGCAATAAAATTCCAAAAGAGACAAAGCACAATACCTGTACATCATTGCAATAAACAAACACCCTCCGTTAGATGGTAAGTACAACTGTACAACAATGCAAACTCCTGAAAACGCTAAATATAGAAATTCAACTACTCAAGAATGCATGTATACCAAGCCAGCTCGCGAACGCAAGATACTGCAACTTCTGGGCGTTCGCTGGTATCTCATTGGCAATATCATGGTGGATGATTGGGAAGAAAGGCGGCCAGTTCTTGTCCTCCATGGGCACCCCAGCTACAACATCAGGATACAATAAGCCAATAATACAAGACTCCATACTCATCATTCCATGATAACATAAAAGACAACCATTAATATAAGTTCAGTTTGCATAGCATACCGCTCTTGAGAGCTTCCTCCCTTCTCCTGATATCCTTGACCCCCAAAAATTCCACCAAAGAATAGAATATTCAGTCAACAGCCATGTCATGAATTAATTAATAATTGATAGTGAGAATCCAAGGGAACAGCAAAGCAAGCACGCGTACCGACTCTCGCCTCCTGAGATCTGACTCCCACTGAGACAGCTCCTTCGCCTTGCCCTTCGAATCCTTCATCCCAAAACAGAGCCACATTACCACGCACGCTCCGTCGCTCCCTCGATCACTAAGCAAGCAACGAGGTAGTAAAGAGACGGAGCAGGAGCTTCGCTTACGTTCATGGTGTCGAGGGGGATGTCGACGGTCGCATCGCCCCTGCCGCCGCCGCCGCCGAACCCCGCGGGCTCCGCCGGCCGGAACCCGTACTGCGACTTGACGCCTCCGCCACGCGCTCCTCCGCCTCCATTCTGCACAGCACCAAATCAGCACCTCATTAGCACTAGCACGCTCCAGAAACCTAACGCCCCCGGAGGCAACTGAGATCTCTCTCGTCCGAGATCTGCCGGCCCCCTAGAGCCAAATCCACGCAGAATGTGTGTGTTGCCGTGTTGGCTGGTTGGTTGATTGGAGGAGGATAGAGAGCAGAGAAGAGGGTGGTCAGGGGTTACCGAGAAGGGGTTCTCGTCGGCGCCATCGTCGAAGGGGTTGGGATCGTGGTGCATGCTCGCTGCCGTGGACAGGTCGGCCTCGGCTTCTGCTTCTGGCGGAGCAGCGAATTGATCGGTGCTCGGTGGGCTGTGGTCGTTGCCGCGGGGGAGACCTGGAGAGGGAAGCGGTGGGAGGGGTGGGCGTGTCGGGCGTGGTGGTGCAGTGGACTGACCGACTACCCAAGTCGCTTCCGGTTCAAGTTGCTCTCATCTCTTTTCACTGTTTTTTTTTTCTTCGGTTTGGTCGCAGTTCAAAGACTTCGCGCTGGCAGGGCAGGCGGGAGTGCGGGACGGGAGGAGGCCCCCGGGAACCGGACAGGACACCTCACCGTCATTTCCGTAGTTACCTTATAATTAAATTAGTGATACTTGTCACATAACATAAATATTAACATATTTTTTAAATAGTCAAATTTAGTATTATTTGATTTCCCATGACATAATTTGTTTTGAAAGGAAAAGAGAGTAAGTGAGTAATTTGAGTGGCGGATCCAAGAGTTTCCCTGACCTGGACAAGTACAACAATGGGTCTTGTTCAGTTGTCGGTTTTCTCTGCCTGACTGAGCCTATGCAAGTATGCTTCCAAGAGCTTGACGAATTCTTTTTTAGTTACTATTTTTAGCCTATGAAACAATGTTTTTTGCCATAACAAATCCGTATTAGTCGAATTTTCAGCCAGCTGAACAGGAGAGTCTAATGGTCTATATGTTTTCCTTTTTTCTGTGTCTCGGCAAACTCATTGCCTATATTTCCTGAGTCGCTCCTCCTCGCTATCCACGATGCCATGCAACTCTCGCGCAGGTGTGTCTTGTGTGCATCCCTTGCTGAACTCTGCCATGCGAAGGCGGTTTTTTTTTTTTTTTGCCTTTAAGGGCACACATGTTCTCACTCTTCCACTTATTAGATTCGTTTAAGAAGTGTGTAAACATACATCTCAAAACAATTTTATATTAAAATATGTGTTTGCACACTTCTTCTCAAAGGCAACGTAAACTTTACCCTGCCAGGATCTTCTTGCTTGTAGTAGCACATATACGGCTAAAGTTTAGGAGACAGGCAGTGGCGAAGCTACATAATAATTAGAGGGTGCAAATGCATCCCCAAAATTTATAAAAACAGTGATTAGGTTTAAAATTTTACCATATATGCACCCCCTACAGAAGATGTCTATGCACCCACAAGCTACGTGCACCCTCCTCCAATTTACTCTAGCTTCGCCACTGGAGACAGACGGTGCTGGCCAACGGATGAGTAGGTGAGCGGTGTTGGGTGCAACACACATTGGCTAGGAGACGACCGTTGCTAGTAGCACGCTTGATGCTAGCTGCTATGGCCGTCGCATGACATGCACGGGGTGCTGGTCGTCTTTGTGCGGACCTCGTCTCAGCGGCTGTTTGATTGGGGTATTAAAGTTTAACAGGTATTATAGTATTTTTTATCTTATTTAACAATTAATAGGTTAATTAGGTTTAAAAGATTCGTCTCGCAAATTACTCTTTAGCTGTGAGCTGTGTTTTTAGTTTTATAAATAATCATTAAATGTGACGGGAGTTAAACGTTATCAGCACCAACCAAACGGGGCTATGCACTAGTTGTTGACGAGACGAGTCTCAATTGTACGACGTGTGTTGTTGTCTGGTGGTGGACATATGAAGGCACCAAGTCGATCCTTTAGTGAAAAAATAGATGCCATGCCAATTTTAAATCACAAACTCTAATATGCCACTGGTTGCCCTCCTTGCGCACGTACATGCACCTCCGCGAGCTCCCCTCGTGTCCGCTCCCGGGCGACCCCGTGCTCCCAGGCAACCCCACACCTGCTCCCAAGTGCCCCCACGCGCCCGTGCCCCCCACCTAAGACAAAGACGATGACAATGCCTTCGACGAGGTAGGCTGATTCCTCCTCCTCCTGCATCTGTGTCCACCGGAGATGAAGACGACGACAACGGTGGCTAGGGTTCCAGCGAGCATCTCTCCCTCTTTCTTCTCCAACTCAGACAGCTATAGGAGGGGCCGATCGGGAGGAGGCAGGTAGGACAGACCGTGGGGATAGTGGTCAGGTGGTTTAGGGGTCATGGTGGTGGTAGCGGTGGCCAAGCCAGATTGGAGTCGGAGAGTCTTGTCAGAGTTGGAGAAGATGGCAGCAGTAGAGGTAGGGGTAGGGAAAAAAAGCGGTCGCCGTGGGTGTTTGTTGGAGCTCCGATGAACCCTGACACCTACGGGCGAGGCGGTGGTCAATGCCGAGGGCAAGGAAGAGGAGGAGATGGGGGTGGCGCGAGGAGGAAGATGAGATGAGGCGGAAGAAGAGCACGGGTTGGAGCCAGGTCGCATTCTCCCCACATCCACTTCAAAAACCATTTAGATTTTGGACACTATAGCACTTTTATTTGTATTTGACAATTATTATTCAATTATAGACTAACTAGGCTCAAAACATTCGTCCCACAAATTACAAGTAAACTGTGTAATTAATTATTCGATACAATGAAAATCTTGAAACGTTTTTGGATTTTGGATGGAACTAAATATAGACAATGAAAATTTTGCCTAGGCTGTTATATAACTTTTGTTGATGGTTTTTTTATTTTACATTATGCATAATTTTTATAATTTAAAATCTAATTTTATCTCTTCTTGCTCTTGGAGTTTTGAGTTGAATGCTATCCCTTTTTTTTGACCGGAAATGCTATCCTTTTAGTTTATACGTTATATAAACATCTCGAAAGTAACAGGGCACGTACTACCTTTTATAAGATGCCCATTTTATTTGTCACCCACTTTATTCTATTGTTAGTTAGTACTACTAATTAATAATCAGCTCACTAAAAAAAGCATGAAAAAAAGAGAGATCGATTAATAAAACCACTCGGACAGGTCAATCACTGCTAGTGCATCGATCAGTGCTCCCTGCGGACAAGAAAAGCGGACTGCTTCGTTCAACTCCGAGAGAAAGCTTCGAGCCAGAGCGGGGGCCGAGGAGACGATGGTCGGGATCTTCTCCAGGTTCTCCGCCGGCGCCCACCGCCGCTCCAAGAGCGTGGCCGTGAGTTCTCTCCCCTCCCTCTTTCTCCTTTCCCTATCATGCCCACTTTGTACTTCCAGTTCCATGTCGTTTCTGCTGTAGTTTACTTCCCCAACTCCAAGAAGGGATCTGCTTGTTTACAAACCATATCAGGTCAACAGTAGGTTAGCTTAGCTTCTTCAAGCCGTGCAAGGGTCAGATTTGTGCTGGTTTCATTTGACCCCCTATTTGTTCATGGGTGGATTCTGCTGTCTCAAGGACTCGGTATCTCACCTTTTTAGTTCCTCTTCGGATTCTTTGATCGGGATGGTTTTAGTTGCCGTTTTTGTTGAATTTAATTTATGCTATCTTTATTTTTCTGGCATTCCATTGAATTTGAATGTGCTTGTGGCCCAAAAATTGGGGAAAGTTGAGTGCTTTTGTTCTCACTATAAATCTGTTCATGAGAAATTTTACAGTTACTATGTAGTCAGGTTTTTTATTGATTGGCTAAAGCCAAGCGTCAGAAGTAACCCTAGTGAATTTGTGCAATTGGACCTTGCTGTGATCAAGTCTCGCCTAATCCGTGGGAATTTCGCTATCATCCTGCAGGAGGTTGTCGAGACGTTGGCCCCCAACATGAGTACAGGAGAGTCTGATCCAGCAGCTGTTCCTGCAGAGAGCCCTCACGGTATTGAGGTTGGCGTTGAGTTCAAGCCGGTGGAGCACCCTGTGGAACCTCTCAATCTTGATGAGCCAGTAAAATGCCCACTTCCTGAGCCATCTATACTGCATGTAAGCCATCCTCTCAGTGCTTATTGAAAAATTGCTCTAGAAAATCACGTTGTTGATAAGGCGACTAACTTTCTTATCTTGCATCATTCAGCGGTAAACGGTATTAGGAAACTTTCTTGTGTTGCAGAATGTAATGTTAAACCATTTTAGGGAACTTTCTTGTGTTACAGAATTTAGTTACTCAATGCTTGAAGTATCATTTCCCTTGTAGTGTAGCAAAAGCATCATATGGTGCAAACTTATTGTTGCCTGATTGGTCTTAAATGATTGATGGATGCTAGGGTAGGAGGATATGAAGGACAATGTGTTTTCAGTATAAAATGCAGACCATATTAGCAATCTTTCTTGTGTTGCAGACTTAAGTGCTATATTAGCGAACTGCCTTGCGTTGCAGAATCTGTGCGAACAAAAAACTGCCATATCTCATCTTAGCTTTCCGATTAACAGTCTGGTCTTGTATGCTTGAAGTTCAGTATTTCCTTAATAGCAAAGCATCGGATCTTTCAGACTTTACCTGTTCCCTTACTGGTTTCATTGACTGATGGTCTGATGGGTGCTAGGATGGGAGGATATGGAAGGAGAAAATGTCTTCAGTCAGCACGAGAGTGAGAACAGACTTGCCGGTCGTGAAGGAAGGATCGCAGCTCGATCCTGACAGTAGCAGTGCTAGGTCACGTTCTGCAGTTCCAAGGCGTGCCATATTGCCCTCTGTAAGCGCGCCCGAGCACAACATCCTAGCGCTGCTTGACGAGTGCGACGTCTCTGGGAGCCGTGGCTCTGCTGAATGAGCTTGAGTTGGGCGTCCCCAGCACATTGTAGCTAAACTGTGTTTGGCATTTGCCTCTGCCTGTTTCTCTTCCACTTGTCAAGCACCACGAGCTGATCTGAATACAGCAACCTTATGTCTGAAGAAAAATAGAACTACACAACAGATCTTTTGTCTGGATTGTATCTATAAATACGAGTGAAAGCATTTTGGTGAAGATGTCTCGCACTTGTCGAAGGCAGTAATGGTTACTGAAACACTTGGTTTTGTGTTGTAACGTTGCACTGTTGAGTGCCAGCATGCAGCTCAATGTGACGCCCAGTTGTCTAGTGCAGATTGTACTGGAAAATTTGTTATGGGTGGGCAGTGTTTGCTAGTACTAGCAATCCCAGTTCGCTACAAATTCCAAGGCCTTGTTTAGTTCACTCCGAAATTCAAAAAGTTTTTAAGATTCCCTGTCACATCGAATCTTGCGGTACATGCATGAAGCATTAAATATAGACGAAAACAAAAACTAATCACACAGTTTGACTGTAAATCACGAGACGAATCTTTTGACTCTAGTTAGTTTATATGATTGGACAATATTTACCACAAACAAACGAAAGTGCTACAGTTCCGAAAACTGAAAACAAGGCCCAATTCGCTTGCCCGTGGATTTGCCTATGCCGCCGCAGCCGCGGCGCCGTCCAGCAAGACGGCAGCTGGTATCTGCTTAACTGCTCCGTCACAAAAATTCCATCAGGCCTCACTGGGCCTGGCATCCGGAGTTGACGGTGGCGATAGGGTAGGGTCAGTCGGTTCGATGACCTGGCCACCTGGGAGCCGGTTGGATAACAAGGGGGCTAGCCTAGCCGGCTAGGCGTGTTTAGCCGTTTGGTTGTGACAAATGACAATGCTGCTGTCGTGCACCGCCGCCGAACATGGGTGGACGAAACCACTCAATTCATTCACGGCCAGATCCGTACGACACAGATACAAAAGTACTCTGTACAAAACAATGCCGAAACCATTACAGCTACTGCAGATTATTTGTCAGTAAATCAGACCATTTTATTACAAGCATTAGTAAGAGGATAGAAGACTGACCAAAAAGTACCATGCATCAAAACGGCCAGCTTTTTGGGTGTGACCTATCGCCAAAGTTTCCATCACAAGCCACATGTAATCCTCATCTCTTATCCCTACCACCGAAGACCCTCTAGTAGGGTGAATGTTGCAAAAGAATAACACGGGGCAGGGAAAACCCCTGCCCGATGAAGCAATCTATCCCGGGAAAAAAAAAAACACAGTACATGCCACGGCAAAATGGGGGTGAATGAAAAAAAAATGGTCAACCTAGGCATTCTGCTTTGGCTCCTCACCAGCTAATCTTCTCCGCTGCTGGTGCTCTGCGACCTTGTAGTCCACAACCTCGCGGAACAGGCCTGGGGTGAGCTCGCAGTCCTTGCTCCCATAGACAGCGGCCTGGACGCTTGCCATCATTTTTGCTATTTCCCTCCCAGAGAAGCCCTGGGTCTTAGCCGCTGCCTCCCGGATCAGGTCATCAGTGATGCCTTTCACCTCGATCTTCTGGGGCTGGCGGCGGAAGAAACGGAGCCAGCTCTTCTCGTGTTTGTCACCGGCTTTGATGATGTACTTGTCCAGGTATAGCTTCAGGAGCTTGAATCGCTCATCTTCCCCAGGCAGGGGAAATTCCAGGACCTCATCGATACGGTCAGCGACAGCAGAGTCAAGGTCACCAGGCCTGTTGGTGGCAAGTGCAAGGACAATGTCCTTCGATTGGTCACCTGTGCGGAAGAGGAGAGCATTTAGGGCACTCCTTTGAGCTTCACTCATGTAAGTTTTGTTCCGTCTGCAGGGTACAAAAAAAATCAGTCTGAGATGTCAACACTACAGTTTGCAAGTTAAGGGTGAGAACACTACAATTTGCATGTTAAGGGCGAGAAAACAAGATCTTAGCACACTCAGAATAGAACAATGACAGAAAAATCATTGGTGCAATAGACTTCTACTACAGAATATTAATAAGTGCAGGGGGCAGTCTGGCAGAGCCATCCCCCCCCCCCCCCAACAAACCGCACACACACAAAAGAAAAGTTCTTAATAATGTACTTAATTCTACTGCTTAACTGCCCCCTCTCAATACACTTCAAGTCACATAACAGTTGGTGATTAGTTATAGCTATATTTATAGAGCCACACATTTCTATTGCAAAATCATTTGTGATAGATGAATGACTAATAGCAGTCAACAATGTTAGATTTGAACTCTCTTGATAATCATGAAAATATCACTAAAGCTAGCAACAGAAGAGAATTTCTGGACTCCATGTTATATGTGCTGAAAATTCAAATGGTGTCATGGAGGTTCAAACAAGAAAACTATCTGAAGATTTTGTTTTCACTTACTCGCACAAGAAAGCATCCGCTTCATCTATGAAGAGGAGCAAACCCCTATTAGATTTCTTTGCCCAGTCAAACAACTGATGAATCTTGGTGACTGCTTGTGATCCCAATGGTGCAACATCTCCACCAGTCATTAGTGCATAATCTAATCCCTGTAAGTGGCGACAACATTAATGGGGCAGTAGCATTTCAAACGTTTTCATTAATGTAGACATAGATATGGTCTATGAAACATACAGAATTGCGAGCTAGTTCTCGTGCTGCCATGGTTTTCCCTGTGCCAGGAGGCCCATAGAAAAGCATGTTCCTGAAAGGAGCTTGATGAAGTTTCGTATTGGCCGTGGCATTAGCAAGCTGCTTCACTCTCTTCTGGAGAGAAGGATTTAGAATAACATCACCAAACCCATTTCCATCCTTCCCTAGGTTGCTTCCGTTCTTCAGTTTGCTAGTCAGTGTACTTGTAGCACGTGAGAGGGAACCAGACCAGGGATATTTCCCTCGTGATGACTCCCTTATCAGTGAAGGCTGACCTAGAATACGATCAACATAGCCCCAGACTACTCTTGCACCCTCCCTGGGGAAAAATATGTGAATCTATGTAAGGGCATCAAGCAGAAAATAAAATCAGCAAAAGGTGAGCTTTTAGTGCATGAATTAAGAGTGGGAAAAAAAACTACTCGAAAAAAATCAACACAAAGGTTATGTTCATTTGTGCAGATTCCTCTTGCATCATTTGAAATAGTTTGAAATATATGCATTGATCTTAAAACCAAATGTGGTAGATACAAGAATCATCCAAAGCAAACAAAGGGACAAATTTAGAAGAAATAGAGCAACTAATCATACTGTGACTACTAGAATTCAAACCCGTATATTGCATAAGATGTAATTCTGGCACCACAATTGGTTTCTTATTCATCATTGAGTTTAAAAGCTGACAGGTCGATACACAGCAGCAGTTTAATTCAGTAAGAAATGGCAGAGTTATGGTGAGTGAACCAGACAACTAAAACCAGAAAGAAATTGAAACATAGACCACAATGAACTTTACCTTGTTGTGTATATTCCTGCAGCAAGTGCTGTTATACCTCCCACTGCTACGACTAGCTTATTTTGATCAGTTAAGATCGTTCGTAAACCACCTGGGGAAGAGGGAAAGATATCACACAACAAAGATGTCACAAACTTTTATATCTCACCACTGATATTTCATAATATAATAAGCATATAAAGACCCCTAACATCCCTAGGTTGGATACAACATAGGAGTAAATAGTTTGAATACAGTAACATCATGTTGGTACCCATAGAGTATCCAACTACCAGTTTTAATTCCAAGTAATAACTTTCGTTTTATCAAATCACCCAAGTTATTTGACACAAACCATTAGAAATAGCTTAAGAGAACAGCAGAAAAAGGTCCAATAAAGAACTATTCACTTAGTAAGGCATACCTCCTATATGCTCAAAGGTTGTGTTTATCACTTGGATCCACTTCTCCCTGTCAGCATTTATCTCCTCCAAAAGCAATCGCCTTTTCACATCTTCAGTTTGCTTTGTTACTAGTATTCTCCCCTCTGCCTCTGCCATGGCTTTCTTTGAAATGGTCTTCTGCTCTAGATCGGCCTTATGCCTCTCTGTCTGTCTCCTTTGTTCCTGGATTTGCTCCTCAGTTGCCCGCCTGATTTGCTCTAGCCTAATCCCAGATTCCTCTTGCATCTTCACAAGCTCCTGGTTCCTTATCCTCTGCGCCTCATGTTCAGCCTGCAGTCGCTTCCTTTTCAGCTCATCCTCGTACTGAGCTGTCTGCGACTTAAATTTAGCTCGTTGTTGATCAAGTTTTTTCCTTTCTTCGAAATCCACCCGTTTTTGCTCCTACAAAATGGCTCATGTTAGAAAATAAATTTGAGCATAATATAATTTGTGACTTAACAAAGCAAAAGTACACTCCCTAGTCCCTACATTCCAAATTTTAAGTCATTCTGGCTTTTCTAGAACATAGTTTTTACAATGTATAAAGACATATCTAGGTGCGTAGCAAAAGCTATGTACATAGAAAAGCCAGAACAACTTACAATTTAAAAATGTGGGAGTACCTAATATCACAACATTTATTATGGGAATGAAACAATTCTATACAAATGTAATAGAAGTATAAAACCCCTCCAATAAAAAACAAGTATCTTCCATGCTTGCTGCAAAACTATTTCATGTTCACCAAATATCTTTACAAACACATAGGTCAGTCATATGAAAATAATAAAAGAAATATATTTGTCGTGAAAAAACTATGTTATGGAGACTATCAGTGTGCAAAGTGACATGACCCTTCATCACAGATCCACACTATTCAATGAATAAATAAGGGTGACATGATCTGAATGAAGTACTTAATGTGTAATAGAACCAACAGACATATAAACTCAGTTCAAGATCAATAGCATTCTGACAGACTCGTAAAATACTGCAAAAATAGGAGCAGTAGATAAATCTAAGATGTTGTATGTTGATTATGTTGATCACCAACATTTGTGTTGCAGACAGTCAAGAAGGTCAGAGTCCGCACAATATGCCCACACAATTCTGGATTTCAAGAATAAAGAATTATGTGAAGCAATTTGTTAACTGCAGCACAGAATAAAACCAGCCATCAACAGGAATGCTATGGATATGGAAGCACATGACTGAAGGTCCTATATCCATGGCAATTATGAACTCGGGATGCTCATTTTGGAGTTTCCAGGAGGGCATAGAATCGTCATTTGTAATCTTAAATCTCAAAACTATATATATATATTTTTTCACGCAATGGTTCTCCAAACTAGCTCCTTACTGGTTAGCCCAGACGAGATGAGCTTGCGACTAAAAGACTTTGCAGCTATTAAGTTAGTTGGAGTAAGTGATATAATTACTTCGTGCAAAATATCATAACCAACAAATTAAAGACCAACAGTGAGGCCAACAGTGATGGGACGAGAGATGTCTCACAAGCTCGATCTCGGCCAGTGACTTCTGAAACTCGAGTTTCTTCGCAGCTATTTCCTGCTGGTGCGTCTCCTCCCGCTTCTTCATAAGCTCGAACAGCTGCACAAGCACAACCACGGGTGAAAACAGCCCCCAGTCAAAACCCGCCGTAGAACGGAACAAGGAAAAGAACCAACGAGAAAGCTCCACGAAAAATGCCCACCTTTTTGGGGTCCGGCGACTTATTGATCTGGTTAAGCGCCTCCACCCCACGCTCCAGCGGCGCGGGGTCGAAGCCCGCGGCACTGGTGCGAGGGTGCTGAGTCGAAACCTTGGGCGGCTCCTCCGGGGCATCCTCGCGCCGCCCTCCCGACGGCGGTGGGGACTGCTGGGGCGGCGGCGCGGCGGGTGAAGGGGCCTGGGCGGGGGCGGAGGAGTAGAAGCCGGGGAAGCGGAAGGTGGAGCCGCCCCCGTCGGCGTGGGCCCGCTCGGAGGAGAGCGCGAAGGCGGCCCCCGCGGAGACGGCCGCGGCCGCTGCCTTAGCGGCGGCGGCGGCGGCCATGGTTGTGAGTCGTGTGGGTTTGGGCGGGTAGGGTTTAAGGCAGGCAGGCTGGCTAGCCGGCCGTCCGTCTCGATCAAAACCGCGGTAGGAGATGCGAGTATTTGTGCGTGGGCAGGCGGTAACGCAGGTCGTCTTGCGGCCCAAGAAGGTCGGCTACTCTTCTTTCTTGCTCTTGCCTTCTTGGGATACAAGCGGGGCTCTCTGGAGTTCGCTTTCTGATATTTTTCAGTGGGGACAATGTTAGTGGCTTATTGCGTTACGTATGACGACGATGATTTTTAGTTAGTCAGCATTATTTATTTATTCTAAAAATCAAATCTATATCTATACCTCTATACCTACCTATCTATAAAGAGCCAAAATTTCAGTCTGCCCCAATATTTTCTTCTGCTCTCCTGTCCGCTTTCGGTTTGCTTAGCCTCCTCAGTCCAACGTGTATAGAAAAGCAAAAAGAAAATAAAAAACTTTCTAAGATTCCCAATGCAAAATATCCTATTACTTCCGCTCCCGTCGATCCCCGTCGGTCAGCCCCCGGAATCGGTAGGATGGACGAAAGAAAAAAGAATAAAAAATTTTCTAGAGTTCCCAATGTAAAATCTCCAATTTACTTTTCTTTTATTCTTTAATCGGCTAAAAATTGATAAATAGGTAGTAATTCATAGAAAAATCTAAAAATTATAAAATACATTTTATTCAGCTCCACATATGTAGATCCATGCAGTAAATAAAAAATATCACAAATTTTAGTACACTTTTTTTTGTTGGAAATGCTTGCCTATGCTTTTTAGTGTAAAATTAAAATTGTAGTTATCTTGCTCCAATTATTATAAAAATTTTATGGTAGCCTATTTAATGTGATGCTTGATTCATATTTCATAGCAATCCTAATCTAAATAAAAAAATAATGCTAGCATCAAACTTCTCATGTTTTAATATAATACTGAGGTATATTAAAAGGTAATATAAGAGTGAGATAAGGTTTAATTAATTTCTATTTTTATTATTAAATAAATATGTCTTCAAGTTATATATTATTGTAAATATTAACTATCTAACACCATAGATGTTATGGTTATCAATAAAATAAATTATGGACTTTAAATTTTATAAAAAGGATAAATATAAATAGATATATAACATCATGTCATCACTTTCTAGGGTCATTTGATGTTTTTCTTCTGTTATAACGCACGGGTATATTTGAGGAAAAATTTCAGTCTGCCAATATTAGTCTGGTGCCCTGTTCGTCTTCCGTTGCTCGGAAACCTCCGCCCGTGCCCCGTCCGTCTTCCGTTTCCATCCGTCCGTTTAACGTTGGTAAGAGAGAAAAGAAAAATAAAATATTTTCTAGGGTTTTCAATGCAAAATTTGCTATTACTGTCGTGGGAAGGATCGCTAGCCTCTGTGTCCCCGGAAGAATCGCTAGCCTCTGCCATCCGCTTGTAGAAAAGAAAAAGAAAATATATTTTCTTTCAAAGTTCCCAATACAAAATATCCTATATCCTATTAGTTTAATTCGGCTGAAAATTAATAAATACGTAATAATTCATAGAAAAATTTAAAAATTACAAAATAAATTTTGTTCAGCTCCACATATGTAAATCTATGTAATAAATAAAAAATATATGCAAAATGTCTGTCCTATTAATGTGTTTTTGTTTTATTCTTTAATTCGGTTGAAAATTGGCAAATGCGTAAAAAATCATAGAAAAATCTAAAAATTACAAAACAAATTTTGTTCAGCTCCAAATATGTAGATCCATATAGTAAACAAAAAATATCACAAATTTTAGTATATTTTTTTGTTGGAGATGCTTGCCTATGCTTTTTAGTGTAAAATTGAAATTGTAGTTATCTTGCTCCAATTATTATAAAATTTTATGGTAGCCTATTTAATGTGATGTTTGGTTTGTGGTAAAAGTTTTAGCACCATTCCTGCATATCTCACTGATTTACTAATTTACCTAAATTTATGCTTGCTAAATAGTTTACAATCAATTTAAGTATGTAAAAATATAAAAAAGATGTTTCCACTACTTTTGCACGATGTGTTGTTACGTTATATGAACACTTCATAAGCCTATTTGTTCATAATATACATATATTTAACTGATATATCATATTTTATAGGAATCATAATCTAAATAAATAACTAAAGCTAGCAACAAACTTCTCATGTTTTAATATAATACTGAAGTATATTAAGAGATAATACTAGAGTAAGATAAAATTTGCCTAATTTTTATTTTTATTATTAAATAAATATGTCTCTAAGCTATATATTATTGTAAATATTAACTATCTAATACCATAGATGTCATGGTTATCAATAAAATAAATTATGGAATTTAAATTTTATAAAAAAAATAAATATAAATAGATTGATGTTTTTCTTCCGTTGCAAATTGTGAAAATTTTAGTGTGACAAAATTTTTCTGCCGTCTACCGGAATCCGTCTCCTGTGTTGTTGGTCCGTTTATCGCTTGTAGGAAGAAAAGGAAAATAAAATATTTTCTAGGGATCCCAATGTAAAATCTCGTTTTAGTTTTCTATCCGCGGAACCACTCTCGGAATCTCTGGCGTCGTCCGCTCGTAGAAGAGCAAAAATAAAATAAATTTTTTTAGGGTTCCTAATGTAAAATCTCCTATATTCTATTAATTTTCTTTTCTTTTATTCTTTAATTTAGCTTAAAATTAATAAATGCGTAGTAATTCATAGAAAATCTAAAAATTACAAAACAAATTTTGTTCAGCTCCACATATGTATATCCATGCAGTAAACAAAAAATAGATACAAAGTGTTTATCCTATTAATTTACTTTTCTTTTATTTTTTATATTGGCTGAAAATTAATAAATGCGTAGAAATTCATAGAAAAATTTAAAAATTACAAAACAAAATTTGTTCAGCTCCACATATGTAGATCCATGTAGTAAACAAAAATATCATAAATTTTAGTATATGCCTATGCTTTTTAGTATAAAATTTAAATTGTAGTTATCTTGCTCCAATTATTATAAAAATTTTATGGTAGCCTATTTAATGTGATGCTTGATTTGTGGTAAAAGTATTAACACCATTCCTACATATCTCACTGATTTACTAATTTACCTAAATTTATGCTTGCTAAATAGTTTAGAATCAATTTAAGTATGTAAAAATATAAAAAAAGATGCTTCCACTGCCTTTGCACGATGTGTTGTTATATCATATGAACACTTCATAAGCCTATGTGTTTATAATCTACATACATTTAACTAATATATCATATTTTATAAGAATCCTAATCTAAATAACAAAATAAAGCTAGCAACAAACTTCTCCTGTTTTAATATAATACTATTTTTATTATTAAATAAATATGTCTCCAAGCTACATAATATTGTAAATATTAACTATCTCATACCATAGATGTTATGGTTATCAATAAAATAAATTATAGACTTTAATTTTTTTAAAAAAGATAAATATAAATAGATATGTAACATTATATCATCACTTTTTATGACTATTTGATATTTTTCTCCCGTTGCAACGCACGGGCATATATATTTGCTAGTAATTTATTATGGTTTGTAGATATAGACATTGTTTATGTTTGGACACGCAGAGTCATTGCTAGTACATGATCCCCCGAGGGGGGCTGAGGGTCTGTTCACCTATTTTGTTAGGACATGTTTGATACAAAGTTAATTGCTAGCTAGCTAAAAATTAGTTCAAATTAGCTTTAGCCTACTTAAATAGGAGAGTTAATATGTGGGCTAATTTTTTTAGACAAGTCTTCAATTGTTGTTATAGTCAACTAGCTAGCCAACCATAACTAATTTAAACTAATTTTAGCCTTATACTATGAATAGAGGAGAGTCTGAGAGTAAGGCATAGTGCACCAAGTTTTTTTTGTCAGGCTTAGAGGAGCTCAACGTCAGATGAAGAACTCCCCCCGTTAGCATCTCCAATAGTTTGGTAAAACTCACTTGCCAAATTTTGTGATTTGACAAGTTGCTAAAACATATGGCAAGTGAGATTTTCTTCCGTCTCCAACGGTTTGCCAATTGGGCTTGATAAATTTAAAAATAAGACCCACAACCAACAACCAAATCAACTAATCTGCTGGATAGCAAGTTAACAAATATGGGCGCATGGTGCTGCTGGATGGCAAGTTGCCAAAAGATGGCAACCCATTTACCAAACTGTTGGAGTGCTTTTGCCAAATAAACAAGAAATAGCAAGTTCATTTAGAAAACTGTTGGAGATGCTCTATACAATATATTTTGGTTTTCTTAAGAGAAAACATATGGCTTTTATTATACACTTAGAGATATATGTAGATATATAAAAATCAATGTATCTAGAAAAACTAAACTTCTGTAATTTAATAAAGTAAAGGTAGTAGCAAGTAAAAAAATAGACTGTCAATTCTTTTACCGATACACTTAGAAAACCATGTTAGTGTTTTTTTTTGAGATTGGGAGGAGGAAAGGAAAGAGCTCGACTGATACTCTCTCTCTTTCTTTCTTTCTTTCTTTCTTTATTTTTTAGTTTTTTTAGACTAGGTCCTTGTTTAGTTCACCTTAAAATTTAAAAAATATTTTTAAAATTCTCCGTCATATTAAATCTTGTGGCACATGTATGGAAAATTAAATATAGATAAAAACAAAAACTAATTGAACAATTTATCTATAATTTACGAGATAAATTCTTTAAACTCAATTTTCTATAGTTAAATAATAATTTTTAAATATAAATGAAAATGCTATAGCGTTAAAATCCAAAAACTTTTTCCTCTCTCGAAACAGCTCTTCACTGATGATGAGAGGAATGATCCGATGGTCAGACCAAGGCCTTGTTTACTTCCCAGAAAATGTTGCAAAATTTTTCACATTCCCCGTCACATCGAATCTTTAGACGCATGCATGAAGTATTAAATATAAACGAAAATAAAAACTAATTGCACAGTTTGGTCGAAATTGACAAGACGAATCTTTTGAGTCTAGTTAGTCCATGATTGAACAATATTTGTCAAATACAAACGAAAATACTACAGTGTCCATTTTCCAAAATTTTTCGGAACTAAACAAGGCCCAAAAGGCCCAACTAGGATAACTACCCAGAGAAAGTCACCCAAACGTTAAGGCAAGCCCATTCGCAGGCAACGGCTGAAGCCCACGAGCCCGCTCGCGCTAACCCTTCGGCTGCGTTTCGACGCGCCATCCCGGGCTCCCGGCCGCGTCCGCCGCCGTGCCTCGTCGCCGAGCATGCCGCGGTGGTCGTCCCCGAAGGACCCCGCACTAGAGGCGGCGCTCCGGCGTAACCGCCGCTGGGTCGTCAACAATCAAATCAAGCGCCTCCTCCTCCGCTTCCCGTCCCGCACGGCGCCCGTGCGCTTCCTCCAATCCCGCTTCAAGACGCTCGATCTCATGGGCCGCGCCGCCAACTGGCTCGGCAAGTACCCTTCCTGCTTCGAGGTCTTCTCCGCGGACGCCGGTGGCGGTGAGCAGGAGCCACACTTCGGCTTCACCAAGCGGATGGCGGCGCTCGTCTGCGCGGAGGAGGCTGCCGTCGCGGCCTCCGAGCCGGCCATGGCGGACCGCCTCGCGCGCGTGCTCATGCTCGCCCGCGGCCGCCGCCTACAGGTTTCCAAACTCGCCGCGCTGCGGGGCCCTCTCGGCCTCCCTGACGACTACCTCCTCCGCCTCCTCCCCGCCAACACCGATCTCTTCCGCCTCACCAACCCCTACCCGCACCGCCGCAACGCCGCTGAGCTAGAGCTCCTCAGATGGGCGCCCTCGCTCGCCGTCTCCGCCGTCGAGGCCGCCGCGGCCGCGAGCGACTCGACCCCACGGTTCACCTGCTCGCTACCGGCCTCATGGGTCAAGTCGCACGCCAAGATGGAGGACTTCAACGCCTCCACGCCTTACATCTCGCCCTACTCGGAGGAGTGGGCCTTACCGGGCACGGACGCCGAAGCCGACAAACGATCGGTGGCCGTGGTGCACGAGCTCCTCTCTCTCACCCTGTGGAGAAAGATGTCAATTTTGAAGCTGGAGCATTTTAGGAGGGAGTTTGGGCTACCGGAGGACACAGTGAGGATGCTGCTCCGGCACCCCTGCCTCTTCTATGTGTCGAATCGGTACAAGATACATACAGTGGTGCTCCGTGAGGGCTACGAGGGGTCAGAGCTGAGAGAGAAGGATCCGGTGGTGGTGGCCAAGGATCGGCTCGGGGAGCTCATGCAGGAGGGGCTGCATGAGTATAACCAAAGGCGGCGAGCGATGAATTTTGAGAAGAAGAGGAGGAGAGGGGAGGTTGAGGTAAAGAAAGAGAAAGAGGTGGAGGATGAGGAAGTGGCGCGCTTGGATAGTGCAGAGAAAAGGGAGGAGAGGAGGCGGTTTTATAAGGTGTTGTTCGGTGATGGCAATCGGTAATTTCCCTAAGTTTTGCTGTGTTGATATTCAGAGCAAGGTGAACATCATCAGTGCATAGCTTGCTGATCGGGGTTTGAGCATTTTGCCATTATGTGATGTATGAAAACGTTTGCCTGTGGTTGTGGTCTCCCAGATGCAATAAGGTTGGCAAACTATCTGCAACTGAAAATGCTACCAGTGTGTGTTGTTGTCTTGTCGCAGGGAATGAAATTTGTTAATTGCTAACTAGAATATGACTGAAGAGAGGATCCCCACAGGCACCACATGCTTTGATCTGTCTACCGATTGCAACAATTTAAACATTTTGGACCAATGCAATAAGATTAGTATTGTTTCTGAGGCAGCAGAATATATTGCGGAAGGGATGTGGTTGTGCTGTTGGCATGGGATGTTGCTACTATCACGGCCATCTGTTGCTGTGTTGACAAGTGTGACATTGGCCTGAGCAGAGAGAAAAAAAAGGTGGAAAACATTCTCTGTGCGCATGCGAATTTTGATGGTAGGGCTGAGCGGAGGGGGTATGTCTTGTCCAGGGGTATAAGGTCTGCAGGGGTACCTGGTTCTCTTATTGCTCATGTGTCACATCGGTCTTCCCACTCAGCAGTAGGGGAAACAAAATGGGAGAGTTTCTGATCTGGTGTTAGGCCACGGTGGTTGGGCGTGAGGCCATGGAGATGGAGGGATCCTTGGAGGTGCTCGGTGTCCTCCTTGTCATTGCCCTAGGCATCATCAAGCAAACCATCCTCTCCCGTGAGATCTCGCTATCCTCCTTTCTTCTATACTTCTATCTCTCGGTTTGACTGCGAAACATCGACTGGGTAGATTAGCGAAACTATTTAGGACCCGAATCTGATGTGTTTGTGTTGTTAGGGAGGAGGAGAAGATCCCGTGGTCCACCAGTATTTTGAAAGGGCAAATCAAATAGGGTGTTGATTTTGTAGTAGATAGAGAAAAAAGTACCCTACCTGATAAATTAGCACTTCTAGTTTCACCCATTAGCTCGGTAATTGATGAATTCCTTGGGCTGTGACCTGTGGAGTAGATACTTGAGTTATGCTTTGCTAAAATAAGATCTTATCCGATATCATAAAATTTACTATTTTTTATTGGTGGCCTTGCTTGTTATTTATTTAATTTTCATTTCACCATGAACTTGCTTGGATCTGAAGTTTCTTGCGCACATGAATTGTCATCCTATGTGCTTTGTTAGGGTCATGTCAAGTTACCTTTTTTGTTTGTGAGTCATATCAAAATACTTAAAAAAGTAGAAAGCATGGCTTTCAGTCAAGACTTCTGATACTTGATATAATTTATTTTGCTACTGATTGCTATGCAGGTGAACAATTGAAATAAAGTACTACCCAGCTAAATTTTCCATCTGGACAACAAATCTTGGCGAAGAGTTTTCTCCTGGTTAGTTGGTTCTCTCTCTCATCTTGACCAGTTGGCTGCCCTCATTATGGTCTTCGATAAGAGTGACGTCCAAACTGAACCTGTGTTCTCTGCAGCCTTTATTTCATTTTCCATCTAACTTATAATTTTCTGGGTCCAATCTTTAAATCCTCAATACTAAATCAGGATAATTGTCTCAAATAATTATGCAGGAATCCTCCTTGCTTACTCCCTCCGTCCCTTTTTAAGTGCAGTAACATTTGTATCTCAAAATAAATGTATTATAAATATATTTAATGATTAATCTAATGATACTTATCATGCACCATAAATATTAGTAATCTATTGTATATATTTGGTCAAAGTTAAGTATCTTAGACTCCTCCATATGTGAGAATGACATTTAAAAATGGACAGATGGAGTACTCGAATGATGGGCTGCCAATGTTGGTACTCAAACATATTTTATACTTGGCCATGGTGCGAGTGTAGAATATATATATATATATAGGAGACATTTGAAAAGGCCTGGGAGTAAAATTCTGATCCACACCCTGAATATTTGGATTTTTGGATAAAAAATGAAAGTGAGGGGATGAGGGCCGTGGCTTGTTATCTGAGGAAAAGCTATGCATAGAGATCAGACTACCTCACATTGGCGCATTGAGCAGTACATAGAAGATACTGAGGTGTGTGCTGCCTTTGAAAGTGTAAGCTGTCTCTTTGGCTGCAAACTTTTAAATGTTAGCCCCCCCCCCCTTCAAATTTGTAGTACATCTTTGTCACCGAGCATTTTTTTTTCCAGTGATCAATCCATTATCATGAGCTCTGAATTAAGTATGAATGAATTATTTTGTACCAATGAAACCTTATGTGTTTATGGACTTCAATGAAAAAAGGCCTGTATCCTATAGGAGTCATGTGTGTTTCTATATGTGGATGGTGATAGCCAAGACATATAGTGGCTCTTTGGTGTTCTTTCTGCACATATGTGGCTTGGGATGATTCTGAATTCTGGAAGCAGAATTACTGCTCCATCCTTGGTTGAAAAGGATGGTAGGTTATTATGTCATAAAGGACTAAATTGGCACTGGAGTGTAGGTAGCCTTGCTTGTTCTGTGCTACTGAAAAACTATAGCATGGCATGCTAAGGTCCCTATAAAAGTAATTCAGCTATTACAATTTGCTGACTCTCTTTTAAAGAAAACATGTCGTGCAATCTCTACAGCATGCTACTTCCATTATTCAATTTAAAATCATGTATTATTTATCCCCTATTATTCATTTTCATTTTAACAGTCTACAAATGATGAATCCAACTATGGTTTTTTTTAGTATGAGAGCCTGTCCCATGGATCTTATGGCCAGTGGGGATTCTTTATTGAGACATGTAGATCAGAAGCTTTGAAAGATCAGATGAGGCTGATGGTATGTAGGATCACACGCATCAAGTTCTGAAGGCCAGCAGCAACCCTCTTCAACACCGACGGAAACTGGTAAAGAAACCTGAAACCAATGTAACTCAGCCACAGAACCGGTGAAGGTAGTCTAGATGACATGGCAAAGCTGATGTTGGAGACTGGGAACATGCGTCCCAACCTGCTCATGCCTGGTTGCCAAAGGAGGGAGATGGCTTCGAAGTTAGCGATGAAAATGGTAGCTATGTTTGGTGACGATGATGAAGCAGCATTTGAGGATGTCGGACAATTCATATAATTCCACCTTAAAAATAGGGTTACAGATGATGGGGAGATTTGTACAGGCCGATGAGCTCCTCACTACCTAGGGCCTTTCTTATGGTAATGTATTTTTTTTTTCTGTGAAAATTCTGTGCCACCCGGTCGTTCCATATACAATTTTCTAAGTTCCTCAGTAATGTGGGCCTATGTTGTCACATGTCAGCGAAAAAGCAAACAAGAAGCTTTTTACATTGCCGCAACAGTTAACGTGTTTAGAGACTGGTAGGTGGGCCTATGTTGTCAATAACCAGTCGGACTGTTTGGTGGCTGCCCCGTTGGACTTGGACCTTATCCTGAGCCTAATTGGTTTGTCGCGGCATCGCCTCCGCCCAGCTGCCATTTGCCCGCTCCAACTCCTGGATGACATTCAACAGCTCAAGAAAATCCCAGCGCTGCTCCCCAGCCACAAATCGCTTCCACGTGGGGCCCAATAGCGCGGTGTCCATATCTGCAAGACTGCAACTGCAACCTCTGCAGTCTGCACACAGTGAGGTCGAGCAAGGCGACCACGGTGGCGAGAGAGACACGCGATTTTTACTCGCCGCGGTAACCGGATCTTGTGAACACAAGAGCTCCATGTGGCCACCGGCCACGGTTCGGCAATGGTAGTTTCGTCACACTGCCTGTCTTCCACCACTCGCCGATGGTGCTAGCATGGTGGGAGGTCTAGTTCTGTCCCAGGCGCAGACGCACCAGGTCGCCACGCCAAGAACCGCCGCGCCGGCGCCGGCGCAGGCGTTGGAGAAGAGGCCGTGGGACCAGGCGCAGCCATGTGGCACGGCGGCGGCGGCGGCGGCGGCCGTCTCGGTGCGGAGCTTGGACGAGGTCAGGAAAGCGCACGCGCGGCATATCAAGCTGGGCGTCGATCGCTGCCCGCGGCACGCGCGGCCGCTGCTCGCGGCGTGCGCGCTCTCGGGCTGGCCGGGCGGCATGGAGCTCGCGGCGTCCATCTTCGAGTCGCTCGTCGAGCCGGAGGCCTTCGATTACAACACCCTGATGCGCGGCCACGTCGGTGGCGGCCGCGGCGACCGTGAACCGGCGGCCGCGCTGCGCCTGTACGTTGACATGCTGGAGGCGGGCGTCGGGCCTGACAGCTACACGTTCCCGTTCGTACTCAAGGCGTGCGCGCAGCTCGCGTCCTTGCAACAAGGGAGGCAGGTGACAGCTTCAGCTCGCACTCAACCAAGCAGTGTGCTCTTCTGCAATCATTGACGCGTTGGGATTTGACATTTCTTTGTTTCCAATTGACAGTTGCAGGCGCACATCGAGAAGCTCGGGCTCCAGCACGACGAGCACGTGCAGAACAGCCTGATCAGCTTCTATGGCAAGTGCGGCGAGCCGGCGATGGCTCGTCTGGCGTTTGACCGGGTGGAGGACGAGGAGCGGACGACGGCTTCCTGGAGCGCACTCCTCGCGGCGTACACGAAGGCCGGGCTGTGGGGCGAATGCCTCGAGTCGTTCGGCGCGATGGTGCTCGATGGGTGGAGGCCCGACGAGAGCTCCATGGTCAGCGCGATCTCGGCGTGCGCGCACCTGGGTGCCTTCGACGTCGGGCGGAGCATCCACTGCGCGCTGCTGAGGAACACCGCGAGGCTGAACACCATCATGCAGACGTCCCTGGTCGACATGTACGCCAAGTGCGGCAGCATCGAGAAGGCCGCGGCGGTGTTCGACGCGATGGACGACAAGAACGCGTGGGCGTACAGCGCCATGCTATCCGGCTTGGCGCTGCACGGCGACGGGCGGAAGGCGCTGCAGGTGTTCGACGCGATGGTCCGGGAGGGCCACGCGCCCGACGCGGCGGCGTACGTCGGCGTGCTGAACGCCTGCAGCCGCGCCGGGCTGCTCGAGGACGGGCTGCGGTGCTTCGACCGCATGCGGCTGGAGCACAAGTTCGCGCCCAACGCGCAGCACTACGGCTGCATGGTGGACCTGATGGCCCGCGCCGGAAGGCTGGACGACGCGCGCGCGCTCATCGGGAGCATGCCCACGGGGCCGACGGACACGGCCTGGCGAAGCCTGCTGAACGCGTGCCGGATCCACGGCGACCTGGATCTCGCCGAGAGCGCCCTTGAGGAGCTGAGAAGCCTCGGCGCCGCCAACGCCGGTGACTACGTCATCGTCGCGGACATGCACGCCAGGGCCAAGAATTGGGCCGCTGCCGCCGCGTTCCGGACAGAGGCGGTGGACTGGGGCCTCGCGCAGTCCCCCGGGTTCAGCGCCGTGGAGGTACGCGGCGAGCTGCACCGGTTCGTGTCGCAGGACATGTCGCACCCGCGGACGCGCGACATCTACGAGATGCTCCACCAGATGGAGTGGCAGCTGCGGTTCGATGGCTACAGACCTGACACGTCGGAGGTGGCGCTGGACGTGGGCGAAGAGGAGAAGCGGCACGTGGTCGCCGCGCACAGCCAGAAGCTGGCCATGGCGTTCGGTCTGCTCAGCACGCCGGAGGGGGCGCCGGTGAGGGTCGTGACCAACCTCCGGATGAGCAAGGAATGCCACGCGTACAGCGCGCTGATCTCGGAGATCTTCGGGCGGGAGATCGTCATCAGGGACCGGAACCGGCTCCACCGGTTCAGGCGCGGCGCCTGTACTTGCAGAGACTACTGGTAACGGTTTCGTTGGTGTGAACTGTGATCGATGGTGTAAATATCAACAGCGATTTCTTTCTTTGTCCCTGCAATTCAGTGTATGTATGATTCCTTTGCTGTGAATGGAATACACGGTGCACGTCTTCGATAAAAAAAAAAACGTTTGAACACTTTCTGTCACTTCAAAAGCTGAGGTTGCTATGTTTGATGCCATTTGGGTTAAGAATTAAGACCGAAGAGATAGAAGTTGCCAGGAGTATATTTTGGGTGCCTAAATTTTTAGGCAACAATTTTAATTGGATAACCAACTAGTACAACTAAAATTATAACTCAAAAGAGACAATTTATTTATTTTTCTATAGACAAACAATGATAAAATTATATGTTGTCAAAACAATAATTAAAAAATCAGGCACTTGGAATATAGGGGCAGTGAAGAGGGATAGCTAGCAATTAGCAGCGCCATGAGGTCCAGCAGGTAAAATGCTAATGGATGTAGCTAGTTTCTCTGCTGATGATTCGTCTCATTTCAAACTGCGAATTTCTGTTGGCCAACCAAAAACCGGAACCACAAAAAACCTGCTGCTAAGGACCAGCATTTTCAAGCCTTTGTTGGCGAAGAGGACACCTCAAATAGCTGCATTACATTATATACCGGGGGGGGACAGGTCGATTACGTTTGCCTACGACACTAGTTCTAAACAGCCCAACTATACCTTGCACTTTTAAGCAGTGTTTAGTGCCTGAAAATGATAATATTCTGTGTATCCACTTTAATCCATATGTGTTAGGAATCTAACCCAACACACATGGACTAAAATGGATGAGCATACGTGAACATCCAAACAATGTCTTATCGGTTTTTTCCATCCAGTATATATATTGAGCTATTTTCGACATATATATATTGAGCTAGCAACTTCGTTCAGTAATCCAGCCATAAACATTTTATCTTTTTAAGCCGGAAACATTGAGCTGAAACAGCTTCAGTCCTCGTAGTACTACTCTACGTAGCAGACCATCATCGCTCAGCGACTGAACTAAGCTGAGCTGACGGCTGCAGAAGTTGCAGATCAGATCGAGATCGAAGCTCAGCTATACGTCTGGTTGGAATGGACAATGCCTCGTATGAATGCGCATCATGCATCAACATCCCGCTTGACACGATACGATCATAACTCCAGGAATGTGAAGGAGGATGAATTCCAGAGCTACTAACTGACATGATCCGCATGGCGGCTGACAACAGGCAACAGCAGCCGCCGCATCGATCGTGCCGTGGCCACTCGTTTCTCCAACTCCTGTACCTAGCGCCGACGTACGCCACGAGTCGATTGGCTGGCGATCGTGCCCGTTCCCAATCCCAAGTCGTATTGCAGTATGGCGTTCATCTTTTTCTTTTTTTGAACTTTTGTTCAGTATGCTGCTCAACTTGGGCACGGCCCGTTTGGCTCATGGCACAAAGTACATTGACTGATTTATTGTGAGAAAAAAATAATATTGAATAATTAACAGATTTGTCTGATAAACTCATACGACGTTTGCTGGTCATGTGTGCACGCAGTGCCACCTGCCAGTACTCGTCCATGACTGATCTCCGCCCCAGAGATCGAGCACGAGATCGTCCTGTAGCTGAAGCAATGCGTAGCCAGTACTCCTATGTGACGAGCACGCTAAAGCTGTGAGCTTGCCCGCAGGCTGCTGCTAGTACAAGATGATTTTTTGCTACGGCCAAAATTGGCAGAGGGAAATAAGTGTTAGGTACGAGCGAACCGCAACAAAGATGGGCGATGGGGCACTCCACTCGTTCTGGGCGCTGCGCTGCCCGCTGGCGAGAGCGAGACAATGGCAACTTGGCAAGTCATACCTCATACGTGGACACACAGGCGCCGAACCCTGCGAAAAACTAAGAAGTAAACGCTGTTGATGACCAAGCATTGCACAAAATTTGAATGAAGAGAGAAAAAACATCCCATTTTTGGCTGGAAAATGTGCCGCAGGGTGGCTGTCGGGCGTGTACGCACCGCTTCCACATGCATCTCCCTGACCTCTAACCATACCTACCCACTCCATCGCGCGCGCGCGAGCTCCCCCGCCTACCTCCGGTCCCTGCTGCCTGTTGCTGTATTTATTTCCGCCTCCGTGTCTTCTCAGTCGCAACAGCACCGCTGCCGTGTAAGCTAGCTAGCTAAAGTCCGTGCGCTGGTACGCAATTTGGCAGAGGAAATGATCACGGTGGCTGCACCGGAGGCGCAGCCGCAGGTGGCGGCGCCCGCGGCGCCGGAGGAGACTGTGTTCCGGTCGAAGCTGCCGGACATCGACATCGCCAGCCACCTGCCCCTCCACGAGTACTGCTTCGCGAGGGCGGCGGAGGTCGCGGACGCGCCGTGCCTCATCGCGGCGGCCACGGGGAGGACCTACACGTACGCCGAGACCCGGCTCCTGTGCCGCAAGGCCGCGGCGTCGCTGCACGGGCTCGGCGTCGGCCACGGCGACCGCGTCATGATCCTGCTCCAGAACTCCGTCGAGTTCGTGCTCACCTTCCTCGGCGCGTCGTTCCTCGGCGCCGTCACCACCGCCGCCAACCCGTTCTGCACGCCGCTGGAGATCCACAAGCAGTTCAGGGCCTCCGGCGCCAAGCTCATCGTCACCCAGTCCGCCTACGTCGACAAGCTCCGGCACGAGGCCTTCCCGAGGATCGGCGGCGAGGACAAGGACAATGCCCTCACCGTCCTCACCATCGACGACGTGGCCGACACCCCGGAAGGCTGCCTGGCCTTCTGGGAGCTGGTCACGCCCGCCGACGACGCCGCGCTCCCGGAGGTGTCCATCTCCCCCGACGACCCCGTGGCGCTGCCGTTCTCGTCGGGCACCACGGGGCTGCCCAAGGGCGTGGTGCTCACCCACGGCGGGCAGGTGTCCAACGTGGCGCAGCAGGTGGACGGCGCGAACCCGAACCTGTACATGCGGGAGGGCGACGTCGCGCTCTGCGTGCTGCCGCTGTTCCACATCTTCTCGCTCAACTCCGTGCTGCTGTGCGCGCTGCGTGCCGGCGCGGCGGTGATGCTGATGCCCAAGTTCGAGATGGGCGCGATGCTGGAGGGCATCCAGCGGTGGCGCGTCACGGTGGCCGCCGTCGTGCCGCCGCTGGTGCTCGCCTTGGCCAAGAACCCCGCGCTGGAGAAGTACGACCTCAGTTCCATCCGGATCGTGCTCTCCGGCGCCGCGCCGCTTGGCAAGGAGCTCGTCGACGCGCTCCGCGCCCGCGTGCCACAGGCCGTCTTCGGACAGGTCAGCGTCTACTGTCTACTGTTCCGTTCCCTGTTTCACCGCTACTGCCTTGCCAAGTAGACATTCTCAATTGTTTCGAAAAGAAAAAAGTTTGAGGTATTATTTTATAAAATTTTATAAAATATTTTGGGAACTAAACAAGGCCCAAGCTTGATCCAAACAAACATTCCATTGTTCAGTCTATAGTGGTATAACCGTACAGGCATACTCCGCTACCTCTGTCCTGTAGCTATAGTATTCATGCTGATCATTTTTTAAAAAGTTTGACTAAGTTTATAAAAATTATCATCAATATTTGTATCCCAAAAAAGTTTATTATGAAAATAGATTCAATTATCTATCTAATGATATTAGTTATATACTACAAATATTAATATTTTTTTGTATATTTTGATCAAAGTTGAGTATGTTTTCACTTTTTGGTAAGTGAGAACAATAGTTAAAACCCTTTCCTCTAGTGCATCGTTGTATTCGTTGTATTTTTTTTCGTTCTCAATACAACGATACATAAAAATTTTGCCTATTCGAGGAAAAAAAAGAACAATAGTTAAAAAGGAACAGAGAAATATATATTATTGTCTAGAGCACTTTCAAATAGTAGCAATCTCTTAAGCTCAAATAATCATCCAAGAGGAACAATAGCTCTTTCTTCTTCTTTTTTTCGCAAACATGCATATTTCATCAAGAGAAATAGAGAACAAGCAAATAAACACCGGCAGCCTCGACAAAAGGGTAACCAAAGGTCCCCCCGAGCCAAAAAAGTAAAAATGGCTAAAAACAAGGGACGTGCCTTTTCTTCTAAATCACGTGATGAAGTTTCCCTTTCAACTGTGATTGTGTGAGCTACATCCTCTTCGCTTGAGCTTACCAGCCGAATCTGACATCTAATCAACAGAATTTTTCTCTTACAACAAATTAGCTAATAATATTTTCAGCCATGACTTATGAGCCCAAACGAACAATAGCAATTGCCCACCTGTGCGTACTATGCAGCGTCCAACACGACACAAGTAGTGCCACGGTGCAAGCCGTGACAATCGCTCACTTTCTACTGTGGCCTTAGTTAGTTTCTATAATTTTTAAAAAAATCTTTGTCACATCGAATGTTGCAGCACATTCATAAAGCATTAAATATAAATAAAAAAATAACTAATTGCATAGTTTATCTGTAATTTGTGATGCAAAATTTTTAATTCTAGTTAATATATAATTAAACAATAATTATCAAACACAAATAAAAAAAATACTACAATAACCAAATTAAAAAATTTCACCAACTATAGACCCGAGTCATGGCAAGGATTAACCCCGAGCGATGTGATGTGTACTGCACTGTACATGGTTAACGACCATGCCTGCCACTCTGCCAGGAACATGTGGCTTTTCTGTGAGTTATATAACGGCAAAGTGCCGACGCCTGCCCTGGACGTCCGAGTCGCGAGTCGCGAGTCGCGACGGTGGATGATGGTGTCTGATCGCAACGCGTTGCCAGCCCTGGGTCCCCGGAAACCGTCAGCCCGTCACCACGCCTGAGCCTGACTGCGTGAGCCTCTCGTTCCACCTACCAACCCAGCTCGGGCGGGTGGCCTCCGGCCGGCGGTCCGGCGGCCTCTGCGCTGTGGCGGCACTCGGCCCGACGCGGCGCCAGGCCGCGATCCCAGTGCAGTGCAGTGCAGTGCAGTGCACGCCTCCTCCAAACCGCCCCGTCTCGTTCCACCGTGATTTCGGACGAACCGGACGCGCGCCGCGTCACGGTCACCCGATTGCTGGTCGTCTAACGCGCCGTCCCGGTGGCTGCAGGGGTACGGGATGACGGAGGCCGGGCCCGTGCTGTCCATGTGCCCGGCGTTCGCCAAGGAGCCGACGCCCGCCAAGCCGGGGTCGTGCGGCACGGTGGTGCGCAATGCCGAGCTCAAGGTGGTGGACCCCGACACGGGCCTCTCCCTCGGCCGCAACCTCCCCGGCGAGATCTGCATCCGGGGCCCGCAGATCATGAAAGGTACTGTAATTAATTAATTAACCGCGCACGACGTGTCCTGACTGTGCAAAGTGACCGGTCACTGATGGACGGACGGGCGGCGTCGTCCGTGTGGTGTGGTGTGGCGTGGCGCAGGGTACCTGAACGACCCGGAGGCCACCGCCAGGACGATCGACGTCGACGGCTGGCTCCACACCGGCGACATCGGCTACGTCGACGACGACGACGAGGTCTTCATCGTCGACCGCGTCAAGGAGCTCATCAAGTTCAAGGGCTTCCAGGTAACAGTAACACACAGGCACAGCGCTGGCCTGAAAAGCCTATCTACTGTATCTAACTCTTTCAGCCTTTTGCCTCCAGTTTTCTGATAACTGTAGCTGTCACGCCCGTGCAGGTGCCGCCGGCCGAGCTCGAGGCTCTGCTCATCGCCCACCCATCCATCGCCGACGCAGCCGTCGTCCCGTAAGACCAATCAGCTGCTGCTTCGAAACCACTAAACGCCGCAAGAAAATTGCTCGTTCTGAGAGTGTGTGTGTGTGTGTGTATGTATGGGCGTGGCAGGCAAAAGGATGACGCCGCCGGCGAGGTCCCTGTCGCCTTCGTGGTCCGCGCCGCCGACTCCGACATCGCGGAGGATGCCATCAAGGAGTTCATCTCCAAGCAGGTACTCAGCCACGCCGCTTTGGTTGCTAATGGTTTTTGAACGCTAGCCCGGCTCTTTTTCTGACAGTTTCTTGTGTGCGCCGCGCCGATTTTCAGGTGGTGTTCTACAAGAGGCTACACAAGGTGTACTTCACCCCCTCCATCCCCAAGTCGGCGTCCGGGAAGATTCTGAGGAGAGAGCTACGCGCCAAGCTCGCGGCAGCCGCATCCACTTGAGGAGCATGAGACTCAGTCAGACCCCGTGCCTTGTTACGTGCAATTCATTTGGTAGTGTCATTTAGTTCCAATTCAGTGTGTGTGTGTACGACCGTGAAACATGAGGCGCCGACATTGTAAGATGTATCAACATGCATTGTATGCGAACGCTTCCTCAGTTGAGGACCACCCATTTATTTATGTGATGATTTTATTTCAACAAGAATGGCTGATTTAGACCTCACAATATCTCACGCTTCGCAGCGCTAAGTGTGGGTTATTCTAAACGCTAAATGGTAAACCGTCGGCCACCTACCATTTAGCCCATTATTTAGGCAAAACAGATGTTTAAATGGGCAAAATAGCCGTTTAAACGGCCAAAACAACCAATTAAACAGAAACGATGTGCCACCGTGTAGATTTAGGAGAACAGTGATATAAGAGACCTGCTTGATTAGCCAAAGCATACGATGAGCTTAAACAATGGTTTACTGTAGTGAAGAACAGAGATTCAGTAACACTGGACATTTTCCCCCCGTCAAGGCATAATCCACCATCCAATACATTCATGGTCACTGGGACTCATTCATGAAACAAGATTGAGAAAGTGCAGCGACTTAACTGAACAAACCGAAAGGGGCAGGTATGAATCGTATGTGCGAATAAACAATCGATTCAAATCCTATCGAATCTTCAATCTACCGAGTGGGTACAGCACCAGAAAATAGCAAGCACTGGCTGCAATTATGGAAAGGTACTTAAAAGCTGATCAGGTCATCCTTCTTCGGATCTGGCTTTTTCGGCCCATCCTGGGAGCTGCTACCTCCCTTCTTGCCAAATATCATCTCGTCGAGATCATCAAGGATATCATCATCTCCACCTGACCTTGCTCTCGCGGCAGCTGGTTTTCTGACAAGGGCGTCTTCATTGCCGATAGCAGTCGAATCTTCATGTTCTGTGGCAATCGGTATGACAACTGGTCTCTGTTCTGCATGCTCTGAGGCCCTGGGCTGCTTCATCTCCTCGTACTTCGATAACACTTTCTGGATCTCATCGTTCACGCTCAAGGCCTCAAAGAGCACAGCTTCGTTGTCTCCAACGGTCTCAATAATCCTCTGGATAGTGTGCTGAGATTGGTAGCATTGTTGCACAAGAGTGGCTGTCAAGTCATCCTGTGGTGATAACAAAAGTAGTCAAACAAGAATCTTTAGATAGTTTGATTTGTGCTAGTCTAACAAACAATATGCCTATTAAAGTTTTCATTTAGCGAGAAAACAGTTGGTTTTATAAAGAACTGTGCAAAATCATCCTACTTCAGGATGCAAACAACAGAATAGGTGTAAATAATTGAAATATATACCCTAATCCAACAAAAAGTTGCAGTAGATATAACTTCAGGACGCAGTGGATGTGGTTGTTAACAGGGAAAGCAGTTAGCCAACTATGCTCAACAAAACATGGAGTACTTTTTCAACCATTCTGATTCCTAAACAACTGTATAGAACATGCACTATATTAAGTTATCAATCAACATGAACAGCAAAATGTTTCCACTACATGCAATTTGGTAGTCTACCACTTTATCACCATAAATGCAGCACAATAAGCAACATGCCCTAAGTATGTTTCATCAGCAACATGACACAACAAGCAGTATCTTTTACTGCAAAAGATCCATAAAGGAAATCTCACGTGTGAAAATAGATAATCACATCAGGATGGTTGAGAACTTGATAAACAGAGTAAGAGAAAAGTCAAATGAAATTGGGACACAGTACCTGCAAAGCATCCTGTTCAGGGGAAGACGAAAGAACAGTTGAAAGAAGTTCTATGCTGTTACGAGCTACATCAAATGCTTCTTTTGTTTCTTCAGCAGTATATGTATGAACATGGATGTCTTCGAATGCTTGCTGGGGCAAGCTTGAGTCAACATCAGCTTCAGCAACTGACCGTGGTGGAGTAAATATGGGAGCCAAGCTCTCATTGTCACGTCCAGGAAACCGCACTCCTCTTGATTTCAAGCTCTATACATGGAAATGACCTTGGTTACAAAGTGCAAAAACATTCTGTGCAAGGATAAATCATATTGATCTTCTGCAGCACTACCCCATTATATTTTACAATAAGATATGATATTACAAGCACTTCCATTGATCAGAAGAAAGTAATGTGCCAAGACATTGATTTGATATCGTGTGGATGTCTAAAATAATCAACAAGACATAATGTATTTCCATAAAATATCATGTTTCAAAACAACCAGTAAATTATTATGGATAATAAATCCAGAACTATAGGAATGATACAAGTGCTGCCTAAGGCGCTCATTATAAGTACTTGGTGAGCGCGGTTGGTTGCACAGGAATATAACCATAAAAATGTAAGTAAACTATTAAGTACAAAAGCATAAAACTATGTGAAACATAAATAGCTCAGTGATTGCACTAAAGCAGCCTTACTTAAGCATGTCGCTACTAAATCAGACTTTTTCCCTATGATTGCATCATGGAACAACAAAAACTATTCCACTTTTATCTTTTGGCATGAACTAGTAGAAGAAAATAAACCACTGCAGTATGGTAGTATGAGTTAACTGGAACAAGACACAAGTTGTGCAATTGTTTTGGTTGAAGCAATGGTAAACAGAATTAAGGCCCGTGTTTGCAAACCTTGTATGTTTCCTCATAGACTGGTAGATAGCGGAGTTCATCGCCAGACTCCCCCCATGCTTCAATCAGCATAAGGGTCTTGTTCCTGTTATTCACCACAGTCTGAGGGTCATCAATCAACCTGACCATCTCATCAAGAACACGCTCGGCCGCAACCTCTGAGAAGGCTTTCTCACAGTTCTTCACAATAGTCTCAAGCAGGACCAAGGAGAGGTACTGGACCCTCGCATCCTTCAGCATGATCCTCTTCTTGATCCCACGTATAAGCTCCACACTGTTAACCTTCTCCGTGTTGATCAAGTCGCAAATCTCCAGGTTTGAGTTCCAGTCAGGCCCGTCCAGATTCTCCGAGGTGGCGTCCTCAACAATCTTGTCAGCCGGGGTCTGCCCCTGGAACAACTCCTTCATCTTGAAACTCATGGAGCTCATTCCAGCCGTCATCTTTTTGCTGACCTCCGTCCCGGTGATCTTCAGGCGCTCGCCAAAGGCGCTAACCTTGTCCATCAGGTTATCACTCATTTTCGCTGCAGAAACTCCGAATTAGTCGAGAAAATGGGCGTGCTGCGTTGAAAACCCCCGAATTCTGCAAACTTTGCACAAACCCGAATTCTGGAAGCTAAATTGCTGCACCTCGGGTAGACTAATGTTGCGCGGTAAGGACGAAAAACCTACTTAGACCGTTTATATGATTTCGATTAGCAAATCCGCAAAGTCAAACGAACTCCTATAAGATCCCGACCAAGCAGGCTAGGGTTTACTCACCACCAACAACAGAACCTAAAATAAGAGTTGATCCAAGCCGATCTCCACCCCACGGCAGTCCAGCACCAGTAGAGGTCGACGCCGGTGGAAGGAGAAGCCCTGCCGTCCAGCGGCGGCGGAAGAAACAGCAGGAGATGAAACGGGTTATGAGAGGGAAATTGGGGGAAAACGGCAGGGGAAGATCAGGATACTGAACACGGAATTTTGGGGAGGGAAGCAAGAGAAGCGGATTAGGAGCAGGGGTCGAGGGGCGTAGGCGTACCTCCGCGACGGAACTGACGAACAGAATATCCAACAAGAGCGGCTTCTCTGACCCGTGGATTCCTCTTTCCGCGTCGTCGGCGTCGTTGCTTCCTGGTGAGTTCTCCTTCGGTGCCTTGCAGTTGCGGTCTCTTTTCTGCCACTTTGGTTATTGCTTCTAGACCAACCATAAACCCCGTTCCTCCCTGTCCTTTTCAATCTATCTTCGATATAATAATACGCTATTTTCCCCGATCGGGCAGTTACTTTTTCTCTTTATGATTTGTGTGTAATTTTTAATCATAAAAAATGAATAGGAAACTCAAATTCCATGTTGAACTTGCTCAAGCGGAGATGAGATACCTATAAATAATTTCATAGGCAATGAACTTATGAATTCAGGCTGAATGCTTCGCCAAATACTGCTCTTTCAACGGTTGATACAATATTTAGCCGTTCACCGCAGGCTCCGACTTTGGCAGCACAGAGAAGCATAAGCAGGGTCAACGGCGCACGGCGTACACCGACGTATTAGAGCATTATTCCCACGGGGATATGCCACGACTTTAGAAAGGTGCCGTGTACCGACCACCACCGCCAAACATCACGACGCGCGGGGGCAGGCAGGCCGGTCAGCAGGCAATATCACAACAGCTACAGCTTAAAAGAATTCACAACATGGCGCCATGGACAACACACACGCACCAAAACTTTCTGGCCGCACTGCTTTAATCTTGCAATCAACAACCGGGGGATGGAAGCTGCCAAACGCCACGGGAATAAGCAGCCGCTACTCGAGTTAGCACAAATGGCATCCTACCGAAAACAGCCTGCCATTACAGATGGCAGCGCTATATACACGATGAATATCTGATAGGTTAATGCAACAGTTAACTCTTTTACCCAATTTTGCTGCCTGACGTCAACAGATTCACATATGAACATACCGAAAGTCTAGCTTGAAATAGCTGTGACCAGCATGACATAATACAGACACAACTCCAGCAAAATATTCATAGTTGAAGGCGCACAGGCACCCAGTGATGCTTCAGCTTGCTTGTTCTCAGACACCTATCTCAAGACGGCCATAGACTACTACACTAAGGTCTGGAATTTTTCGCAGATTGCAGCATGAGGTACCTGTAAACAGACATTTCAGATTCATGATGCTAACACATATTGTCATATACAGGCATTAAGAATCAAGTACTCATATACTGAATATTATTTGAGAGAAAAAAAAGGTTGGAGAATGCAAACATATACAAAGCGATTTTTATGCAGATGACTCTCCAAATGATGATTTAGAGCGTGAAATTTAGAAAGACTCTTAGATGTTCTTACAAGTGCAATGCAGTTTTCGAAACCTGGACTTTACGAGTTGGGTCGTTCCAAACCAATTTAGGCAAATCAGTCAATTCAATAATAAGGGTAAATTAGTCCGCAAGAGCTGCCTTATAGGATAATAATGGAGACAAGTGAATGCATACCATCCCCCTTGGGACAACTACAAGTGCTGAGATGTGTGAATGATTGCTAGCAAAGAAATAAAGAAATTATTGCAGAGACCCATAAGAACAAGGCATCACTGCAATCTGAAAACCCAACATTCAAGGGATAAGGATTACCTGCAAGTGTAGAACCCAGCAGCATACCATGAATTCAAGAGAGCAGCAAGATCACTATCAAGATTTGGGTTCATGCCCATACTCGTGCTTTCCTCCTTTCCAGTATCAGATTCGTTTCCTATATTGATGACAAAAAGTGATAGTGAGACGAAGTATATATGTGCATTGCCTGACACAAGCTCACACAATTGGTATTGCAAGGGATGTGAGTTTTTGGCTTCTTCTTATGTGTAATGTGCAGTACATTCATAGAACTAGTTATTCTTGCAAACATATTTTAAGACATTTGCAGAAGAACGCCACTACTTCAAACAAGAAGTTACTTACTTTGGGCTCCAGGCAGTCCAGATATCGTACTTTTCATAAAATTAAAGGCACCTTCAGCAGTCATCATTGCGGCCTTAGCAACTTGATCATCATTGGTAGATACCTTTGTTGGGGCCTGCATGAAGTTTGAAACACTAGGGTATGCAGTGCTTGCACCTGGGCATTGATCACCTGAAAAAGATTGTATTTACATGCAATGGCAAATGCACAATACATATGAACAGATGAAGAAGGCACAAACTAAGGCACCTACAAGTCAATGATACGCTGCAGCCAGCAGTAGGTGGCATACAAGAAGAACCTCCACTTGGTTGGCCAGCTGAACAGCAGGATACTGATACCAGGGGAACATTCCAATTGCAGCATGAGGATTGAGAGGTGGAAGAGTAAGGATCTGGTGCTGTGGCACTATAGACAGGAACTTGCTGCTGTTGGGTTGTAGAAGCATATCCTGGTGCTTGATAATTCCAATAGTTTGTTTGTTGGAGTTGCTCAAGAATGTTCCGACTCTTCTCCTCAAGCTCATAGTATTGCCTCAGCAATTCATTGTACTCCCCAGTTTGCTGGCTTGAGCTCAAATTTCCATCAGCATCAGTACTAGCATCTGTGGAGAGCGTTTTAGCCTCTGAAACATGTGTCTCTTTGCCTGGACCAGTTTCTTGAAGAGGAGCTTGCTCAACTGTCAGCATTTCTTCAGAGGGCTGCTGCTGTGTCTCTGACTGACCACAAGGTGTGTTGTCACAGTTGGCATCTTCCTCTCTGCACATTTAAAATGTATGAATGGAATGAAATTAAACTCTATCACGTCTTCCAAGAATGTAGCGCCAAGACAATAGCATAAGAATTTAAAATTGGATACATAAAGGACAAATGAGCATGGCCAAATCATTGATAATATCAGGTAGACAAAATAACACATGTCCTTAAAGAATAATCTGTAACGCTCAAGTTTCTACAAATTTCATAAGTAATTGATTGCTCCCATCAATTAAAATGTGAGATCCGAAAGCTTTAGCTGTCCCCATCAATTAAAATGTGAGATCCGATTCCAAACAGAACAGTTGTGAAACAAATATGTGAGCAGCAACCAGCTATTTCTCAACAGGCTACCCGTTTTGTATCGGTCCCAACAATCATGCAATTCTAATCATGTAAAACACCTCATTTGCTTTGGATAGCATAGGCACAAGCAAACAGACTAGTTCACACTGAATCTCTACAACTAAAACACTCGCAGAGCAATCGTCCACCGGCTTCGCTCGCCTCAGCCCCCCGCGATGGCTCCGCCTGGCTGAAAAAAACCCTGCGCCGACAGGTGGGACCGGGCAAAGATTTGGCCGCTCAACCCTCTCTCCATGCACGATGGCCTCGATTCCCATCCCACCGCCGCTGCCTCTCCTCCGCGCTCTGTGCACGGACCAGTCACAATGGGCAAACTCTGTCGCTGCTCACAGAGCCAACTGGAGGCCCTCATTACCCTAGTCTGCGAGCTCTCCTCCACTGGTCCTTCGACCACTGCTGATGCAATGGCTCCCTCCCTCGTCAGCAATGGTGTCGCCAGCAACGGCACGGGCAACCGCACCAATGTTCCTCTCCAGCCTCCCCCGCCTCAGATAGGGCGCCCTCCAGTACACCCTGCAGACCACCGCCGACACAGATTCTTCAAAGTCAGCGGCGTAACACGTGAGAAGCAAGGAGAAGAGTAGATCTATACATCTACTCCATTGATGTCATCGGCAAGACCTGCATGTTCATCTCCTACACCTCCAACATCTTTCCCACGGTAAGTTGATTCTGTTCACTCTTTTTCTTTCCGGCTTGAGAGCCTTACTTTCTTCATGCACTGGCACATTGGCAAGGAGTAGAAGCAAGGCTACCCACATATAGTATTCCCAGCCAAGTTGTTTCTATACACAACTATTTGATACGTATCTGGATGTGGTATTAGGGAGGTGAATACTAGATGTGAAGCTTTCTTACGTGGGGGTTATCAGGTACCTAAGCATTATGATTATAAAATCTTGATTGAATATGTAAATTCTAGGAGTTGTAAATTAAAATGTTTAAGGGAATTTTGTGGAATTACTAATAAGTATATTGATGCTACAGTTATACAGTCTATAGTTTTGATCTACAAGTGTATATGTTGTAGCCCAGATGCTTTCTAGATATGTTTTTTTCGATAGTCTTGGAACCTTAGCCATCTAAGTGCGAAAAATCAGAAATTTGTTTATTATTGTTCTTGATTGCTCACTGCAACAGCTAAGCACTGAAATATTGTTTGACGATAAATTGATAACCATGTTGATGTGACAAACTGTGAATTTTGCTAGCTCAGTTGTATACCATTGCTTCTTCCAATTTGCAATAAATCTTTGAGCTTATAATATCAGTTAGCTATTCTGTAGATCTCAGCGGTGAAGTTTGAAAATACTGAGGATGTATTTGCTTCTTAGCTTACTGAAAATTTGTCTTTTTTCCCCAACTTGTGACAATTAAAACTAGGTCACAACTCATCTGTTTATTGACTTTATAATCTTTTACTTTGCTACATGTAGAATAGTGCCCCGCTGTTCATTGGTCAAGAAGGGGCAGCAGGTCTGATAATGGAGCTGCTATGTTGACTTTTAATGGGCTCTCTTAAACTCCAGATTTCGATAGAAATGGGTTCCACTCTGGAACAAGTACAATATAGAACCTAGGACCTCAGAATGATTTTGCGTGTTCAGTTTTTTTTTTTTTGAAAGATCCAGATTAGCTACTTCTTCTTTCTTTCTTTTTTGAAAAATGTGGACTGGCTGCAAACTTATATTAATAAGGAGAACTATGAGAATGTGGAAGTAGTGCCTACAGGAGCACCTTGGAGGCAGACTGCCAACAAAGGGTTTAAAAACAAATACTAATTACTTAAACGAAAGGTAAGATGACTAGGTCCTTTGAGCATTGAGCATTTTGCCCCTGTTGAGAACCCAAAGGATGGATTCTTCATGGATTTCTACAAAGATAAAGTTTGTTGCCTTCTTCTTGACCATGAAAACTATTTCATTTTCTTTGCTTCCAGAGTATGCAACATATGTTTGTTGCTCAATCTGCTTCCTTAAATGGACCTCTGGCGCTTATGAATAGCTCTTAAAAATGTGGGAAAATTAAATTTAGATTTGCACAAATTTAGTGGTTCAAACAAAAGCAAAAATGGGATAGAATGATCAGTGTAAAACCAATTTTGTTGTTAAGGGTTAGTAACAATGATTTGTTTTTCTTTTTTTTCTTAGCACGAACAAGCAATGTTTGTGTAGCAAATGCAATGTTTGCTTTCAGGTTCGTGTCGATTTTTTTTTATATTTCTTTTTCAGTGAACTTTTGTAAGAACAACAATTTTTATTGAGATCAGCTTGGCAGTTGTATCCTGCTTGTCGCTATTCAGTGTAGAGTTTCTATTAACAGTCAAATTATTCCCTTACAAATTACAATTGCTGAGTATTTTCGTGATATGGGCTACAGTGTCAATATGATGGCCTGAATTGTTGCAATTTTATTGGCATGGCTTACATTTGTATCTCTACATGATGAGTCAATGATTGGCATTGACACGGTGATGCTTGATGCTGAGCAGTTAGCACAACCAGCTGCCAAAGCAACTACAAAAATCAGATGTAGAATAAATTTTGTGCTCAATATAATGATATTGCAACTAAGGTATTTTTTTAATATTTTGGTATGGCTATGTTCAGTATACCTATGGAGCTTTTACTGTCAAAAGTAGGGAGATGAAAAGCAGTTCACTTTCCTGAGAATGTACCTATGTGATTAGATTGGTTTAGTGGGAATAGATAAAATTCTCATTTTGAAAGAAGCGAAATTCATTCAACAATCTTGATATATTTGGCAAGCACATGCTGACCGTCTTGGGTTATGACACTTCGAACAAGAACAGTGCACTGAGCTTGCCATGCATTGTGGTTGCCATTATAGTACATGAGTATAATAGTAACACACATCTAAACTTAAGTTATCATGATATTATTTTGTTCCCATTGCAACGCACGAGCATGATCCTAAGCTAAAAACGTCAGTATACTCAGATACTTACCCATCCGCTGCTCCAGCAGTAATGGGCTCCTCTTCTTCTGCAGTAGTAGCAGTAGCAGCAGCTTGTTCGGTCTTCCCATCCTCACTTGGCGCTGCTCGCTTGCTCTTGCAATGCATTTCCTGCCAATCATCAAAAATTAGCCCGATGCAAAATAACATTTTGCAATAAAAGGTACACGATGCCGATAAGGTAAAATCTCCGCTCTCCACCCCCAATCAGAACCCCCAGCACCCACCGCGCCTACCCACCGACGCAACCGACAGCCACCTCTCAACGCCCAAAAACCCTAAACCCTAGCAGCTGCGGCGGCGGGCGAGGGGCAGCTGTCCCGGAAGTCATAGAAGCCGGAGGAGACAAGCAAGCATACCTTGAAGGTGCACATGGCGCGGTCGAAGGCGTCGACCAGCGCCGAATCGTCCCAGAGTTCGCCGCCCTTGCCCATCCCCGAATCGCGCCGACCTCTCTCGCCCTAGCGGAGCCTGCGGGCTTCTCTTCCTTCCTCAGTTCCTCGGCTGCGCCGCCTTTCGAGGGAGGGCAGTGAAATGGAAAGGCGCATTCCCGATTCGCCAAAGTCATCAGAAAAGGAAAAGGAACCGCACGTCCGTCCGCACCCGGCAGGCCAGCCCATGTTTCGGCCCATCACGAGGCACATCGGTTGGTCCAGCATAGCACGTCGGCCCATCGAGTTCATATTGGTCCTGGGCCTTCTCCATCACGTTACCAGCCCTTTGCACGAAACGGCCCAACGGGCCATTGATAACCCGAGCGAGGCCTGTGTGGCTCCTGTGTCCTTGTGAGTGTGAGTGACTTCGTGACGAGTCCCGACGGAACCAGCAAAAAGAAGAAAAGAATCCTTCCCCAAAAAAAAAAGCAAAAGAAGAAAAGAATATTGTTTGCAGAACCAAGGGACGGAGCAACGCGTCGTGTCATGGTGGCGCGCGAGAAAAAGAGGAAGGTCACGTCACATCCATGCATCATCATCCATGGCCTGTTGGCTTCCTTGTTCCTCTCGTGCATCATGGCTGCATGCATGCGAGCACGGGCGTCCGTACATCAGTGCCGGAAATGGGCGGCGATCAGTTTCCAAACAGTGAGGATGATGGTTAGTCAGTTGCTCAGCCTCACGTCACGCGTTGCTTACTGTGTTTATTATCTTCTGGGTCTTTTTAGTTCATACCAAAAACAAAAAAAAATCAAGATTTTTGGTCACATCGAATCTTTCGGCACATGTAATAGAGCATTAAATATAAATGAAAATAAAAATTAATTACACAATTAACCTGTAAATCACAAGATAAATTTTTGAAGTCTAGTTACTTTTTAATTGGACAATATTTGTTAAATAAAAACAAAAATGTTACAATGTCAAAATCCAAAAATGTTTTGTATCTAAACAAGGCCCCTGTTTCTTCGTGGAAGCATTGCATATTTGCATTGTCCAAAGCTTACGAGTACATGATCTCATCTTGGTAGCATTTGCATGTTTGAGGCCTTGTTTAGTTCACGCTGAAAATAAAAAATTTTCAAGATTCCCCGTCACATCGAATCTTGTGGCACATGCATGAAACATTAAATATAGACGAAAACATAAACTAATTAGACAGTTTAGCTGTAAATCACGAGACGAATCTTTTCATCCTAGTTAGTCTATGATTGGATAATATTTGTCACAAACAAACGAAAATGCTACAGTATCAAAAAATTTTCAATTTTCAGAAGTAAACAAGGCCTGAGCCTGGGATGGGAAAAGCAGAAGAAGATTTTCTACTCTACTGCAAAAAGTTCAAGTGTGTGGGGGGAGTATGGGGCACAGATGCATGAGAGCAGAAAAGAAGGCCTTGAATGCCGGGCGGGTGGACGCAGCATGCACGCACGTCTGGTCGCCGTCAGGGCGGAGGACGGAGGGATCGGTCGTATCCGCATTGGGCGCCGACGCTGCCGCATCCTGCTGCTGCCGCTGCTGCCTTTCAATTGCCGCGATCGAGGCCACAGGGCCCGCTCCCATCCCACAGCGCCCGCTCGCTTGACGTGATGAGACCTCAGACCGGAGCGTCCTCTCCCGTCCTCCGTCGCCGGCCACACTGTTGCGTCTGCGCCCTGCTGCGGCGGTGGTGCATGCTGCCCCTAGCAGGTAGCAGGCAGGCTACTGTGTACTACTAGCCGGTGCAGCCAGCCAGCCAGCGGCTGCTGCTGGTACTCGATCCCTTGTTGCTTCTCCTTGGGGCGCCCCCCAATCATAGCGTAATGGAGTGCCTCATCATTCATTTCCCCCCACTTCTCCTCTTCTGTGTGCCACAAGTAGTATTTCCTCTGCCCAAAGCCTTTCTCCTCCTCCTCCTCCTCCTCGGTCCGCGTGCAGTCTGAGCCAACCGCCCGCCCGTCGTCGCCCACAGATTCCTTGACTGCATGCATGCTTGAGGAGGATGATGAGCATGCAGTTGAGCTGAGCTGCTTCTGCTTCTCACCGCCAACAGGTCGAAAAAGAAGAACCGCCAGCTGCTGTAGCTGCATGCTACCACCTCAATTTAATTTGCTGGGTTGGTCTACAATGTGCAGTATGGTACTTATCCGGGGTTTCTTTTTTTTGCCAAACTACGTAATCAAAATTCTTGCTGCCATGACAGTGCATGATATGTGGAGGAGGCATGCATGGCATGGGCATGGGCGATCGAGTCCATGCAGCCCCCGACTGACCGAGCGACTGCTTGGTCGCACGAGTACAGACTGATGAGACCACGTGGTGCGTCTGCGAGCGCAAAAGTAAAACGCTACCTAGCGGTGGTAGCTTTTGATGCAATGCATGCTTCAAAGTCAGTGCGAATTCGAACGCTGGCGGAGCAAGCAGGCAACGGAGCAGTGCAGCAAGTGGCGTGGTCCGGTCCGGTCCGGTCCGGTCGTCGGGTCCCGTCCCTTCACGGACACACACGTATGGATGGCATTGTACGTACTCCTTACTCTATGCATGTACGTGCGAGCTGACCAGAGAGAGAGAGAGAGAAAGGCAAGCCCCAGTGCAGTGCATGCATGGCGAGACCTGCTGCGCTGCAGCAGCAGCTAGCAGGGGCCGCCCGTACCCGTACTAGGGCTATACTAGCTAGCACTAGCGCCGGCCGAGGCCGGCACTGCGCGTGTACACATGTGCGTGTCGTGTCGTCGCGGGCCGGCCGAGAGCAGGCGGCCGGCCGGGGCCCTTGCATTGCATTGGCGCTTGCATGCGCGAGTTGGCATGCACGGCCGGCCGGGCATGGGCATCGATCGGGGCATGCATGGATCCCGCGGAAATCACGCGACGCTCAGGTCAGACGACGGCTGGCTGGATTCTTCTCCCTGTTCGTTTCTGTATGCATGGCTGAGCAGTCGCGACGCGGTCAACCACGCAAGCTCGCCAGCTGAGCACTCCGCGCGCGCTACGCTGCATTGCTTGTGCTGCTTGCCTTGCAGTTGCAGTAGTACGGGTTGCCGGCCACCGCTTGCATGCGTACGAGACGAAAGCATGCATGCTCTACATCATCTTTCAGTCCTTCCCGGCCGGCCACCGTGTCGCTAATGTTCGTAGCTAGTGCGTGTGTTAGAGCGAAATAAAATTGAAGTAAACTCCGATCCCCAGTCCCCAGAGACGATCAAGTCAAGCTATACAGACGCAAATATACGTACAAGAAAGCCAGACTGGTCGGGTTCGGTGGTATAATAACTAATAATACTGGAGTACGTACTCTCGATCATTTCTCCAGTGGTAGACTGCACGTCCTACTGTAGTTTCGGAATGGTAAAAAAACGGGAGGAGGATCGATCGGAGGAGCAGGGGCTCGGGTATATCTTCCATGGATCGGAGAGGGCCGGGCCAGGGAAGCTAGGAAACAAAAGTAGGCAGCTAGAGGTAGGAAGCTAGTGAACGAGGGTAAACGGTGGTGGTTCTATCAAGGCTTTCCAAGAGAGGTCACTTCAGTCGGTCGGTCGATATATCACAGCAGGCGACGTCCATCCATCGGGCCGGCCACGCGTGGCCACCAGCGATCGATGCAGCCATCACAGCTGCATGCCATGCCAGCATGCACGCAGGGCCGACGTCGTCCCAACCTCCCTCACCTCGTCGATCGTCCTCCTAGATTTTACTTCAATTCCAGCTCTCGCCTCCTCCTCTTCTTTCTTTATTGATTGACGCAGACAATTGCATGCACGCATCCTCCATTTCATGCACTAGGGGTGTTCCCTAAATGACCAAATTGACATGCGCCTGCTGCTACATGCGTAGTAGTACAAGTATTATTGTTGCAATATTGCTACATGTGTACTTGCACTAGTCCATGGACGTACTCCCTCAAGTCCAAAAAAATAAGTGTACTTGCATCTATCATTTGAAATTTGTTCTAGAATAAAAGCAACCATGATGTATATAGACTAAATAATATATACATACATAGGACCATATGACCAGTCCATAGTTGTTATTATCTTCAGACAATATATATAGTTTAAGTAGTCTTTAATTAAGATGGGTTCCAAGGAAGATAAAATTATCCATATCAAAACCACCAGCTAACACAAGGTGGGAGAGAGAGGGAGGGAGGAGTAATAAAATACTCCATCCGTTCATTTATCTCAGTCGTCTAAGCAAAAAAATCAATAGTCTCCATCGTTTTGAGGTGGCTGTTGTAATTATAGTTGTGTCTCACATGCGTGTCGGTTGTTCCTTGATTACATGCGCATGTCTCCATGGAGAACCTAGGCTATCCTGGCCGAATTGAATTAATTAAATCACTAAAATTTATTGCAAAGACGTGGGTTATTTGTGCTCCTTAGTCTCTAGGCACAAGGCTTAAACGAAGGAGACTAATGGACGAAGGGAGTAACATACTGTTCTATGGATTAGTCTCACAATGTTTCAGGTAGCTGGTGTAAATTATTCTAATGCCTACGTAAGGACTGCTTTTGAACAACATTGTGGTTGCTTTAAGTACACTTCTAAATATTGTTCACCTAGTTATGATATGTTCTTTCTCTACTTCTAATAAAGCATCATCATCACACGATGAAATAGCTTCTGATAGAGATAAAATGCAATTTTTAAATAACATTGATATCCTCCGAGAATCCTAAAAGTGCCCTTATTTTTAGAACAGAGAGTGTTCCTATACCCTATGCTCATGGGTTAAAATCTTAGAAGGGGATGGGAAAGGACTTCGATCGAGGTTGAGTGAGATATAGGAGCCACGGGTGGCCTTGCCTAAACTCAAAAGGGTATTAATACTTAACCCTAATAACTAGTAGTGTTTACTCTAAATTTAAAAGGACCATCTTTCATTTGCACCGGCCTCTCCTAACAACCCAAGTTGTTGAATTTGCTCTAACAAATTCTTACGTGTAGTAGTGTTTCAATCTTTTTTAAAAAAGTGCTTACAATTATACTGTTAAAGTAGATGTATCATAATATTTTAGTAAAAACTATAAATCTTCTAAAGTGACAACTTGAAGGGTCGAGATGGCGGACTAGAGAGAGGGGGGGACGAATAGTCCTTTCTAAAACTTATTGCGTCGGCTAACCGAAACAAATGCGGAATTAAAACTATTGGTCTAGCCAAGACTACACCCCTCTATCTAAGTTCTCTAGCACCTTAAAAAGATCCTAAACAAGCAAGCAATGTGCTACCTTAGTAAGAGCTCATCTAATCAATTCTAGGAGCAAGGTCACACAAACCTATGCAACTAGTACTTTGCAAACCGGGGGAGCTCCTACTCAAACTAGTGAGGCAAAGCGCACAAAGCCTAAGCTCACTAGCAAGCTCAATAACAAGGCAACTAATGCCAAATTAGAGAGCGCAACTTACTTAGCTACACAAACTAAGCAATGTGACTAACAAGGTTACGCAAACCAAATTAGTCACGCAAGGGAACTACTTCTAGCTACACAAGCAAGAAGGTAACTAGCAAGCTACACAAGCTAACTAATTACAAGAGCAACTACACAAGCACAAGTATATGAATGTAAGAACAAGCTTGTGTTAGGGACTTGCAAACCAAGAAGAACAATGTTGACACGATGATTTTCTCCCGAGGTTCACTTGGTTGCCACCAAGCTACGTCCCCGTTGAGACAAGCTCCAAGGTTGCCACCGGTCCTCTTGCTAGTGGTGACCTGCAAGTCACACTCTCCCACGTGGAGTGCTTACCACAAGCTCTAGCACTTGACCTGGGCGAACCACTTGTTGCTCTTCACGTCTCGCTCAACTAGAGTTGCTCTTCGCGATCCCCGCATGGTGAGCACCGTACCCCTCACAATCTCTTCTCCGGAGCACCGCACAATCTCCTTGCGTGCTTCGACGGAGTCACAAGCCACCAAGCCGTCTAGGAGGTGGCAACCTCCAAGAGTAACAAGCACCACCGGCTTGCAACACGAACACCTAGTGCCACTCGATGCAATCTCTCAATGCAACGCACTAGAATCGCTCACTCACACAATCAGATAATCACTATCAAGCATATGTGAGTTAGAGGCTTCACTAGCACTCCCCAAGCATGGACACTAAGTCCCAAGGGTGTTCAGCACTAGCCAAGGCCGGCCACCACTTCTATTTATAGCCCCAAGGGCTAAACTAGCCGTTGCCCCTTCACTGGGCAAAACACGAGGGCACCGGACGCTCATAGGGAGCCACCGGACGCTCAACCCCCAACGTCCGGTGCTCAGGCGTTCGCCACGTGTCACTAGCCATTTGAACTCGACTGTTGCCGCCAACGGCTACTGCGCACGCACGCCTGCACAGCACCACCGGACGCTCTACTGCGTCACACCGGACGCGTCCGGTGCACACCGGACCCGTGCGCAGAGAGATCCGCAAACTCGCACGGTCACCGGACGCGAGCACTACAAGAAATCCTTTAATCCGTGACGGATTTTTCGTGACAAATTATAAGAATGTCACTAAGTCATAGACACATACCAGTACTGGTTATTAAGGCCCATTCCAGCCCGGTACCAGCATTGGAGTATATAAGAACGAAGGCAAACCCTAGCCCAATACTCCTCCCAGTCTCCCACAGCCCACAGTCGCACACTTCTCGGTCCTTCCATCTGTAGTTGACACACTGAAAGCCCTAGTTTGGTTTTGGATAATTGATGAAACCCTAGTACTAACCTCTATGCTAAGTGTATGTAGACTTAATAAGGTTGGTACATGCCAAGTGATGGAGCAAGTGATAATCATGGTGATGATGGTGATGACCACAAGATGATCAAGTGCTCAACTTGGAAAAGAAGAAAGAGAAAAACAAAACCCTTTGGAGATCAAGGCAAAGGTATTGCTTAGGGTTTTGGTTTTGGTGATCAAGACACCATAGAGGGTGTGATCACATTTAGGATAGATAGCCGTACTATAAAGAGGGGAATTCTTTGGCTAAGCGGTTGTCAAGTGCCACTAGGTGTCATTGTTCATGTGCATGCATTTAGAACCTAGTGAGCTAACTTAACTCCTTCGAAGAAAATGTTTGTGAAAAAGCTAACACACGTGCACTTGTTGGTTTAAACGTTGTGGTGTTGGCACACTTTGAGAAGAAGGTGGAGTTTGAAAGGTAGAGAGAGGATGGGTTCCTCTCTCCCTCCCGCCGAGCTTGCGAGGCGCGATTCGGCGCTTTTCGAGAAAATGAAGTGCATATTTTCTATTGCGCCGGTGGGAAATTTGGAGAAGTCGCGGGAGTGTTTCTCGCTGAGAAAACACACACCGGACGCTGGCTTCTGGAGCACCGGACACTGAGTCTGAGCGTCCGGTGCAAACAGTGCCTGGCCCAGCTAGGGTAAGGCACCGGACGCTGGCTTGAGCGTCCGGTGGTTAGCGTCCGGTGTGCGGGCATTTTGTGACCCTCTCTGCGCATGGGTCCAGTGAGCACCGGACGCTGAGGGTGCGTCCGGTGGCTTGCGTCCGGTGAGCGTGCGAGTTTGCGGAGCTCTCTGCGCATGAGTCCGGTGTGCACCGGACGCGTCCGGTGCTAACTTGCTCAAGCGTCCGGTGCTCTGCAGGTTACCGTTAGACTCTGACACGCGGCTGACGTTGGAGCACCGGACGCTGGTGTTGAGCGTCCGGTGCCCCTTTAAGAGCGTCCGGTGACCCCGAGTTTTGCCCAGAGAAAGAGCCAACGGCTCTATTTGTTTGAGGGGCTATAAATACGTGTTTGGCCGGCTTGGTGCTCACTCTCTTGGCATTCTAGCATACTTGACATCCTTGTGAGCCTAAGCAAACACCTCCCACTCATCTCCTTCATAGATTAAACATCTTTGTGAGATTGGGAGTGATTCCAAGTGCATTTGCTTGAGTGATTGCATCTAGTGGCACTTGGGGATCGTTCTAGCTGCGGTTTTCTTGTTACTCTTGGTGGTTGCCGCCACCTAGACGGCTTGGAGTAGCGGAGGAGGATTGGCACGAGTTGGTGATTGTTTGTGGCCATCTCCCGGTGATTGTGAGAGGTTTGTGCCTACCTCGGCGGAGTGCCAAAGGCAACATTAGTGGATTGCTCGTGTCATTGATCTACCTCACTTGTGGGTAGGTTCTTGTGGTATCCTAGTGAGGACGAGGTTCGTGCTACACCTCTTAGCCACCGAACCACCAAGTGTTGGTCGACACAACGGGGACGTAGCGTGCTGGCAAGCACGTGAACCTCGGGAGAAAAATTGTGATTGTTCATTGGATTTCTCTCGGTGATTGGACTTCATATTATTGATTGGTTCATCCCCTCTACGCGGTGGTATAAAGTTCAAACCATCTCTTTTACATTCCCGCAAACTAGAGTAGCTTACTTACTTGTATAGAAACTTTAGGTAGCTTTCTAGTGTAAGTAGTGACATAGCTCTTGTGTGCCTAGTGATTATATCAACTAGAATTGTTGGATAGGTGGCTTGCAAACACCCCATTAGAGCTAGAGCAAAAAGCTTCGCTTTGTTATTTACTAACCTCTTGCTCTAGTGAGTTTGTAGAATTTTTAAATAGGCTATTCACCCCCCCTCTAGCCATATTAGGACCTTTCACACACCCTCCCTCTGTCTCCTACCTCCCGATGATCCTCCATGAGTCGCTCAACCTCACCATCCACCACTGCCCACCATGTCCTCCCTCTCTCCTCAAATTCCCAAAATGGAGCAGCAACAGTGTGGGGTTATGGCGGCACGGTGGCTGCTTGCATCGTGGAGTAGTGGCGATGCGGAATAGCGAGCGAGGTTGCGGCGACACGGAGCAACGGTGCGGGATTGCGGCGGCACTGAGCTGCGGTGATGCGGCGGCCCGGAGTAGGTGGCGCAGGGCTATGGCGGCGCGGAGAAGCGGTGACGCTGTGGCGAGGGGCTTCGAATCGGACAGCGTGCGTTGCTACTGGTTCAGGAAGAGGTCCAACAAAGAGATTGACGACATCAGCATAAGTGCCCACCCATCCGCTTCCCTCCTCATCTATATAATGTGTGTGTGCTTCTTAGGAACTTGACTATTTACTTGCAATGCTTAGCCTGCTTGAGGAACCGATGTTCTAGATCTGGCGTTTTGGTAGGTTCTAGATCTCGAGTTGTTGATGAAGATCTTGGTAGGTTCTGGATCCTGAGTCTTGGTTGATGAAGATTCATGTTCGTGCAAAATATCAATCGGCTATACATAGAGTAACAAAACAATGAGGCTTCAGATAGACATTCTAACTACATTGTAATAATCTTTCTTGTAAGCTCTACCTGAAGGTCAAATGAATATGACCTACAAAATAATTACGTAGTTACTAACAATATTCTCTATTGATTTATGAAAATACAGAACTGCATGTTTAGTTGTTTTGTTTCATTACTTGTGTATAGTAGTAAGATAGAGAACAGGGTGCTTTTATTCAGATGTTGTCTTACTTGGTTATTGATATTTCTACTGTTTCTAAGCTAGTGCCAGATTTGTCTAGTTTTGTAGTAGCTAAAGAAAATAAATAGCCTGTAGCATATCTTCATGTCACCTTAATAGATTTAAGTTTAGTTGGTCTATGAATCTATTGAAATATGTGCTTAGAGGAAGCAGGCATGGTTTGGGCAGCAACATGACTTGGAAACCCTATCAAAGAAAATCAAGAACCGGTTTGTTCCCTTTCATTACATGCTTTGTAGTCTGCTTTTCTTCCAGAGCATTTTAATCTTCTGTCACTCTATTGCTAACATGGTGAATTGATTTTAGCAGTCTTCAGTGTGTCTTCAGTTTTTGGCGATGAGTCAAGTCTCCTCGATGGGGATTCTGCTGAGTTCAATGTGGAGGAAAACATGAATGGTAATGGGAATAAAGAAAAGAAAACATCTCAGAAGATCAGGTGATGGCTCCCTGTCTTGTTACTCCTCCCAATATACTTGCTTTTCAGTGGTAATCTGGAATATTAGTTTGAAATTTCTGTTTATTTCTATATTTCACGGTTTTCTGCTTTGGGTTAGCAAGCAGACACTGCATTCTATGGTTGTGTAGTTTTAGTTCTCTATATTTCAATTGTTAACTAAAATATATTATCTTGTTGTAGTTACTCTGTTTAACCACGAGCGCAGGATCCGGGCCCATGCTTTCAGTTTAGTAAATAATTGCAATGTCTAGCTAATCGACTTGGTGATGCTACTGCCACTTTGTGCCACTAGTGATATAAATTTTACAAACTAGACATGCTGAACTACAGTGCACGTAGTTCATATTTAAATGTTGATAGTATTGGCTTTGCATCTGTTAGCAGGCAGCAGTAACATGTTTTTTGTAACTCTAAATATGACATTAGTTTACCATCAATAAAAGCAGAAATATACTTTGTGAGTGCAACTATTTCAACAGGATATGTTTAAATTGATAGTTGTACCTAACACATTTTAGCTTAGGCGGTAGCTATCTATTAAGTTATCTAAATTACTATTTGATTGAACGTTTCTTTTCTACAGTTTTCAGGAAGGGAATCGGTGGATAAACAATATTGGAGAAGTGCTTGACGAAGGAGCTTCATTCCACCGAGGCGGCTACATTGCTTATTTGCTTATTTGCGACATGGAGAGACAATTGTTGGCTTTATGAATTAGTCTTGTTTTTAAATTGCTTCATCATCAAATGTGTAAATATTTGTATATATAAACATATTTGATCAAATGGTTGTAAATCTATAATTGGAAATGCAATAAAGAAATGTCACCATATTTGTCATTAAATAAATGTCTGAGATTTCTTACAAAAAAAACAGATGGGCTAGATGGTGATATATGCATCCATGTCATGATCCACATAAGAAGTCTAGATGATGTGGCAATTCATCTATGACGGTTTAGAACCGTCATAGGTAATGGGTTTGGGTTGGGCTAACTAGGCCTTGGGCTTAATTGTGACGTTTTGAGATCGTCACGAATTCTGTTAATCTGTGACAATTTTGTGAAAATCGTCACGGAGGTTAATCCTTGACGCTCAATAGGTGACGTTCTCTAACACCGTCACAAATGTTGGATAGTGACAGTTTTTTGATAATCCATGACGGAAATTTTTCATCATGGATTAGCAGGTTTCTTGTAGTTGTGGCAGAACCACCCTAATTATATGGCCCACATGCACTTGACATTGTCCTTAAGACCTCTGACTACTGCACATGAGAGTCATATAACTTGGATAGTCTGTCGGGTGCCCTCGGAGGACCCCGAATCATCCACATTTTAACTCGTACAGGATCAACATGGAGTTACCACAACATTACAACATTTGTTACAAAAATAACTTACATCAGAGTGCGGAAGATTTATAACTCAACTTACAACATATGATGGAATATAAACAACTAAATTTCCAAAAGGTGTGTAGAGTAGCGGAAGCATCCTAGGTGAAGCTTCTAAGGTAGGAGAGGTGGATAAATCATGTCGCGCCCACCGACATGACCTCCATTAGCAGTCTAAGTCAGCACCTGCAACAGGGGTTATAAAACCCTGAGTACGAAAGTACTCAACAAGACTTAACCGACTAAAAAAAAGAGGTGAAGACTCAGATATGCAGGCTATAGGGATTCAAGGTAAAGCTTTAGCAAGATCAAAGCATTTCTTTTGCATAAAAGCTTACTAAGAGTAAAACCTACTTTCAAGTTTTAACTCAAGATCATCATTTATGACTAATCAAAACTATTATCAAACTTTCATAAGTAAACCATATCTTTCTTATACCAAGATTCACTTATTACTACGATGATGGTACGAGGATTGAGGCTCCATATCCGAGGAAACACGGCGATTCGAATCGATTAAACCCAGCTGGGGATTCAGTACCACACGACATATGTAGAACTTAATCTTGCATATGTCAACCTTTTCTATAGATCCTCCCATACAAGAACGGGTCCAGCGTCACCCGAGAGTACAGTACACCACCATCCTACAGCCAATCTAGATGTTTCACGGTCATCTCAGATCCGTAAGGTGGGTACACGCTACTCTCGCCATCTTTCCACTCCCAGTACGCGGTTAGCCGTTCTCAAGTATCGGAATAGCTATAGGTAAGGCTTACCGCCGCATGTGGGCTGTACTCAAAGTTCTCAATCACAACAGGCCAATCAACGGTACGGTCCTTAATCGACACAGTTGGAGACACTACTTTAAGACTCCATTCTTAAAGCAAGTCCACCGACCGGTCTCAAGTTTAACATTATCGACTACAAAAGTATGCCACAACAACCCTTCAAACTTTCTCATTTGAAAACTTATCTAATAAGCAGGGCTAAGCATACTAAGCATTTTCATAAAACAAGTATCAAGGTTAATATGGAAATCATCAAGGTAGATAATGCAGCAAATAGGATTCACTCAACTCCTATTCACCTAATGCATCATATTAACTCAAGTGATATAAATAACTTTATGAAAATACAAGGATAGGGTTTAATGTCCGGGGCTTGCCTTGACCGGAAGGGAAGTTCGGCAACTCAGCAAAACCAGATGGTTCTTCAAACTCGGAAGTGACCTACTGAGGATCTGATTCTTCCGGAGCGTATTCTATACGTAAAAGTGCATATGCATGATCAATGAGATGCTCATGACATGATAAAGACAGATTACATGTTCTTGGATGATAACAACAATCATAACTACCTCGAGTACAACTTACCTTCACGGTATAGAAATAAACTAACTTAGCTATCAAAACATAGATTACTACTAAGCAAATTTTATCATTTTCATGAAGCAAGGTTGTATAGATATCAGGCAACAAAGATCATTTATATGAAATAATCCATAACCAGGGAGCATATCATGCCAAGTATCCACTGGTTATCAATCAATCCCAAAGATCAATCAAAACCTAAAATGATTAGGCTTTCTATTTTTCTTAATAAACTCTTAATTAAATATTAATGACAGTAATTAAGTATTAACATCAAACAATAATTAAATGCCAAAGGTCATAAAAGATAATGACCTCAGGTCATCACACAATCCCAAAAGCACTCAAATTATAATTTGGAAATTAAGTTACTCATTATTTAAGTAAAGGCTAGCTAAAAGCAAACAATTCTATTTGCACACAAAACCAGGACAGCAGCATATACACAACTTCATTCAACCATAATTAGGGATCCAAACATCCAACAAAGGTGATATTAGACTTTCTGGAAAGATTAGATAATTTTCTACAACTTTGTTATTATCTTCGAGAACTGATTTAATAGATAAAATGGCCAAACAGTATGAATAAACAATTCTGTCCAGACCTTGGACAGAATCAGACATTAAGCTTCATACATCTATAACCAGAGTTCTAGATCATCAAAATTCATGATCCATAACATTTTGGAAAGCTTATGAAAATTACTACAATTCATCTTTTATCATGAAAGCATAATTCATAAGTTTAGTAGGTTGAAATTGCACAACTACAGAAACTGATCCAGAATTTGACAGAGAGGAACCATTTCTGAAACTTAAATTTAAACAGGCATAACTCAGAAACTATAGGGCCAAATGCCACCAAAATTTAACACCAGCTAGATACATGAATTCTATACAACTTTGTTATAGACAAGTTTCATATCCAACATTATTTACCTAGAGCAATTCATAAGGTTCCAGAAACTGTCCAGAAATCACTAATAATTTAATTATAGACAAATAACATTTCATTTATGTTCCAAACTTGGACCTGGGCAAAACCCAGCTCACCAAAAGTTGAAATACATCAAAGAGATACTAGAAAATATCATGGTCATCCCTAAATAAATTCTTTTTATGTCTTTATTAATTTATTTAGATAAATAGACAAAGTAATAACCATATATCAAAAGTACACAATAAATTCTGAGAAAACTACAGAAGCTCATATATGTTCTCCAAAGTCTACTGTATAAATTTCATGCCATTTGAATAAGTATAGCAGTTTCCATGAAAAAGATAAATTTCCATCACAAGAAAGCATGTAGCAACAAGATAAATAAGAAACTCGACATTTTCTACAAACACATAGCTAAATTATGTATCTGTATGATATAAAGACCTCATATAAAGGCAGAGGAACCATATTTTACATTTATTTATTTTTAGTTTAATTTTAAACTATTTAATAAGCACTAAACAAGATAAATTAATAACTTAACCATATATCCTCTACTGAACATGAAATTTTTACTGTAACACTCACATAACATCACGAGAACACTATAAAAATTTCAGAGAAATAGGAGCTATACAGAATGAGATATGAATTTCTCCTTTTTAAACATAATTAAAAGGCATAAATCATAACTAATTATTTTACTACAAAACATGGTCAGTTTCATATTTTTAATAAAAACTAGACATCCTAAGGAGCACAACAAAATTTGGTTCACCAAAATTGGAGTTACCAAACTCCAGATATGAATTTTCAAAGATTCACTAAAACATCTACAAACAAGTCCTTATAGCACTATTCACCTGAGTCACAGTCTGTGCAATTAGACCCCTGGAGAACATCAAATTGTCGCGCGAAGTCCCTGGCCGCGAACTGAAAACAGAGGAGCTCGCCGGAGATCGCAGTTTCGACGTTGGGGTGCTCGTCGGCGGCAGTGGAGCAGCGGGGGAGTTCACTTGGACTCACGCACACCCTCTGGTTCCCTCTACTTGGCCAGAGGTGGTCTGTGGAGGCATGGCCACGTGAACAGCGGCACTGGCGGAGCTCTGGACGGGGCTAGGGGAAAACTTGGCGCTCCGGCCGCCGGGAAGGCGAGGGGACGAGTTGGGGAGCATCAGGGGCTCATCACGACTTCGTCAAGCTGCTCAGAACTGGTGGAGAAGCACGGAGGAGGGCTGGCCACGTGAAGCGCCCACGGCGGCGCTTTCGGCCGGAGTTGGGGAAGAAGAAGAAGCTCCAGCGATTGGGCGGGTTAGAGGGCGTGCTAGGGAGCGCTCTGGGTTCGCAAGAGTGCGGCGAAAGTGGTGGAAGGCTCAATTGAGTTGGGGAGGGATCGAGTATGGTGTATTTGCGAAGGGAGTGGTCGCCGGTGGTTTTGGCCGTCGAAAACAGAGGAACTCGAAGTCGGCCGCGTGGGCATTCAAAAGGACGAAGCGGAGGGGTCGCGGGCGTCCACGTCGCGTGGTGACGCGGCCGGCAAGTAGCTGCGTGGCGGCGAGGCGCGCGCGGCGCTGCATGGCCTGCGGCCGCGCGGTGACTGGACTCGTGATCCATATCCGGATACTGTAGCAAGCTCTATCCCTCCCTTCCCTGTCTTTTGCAAATTACTCTCAAAAATTGAACTGAAGTCAAATTTCTGCTAAAATAAAACTTGTTCAGAATTTTGAATGCTACAAAACATCTTTAAGGGTCCAAGGCTGATTTTAAATGGAAAGGGACGAATTTGAGCCAAACAGTTTGAAATTCAAATCTCAAATTGGGAAAAATTCCAATTTTGAATTGGGGCAGATTAGAAATTCCAAAATTAATTTTGATTTTCTAAAACAACTTGAAAAATTTCCAACATGAAAGTTGTTTAACTTTTTGAGATCTACAACTTTTATGTTGGCCACTTTTCAAGATTCCAAATAGATTTTGAATTGGGGATTCAAATTGGAAAAGAGGAAAATTTCTGGAAATCTGTATTTTCAAAATTACTTTGAATTTTGTACTGAAACTTCAAAAACTCAAAACACCAAAGTTGTACACCTTGATAATATCTACAACTTTTCTTTTGAACTCATCCCCAAATTTTGCTTAGTTTTTAAGTTACACAAAAGGGGGTAAAAACTGGGGTTGAAATTAGGGGTTTTTCTTAGCTATTCCCTTACCACCCTCCTTAACTAGGGATTAAACAACCATCACAAGCATGATAAACACACTTTAATTCCCTAAGCACAATCAACCAAAATAAACTTATTTTTAAGTTGATGCATAATGATGTGCTCAACAAATATGCTTTGCAATGCTTATGATGACATGATCCAGTTTTAGTGTTCGTAACATCAGGGATGTTACAGTAGTGGAGCCACCGGACGCACCCTGAGCGTCCGGTGCTCACCAGACTCATGCGCAGAGAGGGTCGCCAAACCACCCGTACACCGGACGCTGAGCACCGGACTCACTCCGGTGCGTCCGGTGCACTCTGCTACACCCGTCAGCACATCGGACGCTAAAGGCCAGCGTCCGGTGCCTCCGTGCAGAGCGTCCGGTGAGTGAGAAACACTCCCGTGACTTCTCCAAATTTCCCACCGGCGCAATAGAAAATATGCACTTAATTAATTTTCTCAAAAGCGCCGAATCCCGCTTCGCAAGCTCGGCGGGAGGGAGAGAGAAACCCACACCTCTCTCAACCCTAGGAACACCACCTCCTTTGTAAAGTGTGCCAACACCAACAAGTGTACACCACCATGTGCATGTGTGTTAGCATTTTCACAAACATTTTCCCAAAGGAGTTAGCCTCTCAAACTTGCCACGCCACTCGATCCTAACACGTATGCAAAGTTAGATCGCTCAAGTGGCACTAGATGACCGATATGCAAACAAGTTTGCCCCTCTTGATAGTACGGCCATCTATCCTAAATCCGGTCATAAACTTCTCTACACACCTATGACCGGTGAAATGGAAATGCCCTAGGTTATACCTTTGCATTGCGCTTTCCATTCCATCTCCTCCAATGTTGATGCAACACATGCACCAACCAATCACCAAATGATATGATCCACTTCATATCATCACGTGACCGTATTGGTTCATCGATCTTGACCTCACTTGCTCTTCACCGTTGCCTCGGTCCATCGGCGCCAAGTCTTGCTCAAGCTTCACCGTCACACGCGGTCCCTCGCTTCAAGCCTCTGACTTACCCTTCACTCTTGCAACCGGTCCATCAAGCCAAGCCTCATCTTGCTCTTCTCCACCTTGGTCACATGACTCCATGTCATGTCTCATATGCAATGAGCTCCTTCATCATCACATCATCACCTGTGGACTAATCTCCTGTGTATCTCACATAAACACCATTAGTCCACCTAATTTGTCACTCAATTACCAAAACCAAACAAGGACCTTTCACAACTTAGAAATTATTTTTATGGATTTTAATGTAGATTCAGATAATATTTGGCATAAGAGTTGTTTGAATATTTTTTTATGTCTTCTAAAATATAGAAACATATAATTATCGCTTATGCATTCATGTATACTTAATCCGCATGATAGCACAACATATATGATTTAATTAAGTTTGATTCTATATATCAATGATGATAGAAGTGGGCAATTTAATTAGAATACTTACGTTGTTTAATATGTTTTTCATAATAGAAGATGATGGTAATTTAGATGTAAATTCAAGGGGTTACTTAGATTACTACATCACAATAGCAAGATGTGATGAGTAATTTAGATGAAAATTTATTTACTACTTTAGATTGTGTTGCCCATTGTTAGATGTGGTAATTCAGATGAAGATTTATTGGGCTACTTTACAATATTTTTCGTAATGGAAGAGGTGGGTATATTTTTAGAAAACATAATACCAGATGACTATTATTACCATTGGTGATTACGATGTACCAAATTGGTGCCCAAATCTAGTTCAACGGGCATCAGTGGATTTCTTTTTCGCGAACGACACATCCATCCACACCATTTCTTTCTTTTCATTATTCTGTGTCGTTTCTTTTTTTACAGGTTTCACTTTGTTCTTACATATTTTCTCTCCTACATAGCATATATGGTTAAGGGTTTAGGGTTTAGGGTTTAGGATTTAGAAGTTATGACATTTTGAAGTAAATGTTTTTCTTTTCTAATGATGTCGGCATATGGTTCTATCTAGAAAAAGATATAGGTGATATTTTTTTTTGCTAGAAAAGGAAAGGTAATCTGTCCTAAAATCATTCGCTAGATTTAGTTTACGCGGACGTTCGCTATTTAGTCTAGTCGGTGCGCAATCCAAGTGATCAAATAGAATGACATGTATATATACCTTGAGTTAGTCTTTTCTAGCTATTTAATATAAAAAAGGCAGATCGAAGAGGGTAACTTGTAAGCATATATAAGAGTACTTTCATTGTTAAGCAATTGTTTTGTTTTTCTATAAAGGTGCAATGGTAGAAGTGGGTCTATGTAGGCAATTTTTATAGAAAATATAATACATAAAATTGCCCTTATTATTTGTGATATGTAGAGTTTACAAGATTGATTTTCAAATATTTTTAGTTTTTCTTTCTTGAGTTTTTGGATGTCTATAGTATTACTCCCTATAAAGATTATACGTGTGGAGGTCCCCAAAAAAGTCTCTATCTGGTATAGCAAGATTGTGCTTTATATTTTATATATAGTAAGATTGTGTCTAGAGGTACTTCTTGTACACATTATGTGTGCATAGTGTCATGAAGAACCCTATTTTTTTGTTCAGGACATCAATGGTGCGATACAGTATAAATGTATAACATTCATGTTAGTAAAAAAATCAGCAGACTCACATTGACGCATCAGGTTTTATTTCATAAAACATATATAGTACATGCTATCATATACGTATATGCACATACACTCATGGACTGACACTCTACCTTTATGACCACCTTTGAGAAACTAGACTAACATATCTTCTAATTGGTGAAGCGTAAATCATGGAAACCCCACTATCACACAAGAAAATTTTAGCGGTAATGGCAAGCACCCGTGCTATGGGCAGATTCAACCAAAAGGAGCATAGCCATAACCAACTAAGCTGTGGTGTTAATTCCAATTTGTATGCATAAGTTGTTTATCAGTGAAATAAAGTTGCATGTAGTTACTCTCATAGGTCTAAGCTAATCTATTAATCATGCCAACCTATAAACTAGATGGTTTCGATCTATAGCCATTAATTAGTGTGCCAACTAAGTAAAATACTAATGTGGTATTGTAGATAATGAGGAGAGATAAGAAAATAGTTTCTTATATAGGAAACTATGTTTACATGAAAACTAATATATGAAGAGATGTGATTGATAAATGATATATGAGAGAGTACACATTTGATGGACAAAGTTTAATTTTGAAAAAAAAATGTCCTTCGGAAGGTGGTTTCTATGTGTAGTGTCTACTTGATTTGGTAAGTATGAAAATTATCTGATAGTTTCTGGGTTGTGACTGCTCTTAGCTAGACAAGTCTTAGTGGGGGGTTTAATATGTTCTAGTTTCTATGTTGGAACTTGGAAATAACGCAGATAGTTTTATCTGTCATAAAACTCATTTCATCTGTAGTGCGTTGGAGACTTCATGCAGTTTCCTTGTTTCAAGATGCACTAGAGGAAAATATCAATCCTAAAAATTATCATAGAAAACATGAAACATTCATGTTCCATGCACGATATATATGGACCAGATCATATATAGCTTTTGTTTCGCTCAAGGACTACAAATCCGACCAGGTTGTACGCATGATACATCCAATCCTGGGCAAGAACCTATTCTTGCCTCGGCTGGGAGCTAACAGAGAGCAAGAATGCTCCATGGTCCGTGCATGGTCCATACATATATATGCAAATATGACATATGCGCTACCTCTCTTTACACACTTTGTGTGGCATAAGCATATAACAAAAGATATGAAGCAACCTTTTGTTAAACCTTGGCCAGCCAACCGGCCCCTAGCAGCTAGCTACACCTATAGGCAGCCTCAGCTCATGCGTCTGCTGGTACACACAATACACCTCCTCGATCTCTCCTCATGCACGCATGTGTACACCACACATCCAGAAGCAAGCAATGAGCATATATGCATACAATGCCCTTTGATGAGCAGCAGGCAGGCAAGCAAGCAAGCTACCTCTTGCCCTTGCCTGCTGCCTTTGATAAAGCCTATCGATCGAGCTATCTATCTACTACACCACGCACACAACAGCACGCACACACGCACGCCCCAATGTCTCCCCGTTCTCCTTTTGCGCTAGCTAGCTTTGTTCCTGGATCGACGGTTGTCTTATCTCTTATTCTTTACTCCTAGCCTCTCTTTTCGTTTCTTCAAGCTTTGGTTCTTCCCTCACTAGGACCATATGGGGCACACATGCATCCATGCGTATATATGCACCATCAGATCATAAATATGGCTGCTTAGAAGCAAATCAATCTATATATATGCAGCTAGCTCTAGCCTGCTGTCTTCTTCGATCTCTTATCCATGGCCGATTGATCTCTCTCGGTTGGTTCAAGTGATTGATATGTAGATGGCGCGGATTATATCCGTCCTAGGGTGAAGTCGAGGTTCGGTTTCTTGCCTCTGCCAAACATCCCAGCTACATGGAACGGCGACGACGAGTTTAGGTCGGAGACGACATCGTCAAGGCTTTGTGATTGCACGTCCTGCAAAGATTAATTAGGTGGAAAAGGAAAAAATAACAGAATAATTAAAGTGGGAGGTCAAAAGATTGGAAATGATGTGATAACTGCACTAACTGATGGCTGAAAAATGCAAGCTGCCGACAATATGCATTAACTGATCAAAGCTCAACAGGGGCACGGTCCAAAGGCGCATGAAACGGAATGATCGCTGTTGCACTAACTAGCAGAATGGCATCATGGCCATCGTCGGCGAGGTATTGGAGATAATGATGGACTTGGTTTAGAGAGAGAAAAAAAGGGCTGCGTACCTCGAAGGATTTGATGTCGCCGGGAGTGGCATCTCTTGATTTGTCATGGAACCAGGCCCCCTTGCTGCTGGAGCAAAGAAGAAAAAGGAGAGGAATTCAATCATCGAAAAAGATTATCATGGGCTGATCGAGAGAATCAAATGCCTCCATATCTTTTCACCCGTAGTGGGAGTCCATTGATGTGAGGGAAAAAGAAGGCAGCAGGGAACAAAGTGGGCATGCATGCAACACCGTACCTAGCTATACTTTCACTGTTAAGATGCTGTAAATGACAAGCTAACTTTATCATATCAGGGACTAACTGGAGGTAAAGGTCGAGACATGCATACAACATGTTCTAGCTTATGCTACTCTGATCTACCATGTGATATGGCACACTGATCAATGCCTGCCACATACATGCATGTCATTAGGTGTTAGGAAGGTTCATATGTGCTGACTGCTGAGGCATAGATAGACTCATCACTGCTACGCTACCGTATTTCCACGTGGTTGCAACCATACATACACATTGTAACCAGCAGAAAATTGCGAACATATCATGTTGTTTCTCATGTAGTTTCTCAAGATTCGATGATGTACCACTGTTTCATGTCGTAGTAGTGGAACAAATGTGTGCACTTTGTCATTGCTGCCTAGCATATATCCATAATTAAATATATCAACTTAATATATTCGGGAGATCATTGCAGCATGATGGGGAGCAGATGGAACAAAGGTACGAGCCCCTGGTGCTTTTTGGGAGCACTTGGAGGTGGTCGTTATAGTAAACAAGGAAAATGAGACAAAGGAATACTCCATTGTTTTGCCTAAAGTGGCTACAAGATGACTATAGTTTGAACCTAAAGAAGAAGACCACTACTAGTTTGAATCGGAAAAGATGTCGGAAGGTGCACGTTATTTAGCTGATGACTGGTTCTTTAGAACATTGTTATACTAATGATTGTAGATAGTACTCCACCGTACGGCAGTGTATATACTATATATATATATATATATATATATATATATATATATATATATATACTTATTTCTGAAGAATATACACGTACTGCTTGTACGTAGAGGTCAGAGACATGCGTTCATATGATTAGAGGTAGTCTAAACATGTTTTTTTTTGCGGGGGTCTAAACATGTTAGTTAGATGTTATGTATTGGAGGGTAATACTTTGTGCTTTTAACACTACACACACAGCCTTTTGAGCTACATCGACCCCTTCTGGTCCTATACAATCGAGTAGACAACAAGCAGCTAGTTTCACAAGAATGTAGGTACCTCTTTCCCTTTGTTACTACCTCAACCACGGCAGCAATTTGCCAATCTAGTCCCGGTCATGTCATTCATCACATCTCTAGCTATAGATTCGATGCTACTGCTAACAACACTATAGGCCTTGTTTAGTTCCATTTTTTTAAAAAAAATGATACTGTAGCACTTTCGTTTATATGTGACAAATATTGTCCAATTATAGACTAATTAGGCTTGAAAAATTCGTCTCGCAAATTACAGGCAAGCTGTGTAACTAGTTTTTGTTTTCGTGTATATTTAATGATTTATGCATGTGTCCAAAGATTCGATGTGATAGAGAATCTTGAAAATTTTTGGTTTTAGGAACTAAGGGCTTGTTTAGATGCAAAAAGTTTTTAGATTTTGACACTGTAGCATTTTCGTTTTTATTTGACAAACATTGTCTAATTATGGAGTAACTAGGCTTAAAAGATTCATCTCGTGATTTACAGGTAAACTGTGCAATTAGTTATTCTTTTTATCTATATTTACTACTTCATGCATGTGCCGCAAGATTCGATGTGACAGGGAATCTTGTAAAGTTTTGGGTTTTTGGGTGTATCTAAACAGAGCCTAAACAAGACCATATATACTACCTCTCATGAACACTCTAGGAAGCTAGCAATTAATTTGGATTTAGATGGAGTACTAATAATGTGGCCAGGGCAGCACTAATGGAGTGGTATGTAGGAGGTACGGAGTATGCAGCATACAAGAGGTGAGGACGGAAGGAATATGATGGCGTGATATATCTGTGTATACCTTATCGAGGAGCTGCACCAGAGAGCACACATGCTGGAGCCATGCTCGTTGCCGCCGTCAGGATTTGAGTGCTGAGCAGACGACTCAGACCCGCTGGTGGTGTTGGTGAGGTCAAACAGGTTGTCGTCGGGGATGTCGATGATCGCTTTCGCAGCCGCTTGCCCTGCAAAATAATTCCATCCACTAGCATGTCACAAAGAGTTCCTGATGACACCTAGGGGTAGTAGTAGTATGATCATCATCGTAGTACTACATACCATAGGATGAAGCAGAAGCTGGCTTGTGGTCAGTAGTCTTGATGGTCCGGTACATCTGCAGCCAACAAAAGAAAAGAAATACAAATAAACGATGATGACAAAACATACGTGCTGCTAAACAACGATCAAGCTTTTTTTTTTAAAAAAAAAATGGCAAGCAAGATTGAGGTATAGGAATATCGAAGCAGTACATTAAAGTCAATGTGGGGTACTGGTCATACTACAAGGAAGGATGGCCAATGAATGAAGGCTGCACCCGACACAAGCGGGGGCATTGATGGCTCCATCAGCTACTGTGCAGCGCCCAGCAGCTAGCAGCGTCCCAGCAGCAGCAGCGGCAGCTCCAAGGGTAAGATTCATTATTGCGGAATGATGCCGGGTTGTACTTGCCACCTCTTCTTGGGCAGTATGCATATCAATGCTGCTGCGGCTCGGCCAGCCCGGCTGCTGCATCATGCTCGTGCGTGTGTGCGCATCGATCGTACGCCATGGCGGATCGATCGATCGTCGTCGAAACGATGATGGCCGGATCCGCCCGCCCGGCCGCGCCGCGCGCGACGCCGCAGCACCGCGCGCGCGCGCGCACTCCGCCATGCCATCCGCCCTGCACCTTCATTTCCCCCCCTGCCGGAGTGCCGGCCCAGCTGCCCTGATCCCCTCGAACCCTTCCTTCCGGTGTGGCCTTTAATGGCAAGCCGCATTGCATGCTTTGTGCGCTCGAACTGATGCTGATCTGGGGCTCGGGGTTTTATTGAAAAGCTAGCTGCATATGCGCCCAGCACCGTGGAAAAAGCTACAGCTACAGCTACGGTGGCGACGACAATGGAAATAAACCCCGGCCCTCGTCTCCCCAAGCTGCGCTGCTGCTAGCAGTGATCGCGCTTTCTCTCTCGTGGTGGAAGGGTATATCCATATGGGGGTGGTGAAATGTTGAGACGGCTGGGAGTAAGGAGAGAAATTAATTTTTTTACTGCTTCCATATCGGCAAGTCATAGTGTAAAATGACCCTACTCCTATTCCATGCATGCCGCATGAGCTGAGCAAGCTACCGGCACAGTAAAACTGTGAAAATGAGGTCAACTTTCTCATGCAAGAAATGAGTGTATAGCTTGTTTTTTTTAAAGGAGTGTATAGCTTGGTATATATATCTTGTACGGTATGTAAGTACAACGTACTGTATTCTCATATTGATGAGGTCTAGTCTGTACTCTTTTATTTTGGGAAAAAAAATTCTACTACAAGAGTAAGATCTGTACGTACGTTAGCGATCGAGAGGATGAACATTCATATGTAGGAGTAGGATATAATATATATACTTATATAGAGACAGAAGAAGGCCGTGCAAGAACAATGCAAAAACATGCTCATAGTCATATAGTAGGAGATAGCTAGTAGAGAATGAAACTATGGCGGAGCGAGGTTTGTTTGTTGAGATTATAGATGCTATATAACCGATTATATATATATACGGAGTTCGTTCAAGGGATCGGACAGATAGAATTCATGAGTAGGTGATGGATTATTCCCCTCACCTGCAAGTGCGACTTGACATGGGCCAAGGTCAGATCCTTCACGTCCATTAGCTCAAGAACTGACTTGGGTGTAGCTCCTGCACATACATACATACAGGCAGCAGCAAAGGCATCGTCAGCACGCAATCATTCACCCAACAGCAGCAGGCTAGCAACGACATGCTAGCTATTGATACTGCTAGGCCAAGCCGCCAAGGATGGAAGGAAAGGAGAGGTAGCGTAGGCGTAGAGCGCGTACTCTCGTGGCCCCCGAGCAGCTCGACGGCGTGGACGAAGCGCGCGTGCAGCGACGTCGTCCACCGCATCCGTGGCGCGCGCGCGCCCCGCTTCGCCGGCGCCCCCGCGAGCCGGAGCGCGGCCTTGGGGGACCTCGGCCCGGCGGCGGCGTGGCCGCCGATCGCGTCGTAGCAATGCGGGTGGTGGTGGTGGTGGTGGCTCTGCAGGAACGGGAGCGGCTGCGAGGTGTTGTACACGGGGATGCCCCGGATGGGCCTCATGGACGTCAGGTCCCGGCGGAGGCCGCCGCCGGCGCCGCCCTCGGGGAGGATGGGCTGGGTGTGGTGCAAAAACGGGAGGGCCAGGTGGGAGTGCGAGCTCGTCGGCACCTGATGATGATGCTGGTGCGCGCCCGCCGCCGCCACCGCCGCGTGGTATCCCACGGCTGTCGTCGGCGCCGAGGAGGCGAAAGCGAGGGAGGCGGGGGCCGTGGTGGCCGTTGCAGCAGCCGCCGCCGCCGCCGCTGTTGTAGTCGCAGGCGAGGTGGTGTCTAGAGCCCTCTTCCAAAACCCTAGCTCCATTGGCTTGGTGGCTGGGGGAGGGCTGATCTGCAGCTGCAAGTCCGGGTGCGCTGGGAACAGCTCCATTCTCTCTCGAAGTGTATGACGAGAAGCCGCCCGGCTGGCGTGTGTATCTTCTCGTCGTCGTATATAGAAGGGATCGGCGGAGGAGCGTATGATTTGGTTGGGGGAGAGAGTTTGGAAATTGAGGAGGAGGAGGAGGACGCCGGAATTCTCGCTTGGAAGCGAGGAGCCTAGCTAGCTAGTGTGTGTGAGAGAGAGCTAGCAGGAGTTGGGAGAAGTGGGGAGGAGGGGGCTGATGTGGAGAGAGAGAGAGAGGGAGGGGTTGGAAACTTGGAGAGTTGGAGTGGAAAGGACAGGAGTGTGTGTTTGTATTTGTATGTGTAGTGTGGCGTGTGAAAAAGAGAGGAGAGGCTGCTTGTTGCTGGGGTGTGTGGCCCTAGGGAGGAAGATATAGATTGGTCTTTTCTCCCACACCATGCATCTCCTTTTGCTTTCCTTTCCGCTTTCTTTTTCTCCCCGGCCCGGCCTCTCTTCTTTCTTTCTTTCTTTTTTTCCTCTCCCCGGGCTCTCTCTCCACGCACGCGCTTTTTGGGGGTGTTTCTCGGGGCAGATTGCTGTGGGAGAATGACACTTTCGACAGGGATGTGTGTGTATATATGCTGTGGGAGGGAGGGAGGGAATGTAAGAGGTGAGGTAACATTCCCTTTTCAGGCTATGTGTGCTTGGTCGCTCTGTTAATGGACACCCATACACTTTGAACGCCAGTAGGTGGTGTATGTGTGTACTTATTCTTGTGGTGGGCATCATTGGGTGCTAATTCAGTGGTCGGTACCGAAAGAAGCCGGATTACTCCTAGACCATAGTGATCCGTGTAGTTCTATTTGGATTTCCAATATAAATCTCTTTTTTTTTAAAAAAAAGAAAGAATAATATAATAGAAAGATATCCGGGCCCATCCTGTGGATAGAGGAATGCGACTATTACATATCTCGCACCATAAAGACGGGAATGAATTTACATAGTTCAACTCATAACTCAAATCTTGAAATAAAATACCATCAAATTAAGCGAAGAAGCACATAATTTTGGCACCTTGTGTTCCTCGAACTGTTGCAATTCGGTCCAAGATCAAAGCCAACATGTCCCCCCTAAAAGGACCTACAAAAGAGTTTTTGGTTTACATCTGCCAAATACAACTTCATGCTTGTTAGCCAGATAGACCAACAGATCGCACATCACAGATGCTCCTATCAATTAAAAAAAAAACTCATCCAGAGTGAGATTCGCATGCCTTCTTACAAGATTGTGAAAATAGTTTTATCATAAAAAATATTTTCTTATTCAATTTTTTTTGCCACACCTTGTTTATTATGAAACTTGAAATGCCATTTGTTAAAGAGAGACATTTATTTTGAATATCTAAGTTTTAAATCTCTCCTAGACCCCTTGTTATTTGGTTGGCATAAAGTAGACCATCTAACTAGCACATATTTCTTTGTTTTTGTGATGATCATTTTGCTAAAAGAATCTAGATCTATAATACTCTACTTTTTTAAGTCTCCCTTTAGGACTTTGAAGAAAAGATAGCATAAACTAGACAAAATTGAATTAATCAGCACTAGTTTACCATCCACAAACAAATGATTTTGTTTGCAGCCACTAATTCTTTTTTCAATCTTTCCTTTACCGTTTATGGTCTTTGTTATGTAAACCTAGATAACGAAATGGGTAATAAGAGCCCATTTGCAACCAAATAATTCTAACTCTAAACCATATATTTTTAGAGTACAAGTCAAAACACATACACACACCATACCCACACATAACCTTTCCTCCTTACTCTCTCATGCATGTCCTCTTCCATATATCATCTTCAGTAAGATGGTTGCCACCTATAATAACAACCAAGGAGAAAAGGTACATCTCTAGACCCTAAATAGATTTTGGTGGATTGAACGACAATACGAGTAAGACATGAAATTAGTGAAATTATAGGTATTTAGCACCCGAAATATATTATGTTGGGCTCATATATATTGTGAGGGGGGAACTTATAGGCATAACTTAGAAACAGCTCTTAAAGTATATAGTTACTTATAGGCATTGGAGTACCAGGTTCGAGCTTGACAAAGTTTTAGTAGTAGGGACATAGGTAGATTTCTGCAACCATGCTTTGATACCTGTGCTCGCTATAAGGAGTTTCACCCTGACATCAAGCTAGTTCACATGCTGTAGCACTGACTTGAGGGTCGCAAGAAGGTGCATAAAGTCGTCATCCACAATCTCCGCTAGCGCAGGAAGGTAATGCAATGCATCTACTTTCAATGGATAATCTACATTTTCTTTTCTAAATAATTGGTCTATTTGTTCTCTTTTCTTTAGGCTAGATCACATATTTTGCTATATGGGACATCTTTTGTTCATTGAACTGGCATTCTTTCAATCACTACGCTAAAGCAATCAATGCCGTTATTATTTTGTTATAAATGGTGAGTATTTTTATTCCCCTTGTCCCTACTAGTTTGCTTATGTTTTGACTAAAATCACATTGCCGTTACTAAAAGTTAAATTTTGATGTAAAAGAAATGCAAATTAGTTAAGGCTATTTGTTTGAACATCATATGGGTCATTGTATTCATGATGAAGGTGTACACCTCCATCCATTTTCTCTAGATTCGCCCCTGTTATCCCTAGTGAGTAGTGTAGTCGTTGATCTTATTGTTAGCTTACTAGTTGCTAGGTAGTAGTTCTAGTGCTTGCTTGTTTGAGTACATAATTACTTGTTCTCACACAACTTGTAGGGGTTTTCTTTTGTATCGTGTAGGCTAGGAAAAGTAGAGGCTATTAGAACGGTCTCTTGTACTAACATTTTGCCTAGTGTTTTGAGCTTGTAGAAAAAATTATTATGTTATTCATCTCTTCTCTAGCCATCTATATTATCATATACTCCTGAAGATAGAGGAAACAAAACCTCTCCGTGCTAGCCATTTAAGCCATTATAATTGTTTTTTGAAAATGATGCACTTGCTATTTATTAGGGACAGAGACGAAAAACTAACACATAATTAATTACTATCTAAATGTCAATAAATTTTTAGGTATGGAGAGACTATTCTCTTAGCTTCGCCCAAGAATACAAGGCGTAATCCTGATGCGATTATATACAGTGCATGCATGTATTATGTCGATATCTCCTGATGCGACTACAGTACGTGCATTTTTCAACATCGACGGAGCCGCAGCGCGTGCGTGGAATCTTCGCGGCCACATGGCGGATGCGGCCGCAGCAAATGCGCGTGTCAGAAATGGACATGTGCGCGTTCGACCGGTTGACATCGATCGATCCCAGAGAGAGGCAGCGGCAGCGCAGCCGAGACCGATTAAACGCGGCTGCAGCGCGGGAAAAAGCACCTTACTGTCGGTCAAGTCGTGCTCCTGAATGGTTAAAGTACACACACGAACACAAGCATCTGCAATTCTGCATATAAGCAATCGCTGGCAGCAAATTAATACAGAAGAGGACGGTAAACTGAGATGAGAATCTGCCGTATCACGATCCTGCTTGGATTTGTTTACCGCGCCTGGGCGGCTTCAATTTTCCAGCAGGACTTAAATAAGAGATCTCCCAACTTCCCAAGTGCCTGCGTGTACCAGGTGCCGAAATCAACATTCCTCCAGGACATAAGTGACGTGATGCGACGAGTCGCACGCACAGTAACGTGACGGGTGCATTTGGGATAACACTAAACGAGCGGGGGGTACCACGCGCGGGTAGCTAGGGATCAGGAGCTACCACCACTGGAGGAAAGCACAAGACAAACTGTGCAGCAATTAACACAAGCTAGATGTCTAGTGTCAGGCAGACATGACGACGGGTTTGGAGAGAAAGAGCGCTGCGATGCACACTTTTAATCAGATTTCAGAGAGAGAAAGATGCCTTGCTTCAACTATGAATGATTTTTATCCAGGACATGCATGTGCTGCTCATACTAATACTATAGCATTCCTACCACTTACTTTAGTCCTACTAGTCATATGGACAAGACCAAACACAACACAGCTGATGAATGAACAGGCATACTACATGAACTGTTACCCGTTTTAAGTACTAGCCAGGATAGCATAAACATGGCACACAGTTTGGTGCTGTTCTGGATCAGAAAACCTTACGACAGTAACGAACATCTATCTGCTTCGAACCGACGTGCCCAACTGTTTGCGGACACTGAAACTAAAGCGAAAGCGATCCCCCAACCCCCTTTTCCGCGTGACGTGTGCAAAGTCTACTACGGCAGGGAGACATGCACGCATTGCCATTGCTTAACAAAGTCGTAGCAGCGGTAACATAAGAACAATCCCCGGCCGGCATCACGGCATGTGCACGGATGGGGACAGCAGCAGCAGCAGCAGCGAGACCCAACAACATAACAGCTAGCAAGACGCGCCCCTCTCGGACGGACGGAGCTGTTTGTAATTGTGAGGTGGAGTCACAGTCATCAGTCACGCACACACACATAACGCCCAAGGAGCGGGTCGCCTGCGCCGCTGGTAAATGATGCCTGCCTCCATCACCGTGCGGTGGTGCATGCCTCGTGGCCGGTTGGCCGGTCGGCGCCGGCCCCACCCATCATACGGCCACATCCCGCCGGGAACCCCACCGTCCGTGTCCCGGTCTAGCTACCGACAGTCAAAACCGCACCCTTGCCCACAATTTGACCGTCACTCATGGAGTAGGGGCGGGATTACTGAATTCGTCTACCATTCACAGTCCTCCCTTCCTAATATATACGTACCGGTGCTGCAGGTACAGTGCACCGTGGCAGTTCTGTTTTTTTAAAACCCATCGTGCTGACAGTAGTTATAACACTCATACCTAGGGCATCTAAGCAAGTATTGCGTGGATTGGAGAAATCAGGATACCAGATTCCATGCACAGACAAGATGAATAACTTAATCCGTGACGTTGACATGCAGAAATGACAAATAATCAGTCAAAGGGCGACACAATATGCCGCGAGGGGTATATTACTACTAGTACTGCATTAAGCAATTCATGAACTGACAATATAGAAGGCACTACGGAACAAATCTGATTTGATCTAGTAAGTAGGAATAAGATAAGGCGATGCCCACAAAGAGGCATGATTGTATAATCATTACTATATTAGAAATCCTGATCTGCTTAGACCAATAGGTATTTTGTTTAAGCAATGATTTGGGTGACTAACCACTGGACTTATATTTAGACACTTAGAACTAGCATGACAAGGAGCATCTGTTTTTTTTTTCACTATATAGGCGAGCTAATAGGGGTGGTACGACAAGGCTGCATACTTAGATCGGCTCAGGCGCTCAGCCACATGATGCATGGTTTGGCTCACTTGAATTTGCAAGGTCCAGACAGTCATGCACGTCAGCACGTGAATTGCAGTCTACTATCTCCTAGTTCCTCAGTTTCTGCAGCGTTTCTGCACAAGCTGAATACGGAGTTTAATTCTTTGGTCGTGCAGAACTTCAGACCTAAACCAGCCTGCAGAACTCTGTGCTGTTTGGTTGTAGGATCAGTAACGCAGACGTGTAGTAGGAATCAAGAGTTGGCAAACCCTCACCCAAGTTGTACCGTGCATGAACTTCCAAGGTGTATGTATACCAGGATTTGGTCCATGGTACCGAGCAGTGAGCAGGTAGGTCAAGATATGGAGTCCTTGAACTCTGTGGCCTTTAATGGTTTGTCTTCTTTCAGAGTGTGGTCACATCTGGTTGAGGATTTTGATATCCATTCATGGCCAGGCAGAGGCAGAGGAGGCCATGCAACAATTTTTACTCAACAAGGTACACGCATCAGTGTACACTGCTGTGCTTGCGTGCATAGCATGGTCATGGACCTATGCTGAAGCCAGGCCACGAGCCCACAGGCCACAGCAGCGCAGAAAATATTGGAATGAAGCGTCATCTGGCCAACAACTCTGCCACCAACTTAAATCCAGCAGCGGTGCGTGCAAAGGGAAACTGGGAGGCCTAAGGCATGACTCGACAGGCCCACTCCATTATACCATACCAATACGTGAGCCAATTGCAGCTTTGGCATACCACATGTAACTTAGCAGTAGGCAGAAACCATAATATAAGAGCAACAGTGCCTAGCTTGAGTTATTAGCATGTTGGACAATAAGCACATGGCAAAAGTGGCGGATGGTACTTCGTCCTAAAAGTCTTAAGAGTTTTAGACTATGACCAGACCACGGTGGCAACTGTGTGGGAAAGGTCCAAATAGGATCCTTTTCTGCCCTTTTATATTAGTTGGATTGGACATAGCAGTGTATTCGGAAGTGCCTAAGGTGCGGACAATAATGCAATTTCTAGATTCCATCAGAAGATTGTTTTCTGCAATTAGCCTAGACACCGAAACCACGGTCGTTTCCTAATTAGGATATGGAACATTTGTCTTTGAACAAGGTTCATAAATAAGAGATGACATGAAACCAAAAGCATCTTAGGCGCACTTACAGTTATTGTGAAGCGTATCTTCGCCTTAATGCTGCACCTATCATCAGAGGAGGCTGACATGATAGCCGAATAAAAAACAGGACAAGCACAAACTGCAGTCTTCTTGGGGTCATGGCAAAGCTTCAGTCAGCAGTTCAGCACTCAGCGTTTAATCATCATCGACATGTGAGAGTGGCAGCAAAGAGAATCCCTCTTTCTTTTTTACTTGTCTTTAAAGACATGCGATGATTTGATAACATGTATTTGTTGAGAACATGCACAAAAGAATGAAAAGTGAATACGCAAAGTGAGAAAGATATCAAATCTTTCCATATGAACCCCATCATGAGTTTTTAGTGAAGGGCTAGCCTCTTTACCGAGGTAAAGTGCGATAGCCGTGCAAAAAATCACACCAAACTGTTTAGAGTAATGGCTCTTTTATGCCCTCGTCAAGAAGTTCAGTTTGTCAACAGGTGGAGCAGAATGATGGACCGTGGGTAAGTGGAAGTAAGAAACGCACTGGCTATTGTCCTTGTCCCACCAGGACTTAGTAATTTAATACGTTATGCAAAGCCAATGATATGAGGTCTATAATGCCTAATTTGCAGAATTTTTGTAAAAGCATTGAGACAAGAAACAGCAAGTAATTTCTACCTAGACTACCTAAAGTATTATCAAGAATCAGAATGGACGAATTCATTCTACAAACAGAAGCTACTTAGGGGACAAGTCAAAATTACCTACTTAGCTAACCAACCAGATATATAATGAAACTAAAATAATTGTCTAACCAAATATTATAGTCTGAAACTTACAAGAGAAAGTAAATCTTATATGACAGATTTCAGTAGATCAGGATCTAACAGCAAGGAGTTGAGACTGAGTTGCTCCTTTATTCCTTCTGTTATATCCACTTTCTATAGAACATGATTGATTCGAGCATTTGCATGCACTTCAACATTATCACAAAGCATCTACTTTGTTGCATATGCAACATCACAGTCAGTGGCAGTGAATTCCTGTCAGCATCAATCGTTTTATTAACATATCAAAGTTATCAACACATCTGGGGACAAATGTACCAACAATGGCACAAGAATAAGAAAATACAAATGATTCCAGATTTTAAAAAAGAGCAAAGACTGACTCGTTAACAAAATGTACAATGTCCATTTCGTATGAGGATCTATTAAAGCATTTTAGGTACAAGTGTATCTGTGGTGGAAAAAGAATGAAAGAAATTGTTAAAAGTAGTAGACTAACCTCTTCACAGTGGAAAACCTACAAAGGAAGGAAATAAGTGAAGATATACAGCTACGGATCATCAGAAATTTTGCCTGCCTACCAGATTTCAGGTCCCATGCCACATAGGTGACCTGGCAATAGAATCATAAAATCCAGCCATAACAGTACCTCCATTGGAGACCTGTAGAAAAAATCAGTACTAAACCATTCAATGAAAATGAGCTTTCATCTTCCAGAAGTTACGATTGATGTTAGCAGTTAGCACCAATAGCAGCATACTTCATTGAGTGTGCTCACTAGCCAAGTCACTGTCCTCCTGGAACCTATAAGATATTTCCACTTCAGAAACAGTGCTTGGGAAGGATGGGCCACGAATTTTCAAGCGTTTTGGCCCAAGATCTACAGATGGAGATAGGTAACTGCAACCGATAGTTTTCTGGCTGAAAGCAACTTCGTCTTGCACAATTTTTGCATCTAGCTGATCTATCCTCATTTTTAGTTTGCTTCGATTGATGAGGTTATCTGTATTTCCAGAAATGGAGTCAAGACAATGCGATTCAGCACCCAGATTGACACTTCTTGTACCACAGGATACTTCTGTTGTGTTCTTCTCTTGTCTGTCATCTGAGCGGACTTTCTTTAACCGTCTTAAAGCCTAGCAAAACAAACAATGAGTAAGCCATTAGTAAAAGAGTAGGCGGCATGAGTTAAGGTAAATACTGAAAGTTCTGAACAAAAGGATTGTGCATTTATCTAATCATTCAATAAAAACGTCCTGTTAAGTAAATTGGTTTAATTGCTGTTTCTGAGCAGTTTTGTGTAAAGTCTCTCCATGTTTGATTGTTTATTATGTTTTTTATCAGGGAATTAAGCTCCTTAATCCATCGTTTAGGTTTAGGGATCATTTTGCTAATAGTTTTTTAAATGAAGCTTAGAAACAAGGAGAGTTGTACGTGCAGTAGCATAGATTTGATTAGCCAATCTACATAGCATGTTACAGTCAAACCTGTTTAAGCCTGTTCACAACTTCATGCATAAAAAAAACTTTGGATACATCAAATAGGTTAAAGGATTGGTATAAAATGATGATTCTTTTATGTTAAAGATAATTATATACTCCCTCCGTATTAAAAAAACTAGACGTCCTGTGCTCCTAACGCGAAATCAGAAAACCTGACGTTCCAGGCTCGCGCGGCTGTATTCGGACGAGTTTACCCTTAGCTTCGTGTCCGTTCCGCTCTCGGCATTAATAACTCGATGCTTCGGTACTCGTCACGGTCCAGCTCTTGCGCGATCACGAGTAAAGGCTGCAGCACGCGACGCGCATGCAAAATGTAGCGAGTGACAAAAAAATAGGGCTAACCAGGAATCGAACCCACCACCTCATAGGCGAAGCCTCAATGCACTAACCATCTCAACCACAGAACTTTCTCACTTATAGTGCACCAACAACCCTATTTAATAGGGGTAGACAAGGAAAAATACCCCCTAATTAATCACTCCTTGGCTACCGCAATCATGTCCAAAACGTCAGGTTTTTTGAGTATGGAGGGAGTACAACTCAAGAAATAAGGTTCCGAAAATACTAGCACAACTAAGGGCCTATTTGATTTAGCTTTGAATTTTAGATTCTAGTTCTAAAAGCTGAAGATAAAATAACCAGGGTGTGTTTTAAAAGTAGATTGTTAGAACCCAAACCCTTTTTACACCACAATCCACAAGCTCCATCCAACCAGCTTACATATTTAAAGAATAAAGCTTTCAACAACCTGCAACATGCAGCTAACTTTTAAGAATCCAAAGCTAAAACAAACAGGCCGAAACTGTTCCAGGTCGATTGTTTAAGTTCAATACAACATCCTGCCTCAACCTACTCATGATTATTACTATTGTTGTCGTGTGGATGAGGACCCTTCACAGCAGGTGTAAAGTTATGGACTTGGGTTCACGAAGGAGCTGCAGCAATGACGCAACAGTGTGAAATAGCATTGCAAGGGCAGCACAGATGTGCAGGCACCAGAGTCCAATGCTAGCGGATAGCAACATGTCCACGAGGAACAAGAAGTCGAAAACACGAACAAGAATTCTAGTTGTAATCATTCACTTACAACAAACCCAGTTCTTGGATATGTTAGATTAGATATTGAGTTATATTAGTTGAGTGAGCCCATCATCATAAAAGGGACAGTTTTTTTGGATATACTGTACACCTAATATTCTCTCAGCCGTACTTTTATTATAAATAACCTCATATTCCAATTTCAAACCATGTTGTCTGACCTCCCTTAGTACGACTATTAACATCATATGACCAATCTAATCATTATTTGTCAAAGTTTAACAAACATACTGCAGTGCCATCCACTCTTAAATGGAGGAGGAGCAGTTAAACTAAGCAAAATCACAAAAGTAAAAGTACCTGATTCTCAGTTAAATTTGCTGTTACATCTTCTGAACATCTTTTCTCCAGAACTATGCCAGATCTTCTCTTAACTCTAAATACCTCACAGTCAGAATCATCACTATCCTGAGCAGCCAATGCTTGATCAGTGCATAAAGGATAAACATTGATCACTCCATTATCTGGACATGAGCTAGAGAATGTTCTTAGGTTAGAACTAGTACACTCCTGCAGAAATAAAGTTACATAAAAGTTTTAAGTTACCCAAACAATACGCAGAAAAGCAGATGTAGAGAAGGTAGGCATCATACATCACTTTGTGTAGAATACTCCTGAGGTCCATGTGCAGAAGTTATTGTTGATAATGTAGGATATGGCTTATTCAGATCATATCCAAGAACATCTACCTCTGACAAGGTATGAAGTTCAGGGGATGTATCAATTAGGATCTTGCAATATGGGAAGTATTTAGCATTGTGGTCAATGCCATTGGACAAATGCGGATGCGTGCTAGAGCCATCACTTTGAGACATTTGTTTTCCTACTTCATCCAGTATTCCAATTTCCTCAAACTTCTTTGATAGTTCCTCCAATTCAAAGATGTCTTTCCTCACAAAAACAACACGATCACAGTTGCAAGAGCACTTCCTAATCTCTTCCTCTTCAAAACAAGGTAAATAAGTAAATAAGATAATCACAAATCACAAATGAAGCAAATATCTGTAATCTGTAATAAGTGCAAAAAGACCTTACCATGACAAAGGCAAATTGCATCAACTCTGCAGTTACACATAATGTGAGCTATGTAGCAGTCACGTTTGCATATCCCACAGAGAACTGTGGCATCAATGTCTGCTTTATAGCGTGTACGAGCACCCATTTTCGCAAGTGACCAACGAACACGGTGTTGGAACCGCATCAACTGCACAAAGGGGGCCTTCATATAGCTTTGTATACGTGTGTCTCCAGTTAATGTTACATGTCCGTGATCAGACATGGAAAACTCATTAGTAAAAAATGTCGTTTCTTTACAAAGGAGCTCCTCATAAGGTAATACTGGTATCCTCTTCAGAAGTGCATAACGTTGACTAGCAACTGCGCCTAGAGGAAACCATTCGCTTGTGGCAAAATTTACTGCCTCACCACAATTGAAACCTGACATTTGTTCAACGGTTTTCAATAAATCATTAAATAAAATAGAAGATTAAAGATGTTGAATAGTTTTAGAAAGTAGATAACTTCAGGTAATATCATAAGAGATCTTACCATGGCTGAAACCAGAATGATAAGCTCGGGGAAATGTTACAACAAACTCTCCAGGTTTCTGTACGGCTCTATAGACTGGAACATGATGATCCAGCAAAATATTAGGTGGGAAGATTGTAGTCTTCCCCAAAAGAACATCAAATGCTGCACTTTCCCCTTCACCTGATAAAATTTCGTGATCATATACATGCTCACGTACCACTTTCTCAAAATCAGAAGCAGCACTTCCTGGAATACCGTACCATGTTTTTGAGGCTCCACAGTGGTGATAATTAATACTGGCAAAATGATAACTCATATGAGAATAACAGAAGTGTCAACTAGCAGTATCATGCAAAAAAAATATAGATAGTGGGAAGATTTTCATTTATACTGTCACTTGAGAAGTGCATTTTATCTATACCATCAGCCTGTGTCAATGACATGTAGGATCAGACCCCACATGTCATTGACTAGCTTGGTGGTATAGATGAACAGTTCCCCTCAAGTGACTGTATGGATAAAAATTCCCATAGATCATGCACCTGAACAGGTAATGATCTTCCACATGCCAGGCAAACATACTGAAGAGCATCCCAATATACAGCATTGGATCTGTTATTCCCTGAAAATATATGAAATGTAAGTAACTGAAAAAGGCAAGATGGAAATTCATCTGTGCAGTCTACTCACTGGAACTGCAGCTCTGAGAAGACGCAGTGTAGAGTTCGGCAACCGTGAGAATCTCTGGATCAAAGCACGGACAAAAATACTTTATGATACCATCATCATTGCCAGAAATGATCATAAGATCACCAGATGATCATAAAAATATCAGGGTTAGAAACCTTGACGAAGAAATAACAGAAGGAATGTGGATTTCTTGAGTAGAAGAATGTGCCCATTGTTTACCAAATACTCATACAAATTAGACAGACTACATTTACTATTTTAGACTGGTCCATATTATGGAATGATTAAAGATAAATTCATCACGTATATCACTTGAAGACGAGTTTTTAGCAGAGTCATAACACAAAATATCAGCAGATTATATCCAACCAATACGGCAAAATAGGTAAAGCAGCAGATAAGTTTTAGGCGTTGTGTAAAATTAAGAAGTACATAAATGCCTGTAGAAACTGGGACACAAAATAAGTACCTTCAAGTTCCATTTACTTCTCCCAAGCTGGTCATTAGAAGAAGAAGAAAATGCACTACCATCGATATCACATGCATACTCAACAGACTCCATCTTGCCAAAAGCTATTTCATGCCAAAACTCCTCTTCCATATACCTTGATGGAAGACAAGCAGCACTAGAGTATCTTCGTACAAATTCTTTATTTGCCATCTTCTCGAACTCCCGAAATGTGTACTTTCTGATAATTTATACTAACATGTTATGCAATGCAAACAATTAAAATTTCATATCATGCACTCTACAATATGAATGGCCATACAAACCTTCCACTCATGAAGAAGGCAAACTTGTCATCCTTGGACCATTCAGCAAGACGGAGAGGCTGAACTCTGGTCGTAAACTTAAGCCCACCTAGTTCCTTCATTAGTACAGTGCCCACAGGTATCGAAGCAGAGATCGGTGAAATGATCTTGCATATACCTGGGAAATTGCACATGGTCAAAACAACACAATATTCACAGAAACTTACTTAAAAATCCATAAACAAGGTTGTGAACAATTCCATGTGTGAGCATTGGTTCATCTTCTTCTTTTCCAGCAGGCACATGGAACTCGAAAAACCATTATTTATAGCGCACACTAATGAAGATTATGAACACATACTACAGTAACCAAATGGGCTGTATCATTCAGATCTGAGTGCATTGTTTAAAGAGCAAGATTTATGGGGTGCATCTCAGAAAGGTGGCTAGCGAAAATTGCTTCCGAGATGCCAAAACATGCAAGGTGGCAATACATAGGTATCTAAACTTCATAATTATCTCGGTAGGTCCCTACACTTGAAAAAATCACCACCTGAGACAATTCAGTGGTTTAGGGACAAAAGTGACTCCACTGTGTAAGTATAGCAACTCTCATTGCTAATCTCTTCATGTCGTTTTCATGCAACTACATCTGTCAACCATTAGTTCTCTGTCTATCATCATTATCAACACTTGACCTTGTTACCTAGCTAGAAGAATATAATAATCAACAAAGGATACAGAGAAGCAACTATCACCATATTTTGCAGCCACAGGGGCAATTTTGCTGAGATAAACCATAGGATCCTCAAACTCCTGGGTTGATGGAGAAAATACAGGGCAATCTGGAATCTCATCAATCCAATCTAGACTGGACAGATCAAACTTCTTTACTCTGTGTTTCGAGAATGGATCTCTCATGGACCCTCCCTCTCTCCGTGATGCATCACAACTCCTGCGCAATCTTGCCCCGTATGACACAGATTTCAGAGTAACTCCATCCTTCCCTGCCATTATCCTGGAGGCATTGGTCCCTTGATCTAAACACCCTGAGCGCAATGACTGAAGACACTTATCCTTTGCAGTCCCCAGCTCAAGAGAACCGGTCTCCTTAATCTGAGCACACAAGAAGAAGCAATTACTAATACTGTTAGAGCACTGTATACACATTTCATTACTAAATTGCTAGAAATGGCATATTGTAATGGAAGATGCCAAACTAAAGTGAGGTGGACGTAGCTTAAAAAGTTTGTCTCAGCTGATGTAAACAGAATATCGCAACCCAAAAGGAAGAGTCTAATCGAACAAATGTAAATAAGTAATTCATGAACATGTGTCAATGCTTACTTTTCCACACTAGTCTATATGCCTAAAGGCCGGGGCTGAATTCTAGAAAAGGCGAGCTCACTAAATCTGTTCCCGCAATAAAAGACACTGTAGCCAGTAGCCACGCAGGTAATACCCAGAATACACGTGGTGGCATGCTAAAAAAGTCAAACTCTCCTGTTGATACAGAGAATCCAACAGCTGTGCAATATCTCAATCACAAAATATAGTAATGCATCCATAGAGTTCAAATTCCTTCTCAGATCACCTACAGATCAGTTCACATAAATAAAAGAGTTCATTCATATTAAGAAGTTATAGCCCGCAAATCACATCATATCAAACCTATCGGCTATCGTCGTAGAATAGCAGAAACACAGGCAAAAATAGCAACTAGCGTGGTCAAATCCTTTCCAGAAAATGGTCAAATCTATGGAACAGTTCGAATTTAGAAACACCTCAAAACTAACCACGAAATTAAATGTTTGCCACACTAGGCTCAGTTCTACAATAAATAAAGGTTTCACTATCTGAAGCAAATTCGTCGCCCAGAAAGGAACAGGCGCGCGAATAGTAAGAGAATTACGCGGCACCACGCGTAACTACGAGTTGAGCGACTGCTACAGAACTCATGGAATCAGGCGAGCGCGGGAAGTCGCCAAATTAGACCCCCCGCATATGCAGGCACTGCAACCAGTTTATCACACAGTCCGGCAAATCATAATTTGAAGGGAAATACAAAATTAAGGAAGGATTAGAACAGATTTCGACGACGAACCGCCAGGATAGCATAATTTGAATGGAAATACAAAATTAAGGAAGGATTAGAACAGATTTCGACGACGAACCGCCAGAATAGCAGGGTTAGTTTAGTATTAAAAAAAATCACTCCTAATTCGAGGTGAGTAGAATCGTATGACTCAAAGCAAACAAAATAAAAAGAAGAAAAAAAATCCTGGTAAAAACAAGAGCCGAGTCTACAAGGCCAGGCCAAGTCTGACGAATCAAACAGTACCGAAATTTTGCTGCGCAAATTCCATAGAAAACGGCGAGACCGCATCCTCTCAAACAAACCCAACCACCCCACGGTGCGGGTGCAATCCACAGAACCGCAGATCGCTCACCGTCTCATCTCGACGCAGCTTCCAGGCCCGAGACCTCAAACGGGGACCCACATTCCCCTGCGGCGGCCGCTACCGGTGTCCCCGCGCGCTCCGATCCCCGCGCCGTCCCCCCTGCTCCGATCCGCCGCGTCCCGAGCGTACGGAAGCGGCTCCCGAACTCCGCCGCAGCGTAGACTGCGGAGCCTGCGTAGGCGTCGCGGGTCAAGGAGAAGGAGGAAGCGCCCGCGGCGATGCTCCGGCGAGCGGCGGAGGAGCGAGGGAACGCCGAGGAGGCAGCAGCAGGGAGGAAAGGAAAGAGGCGGACGGAGAGGATGAAAGGAGAGGAAAGGAAAAGTGCGGGTGATATTTAATAAGGCGATAACTACCTGTACTGCCGGACGCCGCGGATGGCGCTTGGGCCTCGCTGATCCCAACCGAACCACAGCTAATATGCGGATTAGAATGTGGATTAGCGTGGGTTTTGATGCACTTTTCCTTCTGGTGGTGGTGGATGGGGTAGTTGTGGTGGCAGGCCGTCGTCACGGGGCCGTCTTCACTGCTCTGCCCTCCGTCAGGTAATGTATGGTGTACAAGTAGTTGGACTGTCCGTGTATGGCGCGGAATTGTCAGCGTTTGTCTTGTGACACAACCATACGGCCAGAGTGATCCGATTTTAGGCCGTGTTTACCTGATACTATAGCACTTTCAGTTGTTTATGGTAATTATTATTTAACTATGAACTAACTAGGCTTAAATGATTCGTCTTGTAAATTTCGACCAAACTATATAATTAGTTTTTATTTTTATCTATATTTAATACTTCATGCATACGTCTAAATATTCAATGTGATGAAAAATTTTGAAGAATTTTGAATTTTAAGGTGGAAGTAAACGAGGCCTTATGCAGTGCACATCGTGTGTGCCCATTGGCTGTGTGTGCCAGCACACACACAGATTCGAGTCCTTTTATTAGGCTTTGCTTAGTTCACCCCGAAAACAAAAACTTTTTAAGATTTATAGTTACATCGAATCTTACGAGACATGTATGAAGCATTAAATAGACAAAAATAAAACTAATTGCATAGTTTACCTATAAATTACGAGATGAATCTTTTAAGTCTAGTTAGTCTATGATTGGATAATATTTGTTAAATAAAAACAAAAATACTACAGTACCGAAATCTAAAATATTTTCAGAACTAAATAAGGCCTTAGACTATCTCCAACAACCCATATCTAAACATGAGACCCATTTCACAATTTGGATCACCCACAACAAAGAGGACATAGACCCAAATCTAAACTTCTCCATCACCCAACCCAAAACTCAGCCAAAAACCGCATCCGCGCGAGGCGGGGGCTTACAGGGGAGGAGCGGTCGTGCCCACAGCCGCCAGCTCGAAGGAGAAGTCGCCACCACCGTGGGAGAGAAGTAGCTCGCAGTGACCTAGCCAAGGCTGTCGACAAGGAGCAAGGTGATGACGTCGAGCCCCATGGTGAGGAACGAGGTCAATAGGGAGTGGTCTCGTCCAGAAGGCCCGAGGAGGTCCGACACATCACGAGCGACCGTGACAGCGCCGCGGACGACAACGGGTCAGGTCTGCGTGGGGCGCGGGACGGCGCCACCACCCCTGTAGCCGCCGCGCCTGCCATGCCCCCCGTCGGCGACTGTCGGCCCGTGCTCGGCGAGTGCGGCGTCGTGGCGCCCGAGCCCCATCGTGGGCGCTCCAGCCTGCCGACGCCTGGCCCTCATTCTCCACTCCCCCTGCGTCAAGAGATTTGTGCCGTCCCTTGGGAGGACGCTTATTTAGTTATTTGCCTCTCCTCTCTCCTTCTACCTAAAATGGGGATTTTGATTGCCTACTTTCTCGGAGGGGAAATTTTTACTTTGCAGCATGCATTTGGGGTTTGGATAGACTTGTGCATAGATTGTTGGAGACAGTCGCAACCGTTATTATGGGTCGGGCTCTAAACCTTCCAGCTGGAACTCTCTAGAACATCAGGTTGCCAGGGCAGATAAGCACGGAGAGCCATGTCAATGTTATTTGTTCAGTAGAGTAGACGGGATTAGTCATGAGACCATGTGAAATCGCCTGTTTTAAGCACACGCAGGCCACTTTTCAGACTTCGGATAAAAGAAGAAGCGAAGCATCTTGTTACCTCCCCCCAGCACGTTGTTCTTTTTCCCCCACATGCTCGTTATCGAGTTTGAGAAACTTTTGGTCGATTTCGTTCGTTCTTTTTTCGTGGGTGCGCGAGCGTCGATGATGCCTTTTACACACAACTGGCGGGGCACATTTCGGCGGAGCAGCATCACGGCCGCCCTGGCCGAAAACCGGCTTGTCGGCAGCGAATCCGCGCGTCCATTGCCATCACGTTTGGGAATTCGTGATTCCTGCGCTACTCGGTCCCGGTCGCAGAAAGCCGCTCGTTTGGATGAACCCGTGGCAGCGGCACAACGCCACAAGCGAGGCAGGCAGCAAAACTCTTTGACATGATAATAGTATCGGACGCAGAATGTAGGCGTGTAGCCGCCAGATAAACAGAGCACAAAATCACTCTTTGAGATGATAATAGTAAATACGAAGTACTGGCAAAAAAGAGAAGTATTTTCTACCATTAAATTGTACCTGCAAATTCTAAAGGCACGGCGGCCTTGATTAGAGGAAAGTACCGCACCAGAGAGCAGTTAGGCTTTTTGCGTTGCTTGGAGTAGGGATTGTCCCTGTAAAATAAGGAAAGATTCCATGCTTTGAATTAGAGGAGATGACGTGGAAGCAAATAATTGAAGTGGGGGCAGCAAAGTGGCATCTCTGCCCCGCTTGATATGTTGTTTTTCCTTTCAGGCCTTGTTTAGTTCCGAAAAGATTTCGGATTTCGGTACTGTAGCACTTTCGTTTGTTTATGATAAATATTATCCAATCATAGACTAACTAGGCTCAAAAGATTTATCTTGTGATTTACAGATAAACTGTGTAATTAATTTTTATTTTCATTTATATCTAATGCTTCATGCATATGCTCCAAGATTCGATGTGACGGGGAATCTTGAAAAGTTTTTGGATTTCGGGATGAACTAAACAAGGCCTCACTTTACTTTTGGCCAGCTCCTGCGCTCTGTCAAGTTGCATTGGCCAGCCCATGCCCATCCATTTAGAGCAGAAAATGATTAATACTCCAAAAGGCAGCTTTTGATGTTAATGGCGTAGTACATTGACTTTGAGTTCAATCTAACCTTGCCCCTATATATACGCACATGTGTTTAGTCATCCGTGATAGTAGCTTCTAGGCTCACCTCATCCACATGTACGAAAACGCTGCGGATAGCAAGACTGTTTCAGGTAGGAGCTGCTGCTGTCGATGGTTTTTCAAGAGACCCTGCAGGAGATCCACACGCAATAACTGGCCGGGATTAGATATGAAGCAACAGTGCTCTGCACCGATCGCCGAACAGTTCCTGGAGCTGGCGACCAGAACAGCTGAATACCTGAAACAACTTGACCAAAAGATATGTGTGTTGATATTCATCCCACTAAAACTGTGGGGTTTGGTCGCTCCTCGCTCGCAAACAAGGGCAGATGGTCCTTTCCAAAACCAAAGCTCCAAGGTGGCTGCACCTGCTAGCACTGTTCCGGTGTGTTCCCGTTGCTTGCTCCGCTCCGGGGCAAAAGCCTCCGCCGCGCCTCGTTTAGTTGAGAATATCGCCTGGTGTTTCCAAAGTGCCGTCGCTCTCCGCGCACACCGCCGGACAGCGACGTGGCGGGCGGCCTGGCCCCTAGCTCTCTCCGTGCTCTCGCTCTCGCGCGGGTCGCAGAACGAACGAGCAGCCAATCGAGTGCCGGAATTTAGCAAGCGCAATCAGTGATCGGTTGCATTGGGCGCTCGCGCGGTCGCCCCACCCAATCACCGCCGGACAGCGCGCTTGCTAGCTCGTTTCGTTAGGTTCGTCGGCTTTGACCGACCGGGCCGGACGGCCGGCCCCGGGCTCCGCTGTCAGCGCACCGATCGAACCGATGATGATGATGATGAGTGACTAGTGAGCCCGGCTGACTCTGGCTGGGGAATAATCGCTTCCACACGTGACTGAGGTGACTCGTCGTTGCGTTGCGTTGCGCTGAACAGTAAAAGGCAGGGCACGACACGAGAAGTTGTGCTCGACGTCTTTATATGGCGACGAGGAGCTAGCTAGCGGCAGACGTCCGGCCGCGCCCGGTAGCCGGTCGCGTCCATATCCGACCGAGCCCGGAGCGATGCGGCCGTTTTCAACGTTCCTGTCTATGCACACCAGCAGCAACTCGGCGTGTAGCCTGAAGATGCCCACGGCGGGTAACGAACTAAAACGTGCTAGTAGCTTCCTGTTCCTGCCGCCGGTCATCGTCGTGCGAGGGAATACAAGCAGGAAACGAGGAATAATCCGCACGGTCGGTGGCACTGGAGTGGGCTGGTCTCGCACGCTACTGAGAAGTTTGTGGCGTGAGGGATCAGTTTGTGAGGAGGATAATAATTAGGAGCTGGAGACTCCCTCTCGCCTAACACTCATCTTCTCTTCATGTACCACACTACCACGCCGGAAAAAGTATATCCAATAATTCGGCTCAATAACAGGAGAAAAGAACTCAATAACTCGCCCGGCTAATGTTGTTGTTGTCTCTCGACGCCCGCGAAGGGTGGGTCGCCTTTTTCCACTTTGAGCAGATTTGAGATCGCCGAGCAGAAAAGCTGGCCGCGCGCGCCTGTTTGCTGCCGTCGCTGTCCTACCCTGTCGCCGTTCTTTGTCGTCAGCGTACTACAGTACTTTCGAGCTAGAACTAAGCCTTCTCAAAAAAAATTTTAAGATTCCTCATGACATCGAATCTTTGGTCGCATACATAGAGCATTAAATATAGACGAAAACAAAAACTAATTACACAGTTTACCTGTAATTTATGAGATGAATCTTTTGAGTCTAGTTACTCTGCGATTGGACAATGTTTGTCAAATAAAAACGAAATTGCTACCGTAGCCAAAAATCAAAAAAAAATGCCAACTAAACAAGGCCTTACATCACCTGCGGCAAAGCATGCATGGGGCGCGGCCACATGTGACGACGAGCTCGGGCGCTTGCGTTGCGCGCTGCAGCGCGCCAAGCGTTGGACACGTCACGTTTGGGACTGTTGGAGATCTCGCAGTTGCACGGAGCACAAGCGAAGGCAGCCGCAGCAACAGTGAAGTGTGCAGTAGGATTGCAGGAAAGGGAAAGGTGATGTAGCAGAGGACAAGCGTGCATTGGCGACCGCAGAATCTCAGGACGATTCGCTGCGAAAGCGAGCGCAGGGCAAAGAGGACGACGGTCGACGGCTACCTGTTCCGCCGGCGCGTTGGTTAGTTGTCCAACAGCTGCCCAACAGCCCAAAGGCATGTATTGAGCGATGTGATAGCTAGGACTAGGAAGGCCTAAGTTGGGCTGGATCTCGTCCCGGGCCTCGGTCAGGCCCTTCAAGATCCTGGATCAGGCCTTGTTGAAACTTGAGCTAGTCCATATCTGCAATCGTCCAAACGATCCACATTCATCATGCCCATGTAATGTGCGCAGCGCATTCATCTCTCTTCCCCCCCCCCCCCACCCCACCAATTTCCTTCTCTGATTTAAAAAACATCAGAATCCGATCAAAAAGGAAGAAAAAAACATCGGAATATGATGCTATACAGGCCATAATAAGCACATCAGGAGCATGCAAGTCAATGTCCGGTAAGGTAAAATGTTCTCTGATGAAATGTGTTTACCTCGTCAAATCAAGATCAGTTCCACTACATACATAGAGACCGTGCTGCAGTAACTCTGCACAAATCGGAATAGTGACATGACCAGTAATTCCTAACCTTAGGTGGAAACATTCAACCAGCAATCTTAATGGCCGGCACAAAAGGTGGAACACATTCAACCAGCAGTCCTAATTGCAGGCACAAAAAGGGAGAGAAAGATGCGGAGACGAGCAGAAAAGACACAGGAGCAAGTTAGTTTTCTGGCGATGGTAGTGGTGGGTGCTGGTACTATGCACGCTAGTCGCTAGCGTTACATGGCAGTACAACGCTACAACCAGGCCATGTGTTTGATCGACCCATCCGCTCTCCCTCAGCTGGACAACGAGTCCTATGACCTAACACAACCGCTGCGGCCGGTACAACAAGGGCGACTGGCCGGGGGACATTAGAGGAGTACCGTGTCTGCGTGACCGAACGCGTGATTTGGAAGAACGTAACCGATCAGGTCACAAGGCACCAACTCCGCCAGTTGTCACGCTCCTGTCTGTTGCTGGATCGCCACCAACACAACAAAATACCGAATCCCGTGATTAATCATTCACAATGCTCAAAATCTTGTTAGACCGACACATAATCCTACTGCTAATCTCCATTCTCCATCTCCATCAGCATCTCGTCTCTATTCTATTCTATTCAAACAGCGAAGGCTATGACCTGAATTCATGACATAAAGTTCACGCAATGATACGAAGTTTGATTTCAAGGCTTATTAGGTTACGGCTACGTTAGATAATAATATTAATTAATGATTTGGTTGTATAGTATTGGAGTAGTAATATCGTATACTAAATAATAACCATTTTACTACCTGCCACTGCCAGCCAAGGAATCAAAGAATCATAACGCATTAATCCAATAGTCCATACTAGTCCCTACACCTAGCTTTACAACCTGCATATGGATGGGCCAAAAAATAAAAACGAATCGAACTACTACAATACCGGATCAACCGATCATCATCTCTAACCATTGTGCCAATAGCTTTCGCAACAGACCCTGGTCCTTTTGTTGTTGTTGTAAAACCTCAGCTGCTTGACACGTCAGCCGGCGGTACCCTGGCACCGGCGCCGGCCTTGCGTCCCCGGCGGCGGCCTCGGGCGCGGGGCCTCATGACGACGGTCTTGGATTCCCCCCAGGCGGAGAAGGACTCCCTCTCCTCGTCCGAGTTGTCGCACTCCGGGAACGGCCCGTCCGCGTACCGCACGGCGTCGTAGCACACCGTGTACGTCATCTGCCGCGCCCTGAAGGCGCGCATGGCCGCGCGCTTCTGCGGCGTCATGACGGCGTAGTCGGCCGTCATGAGGCCGAGGAGGTCGGCCTGGCGGGCGCCGTGGCGGTGCGCGACGCGGAGCACCGGGTCGGCGCGGAAGCCGACGACGGCCAGCTCGGAGAAGTCGGACGCGAACGGCGCGTACTTGTAGTTGACCTTGTACTTGCCCCCGTCCGTGGCCCACGCGGAGCCGTCCCAGATGGTGGCGTACACCGCCATCGGCTTCGCCGGGAAGTCGCCGCCCATGTCCGGGTGCCGGATCACCTCCCGGATCGGCGTGTCGTCGATGTAGAAGCTGCATCGATCATGAATTGAACACCCAGTAAATAATCACTGATCAATGTAGTGAATAGAGAGTTTACTGGTGATTGTGATGCGTACATTATGTGAGTGGGAGCCCATAGGATGGAGTAGCTGTGGGCCTCGAGGGTGGGGTCGAAGGGGAGGAGGTAGCGTTCCTCCCGGCCATGGCTGGTGCTGCCGTTGCCGTAGACGTTGGTCTGCACGCGCCACTGCCCGCCCCACCGGCTGCCAAGGAACTCGAAGTCCAGCTCGTCGTGCGTCTTCTCGTACACGTCCCCATTAGACAGCTGCAGCATCATATCGAAAGGATTGCACAAGCATTATACACTGATGATGTCCATGAGTACAGTCGTAAAGAAGTCGGCAATTCAAAACATCATCGTGTGTTAGTTGGAATCTCTGAAGGTTGCAACCTCGAACAACCACAGAACAGTTGGATATTTTATTCCATCAACCACTGGAACATCATTCACTGCAATCACTGGTGTGGTGTGTAAACAGTAGCAGTAAAACTTTACCAAACAAGGAGGACTATGGATTCAGTAGCATTAACTATTTTTTTTTGGTGCGCCTAATAATCAATCATCAGGGGGGCGTGAATGACTGAAGAGGGAACATTTATTCCCGGGGCCAGCCGGCGCAGCCTTTCTGGGCTGCAAAGTCCAAGCAGCCCATGTGGGACGCCCTGTAGCGTCCTCTGCGGCGCAGGACATGGGCGCAGCAACCGGCCGCAACTCGCTACGGCTCGCCGGCGGTTGCTGCCGAGTCCGTGCTGACACGCCATGTGACCAAGCAAACGGTTCGAAAGCGCGGCGGCGGGGATACATACGCTACGATAGTACAGTAAAAAAGGCCCCTTTGGGCAGGAATGTTCCGGCATGGAATCGAATCCAAAAAAAATGTTGCAGCAACGATTGATTGAGAAGGAACACTCACGTAGAAGGCGACGACGACGCCGGCCGTGTAGTCCTTGGGCAGCTTGATGGACGCGCTGAAGAAGCCGTGGAGGTAGTAGTCCGAAGAGATGAACCCGGAACCTGCGCGGGACGAGCAGCTTATCAGAGACTGTATGGACGGCAAGAACAGAGGATGTTATGGAGAACAGAGGATGTTATGTCTGCGAGAAGATGATGCTCCACGTACCTGACCGGCGGTCGAGCAGGAGGCGGACGCTCCTGTCGTCGGAGGAGCGGACAACGTTGCCGTCGCCGAACAGCGGCGAGAACCGCTCCTCGAAGGCCACGGACGGCACGTCGAAGGCGGAGGCGGAGGCGGCCACGGCACATAAGCACGCCAACGTCGCGGCGGCGAGCAAGACCGTCAGCGAGACCCTCGCCTTCGCCGCCATGGCTGCCCGTACAGCAGAGCTTCTGCGCTGCTCTCAGCCTCTGGCCTCGGTTTCCTCCTTGCCCTCCTCTCTTTCTCTCCCACTTCCTCGCTTGTGCACCGGCAGGCGGCGGCGGCTTTCGATCAGGAGCCAAAACCCCCCACGCGTTTCTTGCCCTGGGCTAAAAGCTAACGATCTTGGCTTGCTTTATACGCGGCGCGGTCTTGCTATATTGGCCGGAGCCCGGAGCCGGGGGAAGGGGGATTAGATACGCGACGCGGCTGCGGGCGTCATGCGCGGACGCAGCGGACGTTGGGAGCCGCCTTTTCCGCCGCACCCACAGCCCATGCTGAGGTGGACACGGTTAGTGCTGCGTGGGCCCCACAGTGGCCCCGGAAGCCCTCCAGGCCTCCTCAACGACTGTGGAATGGGGATGTATAACAGTCAGAGCGGAGCAGCCAACAAAAAAATAGCGAGGAGGAGTACTGTCACTGTGCTGTGCACCGTCTTGGCACGGAAAAGGAGCGGCGGGAACGTGGTAGGTAACGGGCGATTAATAAGCAAGCACCAGCTAAGCTCTGCTGGTGACGGTGCAATGCGTGCATCATCACGCATGGTCCTAAACGCCGGGGGGTTGCCCGTTGCCTTGTCCTGTTTCTTTTGCCACTCAAAAGACAGCAACGCACAGTGCATCACTAACCTTGTTTTCGGGCGCGGCGAAATGGCTGGAGCTGGAGTTTTAATGTTAGCGGGACTATGGGGGATGGCGACGTGCTTGGATTTTGGACGTGGGATTGGATGGGATGGACGCATGCGCGGGCCAGTTTTAAGAGCCATCATTACTCGCGTCTGGTGGAGAGGTTTATCACAGGGAAGGCGACGTACGTACGTAATGTGAGGCTGGCTAGCCGGAGCACAGTTGGGCTGAGAACCCGTCCAGGTATGGTCTGACCGTGTGTACTCTACTATTTATTTGTTCCGTGTCGCGTGGCCACCGGTCGTTAAGTCCTGTCCTGTGGTGTGGCGTCGGATAGCGTGTGTGTGTGTGTGTGTTCGCCACCCACCGTGCCCGCTGCTGCTTTCACCTGCCACCGCCAGTGTGGCGCGTACCACTACATGCATGCATGGTGTCCAACGAGGCACCAGCTGTACAAAAGAACGCAACGTCCTCCTCCTCCTTATTGACCGTTTGTCCGGTTGCGTCCTGCTCGAGTGCTCCTCCGGTTCTCCCGTGGCATCGTGGCATCCAAAGGCGGTAGCTCCTCTTCAGCCTCACGAGCAAACGTGATCAACCTAATACAAGTGCATAACCAATGACAGTGTCATTATAATATTGCTACGTAGTTTATCTCGTAGCTGAGTTACTGTTGCGCATCTGCCAACCAACAGAAAAAGGATCATGCACGCGTCAATGACTATATTAATACTTGGTGGTAGCAGTATAGAGAGTACTCGCACCCATCAGCGTTTTATAGTATTGTACTCGCAGAACAGCGCCGCCAGGACCGAAAGTGGCAAGGCGTAGGCGGTATTCACAAATCATAAAGAATAATATGGCCGCAAAGCCGCACACGACAGTGACTAGTAATGTGCAATGTCCCCAACACGACATGGCAGGCGGCCCCCTTTTTCATGTGCGCCGCCCCCCAAGAACAAGGCACACATGCTCGTGCCTGCGCGCCGCGTCAAAGCTCCCGTGGCTTTTGGAAACAGGCAGCTACAGGCCGCCGCGCGCGCGCTCGCGGACGGACGGGGGGGGGGACGGGGTCTCACGCGGTCACGCTCACCCGCGCCAGCCAGCAGCGGCCACCCACCACACCAGCCAGCCACCCACCTGTTCCCTTGGCCGTTTCGGCACCATCCGCCGCCGGCTGGTGGATGGAGCGGGCAGCGGCTGAAGGCAGGTCGCGCTGTTCGGCCTGTGACTCTGTGAGAGGCCGTGTCGTCCTTGGACGCGCCAGTTGCGTCCGGGTAGGCGTACATGAACCGATGCAGAACGTGAGCTGTGTTGCCTTGTCAACGAGAGCGGCGCGCGCGCGTGCGATTTGTGTTGGGTTTCACGGGCGCGCATAGCTAGGACTAGGGAGCTATAGAAAAGCTGTCTGCGCCACCCAGAACACAGCTCCATTTCGATTAGGAGGATCTCGCACGGGACCGGCCGTCTGGACTCACGTCAGCCACATTCGTGCGTGAACGCCACAATTTGTTGGCGTATATCGATCGATAGCTACCAGCAGGCAAGGTTACGTAGAAACGTTGGCGATTTCTCCTTTCAGTTTCCGTTGCAGACGCAGAGTCTCGGGACTCTGATCGGTGATCTGGTGATCGCCTCTCCAACAATCCACACACTCCTATACCACAGCTAAACTCTGTCCATAGCTAGCAGCTATTAGAAGGCATATGATGGCGAGGTGGTGACCTCCGATCCCAATAATGCTAGTAGGAGTAACAATTCTCGTCAGTCCAAATAATAACGGACCAACGCCTGCGGCCCATTACTGTGTAACAGCCACTTTTCTTCCGCGCTCCGAACTACTACGGAGTATGCTCTGGCCCGTCACAGAGCTTGCACAGAAAGTAGGATAAGCTTATCCGAGCGTCAGAGCCATGCACGGATTGGGGCTGGGCACGCAGAACAAAGACTGATCGGAGTGTCATGCGGAGCCATGCGCCCATGCCAACCCCACCGTGCCGTCCGTGCCCATCCACATCCGTCCTAGAGATAGAGGTGCCGCGCAGGCAGAGAGCTTTGCCAAAGCAGCCTAATCCTCCCGTCAAGGCCTTCGAAAGCTGTCATGTGGTGAAGCTCCTCCCCGGTCCTCGCTGGCAGGGTGGCAGGTGAGAATACCGCGCTGCTCTTCCATACGTACAAGAAATACAGTACTACACATGATTGCTGCCCCTGTCTGTCCTGTGCTCGAAACAGGTCGACAACAGTAAAAGCGTATCTAAAGCAAAGCCATGGCAGGACATAGATACGCCAGCGTGTCAATTGTCAAATACTCCTCGTAGCGAGCACTGCATCTTACGAATATGCTGTAGCTGCGGCATCCTTTGTGGGCTTGTTGCTTGTGGCCCTTTTAGCAGTTTAGCGCTTTGCTTAATCTCGACCGTGCTGGTCCATGCTTAGGCAGAGTCGCAGAGAGCCCGGGTGAACGGGGTGCTCGAGGTCGAGGGGTGCGTGTGCTGGTTTCCACTTGCCAACATCTGTGCCACGTGCGACAGTGCGACGATGCTCTGGACAGCTTGCCATAAAACGCCACGACGTGGATTACACGTAACTGGCCTTATCAGTTACCGCTCCTTGTTCCATCACCATCAGCGACGACGTCCCATCCGCGCGCTAGGCGACGGCACGAATAATGCATACAGGCTGCAGCAGCAGAGCACGCTCAGGTGGCACGGGCGTCGTAATGGCTTTGTTGAGTTCCAAAATTTTTTTGCAAAATGAACACGGTAGCACTTTCGTTTGTATTTGATAAATATTGTCTAATTATATACTAACTAGGCTCAAAAGATTCGTCTCGTCAATTCCGACCAAACTGTGCAATTAGTTTTTATTTTCGTCTATATTTAATACTACATGTATACGTCTAAAGATTCGATGTGACGGGAAATCTGAAAAATTTTGCAAAATTTTCTAGGAAGTAAACAAGGCCATTTGTTTCTGGACCCCAAGTGGGGTGAACCTTAGAAGCAACTCCAACCCACCTACTAAATAAGTCCCTATTCTAAATCTACGGACTTGATTAAAAAAATTAACTCCAACTCAACTTCTACTTGGGCTTTCATTTTTCATGCCCTCCTAAATTATAGTTTCAACCTCTCACATCTAGAACCTCCTATCCTACTTGTTTAGGAGGTGGGTTAGAGTTGGGTCTTAATTTGAGCTCCTACTTTTTTTATCATAGCATGTAAATAAAAATTTAAGAGCTTAATTTAGGGACTTGGGTTGGAGTTGCTCTGAAGCCGGAAACAATAGTGCTTCTGGTATTTGGTTCAGGGAATCGACAAAACAATACTCCCTCCGTCCATTTATCTCAATCATTTAAGCAAAAGTTTTTCTTCCAATTATCTCCATCATCTTGAGGTGATCGGCTGTAATTATGGCCATTCCTTGTATGTATGCACACATCTCCATGCAGGACTTGGGGCCATCTTGACTGCTCCTTTGTTGCATGCAGACATGCACATTAATTAGATTAATTAGACTATAATAATTTAATAAAAAAATGTGAGTCATTTATGCTCCTTGGTCTCTGTGCATAAGGCTTAAATGAAGAATAAATGGACGGAGGGAGTACATCAATTTATTTTTACTCGAAAAAATTGAAGCATTGAAGCGTCACAGCTAGTCAGCTACTTGCATCGGCATCCAACAGCCAACACCTCGTGCCAGTGGCAGTGTGATACTACATCGGGGCACACACACAGGTGATTGGTGTGGTGTGGTGGAGCCGGGAAGCCCTGTGCGCCAACGCCCAACGGGCAACGGCCGAGGGAAAGCTCGAAACAGGGCCCCCGCCGCCCCGGAAATCTTCCGGTCCGAATGTTCGGACCGGAGACGCCGTCCTCCCGCTCAATCATTCCCGCGCGCACGGGGCTGCCAGGTACGTATGTTTTTTTTTAATTTCTTTTCCTTTTTTGTTTTTTCTTTCCTTTTCTTTTCTTCTTCTTTTCTTTCCTTTTATGTTTCATTTATTTTTCCCTCCCCGTTAGTTTTCTTCTCTTTTTTTTTCTTTTTCTTTTTCTTTTTATTTATTTATTTCTTTTTCCTTTTTCTTATTTTATTTTATTTTTCTTTATCTTTTCATTTTCCTTCCTGCCCGTTGTTGTTCCTATTTGTTTTTTCTTGGTATTTTTTCTTTTCTTTATTTTGTTTTTTTTCTTTTTCTTTTTCCCTAATTCATGTTTATAGATTCAATTTATTTTTATTTTTCTTTTATGTTATTTTATATTTTTATCTTTCTTTTATTTTTTCCTCTTTATTTTTTATTCCTTTTTGCGCTTCATTTTTCCCTTTCTTTTTTTTATTTTTTATTTCATTCATCTTTTTATTTTTTTGTTTCTTTTGGCAACACATTAATTTAGTGCTGGTTACAAAGGTGTTTATTAGATTATTTTTGTGGAATACATGCATGCATGTGATTGAAACGCTACAAACGTCTTGATATTGATCCTATGGTGGTTGTTTAATTTTTTTAGTGGACTAATATCATAGGAAGCGAGTGATATTATTTTTTGTTTATGTTTCATTCAATTTTCCATATTATTTTTATTTTATTTTTTATTTACTATCATTAATTAGTTTTATTTATTCTTTTTTATTTCTTTTTTGTCTTTATGTTTTTATAGATTTTTTATTTTTCTACTTTATCTTACTTAATTAATTTTTATATTTACTTTTTTCTTTTCTATATTTCATGAGATGTGATGTAAAATGGTGTTTTTTGCAACGTTTATGTGGTATACAATGCCATGTTTTTTTGATGTTTTTTTATGATGTTTATGTAGTATATGTAATGTTCTATGGTTTTCTATGATGTTCATGTGTTATACATGTAATGTTCTATGATATTTTTTTTGATGTTCATGTGGTATTTTTGTGATGTTCTACGATTTTTTTTGTGATGTTCGTGTAATATATATCTGATAATGCAACATTCTATATTGTATTTGGCGATGTTCTATATTGCATTTGGTGATGTTCGATGGTTCATTTAGTGATGTTCACTTAGTATATATGATGATGTACATAGTGATATTCACGTAATATATATGTGATGTTCTATAGTGTATTTAATGGTGTTCTATATTGTATTTAGTGATGCTCTATGATGTATTTAGTGATGTTCATGTTAATGTTCGATAGTGAATTTAGTGACGTTCATTTAGTATACATGTGATGTTTTTTTGATATATTTAGTGATGTTCAGGTAATATATATATGATGTTCTATAATGTATTTAGTAATGTTCTATGGTGTATTTAGTGATGTTCACTTAGTATACATGTGGTGTTCTATGATGTACTGAGTGATGTTCATGTAATGTATTTGTGATGTTCTATAATATATTTAGTGATGTTCCGTAATGTATTTAGTTATGTTCACTTAACATACATGTGATGTTTGCCTTTTATTTTTTCCATATTCCATTGTATATGGTATACACATGATGAATGAGATACTTTATGATTATCTTTAAGTATTTTCACAACATATTATGTAGTATTCATACAACATGTTATGTAGTATTTATACAACATGTTATGTAGTATTTTCCCATGTTTCATTTGTTATATTATACACATGATGTTCTACTTGTGTAATGTTATTTATTATATAATTCTATATTTTTATTTTATTTATTTATCGGTATTATAATACCAATCATTTAAGTGTGTTTTCATATGGAATATTGTTTTTTCTAAATTTAAAACATTTTTCTGTGAAGGCGGAATATTGTTTTATGAATCTAGAACACCACCTTTATTCAATAATAAAAGAAAATATTCTATCTTTATGAAATACATATTCGTTAATAAAACTTTATCTGAATATATTCATGTTGAGATCTTATTTTGAAGCATTTAGTATAAGGAATCCAATAGTGCAATCTGAATTTAATTTGGATACTTGATTTGCTAACTATAACGAAGATGGAACATCGTCTCTTATGAAGATGGAACATTATTTTTTAATGAAGATGGAACATCGTCGCCATGTTTATAATACCAATACGGTTCTTAGAATATTTTATTATGAAGATAGAACATTATTTTTTAAACCTTAAACATCGTCTCAGCTCAATACAAAAATGTTCTATCTTTATATGATAATTATTCGTTATTAAAATTTTATCTAAATATATCCATGTGAGATCTTGTTTTGAAGGATTTATTACAAGAAATCAAATGGTGTAATCGAAATTTAATTTGGATATTTTGTTTAAGAGTTATGACTTTTTTCATTAAAAGTCATTATGTGCATGCGTCGTAACTAACATGGATATGTTGCTGCACTATCTCCTCGCACTAGCTGCGCATGATAAAGCCACAAGCCAAAATTAATTATTATGGGTGAGAATAAATACGTACCAGCACCGGCCATAGAAAAAGTACATTATTAAAGGTCTAATTTGGAAACAGTCTGAAAACGACGTGCGCTGCAGAGGTAAATGTAATTTTCGGCACTAAAACCATTATCAACTAATTCATTCAATAACAGTTATTTAGAAAATGTATAGCTCGCTCTAAAAAAACAGTTTAGAAAAACAGTCAAAATAATTCGACCAACAAACAGTTAATAAGGTTCATTAAATATATAATGCACGGTGCTATTTGATCTTTTAAAGGAAAAAGAGGAATAGTCGTGGGCGCCAGGCGGGAATTGGGGCGCGGGAGTCTGCCGGACGACGCGTTCCGTCCGAACGGCCGGACCCGACGAGGCCCCCCCGCCGCCCCACGTCGCAGAACCGTCCGTGGGTGGTAATCTGGCCGGGTACACCAGCCGTCCCCTTGGGCGGCCTCACAGCACTGGGCTCACACGTGAGTTTTGTTCTGGGCTTCGGATCGCACCATATGGGCCTCGGCATCAGAAAGACGGGGCCCGTCTGGGATAGAAGAGACAGGAACCTCCTCGTGGATTCCAGAAGCCAGCCACGAGCGACCACCGACGCGGAGGATACTCGTCGTCCAAGTCCAACACGGCGGGCGGGCGGGCGGACGCGTGGGCTGGGCTAACTGCCTAACCTTAACCTCCAAGGCACGCCAAGGCCCGCTTCTCCCACCCGACATAAATATCCCCCCATCCAGGCAAGGCGCAGAGCCTCAGACCAGATTCCGATCAATCACCCATAAGCTCCCCCCAAATCTGTTCCTCGTCTCCCGTCTCGCGGTTTCCTACTTCCCTCGGACGCCTCCGGCAAGTCGCTCGACCGCGCGATTCCGCCCGCTCAAGGTATCAACTCGGTTCACCACTCCAATCTACGTCTGATTTAGATGTTACTTCCATCTATGTCTAATTTAGATGTTACTCCGATGCGATTGGATTATGTTTATGCGGTTTGCACTGCTCTGGAAACTGGAATCTAGGGTTTCGAGTGATTTGATCGATCGCGATCTGTGATTTCGTTGCGCCTTGTGTATGCTTGGAGTGATCTAGGCTTGTATATGCGGCATCGCGATCTGACGCGGTTGCTTTGTAGAGGCTGGGGGTCTAGGCTGTGATTTTAGAATCAAATAAAGCTGTTCCTTACCGTAGATGTTTCCTACATGTTCTGTCCAGTACTCCAGTGCTATATTCACATTGTTTGAGGCTTGAGTTTTGTCGATCAGTGGTCATGAGAAAAATATATCTCATGATTTTAGAGGCACCTATTGGGAAAGGTAGATGGTTCCGTTTTACATGTTTTATAGACCTTGTGGCATGGCTCCTTTGTTCTATGGGTGCTTTATTTTCCTGAATAACAGTAATGCGAGACTGGTCTATGGGTGCTTTGACCAGTAATGCGAGACTAGTTATTTGATCATGGTGCAGTTCCTAGTGATTACGAACAACAATTTGGTAGCTCAGTTCATTCAGCATTGGTTTCTACGATCCTTATCATTTTACTTCTGAATGAATTTATTTATTTAAGATATTACAGTGCAATAAACTGCTGTATAATATCAGTAACAAACTGCTATTACTAGTAAATGCCTAGATTCATAATAATTCATTATTCTACTTGAAAATGATCTTAGGCCTTTTTATGCGGTCCTACGCATCCTTCCACAGGACTTGCTGTTTGTTTGTTTTTTGTAATCCCTCGCTGGGACGCAGAATGGTTCATCTGTGCTAATAATTTTTTTGCATATATAAGTTTATAGTTCTCATTATTCATGTGGCTATGGTAGCCTGTAAAATCTATTGTAATAACATATTAGTCAGCCATACATCTGTTCCAACTTGCTCAATTGCAAATCATATCTCCACTTAAAGCACATGTTTGCAAGCTTTCTGACAAGTTTCTTTGTGTTTGATTGAAACAGATGCAGATCTTTGTTAAGACCCTCACCGGCAAGACCATCACTCTCGAGGTTGAGAGTTCAGACACCATCGACAATGTTAAAGCCAAGATCCAAGACAAGGAGGGCATCCCCCCGGACCAGCAGAGGCTCATCTTTGCTGGCAAGCAGCTAGAGGATGGCCGCACTCTGGCTGACTACAATATCCAGAAGGAGTCTACCCTCCATCTTGTCTTGCGCTTGAGGGGTGGCATGCAGATATTTGTGAAGACTCTTACGGGCAAGACAATCACACTGGAGGTTGAGAGCTCTGACACCATCGACAATGTCAAGGCCAAGATTCAGGATAAGGAGGGCATTCCCCCGGATCAGCAGAGACTCATCTTTGCTGGCAAGCAGCTAGAGGATGGCCGCACCTTGGCTGACTACAATATCCAGAAGGAGTCTACCCTGCACCTTGTCTTGCGCCTGAGGGGTGGCATGCAAATCTTTGTCAAGACATTAACTGGCAAGACAATCACACTGGAGGTTGAGAGTTCTGACACTATCGACAATGTCAAGGCCAAGATTCAGGATAAGGAGGGTATTCCACCGGACCAGCAGAGGCTCATCTTTGCTGGCAAGCAGCTCGAGGATGGCCGCACCCTGGCTGACTATAATATCCAGAAGGAGTCTACCCTGCATCTGGTTTTACGCCTCCGAGGTGGGATGCAGATCTTTGTGAAGACACTTACTGGGAAGACTATCACGCTTGAGGTTGAGAGCTCTGACACAATTGACAACGTCAAGGCGAAGATCCAGGACAAGGAGGGCATCCCACCTGACCAACAGAGGCTCATCTTTGCTGGGAAACAGCTGGAGGATGGGCGCACATTGGCTGATTACAATATCCAGAAGGAATCCACCCTTCATCTTGTCCTGCGTCTTAGAGGAGGGATGCAGATCTTTGTCAAGACCTTGACTGGCAAGACCATCACACTCGAGGTAGAGAGCTCTGACACAATTGACAATGTCAAGGCGAAAATCCAGGACAAGGAGGGGATCCCACCTGACCAGCAGCGGCTCATCTTTGCTGGGAAGCAGCTGGAGGATGGGCGCACCTTAGCTGACTACAACATCCAGAAGGAATCCACTCTTCATCTTGTCCTGCGGCTTAGGGGGGGCATGCAAATCTTTGTCAAGACACTGACTGGCAAGACAATCACGTTGGAAGTGGAGAGCTCTGACACCATTGACAATGTGAAGGCCAAGATCCAGGACAAGGAAGGGATTCCTCCAGATCAGCAGAGGCTCATCTTCGCTGGGAAGCAGCTTGAGGACGGGCGCACCTTGGCAGATTACAACATCCAGAAGGAATCCACTCTTCATCTCGTCCTGCGCCTCCGTGGTGGCCGTGTTAACTGAGGTAGTAGGAATATGTCCTGCTGCGAAGCTATTAAAATTCTATGGTTAGAGACGTATCCAGTTCTATTAAGTGCTTCGTCGTGTAAACTTTCTATATCCAGTTCTACTAAGTGTTTCGTCATGTAAACTTTTCTATATAATCTGTTGGCTATACTTTATATATAGCCTGTTGCGTTCGTACTTAGTTTCTCTTCAGATGTAACTTTGTTTACTTATACTCCTCGGGTGCTCTAGCTTTTGAGTCGATTATTTTGGTTGGTGGTCTTCTGACGAGGGTATGGTACCTTTTGAGTGAGGGATTGCAGCTACTATTGCTGCTATTTTGCCAAATTAGCATATGCATTTGACAGGGGACTGTCTGTTCTTCGCGTTTGTTGACTCGTGCTTATTAGTTAAATTATTTTGTTTGAAAGCAGACATTTTTTAAAAATAAAATAAAATCTGAAGGCAGTTCATTTAACTGATGGGCATTTGTGTTTGTTGATTTAACTGATGGGACTACTAGTAGTAACTTTAGGTGTATATGTTCAAACAGACGTGCAGTGTTCTGGTTTGGAAATGTTTGCTGGAGCCTATCTTTGACATTTTTACCTTTCGCTTGAAAGCAGGACAAACTTGTCATGCGGAAAATGACTAGCTTGAAAACGTACTTATAGTCAGCGAATACCAGCCGGCTCCTGTATATTCTACTGTAGGCATGTAGATGTGTGACCTGGGTGCGAGACTGCGAGGGTCAGCAGCCGATACAGTCCCTTTGGCAACTTGCCCAGGTTGATGTGCTGTGAGCCTGTGAAGCTGTGATAAAATCATAAAATTAGCCTAGCTAACGATACAAGAATGAGCTGTATATACACCCAAAATTCTCGGCTTGGGCACATCGATCCTTGCATCGCCGATCGCGTGCCTGCTGCGGTAGTGCATATCCGTCCAAAGTCCAACCACCCTACATGTCAGGCCCAGCCACACACGGGGAGCCCTGCAATTCATACTGGATCGAGCTTTGCAATTCATGCCACCATCAGTACGCTGTTTTTAAGAGTCGTTATTATTTATTAATGCAGCTTGGCCACCCCTGCCGCGGGAGTTTTGCTTTCCTCTAGTATCAAGCTGCAGGCAAAATAAATAAATAAATAAAAATAAAAATAAAAACTGAGATGTTTGCTTCTTAGATCTCGAGTGCCCTAAAAACTAAATTTTTTTAAAGATTTCTCGTTACATCAAATCTTGTGGTACATATATAAAAAGATAACTAATTATATAGTTTGTCTGTAATTTACGATACGAATCTTTTAAGCCTAATTAGTCTAGTTGAATATTAGTTGCCAAATAAAAATAAAAATACTACAATATAAAAAAAATCACCTCCAAGACTAAACAAGACCTATATAATGTGCCACACTGACAGTCATCTTAGCAGCTTCTTGCTGCGGGTAATAAATTTTCTTGCTCTTGTCAAAAAAAAAAAAGTTCGATCCGAGGCATGCATTTTGTCCCTCTATAGCTGGTAGGACAAGTCAGAGTTTTTTTTTTTTTTTTGGTGCTATAGTCGTTGGACTAGGAACCAACATTCGTGGATCTGGCGTCAGTCTCTTGTTCGATGTCGGCGTAGCGCTTGGGTTTGGCTGGCCAAAATTTCAGCGTAGCCGCTACAATTAGTTAAAGTAGGAGTGCGTGGGTCTTTGCAACTCATCAAGTGCACAACGTGCTACGGCCTTGTTTAGGCCTTGTTTAGATACGAATTTTTTTTTGGATTTTACTAATGTAGCACTTTCGTTGTTTGTGGTAAATATTGTCTAATCATAGACTAACTAGAATCAAAAAATTCGTCTCGCCATTTACAGGCAAACTGTGTAATTAGTTTTTATTTTTATCTATTTAGTGTTTCATGCATGTGCCGCAAGATTCGATGTGACGGAGAATCTTGAAAACTTTTTGATTTTTGGGGTAAACTAAACAAGGCCTTAGTTCCTCCGTATAACCCAAAAATTTTTCAAGATTCTCTGTCACATCGAATCTTTAGACACATGCATAGAGTATTAAATATAGACGGAAACAAAAACTAATTACACAGTTTACCTGCAATTTGCGAGACAAATCTTTTAAACCTAGTTAGTCTATAATTAGATAATATTTGTCACATACAGACAAAATGGTACAGTATCTATTTTAAAAAAAATTGTAACTAAGGCCTTGTTTAGATGCACTCAAAATTCCAAAAGTTTATAAGATTCTCCATCACATTGAATCTTTAGACACATGCATGAAGTATTAAATATAGATAAAAAAATAATTAATTAGACAGTTTATTTGTAAATCGTGAGATGAATCTTTTGAGCTTAGTTAGTCCATGATTGGACAATATCTGTCAAATACAAACAAAAATGCTACCGTTCAAAAAAATTTTGCATCTAAACAAGGCCTAAGGCCGACATCCGCAAGACTGCATCAGCACATGCAGTAAACGTGGGTTGAGGAGTTCTGAAAACCTGCTGCCGGACATCTACGCATATCGATATCTGATGGTGTTGCAGATTTGAAGGGATCCACCCGGAGTCGAGGACCAAACCTGCTGCCGGACATTTACGCTACAGTTTTTATACGGAGTATATGCATACCTTGGTCCGGACTCCTCCGGGCCCAGTCAGAGGCTGAGCGCCAATGGAAATATGGAATCAAGCACGAGGCATGTGCTTAGCAGCACAAGAACAGTATAGACAAACCGGATATCTATCCTACTTAGAGCATCTCCAACCATTATGCATTTGAAGTTATGCATTTTAGGCAAATTGTAAACCCCCAAATGAAAATGGCAAGGCTAAAATCAAGTGATCTCCAACCGTTATGCAAAATACCAAGTCCATCATCTTTTTTTTCCCGGAAATTTTGTTTCGCGGCACTCCTTCCCGCGCGGCCAATCGATCCCGCGCCAAACAGCCCGCCGTCGTCTCCCGTTCACCAATTCCCGCCCCTTGGCTCCAGTACCGATCTCCATCAGGTCCTGTTCCCCATCAGTTTCCGGTCGCCGCCATCAGTCAAGCCGTTGCAGCTCGCAAGCAGCAGAACCCTAGATATCGCATTGATGAAGAAGGCGTACCTGGCCGGCGTTGATGAGGAAGGCGTCGTAGATTCGTCCTATCGCGCGCTGTGTCGTCCTATTGTGCGCTGCTTCGTCCAAACGCGCGCGCGAAGCTGGCGAAGGAGGACGCGCGATGCTTCTCCTATCGCGCGAAGTGGTGGCGGCGCGAAGGGAAACCGCGTGAAGGGAAGAAAAAAGCCTGCGAGGTGGAACCAAGAATCCCGTGATCTCTATTTGCATAGCCGGACTCCTTTGGCATATATGCCAAGTTTCCCCCTCCAAATGCATAGCTATGTAAAATGCAAAGTCCAAATGCATAACAATTGGAGTGTTTTTTTTTAGAGTTTTATGCATTTTGGTAAATGCCAAGTCCATTTGCATAATGGTTGGAGTTGCTCTTACAGCTAAGGCCTTGTTTAGCCCTTGCAATTGCAGCATTTTTATTTATATGTAACAATTATTATCCAATTATGAACACCTTATATAAAATATAATGTCCATAAAAGAATCAAGTCCTAGAATCCGTATGAGTCAAACTTTTTTAAAGTTTGACTAACTTTATAGAAAAGAGTAACAACATCTATAATATGAAATGCACATTATATGAAAATATATTCTCTGATGTATCTTAGGATACTAATTTGATACCATAAATCTTAGCATTTTTTCTAGAAATTTAGTTAAAGTTTAAAAAGTTTGACTTAGGATAACTCTAGAAATTGATTCTTTCATGAATAGTGAGAGTAATTAGTTATTTTTTATCTATATTTAATATTCAATGCATATGCTGCAAGATTGATAGAATTCTTTTTTAAAAAAATTAGGCCCTGTTTAGATGCAGCCAAAAAGCCAAAACTTTTGGAGAAATGAGCACTTTTTGGAAGAATGGATCTAAACAGGGGCTTGTAAAACCTGGCTGTAAAGATTTGGAATTTGGGACATTGGAGCCCCAAAACTGTGTAAACTTGCTTAGGGACCCGTGTCATGTGTCTTGTTGACCAAAAAATTTGGGAAGCATCTAAACACCTACTTGAATGTAAAGTTTACAGCCAAAAGTTTTGGGATGTAAAGATTTGGGATCTAAACAGGCCGTTAGTTGTTGGGAGGAACTATGAGGCGCCTTGCATCTCCCCCCTCTTGGGAACTACGTCCCCGTCCGTCGGTCTGGATCCAGGCTGCATTGCAAGGAATACTCCGATCCACACACCAGGCAGGCACGCATAAGCGCCGCTAGCAGAACCGGCCGAAAACGGCAGGTGAAGTGAGGTTGCTGGTTCCTTTCAGCCGTCGGGCGTCGGCGTCGGGTGCCGGCACATGAAAAACCAACCGCGTGCGGACGCACTGATGTGCAGTCGCGGACTCGCGGCCATCGGACCACTGAAGTGCAGGGTCCACGTCGTGATGTCGTAGCTGCCCGTGCGATGCGAGCGACCTAGACGGCGACGTACAGCGCCGATGCCGCGCAGTCGTCGCCCCGTTGTGTACGACGTCGTCATTATATACGTAGAGACGACGACCGTGAGCGCGGTTCGGTATCACGAAGCCAAACCGAAAGGAACTGAACCGTTTATTCACATGGTGCAAAGCGACGATAATCCTGGGATTATTGGAGACATTGATGGGCAAAGTTCTATATGGTGGACCTACACGCCGATGCAGACGCCGATATCAGGATGGAGGGCAGGACAATCGGTGTTCTATTATTCGGTTTTTTACGAGTACGAGAACTTCGCGCTTAGAAAACCAACACACGATCGGTGTTGTATAGAGTATAAAAAACCGACGACTTTGGTTTTTTTTTTCTCGGTTTGGTGTTCGGTTACTGAATACACCGAACAGAAGTCCAGAAGCCTGACGGCGATACTGATACAGAGTTATAGAGCAGTTTATATCATAGTAAAAATATCAATAGGAACTGTTTCACATGTGAACCTTTATAGGAAATATATAGGAACCCGTTGTAGATGCTTCAGACGTTGCAAAAAATAGGACATCGAATCAACAACATTTCAACATAAGTTCAGTTCAGTAGAATACTAGCAGTAGTTCATAACTTGAAACTTAAAATATTACAAGCCAACGACACTCATTCAAACCGCCGATAGCTGCAAGCTCTCCTCTTAATGAAAAACATGCCTCGTGGCACGGTCGAGAAAACTGATAGCTGCTAGTTCAAGACTCTAGACTAGCCTCTGCTTAGAAATGGTGAGTGCACCAAGTTTTGCAAGAAGCTGTGTACGTTATTTTTCTATTTGATGTGACTCGAAAACCAACGGAGCTTCCGAGAAATGCAAACGACACCGAATTGAAAAACCCACATTTTCTAAAATGTAGATGCAAACGGACACCGAATTGAAAACCAACGGAGCTTCCCAGAAATGTATGTAGATGTGCCAGCCCTACGGAGATATATAGTCTCAACATAACACTGGTTTAGAAAAAATATATAATAATACGTATGTAAGAGAATCTTCGACAAATTAATTATCCTACATCTCCTAAAAATCTATATATGTGATATATCTTGTTATTAGTAGTGTAGTTTTTCTCCCATATCAACAAATTACCAATATAGCATTAAGTTTTGACTTTTCTAGATTCATAGTTTTTGTAATGCACCTAGATATATATTATGTCTAGATACATAATACTTCCTTTTCTTCCAAATTATAAGTCGGTTGGTCATAGTTTTTTGAATGCATTTAGATACATATTATGTCTAGATACATACTACTCATAGTTTTTGAATGCATTTAGATACATATTATGTCTAGATACATACTACTCACTCCCTTCCAAATTATAAGTCGGTTTAATTTTTTTTGGTACATTCATCTTGTCATGCATCTAGACATATTATTATATCTAGATGCATAACAAAATTGATGAACCAAAAAAGTCAAAACGACTTATAATTTGAAACAAGAGAGTAAAAACTATGAACCTAGAAATGCCAAAACGTCAGAGGAGGGGTGATAGGATGAATATTTTATGGAACAACTATACTCCTTTATGTTGCATATCTATTATATTTAACAGAATTACAAGAGCAACGAAAGAGCCCTACCTTCGCCAAGAGGGTCTAGAAATTATGATTTAATCGAAAAAATAATAGTAAGCACAACTCGATGTTATGAAGATCTAACGGTCTGTATTTAACCAAAAATCCATACAAAAAAATATATACATGTTTCATTTTTACCTTTTCATAACCATTTCACTTCCCTTTCAGTGATTTTTGTTCCGTTTTCTTTTGTTTTGCATTTTTCCCCTTTTTTACATACTATCTCCCACTGATTTTTTTTTCTCGTACCTATTCTATCTTCAGCTTCTCCAAAATATTTTATAAACATTAAAATTTATAAGATCTATCTATACCTAATATTAAAGAGAAAAAATTTATTTCCATATATTTTTTCATCTACCTAAGCAAAAGATTTGGTTGCTGATGTATATGGAGTTCATGCATATAAATGTACTCCATCCGTTCCAAATTATAAGTCGCTTTGACTTTTTTTTTTTCTGTATATTCATTTTGCTATGTATCTAGACATATATTATATTTAAATACATAGCAAAATGAATGTATCAAAAAATTCAAAGCAACTCATATTTTCAAACAGAGAGAATACTCGAAAAGCATAACAAATAGCAATTACATTTCAAAAACAAATAAATAAATAATCTAATGGCTATGATAAAAAAATAAACTATCAGTGCTATTTGCTCACGTCACCTTGCTAGTTTTAGCATTGCTAGGAGTAATACAAGTATTTTGTTAAAGATGTTCTTAAGGAAGTGAGATTAGCTTGGTAAAAGCTGCGGTCATACAGCCATCCATCCTGCCTGCACCCGCGTCACCGTGTCGAACCACTGCGCGGTACGTCTCGTGATCCAGCGGCAAGCTCGCTGGCACACTGTGCATTCGCATGGAGAAAAGCAAGGATCCTGATACTATTGACAAGTAAAGATTCAAACAGTATCATTTCAAACAAAACAGATACTACTCCGTCCGTATCAGCATTCTGCATTCACCTTCTTTTTGCCGTCATAAATGACGCGGCCAGATAGCATTGCACCGCATGACACCTCATCCGGGTGCCAGCCGATTAAATTAGGCCTTGTTTAGTTTGCGAAAATTTTTGTCTTTAGCTACTGTAGCACTTTCGTTTGTATTTGAAAAATATTATCCAATTATGGACTAACTAGGCTCAAAAGATTCATCTCGTAAATTACAGGCAAACTGTGCAATTAGTTTTTATTTTTATTTATATTTAATATTTTATACATACATTTAAAGATTTGATGTGATGGGAAATCTTGAAATTTTTTGAAAACTAAACTAGGCCTAAGGATTAAACCATCACCGTGCTCAAAGCCTCGATATATACGCTGCAGACGCGCGCGCGAGCTCAGAGACAGAGTGCGCCTCCCTTTGCTCGCCCAAAGCAACGCACGCGCAGAGTACCCGCTTGGCATTATTCAATCCGCCCACGCGCAATGGGCGAGATCGGCACGGACGACCGCGGTCTGGCCGAGGCCGAGGCCGAGCCCGTCGGCGGCGCCGTCAAGGAGGAGGGCATTCTCGACGACGACGAGGAGGAGGCGTCGCCGATCGAGGAGGTGCGGCTGACGGTGCCGACGACGGACGACCCGTCGCTGCCGGTGTGGACGTTCCGGATGTGGAGCATCGGGCTCTTCTCGTGCGCGCTCATGAGCTTCCTCAACCAGTTCTTCTCCTACCGGACGGAGCCGCTCGTGGTGACGGGGATCACGGTGCAGGTGGCGTCGCTGCCCGTGGGCCACTTCATGGCCCGCGTGCTGCCGCGCACCAGGTTCCGCGTCCCCGCGCTGCTCGGCGGCGGCGAGTGGAGCCTCAACCCGGGGCCCTTCAACATTAAGGAGCACGTGCTCATCTCCATCTTCGCCAACGCCGGCTTCGCCTTCGGCGGCGGCAGCGCCTACGCCGTCAGCATCATCAACATCATCCGCGCCTTCTACGGCCGCCACATCTCCTTCATCACCGCCTGGCTCCTCGTCATCACCACGCAGGTTGCTTGCTATTATATAAGTGCCTTTGTTGTTCTGCAATTATCAGCCAGAGCCAGCTGACGTTTCTCGCTCTCGCTTCTTCAATGGCGGGATGGCTGGTTGAAGGTGCTCGGATACGGGTGGGCAGGGCTCATACGCAAGTACGTGGTGGAGCCGGCGCACATGTGGTGGCCGGGCACGCTCGTGCAGGTCTCCCTCTTCCAGTGAGCACACCAGTTTTAACCCTACACTATTTTTTTTTACTTCAGTAAAATCAGTAAGCTGGTGCTGTGCTACCTTTTCTCTGTTATGGGATTCCGCCTTTTGAAATATTCTGCTACCGCGTTCTTCAGTTTGGTTGGATTTTGGTTGCCTTTTTGTGGTTGGATTTTCGGACGCCGGCGAGGGCAACGCATTCTTGGCTTCTTAAGGCCTTGTAATGCCTTGTTTAGTTCAAAAAATTTTGCAAATTAGGTACTGTAGCACTTTCGTTTGTTTGCGACAAATATTATCTAATCATAGATTAACTAGGCTTAAAAGATTTATCTCATCAATTCCGACCAAACTATGTAATTAGTTTTTATTTTCGTCTATATTTAATACTCCATGCATGCGTCTAAAGATTCGATGTGACGGGGAATCTGAAAAATTTTGTAAAATTTTTTGGAAACTAAACAAGGCCTTAGTTCTTAAAACTGAAAAGTTTTCGGAAACTGTAGCACTTTCGTTTGTTTGTGGTAAATATTGTCCAATCATATATCAAAAGATTCATCTCGTGATTTACAGTCAAACTGTGCGATTAGTTTTTGTTTTCGTCTATATTTAATGCTTCATACATGTGCCGCAAGATTCGATGTGACAGGAAATCTTAAATTTTTTTTAGATTTCGGAGTGAACTAAACAAGGCCTAAATTTTGTTATTACAGTTCTTCACCTCTGGACTCTGGTTGGTCGTTTACAGCTGCACACGCATGGCAGCTGGTCTAGTTTTTGCCGGACGTACTATTGGCGCATAGTAGAAACTGACAAAACTTGTGATATAACACCAAAAGAAAACAGAAAAGGAAAACTAGGTGTTGTGTCAGTGATCTTTAACCCTTTCCTGCGAGGTTAGCAATCTTTAGTTAATACTACCTCCAGTCATTTAAAGAGTCCGTTTGCTTCTGCTTCATAGGCTGCCGGCGCATACATTTTTTTATGGGCACTTTCCTTTTTATCGTGCCGTAGCACACACGCATACATTCAAGCTAGGGCCTTGTTTAGTTCCTCAAAAATTTTGCAAAATTTTTCAGATTCCCCGTCACATCGAATCTTTAGACGTATGCATGAAGTATTAAATATAGATGAAAATAAAAACTAATTACACAGTTTGGTCGGAATTGAGGAGACGAATCTTTTAAGTCTTGTTAGTCCATAATTGAACAATATTTGTCAAATACAAACGAAATTGCTACTATTCCTATTTTGCAAATTTTTTTGGAAGTAAACAAGGCCTAGAGTAAAAAATCAGAGAGTGAAGGTCTGCGAAACCAGTCCCAGTATGTAGGAGCAGCGTTGTCACCAAAAGTTGGTCCCAGAACGGCGAATTTAATCTGACTGGCCGATAACATTAAATCGTTAACAAGACAAAAGCGTAGTTAAATAAATGAACTTTTGAAGACGAAGAATCTTAAGAGCATCATGACGCATGATTACAAAAGTACTAGCTACTAGGCTCGCAGTGACATTTCAGTTGGACAGCCTCTTTCTCTTTTTTAGATGGTCCTCTCAACGCTCAAGTAGGACTAATCAGATCAGAGGACTTTCTACGGTACTACCCCACCATGAACATGGGAGTGCAGCCACATACTCCTACTCGATCTAGTGATATGGGTTAACATTGTTCAGTGATAAAGTTTTGGCTTGTGAACACGTGTCCCCACTCCCCACACGCACCAAAACGGAGCCCGTAATCTCCCATAATCTAGATGCATGCTAGATCTTATCAAATTCTCCATGACAAGCCCGTACCGCAGTGGAGGAGGCCAAAGCAGCCTTCTGCCTTCCTGCGCCATGCCCCCATGCGCGTAGCGTTCCCTCACTCGAGTCCAAGTCCACGGGGACAGCGATTTGCCCGGATGCACGGGCGTCTTTTCTGCCTCGTTTTTCTGCCAGCTCTTGACAAAAATTCGCTTGTGGTTTCTGCGCGAATACGACCCTGTACCGCTGCCGGCTGCCGGCGCGATGTGAACGCGCGCCAAGGCTGCGAGTTTTGACCGAGAGGAGGCCGGATCGAGGGGCATGGGGAGGAGACCTCTTGCATGTCTGAAGAGAAACTGTGTGCGCGTTGGGTGGATTGGACTTCACAAGCCGACGTGTGTGGTCCAGGCCCAAGTGGCCTTGAAACGGCGCAGCGGTGTTTTGCACTTTGCACATCACATGCTTGCAGGCCTGCGTTCCTGCCCATATCCAAATGTGATGGCCTCGAACTTGGATTTTGTTTTACATACATACTGACAACAAATAAAAAACAATGTGTTGTGGTGTGGGTTTGTATAGCAACTAAATCATATGCTAGCTGATCAGAGACAGTCGGCTGCACATACAGGATAATGTGAGGCAGAAAATTGAAGTGTACTACCTCTGACCCAAAGATAATGTAATCCAATGTTTAGATCAGGTCGGTTTTTCTTAATTTAGCTAGATTTATAAAAGTAGTATTAATATTTGTATGTCCAAATCTTATTCAAAAAAATATTTGTATGTCCAAATTGATTCATTATAAAAATACATTTTATGATAATCTGTTGATACTTATAACACATAGATATTTATTATATATATGGTCAAACTTAAGATTGATTGATCCATCGAAAAGTGAGAGTTATATCTTGTAAGGACGGGGAGAGTATATTATAAGCATGGTTTTATATTGTATCAATTTTTAACCCAATTCTTCTGTAGAAAATAACGGGCTATAAGTTAGGACAATATATTACTCTGATTGGAATTTGAAATAGTACCATCAATGGTTACTCATGAACCATTTTTTTGTCTACATAACCAACCTTGTGATCAGTTGAAATCTCGATAAAATTTGAATAGCTCCATATTTTCACTGTAAATTGCTTGCATTGAGATGAAAATTACTTAATTTTTGTACACCAATCTGATTAAAGAAAAGGGAAAATTGATGTGGGGTTGTCCTCTATCAGTTCATGACATTGTATTTTAGAAACACCTCTAACAATAGCACTGATCATGTGTCGTTAATGTTGAATCAGGGCATTGCATGAGAAGGACGAATCCGCCAAAGCCTCACGTCAGATCTCTCGTTCCAAGTTCTTCGTGGTGGTGCTCACATGCAGCTTCGCTTGGTACGCTGTGCCGGGCTACCTCTTCCCGACACTAACGTCCATCTCATGGGTGTGTTGGATCTTCTCCAAGTCTGTGACGGCGCAACAGCTAGGGTCGGGCATGAATGGCCTTGGTATTGGTGCCTTCACACTCGATTGGTCCGCCGTCTCCTCCTTCCTCTTCAGTCCCCTCATCTCACCCTTCTTTGCTACCGCCAACATCTTCTTTGGCTACACTTTCTTTCTCTATATTATCATGCCTATAGCATATTGGGGGTTCGACCTATACAACGCCAAGACATTCCCCATCTTCTCCTCGCACCTGTTCATGTCAAATGGCACCAACTACGATGTCCAATCAATTGTGAACAATCAGTTTGAGCTTGACCAGGAAGCCTATCGTAAGAGTGGCAATGTCAACCTTAGTATATTCTTTGCACTCACTTATGGGTTCAGCTTCGCCACCATTGCGGCCACCATCACTCATGTCGGGCTCTTCTATGGAAAGTATGGCATCTCCACTTAATATATGAGTAAAATACTCTATACACATGCTTTCATTACATTCAGTCCAAAATAAAAAGAACACTCTACATGTGGTGTCTGAAGTGTGAACTGAAATGCATGGTTCTAATAAGTTTCTTTGATTTAACTTGGGTATGCCAATGTCTAGGGAAATCTACTACCGTTTCAAATCATCGCAGAAGGAGAAACCTGACATCCACACGAAGCTGATGAAGAAGTACAGTGAAATCCCAGCTTGGTGGTTTTACCTGTTGATGGCCTTGTCAATTACAGTGTCCCTCATCCTCTGTACTGTACTAAAGCATGAGGTACAACTCCCATGGTGGGGACTCATTTTCGCATGTGGCATGGCATTCATCTTCACACTTCCCATCAGCATCATCACTGCGACAACCAACCAGGCAAGTAAAATGTTTGCATGCTTAATGTTCTTTTAAGAAAATAAAACAAAAAGGAGAGATGTTTGAGGGTATTGTCATGCACAGTGATAATCTATGTACAAAAAGGTTGATAGACCCTCCAAAATGCCTTTTGCAGTCACCTGGTCTAAATGTGATCACTGAGTATGCCATGGGTTTAATTATGCCGGGCTATCCTATCGCCGTTGTCTGCTTCAAAGTCTATGGCTACATGAGCATGTCACAGGCTGTTGCCTTCCTCTCGGACTTCAAACTTGGCCACTATATGAAGATCCCTCCAAAGTCCATGTTCCTTGTTCAGGTAATAAATAAGACCCCCAATGCAGTGTTCTTGTAAACGAATTGCTGACTTGCATAAAAGAAACAAATAATGGTACTAACCTTCACTTACTGTGTTTACATAGTTTGTTGGTACCATTGTGGCTGGCACGGTCAACGTTGGGACGGCATGGTGGCTGCTCGGTTCCATCCATGGCATCTGCTCGGATTCTCTCCCACCAGACAGCCCTTGGACATGTCCTAGTGACCGTGTATTCTTCGACGCATCAGTCATTTGGGGCCTTGTCGGTCCAAGGCGCATCTTTGGGCCAGAAGGGAACTATGGTGCCCTCAACTCGTTCTTCCTCATCGGCCTAGCAGGCCCGGTTATCGTATACGCTTTCCATAGGATGTTCCCCAACCAGAAGTGGATACCATTGATCAATCTCCCGGTGCTCTTTGGTGCAACAGCTCTCATGCCCCCAGCAAGGGCTGTGAACTATAACTCATGGCTAATTATTGGCACCATCTTCAATTTCTTCGTGTTTCGGTATCGGAAGAGGTGGTGGACACGGTACAACTACATTCTCTCTGCTGGGCTCGATGCCGGAGTTGCATTTATGGGGGTGGTGCTGTATTTTTCGCTAACCATGCAAAACAAGAGTATCGATTGGTGGGGTACTGCAGGAGAGCACTGCCTTCTTGCCACGTGTCCTACTGCTAAAGGGGTGGACTTGGGTGATGGCATCTGTCCAGTCTTCTAAGCCTGAAGTTTAATGTCTCAACATCTTGCTGCAAGTTTAGCAAAGATCAGTTCCAGTTATATATGTTGATGTCATAGATTTGTGGTATACTATATATGGAGTATAATGCAACTCGCTTTTGTGTAAAGGGTCATATTCTCATGTAATACTTAGTAGTCGATTTCACAGAAGGAAAGGACTAAACATTTGGGAAAACCAATGTGCAATATAGGTTTATCATTTGGGCAATGCAAAAGCTTGCTAGTTTCTGAAATCATACAAATTTAGTCATTACAAGATCATACCCTCCAAACCAAGCACCTCAAATCTAAGGGGACATCACTATTAGGTAATGGGTATTTTGCCCAAGCCTAAACTCATTACCCTTCATGAGTTCCTTACAGCTACCGCCAACGACAGAGGCGGATCAAAAGGGGGGGCTAGGTGGGATCCAGCCCCCCCTATGAGTCTAATTTGTCCATTAGATTAGGGTCAATTAGCCTTAAATTTTTATTAATCTCTAAATTTAACCCTAAATATTCACTGTTTAGCCCCCCTTTGTTCTCATCCTGGATCCGCCACTAGCCAACGATCCTGAAGGAGATGGACAGGAATCGCCGTGCTTTCCTCTAGTCTGGTGATATCTCGGGCAAGTCTTCGCCGACACGATGCTTGGTGGCATGGATCAACGTTTGTATGCCCAGGGATCTGGGAGGCCTTGGGATCAAAGACTTGGGTCTGCAAAACATCTACCTTATGCTGAAATTATTGCATAAGCTACATTGCAACAGGGATTCAGCATCGGCAACCTGGGTCAGGAGACGTGCCTGCGTTGCAAGCCTCACTGGAGATATATATGGCGGTCACTGGGATGTGCTCAGGGTGCTACTGCCTCTCTATCAGGCTCTCACGTCTATCCAGCTAGGGGATGGCAGCACCTCTTCCTTCTGGAGAGACGTCTGGTATGAGGATGACACGCTCGCTGATGTCTACCCGGCCCTCTTCAGCCATTGCAGCAGCAAGGAGATCACTGTTAAACAAGTTCTTCAGGAAGGCTTACAACAATTCTTGGTGCCACGTCTCTCACTGGCAGTTGCCTCCGAGCTACAACAGGTTGAGCACATTCTTTCATCAACAACACTCTCTACTGAACCAGATAAAAGGGTAACTCCCTTCACCAAGGAGGGTAATGCCTTAGACACTAGGACCTTATACAGACTGCTAAAAGCCCGTGGGCAGCAACGGGATGACAGAGTTGTTTTCGTCTGGCAAAATCATGCACCACCACGTGTTTAGATGTTTATGTGGTTGCTCACTCACAGGAGGATTCAGTGCAGAACTAATCTACTCAGAAAGCATGTTCTCCCAAATGCAACATGTGAGGTATGCAATGAAGCGGATGAAACCCCAGAACACATCATTGGAGGATGCACCATTGGAAGGCAGTTCTGGGAAAAGATTGGACTCAAATCCATGAAAACAGCGTCGAAGGATGCTATCCACAACCTCAGTCCACCAGCCGGGGTACCCAATCAAGGTTTCTTCGCGTTCATCGCGCTAGCCTGGTGGCCACTCTGGAAAACAATGAATGCAGCGGTCTTTCGTAATGAGTTGAAGTCGCGATCTCGAAAAAAAAGTTGGTAGGCCTCAACCAAGTACTAACGGCTTGCAAGGCAACAACAAGGCAAACTAGGAGAAATCGTTGATAAGTGGTGCCTATTCTTTGATCTGACAAACTAGGAGAAAAAAATACAAGTATTGTTTCTTTCTTTCATCTTGTATCCTTTAAAGAAATCACCATCTGAGTGATGTTCTTTGATTTGTAAATTCACTACAAGCCGTTCCGTTTAGGGCCACTGTATATAATATAAATTCAGATGGGGAACATCTCCCCCGGTGACCATAAAAAAATAAACTCAATATATCACCGTAGCATCAATATATAGACGCTCGACGCTCGCACGCCTCACAAGCCGTAGTAGCTCAGGGTGCGCCTCTCTTTGCTAGGCCAAAGCAAAGCACGATGGGTGAGATCGGTACGGACGACCGCGGTCTGGCCGAGCCCATGGGCGCCGTCAAGGAGGAGGGCATCCTCGACGACGACGACGAGGACGCGTCGCCGGTCGAGCAGGTGCGGCTGACGGTGCCGACGACGGACGACCCGTCGCTGCCGGTGTGGACGTTCCGGATGTGGAGCATCGGGCTGCTGTCGTGCGCGCTCATGAGCTTCCTCAACCAGTTCTTCGCGTACCGGACGGAGCCTCTCGTCGTGACGCAGATCACGGTGCAGGTGGCGTCGCTGCCCGTGGGCCACTTCTTGGCCCGGGTGCTGCCGCGCACCAGGTTCCGGGCGCCGGCGATGCTTGGCGGCGGGGAGTGGAGCCTCAACCCGGGGCCCTTCAACATCAAGGAGCACGTGCTCATCTCCATCTTCGCCAACGCCGGCTTCGCCTTCGGCGTTGGGAGCGCCTACGCCGTCGGCATCATCAACATCATCCGCGCCTTCTACCAACGCCAAATCTCCTTCTTCACCGCCTGGCTCCTCGTCATCACCACGCAGGTTGGTTGCCAAGCTAGCTTCTGCAAGATCATGAGCTACTAGCTAAACAACTGACACTGACCGGAATTTCTCGCTCTTGCTTCAATGGTTGGCTGGTTCAAGGTGCTTGGGTATGGATGGGCAGGGCTGATGCGCAAGTATGTGGTGGAACCGGCGCACATGTGGTGGCCGAGCACGCTCGTCCAGGTCTCCCTCTTCCGGTGAGCTCAATTTTTACTCCTACATCCGCTATTTTTGCGTCAGTATGCTGGTGCCGTCCATACATCGGCTTTCTGAATTTTTCTGCTACCGCGTTCTTGAGTTTGGTTGGATTTTGGTTAACGTTTGTGGTTGGATTTTCGGAAGCCGGCGAGACCAACGCGTTCTTTGGCATCTTGAAACTTTTGTACAGCTCTTCACCTCGTTGGTTAGTCGTTTGGTTTCTCAGTCCTACAGCTGCAGCTGCAGCTGCACGCATGGCAGCTCGTGCGCGTCAGTAACTTTGCATGGAGCATCTAAGCTACTAGTATTAGTATTATAGTAAGGGCTTGTTTGGGCACAGCTTAACTTCACTAGTAAAGCTGTTTTTTTAGAAAATAACTTTATGAGTGACTTTCTAGATGAAGTTGAGCTGTTTTGGAAAAAGTGTTTGGCAAAATAGCTTCACCAACTACTTCATGCATAGTTGAGAAAGAGAAATAAGGGAGAAGCTGCAATAAGCTACTTTTTTCTAGCTTCATCCAACTTATGTCTTTGTGAGAGGAAGAGAAAAACAGCTTCACCCATGAAGCTGTTTTGGAAATAAATGTTTGGCAAAAAAAAACAGCTCACAACAGCTCATAGAACCAAACAGGCCCTAACTGTATTTTTTTCTTCTTTATTATTATTTTTTTTTGCTGGTTTGCCGTTAGGGGCGCTAAAAGCACATAGCGAACTGAAAACTCTGAGTAAACTGACAATACTGCGATAGAACCAAAAAGGGTGTTGTTTCAGCGATCTTTGACCCTTTCTTGGAATCAAAATAATTAAGCGAAAACCAAACGTTCTTTAAATGTAGACAATCCAAGTAGGCAAAGACAAATCATTTATGATGTCTGAAGCGTCGTATTTATTTGACAGGAGGTAGAACACATATGTTGCCGTTTCCTGGAAACAAACGTTAAGCAGCGTGGTCACCAAAGTTGGTCACGGAACGGAGACTCTAATCTGACTGGCCCATGACATTAACAAGACAAAAGCACAGTTAAATAAATAAGCTTGAGGAATCTCAAGGGAATCATGATGCATGGTTACGTAGCTGTATGCAGGGCACGCAGTGCCATTTCAGTTGGACGGTCTCTTTCTGTTTACGATGATGGTCCTCTCAACGCTGATGATGCAGAGGAGTAGATCAGATCAGAGAGCTTTACTACCCCACCATGAAATGGCATGCAGTACTGCAACCACAGACTGGATCAAGTGATGGGTTTATCTTTATGGATTGGCTGCTGACAATATTGCATGCCATGCCTGATCATGGAATCCCCGATTATTACATTGTTCGTTTTCAGTGCTTGGAGAGAATTATTTTGGCGAAGATCAATAATAGAGCTAAGTGCTTGACTATAAGCCAAGTGATTAGAGCCAAGTTATACAATAAGTTGTCTCATACTTGTCTCTAAAATATCTTCTCTTTCATATTCCTTCTTACAACACTTTCTATTTGGGCCCACCACTACTATACATTCGTGCCCAGTTTGGTGCTTACATAAGAGCCAAGCTATCATCTCTCTCCTCTCTTCTCTCCTCCACATCATCATTAGCTTGACTATAAGCCCATTATTGTACCCGCTCTTACAAACCTATGTTCCCATGCAACAAGGACAACTTTGGTTGGCCCTAAAACACGGACAAGTTTTGGTTTCAGACATGCAGTGCGTGCACAACATTGGTTTTTCTAATCAAACTCCGGTAGCAGGTCGACTGATAGACATGGCGGCTGGGCCAGTGGGGCTGCACGCAGGGGCGGGCCTAGGACTAGGACCAGTAGGGCCATGGCCCTAGTCTCGGCCTAGAAAATTTGGGAGCAACTCTTGAAAGGGGTGTAGGACTAAAAGAGTGAAGACAGTTCAGTTGTGATTTCTGAAAGTAAAGGTATTCCATCAACTTTTCAGTAGTTTAGATATTTTGTTCTCTTGATTTCAAGTTTTGAACTGTTAATGTGAACTTTTGATTCCAATTAGATGAAGAGGACAAGAACTATTGCATCGTATTTCTCTCCAGTTGCCGAACAAGGATATGTCATAGCTATTGTATCGTATTATTATTTTATTAATTATATAATTTAAAATTTTCTCTGAATTTGCAAATTTTGTTTAAGAATATTTGTTATATAGACACACACACTATATAGGCTATAGGCTCTATTTTAGGCTATAGCTTTTGAATTTTGGCCGCTAGAATTTGGCCCTAGTCTTCGCCAAATCCTGGGTCCGCCACTGGCTGCACGCTTTCGTGTTGTACCTTTTGTAACGGAGTCAGATAATAAAGTTGCTCGGTAGATAAAGATCTCCACTGCAAACTGCAAAGTATGTAATTTTAGTTTAGCTGCAAAATGAAGAGAACAGAGTCTCCTCTACAAGTTAGTGAGTATTCCACGTTAGTAGGCGGCTAGGCGCCCTCTCGGAATGAAGCGAATCAACACAAGCCATCCAGTGCTAAACCATAGTACACTACTGTTTTTCTTCTCAAGCTGTACCTGTTACCTGTAGCTTGCCTAACCTTGACGGAATCCAGTTTGTCGCTGATAATCTGAATCTGCCAGCCTGTAGTCCTCTATCGCATCGCAGCGCTACACTGCACTGACTAGACTGAAAAATCAGCATCACTTTCATCAGAACGCGAGATTCCAAAGCGATTGCCACGCATGATTGCGGTGGCATCACTCTGGTGTCCCCGCTTCATGCGGCGTCATCAGTCCCATTCGCAGTACCGTTTTCTCTGAATCTCTAAATCATAAAGAAGAGGTTTTTCTTAGTCCGAAATTGGGCGTCATTTTCTCGTTAAGCCAATCTGCGGAGCGCCGATAGCTTGCGAAAGCAACATCCGCGGCATCCGCGTTGCCATTATGCTGGCCAGTGTGCATATATATACAATAACAGCAACTTGTCCTTAACTTTATGTCCCATAATCTAGATGCATGCTAGACCAATGATCAAAGTCTCCATGACAAGACAGCAAACCATAAGCGTTAATGTGCCGTGCCCGTCATCCTCGCTGGATTCTATAGTCAAGTCCAAGACGACCGAAATCACGGGATGGACTGGGACTGGGACTGGGACAGCGATTGCCCGGATGGCCGTGCCCGTCTTGGTGCTTCTCTGCCATTTCGCTGTGTAAACAACAACGTGCTCATCTAGATAACAGTGTACTGTTGCCAAGGGATACGAAATCATCTGCTAGCTCATTATAGAGACAGTCGGTTCTGCAAGCAGCACTACAATGGGAGGCAGAAATATGTTGTAAGGCTGGTTTTGTATCCAAATTTACCGAATTCTTATATGTTTTGTCTAGCAAAACTTTCCTAGTCTGAGCATATAAATTCAGGACAGTACATTATTCCACAATTGGCATTTGACAGAGGACCATCAATGGTTACTCATGAATCATTTTTGTTTACATAAGCAACCTTGTGAATCAGTTGAAATTTCGATGAATTTTGGATGACGGCATCTTATTTTCACTATAAAATTGCTTACTGTTGAGATGTGTACACTAATCTGATTCAAGAAGAGGATATAGTTACAGTAAAGGCTGCATAGTTTCATCTGACATCACATTTTAGCCATTGAGGTACAACTGCCACTAAAAACAGCACTGATCATGTGTCCTTAATGTTGAACCAGGGCATTGCACGAGAAGGATGAATCCGCCAAAGCCTCACGCCAGATCTCGCGTTCCAAGTTCTTCCTGGTGGTGCTCATCTGTAGCTTCGCATGGTACGTCGTGCCAGGCTACCTCTTCCCGACATTGACCTCCATCTCATGGGTGTGTTGGGTCTTCTCTAAGTCCGTGACAGCGCAACAACTGGGATCGGGTATGCTAGGTCTTGGTCTTGGCGCCTTCACACTCGATTGGTCCACCGTCTCCTCCTACCTCTACAGTCCACTTATCTCACCCTTCTTCGCCACCGCCAACATCTTCTTTGGCTATGTGTTCTTTCTCTATGTGATCTTGCCTATATCATATTGGGGGTTTAACCTATACAACGCCAAGACATTCCCCATCTTCTCCTCACACTTGTTCATGTCAAATGGCACGGAGTACAACATCCCATCAATTGTGAATAGTCAGTTTCAGCTTGACAAGGACACATATGATAAAAATGGCAAAATCAATCTCAGCGTATTCTTTGCAGTCGGTTATGGGTTCAGCTTCGCCACCATTGCGGCCACCATCACACATGTCGGGCTCTTCTATGGAAAGTATGGCATCTCAACTTTTTTCTTCCCAAAAAGACTTTGAGCACTAGAACTCACTTTGATTAGCACATGAGAAACATATTCTAAACACATGTTCTGGTTATGTGTTTTATGAGCTGAAACACATCATTTAAGATTCTTTGTCTGAAACGAGACATGTCAATGTGCAGAGAAATCTACCAACGTTTTAAATCATCGCAGAAGGAGAAACCTGATGTCCACACAAAGCTTATGAACAAGTATAGTGACATCCCAGCGTGGTGGTTTCATTCGCTAATGGCTCTATCAATTGCAGTGGCCCTCCTCCTTTGTACTGTACTGAACCACGAGGTCCAGCTCCAATGGTGGGGCCTCATCTTCGCGTGTGGCATGGCATTCATCTTCACCCTTCCCATCAGCATCATCACTGCGACAACCAACCAGGCAAGTAACACATTTGCGTGTTCTATGTTCTTTTAAGAAAATAAAACAAAAAAGGACAGATGTTTGAGGTACTGTCATGCTCATGCATTCTAAAACGCCTTGTGCAGTCACCTGGTCTGAATGTGATCACTGAGTATATCATGGGTTTGATTAAGCCGGGCTATCCCATTGCTAATGTATGCTTCAAGACCTATGGCTACATGAGTATGCAACAGGCAGTTGCCTTCCTCTCCGACTTCAAGCTTGGCCACTATATGAAGATCCCTCCCAAGTCCATGTTCCTTGTTCAGGTAATACAAACCAAAATCACCAAGCATTCTTATTGTAAATGATTTGGCAACATGTATAAAAGAAACAACATGTAGTACTAACCTTCATGTACTGTATTTACTTAGTTTGTTGGTACCATTGTGGCCGGCACTGTCAACATTGGGACAGCATGGTGGCTGCTCGGCTCCATCCACGGCATCTGCTCGGATTCACTCCCAGCAGACAGCCCTTGGACATGTCCTAGTGATCGTGTATTCTTCGACGCATCAGTCATTTGGGGCCTTGTCGGTCCAAGACGCATCTTTGGTCCAGAAGGGAACTATGGTGCCCTCAACTGGTTCTTCCTCATCGGCCTAGCAGGCCCGGTTATCGTATATGCTTTCCATAGGATGTTCCCCAACCAGAAGTGGATACCATTGATCAATCTTCCGGTGCTCTTTGGTGCAACAGCTGCCATGCCACCAGCAACGGCTGTGAACTATAACTCATGGCTGCTTTTTGGCACGATCTTCAATTTCTTTGTGTTCCGGTACCGAAAGATGTGGTGGACACGATACAATTACATTCTCTCCGCTGCCCTTGATGCCGGAGTTGCATTCATGGGGGTGGTGCTGTACTTTTCGCTGACCATGGAGAACAAGAGTATCGATTGGTGGGGCACTGCAGGAGAACATTGCCCTCTTGCAAAGTGTCCTACCGCTAAAGGAGTGGACTTGGGTGATGGCATCTGCCCAGTATTCTAAGCTTGGAGTTTAATGTCTTAAGGTACAGATGCAAGTTAAGCAATGATCAATTGCAGTTACATTGCCATAGATTTGTGGTATACATATGTGGTGTGTAATGCAACTTCTCCTATGTAAAGGTTATATTCTCATGTATAGGTTGATCATTTCGGCAATGCAAGGCATGCTAGTTCATGAAATGCTATAATTTTACTCATCGTATGATAATACCCTCCAAACCACGCGCCCCAAAGTATTTGGTTTGCGATTTCAATTCATCTACACAATTTGGGCCATTGATGTACACAATGGTGAACCGGGCCTTACAATAGCGCATAGTGTTTAAGAAGCTGAAAGAGATGAGAATATGAGATATATTCATGGGATCATTCGTAGCACATTCACTTTAGGTGGCGTGTACTGTTTCGCCAGCCCCATCATGTGCTCCGCGCGGCAGCAACGCCGGCGGTTAGCCCTGACTGATGCCGCCGATCACCATGCAGTGATGGAGAGTACTGCAACAAGAGGAGACGGCAACCGACAGCCTGTTCGGCTGTTCTGACCGCACACCCTGGCACCTTGCATTGCCAATAATTTTTTTTCTCGAACGTGCTCTGCGCACGGAATGCATTAAGAAGGAACGGAGGAAAAAGTACAAGCTAGGCAGTCTCAATGGTAATCCACAATTACCAGGGAGCGCAACCAACACCACACACACGAGCTAAAGAAACAAGCAAGGCAAAGAGGGAAGCAACACAGCAGAAGAGCCAACGTGGGCTAAGCACTAAGCAAGCTCACGCACACTCCTGAAGCCCGCTAAACACCAATCCTCGGCCTCGTTGAGAATGGCGGAGACAAGGCCAGCAACGGGCAGCGACTTCAAAGCGAAAGTGCGCGAGTTTCTTTCTTTCCACAGCCTCCAGCCAACTAAGAACACCAAGGAGTCAAATCCTCTCCTGCGCTGCTTATCCACCAGCCTTCTGGATCGAAGCCACCAGGACATGAAGTCCTCTTCCTGAACATGGACAACCTCCTGCAGGTGAAAGCGGACAAGGATGCGCTGCCAGGTCTCTCTGCTAAAGACACAGCCCAACAAGATATGGTCCATCGTCTCAGGCAGCTGATCACAAAAGATACAAGTGGGGGAGTCACGCAAGCCATGGCGGAAGCAGCGATCTGAAGTCCAACACCTATGGTGCATGACCAACCAGAAGAACAGGCGAACCTTGGCCGGTGCTGGTGTCTTCCAAACCTCTTTCGCCCCAAGCGGTGTAGATGCGCCAAGGAACATGGCACCATAAGCCGAGGCCGCGGAGTACACCCCATCAGTTGTGAAGCGCCAACTGAAAGTATCCGGCACACCCGGCACTAGCTGAACAAGTTGCATTCGCTGCCACAGCACAATGTACTCATTCAGCACCTAGACTGTTTGGGCACCAGTGATATGGTGAATCCAAGCATTTCCAGGTAACGCCTCGCACACAAGTGACTTCAAACACCACTTGGAGACAGCGGCAAAGAGAGCCGGCATGAGAGCCTGAATGCTGGACCCCTGAAGCCAGTTATCAGTCCAGAAGTATGTTGAATCGCCGCTTCCAACCACAGACACAGTTGCAGCACGGAAGAAGGCAACAACAGACTTCTCCTTGTTCCGGTGCACGGTAGCCCAGTCAAAGCATCGTTCAGTGTGGCATTTCCACTCCCCACCTAAGCCTGAGCACAATGTCAGCCCGTCTCAGGTCGACGACCCCAAGACCACCAAGGTCGCGAGGCCTGCAGACAGTGACCAAGGCCACCTCGCACTTTCCAGCTGTAATCGACTGGTCACCACACCAGATATCGGAGCTTATCAATCTGCTTCAAAGCCCATGGCGAGAGCCTAATAAGATCACAGCGTCTAATGCATTGTATCTGAATCCAAAGTACTAATGTCCAGCTAATCTATCACAGCGTCTGCCCTATGCTATAGGCTAGAGCCTAATAAGAGTCTAACATAGTAACATCCCAAGCAATGGCTGCAAGATTAGTATTGTAACTTATGATACATTCCAGTTATGTTAGCACAGACAGTGCTGTAGAATTCTGGTATGTCAAATGCAGTTGGTTGCAGAAATGGCAAGAACTAGATACTAGTGCAAACTACAATGGTTCGAGGCTCCAGTTATTTGGATGTTACACAAAAGCATGCTATTAATACTGTTCCATTCCTGAATGCTACAATTTACTGAATCTCGAAGAACACCTCCAAAAACCATGCATCCCAATTTCAAACCTCAAATTCAAGAAGACCACTAGCAGTTTTTCATTAATTCAAGTAGCAGTTCATTCATACTGAAAAACTTCTTTCTTTCAATTAGCTAGTTACACTATTATATGTGTTCTGCAGTCTGTAAACAGAAATAAATCAGACATAGTAACAGCTTACTAAACTAATACCGATGACACCAATTTAGCCATTACCAACACGCAGCAGACCTAAACATTACAATGGGCATAGAAAGGAAGCTGGGAGATAAGAGATACCAATGAAGATTGGGAACAGCTAGGCTCGCGAGACTCTTTCCCTCAGTCTCCTCACTCCGGGAGGCGGCCGCGGTTGAGGAGTCCGAGCGTGTGGCGCGCAGCCTCGACGAGGTCACGCATGTTGTGGAGCGACCTCTCCTCGGCGCCGAAGAGGAAGATGGCTCGGCACTCCGCCTTCTTTGCCAGCCGCGCCGCGTGCCCCAGCGGCAGCTCCGGCGAGTTTAGCGCCCGAAGGATCTGCCGGTACAGAGACAGAACCACCGGCCGGTTCCGCGCCAGATCCCCCGCTGTCGTCCAGATCAGCCCGCTGCTAGCGCCACCCTTCGCCATCCTTCCGCCGCCGTGCTCACCTCACCGACCGAACGAAAGCCGCCGTGGTCCAAAGCGAAAGGAATAGAGGGAGGCCACTGGGCCTGCATGAGAAAATGGGCTGACGGCCCATGATTAGGCTACGGCCTAGGAGCATCAGAGCATGCGTTCCCAGCCACAGCATCATCGCTCTCCAGAATTAGGCATCAGCTTTGCTCCTACGAAACCGGCAGCAAAATGCGCGTGAGGCGGTTCCATTTCTGTCACCCCATCTCGATCGCGTTCCCAGACACTGCGAGAGGCCGTTGGGATCGCATCCGTGGAGGTGAGAACGCAGATTTTGGAATTCCTGCTCTCTGCGATTCAGTGTGTCTATCCCTTTTTTTTCCCCCGATCCGAAGCAAAATTCAGAGTGTTATTCTCTTTGGTTTTTCGTGATTATGTTGCATTTGGGGATTAGCTTGTTCGCGGATCGATATGTGCAGCTGATCGAGGATGCTCTAGGGGATCCTGGCGCACTTTGTCTGACATTAGTCTTGTTCATTTGTCTTTGTTTGCCAATGCGTTGATTTTTCAACCATGTACATTGGTAGATTCAGACATTTTAGATTTCCTAAAAGCTGTGTTTGTATGTTCTGTTCGGTTCGTGTCATGGACTATGCTTTAGGTTATATACAGTTATACTACTGCTCAAGCGTGCAACATTTCATCAGCGACTCATTTATTGACCGTAGTTGGATGCCTACTAGCTATTTCTGAAAGAAACATTTGTCGTCGATTACTTTCTTTTTTTTTTAATTTTACATATAGCCTATATTCTTATGGAAATTCCTTGTGTATTCGTCCCACTTACTAGGCATGGTCAATCAAACTGCCGATTAATTCTTTTCGTTCCAATTTTTTTAAGGCAACCATGACCGGCACAGTAAAAGTCCACAATGTCTCACTTAAAGCAACAGAGCAAGAAATTAGTGAGTTCTTTTCATTTTCTGGTGAGATAGTACATGTAGAATTGCAAAGGTTAGTGTCATATCATCTTCATTATATATCATCAGTATAAATACATGCATAATTTGACCTGGAATGCTTTTGCAGTTGTGACGAGCGGTCACAGTTTGCCTACATCACGTTCAGAGATAATCAAGGAGCAGAGAGGGCTATGCTTCTTACGGTATAGGTTTTTGCATTAGTTTCCACAGTCTTTGCTATGAATTATTTATGATGATGATCATCTTCATACACTTTACCTATGAAATAAGTGCCTGCAAATTTAATATTATATCCACTAATTTTGTTGATTTTTTTTTTCGAACGGCGGCAAAAAGCATTTGCTGGATTTTTATTAGACGAGGAAAAAGAGAAAAAACAAGGAAAACAAACACTTTACAAACTGCGAGGCTAAGCTCAAACT